>NC_085959.1:3149192-4399192 GCF_963556715.1 Cydia fagiglandana
TTTGCGTTGCCGTAGTCGGGTAAATATTTATTAATTTTTAAGTATTCACTTAAATATAAACTATGAGTAGTACACAATAAAAGTCTTATCACCTTAACAAAATAAGTAGGTTCTTAAGTACCGTAAAACGGGGTCAACAGAAATAGAGAAATTTTGAACTTTTTCTTTCAAGTTGTTATATTTAAAAACGTACATCTCTAAAATCTGATTGAATACGTATATGTATAGTAGACTTTTTATTCTCTACATTGATACCAAAAGAAAATAATCAAACTGCCTAAAAGTTAGATTTTTTTGACTCTAAAGGAAGGCCTCACCGAGGTAAAAAAATGAAGCCTGTCTGAGCTTTGTTCTAGCGGTAAATGTAGTGACATTAATGTACCGTAAAACGGGGTCAACAGAAATCGCGGGGTGAATAGAGAAATTTTGAACATTTTCTTTCAAGTTGTTATATTTAAGAACGTACATCTCTAAAATTAGATTATTTTGAATGCATATATAGTAGACTATTTAATCTCTATATTGATACCAAAGGAACGTAATCAAACTGCCTAAAACTTAGATTTTTTTGACTCTAAAGTAAGGTCTCGCCGAGGTAAGAAATGAAGCCTGTCTGAACTTTGTTCTAGCGGTAAATATTTTGACATCAACTAAGTAAAAGTTAGCTATCCTGGTAATATAGTATCTTTAGTACCTAAATTATAAATAATATCACAAATTTTCTCTATAATGAAGCATTTTATTTGCAAAAAACTAATAACAAGCAATTTTACATGATAAAGGGGTCAATGGACACGCATGGGGGTGAATAGTTACGCCATAGGGGGTGATTAGATACAAGAAAGGGGTGTAAAGACACGCCTTGGGGGTTAAAAGATACGAAAAAATAATTTTGTGTCAAATAGCTGTTTAACAGATTTATATACCACTAGACGGGCCCGCAGCTCCGCTCGCATAAATGAAATAAAGATTTCGTCTTATGTTTAGTTAAATACCGACATTATTATGTATTCAACCCTGCCATGGTTTAGAACTGTGATAGGGATTTCTTATTTGTAGCCGTTATGTATTTGGATAACTCAATTCGCAAATTTGTCAAAAGATGATGTTATTTGATAAAAGGCAAGATTGTATTTTTTCATCTACACGTATTTATTTAAAACTTGTTTCTAGATAAAATTATTATTTGTTCTTATAAGCCTAGTTGCAAAAACGTTCATTAGATTAATTTTCGCCTTAAGACGAATATGGACGACCACCGCCCTTAAATCGCCTTTTCATACAAACATAGGTAGTCTAGTCCTCTCGGTCTTGCGATAGCTCTCGCCAGTCGCCATGGCCGAGGTTGAGCAGGTCTTGAGCAACTACGTCGTTTCAGCGGTACCTAGGACGTCCACTCGGGCGTTTCCCATTTTGTTGTCCCAAGTACCTGCGCTCTCTTCACGGCACGATCTTCTCCCATTCTCTCTAAGTGTCCGAGCCACCACTGAATTTAGCCGCTTTTGTCTCTCAATATTTCGCCACTATATCGGACCACATCCTTATTTCTATGGCAACAAAATTATATTACGATATTTGGCTAACTGCTGACTGTATATTTGCTTATTTTTATCAGGTCGCTCAATAATATCTGAACATGCACTTTAATCTACCTACGTAACTTACTATCAACTTTGTATTTTTGGCCCATCTCAGCATTCTTAGCCCGTTCCCCGGGCGAATGGCAATGTTTGCCAAAGCCGTGAAAGTCAATCTAAATAATATAACTCAAAAATAAATTTAAAACAACAAAATACAAATTGATAACAATAATATAGTAATTACTTTGATTGATAAGAATGATAAGTCATATATGACATAAATCACTCGTATGGGCTCTATAGACTAAGGTTGAGGTTGACAGCACTTTTTATTTTACTTCGTGTAAAAAAACTCAGAAATACCTGTATACCAACATGACAAACATAATTTAGTTTACTTTAACTTACGGATTTTTTGGTCTAATCTGTAGCACCGCCAAACGAAAGCAACCGAGAGTTGCCGAGAGATGGCCGAATAAAGTTATTTTGAAAATTTCATTTGCTTATTGTAAATTAAATACGCATCGAAAGCGATAAATTTTATGTCCTAGTTCTATTCTCATATTTAGATAATAGATTGGAACAGTTTTTTCTTATCATACGTGCGTCGTATTCGAGTAACGTGTCAAAACCTTTTTTAGAAATTTGTAAGGCGCCATCTCGCTTCTTCTCTCGTTGTTTATCCCGTTCTGGTTTTTCAATTTTATATATATGATTTTACAATAGAGTATAAACATAATAATGATCAAATTCGATGCCTATGAGAGCTAAAACTTAATATTTCTATTCACCCCTTTCTTGTGTCTATCGATTTAAGGAAATGGAGAAAACAGGTAGTTTTCTTTGATTTTTTCGGAATTGGGTAGGCTTAACTTTATTTCACAAATGCAAAATTGAAGAACTAACCAAGACTCATAAAATGATATCAAAATTTTTACTTTTATCATTTGGATTATTGGCGAAAATCGTCCTTGAAGTTGAAAATCGTGTCTATTCACCCCGTTTTACGGTAGTTAAAGTTAGCTAATCTGGCACCTGTAGTACCTAAATAATAAATAATATCACCAATTTTCTCTATAATGAAGCATTTTGATGCAAAAAACTATCAACAAGCAATTTTACGTAAAAAAGGGGTCAGTGGACACGCATATGGGGTGAATAGTTACGGCATAGGGGGTGATTAGATACCACAAAGGGGTGAAAAAACACGCATTGGGGGTTAAAATACACGAAAAAATATTTTTGTATCAAATAACTGTTTAACAGATATATATATATACTATACTATTTGCCAACAGAGCCTCAACAGAATAATGACCAAATTCGATGCCTATGACAACTAAAACTTCATATTTCTATTCACCCCATTCGTGTGTCTATCGACCCCGTTTTACGGATATGGAGAAAACAGGCAGTTTTGTTTGATTTTCCCTGAATTGGGTGGCTCAAAATTGATTTCACAAATGCAAAATTGAAGAACTAACCAAGACTCATAAAATGATGTCAAAATTTTTACTTTTATCATTAGGATTATTGGTGAAAATCGTCCTTGAAGTTGAAAATCGTGTCTTTTCACCCCATTTTACGGTATTAAATATCAAAGTACATACAGTAGGTACGTAATTATTTTACGAGTATTAGTAAGTTTTCTGTATAATCGTAATACGTCATTTTTTGAAGGGCGCGTTGTAGAGTCGTATTCGAACAACAAGAATAGCTAAATGGGTATAAGTCTATAATGCTGCATTTCACCTGTTGTTCAAAAATGGGCCCAAAAAGACAAAAAATCGAGGTGAAAATACGGTTTTTTTTGTACGGTTTGAATATCAGTAGGGTATTCTTAAATGAGCGGGAAGACCAGGTTTAGAGTTGATGCGTACGGTGCATACTTTAGTCCATTTAATCTTTCTCAAAGTTCTAAGTTTTTATGGTGTATAGCGTGTATGTAACTTAGTCTCTATGCATCTTGCTTGATTTACTAATGTAAAACAAAACGTTTCCCAAACTTCCCAAAGTATCACATCCCAAATTATTTTACCCAAATAATCATTTCCCAAAAAAATATTCGGTAAAACAACTTATCGCAATTTTACAGTTGGACATTTTTATTCAAGTACAGCGTATCATTTTTTGCATCAGCAGAATTAAAAACGGGGCCAAAGTCAATATTGCGTAAATCATCTCCAAGTTTGTTTATATTTAATTTATTGACAAATTGCGTGCGCGTGTATTATTTTGGTTAGTCCGGTTTCCTTACGATGTTTTCCTTCACTGAAAAGCGACTGGTAAATATCAAATGATATTTCGTACATAAATAATAAATCAATAATATATAAATACTTAAATACATAGAAAACAACCATGACTCAGGAACAAATATATGTGTCATCACACAAATTGACGTACGATCTGGGGTTTGAACCCGCGACCTCCAGATTGCAAGTCGCACGCTCTTACCGCTATTCCACCAGCGCTTACACACACATGTTCGTGTGTGGTGCTGCTTAGCCAAGTTTTATCAATTAAAATCAAAAGTAACTATAGACTAAATAGACACAGACACCATGCATAAAAGAGTACGCACAGTCCATAGGGCATACACACTGATTGAAGATTATATTATTTAATTTGTATGAAAAATAGGAAATCTAAAGACCTTGTAATTTTTTAAAGTGATACTAAAGTGTCATCGTTTGAGGACTATAATTTTTGTTTTAATTATTTCTCTTATTAGGGTTCCGTAGCCAAATGGCAAAAAACGGAACCCTTATGGATTCGTCATGTCTGTCTGTCTGTCTGTCCGTGTATGTCACAGCCACTTTTTTCCCAAACTATAAGAACTATACTGTTATAACTTGGTAAGCAGATGTATTCTGTGAACTGCATTAAGATTTTCACATGAAAATTGAAAAAAAAAAGAATAAATTTTGAGGGTTCCCCATACTTAGAACTGACACTCAATTATTTTTTCATCAAACCCATACGTGTGGTGTATCTATGGATAGATAGGTCTTCAAAAATGATATTGAGGTTTTTAATATTATTTTTTTCTAAACTGAATAGTTTGCGCGAGAGACACTTCCAAAGTGGTAAAATGTGTCCCCCCCCCCTATAACTTCTAAAATAAGAGAATGATAAACCTAAAAAAAATATATGATGTACATTACCATGCAAACTTCCACCGAAAAGATCTAGTACATAGTTTTTTTTAACACGTCATAAATCGTAAACCGCAATTTTATTATGTTACTAGCTGCTACCCTGAACCCTTCATGGGCGAGTCCGACTCGCACTTGGCCGCTTTTTCTCAGCATCTCGCTGACCGCGACCGCTGTACTCTTAAAAGTTTCAAAACCTCGGGTTAAATTAATTATACACTATATAGGTACCAGTGGCGGTGCGTCAAACATATCCATAGGCAAGCCGGGGCTAATTTGGCTTACATATTTCCTTTACAACTCTGCTCAAACATCCAAAAACAGACAAGCCGGTGGGAATCGGCTTTTATGGATGCGCCGCCACTGATAGGTACTACGTTTAGGTACAATGTAACATTTGATTACTAACTATCGTGGTAATCGAATACAATATTGTGTTTGTTTACTTGTACAGTCCTGAACGTGAACGAGGTGAACGAGGATGATCCCATCGACTGTAAAGGGAATCAACTGCGACAGTGCTTGACGAAAAAAATGGATGAGGTACGTAATAGAGTTAGGCCAAGAAAAGTCTGCAGCGATTTTGATAGCCCACGCAGTGAAAGTTATATTTATACGTCATAATTTCACAGAAATTTGATGTTTCCAATAACACTTGCACTGCGTGGGCTATCAAAATCGCTGCAGACTGTTCTTACTCTAACTTTAGCTAAGTTACCTCCAGTAAAATTAAGGTAAAAAAGTTTTAAGTTAAACGATTTTATTTTAATCGGAAAGTGTACAAAAAACTAGAAAATTAAAATTATTATACTAATCGGAGTTCTATATATGTACTACCTATGTTTCCTTTCAGGGCAGTAATCATGCAAGACGTGTAGCAAAATATTGTTGTCTCGAGTCTGATTCTAAATGCCACTTTTCGACACTATGTCAGTGGATTAAGTATTCATCGGAATTCTTTCTCAGACTAAAATAAAAACGTGGGGCGTTAAAATCTCTACATTTCATTGTATACATGTCAGCGGCCGATCGTAAGATCAGGCATGTCGTGAAATTCCTAGGCATATCGTGAAACATGAAAATCATTGACTCGTTCCCTGAGTCGGCGGATATTTCTATATCTGGGCAGTTTGCCCTTCGGGCATCTGAAGCAACCTAACGAACCTAACCTACCTAAATGTATATTGGTTTAATGTGGCTATATCGTCCAAACATTACACAGGTACATTACGATCTGCCTGATCTTACGATCGGCCGCCGACATACATATTTTTACTTTTTTATATCTTTCTCAACAATTTTAAATACTAACGCCCCACGTTTTTATTTTAGTCTGAGAAATAATTCCTATGAATAAGTATTCATACGCCACTTTTCGACACTATGTCAGTGGATTAAGTAATCCACTGACAATATCCCACCAAAAACATAAATGTAAAAAAGGAGAGCCAAGTTCAATACAAAAATTATGCTTGGCTGTGGGGTTCGCCGCAAAAATAATGGAGATCTAAATGAGTGCCAAGTTCTATGCAAAATCCAAATATGTATTTATAGGAACAAAATAACATTATAAACAAGTATTAAACTCTATTTCTTTGCTTTATTGGATATCTATAACAATTGCTGTTATTTAAAAAAACGTGAGATCTTAAAGTAGGTTAGATTTGACTTGGCCAGTTTTCATTACATCAATCATTTTATAAAGTTATTCAACATATATATACAGGGCGTCCCACGGCGATGCCACATGGAGGGAAAGTACCTTAAATATCATAGATAGCATATTTTGCTGAAAGAAGACTTCATTTTATTTTTAAAACTTAGTAAAGTTGCATTCATACTTTATTAATTTAAAAAAAAAAAATGTATGAAAAAAAATTATCGCGTCATTGGAGGAAAAGTACCTTAATTATTGTAAATGAACATCTTACTGAAAGAAGACATTATTTCGATTTAAAAAAACAAGTTGAATTGCATTTTAAATAATTTCATGGTTAAACCGGGAATCGAACCCGCTACACGAGAAAAAAAAATACCTTGTAACAAAAAATAATTCTCACATTGAATCGCCTTTCGATCGGTATGACAAAGCTACAAGGTATTTTTTTTCTCGTGTAGCGGGTTCGATTCCCGGTTTAACCATGAAATTATTTAAAATGCAATTCAACTTGTTTTTTTAAATCGAAATAATGTCTTCTTTCAGTAAGATGTTCATTAACAATAATTAAGGTACTTTTCCTCCAATGACGCGATAATTTTTTTCCATACATTTTTTTTTCAAAAAAAATTAAAAAAGTATGAATGCAACTTTACTAAGTTTTAAAAATAAAATGAAGTCTTCTTTCAGCAAAATATGCTATCTATGATATTTAAGGTACTTTCCCTCCATGTGGCATCGCCGTGGGACGCCCTGTATATTGTAATTCTGATAAAATCTGGCCAAGCCAAATCTAACCTACATTTAACTTACTATATTTTGCATAGAACTTGGTACTCATTTAGATCTCCATTCTTTTTGCGGCGAACCCCACAGCCAAGCATAATTTTTGTATTGAACTTGGCTCTCCATTTTTACATTTATGTTTTTGGTGGGATATCAATACTTTTTGTAAAGAAAACTAGGCAGGTATTGAGATTCAATATTTTTTCTTGTGTTTCCGCTGTATGGTTTTTACTTCTGTTCTTTGTATAATTATGTGGTGCCGCGCGCCGCCGACGACACACCATTGGCCGGTTGTTTAGAGCGTATTACAAGTTTTTTGTATGGGGACACCACTTATTTTCTAACTTAACCTTATTTTAATATAGCAAATATAATAACACATATTTTGGGATAGTTTCAAATATCTGCTTGTAACGGTTCCAACGCTACAATAAAAAAATATTTTTTGTATGGGGACCCCTCCCTATTTTTTAACTTCTTTTTATTTTTAGATTTTTTCCTACGCTCACACACAATTACCGAGCTGGATTCCAAATTTCATCCTTCTAGGTCATCTGGAAGTAGGTTAGGTTTAGGTACTATCCCATCAAAAACATAAATGTAAAAAAGGAGAGCCAAGTTCAATACAAAAATTATGCTTGGCTGTGGGGCTCGCCGCAAAAAGAATGGAGATCTAAATGAGTGCCAAGTTCTATGCAAAATCCAAATATGTATTTATAGGAACAAAATAACATTATAAACAAGTATTAAACTCTATTTATTTGCTTTATTGGATACCTATAACAATTGCTGTTATTTAAAAAAAATGCGAGATCTTAAAGCAGGTTAGATTTGACTTGGCCAGTTTTCATTACATCAGTCATTTTATAAAGTTATTCAATATATATATTTTGTAATTCTGATAAAAACTGGCCAAGCCAAATCTAACCTACTTTAAGATCTCACATTTTTTTTAAATAACAGCAATTGTTATAGGTATAATATAACCGTTGGCCGGTTGTTTAGCGCGTATTACAGGCTTTTTGTATGGGGACCCCCCTATTTTTTAACTTTTTTATTTTTAGATTTTTTCCTACGCTTACACACATTTACCGAGCTGGATTCCAAATTTCATCCTTCTAGGTCATCTGGAAGTAGGTTAGCTTTAGGTACTACATGTCAGTCACAATAAAAAAGAAATTTGTATGGGGACCCCCCTATTTATTAACTTTTTTTTGTTTTTAGTTTTTTTCCTACGCTTACACACAATAACCGAGCTGGATTCCAATTTTCATCCTTCTAGGTCATCTGGAAGTAGGTTAGGTTTAGGTACTTATATGTCAGTCACAATAAAAAATGTTTTTTTGTATAGGGACCCCCCCTATTTTGTAACTTTTTTTTATTTTTAGATTTTTTCCTACGCTTTCGTACAATAACTGAGCTGGATTCCACATTTCATCCTTCTAGGTCATCTGGAAGTAGGTTAGGTTTAGGTTCTTATATGTCAGTCACAATAAAAAATGTATTTTTTGTATGGGGACCCCCCCTATTTTATAACTTTTTTTATTTTTATATTTTTTCCTACGCTTCCATACAATCAAAAACTGAGCTGGATTGCAAATTTCATCCTTCTAGGTCACCTGTAAGTAGGTTAGGTTTAGGTACTATAAGTCTGTCAGTCAGTCTTAAAATTTACGACATTTTGACCTTCATATCTTTATAACCGTTTGAGCTAGCTTCATGAAATTTGGGCTTCTAGATGTCCTTATGGATATAATTAAACCCACGTAGTTTTATGTGTTTACGTTAAAGATGTTTTGAGTTATAGAAGGGTCAAAAGTGGCACCAAGTGATTCGTGTAATATTACACTTGGCGCTGGCTAGCCAGTTCCTTTGCTTGAACTTGGCTTGACACGCTGCCGCGTGTCTAGATATGTCAGTCAAAATAAAATAAAAATATTGTATGGGGACCCCCCCTATTTTTAAACCTCTTTTCATTTTTAGATTTTTTCCTACGCTTACATACAATAACCGAGCTGGATTCGAAATTTCATCCTTCTAGGTCATCTGGAAGTAGGTTAGGTTTAGGTACTTATATGTCAGTCCCAATAAAAATTGTTTTTTTTTGTATGGGGACCCCCCCTATTTTTTAACTTTATTTTATTTTTAGATTTTTTCCTACGGTTACACACAATAACCGAGCTGGATTCCAAATTTCATCCTTCTAGGTCATCTGGAAGTAGGTTAGGTTTAGGTACTTATATGTCAGTCACAATAAAAAATGGTTTTTTTGTATAGGGACCCCCCCTATTTTATAACTTTTTTTTATTTTTATATTTTTTCCTACGCTTCCATACAATCAATAACTGAGCTGGATTCCAAATTTCATCCTTCTAGGTCATCTGTAAGTAGATTAGGTTCAGGTACTATAAGTCTGTCAGTCAGTCTTAAAATTTACGACTTTTTGACCTTCATATCTTTATAACCGTTTGAGCTAGCTTCATGAAATTTGGGCTTCTAGATGTCCTTATGGATATAATTAAACCCACGTAGTTTTATGTGTTTACGTTAAAGATGTTTTGAGTTATAGAAGGGTCAAAAGTGGCACCAAGTGGTTCGTGTAATATTACACTTGGCGCTGGCTAGCCAGTTCCTTTGCTTGAACTTGGCTTGACACGCTGCCGCGTGTCTAGATATGTCAGTCAAAATAAAATAAAAATATTGTATGGGGACCCCCCCTATTTTTAAACCTCTTTTCATTTTTAGATTTTTTCCTACGCTAACATACAATAACCGAGCTGGATTCCAAATTTCATCCTTCTAGGTCATCTGGAAGTAGGTTAGGTTTAGGTACTTATATGTCAGTCCCAATAAAAATTGTTTTTTTTGTATGGGGACCCCCCCTATTTTTTAACTTTATTTTATTTTTAGATTTTTTCCTACGGTTACACACAATAACCGAGCTGGATTCCAAATTTCATCCTTCTAGGTCATCTGGAAGTAGGTTAGGTTTAGGTACTACCCACCAAAAACATAAATGTAAAAAAGGAGAGCCAAGTTCAATACAAAAATTATGCTTGGCTGTGGGGCTCGCCACAAAAAGAATGGAGATCTAAATGAGTGCCACTGCCAAGTTCTATGCAAAATCCAAATATGTATTTATAGGAAGAAAATAACATTATAAACAAGTATTAAACTCTATTTCTTTGCTTTATTGGATACCTATAACAATTGCTGTTATTTAAAAAAATGTGAGATCTTAAAGCAGGTTAGATTTGACTTGGCCAGTTTTCATTATATCAATCATTTTATATATATTGTAATTCTGATAAAACCTGGCCAAGCCAAATCTAACCTACTTTAAGATCTCACATTTTTTTAAATAACAGCAATTGTTATAGGTATCCAATAAAGCAAAGAAATAGAGTTTAATACTTGTTTATAATGTTATTTTGTTCCTATAAATACATATTTGGATTTTGCATAGAACTTGGCAGTGGCACTCATTTAGATCTCCATTGTTTTTGTGGCGAGCCCCACAGCCAAGCATAATTTTTGTATTGAACTTGGCTCTCCTTTTTTACATTTATGTTTTTGGTGGGATATCAATACTTTTTGTAAAGAAAACTAGGCAGGTATTGAGATTTAATGTTTTTTCTTGTGTTCCGCTGTATGGTTTTTACTTCTGTTCTTTGTATAATTATGTGGTGCCGCGCGCCGCCGACGACACACCGTTGGCCGGTTGTTTAGAGCGTATTACAAGTTTTTTGTATGGGGACACCACTTATTTTTTTACTAAACTTTATTTTAATATAGCAAATATAATAATACATATATTGGGGTAGTTTCAAATATCTGCTTGTAACGGTTCCAACGCTACAATAAAAAAATATTTTTTTGTATGGGGACCCCCCCCCCTCCTATTTTTTAACTTTTTTTTATTTTTAGATTTTTTCCTACGCTTACACACAATAACCGAGCTGGATTTCAAATTTCATCCTTCTAGGTCATCTGGAAGTATGTTAGGTTTAGGTACTTATATGTCAGTCCCAATAAAAAATGGTTTTTTTTGTATGGGGACCCCCCCTATTTTTAAACTTTATTTTATTTTTAGATTTTTTCCTACGGTTACACACAATAACCGAGCTGGATTCCTAATTTCATCCTTCTAGGTCATCTGGAAGTAGGTTAGGTTTAGGTACTTATATGTCAGTCCCAATAAAAAGTGGTTTTTTTGTATGGGGACCCCCCCTATATTTTAACTTTATTTTATTTTTAGATTTTTTCCTACGGTTGCACACAATAACCAAGCTGGATTCCAAATTTCATCCTTCTAGGTCATCTGGAAGTAGGTTAGGTTTAGGTACTATAAGTCATAAGTCAGTCTTAAAATTTACGACTTTTTGATCTTCATACCTTTATAACCGTTTGAGCTAGCTTCATGAAATTTGGGCTTCTAGATGTCCTTATGGATATAATTAAACACACGTAGTTTTATGTGTTTACGTCAAAGATGTTTTGAGTTATAGAAGGGTCAAAAGTGGCACCAAGTGGTTCGTGTAATATTACACTCGGCGCTGGCTAGCCAGTTCCTTTGCTTGAACTTGGCTTGACACGCTGCCGCGTGTCTAGATAAGTCAGTCAGTCTTAAAATTTACGACTTTTTGACCTTCATATCTTTATAACCGTTTGAGCTAGCTTCATGAAATTTGGGCTTCTAGATATCCTTATGGATACAATTGAACACACGTAGTTTTATGTGTTTACGTTAAAGATGTTTTGAGTTATAGAAGGGTCAAATTGGCACCAAGTGGCTCGTGTAATATTACACTCGGCGCTGGCTAGCCAGTTCCTTTGCTTGAACTTGGCTTGACACGCTGCCACGTGTCTAGATTTTTGCTACACGTCTTGCATGATTACGGCCCTGAAAGGAAACATAGGTAGTACATATATAGAACTCCGATTAGTATTATAATTTTAATTGTCTAGTTTTTTGCATACTTTCCGATTAAAATAAAATCGTTTAACTTAAAGCTCTTTTACCTAAATTTTATTTTTAAGTTTTTAGTAAGGCCGAGCTAGCCGCGTAGAGAACAATGATTCAAGTACCTTCATTGCGAAGGCCGAAGGCCGAGCTCCGCGTAGGGCCGAAGGTACGAAGCGTCCGGCAGGTTAGTGCTCGAATAGACAACAATGGTTCAAGTGTCTTAATTGCGAAGGCCGAAGGCCGAGCTCCGCGTAGGGCCGATGGCCCGAAGCGCCGGCAGCTTAGTGCTCGAACAGAGAACAATGGTTTAAGTGTCTTAATTGCGAAGGCCGAAGGCCGAGCTCCGCGTAGGGCCGAAGGACTGAAGCGTCCGGCAGATTAGTGCTTGAACAGAGAACAATGGTTCAAGTGCCTTAAGTGCGAAGGCCGAAGGCCGAGCTCCGCGTAGGGCGGAAGGCCCGTAGCGTCCGGCAGATTAGTGCTCGAGCAGAGAACAATAGTTCAAGTGTCTTAATTGCGAAGGCCGAAGGCCGAGCTCCGCGTAGGGCCGGACGCCCGAAGCGTCCGGCAGGTTATAGTGCTCGAACAGAGAACAATGGTTCAAGTGTCTTAATTGCGAAGGCCGAAGGCCGAGCTCCGCGTAGGGCCGAAGGTCCGAAGCGTCCGGCAAGCTAGTGCTCGAACAGAGAACAGTGGTTCAAGTGTCTTAATTGCGAAGGCCGAAGGCCGAGCTACGCGTAGTGCCGAAGGCCCGAAGCGTCCGGCAGGTTAGTGCTCACGATTGAGGAGTTGGAGGTCATATTTAAATGCAAGTGCCCCTGTCCAATACTTTAAATCCTACTTTGAAATCAGAACTTTATTAATCTTGGTGGTTAAGGCAGGGAGTAACCCTGCAGCATCAGAACTGATGAGTTGCGAGGACAATATGAAACTACATTAAAATTGACTCATTCTCCAACTGGTCGGTTATGACAGGCAGAAACCTTGCATCATCACGACTGAGGAGTTGGAGGTTATTATGAAATGCAAGTGCCCCTGCCCAATACTTAAAATCCTACTCTAGAATCAGAACTGTATCAATCCTGGTGGTTAAGGTAGGCAGTAACCGTGCAGCATCAGAACTGAAGAGTTGGAGGTCAGTAATGAGTCACTAAGGATTTGTTTCATAGCAACAATAATATAATAACTAGCAAGTGTGTACGACTCTCGGTTAAGGGAAGCAGTGATTCTGCAGCATCAGGATTTGAAGATCAAAGGTTGAAAATATCATAAAAAGTTATTGTCACGGGGACTAGAAGTGGCCGAAAAATGGATCGCAAGATTTGATGGTCCATACAAAGATAGGTATATACGAGGTCAAGCTAAATAAAACCGTTTAATAATAAAAACCCGCTTAACCCTTTGAACGCCACGCCTGTCGTGTGCGGCGCGTCATTGTGAACCTTATGAAAATGCGGGAAGTTTTATTTTTTCCTATTACAGAAGGGTCAATATCTGCATATCCCCATATCCCTTCTCACAGTTCCTGGTAAAGTCTTTGCCAGAGTTCTCTTGAATCACCTCATTAAGCTCTTTGAAGAGATCTTACCGGAAACACAGTTCGGGTTCCGACCTAATCAGGGTACCTGTAAGGCTATGTTCTCATTGCGTCAACTACAGAAAAAAAGCAGAGAACAGGGACAAAGGCTGTACTTTTGCTTCGTTGACCTTGAGAAGGCCTTCGATAGTGCCCCCCGTGAAGCTTTGTGGATGGTGCTAGGGAAACTAGGATGCACGGATAAATTCATTCGACTCCTGAGACTTCTGCATGACAACATGGAGTGCTGCCTCGCTGTGCATGGCGAGGAGTCTAGCTGGCAGAAGGTGGCAGTCTGTGAAAGTTTAGAGGGTCAGAGCTCGTCAAATGGAATTCGCATCCGTTTCCGCACTGACGGTAATCAATATATTCAACTTGGCCAGATTTAAGGCTCGCACTAAAGTCTCGTACACTGTGATCACCGAGGTCATGTACACCGACGACTTGTGCTTCATAGCGGAAACCCCTCGTGACCTACAGCAACTTGTGACCGAGTTTCACGAGTCCTGCTGCAAGTTTGAACTGAAAGTCAGTGTCAAAAAGACGGAAGTAATGTCACTAGATATAGACGCTGACAGTTAGGCTTAGGGAGGATGTACTGAAACAGATTGATAAGTTCCGGTACCTGGAGAACACAGTAACGTCTACGTGTGACCTTGACGCAGAGATATACAGCAGAATTGGTGCCGCTGCTGCATCATTTGGTAAGCTGGATGCCAAGGTCTTCCGCTCACATGACCTAAAACTAGCGACAAAGATCTCCATATATATGGCTGTCTTGTACTCTTCTGACACATACATTACACCGATTCCACCTAAACTGCCTTTGCAAAATCTTAAAGATCAGCTGGTCCGATCGTGTGCGGAACACCGAAGTACTGCGAAGAGCCAAAGTGGTTGGGATCGAAGTTTATATTATGCGATGACAACTTCGCTGGGGCGGCCAAGTTTCAAGGAGGGTCGGGTGGCAAAGCGCATCTTTTACTCGGAGCTGGAGGTGGGCAAGCGAAAGCATGGCGGGCAACTTCTCAGATATAAAGATGACTGATGTGCTTAAGCGCCACATGAAGAACTGCCACATTGACCCGCTTCTGTGGGAGAAGCAGGCGGCTGACCGCCCTGTATGGAGATCTTATGTCATTAAACAAACTGATGACTTTGAATCCCGTCGACTTATGGAGCTAGATATCAGACGGGATGAGCTGAAAGCCCGACCACCAGCGGCTATTAGGTATAATTACAGCAATGGTGTTCATACCTGCCCGTTGTGTGCACGGGTCTTTGTCAATAAGATAATATACAAGTATATACAAGGTCCTTTTTATCTACAAATCCAAAATAAATTCTGATATAAAGGTCCCTATCGCACATAAAGCTTAAGGAAAGGACCCTTTTCACAATCCTTACCCTTTTCAAGGGTCCTTACCCATTTCACATGGAATGCCACATACGAGGGGAAATACAGCCGTTACATTCGTAATCTAGACACGCAGCAGCGTGTCAAGCCAAGTTCAAGCAAAGGAACAGGCTAGCCAGCGCCGAGTGTAATATTACACGGACCACTTGGTGCCACTTTTGACCCTTCTATAACTCAAAATCTCTTTAACGTAAACACATAAAGCTACGTGTGTTTAATTATATCTACAAGAACATCTAGAAGCCCAAATTTCGTGAAGTTAGCTCAACGGGTATAAAGATATGAATGTCAAAAAGTCGTAAATTTTAGCACTGACTGACTGACATAATATATAGTACCTAAACCTAACCTACTTCCAGATGACCTAGAAGGATGAAATTTGGAATCCAGCTCGGTTATTGTGTGTAAGCGTAGGAAAAAATCTAAATACAAAAAAAAATTAAAAATAGGGGGGATCCCCATACAAAAAATGAGAGAGGCTGTATCAGGGACACAGCCGCTATGGCTGACGTGAAACGTGGTGTGGACCCGAAGGCCCGAAGCGTCCAGGATTTAAGTGCTTTAACATAGAACAATAGTAAAAGTGTCTAAATGCGAAGGCCGAAGGCCGAGCTCCGCGAAGGGCCGAAGGCCCGAAGCGTCCAGGAATTAAGTGCTATAACACATAATAATAGTAAAAGTGTCTAAATGCGAAGGCCGAAAGGCCGAGCTCCGCGTAGGGCCGAAGGCCCGAAGCGTCCAAGATGTCAGTGCTTTAGCACAGAAAAATAGTAAAAGTGTCTAAATGCGAAGGCCGAATGCCCGAAGCGCCCAGAATGTTAGTGCTTTAACACAGAACAATAGTACAAGTGTCTAAATGCGAAGGCCGAAGGCCGAGCTCCGCGTAGGGCCGAAGGCCCGAAGCGTCCAGGATTTAAATGCTATAACACAGAACAATAGTAACAGTGTTTAAATGCGAAGGCCGAAGGCCGAGCTCCGCGTAGGGCCGAAGGCCCGAAGCGTCCAGGATTTAAGCACTATAACACAAAACAATAGTACAAGTGCGTAAATGCGAAGGCCGAAGGCCGAGCTCCGCGTAGGGCCGAAGGCCCGAAGCGTCCAGGACATCAGTGTTTTAGCACAGAACAATAATACAAGTGTCTAAATGCGAAGGCCGAAGGCCGAGCTCCACGTAGGGCCGAAGGCCCGAAGCGTCCAGGATGTTAGTGCTTTAACACAGAACAATAGTACAAGTGTCTAAATGCGAAGGCCGAAGGCCGAGCTCCGCGTAGGGCCGAAGGCCCGAAGCGTCCAAGATGTCAGTGCTTTAGCACAGAAAAATAGTAAAAGTGTCTAAATGCGAAGGCCGAAGGCCGAGCTCCGCGTAAGGCCGAAGGCCCGAAGCGTCCAGAATGTTAGTGCTTTAACACAGAATAATAGTACAAGGGTCTAAATGCGAAGACCGAAGGCCGAGCTCCGCGTAGGGCCGAAGGCCCGAAGCGTCCAGTATTTAAGTGCTATAACACAGAACAATAGTAAAAGTGTCTAAATGCGAAGGCCGAAGGCCGAGCTCCGCGTAGGACCGAAGGCCCGAAGCGTCCAGGATTTAAGCACTATAACACAAAACAATAGCACAAGTGTCTAAATGCGAAGGCCGAAGGCCGAGCTCCGCGTAGGGCTGAAGGCCCGAAGCGTCCAGGACATCAGTGTTTTAGCACAGAACAATAATACAAGTGTCTAAATGCGAAGGCCGAAGGCCGAGCTCCGCGTAGGGCCGAAGGCCCGAAGCGTCCAGGATGTTAGTGCTTTAACACAGAACAATAGTACAAGTGTCTAAATGCGAAGGCCGAAGGCCGAGCTCCGCGTAGGGCCGAAGGCCCGAAGCGTCCAGGATTTAAGTGCTTTAACATAGAACAGTAGTACAAGTGTTTAAATGCGAAGGCCGAGCTCCGCGTAGGACCGAAGGCCCGAAGCGTGCAGGACATCAGTGCTTTAGCACAGAAAAATAGTACAAGTGTCTAAATGTGAAGGCCGAAGGCCGAGCTCCACGTAGGGCCGAAGGCCCGAAGCGTCCAGGATTTAAGTGCTATAACACAGAACAATAGTACAAGTGTCTAAATGCGAAGGCCGAAGCGTCCAGGATGTCAGTGGTTAAACACAGAACTGACAGACTGGACGCTTCGGGCCTTCGGCCCTACGCGGAGCTCGGCCTTCGGCCTTCGCGTTTAGACACTTGTAATATTGTTCTGTGTTAAAGCACTGACATCCTGGACACTTCTTGCCTTCGGCCTTACGTAGAGCGCAGCCTTCGACCTTCGCATTTAGTTAGACTCTTGTACTATTGCTTTGTGTTTGAATACTGAATTCGCACATCTCGCGAATGCGTGATGTATTATAATAATTTTGGATAATATCTAAATTTTATCTGTAAAGATTATTTGGGGTCATAATGATTCACTGTATCTAGATGAACTTGAATGCGGCATTAGATGGGTAATTTTAAAATTATTCATTACAGCGTCACACCTATTTAAATAATTAAATGATCAATTCATTTTGGAGTAATGAATGTAACGATTAGGTACAATTTTTTGTGTAAATAACACACCAAAATTACGAGAATAGATATTTTATACGGGTAATACACGTTTTATAGCAAACTCGTTCGTGTCTTTCCTGTAGCCATCGCATTTAAGGGAATCTAAAAGCATTTTTTTACGCAGCACCTTTACAGGCAGAATATTTCATTCAATACTTGAGACTCAAATGAGAAAAACGGGATATATATGAACCACAGTCGTTACCTTTTATAGTACCTATTGTCCACAGAAGTGACCATTTCTAAATTATGTTTTACCCATTACATCAGAAAGTACCTAACTAAGATTACTATATACTTACTAGCATTAGGAACTCGGGATTGTCAAGCAGCCGTCATACGTTATATGTGTTCTATCAAAGTAACTCGCGCCGCTGCGCCGCCTTAGATGCTAATGCATTATTTGAGGAGATGAGCAGGTATTACTATGGTGAATGTAGTATTAAAAGAACCGTTATTGCTTTATCTTACTATTTCAGGTATATTTTGTCAGTTTTGCGCCCTATTTTTCGCACACGGTGGCCTCAAACAAGAGCAGTGATAAAAATTCTGTAATAACTGTCACATTTTTATGTTTTAGCAGTTTATTATAATTCCACGTACTTTATTTTACTCATATTTCATTAAAACAAATTAAGATCTATCAAATGGCACCAATTTTACCGAAATCGGTTAATGGGCTGATGAGTCATTACTAAATGAACACTGAAAATAGGGGTCATTTTAGCTCCGAATACGTCGTGTCTAGCGCAGAATCAGCGCCATCTATGTCAGCGGCACGTACTGTTCCGAGTAATGGCTACTTTTTTCTATATATCTATATGAAAACTATGTTTGTAGGTATTATAGTTTATGAGATATAAGCCGCCGCGCCATAACACTTTTCGTTACACTTGGTTTTTGGTCCGGCACCTCTACTACGGCTTTTTAAAGACGTTTCACGTCAAAAAAATATTGTGACTGACATATAGTACCTAAACCTAACCTAGGTACTTCCAATTTAACCAAAACTTTGTTCAAGTAATATGTCAAGCGTACCGCCGCCTATATACTTTATGCGTTGCTTAAGCGTATCTCTGTTATTTCCAGATAGCAGATATGCATCTGACACGGTAGCTTGGTCTTCTCATTTAGCTACTTAAACCAATTATTTGTTCCATGTTTGAGCACTAACCTCCTACAGCTCAACCTTCGACCTTGCGAAGAGGCACGCCTCTCTCGGATGCTTCAGGCGTTCGGCCCCACGCAGAGCTTGGCCTTCGACCTTCGCACTAGCTGTCCACACCACGTTTCACGTAAACAATTGCGATTGTGGCTCTGATATTATAGCCTACCCACAAATTTTATTCATAAGTCCGAGTTATATATATCCCAACAAAAACGTATTTGTGAAATGAGAGCCAAGTTCAATATTAAGAATATGTGCCGTTGTTGACTCGCCGACAAAAGAATTGAAATCTATATGGGTGCCAAGTTCTGTGCTGTGATAATTTCAGGATTTTCTATCCTGAAATTATAAAGGATTTGTCTTGGCTAGTTTGTACGTATAGATTATTTATTATATTTGACTAGGTACGTTACTTTTCTAAAATTTGGTTTGTTGCTAAAAACTAGCCAAGACAAATCCTTTATAATTTCAGGATTTTCTACACAGCACAGAACTTGGCACCCATATAGATCTCAATTCTTTTGTCGGCGAGTTTGCGTGCTCCAGGATTTAAGTGCTTTAACATAGAACAATAGTACCTACAAATGTCTAAATGCGAAGGCCGAAGGCCGAGCTCCGCGTAGGGCCGAAGGCTCGAAGCGTCCAGGATTTAAGTGCTATAACAAAGGACAACAGTACAAGCGTCTAAATGCGAAGGCCGAAGGCCGAGCTCCGCGTAGGACCGAAGGCCCGAAGCGTCCAAGATGTCAGTGCTTAAACACATAACAATATGTATTACAAGTGTCTAAATGCGAAGGCCGTAGGCCTAGCTCCGCGTAGGGCCGAAGGCCCGAAGCGTCCAGGATTTAAGTGCTTTAACATAGAACAATAGTACCTACAAGTGTCTAAATGCGAAGGCCGAAGGCCGAGCTCCGCGTAGGGCTGAAGGCCCGAAGCGTCCAGGATGTTAGTGCTTTAGCACAGAGCAATAGTACAAGTGTCTATTATGCGAAGGCCGAAGGCCGAGCTTCGCGTAGGGCCGAAGGCCCGAAGCGTCCAGGACAGTGATTTAGCAGAGCTACTATTGTAGAAGTGTCTAAATGTGAAGGCCGAGCTCCGCGTAGGGCCGAAGGTCCGATGCGTTCAGGATGTTAGTGCTTTAATACAGAACAATAGTATAAATGTCTAAGTGCGAAGGCCGAAACGCCAAGCACCGCATAGGGCCGAAGGCCCGAAATGTCCAGGATGTCAATGCTTTATCACAGAACAATAGTACAAGTGTCAATGCGAAGGCCGAAGGCTGAGATTCGGCCTTCGCATTTAGTTACTTGTAATATTGTTCTGAGTTAAAGCACTGACATCCTGGACGCTTCTTGCCTTCGGCCTTACGTAGAGCGCAGCCTTCGACTTTCGCATTTATTTCTACTCTTGCCTTGTGTTTGAATATCGAAGTCGCGCATCTCGCGAATGCGTGATGTATTATAATAATTTTGAGTAAGATCTAAATTTTATCTGTAAAGATTATTTGGGGTCATAATGATTCACTGTATCTAGATGAACTTAATAATTCATTACAGCGTCACACCTATTTAAATAATTAAATGATCAATTCATTTTGGAGTAAGTAATGTAAAGATTAGGTACAATTTTTTTGTAAATAACACACCAAAATTACGAGAATAGATATTTTATACGGGTAATACACGTTTTATAGCAAACTCGTTCGTGTTTTTCCTGTAGCAATCGCATTTAAGGGAATCTAAAAGCAATTTTTTACGCAGCACCTTTACAGGCATAATATTACATTCAGTACTTGAGATTCAAATGAGAAAAACGGGATATATATGAACCACAGTCCTAATGTCCACAGAAGTGACCTTTTCTAAATTATATTTTACCCATTACATCAGAAAGTACCTAACTAAGGCCGACTTGCACCATTTCACTAACCCAGGGTTAAGCGGTTAAACTGTTAACCCAGTGTCAAATTGTACTGGTAACCATGGTAGCTCCAGGTTTAACCGCTTTACCCCGGGTTAGTGGAATGGTGCAAGTCGGCCTAAGATTACTATATGTACCTATACTTACTAGCATTAGGAACTCGGGATTGTCAAGCAGCCGTCATACGTTATATGTGTTCTATCAAAGTAACTCCGCCGTAGATGCTAATGCATTATTTGAGGAGATGAGCATGTATTACTATGATGAATGTGGTATTAAAAGAACCGTTATTGCTTTATCTTACTATTTCAGGTATATTTTGTCAGTTTTGCGCCCTTTTTTTCGTACACGGTGGCCTCAAACAAGAGCAGTGATAAAAATTCTGTAAAACCTGTCACCTTTTTATTTTTTAACAGCTTATTATAATTCCACGTACTTTATTTTACTCATATTTCATTAAAATAAAGTAAGATCTATCAAATGACACG
The DNA here is from genome assembly GCF_963556715.1 of Cydia fagiglandana. Taxonomy (NCBI): domain Eukaryota; kingdom Metazoa; phylum Arthropoda; class Insecta; order Lepidoptera; family Tortricidae; genus Cydia; species Cydia fagiglandana. The sequence continues at coordinate 3,170,487 of NC_085959.1, forward strand.
AATTTTACCGAAATCGGGCTGATGAGTCATTACTAAATGAACACTGAAAATAGGGGTTATTTTTGCTCCGAATACGTCGTGTCTAGCGCAGTATCAGCGCCATTTATGTCAGCGGCACGTACTGTTCCGAGTAATGGCTACTTTCTTCTAAACTTCTATATTACAACTATGTTTATTGGTATTATAGTTTCGGAGATATAAGCCGCCGCGCCATAACACTTTTTCGTTACATCGGTTTTTGATCCGAGCCCCTCTACGGGTTTTCAAAGACGTTTACCTACGTTTCACGTCAAAAATATGCTTGAGATCCTCAAAACATGACATATTTTGTACAATTATTTTTTTAAGTTAGCCATTTCCCCCCAAAAGTGCCCCCTATGTTCAGAAATCTTTTGTTTTTATTACATGTCCGTCTTTGGGTCAAAAACTTGCATATGCGTACCAAATTTCAACTCAATTCGTCCAGTAGTTTTGGAGCAAATAGGCTGTGACAGACGGACAGACGGACGGACAGACAGACGCACGAGTGATCCTATAAGGGTTCCGTTTTTTTTCCTTTTGAGGTAAGGAACCCTAAAAATGTTCTCGATATAATCCGTTTCAACCCTTTTAGAAGACTTTCAAGTCCACTATTAAAAAAATGTTCGCTCCCGATGCAAACTTTATTAATAGGTATACCTACAATCTTTTCAAAAACGGCGTAATCAGTTTTCATATATTTTAATATCAATGCCCTTTTGCCAAGTTTCAAATTCCTAGCTCAAAAGAAAATGTGTACCACATATAAACTTACATCCCCTTTAAAACCCTTTTAGGGGTTGAATTTTTGAGAACCGTTAAATAAGTTATTTTAAACTTATACAATGCCTTTCTACGAAGTTTCAAAGCATTTGTAATGATTTCAAACTTTCAATCCCTTTTAACCCTTTTAGGAGATGAATATTAATAACGCTTAAATAGTACATTTCGATGCTAGTGCGGAAGGTATGTCATTACTTCACGAGTACCGAGATATCTTGCCACGAGCCGCAGGCGAGTGGCAAGACTCGGGACGAGTGAAGAATGACATTTCCGCACGTGTATCGAACGACGTTTTTTAATACAGTTGTGAAAAAATAAGAAAAACATTGTTAATCGTACACTAAACAAAAGTGGTAATAGTGACAGCTCGGTTAGACGTCGTCTTTAAGTATATTATATCTATGGGCGTTTGGCAGCTATTCCGTTCCATTCAGTCAACTTATTAAGAACGGAATTTTCAATATTGAATATTAAAAAATAAACGTGTTATAATGATGAAGAGGTAAGTAATTAAATATGAAATGTGTAATATTTTTCGTATTCTTACATTAACGGTAGGTTTTTATGCTGATTACGACGTTTAAAGGAAACTAATATTAACACTCATCAATAAATAGTCGTGAATTGGAACAAGTATAAATTTAAAAAAATTGGAAAAGTAAAAAGCACTAGTTCGAGATAACCAACTTTCCGCACGCTAAACAGCTACGTAAAGTAGCACTTTTTGAGCAACTGTATTAAAAAATATTTTATTGTTTTCCAATAATATGCATTTATACAAAGATTCAAGTGCCGCACAAAAAAAAATGTTTGATCTCCATACAAAATTTTAACCCATTTTTTACCACCCTGGGGGATAAATGAAATTAGTTTTCTTTTATTTTAATTAAATAACTTTTTACGAAGTTTCTAATTCCCAGCTAAAAATAAAATAAGAACCCCTACAAACTTTCAATCCCTTTTTAACCACTTTAGGGGATGAATTTATAAAAACGCTTATTTTCTTTTCTAGTAAATATTATAATAATATTGTCTTTATACTAAAATTCAAATCTCGCACTTTAAAAAATGTTTGACCTCCATACAAACTTTCAACCCCTTTTACATCACCTTAAGGGATTGTTTGAGCGTTATATGTATTATTATAAGATTTATGAGTAATTTGCCATTCATTGTGGAAATAGTTTAATTTGATACCTCAAACAGTTCGACTGATACGACTTTATAATAAAACTAAAAAAAGTTTATAGTGTCGATTCATATCAAAAAGTACGTGTGAAGTGAAATACAATGCGTCTTTTCATAAAATCTACGTTTTATTGAACATTTATCCACCATTGAACCAGACATTATCCAAAACAAAATTGTACCGGCTAAGCGGTCGGACAGGATGAATTTTCAAAAACGCTGAAATCAGATTTCTTTTCTTTCCATGAAATACTAACCCTGTATAAATTTTCAACCCCTTTTTTGACGTGAAACGTCTTTAAAAAGCCGTAGTAGAGGTGCCGGACCAAAAACCAAGTGTAACGAAAAGTGTTATGGTGCGGCGGCTTATATCTCATAAACTATAATACCTACAAACATAGTTTTGATATAGATATATAGAAGAAATTAGCCATTACTCGGAACAGTACGTGCCGCTGACATAAATGGCGCTGATTCTGCGCTAGACACGACGTATTCGGAGCTAAAATGACCCCTATTTTCAGTGTTCATTTAGTAATGACTCATCAGCCCATTAACCGATTTCGGTAAAATTGGTGCCATTTGATAGATCTTATTTTATTTTAATGAAATATGAGTACAATAAAGTACGTGGAATTATAATAAACTGCTAAAACATAAAAATGTGACAGTTATTACAGAATTTTTATCACTGCTCTTGTTTGAGGCCACCGTGTGCGAAAAATAGCGCGCAAAACTGACAAAATATACCTGAAATAGTAAGATAAAGCAATAACGGTTCTTTTAATACTACATTTACCATAGTAATACATGCACATCTCCTCAAATAATGCATTAGCATCTAAGGCGGCGCGGCGGCGCGAGTTACTTTGATAGAACACATATAACGTATGACGACTGCTTGACAATCCCGAGTTCCTAATGCTAGTAAGTATATAGTAATCTTAGTTAGGTACTTTCTGATGTAATGGGTAAAACATAATTTAGAAATGGTCACTTCTGTGGACAATAGGTACTATAAAAGGTAACGACTGTGGTTCATATACAGGGTGATCAATCCAAATGGGTCAGTATGGAGAAGTCAGAAACTATAAGAGATAGCGAAATCTGTTCTTAGGAACCATGGCTTCGATTTTAGATTTAATAATAATGGCATTCAATTTTTTTTTTAAACTGTCATACATAACCGGGATTCGAACCTGGTCAATAAAATATAAAATATTCTTGTTGTTTGTTTGTATGGCAACTTTAAAACGATGCGTGATAGGTGGGGGGTGCTCGACCAAATATCATAGAGGGCCCCGAGACAAAACAAACTACATTAAAAAAAATTCAAAATGGCCGACTTTTTTTTAATTTTTTCAAGTTGGTCCGAGCGCGCTGAGATTTGGCATGCGGTGAGCCTGGGGGCCCAAAATTACCATGTCAAAAAAAAATTTTGGAAAAATCCAAAATGGCGGCGGAGACGGGCAAAGTCAAATTTCCAAGTAGGTTAAGCGAGCCCGAAGGGCGAGTTTCAGGCCGAGAGGCCGAAGACCGACCCCGGCGGAGGGCCTAAGGCCCGGAGCCTCCACCCCGACTCCCAAAACGCGACTCCCAATAGGAAAAGTGTTGGGTCGTGTTTAAGCTCCAACTTTCCCCTTTCGTGTGACGCTTCGGGCCTTCGGCCCTACGCGGAGCTCGGCCTTCGTTTACTCGGCCTCGGCCTCGCGTTTTGGGAGTCGGGGTGGAGGCTCCGGGCCTTCGGCCCTCCGCCGGGGTCGGCCTTCGGCCTCCCGGCCTGAAGTTCGCCCTTCGGGCTCGCTTAACCTACTTGGAAATTTGACTTTGCCCGTGTCCGCCGCCATTTTTGATTTTCCCAAAATTTTTTTTTGACGTGGTAATCTTCGGCCCCCAGGCTCGCCACATGCCAAATCTCAGCGCGCTCGGACCAACTTGAAAAAAAAAAAAAAAAAAACGGCCATTTTGAATTTTTTTAAATGTAGTTTGTTTTGTCTCGGGGCCCTCTATGATATTTGGTTGAGCACCCACCACCTATTACGCATCGTTTGAAAGTTGCCATACAAACAAACAACAAGAATATTGACCAGGTTCGAATGCCGGTTATGTATGATAGATTTAAAAAAAAAATTAATGCCATTATTATTAAATCTAAAATCGAAGCCATGGTTCCTAAGAACAGATTTCGCTATCTCTCATAGTTTCCGACTTCTCCATACTGACCCATTTGGATTGATCACCCTGTATATCCCGTTTTTCTCATTTGAGTCTCAAGTATTGAATGAAATATTCTGCCTGTAAAGGTGCTGCGTAAAAAAATGCTTTTAGATTCCCTTAAATGCGATGGCTACAGGAAAGACACGAACGAGTTTGATATAAAACGTGTATTACCCGTATAAAATATCTATTCTCGTAATTTTGGTGTGTTATTTACACAAAAAATTGTACCTAATCGTTACATTCATTACTCCAAAATGAATTGATCATTTAATTATTTAAATAGGTGTGACGCTATAATTAATTATTTTAAAATTACCCATCAAATGCCGCATTCAAGTTCATCTAGATACAGTGAATCATTACGACCCCAAATAATCTTTACAGATAAAATTTAGATATTATCCAAAATTATTATAATACATCACGCATTCGCGAGATGTGCGAATTCGGTATTCAAACACAAAGCAATAGTACAAGAGTCTAACTAAATGCGAAGGTCGAAGGCTGCGCTCTACGTAAGGCCGAAGGCAAGAAGTGTCCAGGATGTCAGTGCTTTAACACAGAACAATATTACAAGTGTCTAAACGCGAAGGCCGAAGGCCGAGCTCCGCGTAGGGCCGAAGGCCCGAAGCGTCCAGTCTGTCAGTTCTGTGTTTAACCACTGACATCCTGGACGCTTCGGCCTTCGCATTTAGACACTTGTACTATTGTTCTGTGTTATAGCACTTAAATCCTGGACGCTTCGGGCCTTCGGCCCTACGTGGAGCTCGGCCTTCGGCCTTCGCATTTAGACACTTGTACTATTTTTCTGTGCTAAAGCACTGATGTCCTGCACGCTTCGGGCCTTCGGTCCTACGCGGAGCTCGGCCTTCGCATTTAGACACTTGTACTACTGTTCTATGTTAAAGCACTTAAATCCTGGACGCTTCGGGCCTTCGGCCCTACGCGGAGCTTGGCCTTCGGCCTTCGCATTTAGACACTTGTACTATTGTTCTGTGTTAAAGCACTAACATTCTGGACGCTTCGGGCCTTCGGCCCTACGCGGAGCTCGGCCTTCGGCCTTCGCATTTAGACACTTTTACTATTTTTCTGTGCTAAAGCACTGACATCTTGGACGCTTCGGGCCTTCGGCCCTACGCGGAGCTCGGCCTTCGACCTTCGCATTTAGACACTTTTACTATTGTTATGTGTTATAGCACTTAAATCCTGGACGCTTCGGGCCTTCGGCCCTACGCGGAGCTCGGCCTTCGGCCTTCGCATTTAGACACTTTTACTATTGTTCTGTGTTATAGCACTTAAATCCTGGACGCTTCGGGCCTTCGGCCCTACGCGGAGCTCGGCCTTCGGTCTTCGCATTTAGACCCTTGTACTATTATTCTGTGTTAAAGCACTAACATTCTGGACGCTTCGGGCCTTCGGCCTTACGCGGAGCTCGGCCTTCGGCCTTCGCATTTAGACACTTTTACTATTTTTCTGTGCGAAAGCACTGACATCTTGGACACTTCGGGCCTTCGGCCCTACGCGGAGCTCGGCCTTCGGCCTTCGCATTTAGAAACTTGTACTATTGTTCTGTGTTATAGCACTTAAATCCTGGACGCTTCGGGCCTTCGGCACTACGCGAAGCTCGGCCTTCTGCCTTCGCATTTAGACACTTGTATTATTGTTCTGTGCTAACACACTGATGTCCTGGACGCTTCGGGCCTTCGGCCCTACGCGGAGCTCGGCCTTCGGCCTTCGCATTTAGACACTTGTACTATTGCTCTGTGTTAAAGCACTAACATCCTGGACGCTTCGGGCCTTCGGCCCTACGCGGAGCTCGGCCTTCGCATTTAGACACTTGTATTATTGTTCTGTGCTAAAACACTGATGTCCTGGACGCTTCGGGCCTTCGGCCCTACGCGGAGCTCGGCCTTCGGCCTTCGCATTTAGACACTTGTACTATTGTTTTGTGTTATAGTGCTTAAATCCTGGACACTTCGGGCCTTCGGCCCTATGCGGAGCTCGGCCTTCGGCCTTCGCATTTAGACACTTTTACTATTGTTCTGTGTTATAGCATTTAAATCCTGGACGCTTCGGGCCTTCGGCCCTACGCGGAGCTCGGCCTTCGGCCTTCGCATTTAGACACTTGTACTATTGTTCTGTGTTAAAGCACTAACATTCTGGGCGCTTCGGGCCTTCGGCCCTACGCGGAGCTCGGCCTTCGGCCTTCGCATTTAGACACTTTTACTATTTTTCTGTGCTAAAGCACTGACATCTTGGACGCTTCGGGCCTTCGGCCCTACGCGGAGCTCGGCCTTCGCCCTTCGCATTTAGACACTTTTACTATTGTTATGTGTTATAGCACTTAAATCCTGGACGCTTCGGGCCTTCGGCCCTACGCGGAGCTCGGCCTTCGGCCTTCGCATTTAGACACTTTTACTATTGTTCTATGTTAAAGCACTTAAATCCTGGACGCTTCGGGCCTTCGGGTCCACACCACGTTTCACGTCAGCCATAGCGGCTGTGTCCCTGATACAGCCTCTCTCATTTTTTTTTCAACCATTTTGAGGGATATTTTTTTCAAAAAAGTTGAAAGATCTTGTCTGGTATTTTAATACTATGCCGTTATATAGAGATTCAAGTCCCGTATTCACAAAAATATGTAATCTCCATACAAATTTTCAACCCCTTTTTCACCACCTTGGGGAATGAATTATTTAAAAAAAGAATTTTGTTTTTTAGTGTAACACCCTTTTGCAAGGTTTCAAGTTCCTAGCTTAAAATAAAATTTACACCCCAAGACAAACTTTCATCCACTTTTTAACCCTCGTTAGAGGTTGAATTTTCATAAATATCGATCTTTAAATTTCTTTAATTTTCCTTTCTAAGAAGTTTCAAAGCATTTGTAATGGCTTCAAACTTAAATATATTGTATGTTAACAGGTACTAGACGGGCAAACCAAGATAATATCTACAACAAAGGGACCAGATACAACAAAGGAAACAGATACACCAAAGACAACAACGGAAACACAGGTAACAGATTGGAAATAAACATCTTGGAACACTTTTTTTTATCTACACGTGAACATTTCCCCCAACTTTAACTTTTTACCTACGGGCCCTTGAATCTCTATATAATAGAGATTCAAGTCCCGTATTCACAAAAATATGTAATCTCCATACAAATTTTCAACCCCTTTTTCACCACCTTGGGGAATGAATTATTAAAAAAAAAGAATTTTGTTTTTTAGCGTAACACCCTTTTGCAAGGTTTTAAGTTCCTAGCTTAAAATAAAATTGACACCCCAAGACAAACTTTCATCCCCTTTTCAACCCTCCTTAGAGGTTGAATTTTTAAAAATATCGATATTTAATTTTCCTTTCTAAGAAGTTTCAAAGCATTTGTAATGGCTTCAAACTTAAATATATTGTATGTTAACAGGTACTAGACGGGCGACCCAAGCCAACATATACAGGGTGAAATTTAATTCACTGGCCAAATTGAAACAACCGGAAGAACTCGAAAAAATATTAAACACGTGTTTTTTTCTTTTAATACCGCTCAGTACATTTTTTTCGAAATAACTCATCATCAAGTTGTCCTAAAAACCTCGTACGTTATGGTGAACCGACAACTACCCACTACACCCGCTTCTCTCTTATCAGTTAAGGTCATTGACACCCCCCCCCGCCCCTCCCGCTGTTTGCAATCGCGTCACCAATTATGAACCCTATTGCAGCGAGATTACCTACATAAGTTGCTAATTTTTCCTTTCATACTTTAACGGGCTTAGAACCGTCAAAATGCAAAGGCAACCCATTTTTAATCAAAAATGTTATTTCTGATTAATGATTATTAACAAATCGTCCGTGGCTTAAAAACAATGAGTAAAAACTAGGTCAGGAATCTTTGCATTCAGGCGTATTTAAAAAATTGAATCAACTTACGTACATTTGATTAAAAATCGACGCAATTAACGAAAGTCCCACGAGATGGTACTCTTGGATTCAATCCTTGTCTGCGAAGGCGTGGAACGGATTCCATTTCGTATAATCTTTGTGCACCACGTAAACACTCACCACTTAATAAATAACACCGTACCACTTCGTAATATTCCCGGTTCGAAAACATTTTTTTTAACCTTAGTACGCGCGCGATTATTATTTTAAGGTTGGCGAGTGACGAGTGACTAATCATTTATGCTTACCGTTATGTTTACCGCTAGCGCGGAATGGTTTAGTTTAGACTACCCTCGAAATTGATAAACCTGCCTACCATCGCCAACACTAACTGGGTGGACCCTATTGCAACGATTATAAGGTTTAATGTAGGTCAGATAAGGGTTTTGCTGATGTTGTTGTTAAAACCTACTATTAGGTTTGTTTACATTTGTGGTAATAGGGTGACCACGACTCGTGGAAAATATTTAAAAAATGAAAAATGAAAATTAAAAAAAATGTACTCTTTTTTTCGCTAAATAGATTCCTTAAGTGTAACCTAGTGCCGGGAATGAATATGGCCAGTGATTTAAATTTCACCCTGTATAACAAAGGGAACAGATACACCAAAGGCAACAGAGCCAACAAAGAAAATAAAGGCATTTCAAGTCCCGTATTCACAAAAATATGTAATCTCCATACAAATTTTCAACCCCTTTTTCACCACCTTGGGGAATGAATTATTTAAAAAAAGAATTTTGTTTTTTAGTGTAACACCCTTTTGCAAGGTTTCAAGTTCCTAGCTTAAAATAAAATTTACACCCCAAGACAAACTTTCATCCCCTTTTTAACCCTCGTTAGAGGTTGAATTTTCATAAATATCGATCTTTAAATTTCTTTAATTTTCCTTTCTAAGAAGTTTCAAAGCATTTGTAATGGCTTCAAACTTAAATATATTGTATGTTAACAGGTACTAGACGGGCAAACCAAGATAATATCTACAACAAAGGGACCAGATACAACAAAGGAAACAGATACACCAAAGACAACAACGGAAACACAGGTAACAGATTGGAAATAAACATCTTGGAACACTTTTTTTTTATCTACACGTGAACATTTCCCCCAACTTTAACTTTTTACCTACGGGCCCTTGAATCTCTATATAATAGAGATTCAAGTCCCGTATTCACAAAAATATGTAATCTCCATACAAATTTTCAACCCCTTTTTCACCACCTTGGGGAATGAATTATTAAAAAAAAAGAATTTTGTTTTTTAGCGTAACACCCTTTTGCAAGGTTTTAAGTTCCTAGCTTAAAATAAAATTGACACCCCAAGACAAACTTTCATCCCCTTTTCAACCCTCCTTAGAGGTTGAATTTTTAAAAATATCGATATTTAATTTTCCTTTCTAAGAAGTTTCAAAGCATTTGTAATGGCTTCAAACTTAAATATATTGTATGTTAACAGGTACTAGACGGGCGACCCAAGCCAACATATACAGGGTGAAATTTAATTCACTGGCCAAATTGAAACAACCGGAAGAACTCGAAAAAATATTAAACACGTGTTTTTTTCTTTTAATACCGCTCAGTACATTTTTTTCGAAATAACTCATCATCAAGTTGTCCTAAAAACCTCGTACGTTATGGTGAACCGACAACTACCCACTACACCCGCTTCTCTCTTATCAGTTAAGGTCATTGACACCCCCCCCCGCCCCTCCCGCTGTTTGCAATCGCGTCACCAATTATGAACTCTATTGCAGCGAGATTACCTACATAAGTTGCTAATTTTTCCTTTCATACTTTAACGGGCTTAGAACCGTCAAAATGCAAAGGCAACCCATTTTTAATCAAAAATGTTATTTCTGATTAATGATTATTAACAAATCGTCCGTGGCTTAAAAACAATGAGTAAAAACTAGGTCAGGAATCTTTGCATTCAGGCGTATTTAAAAAATTGAATCAACTTACGTACATTTGATTAAAAATCGACGCAATTAACGAAAGTCCCACGAGATGGTACTCTTGGATTCAATCCTTGTCTGCGAAGGCGTGGAACGGATTCCATTTCGTATAATCTTTGTGCACCACGTAAACACTCACCACTTAATAAATAACACCGTACCACTTCGTAATATTCCCGGTTCGAAAACATTTTTTTTAACCTTAGTACGCGCGCGATTATTATTTTAAGGTTGGCGAGTGACGAGTGACTAATCATTTATGCTTACCGTTATGTTTACCGCTAGCGCGGAATGGTTTAGTTTAGACTACCCTCGAAATTGATAAACCTGCCTACCATCGCCAACACTAACTGGGTGGACCCTATTGCAACGATTATAAGGTTTAATGTAGGTCAGATAAGGGTTTTGCTGATGTTGTTGTTAAAACCTACTATTAGGTTTGTTTACATTTGTGGTAATAGGGTGACCACGACTCGTGGAAAATATTTAAAAAATGAAAAATGAAAATTAAAAAAAATGTACTCTTTTTTTCGCTAAATAGATTCCTTAAGTGTAACCTAGTGCCGGGAATGAATATGGCCAGTGATTTAAATTTCACCCTGTATAACAAAGGGAACAGATACACCAAAGGCAACAGAGCCAACAAAGAAAATAAAGGCATTTCAAGTCCCGTATTCACAAAAATATGTAATCTCCATACAAATTTTCAACCCCGTTTTCACCACCTTGGGGAATGAATTATTTAAAAAAAAGAATTTTGTTTTTTAGTGTAACACCCTTTTGCAAGGTTTCAAGTTCCTAGCTTAAAATAAAATTTACACCCCAAGACAAACTTTCATCCCCTTTTTAACCCTCGTTAGAGGTTGAATTTTCATAAATATCGATCTTTAAATTTCTTTAATTTTCCTTTCTAAGAAGTTTCAAAGCATTTGTAATGGCTTCAAACTTAAATATATTGTATGTTAACAGGTACTAGACGGGCAAACCAAGATAATATCTACAACAAAGGGACCAGATACAACAAAGGAAACAGATACACCAAAGACAACAACGGAAACACAGGTAACAGATTGGAAATAAACATCTTGGAACACTTTTTTTTATCTACACGTGAACATTTCCCCCAACCTTAACCCTTTACCTACGGGCCCTTGAATCACTCCGTCACCGCCCAATACGGGCATGTTTTGGCGAGAGTTAGCGGTTAGGCATAATTTCACTTACTAGTAACTTTGGAAGTATTACAGCTAGGTACATACTTGAAACTTCACACACACACAGTAAGTATAGGTGTTTAATCAATAAATAATCACTTGGAGTATTAATATTCACTATTATGTCTGCTATCAAGCAATATATCAGTCACTAAGAAATTGAAGATTTTTAAGTTACTACTCGCGGATTTCACAAGTTTAAGTTTAAAAACATTAGTTTATAGTATACCTACTTAACACAAATAAACACTTAAATAACGATAATTACGAAAATAATGCATAAATATCAATCACTTAAAACGTTGCATAAAAACAATTTGCCACTTATGGAAAATAGTGATGTGCGTCTATCGACACATTTGTCGATATATCGATAACCTAGTAAATGTAAAACTGAAGTTTATCAAGTGTGTGATTTTGGTGAAATTAATATTAGGTACATTAGCACCTATGTTTAACACGACCATTACTTCGATCAACTATAGTTGACACCCGTAGGTAAAGGGTTAAGGGAAAGCAAAACTAAATATTACTTAACATAAATAATAACCGTTTTCATCAAATTAAACGAACATTCACAATCATAATTATAGCGAAATAATGAACTAAAGAAAAAGTATTACTTATTCTAACGAAGTATATCCCTATTGATTATTGGATAGGCAGAGGGCAAAAATAATCGCACGACAGGACGGACGAAACTTCCTGTAAGGAGTGAAATGTGACTCACGCTAGCATTTTCTATGACGGCTGATCGGTGACCACTGACCACGTGATGCGTTCCATAGAAAACGAAGCGCCGGAAGCTCCAGCCCGGCCCCGGCCAGGTCTAGCGCGAGTCATCTTTTATTTTGTCCTAACGGGGACAACGCGTGTTGAGCCAACCTTCGCAGGATATGCTGAAAATGGCGGCGCATTATCTACTTTTATCACAACCACTGTGCCGGTTACGATGGGAACTAGTAGCGCGGTCAACGACAGGCTTAACCCGAAACAAATAATCAAACAGGTTTGGAGTCACGAGCAGCCTCAGGAAAATCATATGTGTTATGTAAACCGGGGCCCCACGTGCGTGCTAGGGCCATCTCCCGATGTCTACCCCGAATACATACTGCAAATGATCCGAAAAAAGACGGAGAAGTGCAACAAATGCAGACGTTCAGACAGAAAGTGAGTTCCTGCTCTCATCTATTTATATGTACTTTTATAACTAGCACGGGACTTAATCGTGTAAAACTTAAGTTTATTTATGGCCTGACGTTTTGAACGCGACGTTACGTTCGTGGTCACAGGCAGACTGGCGAGGAATTGTATCAACATCTTCTTGCTGCGCGGGCTTTGCGAACTACCCGCACTTGATCTTGATTATTCAATAGGCCTGATGACAAATTTTGAAATCCCTTTTACTATTGTCGGTACACTTGTATTGGTTCCAAAAACACAATATTTTAGCTATAGGTACTCTTATGAGTACCTATAGCTAAAATATTGTTGACTGGTATTGTTGAGTAAATCTTATGATTTCACATAAATAATTGCATTTTATTGTAGCTAGTTTAAACCTCGCGCGAAAATGCCTCGCACGCCATTTGTGACGTCATAAATGAGATTAGTGGTAGTGTTGTAGATATTGTTTAACAGTTACGAATTTTGCCTTGAACCCGAATGATATTGTTAATATATTACGATTAGGGGTGATAAATATATTACAAAAATTAATTACAATAACTCATTTTGCAACCGTGTCAGAGATTTGTATAAAATTTTCAAAATCTCTCACATGGTTGCAATTAAAGTTTAATTATTTAGAAACATGTAATTTTTTGTGAAAATACCGAGTGCCTGTTTTACTTTGCATTTTTTTAATTTTTTTCTGGTTACGTCAGCCAACATTGGATCTGTCTGTAAGGTCATGTAAACATGGCAATGATAGTTCCATTCAGCCAAATATTTTTTTGGTGAAATATCGTATTATTTTGCATTTTATTTATAAAATAACAAATAAATATTTACTTTACATCGTGTAATAATATTTTTGGACGTAATAAATGTTTCGTGGCGAAATATTTATTTTTTGAACCTCCAAACTCTTTGGTGAGGACGTATGGATTACGGTAAATGAGGTTGTCTATGCTGCTCTAAGAAATATGTCATGGATTGATGACGTCACTTCTTAAGAGCCCTTCAAGGTGCACACTAGCTCCACAGCTAAATAATCGTGGTTATTTAAATTTAACGAAATATATTGAAAAAAGGGGGCCGCTACGTACTGTATTGTGTATTTAAGTACCTTTTGAATACATCAAACTAGTTTTTGTGTTGCTGGTTTCATCGATCTAGGAACTCAAAACAAAAACGGCCGTTTTAACTTTGGACGCATAGATTGACGAATCCAGCAACATAAAAACTAGTCTGATGTATTCAAAAGGTACTTAAATACACAATACAGTACGTAGCGGCCCCCTTTTTAGGGTTCCGTACCCAAAGGGTAAAACGGGACCCTATTACTAAGACTTCGCTGTCCGTCCGTCCGTCCGTCCTTCTGTCTGTCACCAGGCTGTAACTCACGAACCGTGATAGCTAGACAGTTGAAATTTTCACAGATGATGTATTTCTGTTGCCGCTATAACAACAAATACTAAAAACAGAATAAAATAAAGATTTCAGTGGGGCTCCCATACAGGAAAAGTGATTTTTGACCAAAGTTAAGCAACGTCGGGCGTGGTCAGTACTTGGATGGGTGACCGTTTTCTTTTCACATTTTTTCCCGATTTTTTTTGCTTTATGGTACGCACGTTGAAGGGCTCTTAAATCGCTTCTGATTGGTGTTTCAGTGAAAATGGCCAAGTGGAGAATTTTGTACTTTTATTTTATTACATATATTTTAGAATCTTATTCACATATCTGTTTCTTTGAAACCATTACTTCCATGATTCTTTGTTAGGGTAACATTCAATTTCTGACCGCAGCTGCACTACTAGTACGAACGCATCGGTGTTATTGTCATTTTCCATAGTAAAATTAATAGTAGTGCTGTTGTCGTTGGAACTGGACTGTCACCTTTTGCTGTCATCAGGCCTATTGTAGGCTAGGGTTGTGTCACTTTGCCTACACACAAAACTCACGACATCCGATGGTATGTGATGGGATGTTTTTTCACTCTTACGTTTGCTAATCACTGCATTTGCTCATCTATTTATCTTAGATCACAAACCTCTTTCGATCTACATTTGTAGGTACTCTAACTCCGTTAGATTAGCAATGTGCAATTTGCTTATTCTCGAAATTTCCAAAATTTTTACATATAATGTTCCTGTTCAGATAAGCGATAATTTATTACTTAGGTACTCAATGTTCTTAACTGTTGACGACTTTTCATTCAACATTAACGTCACTCATTGGCGTGTGTTTTAGACGTAACGGGAGCCGAGCTAAAAGTTAATTTTGAGATTTCAAGCTGAATATACCCGTCGCTCTGACGGGGCGTAACCGCGGCGTGAGAGACTGTATTTGTGTATGTAATGCACGCACACAGACGCGTGCGGTGCGCCCGTACTCGCGCCGGCGCGCACCTCACTGCTTGCAACTTCCCATATAACCATTCCAGTCGCAGAATCATCAAAGTGGTAACTAAATGTCAGATGTGTCGTAACAGAGTCCACACAATGTGTCTAGAATTGTTTCGAAACAAAGTGTCGTCGCCGTGTCTACACTTTTCCGTAACAAGGTGTCGACACATTTGTGTGCACTTTGCGTGCGGTTTGCGACTAAATCTGACAGCAAATTTGTGACAGCAAATGTCAATATAAAATACCTCTTGAAAACCAAGGTTTGTCAAACTACTATTAGTGTCTCGTGTGCTCGTAATTCTAGTAAGTAATCATGGGCGATGCGAATGATAAAAATCGACCAAAACCATATAAACACCCAACACCCGTCAACCTTTTACAGAAAAGTTTTTAAAGAAATGCAATACGCTACTAGGTCAGGCAACGAATGCTCAATAAAGTTGTAGAGGGAAATGCTCAGAACACAATTTTTGGCTTCTTAACTTGGTTTGGACAAGTTAGGAGGTGAACATACGTCCTCGGCCGTAGCCTTTGAGCGGGGGGGGGAGAGAGGGGGCTTTGAAGGTCCCATTTTCCGGTTTTTCGATTATATCTCGGAAACTATGCATCGTAGCGACATGGCCACTTATAGAAAATGAAAGTTAATTTAATTTGTTACAAGTTTATTTAGTCAATTTTTTCCATATATTGAATAGTTTTTGAGATATTCGCTCTTGAAACTTTATTTAGGGCTCTCAATTTTATCTTGATCTCTACATCAGTGAAGGTGCTAGGCCGTGTTCCACAAAATTTAAAAACAATTTTTTTAGGGTTCCGTACCTCAAAAGGAAAAAATTGAACCCTTATAGGATCACTCGTGCGTCTGTATGTCTGTCCGTCTGTCACAGCCTATTTTCTCGGAAACTGCTGGACCAATTAAGTTGAAATTTGGTACATATATGTAAATTAGAGACCCAAAGACGGACAGATAACGTAAACAAATTGATTTTATACCCAAAAAATTACCATTGCCCCCCCCCCTTTATCTCCGAAACTACTAGGTCATAAATTTTGAAAAAAATACACAAAATAGTCCTTTACCTATCACGATTATTAAGATGACAGGAAAACCTATTAGAAATGTGCAGCCAAGCGCGAGGCGGACTTAATGTAGGGAACCCTATATACGCGAGTCCGGCTCGCACTTGGCCGGTATTTTTTAAACTCCTCTTGACGCTTAACCGCTGAACCGATTTCGTTGAAATTTGGTATAGAAATAGTTTGCGTCCCGGAACAGGACATAGGATAGATCTTATAACCAAAATCATCTTTTGAAGGTGTGAAAAGTGGCGTGAAAATTTGTACGGACAATCAATAACCGCTGAACCGATTTATATGAAATTTGGGATGGTCTACAATTCTACATCTTTGATTTAGTTGAAAATGATAAAAAACATGACTTCAAACCTAAACTTAAACAGTAAGTATTAACTTCAAGAATTCAATTCTGAATTCCGCCTGCACCACATTTCACACCTTTAAAGGATGATTTTTGACATAACTTATCATGTTCTGTCTCGGGACTCAAAATATATGTGTACCTTTAAATTAAAACTGTTCAGCAGTTTAAGCGTGAAGAGGAGTTTAAAAGAAAGTTTTTAATAAGTTTATATGTTTTTACTTCGGAATGGTGTCAATGTGATACCATAACTAAATTTGGTACTGTGAATTTATACGAAAACGATACCAAACATGGCCTCGTAGCTTTACTGATGTAGAAGTCAAGATAAAATTGAGAGCCCTAAATTCTTATTACTTGGCCTAACTTGTGTAGAGGGAAAAGGAAAAATAAGTCTTCGGCAGGAATATAAGACACAAATATAATTTTTACAGTTACTATTTCAACCATCAAACATAAACATACCTTGATTATATTATTCTAGTGAGATACGCATATATAAACAAAAACATTAAAAAAATTACAAGGTCGAAATGTCAAGGAGCTTGTGTGAGTTATATGTGAAAAATAAAAACTTTTATGACAAGAAAATCTGGACACAATTTAAGAATCATCCAATTGCGTCGAGGAATCATCAGTATTTTTGCTTGTTTCATTACCTCCTTGCTTCTTTTTTTGTCCTTTGTATTCTGTAGCAATTGGTTAGATCTGAAAATAAAGATAACTTGCGTCGTCACGGATGTCGATTTATAGGTTTTAGGGAGTGCAGAATTCGAAAATGATGACCATTTTATAATCCAAGATGGCGGCTACGCATGTTGTCATAAAAGTCGTCATGAATATTGTTTTATAGGTTTTAGGACGTGACAGGTCCAACAATAGGGTATATTACTGCAATGTTCTGCCGCCAGAGTGCAGCACTACCGACTCAGTAAATTCATAGACTAACTTATACATACTGTGCCTTAAACTGTTTTTTGACAAGTTTTCAAAGACAATAAAATATGACATTGATGCATCAAGGCGGTTTGTTAACAAGTGCCTACCGGTAAACGCGAAAATCGAAATTTAGTTATCCGCCTCTTTATCGCTCGAATATGCGAGAGTGATAGAGAGGCAGAAACCGAACCCTCGATTGTCGTGTTTCACGATAGGCGATATGTGAGTGACGTAGTGACGCATGTTTGTTTACTGTATGTGTACTACTAGTGCCACCTACGCAGAGCTTTGCCTAATATTCCCTATTGTCTACATCACTGTAATTGAAGTCACAGGCCTCCATGGGCTACGGTAAACGCTTACCATCAGACGGGCGGTGTGGTTGTTTGCCACCAACATGTTAATTAAAAAAAAACTCCACCATGTCGCCAGTTAATAAGTACTTATTTTGCGAAGCTAATGACATTTGTTACAAGAAATACGACAATTGTCACGAAATTCCGACACAGAACTCAAGAATTACCGAAAGTTCTTTGAAATCTTGTGACAATTTCCATCATTATCATCATAAACATCGCAAAAGAAATACATGTTTTTGCCGATATGATAAAGTTTTTAAAAATAATACAATGATGGTGACAAACAGGAATACGGCCCGCCCGATAGTAAGCGATAACCGTAGCCCATGGATGCCTGTGACGTCAGCAACAATGAGACTTGTCGAAATGTCGCACCTGTCACGTTACGTCACATTGTCACGCCAGGGAGTACATCTGAAAATTGTGTGCTCCCATTTGTCCCCATACCGATAAGGTGGGAAAAAATGGGAAATATTTACATGCAAATCCTATTCCATCTGTTCCCTACGGAGATAAATGGGAATACATCCGAAAATTGTGTGTTCCCATTTGTCCCCACCCCGATAAGGTGGAAAAAATGGGAAATATTTACATGCAAATCCTATTCCATCTGTTCCCTACGGAGATAAATGGGAATACATCCGAAAATTTTGTGTTCCCATTTGTCCCCACCCCGATAAGGTGGAAAAAATGGGAAATATTTACATGCAAATCCTATTCCATCTGTTCCCTGCGAGGATAAATGGGATTACATCCGAAAATTGTGTGTTCCCATTTGTCCCCACCCCGATAAGGTGGGAAAAAATGGGAAATATTTACATGCAAATACTATTCCATCTGTTCCCTGCGGGGATAAATGGGATTACATCTGAAAATTGTGTGTTCCCATTTGTCCCCACCCCGAAAAGGTGGGAAAATTGGGAAATATTTACATGCAAATCCTCTTCCATCTGTTCCCTACGGGGATAAATGGGAATACATCTGAAAATTGTGTGTTCCCATTTATCCCCACCCCGATAAGGTGGAAAAAATGGGAAATATTTACATGCAAATCTTATTCCATCTGTTCCCTGCGAGGATAAATGATAAATGGGATTACATCCGAAAATAGTGTGTTCCCATTTGTCCCCACCCCGATAAGGTGGGAAAAAATGGGAAATATTTACATGCAAATACTATTCCATCAGTTCCCTGCGGGGATAAATGGGAATACATCTGAAAATTGTGTGTTCCCATTTGTCCCCACCCCGATAAGGTGGAATAAATGGGAAATATTTACATGCAAATCTTATTCCATCTGTTTCCTGCGAGGATAAATGATAAATGGGATTACATCCGAAAATTGTGTGTTCCCATTTGTCCCCAGCCCGATAAGGGGGGCAAAAATGGGAAATATTTACTTTCAAATCCTATTCCATCTGTTCCCTGCGGGAATAAATGGGAATACATCCAAAAATTGTGTGTTCCCATTTGTCCCCGCCCCGAAAAGGTGGGAAATATTTACATGCAAATCCTATTCCATTTACGTACAAAAATGTCCCCCTGTCAACTTTCAATCGAGATTTAATCGATAAATTATTCGATTAATATTCAGATTAATGCAATTTCAATCTATGTTAGGTCGACTAAATTAATCGCGATTAAAAATGAGAGAGGCTGTATCAGGGACACAGTCGCTATGGCTGACGTGAAACGTGGTGTGGACCCGAAGGCCCGAAGCGTCCAGGACATCAGTGTTTTAGCACAGAACAATAATACAAGTGTCTAAATGCGAAGGCCGAAGGCCGAGCTCCGCGTAGGGCCGAAGGCCCGAAGCGTCCAGGATGTTAATGCTTTAACACAGAACAATAGTACAAGTGTCTAAATGCGAAGGCCGAAGGCCGAGCTCCGCGTAGGGCCGAAGGCCCGAAGCGTCCATGACATCAGTGTTTTAGCACAGAACAATAATACAGGTGTCTAAATGCGAAGGCCGAAGGCCGAGCTCCGCGTAGGGCCGAAGGCCCGAAGCGTCCAAGATTTAAGTGCTATAACACAGAACAATAGTACAAGTGTCTAAATGCGAAGGCCGAAGGCCGAGCTCCGCGTAGGGCCGAAGGCCCGAAGCGTCCAAGATGTCAGTGCTTTAGCACAGAAAAATAGTAAAAGTGTCTAAATGCGAAGGCCGAAGGCCCGAAGCGTCCAGAATGTTAGTGCTTTAACACAGAATAATAGTACAAGGGTCTAAATGCGAAGACCGAAGGCCGAGCTCCGCGTAGGGCCGAAGGCCCGAAGCGTCCAGGATTTAAGTGCTATAACACAGAACAATAGTAAAAGTGTCTAAATGCGAAGGCCGAAGGCCGAGCTCCGCGTAGGACCGAAGGCCCGAAGCGTCCAGGATTTAAGCACTATAACACAAAACAATAGCACAAGTGTCTAAATGCGAAGGCCGAAGGCCGAGCTCCGCGTAGGGCCGAAGGCCCGAAGCGTCCAGGACATCAGTGTTTTAGCACAGAACAATAATACAAGTGTCTAAATGCGAAGGCCGAAGGCCGAGCTCCGCGTAGGGCCGAAGGCCCGAAGCGTCCAGGATGTTAGTGCTTTAACACAGAACAATAGTACAAGTGTCTAAATGCGAAGGCCGAAGGCCGAGCTCCGCGTAGGGCCGAAGGCCCGAAGCGTCCAGGATTTAAGTGCTTTAACATAGAACAGTAGTACAAGTGTCTAAATGCGAAGGCCGAGCTCCGCGTAGGATCGAAGGCCCGAAGCGTGCAGGACATCAGTGCTTTAGCACAGAAAAATAGTACAAGTGTCTAAATGCGAAGGCCGAAGGCCGAGCTCCACGTAGGGCCGAAGGCCCGAAGCGTCCAGGATTTAAGTGCTATAACACAGAACAATAGTACAAGTGTCTAAATGCGAAGGCCGAAGCGTCCAGGATGTCAGTGGTTAAACACAGAACTGACAGACTGGACGCTTCGGGCCTTCGGCCCTACGCGGAGCTCGGCCTTCGGCCTTCGCGTTTAGACACTTGTAATATTGTTCTGTGTTAAAGCACTGACATCCTGGACACTTCTTGCCTTCGGCCTTACGTAGAGCGCAGCCTTCGACCTTCGCATTTAGTTAGACTCTTGTACTACTGCTTTGTGTTTGAATACCGAATTCGCACATCTCGCGAATGCGTGATGTATTATAATAATTTTGGATAATATCTAAATTTTATCTGTAAAGATTATTTGGGGTCATAATGATTCACTGTATCTAGATGAACTTGAATGCGGCATTTGATGGGTAATTTAAAAATAATTAATTACAGCGTCACACCTATTTAAATAATTAAATGATCAATTCTTTTTGGAGTAATGAATGTAACGATTAGGTACAATTTTTTGTGTAAATAACACACCAAAATTACGAGAATAGATATTTTATACGGGTAATACACGTTTTATAGCAAACTCGTTCGTGTCTTTCCTGTAGCCATCGCATTTAAGGGAATCTAAAAGCATTTTTTTACGCAGCACCTTTACAGGCAGAATATTTCATTCAATACTTGAGACTCAAATGAGAAAAACGGGATATATATGAACCACAGTCGTTACCTTTTATAGTACCTATTGTCCACAGAAGTGACCTTTTCTAAATTATGTTTTACCCATTACATCAGAAAGTACCTAACTAAGATTACTATATACTTACTAGCATTAGGAACTCGTGATTGTCAAGCAGCCGTCATACGTTATATGTGTTCTATCAAAGTAACTCGCGCCGCCGCGCCGCCTTAGATGCTAATGCATTATTTGAGGAGATGAGCATGTATTACTAAGGTGAATGTAGTATTAAAAGAACCGTTATTGCTTTATCTTACTATTTCAGGTATATTTTGTCAGTTTTGCGCCCTATTTTTCGCACACGGTGGCCTCAAACAAGAGCAGTGATAAAAATTCTGTAATAACTGTCACATTTTTATGTTTTAGCAGCTTATTATAATTCCACGTACTTTATTTTACTCATATTTCATTAAAATAAATTAAGATCTATCAAATGGCATCAATTTTACCGAAATCGGTTAATGGGCTGATGAGTCATTACTAAATGAACACTGAAAATAGGGGTCATTTTAGCTCCGAATACGTCGTGTCTAGCGCAGAATCAGCGCCATTTATGTCAGCGGCACGTACTGTTCCGAGTAATGGCTACTTTCTTCTATATATCTATATCAAAACTATGTTTGTAGGTATTATAGTTTATGAGATATAAGCCGCCGCGCCATAACACTTTTCGTTACACTTGGTTTTTGGTCCGGCACCTCTACTACGGCTTTTTAAAGACGTTTCACGTCAAAATATGAGGATTAACTTTTTTTTATTCCACTGCATGGCTCTTACACTTTGAGAATATCTGAAAACGAATGAACACAAGGAGCCATTTTGCAAATCCAGTAACTTTGTTATTACTTTTGACAGCGCGTGTCATGTGTCAACACAGAGTCGACACAAAGTCGAAACATTTGCGACTACTTTGTGACTGCAATATTTCTCAGCCTTAAACCATATTTATACATCATAATTAACAAGTTTCGTAGTATATAAAGCGTTATTTCTGTTATTTAAGTATAGTATACGCATCGAAGTACTAACAATGCATCAAATAATATAGTTATGAACACAGGCACTGAGAAGTAAACAATTTCATTTCCGGCTAAACTAAAACAATGTGGTGGCGCGTTGATTATATTACACTTAGTTTATCAAATCACTCGAGCAGTTTAATTCCCCATAATAATTTAAGTCCTATTGTAATATAAATGCAAACAATATATAATTACGTCTTGTAATCCGTTTTAGAGATGGCGTATTAATGTCACTTATTTTTATTTAAGCATTTTTCCATCTGACAGTTTCCATTTGACAGGAACGAAATGAACGAATGAACGAATGATTTTGGCATAAAGTAGTCGCAAACCCGAAACAATGTGTGCACACGGCGACCACACTTTATGTCACTTTGTGTCATGTGTCGACCCTTCCCCATTTCTGGTAACTGTGTCGACACGGCGACGACTCTGCGACTGGAATTGTGACCGAAACAGACGGTGTCGACACAAGATGTGTCAACACCGCGTCGTAACGGCGACTAGAAATGGTTGTATGGGTTGCATTGTCACTTTTTGTTACTGCTACTACTAAGTAGGGTAATTCGCCAGTAACTGGCCACTTTTAATAACTGGCCGCCCTAAACTAAAAATGAATCCTATTCACCTATGAACAGAATTCATTTTAGTATAAGGTTTCAATAGCTTCAATAACTGGCCACCTTATACTAAAATTAATTATATTTATAGGTGAATATAATTCATTTTTGGTTTGGGGTGGCCACTGACGAATTACCCTATTGCGATTGAACTTTTTTACTTACCCGGCTTACGTTTACGGAACTCGATATCGAATAGGGTAATTCGCCAGTAACTGGCCACGTTTAGTACCTGGCCAAGTTAAGTAACTGGCCGCCCTAAACTAAAAATGAATTCTATTCACCTTTATACAGAATTCATTTTAGTAGGTATAAGGTTTCAATAACTGGCCACCTTAAATATACTAAAATGAATTCTATTTATAGGTGAATAGAATTCGTTTTTGGTTTGGCGTGGCCAGTTACTAATAGTGGCCTGTTACTGGCGAATTACCCTATTTATGTACTTAGTGGTTAATACTAGTATCAAGTAAGTATTTTTTTTCAATAATGCTCTGAAACGAAGTATAGACATGACAAATATAAATATTAACGTCTTCGAGAAATCTTTGTAAGGCAGGATTGGACATTCTATAGAGTAAGAGTAAGTGTATGAAACTACCAATTCAGCTAGGACTAGGGAATGCAATCTAGATCTCGCAATTTCGAGATCTCGCTAGATCTCGCACGTATTATCGAAATTTAATCTAGTTGACCGAAAATCTCGATATATGCAATCTCGGTCGAGATCTCGATAAATATTTTCGAGATCTCGAACAAGACTGAAAGTGAAATTCTTTGTTTTAAGTAATATAGGACCTTAGATTCATCTTGTTCAGGCAGTGCTATTATGTGTCCGGCTTTAGCTATTTTATTGTTACGCAGTTTCTAAGTAAAGGTAAATAGTCGATAGCATTTCATAGAAGTACAGTAAAAATTTAAATTGATTTTATGTTAAATGTCAATTTAATTTGTTGTTGTTATTTTCAAAATATAACATGCGGTACTTACCTTAAATAAGTAGTATGTCGGCGGCATATCGTAAAATCGTAATCCTAGGCGTATCATGAAACGCCACCATTTCCTGATCTAATATTAACCCAGGCATATCACGATCTTCCTTATGAAAGAGATGGCAGATCCATCAGATCAATGCATTCTTTGATATTCCTAGCTTCATAGCGGGCGCATTGTAAAATAATTGATCGAGAAATCATATATGTATTTTCAATGATTTTGTAAATGACTACAGTTATGACTACGGTTATCAGAAACCAGTTATAGTATGTTTAATATTCTTTCTAATGGTATGCATCACCAATTGATCAGTAAAATAGAACCCGAGAAATAATGAACAGTTGAGGTCGGTCGCCCGCCATTTACGTGACGGAACAAAATTCATCATTACTTGGTTATATAATATCATACAGCAATAATACTTATGTTTTTGGAAAGCTAATGAAATATTTGTTTATTTTATAATAACATTAATTGCGGTAAAGTTATAATTTATTGAGTTAGACGCATGTTTTGTCAGTACTTATGCTATCCATGCACGGTAAAAAATCATATATTTTAAAATATTTTGTAAACGACTACAGTTATGACTACGGTTATTATATAAAACAATAATTGCACGTTTAATACTCTTTCAAACGACATCTCACACGAACCGATCGGTCCCATAGGCCTAAAGACGTGAACAAATATCAATGGTGGTCGGCCGCCCACTTTTTCATTCCTTTTTTCGACACGTCCCCCCTACCCCTCCATAAAATAAAAACCGGTCTATTCATATTCTGGAGACCACGAGGAACACGTCCATACCAGTTTTAGATATTTAGAAGGGATGTCGACGAAAATCGTGAAAGAGACGACTTTTGTTTAATTTGCCTATAGACTATAGGAATATTAGAATATCACACCTTGAGGTTTGCACAAAATGGCTGGAGTTCGCTAGGCAGATCATGAAATGTCGGCGTTTCATTATATTCCTAGGAATATCTCGATACGCCCGATTTTACGATGTGCCGCCTACATATTATATGTTTGGAATTCTTAGAGATTTTTGATTAAAATAACACATTTTTAGTTACTTTGTCAAATTCGATCTCGTCGAGTTATTAATCTCGATCCCGAAAATCTGACTGTCGAGATCTCGAAACACCCAATGTCGATTCGGATTTTTCGTGCGAGATCTCGAATCGCCAATCTTGGTGCGAGATTGCATTCCCTAGCTAGGACCTTAAATTGCTCGACAATTACGGAGCGTGACTGTACCTAAAAAAATTGTAAACCCATATCCATGCAATAAAATTTAAGGAGCTTTCGAAAAGGATTATAGACTTCACTGGTGACCGAAGAGCTGGCAGCTTTCTCGCTCAACGTATTAGCTTAGCAATACAGCGGGGAAATGCTGCCAGCGTCCTCGGCACCATGCCAAAGGGGCCCAATTACTTAGATATATTTTAATTTTATCTTATTTTATTTAGTATTAGTTTTTAGTTTTAATTTAGTTTTATTTTATAGATAAGTTAGTTTATTTTCATTTTTAATATTTGTATCTACTGTAACGTAGACATTTTCTTATTAGTGTTCCGTACAAAACTTTGTTTACGGAACACTTATGGGATCACTTCGGTCTTGCAAATCAGTTAAATACGTTTTTCTCAGAGACCGTTTGACATAGATACCTAAAATTTGGAACAGTTATAGCAATTACCACCACTCATATTGTAAATAAGTCAAAACTGCTTATTTCTTATTAAAGGGGGAAATTTAGGGGGTTGAGAGAGGTAGGCTGAAACTTTTTTCATTTGTAAGAATCGTGTGGGGTACCATTAGAAAGCTTGCAAAAAATTGAGTCGATGGACTGATTTTGACTTCATTTTAGACTGCAATAGTTTCGTCAAAAAATGCATTTAAAGTTGCAAGTTTTCATACAAAAATTTTCACCTCTGTCCTGGCGATTTTCGTGAAAACTATAGCTAACAGGCAGCTGACCAGTCAATACCCAACTTAAAGAAGCATGGAGACGGCGGGAAAATTATCAGCTTAACTTTATCTTTATTAGTTTTTCAACTGCAGCTTGACCTTTGGTTGCTTAGGGCTAGCTAACTGATGCTTACACTGGTCAATTCATATTAGGCAGTAATTTTTACGAGAAACATGCTTAGTTAAAACTTTGGCATTGAAATTTATGACTTATGTCTTTGACACAAAGTTTAATTCTGCTTGCTTATTTTTGTGGGATATTTAATTTTATCTCAATAGCCTACTATAAGTATGAGAGAGATCTACAAAATACGACCTTATTATATTGCAAATAAGTTTCAATTTCGAACGGGCTTTCCAACCAATGGACTAGGCATCTCAAAAATCTGAAAACTTCAAATTAAGAATTCCGTTCTTGACTGTCGTTGTGTTTTTTTTTTTCCCACAATAGGACACATAGAGTTAGTAAGGCGTATAGAGATAATAAAGTCATTTAATATTTATGAACAGCTTTGGCCTCATGTATAGATTTTATTGAGAGTATCTGATTCGTCGAAACAATATACACAATATTCCTTTTCATTAAGTACCATTACATTTCTGTATTAATTGTATAATTATAATATCTATTAATTATATTCAGTACTTATGTATATTTTTGAACGGAAAGGTGAGCAACAAGATTCAGAGCTATAACCGCGAAAATAGAAGTTCGCAAATTGCGAGCATTTTTCTCTGTCACTCTAATTACGCCTTCATTGGAGTAAAAGAGAAAATCCCCGCAAATTGCGAATTTCGGTTTTCGCGGTAGCCTCTCCTGTTACGAGAAAATAATTTTGGAAGACATTAATAGTATATGACAGCCAAATATCACAGTTTTTAGAAACAAAGTTAAAATTGACGAAATATTTAAAGTAAGCCGATCTTCTTTTTTAGCAGTTCTAAATAATATTAAAGTCTATATATATGGCATAGAACTAGAAACAAAATCAAATAAAAAATAATAATGAGTTCTAAATTCAAATTGAAGGAGTATACATTTAAGGTATTATAGGCCGAGCGCGCACGATATTACGATATTAATTTTTGCGACACGATTTTAGAATCGCGCTGTAATATAAGTATCGCAGAAAATTCACTGCGCGCACTGCGATGAAAAAGTCGACGATTTGTTCATTCTCAACATGGATTTCGTACCAGTCGCTTGTCATGAAACGTGTCTTTAATATGCGATTGCTGTATGACTTTGAGCATTTATAACACAAAGGTGATCCCCGTCTATTTCAATAATTGAATGGTGAACATCTAGCGTCTCATTTTGAGACTCCATTGGAGACGCAGGTGCCGAGATGTTGGGGTTTGGAGAGCGAAATGCCGACTGAGGTCCGGCCGGGGTGCGATTTTATTATTATAGTGCGCGCGGGGCCATACAACTCCGCATGCTGCAATTCACTTTGCGACAATCGCGTCTCGAACAATCGCGGAAAAATGTGATAAATCACAATTTTAAAATCGCTGCGATTTTTTTGTCACATATGCGCGCACTAACATATAAACACATACGTTGCATTTCTGCGACAAAATTATCGCAGGACAAAAAATCGTGGTGCGCGCTTGGCCTTACTCTAAATTATTATAATACATCAAGCATTCGCGAGATGCTCGACTTCGGTATTCAAACACAAAGCAATAGTACAAGAATCTAACTAAATGCAAAGGCCGAAGGAGCGATTCGAAGATCCGAAGCGTCCGACAGACGCGCGCCTCCCGTAACTTTTCCAAGTATTTTTAAGTACAAGTGTCTAAGTCGCAAGATCCAAAGGCTGAAGTCGCATTGGGCCGAAAGTCCGAAGCATCCAGGAGGTCAGTTCTAAACACAGGTAATTAATACAAGTGTCTAAATGCGAAGGCCGGAGGCCGAGCTCCGCGTAGGGCCGAAGGCCCGAAGCCTGCAAGATGTCAGTGGTTAAACACATACATAACTGACAGCCTGGACGCTTCGGGCCTTCGGCCCTACGCGGAGCTCGGCCTTCGGCCTTCGCCTTTAGATACTTATACTATTGTTCTGTGTTTAAGTACTAACATCCTGGAAGCTTCGGGCCTTCGGCCCTACGCGGAGCTCGACCTTCGGCTTTCGCATTTAGACACTTGTACTATTGTTCTGTGTTAAAGCACTGACATCCTGGACGCTTCGGGCCTTCGGGCTACGCGGAGGACGGCTAAAGCGATGACATTTTGCTAAAGCTCGGCCTTCGGCCTTCGCACTTAGACACTTTGTACTATTGTTCTGTGTGTGTAGTTGAATACGGTATCCTAAAAACAGGCAAACAACCTCTGTAAAATGTAACGATGCGAGCGGTACGGCTACCATCAGTTTGGCATTGACATAAACGCTACCGTGGGCGTGAACGTAATTTACTTTCTATGTATCTCGCTCGTACTGACATATTAGTGCGAAAGAGATATACCTATACTCCTATAGGAAGTAAATTACGTTCACGATATCGTTTATGTCAATGCCAAACTGATGGTAGCCGTACGGAACACTAAATGTCTCGAGCTATCTCGGACTTGGCCAAATTATTAATTAATATTTTTGGGTTGAATTCCTTTTCTTATTTCAACGTTTTTAACAATATCCCAAACGAACGCGATTGATTGCACTTCTTTGCATAATCTGTTGCATTCAGATGCACCTTTTGATGCTTATCTGTTGTCGGGGTTGTCATATAAGTAAATATAAGTAAAACATGAGATATTTATGTTGTCATTCCAGGAAAACTTTGTATGATTTAGGTATGACTTTTTTAGATAAAAAATAATATTGATGTAAAACAAAACATAGAAATTACAGACTGACAAAGTGGCTCTGAAATGAAACATTATTAGATTTAATGATAAAATATATTTCTTAGGCTCAAGAAAGAGTTCTCTAGATAAATCAGTTCAGAATTTTCGAAGGATTTGTGTCTTCAGGGATTGGCACCCTACTTTTGTTTTTGGCCTTTTGTTCTCAACATATGAGGAGGTCATTCTGAGGTGACATGCACTTTTGATGTGTGGACCCCTCCGGGGACGCACGCTCGCATGAGCCCTATTTTGTGGTAAGACCACACATTCCACATGGTGGTCAAAATGGTGGAAGCAGTTCGAGTCCTTCGGTGTGTTCCACTGAGTAAGTATAAATGGAATTTAGTTGTGATCAATTCCACAATGGCGCGAAACATTGTGGGTTTGTTCTTAACCAGGTGATAGCTAGTGAAGTGGACTGTATGATGAATTGGTGATATAATGGAAACACGCAGATTTTATACAAATATTATAAATAATTTATTTAAGAAAGCACAACAAGATCTTAATATATAGGCGGTGACAGGCAGACAGAATTGACATAATAAAAATCAAAAGGTAAATCAAAGGTTTTACAAATAATATGTTCGAAAGAGGTCGCGCGCCAGCCAGTCGCCAACATACCGGACCCCCAGTGGAACACTAACCACTGGTGGCTACTGGCTAGGGCGCGGCCTCCATCAGGATAAGTTTCCGGGCCGGTCTGCGCAGCACGCCCCCTCTGGTGTGGACGTCTGCCACGCGGACCGCTCCGTCGGGTCCTAGGTAGACCTTTGCTACCGTTCCTAGTGGCCAACAAACCACGAGGAAGGGTAGGATCGGCGATTAGCACCACGTCACCCTCACTAAGGTTCAGCGAGTTGTTGTTCGGTCCCCTTGCACGTAGCGTCGGTAGGTACTCCCGTAGCCATCGTGCCCAAAACTGATCTGCTAGGCGCAGGGTTCTCCGCCAGTCACATCGTCGGGATAGGTCTGCGTCTGTCAGCGACGTGGTCCATGGAACTACTGATGAGGAGCCGAGGATAAAATGGAATGGTGTCAACGCCTCTGGTGCATCTGGGGAGGACGGGACGTATGTAAGTGGCCTGGAATTCACTATCGATTCAGCCTCGAGTAGGAGCGTTGACAGGACCTCTTCCTTCAGTGGTTGATTTGTTAGGCAAGATCTGAGGGCTGCTTTCACTGTCCGCACAAGCCGCTCCCAGGCGCCGCCCATGAACGGGGATGCTGGTGGGATGAAGCGCCAGTCGATTTTGTGATTAGTGGCGTACTCTACGACCGAGTTGTCATGTAGGGAGCGCAGTTCGCGGGAAGAGCCAACAAAGTTAGTCCCGTTATCGGAAAATATGGTAGTGGGCGATCCCCGGCGAGCAATGAAGCGTCTGAGGCTCATTATGGCGCTATCTGCAGTGAGTGAGTTCACGATTTCGAGGTGAAGCGCTCTGGTTGTGAGGCATGTATATAAGGCGATGTATCGTTTCTCGCTCCGTCGATATAGCGTTACTAGGATCGGGCTAAAGTAATCAAGGCCCACGTGGGTGAATGGTCTTTTGTGGTGATCAAGACGTTCTGGTGGTAAGTTGCCGGTCTGAGGTTGGATAGGTTTCGTGTTCCATCTCTTACACTTCAGGCAGGCGCTTGCTACGCTACGGATGGTTCCTCTGGCTCTTAATATCGAATATCTTTGCCGAAGTTCAGTTAGGACGAGCTCATTAAACTGATGCGCGGCTTTGATATGTTCGTGGAGGATCAAGAGTCGTGAAATGTAGTGGCGGCCGTCGAGAATCATGGGTGATTTCATCTCGTCGTTCACTCCCGGTGCGGAACTTATGCGCGTGTTTTGTCGCATTATGCCTTCTCCATCAAGTGTAGGCGCCAATTTCTTAATCCGACTATTCTTGGGCACTGGCTTCGAAGATCGTAAGTTCGATAATTCCTCGGGGAAACTCTCTGTTTGTGCTTGACGGACCAACATATTCTCCGCTTCTATCATGTCTGACGCGTGAAGCCGGTGGGGAGACGTGGTGTTGTCAATGTAGAGTTTGGAATTTGGATCTATTGGCCGAGACAGTTTAAACCGGAATAGGCGTGCGCCCTGGAGAAAACGGGCAGTGGCACGTAGTAAGCGTAGCCAGGAGCTAAAACGCGTTGAGTCAGGTAACGAATTCGAGAGTGGGGTGTCGAGGAGCAGAACCATCAGATCCGATTTTAACTCGGGGTCTGATGAGGTCTCTCCCTCGTCAGTGACGCGCTCGGTCGGCCAAGTGCAAGACTGTTCAACAAGGAACTGTGGACCGGTGAACCACCGATGAGTTGCGGTAAAGTCAGTTCGTTTTGGTTTTGTCGCATCGTCAGCGACGTTGAGAGAGGTATTGATCCACCTCCAATCGGATGGATTGGTGGTTTCCAATATCTCTCCCAACCTGTGTGCCACGAAAGGTTTAAACGCGTGAGCGTCACTCCAGGACCAAAATGATAGCTAGTGAAGTGGACTGTATGATGAATTGGTGATATAATGGAAACACGCAGATTTTATACAAATATTATAAATAATTTATTTAAGAAAGCACAACAAGATCTTAATATGTAGGCGGTGACAGGCAGACAGAATTGACATAATAAAAATCAAAAGGTAAATCAAAGGTTTTACAAATAATATGTTCGAAAGAGGTCGCGCGCCAGCCAGTCGCCAACACCAGGTTTTGGTTCTTTACAGAGTTGACTCCTGCTCGAGGGTTGGGAGTGCTCCGCGAGAAGTCGTAACAGCTTCCAGTGCGGTGAGCTAAATTTCCAATTGTTTCATTTTTTCTTTAGCGGCCATTAAGTCGTCGGCTAATATATCCTTTTCTCGGTTTACAGGAGCCGGGATGTTTCTAGATGTTTCAAGATGTTTCTAGAAGCTTTCAATGTTTCTAGAAGCTTTCGATGTTTCTAGAAGCTTTCGATGTTTCTAGAAGCTTTCGATGTTCCAAGATGTTTCATGAGCTTTAGATTTCTTTCGAAGATGTTTTGAACTTTTAAAATGCTGTGGGATCTATCCCACGCCATCTGCACTGGCCGGCTCCAACCAGGTTAGCAGTCAGCTTCCCGGGGGATAGGCGAGGTCACTCCCCGCTGCTCCAGGTCCGGTAGCAGTTTTTGAGGTCGGTCCGATGCATCTTTAATTTTTAAATTGCGTCTGCGCTCGGCTACCTACAAATTTAAAATGTAATTTAGAGTAGTTATTTAGTTATTTCAGTTTAAAGTTTTGAAAGTTCTGGTGCATAAAACTTAGGTATTTCGAAATTTAGTTTTTAGGGTCTATTTTTGAAGAGGGTGTTTTTTCGACATTTGTATGGCAATCTTTTATTTTTGAAAAATCTGATTTATAATCATCGTTTTAGGAAGGGTTCTTCACAACAAAAAATATACTGTAGGAGGCATCTCTGTACTTTTTATAGTTAGCTAGATATGGACGTTTAAAGATCGACATTTGTATGACACTATTTAGCCATTTGTAAGGCGCTTTTGACATGTATAAGGCATTTTTTCGACATTATATGGCAGTATCAACATGTATATGCTACTATTTATTATTTTTGTTGCATTTATAAGACCTTGACGACATTTGTATGACACCTTCTCGACATCTGTATGGCACTATGTCGACATTTGTATGCCACAATCGACATTTATACGGTCAAAATAGCCGTATAAATGTCGCCATACAAATGTCACGACATGTCGCTAATAATATTTTTTAGCGATATTTCCTACACAAAACAACCGATTCACTTATTTATTTTACTATATATTTTAACACTATATTTGCAACTATTATTATAAAATAAACATTTTTATTCCAACTATGTACCAACATATTAAGCGTCCATACAAATGTCATTGTAGTCGTACCAAAATATATCGAAAGAGATTTTTATCTGTTTTTAAATAAATTAAACTGTTTCCGGGTCTATATTTGATGTCAATCGATGCCCAACTAACCGCACTATTGCGTCGTAAATTTAATCTAACCGTTATTCAATAGACAAAGAAGATTATAGGGGGTATATTTAAGTCATAACAAAACAGGTGCGACGCGGGACAGCGATAAAAAGGCTTCCCTGGTTTTATTAAATAACGCATTAATTTATCAATATGATTAAATCAATTCTCTAGAAAATGCTCTTTATAGAAATATAAAGTTCTTTATAATAGGTTGCCTACATACAAAGTTATGATTTTTTTTATTGCGCTATGCCGCCACTGGGACACGCGAAAAACGGCAAATTTCGCCGTTTTTGGAACTTCAAATGCGATTTTGTCAGGAACAAATAATATTTTAGGTACAGTTGTGCATGATTTTTAAAGCTTATAATACACTGAGTGAAAATATATACATACCCAGTCTTTTAGTCCTATGGACTTCGAGTTTTAGCCGTGGGACAGCAAAAAATGCCTATTTGAAAATTGACCCTTTAGTATTTAGTTAATTGGAGTAAATCCTCATAACTTGAACCTGTGAAGCGACCCAGCTTTGCCACTGAGCTTTTCAAATTATTTATTAGGTTAATAAAGT
This sequence comes from Cydia fagiglandana, assembly GCF_963556715.1. Taxonomy (NCBI): domain Eukaryota; kingdom Metazoa; phylum Arthropoda; class Insecta; order Lepidoptera; family Tortricidae; genus Cydia; species Cydia fagiglandana. The sequence goes on from NC_085959.1 coordinate 3,203,715, forward strand.
TTGTTAGTTTTAAATTTGTCTAATTGTTTCTCCTCCTAGCTTTCCTACAGCAAGGTTTCCATTTAGTTTATTTTATTTTATTTTGATTTAATTTTATTTTGTTAACATGGCTGTTTCCAATTTAGACAAGCCGGAGCTCTTCATTCATTTATTTTACCCCCTTTCAAAACAGCCGTGTTACACTACCTTATCAATAAACTTTTACTTATTTAATGTAAAAAATAAAATATTTTTGATTTTGATTTCTAATTTGAAATATTAGAATCAAAAAGTTCAAAATAAATTGTATATGTAACTACAAAAATGTGTTCCCTCTCAACGCAAAACCCCTTGTGTCTTAGGAGGATCTAGATATTTTCACACAAGACGGTTTATCGATAACTTTTTACATCACTAGATTATCGACATTAAATGTCGACTATTGCCCATCACTTTTCTGGCAGTGTACGTATTTAGAAACTTGACTCCGCCCCTAAAATTAGTGCGATAGGGACAACTGCAGCTGAGGCGAAAAATCCTGCGTAAAAATGTCAAAAATCGAGGTTTCGTACTCCACTGTTTCCTCCTCCAAAACTTAACCAATCGTAACCTTTTTTTTTTATAACACATCGGTGGCAAACAAGCATACGGCCCGCCTGATGGTAAGCAGTCACCGTAGCCTATGAACGCCTGCAACTCCAGAGGTGTTACATGCGCGTTGCCGACCTTTTAAAAACCTGTACACTCCTTTTTCGAAGAACCCCATACTGTAGACCCTCGGGAAAACCTCGGGAGGGATCTCATTCCACAGCCGGAGCGTCTGCGGGAGGAAATTCCTCTTAAATCGCACAGTACGCGACTATTTAGGTTCTAGGGTGTGAGGATGAACACCCTGCCGACGGCGAGCGGTGCGGTGATAGAAAGCGGCCGTTGGCATCATGTCAAATAGTTCCTCAGGGCACAACCCATTGTACAAGCGGTAGAACACACACAAGGAGGCAAAGTCTCTCCTTAGACTTAAAGGTTCAATACAGCTTGTGAGTTTGGGATCATCGACGATTCGCACAGCGTGCCTTTGGACTGAGTCGAAGGGTCCAAGCTGGCATCCAGGTGCTCCTGCCCAAAGGTGACAGCAGTACTCCATTGAGTACTGCTGTCACCTCCATGTTGATTATACGCTCCATGACCTTAGAGAGAAGGAAGGTAATAGCGATAGGCCTGTAATTCGATGGGTCCGATCTATCGCCCTTTTATAGGCACAGGGTGTACAAGGGCCGTCTTCCACGAAGATGGAACATGCCGTTTGTCGCTAGAGAGTGAGAAAAGACGCGCTAACACGGGACATAACTCAGGAGCACACTGCTTTAGCACAAGAGCTGGTATGCCGTCTGGCCCGCTCGACTTATGGACGTTCAGGGATAGCAATATCCCGCCGAATATCCCTCTGCGTGAATGAGATTTCTGGCATGGAGTATACGCACCGCGGGATGGTGGGCGGCACGGCGCTACCGTCGTCGTTCAGGGTCGAGTTCGAGGCAAAAAGAGTACCAAGGAGATCGGCTTTCTCCTTTGCACTGTGGGCCAGATCACCATCAGCTTTCCGCAGTGGTGGTAAAGACGACTGACAAAAATTTCCCTCGGCAGCTTTGGCAAGTGACCAGAACGCGCGACTCCCAGTGGGATAGCCCGCTAGTTTCTCACCAATTCTGCCGACGAAATCGTATTTAGCCCTGGCAATGGCTTTTTTACTGGACCTCGAGGCAGCGTTTAATTTGCGCTTCACATCAGAAACGTTCGGATCCTTATTAGCTACGGCCTTGGTCCAAGCCCTGTAAGCGGCTTGCTTGCGAACTGTAGCTTCTTTACAAGGCCGATTAAACCAAAGACGTCGCTTTGCTCCCGCAGCTATTACCGAGTTGGGAATGAAACAATCCATTCCCAGCAGTATTGTCTCGGCAACATTGGCTGCACAGGAGTCAGGATCGTCTGATGTGAAACAGAGCTGCCTCCACGGGAACGAGGCGTAGAATTCACGCAGTCCGTCCCAATCTGCTGACTTATAATGCCACACGCGCCGCGAGCTAGCTGGCTGTGGTGGATCGGGCCGCGCGCAAGGTGCCTGTGCCCGGACGAGGCAGTGATCGGACGAACCGAGAGGTGCATTCACTGAGACGAAATATCCGTCCGGACGTGTGGTCAGCAGGGGGTCCAATAAAGAGCTCGTATGGTTCTCGATATCTGGAATTCTCGTGGGAGAATGTACCAGTTGCGAGAGTCCATAGGCCAGAGAAACATCGTGAGCAGCCCTCCCTGCGTGGTCGGTGGACCGGGAACCAAGCCACTCAACGTATTGAGCGTTAAAATCCCCCAAAATCACCAGCTCTGCGGAAGGGTACTGCTCCAGAAGTTTATCAGCCGTCCGTTGTAGGTGCTCGAAAACCCGGGTTGTTTCCGTGCTTCCGCTATGAGACCTGTATAGGCACGCGTAGATACGAGTGTGGCCGCTGTAATCCACACCCACCCACAGAACTGGAACCAAATTTGGAAATCTAAATAATTATGAAATTATCTGTATTGGACCGTTTTGCCTTTTTGGCTAATTGATATCAGTTTTGAATACCACGCCTCTCATTGCGGCATAGTCAATTAGGCCATTTTGGCCATTTTTGAAGGGCTCTAGCGCCTTAAACAACAAAAATATCAAAAAAAGCAAAACGGTCCGACACAGATATTGACAATATTAATCTGTGTTGAAAAAATCATTGCTCTAGCTTCAAAAACCACGGAGGAAAACGTGGAGTACGTTTGTATGGAGGAATGACCACTCCTGTTGGCTCTTAAGGGTATGACCCTTAACTTAGTAATAGAAACTTATCATAAGAAGGTTTGGCAATAAACTTTCGGAAAAAAATAACAAGAACATTCATGGGAACTTTGCAATTTTTGAAAATTATCTTTATCACATGCTATGTACGTTAATATCGAATTATGTCGCTGATTAATATGATTATGTTTTATTTAAACATAATCATATTATTTTTTATGATTATGTCAAATTATGTTTTATTTAAACAAAATTTTATGGGTTTGGTGCTTTACGCACACTAGCGTCCCCTCTCCACCCCCTGACGCAAACCCCCCTTTTAGCATGAAGTATTATGTCCCGATTGACAATTTTATTAGCATTCTGAATGTGATTGCATTCTGAATGTGATTGCTGACAAGTTTGATTACCCGATCATCGTTTCCTCGCTAGGGCAAGTAAAAAGTGTAGCAGTACATCTTATTGATTAAGTATAGTTTCAACATAAATATATTTTTTTGTTTTTAGTTGTAGTTTTCTATCTTAGTCTAGGCACTAACAGGGTTTTAATTATTTTAATTATTGTAATTCCTTGGATTTCACGGGCCTATAAATCCCGGTCTTTTGATAGGCTTGCGTGGGGATATAGATCTAACACGTAGAGGCCCCTTGAAGAGCTTTAATTTCATGTAGCTCGCCTGCTCGAACCCGTTCACAGGCGCAACAATAGACACCCATGAACCGGTCTCAGCAGGCATTGGGACTATTGTAGAAAAAGTGAACAGTATACCGGTCTATAGGTTGCAGTTTGGGTGGACAATGAGACTTGGCTATTGAGAGGTCGGACACCTGCAATAACAATGTTTTACACGTTACTGAGGCAGGTGGTGACTTGCCGCTGAGTAGATGACTTGCTCCTGAAACTGCCGTCGCGAAGACGACCATGAGTAACATCGGTGTGAGCGGCTCAGGGGTGGAGGGGTGTGCGCCGCTTTTTACCCAGTGGCTGTATGCATCTTTCACTTCCACCTCTGGACCATATAGCTCTAGCGACTCCTCTCTGGACTAATGAAGGCAAGCTAGAGCTGAGAGTCCTGGGGGTCCCCTTGGGGTCCACTCTGACCAACGAAGACACGCCGGAGATGGACACCCTGACCGACTCTCGGGAGCAATCGGGTCCATGGGGTCGTTACTCCCCAACAACAGCTCGCCACAAGCTGCCCTACGGGCTGATTATTATTTAAAGAACAAAGTCTCAATGAAAGAAATAATAATGGAACAAGCTGAACCAGTGAACCAGCTGGTTCTCCCTATAGGTACGATTTATATAGATATTTAGTAGGTAGTATGTTATATTCTCTGACTTCTACTGTCAAAAACTTGGGTATCATCTTGGACCAGACACTTTCATGGACGCCGCATATATCTGAGGTCAGTAGGAAGCTGTTTGCTTTGCTACATTATTTGAGGCCACTGCTAAGCTTTCTTACTCTTCCCACGAAAGTTTGTCTTGCTCGCTATCTCTTACTGCCACTCCTTGATTACCTATGGGGATATTGCATTTGTGGACCTTAGGATGGAATTGCTTGATAAGCTTGAGCGCTTGCAGAATGTCTGCATTAGATACCTCCAGTATATTTGGATTGCGAAAGTACGGCCGTGTATCCACCTTCCGCTCGCAGCTTGGCTGGCTTCCGATACGTCGGCGTAGGGATGTGCATGTTCTTCCGATACGTTGGCGTAGGGATGTGCATGTTCTTCCGATACGTCGGCGTAGGGATGTGCATGTTCTTCCGATACGTCGGCGTAGGGATGTGCATGTTCTTCCGATACGTCGGCGTAGGGATGTGCATGTTCTTCCGATACGTCGGCGTAGGGATGTGCATGTTCTTTCTTTACTTTTCAACGTATTATTTCATCCAGGGCCATCTTAAACAATGCCGGGGCCCCTGGGCACATAAGAATTTGGGGCCCTGTTGGAAAGTAGAGAAAGCGAATTAGACTAACATTTGTCTACTATAATCTTCTATTTGTTATGGGTAGTCAAATATAGTGTTTCTGTCTGTCTTTGGGGGCCCCCTGAGGATGGGGGCCCTGGGCACAGGCCCCGTGTGCCCTTATGGTAAAGACGGTACTGATTTAATCCCGCATTCCCTGCGTATCTGTCGGAAAGGTTTAGTTTTCTGGCTTCTGCCAGCGGTCACCATCTGCAATCTAAGTACCTAGTACAAATCTGTCTTTAGCCATTCCGCCTAAAAAGTCGCGTACATACTCTAGGTCCTTCACTGCTCATGCAGCTAAATTGTGGAACGAGCTACCAGTAGACGTTCGGAAATCACAGTCTGTTGCCTCGCTCAAGGAGAAATTGAAATAGTTGTGGTAGTTGGACTCCCGATGTTGAAATTGACTAGTTACCTACTAATTTATGTTATAGTGTATATAATATATATAACGAGGAGTAGATAAATTAATGGTAATCCATGAACGGCACAGCTAAAACGATAGAATTCATAAAATATTAATTGTAGGAATGCAGCGAGGTTGACTGCGACACTTTTCCAATTCAAATCTGACTGACGGTTCCACTCAGGATGTCATCTCATTTCGGGCTGTCCTCAGAATCAGCCAGGAACCAATCCATTAAAGAAGCTGTTCGGGTCATTCATATAAAAGTCACTGTATCGCAGTCAAACACACTCAAGCATAGACTATTTCAATACATGACATTCCATCAAACGCAGCCGTCATACATTCATTATGACAGTCTGCGACATATATAATATTATAGTATACCTACTCTTAATTTATTTTTCGTCTCAAGTTAGGTTATTTATAATATGAATATAAAAGTAAAATATAAAAACACTTACAAAACAATAAAATATACATAATAAACACTTTATAAAAAACCTAACCTAGGGTGCCGCCGCCAGCAGCAGCAGCGGGGCAAGGCCGAGGCTACCGGTGGTCAGGGCTGCGGAGAGAGGAACCGGCGGACTATCCGCGCGCGTGTCCAAGATATTATACTTAATTATACAGTGTGTAATAATACGGGCTAATACGGGCGAATCTCTTAACGGTGGTTAGTATAGGTCAAAGTAAAGGTAATTAGATAACATTTACTTAAAGTTGCAACAATAATTTTGTCCATACAAAATAATTCAGCCCGCAATGTAATGCAAACACACTCACGTTATACGCTCATTGACAGTTACTTTCAAAAACTCCTATTACGTATGTAATGCCATTAACTGTCATGAGTGGGTAAATAATAAATAAGTATGATGTTTTTTATCTGACGAAATTACTACCTAGTTTAAAACCAAATTACATCAAAAAATCTTATTAAAGCAATCATTAATTTTAATAACGACCCATTGAAATTACAACTGAAATTTAAAGAAAACCAACTAAAAAAGAAAACTAAAAAACACAATTTACAACAATACAAATTCTAAGAAACCTGAGTTTAGTTTTGCCCCCTCCACCCTTCCAGTTACGGGCAATCCTTCGCGAGCTCGCTGTATCGCGTTTACAATTTACTCAAGCGTTTTTTGGTACAACTCGATGAGGGAATCGCTCTCTGTACACTGCTAGCGCTCGATGACCATTTTGTAGTGTTTCACCGTAAATTAAAATCATGCCCATTTATTCAGGAGCATTAAAACTTGTTAAACGAGGCATTTTTATAACATACGATTACTTTTGAATCGAAAGACTGACATTGTCAAATCAGAGTTGAAATAAAATAAGAAACTTGCAATTTCACCAAAGAGTTGCCACGTTTTCATACAATGTACCAAGTTTTGTGCTGTTTAGACGGTTTAGTTAATTCTCGAAATAATTTTGGTAATAACTGTACAACTATTAGGCGGGCCGTATGCTTATTTTCCGCCATCCTGGTATAAAAAATTTGGCAAATTAAATACGAAATGAATACACAATAATCACTTCTTATGAGATACTGATATTAAATGAATTTTCAAAAAAGGTGTCCTATCAAAGGTGCTTGTCTATTGCTCAGATTAGAAATAATCACGTCAAGTGCTGTCATCGTGACTGATTAAAATGAAGTCAGTTTCTTGTTGATAAACATGATAAATAAATAAGATTTAATATCTTTTAACACGCCTAGTAGTACTTTTATCTACCAAAATTACTACAAAACATTAAACGCAGTGTAATGCGAACATGTATTGTGAATGTTCCTCCAGATAGGTAAGTTTGTAAATGCTATTGTTGTATTGCTAATGAACATTTGACATTTCGGTACCTCAACCATGTTTACAATACATAGCTGCTGAGAAATTTAAAAAAAAAATTATGGGGTCGTAATGAACTGCAACTTAAAAAAACCTTTTACTTCATGATTACACTAATGAATACTATGTCCGATTTAATTTATCGCCCGTATTAGACTTACACACTGTATTATTATGTGTGTTTGTTTATTTTTAGGGTTCCGTACCCAAAGGGTAAAACGGGACCCTATTACTAAGACTTCGCTGTCCGTCCGTCCGTCCGTCTGTCTGTCACCAGGCTGTAACTCACGAACCGTGATAGCTAGACAGTTGAAATTTTCACAGATGATGTATTTCTGTTGCCGCTATAACAACAAATACTAAAAACAGAATAAAATAAAGATTTAAGTAGGGCTCCCATAGAGCAAACGTGATTTTTGACCAAAGTTAAGCAACGTCGGGCATGGTCAGTACTTGGATGGGTGACCGTTTTCTTTTTGCTTTTTTTTCCGTTTTTTTTTGCTTTATGGTACGGAACCCTTCGTGCGCGAGTCCGACTCGCACTAGCCCGGTTTTTAATTATTATAGTTAGGATATAGCAATATGTTTATATATGTATTACATGCTTTATAATAGGTGTAGGTGTAGGTAGGTATATGTTTATTAGTAGTGTCCGGAGTAGCGGTGGCAAATTTCACACAGAAGGTAACGGAGTCACCTAAGTATTTTTATGATTAAACGACAAACGAGTAAATGATTAATTTTGCATAATAATCCATTTATGAGTAGGAAATGATCGATCACTCTACATCTACCGATGTCATGGTTGCATGTTTTAGGACTTGTTTATAATTTTCCATTGAAATCATATTCCTTAATTTGTCAACATCTGTGTTTCTATCTAGAACCAATTCGAGTTTATTTCGCACGGTTTTACTTCCTTGGAGGCTTAAAATACTCCTAACTAACTAACTATTACCAGAAAACTTACTTCTATCGGAATTTTAGTGCATTCTAATTTTTCTATCTATTCTGGTATAATTTCGTAACACTTTTTTATAAAGCTTAATTCGTTTTTTTAAATGTTCATTTTCGAACAACTCTTGGGCTTTTCTGATGATTGCTATCAGAAAAGCCCAAGAGTTGTTTGAAAATGAGTTTCTTTACTGTTCAATTGCATCACAACATTTTTAACCACGTCAAAATGTGTATCGTAGTAAAAACATGCATTTAACCAGGTGCCCCAACGAGTGATAATGGGTTAAATAAGTTTTAAGTAGGTACTTACTTCCAATTAACGAGTACTTTTGGAAAACGAATAATTTATTTATTCTATGTTAAAAACATTATTGAAAAAAACGACTCCATTACCCTCTGTGTGAAATTGGCCACCGCTACTCCGGACACTATTCATTAGGTTATTCGTATTAATATTACTGGCTTATATTTCCTTTTTCCTTTTTATTCTCGTCCTACTTTATGTGTGTCCAAAACATTAATATAGTTATATGTTCATTTTTCTTTTCACCTTTTAGTGTTTGTTCCTCTCTCATTTTATCAAAGGTTAGCTGGAAGAGATCTCTATTAGGGATAAGTTCGCGCTTGTACATAATTATACTTACATCTTTTACTCTGTTATTTCTGTTTTGTGTAAACTTGTTTATGTGCAATAAATTGACATACTTACCTACATACATACATTATATTGAAATTCAACAAGTCAATACATGAATATGGTGAATCTTACCAAAAAACTTATAAACCTTTTTCGTTAAGAATTCATTAAGGATTATTTCTTACATTGACTTTTTTCCAAACTCTAATACTTTTCTTAAAAACGAAAAAAAAACCATCTACCGGGACATATTTCGTGCTTAAAGGAGGGGTTGCGTCAGGGGCGAGGGTAGCGTGCAGTGTGCATAAAGCCCCAAGTGTACCCAAGGTATCATAATAGGTAGGTTCTTTTCAAGCTAGATATAATTTGCTTTCCTTTCCCATACATCGACCATAACTTGACCGAATCAAATAGCATAACAGTGTATACTTTTATAGAGTCGGCCTGGTATGCGCGAAGGATATAAAAGACAACGTGTACCAAGAAATGGACTATTGCGTGCTAGTGAAAATGAATTGCATAGGCGGCGTCGCGGGTACGTACTTACCCGCCTACCTACACTCACTGTTAGCAGGCGAAGTCAACAAGCAGGCCTCTTGTCCAAAATTAGCTTGCATGATATTTTTGAAAGATGGCAATTGGCTCTGATACTCTACTTCCCGTAAGATTCAAATATTTCAAATAAACCTGTATTATGCACCCCAGAAATTTACACAAAAGTGTGTCATACTTAGTGAGAAATGAGCTTTTTTAATATATAAGTATACCTATATTTGAAATTTCGTGCAATTTTCTTTAAGATGCCATAAAAATCATTTTTAAAGGCGTGCAAAAAAATTTGGCAAACATCTAAAGCGTTCTAAATTACTTAAATACAACAAGAAAACAAATACTTACAGCGTTTTGATCACCCAAATTATTTAACCGCAACGTTTTATTACGGATATTGTATATATCTTTTGTCTAATTCACGTGGACTACTGCGTTTTTGCCGTATACATATAAATTACTTATACATTTGGTAATGCAGTTTACTACGTATTTAAACGTAAACGTAGTAACCCACAAAATTTTCATTTGTAACTAATACTTAGAGCCCGCGCACACAGAAAGCGGTCAGAAGTTCCGCGATCGGCTGACCGCTGACCGCTTGGTTTACGAAAGCGTTCTAAAGTGTTTATGCTATTGTATGTGCAACATGTCGCTAAATAGTTCATCTTCCGAAGACGAAGCGTTGCGTTGCGTTTTGTGCCTATTAGAGGCATTAAAAAAAAGAAAGAAACGAGGTGAATTCCATAATATTTTTACCGAATTACATATTGGAGATAAAGAAGGATTTTATATTTATTTTCGCATGTCTAGCAATAGTTATAATCATTATGACTTAAATCATAATTATAAAATACGCCTTTCTCTCACCAGCTCAATATATTTTTCTATGTCAATGGCGGTTGACATTGCGGTGATCTGGCGTTCTCTGTCTCGGCGGGAATAGAACTCTTGACCGCCGGCGTTCTGTCTGACCGCAGCGGTCTGAATGCCTCCTGTGTGTGTTTTGAGTAGTTAGGAGCTACCTACATTGCATAGAACGCAGAACTCTGAACGCGGAACGCAGAACTTCAGACCGCTTTCTGTGGGCGCAGGCTCTTACGGTTAAATGCATTTACTTAAATGAAATTAAGTCCAATTTTTTTTTAAACATTGCATCCAATTTTGAGTAAGGTATGTTCATAAACACGTTTTTAATGACTTTTTTTTTTCAAAAATTGAAAGGTGCTTCGCTGGTGAACAATTTGGTTTTTGTGGGTTTATACTTACGTGTTTGTTATTTGCCGTCGATAGGTATACTATTTAGTATGAAGTTGATCTGATAATGCATTCCGAAGGTATACAAGCCCATAGGAGCTACCCGAGGAGGTGATCACAGCAGCACGCTTTCTGTTCCAGTTGTTCAGTCGTCAGGCAGATGGGGAGAGTTTGGGAAGATACCGTTCGCCATCAAGCCGCGCTGGGGGCGTATTTCGATCCGGGGTGCCGAAAACGCCCACATCCGCTTTTACGACAACTGGCCGTATAAGATAAAACACAGTTATTGGGTAATTCACAAATCACAGATATTATGTTATACCGGGTGTGGCCTGTAATATGAGCAATAATTAAACTCTACTATAAACTACTCCTCATACTGACCAACATTTGTTCGGCGACTTAAATAACTTGTGGTTTGATTTTAAATACACTTTAAAGTGTATTCGAAGACGCAATGTATTATGTTATGTTTAAGACGTGACAAGCAACATCAATCACAATGATATGGCGTGGCGATGGCGTTCATTGAAGATAATAATTATTTATTTTGTATGAAAAATAGGGAATCAAAATAATTCATAGTTTTTAAAAGTTGTCGAAGCAAAGGGTCACCGTTTGAGGAGTACAATCTATGTTTTGATTATTTGCTCATGTTACAAGCCACACCCGGTACGTTTAATGTAATTTTAATTATTTTTATTGTATATGTAACATCTTTTTGGGCTTCGGGGCGGAATTACACGTTTTCAATGTTTTTATTAACCGACTTCCAAATCTCAAAGAAGGAGGTTATCAATTCGGTTGTATGTTTTTTATTTTTTTTTGTTTGTTACTCCATATCTCCGTCTTTACTGGACCGATTTTGAAAATTATTTTTTTGATTGTATGTATATGCATACAGATTGGTCCCGTTTTTGTCAAAACCCAGTTCTGATGATGGGGTCCATGAGGAATCGAGGGAACTCCTCAAATCTTAAAGGCATACATATAGTGATTTTTGGGTTTTTATCAACAACTCAAGCATATACATCCAAAAAAGTGACATTTGGTGAAGCGGAACTGCTGATGATGATCAGAACGGAACTCTTCAACGACGCATAGTTCACGTTTGGCGATTTAAGCCACATTTTCGTCAAGCTCGAGTTCTGATGATGGGATCCAAAAGGAATCGAGGGAACTCCTCAAATATTAAAGGCATACGTATAGGTTTTGTTGTAGTTTCATCATAAAATCAAGCATTTCCATTAAAAACTGTCGCATTTCATGAAGTGGAACTGCTGATGATGAGGACCAGAACAGGACTCTTCAAGGACTCATAGTAGGTACACTTTTGGTCTCTGACCCAGACCAGTTGGACTCGGAGCCGAAACTGGACTCATACCCTGTACCCTGACTAGGATCCGGACTCAGACTCGGACACGGATTCGGACCCGGACTCGGGCCCGGACTCGGGGCCGGACTCGAACCCGGACTCGGGCCCGGACTCGGGCCCGGACTCGAACCCGGACTCGGACCCGGACTCGGACCCGGACTCGGACCCGGACTCGGACCCGGACTCGGACCCGGACTCGGACCCGGACTCGGACCCGGACTCGGACCCGGACTCGGACCCGGACCCGGACTCGGACCCGGACTCGGACCCGCACTCGGATCCGGACTCGGAGTCGGACCCGGACTCGGACCCGTACCTTGACCCGGAAAACTACTATGATACCTTAACTAAATAAACCACTATGATTACCTAGCATAAAATGTAGGTATAAAGTATGATGATGCCAGTCTCACTACTTACAAGCCCCTCCCGCTTAAACCCCCGTACACCGCACCGCATGCGCCGTTAAGTTAGGTTAGGTTAGGTTAGGTTTGAACTGCGATCCTCACAGAACCGAACAAGGGTTAGGTTAGGTTAGAACTGCGAGCCTTACAGAAACGAAAAGTTGAAAAGTGGGTTTGATTAGGTTCGAACTGCGATCCTCACAGAACCGAACTGCTATCGAAGTGGGTTAGATTAGGCTAGAACTACGACCTGGCGAGGTTGCGGAAGAGTACTTCGGCGTTCCTGGGACCTCGCCGTATAGCAGCGAGGCGGCAACAGAGGGGTTTTAGTGGGTAAACCTGGGGTCTCATGAGCCCACAACAGGGAGTCTCACATAACCATCCCGGCCCGTCCCCGCGCCGGGGTGGTATGCGTAAAGCATTTCCCCTCTATAAAAAAAAAGGCTAGAACTACGACCCTTACAGAATCGAAATGCTAGTAGAAAAGTGGGTGGTTTTACCTCCTTTTCTACATAGTGTACCATCTACAATAATCTTTCACAGGCCCCCATAGAAGTCGGTTTTTTGACGTGAAACGTAGGTAAATGTCTTTAAAAACCCGTAGAGGGGCTCGGATCAAAACCCAATGTAACGAAAAAGTGTTATGGCGCGGCACCTTATATCTCCGAAACTATAATACCAAAAAAACATAGTTTTGATATAGATGTTTAGAAGAAAGTAGCCTTTACTCGAAACAGTACGTGCCGCTGATTCTGCGCTAGACACGACGTATTCGGAGCAAAAATGACCCCTATTTTCAGTGTTCATTTAGTAATGACTCATCAGCCCATTAACCGATTTCGGTAAAATTCATGTCATTTGATAGATCTTACTTTATTTTATTGAAATATGAGTAAAATAAAGTACATGGAATTATAATAAGCTGTTAAAAAATAAAAAGGTGACAAGTTTTACAGAATTTTTATCACTGCTCTTGTTTGAGGCCACTGTGTGCGAAAAAAAGGGCGCAAAACTGACAAAATATACCTGAAATAGTAAGACAAAGCAATAACAGTTTTTTTAATACCACATTCTTTATAGTAATACATGCTCATCTCCTCAAATAATGCATTAGCATCTACGGCGGAGTTACTTTGATAGAACACATATAACGTACTAGCTGTGCCCGCGGCTCCGCCCGCGTGGAATTCGGTCTGTTCTATTTCTCTCCCTCTCCCCTGGAGGCGGAACTTGAAGTAAAGTTGACAGATGGATATGCTAGAGGACTGTAGCCCAGATAAAATATTTTACAACTAGCTGTGCCCGCGGCTCCGCCCGCGTGGAATTCGGTTTGTGTCAGTAAGCTGCTAAATATAAAAAAAAATTGTAAATTACAATACATTACGCTGTATTTTTTTATTCAAAAAATTATAACATTTATAATTTCCTGCATGGTAATTTCTTAAAATAATCTTATTGTTTCATACTTTTTAGAGCGCGATTAGTCCGACTACGCCCGACTCTTTTAGTATGAGAAAGTCTAAGTCGCCTAGCTTTGGACCGCGTGCAGTGCGCCACATACGTCGGGCAATTCCCGACTCTTTTAGTATGAGGGCGCCGAAGGAGCCCGGCTTTGGAACGCATTTAGCGCGCCACGTGCGTCGGGCTTAGCCCGATGCTTTGAGTATGAGGGTGCCTTCGGCTCCCAACTTTGGCAAGCGTACAGCGTGTCACGTACGTCGGGTTACGCCCGACGCTTTGAGTATGAGGGAGGCGCCCGGCTTTGGAACGCGTACAGCGTATCACGTACGTCGGTCTAGGCCCGACACTTTTAGTATGAGGGCGCCGAAGGCGCCCGGCTTTGGAACGCGTACGTTACGCCCGACGCTCTTAGTATGAGGGCGCCGGAGGTGTAACGTACGCCGGAGGTGGAATGCGTACAGCGTGTCACGTACGTCGGGCTACTCCCGACGCTCTGAGTATGAGGGCGCCGAAGGCGCCCGGCTTTGGAACGCGTACAGCGCGACACGTACGTCGGGTTAAGTCCGAAGCAGTGCCGGATTAAGATATTTTGATGACGCGTAGCCCGACGCTTTGAGTATGAGGATGCCTTCGGCGCCCAACTTTGGCAAGCGTACAGCGTGTCACGTACGTCGGTCTACGCCCGACTCTTTTGGTATGAGGGCGCCGAAGACGCCCAGCTTTGAAACGCGTACGTTACGCCCGACGCTCTTAGTATGAGGGCGCCGGAGGCGCCCGGCTTTGGAATGCGTACAGCGTGTCACGTACGTCGGTCTACGCCCGACACTTTTAGTATGAGGGTGCCGTAGGCGCCCGGCTTTGGAACGCGTACAGCGCGCCACGTACGTCGGGCTACTCCCGACGCTCTGAGTATGAGGGCGCCGAAGGCGCCCGGCTTTGGAACGCGTACAGCGCGACACGTACGTCGGGTTAAGTCCGAAGCAGTGCCGGATTAAGATATTTTGATGCCCTAAGCATTTCTAGACCCTGGTGCCTCCTCTCCCTAAGGTCATCAAGATTACATTTTTTTTTTTGGTAAATTGAGTGAAGTTCATTGCAACATTACAGCTGAGAATAGAAATCAGTCACATCATTTTATCAGGAAAATTGTCAGTGCCGCAGCAGTAATGTTCCAACAGAGTACCTAATGCTGCTGCATTCGCCACCCGAATGTCACCTTTATCATATCTTAGGTGAGAATGTAATTGAAAACGCGAGCGAAGCGAGCGGGAAAATTTTTCGATATAAAAACGCAATTTGTTGTAAAAACGCAGTTTGACGACCGGTCTGGCCTAGTGGGTAGTGACCCTGCCTGCGAAGCCGATGGTCCTGGGTTCGAATCCCAGTAAGGGCATTTATTTGTATGATGATACAGATATTTGTTCCTGAGTCATGGGTGTTTTCTATGTATTTAAGTATGTATTTGTATATTATATATATCGTTGTCTGAGTACCCACAACACAAGCCTTCTTGAGCTTACTGTGGGACTTAGTCAATCTGTGTAAGAATGTCCTAAAATATTTATTTATTTAAATATTAATTTGATAGACAGTTGTACATTTTTACTTTTAGTATGGAAATCAGTCACATCATTTTATCACGAAAATTGACAGTGCTGCAGCAGTAACGTTGTAACAGAGTAATGTTGCTGCAGTCGCCACCCGAATGTCACCTTTAACATACCTTAGAAAGTGATTGAAAACGCGAGCGATGCGAGCGCGAAAATTTTTCGATATAAAAATGCAATATGATAGACAGTTGTACATTTTCACTTTTAGTATGGAAATCAGTCACATCATTTTATGACGAAAATTGACAGTACCGCAGCAGTAACGTTGCAACAGAGTAATGCTGCTGCAGTCGCCACCCGAATGGCACCTTTATCATACCTTAGAAAGTTATTAAAAACGCGAGCGTAGCGAGCGCGAAAATTTTTCGATAAAAAAAACGCCTCAGCGAGGTTGTTTTCATGCATAAAAGATGCAAGAAAGCAGAGCTTGGAATTGACCAAGTGAATTGAATTGGCGAAGTGTGAGCAAGGCAGTAGGCCCAGCTGCGAAAGAGGAAAGCTTGGATTTGGATCCACGCCCAAGTGTAATTAAGGCAGAAGATCAACTTTGCCGTAAGGCAAAGTAATTCAATTAAATTTGTTGATTCCGTACCCCCTCATCTAAACTTATAGTTAATATGGCAAAAACCTTCCTCGGTGGCTATTCATGTCACTACGTATTAAATTCAGCGCCATCTGTTAGTTTACCAGGGTACTCAATAGTGGTAGCACATTTGAAAAAAGTTTGCCCCTCCTTCCTAAGTAGCGCCATAAGATTCAGGGGCAAACTTAAATCAAGCGAGTTTTGTGGCTACCCCCCCTTTTAAGGGTTGAATTTTTATAGCCTATAACCTGGCCGGAGATTGTCTCGACAGATTAGTAAAGTTTGCATCAAAATCCGTTCAGCCGTTTTCAGGTGATGCGCGTTCAAATAAACAGACAAACAGATAAACAGATAAACAGACAAACAGACAAAAATTCTAAAAACTGTTGGAACGTGTTCTGTTATCGATTTTAAGTATCCCTAGCCAACTTTTTTTCAAATATCTTCCAAGTACAGACTTTCGACCCTCTACAGCTTTATTATATGTATAGATAGATTAGGTACCACTGAATAAAACTACACTCCAAAATCAATAGCTTTTTTCGCCCTTATTCAAATTTTACACGTGATTTAAACGACAGAGTAGTAGGTGTATATCGGACGATACAGTAAGGTATACGCGCGCGAGCAAAAGCGAAGCGGCTTGCCTGGCTAAAGCGCCAAAAAAATTTTTCGATATAAAAACGCAATTTGATAGAGAGTTGTACATTTTTACTTTTAGTATAGAAATCAGACACATCATTTTATCACGAAAATTGACAGTACTGTAGCAGTAACGTTGCAATAAAGTACTATTTTCGATATAAAAAACGCAATTTGATAGACAGTTGTATATTTTTACTTTTAGTTCCAACCAGGCGCGAATCCAGGATTTCATACAGAGAAGGGATGTGACAGTTTTCTATCAGCCTAGCTCGGCATACTGCTGGAGTTGCTAACCGAATATCATCTTTATCATATCATAGAACGGTTTTGAAAACGCGAGCGAAGCGAGCGCGAAAATTTTTCGATATAAAAAACGCCATTTGATAGATAGTTGTACATTTTTAGGGTTCCGTACCCAAAGGGTAAAACGGGACCCTATTACTAAGACTCTGCTGTCCGTCCGTCCGTCTGTCACCAGGCTGTATCTCACGAACCGTGATAGCTAGACAGTTGAAATTTTCACAGATGATGTATTTCTGTTGCCGCTATAACAACAAATACTAAAAACTGAATAAAATAAAGATTTAAGTGGGGCTCCCATACAACAAACGTGATTTTAGACCGTAGTTAAGCAATGTCGGATGGGGACTTGGATGGGGGACCGTTTTATTTTTGCCTGTTTTTGCATTATGGTACGGAACCCTTCGTGCGCGAGTCCGACTCGCACTTGCCCGGTTTTTTTACTTTTAGTCCCAACCAGGCGCGAAAAAGTTTGCCCCTCCTTCCTAAGTAGCGCCATAAGATTCAGGGGCAAACTTATATCAAGCGAGTATTGTGGCTACCCCCCCTTATATGGGTTGAATTTTTATAGCCTATAACCTGGCCGGAGATTTTCTCGACAGATTAGTAAAGTTTTCATCAAAATCCGTTCAGCCGTTTTCACGTGATGCGCGTTCAAATAAACAGACAAACAGATAAACAGATAAACAGACTAACAGACAAAAATTCTAAAAACTGTTGGAACGTGTTCTGTTATCGATTCTAAGTATCCCCAGCCAACTTTTTTTCAAATATCTTCCATGTACAGACTTTGGACCGTCTACAGCTTTATTATATGTATAGATATATAGATAGATAGATGACGGCTGCTTGACAATCCCGAGTTCCTAATGCTAGTAAGTATATATGTATATAGTAATCTTAGGCCGACTTGCACCATTCCACTAACCCGGGGTTAAGCGGTTAAACCTGGAGTTACCATGGTTACCAGTACAATTTGACACTGGGTTAACAGATTTACCGCTTAACCCTGGGTTAGTGAAATGGTGCAAGTCGGCCTTAGTTAGGTACTTTCTGATGTAATGGGTAAAATATAATTTAGAAAAGGTATCTTCTGTGGACAATAGGACTGTGGTTCATATACAGGGTGAAATTTAATTCACTGGCCAAATTGAAACAACCGAAAGAAATCGAAAAAATATTAAACACGTGTTTTTTCTTTTAATACCGCTCAGTACATTTTTTTCGAAATAACTCATCATCAAGTTGTCCTAAAAATCTCGTACGTTATGGTGAACCGACAACTACCCACTACACCCGCTTCTCTCTTATCAGTTAAGGTCATTGACACCTCGCCCCTCCCGCTGTTTGCAATCGCGTCACCAATTATGAACCCTATTGCAGCGAGATTACCTACATAAGTTGCTAATTTTTCCTTTCATATTAACGGGCTTAGAACCGTCAAAATGCAAAGGAAACCCATATGTTATTGCTGACTAATGATTATTAACAAAACTTCCGTGGCTTAAAAACAATGAGTAAAAACTAGGTCAGGAATCTTTGCATTCAGGCGTATTTAAAAAATTGAATCAACTTACGTACATTCGATTAAAAATCGACGCAATTAACGAAAGTCCCACGAGATGGTACCTACTCTTGGATTCAATCCTTGTCTGCGAAGGCGTGGAACGGATTCCATTTCGTATAATCTTTGTGCACCACGTAAACACTCACCACTTAATAAATAACACTGTACCACTTCGTAATATTCCCGGTTCGAAAACATTTTTTTAACCTTAGTACGTGCGCGATTATTATTTTAAGGTTGGCGAGTGAATAGTGACTAATCATTTATGCTTACCGTTATGTTTACCGCTAGCGCGGAATGGTTTAGTTTAGACTACCCTCGAAATTGATAAACCTGCCTACCATCGCCAACACTAACTGGGTGGACCCTATTGCAACGATTATAAGGTTTAGTGAAGGTCAGATAAGGGTTTTGCTGATGTTGTTGTTAAAACCTACTATTAGGTTTGTTTACATTTGTGGTAACAGGGTGACCACGAGTCGTGGAAAATATTTAAAATTTGAAAAATGAAAATTAAAAAAAGTGTACTCTTTTTTTTCGCTAAATAGATTCCTTAAGTGTAACCTAGTGCCGGGAATGAATATGGCCAGTGATTTAAATTTCACCCTGTATACCCCGTTTTTCTCATTTGAGTCTCAAGTACTGAATGAAATATTCTGCCTGTAAAGGTGCTGCGTAAAAAATTGCTTTTAGATTCCCTTAAATGCGATGGCTACTGGAAAAACACGAACAAGTTTGCTATAAAACGTGTATTACCCGTACAAAATATCTATTCTCGTAATTTTGGAGTGTTATTTACAAAAAAAATGTACCTAATCGTTACATTCATTACTCCAAAATGAATTGATCATTTAATTATTTAAATAGGTGAGACGCTGTAATGAATTATTAAGTTCATCTCGATACACTGAATCATTATGACCCCAAATAATCTTTACAGATAAAATTTAGATCTTACTCAAAATTATTATAATACATCACGCATTCACGAGATGCGCGACTTCGATATTCAAACACAAGGCAAGGGTAGAACTAAATGCGAAGGTCGAAGGCCGCGCTCTATGTAAGGCCGAAGGCAAGAAGCGTCCAGGATATCAGTGTAATGTTTAACACAGAACAATATTACAAGTAACTAAATGCGAAGGCCGAAGGCCGTGATCCGCGTAGGGCCGAAGGCCCGAAGCGTCCAGTCTGTCAGTTCTGTGTTTAACTACTGACATCCTGGACGCTTCGGGCCTTCGCCCCTACGCGGAGCTCAGCCTTCGGCCTTCACATTGACACTTGTACTATTGTTCTGAGATAAAGCATTGACATCCTGGACATTTCGGGCCTTCGGCCCTATGCGGTGCTTGGCCTTCGGCCTTCGCACTTATACATTTATACTATTGTTCTGTATTAAAGCAATAACATCCTGGACGCATCGGGCCTTCGGCCCTACGCGGAGCTTGGCCTCACATTTAGACACTTCTACAATAGTAGCTCTGCTAAAGCACTAACATCCTGGACGCTTCAAGCCTTCGGCCATACGCAGAGCTCAGCCTTAGGTCTTTGCATTTAGACACTTGTACTATTATTTTATGTTAAAGCACGTAAATCTTGGACGCTTCGGGCATTCGGCCCTACGCCAAGCTCGGCCTTGTTCTGTGCTAAAGCACTGATGTCCTGGACGCTTCGGGCCTTCGGTCCTACGCGGAGCTTGGCCTTCGGCCTTCGCATTTAGACACTTGTACTATTATTTTATGTTAAAGCACGTAAATCTTGGACGCTTCGGGCATTCGGCCCTACGCCAAGCTCGGCCTTCGGCCTTCGCATTTAGACACTTGTATTATTGTTGTGTTTAAGCACTGACATCTTGGACGCTTCGGGCCTTCGGCCCTACGCGGAGCTCGGCCTTCGGCCTTCGCATTTAGACACTTGTACTATTGTTCTGTTTTATAGCATTTAAATCCTGGACGCTTCGGGCCTTCGGCCCTACGGGGAGCTCGGCCTTCAGCCTTCGCATTTAGACTCTTGTACTATTGTTCTGTTGTAAAGCACTAACATCCTGACCGCTTCGGGCCTTTGGCCCTACGTGGAGCTCGGCCTTCGGCCTTCACATTTAGACACTTGTATTATTTTTCTGTGCTAAAACACTGATGCCCTGGACGCTTCGGGCCTTCGGCCCTACGTGGAGCTCGGCCTTCGGCCTTCGCATTTAGACACTTGTACTAATGTTCTGTGTTATAGTACTTAAATCCTGGACGCTTCGGGCCTTCGGCCCTACGCGGAGCCCGGCCTTCGGCCTTCGCATTTAGACACTTGTACTATTTTTCTGTGCTAAAACACTGATGTCCTGGACGCTTCGGGCCTTCGGTCCTACGCGGAGCTCGGCCGTCGGCCTTCGCATTTAGACACTTGTACTATTGTTCTGTGTTATTGCACTTAAATCCTGGACGCTTCGGGCCATCGGCCCTACACGGAGCTCGGCCTACGGCATTTAGACACTTGTAATATTGTTTTGTGTTTAAGCACTGACATCTTGGACGCATCGGGCCTTCGGCCCTACGTGGAGCTCGGCCTTCGGCCTTCGCATTTAGACACTTGTACTATTGTTCTGTGTTATAGCACTTAAATCTTGGAATTTTCGGCCCTACGCGTAGCTCGGCCTTCGACCTTCGCATTTAGACACTTGTAGGTACTATTGTTCTATTTATTTAAAATTTAAGTCAGGCAACAAGGCCCATATTACAAATACCTTACAGACTAACATACATATATATTTTATAAACTTATAAGCTAAACACTATTTATTTATTTATTTATTTTTCTATGTTAAAGCACTTAAATAGACACTTGTATTATTTTTCTGTGCTAAAACACTGATGCCCTGGACGCTTCGGGCCTTCGGCCCTACGTGGAGCTCGGCCTTCGGCCTTCGCATTTAGACACTTGTACTATTGTTCTGTGTTATAGTACTTAAATCCTGGACGCTTCGGGCCTTCGGCCCTACGCGGAGCCCGGCCTTCGGCCTTCGCATTTAGACACTTGTACTATTTTTCTGTGCTAAAACACTGATGTCCTGGACGCTTCGGGCCTTCGGTCCTACGCGGAGCTCGGCCTTCGGCCTTCGCATTTAGACACTTGTACTATTGTTCTATGTTAAAGCACTTAAATCCTGAACGCTTCGGGCCTTCGGCCCTACGCGGAGCTCGGCCTTCTGCCTTCGCATTTAGACACTTGTACTATTGTTCTGTGTTATTGCACTTAAATCCTGGACGCTTCGGGCCATCGGCCCTACACGGAGCCCGGCCTTCGGCATTTCGACACTTGTAATATTGTTATGTGTTTAAGCACTGACATCTTGGGCGCTTCGGGCCTTCGGCCCTATGCGGAGCTCGGCCTTCGGCCTTCGCATTTAGACGCTTGTACTATTGTTCTGTGTTATAGCACTTAAATCCTGGACGCTTCGGGTCTTCGGCCCTACGCGGAGCTCGGCCTTCGGCCTTCGCATTTAGACACTTGTAAGTACTATTGTTCTATGTTAAAGCACTTAAATCCTGGACGCTTCGGGCCTTCGGCCCTACGCGGAGCTCGGCCTTCGGCCTTCGCATTTAGACACTTGTAATATTGTTATGTGTTTAAGCACTGACATCTTGGAAGCTTCGGGCCTTCGGCCCTACGCGGAGCTCGGCCTTCGGCCTTCGCATTTAGACGCTTGTACTGTTGTCCTTTGATATAGCACTTAAATCCTGGACGCTTCGGGCCTTTGGCCCTACGCGGAGCTCGGCCTTCGGCCTTCGCATTTAGACACTTGTAGGTACTATTGTTCTATGTTAAAGCACTTAAATCCTGGACGCTTCGGTTCTTCGGCCCTACGCGGAGCTCGGCCTACGGCTTTCGCATGTAGACACTTGTAATATTGTTATGTGTTTAAGCACTGACATCTTGGACGCATCGGGCCTTCGGCGCTACGCGGAGCTCGGCCTTCGGCCTTCGAATTTAGACACTTGTACTATTGTTCTGTGTTATAGCACTTAAATCTTGGACCCTTCGGCCCTACGCGTAGCTCGGCCTTCGGCCTTCGCATTTAGACACTTGTAGGTACTATTGTTCTATGTTAAAGCACTTAAATCCTGGACGCTTCGGGCCTTCGGCCGTACGCGGAGCTCGGCCTTCGGCCTTCGCATTTAGACACTTGTACTATTGTTATGTGTTTAAGCACTGACATCTTAGACGCTTCGGGCCTTCGGCCTTCGCATTGGCGGTCCACACCACGTTTCACGTCAGCCATAGCGGCTGTGTGCCTGATACAGCCTCTCTCATTTTTAGGGTTCCGTACCCAAAGGGTAAAACGGGACCCTATTACTAAGACTTCGCTGTCCGTCCGTCCGTCTGTCACCAGGCTGTATCTCACGAACCGTGATAGCTAGACAGTTGAAATTTTCACAGATGATGTATTTCTGTTGCCGCTATAACAACAAATACTAAAAACAGAATAAAATAAAGATTTAAATGGGGCTCCCATACAACAAACGTGATTTTTGACCAAAGTTAAGCAACGTCGGGAGTGGTCAGTACTTGGATGGGTGACCGTTTTTTTTTTTTGTTTCTTTTTGTTTTTTTATTTTTTCATTATGTTACGGAACCCTTCGTGCGCGAGTCCGACTCGCACTTGTTTTTTCTTAATACAGTGAAACCTAGTTAAATGGGACCTGGATAAGTGAGAAACCTCTATAGCTGGGACTCATGGTGCGGTCCCGACACTTTAGCACTGAATTACCTCTGTTACTGAGAAAAAACGAACCTCTATAACTGGGATTCGTTGTTGTGATTTTATAGTCACATTTACCTCTATAATTGAGACAGAGAGTGTATTTTACCTCTTTTACTGAGACTATATTTATAAGATTACATTTTCCTAATTGTTTTTTAGTATTTTATAGGGAATTGACCTCTGTATCTGAGATAACGTCAATCTATGACCTCTCTAACTTTGACTCAATTTCCGTATTCTTACTCTTAGTTTATCCACAAATTCCGCATTTGCCTTATTGTGTCTAAACAACTTCAAGATTGATTTAGTTAATTTATGTAAGTAGTTAAAACTATCGAAACGAAAGCTGAAATTTTGATAAGTAACACGAAAAAATAAATTTTCATTTATTAAATTTCTAATACGCAATGAAGTCCGTATCAAATTTAATTTAATTTTGAAATATCTATCCTTTGGAGAATCATTCAAAATAAATTCAAATAAATATTTAAACAGACTTAAAAATATTTAGGGACAAGGATTATTTTACCTTATTTATTTTTAAAGATAATTACTAAATACCTTATTAACCACCTCTATAACTGAAATATACTCTATTCTCACCTCTATTAATGGAACCCTCTGTAAATGAGACAGAAATTTATTTGTACCTGGCTAACTGAGAGCCTGGGTAAGTGAAAAACCTCTTTAAGTGAGACAAATTTGCTCGTCCCTTGAGATTCCACTTATCCAGGTTTCACTGTAATTATTATTATAGAGATAACGCAGGTAGCTTGTTAAAACCTACTGGCACGTCCGCTGAACATAATCTTAAATTTATTTTAAATGATAGGTACTTATTTTTCGGACAATACAATAGTGTTTCGTGTTAAATAGGCTACAATTTACGTGGAAAACCTATTAGTGGATGGTGCTGGAGCTAATATACGGCGTTGCATGAACAAGAGATTTCCTTTGGCAGGATTGGTCCCAGGACCCAGGGATGGATTCAAGAAGTGGAGCCACCGAGATTTTTGATGTAAATTCTTAGGGGGGGGGGGGTCTAAACTTGATCTTGATATCTGTATCATTTAAGCTACTAGGTCAAGTTTGGTATCGTTTCCGTATAAATCAGGGGTGCCGAATTCATTTCTGATATCATAATGACACCATTCCGAAGTAAAAACACATAAAATATGAAAAAAATACTTTTTTTAAAATTCCTTTTCACGCTTAAACTGCTGAACCAATTTAGTTAAAATTTGGTACAGAGATAGTTTGAGTCCCAGGGAATAACATAGCATACTTTTAATCTCAATAATTATCCCTTAAGGGTGTGAAAAGGGAGGAGGAAATTTGTATGGGGATTCAATAACCGCTGAACCGATTTAGATAAAATTTGGTATAGGGATAGTTTGAGTGCCGGGGAAGAACATAGGATAGTTTTTATTCCAAAAAAAAACCTTATTAATGAATGGTAAGGTGTATGATTGTATGGGAAATCAATAAACGCTGAACCGATTTCGATGAAATCTATGTCTATATCTTTGATTTAGTTGAAAATGATACTAAACTTGACTTAGAACCTAAACTTAAAAAAATATTAACCTCAAACGTCGCAGACGCTTAACCCCCCCCCCCCCCCACCTGCATCAAAAATCTGGGTGGCTCCACTTCTTAAATCCATCCTTGGGTCCTAAGGACCAATCCTGCTAAAGGAAATCTCTTGTTCATGCAACGCCGTGGTTGACCTTTTTTTGCTCTGAGCAAACACAACTATATTATCTGGGCGTAATAACGCTCACTGACATTTATTTGAATAAGTACTTACCTACTATAAATATTGTGCCGTGACTTGACAACATAGTGTCATTGGTCTGGTAATTTGGACCTTTACGGCTACCATCAGTTTGGCATTGACATAAACGCTATCGTGAACGCAATTTACTTCCTATATATCTCTCTCAGCGAGATGCATAAAAAGTAAATTACGTGCACGGTAGCGTTTATGTCAATGCCAAACTGATGGTAGCCGTACTGTTTTGACATTGGAAATGTCTTTTCGTTCGCTCCAGTATAGATAGGCCCCGATTTCACGAAAAAGTGCGATCCCCTTATATCTCGTCATTTTTCACATGACATTTATGACTTTATGTTTCGCAGAGTTCGTTACCGGTGTTTGTTGTGAATTATCGGGGTTATGACGGTAGAGTCAGACCGAGAAAAGTCTGCAGCGATTTTGATAACCCATGCAGTGCCAGTGTCATCTTAAACGTCAAACTGCTATGAAATTATGACGTATAAATAACACTTGCACTGCGTGGGCTATCCAAATCGCTGCAGATTTTTCTTGGTCTAACTCTATCTATCCTGTTTGAGACGGTCGTAGATAACGTGTTCACTATTCGACAATCTAATCGCACTGTTAGGAATGAGATTTAACATATCGGGGGGCACGGCAGTGCCCCCGCCAAGTCGAGCGCGAAGCAAACACTGCCGTACCATCCTTTACTGGAACAATTTCGCCGCATTTTCAGGCCCCTATTTGAGAACCTCTGGATAAGACCAGAACGCAGAAATTTTGGTCATCCAGTAAGCTATAATCACATACTTAAAATCCAAAATTTCAAGTCTGTAGGTCATTTAGTTCCGAAGTTAAGCGAAAGCAAAGTTTCGCATTTATGAAACTCACTCATGATCATCAGAATAGAACTAGTACTTCCCATAAACTCAGAGAGCTGAAATTTGGTACAGAGTTAGGGTTTAATGGCCACATAAAGGGAAAACCTAAAAATATTGCAATATTAGTCACGTTTTAAAGAACGAACTAAGAACTGCATAAGTAAGTTTGTAATCCCATATAAATATATGATATTACAAAGTTACTGTTGCAGTTCCTACAAATAGTAGGTAAAGTAAAGTAAAGGTACACTACGATGTACGATGTGAGTATGAATGAAGATATGTTTAGTTATGATATGTGTACACATAGTATGGGTATGAGTACCCGAAAAGAAGGACTGCCTACAAAAAGAGATGAGATCCCATCAAAAACATTACATCTAAAAAGGTGCAAGGTCGCAACGCTTTTACTACAAAAAAGTTTTGAGATGTAATGTGAAACCAAGTCGGTTATTTTAATCAGTGCCAGGGGGTGTTAAAACCGTATCAATAAGATATCTTTAATTTGTAATACGTATAATGACTTGGCCATCGCACGGCTGCATAACCTATTAAAAATAATTCTAATTGAACATAACGCTAGCGCTAATTGCAGTTTGAGCATTACACATATTTACAAGTACGGTACGAGTAAAGCATTATGTGCGATTGCCAAGTCATTATATGATGATTAGTGACGGATTACTGATTATTATTTAATTATTAGATTTAATGAATGGGCAATACGAAAAACTGTTGCTACTGTACAAGAATCAGAACCGGAAAAAAAGAAAAGAAAGATTTGTAATAATAAAAAAACTACTCCTAAAAAGAAAAAAAATGTGTTAAATAAGAAAATCTAATAAAATAAAGCCCACGTTTCTACAAAAAGAAGTGAAATCCCACCAAAAACATTCTGTAAAAAACTAGCCAAGTCTCGATGGAGCTGCTTGTTTATCTCTAAAAAGTAATTAAATCTAGACAAAGTCGTGCCAAGTCTAAGGTTCCTTACTGCGATTTCTTTATTATTATAGTTAATGTTGTGTGACTTGGCCGGTGAAGGGTACACAAGGGTACAAAACCAGGTGCTCCATGACACCATTGCACCAATCTGCCATTGCACCAAAAAGAAGTGTTTGTTTCAGGCTCGCCCATACATAAGTATTATTGAAATACGCAGCTTTATCAAGCCTACAATTGACTGGTTATTGAATCAACGTTTTCCAAGTGGCAATTTTCCATCGTCAATGGGTAGCGGTTCTGGCGACAGATTGGTGCAATGGTGTCATGGAGCACCTGGTTTTGTACCCTTGTGTACCCTTCAACGGCCAAGTCACGCAACATTAACTATAATAATAAAGAAATCGCAGTAAGGAACCTTAGACTTGGCACGACTTTGTCTAGATTTCATTACTTTTTAGAGATAAACAAGCAGCTCCATCGAGACTTGGCTAGTTTTTTACAGAATGTTTTTGGTGGGTTAATATTTTAAATTCATGTCTCGATGTGTCATAGAAGGTAGCATCCTATAGAAGTGGTATACGCGTGCCTCCGCGAGGGACAAAACATACGCAATGCGACAATATTAAAAACGCGTTTTAACATTCCTGACAATATACCAAATTTATGTGTCGTTGGTATTTGTGTATCGTTGGCGTACGTGTCGCCATCAATTTTTAGATTAAGTCAGGTCCCCACAGAAAACCAGCGCCACGGTCTGCCGCGGCATCATGCTGAGTGGGGATCCTATTTTAGCGTCCTAATCTCTTTTATGTCTGCATACTTTTCTTTTATTTATTTTTTCCATGTACTATGTTGTGACGTCAAATAAATGTATTTCTTTCTTCTTTCTTTAAATGACAAAATTCGTAAGTCGGTCGGGTTATTCATTTAATTTATGGGGCGAACAAACAAAAAGTGGGACTGTGACAAGAACAAGCAATAATACCGCTTTCTCTGCTACTCCTACTGAAAGTTTCATAAGTGTATCTAGTTCAGTCATTTGGCCCCTCCTCCGTTTCATGTTATTTCTAATTTTAACAAGCTAATACATGAATATTGTGCACCATATAAAAAAATAATATGACCTTTTTTATTAAGTATTTATTAAGGATTATATCTTTCATTGACACTTTTTTCCTCAAATGTATACTTTTCTCAAGAAATGTAAAAAACTGTGAACCGGGACATATTTCATGCAAAAAGTGGGGTTGCGTCAGAGGGAGGGGAAGGGACGCTAGTGTGCGTAAAGCACCATACCCTAAGGTATCATACTACATTCATAAAAGGCTGGCTATAATTAGTTTGTCTTCCCCATACATTAAGTAGAACACAATTTAACCGAATCAATGGGATATGGGGTTTTTATGATAATTAATGGGATAATTTGAGGAATATCATTTTATTTTCTTTAGTGAATAGGTAACATATTTATGTAGGTACTTACAGAAGGACAGAGTTATGACGAAATTGCTGTTTGCTAGTTTTTAAAGTGTTTATAAATAAGTATATGGTAAAAGAATCAGTATAAAGTCTATCGGGTAATAGAAAATATTATAAAAAAAATTGCTTCATTTATTTATATAACCTAATACGTATATCATTATCATGCTCTTCCTAACCTAATCTAATTTTCTGGCAGTTGTTCGTTTTTGTAGGTCACAGTTCTAACCTAACCTAACTTACTTTTCTGGTGGCCGTTCGTTTTGTATGAGGTCGCAGTTCTAACGTAACCTAACCCACTTTTCTGGTATCCGTTCGTTCCATACAGGAGGCCGTAGTTCCTACCTAACATAATCTTTTCTGGCACAGGTTCAATTTTGTTTGGGGTTCACAGAAAAAACATTATGCCATAATAAAAGTATGCTGCAGGATGATTATGGTACATTAAATTATGCTAAACGCAAGTGTGCAAAAGTAATCTTCTGCTAAATAATATGCTGCAAAATGTATTGTATGCATAGTAATAATAACGCCAAGTAATATTAATGCAAAATTATCATTCGACTAAAAGATGTATTATTGTATCGCTCGAGTGAAGTGCTATGCGCGCTTGGAATCGGACGCGCATTACTGCACAATCTATCTTCTATCTATCTATACATATAATAAAGCTGTAGAGGGTCGAAAGTCTGTACTTGGAAGATATTTGAAAAAAAGTTGGCTAGGGATACTTAAAATCGATAACAGAACACGTTCCAACAGTTTTTAGAATTTTTGTCTGTTTGTCTGTTTATCTGTTTATCTGTTTGTCTGTTTATTTGAACGCGCATCACGTGAAAACGGCTGAACGGATTTTGATGCAAACTTTACTAATCTGTCGAGACAATCTCCGGCCAGGTTATAGGCTATAAAAATTCAACCCTTAAAAGGGGGGGTAGCCACAAAACTCGCTTGATTTAAGTTTGCCCCTGAATCTTATGGCGCTACTTAGGAAGGAGGGGCAAACTTTTTTCAAATGTGCTACCACTATTGAGTACCCTGGTAAACTAACAGATGGCGCTGAATTTAATACGTAGTGACATGAATAGCCACCGAGGAAGGTTTTTGCCATATTAACTATAAGTTTAGATGAGGGGGTACGGAATCAACAAATTTAATTGAATTACTTTGCCTTACGGCAAAGTTGATCTTCTGCCTTAATTACACTTGGGCGTGGATCCAAATCCAAGCTTTCCTCTTTCGCAGCTGGGCCTACTGCCTTGCTCACACTTCGCCAATTCAATTCACTTGGTCAATTCCAAGCTCTGCTTTTTTGCATCTTTTATGCATGAAAACAACCTCGCTGAGGCGTTTTTTTTATCGAAAAATTTTCGCGCTCGCTACGCTCGCGTTTTTAATAACTTTCTAAGGTATGATAAAGGTGCCATTCGGGTGGCGACTGCAGCAGCATTACTCTGTTGCAACGTTACTGCTGCGGTACTGTCAATTTTCGTCATAAAATGATGTGACTGATTTCCATACTAAAAGTGAAAATGTACAACTGTCTATCATATTGCATTTTTATATCGAAAAATTTTCGCGCTCGCATCGCTCGCGTTTTCAATCACTTTCTAAGGTATGTTAAAGGTGACATTCGGGTGGCGACTGCAGCAACATTACTCTGTTACAACGTTACTGCTGCAGCACTGTCAATTTTCGTGATAAAATGATGTGACTGATTTCCATACTAAAAGTAAAAATGTACAACTGTCTATCAAATTAATATTTAAATAAATAAATATTTTAGGACATTCTTACACAGATTGACTAAGTCCCACAGTAAGCTCAAGAAGGCTTGTGTTGTGGGTACTCAGACAACGATATATATAATATACAAATACATACTTAAATACATAGAAAACACCCATGACTCAGGAACAAATATCTGTATCATCATACAAATAAATGCCCTTACTGGGATTCGAACCCAGGACCATCGGCTTCGCAGGCAGGGTCACTACCCACTAGGCCAGACCGGTCGTCAAACTGCGTTTTTACAACAAATTGCGTTTTTATATCGAAAAATTTTCCCGCTCGCTTCGCTCGCGTTTTCAATTACATTCTCACCTAAGATATGATAAAGGTGACATTCGGGTGGCGAATGCAGCAGCATTAGGTACTCTGTTGGAACATTACTGCTGCGGCACTGACAATTTTCCTGATAAAATGATGTGACTGATTTCTATTCTCAGCTGTAATGTTGCAATGAACTTCACTCAATTTACCAAAAAAAAAATGTAATCTTGATGACCTTAGGGAGAGGAGGCACCAGGGTCTAGAAATGCTTAGGGCATCAAAATATCTTAATCCGGCACTGCTTCGGACTTAACCCGACGTACGTGTCGCGCTGTACGCGTTCCAAAGCCGGGCGCCTTCGGCGCCCTCATACTCAGAGCGTCGGGAGTAGCCCGACGTACGTGGCGCGCTGTACGCGTTCCAAAGCCGGGCGCCTACGGCACCCTCATACTAAAAGTGTCGGGCGTAGACCGACGTACGTGACACGCTGTACGCATTCCAAAGCCGGGCGCCTCCGGCGCCCTCATACTAAGAGCGTCGGGCGTAACGTACGCGTTTCAAAGCTGGGCGTCTTCGGCGCCCTCATACCAAAAGAGTCGGGCGTAGACCGACGTACGTGACACGCTGTACGCTTGCCAAAGTTGGGCGCCGAAGGCATCCTCATACTCAAAGCGTCGGGCTACGCGTCATCAAAATATCTTAATCCGGCACTGCTTCGGACTTAACCCGACGTACGTGTCGCGCTGTACGCGTTCCAAAGCCGGGCGCCTTCGGCGCCCTCATACTCAGAGCGTCGGGAGTAGCCCGACGTACGTGACACGCTGTACGCATTCCACCTCCGGCGTACGTTACACCTCCGGCGCCCTCATACTAAGAGCGTCGGGCGTAACGTACGCGTTCCAAAGCCGGGCGCCTTCGGCGCCCTCATACTAAAAGTGTCGGGCCTAGACCGACGTACGTGATACGCTGTACGCGTTCCAAAGCCGGGCGCCTCCCTCATACTCAAAGCGTCGGGCGTAACCCGACGTACGTGACACGCTGTACGCTTGCCAAAGTTGGGAGCCGAAGGCACCCTCATACTCAAAGCATCGGGCTAAGCCCGACGCACGTGGCGCGCTAAATGCGTTCCAAAGCCGGGCTCCTTCGGCGCCCTCATACTAAAAGAGTCGGGAATTGCCCGACGTATGTGGCGCACTGCACGCGGTCCAAAGCTAGGCGACTTAGACTTTCTCATACTAAAAGAGTCGGGCGTAGTCGGACTAATCGCGCTCTAAAAAGTATGAAACAATAAGATTATTTTAAGAAATTACCATGCAGGAAATTATAAATGTTATAATTTTTTGAATAAAAAAATACAGCGTAATGTATTGTAATTTACAATTTTTTTTTATATTTAGCAGCTTACTGACACAAACCGAATTCCACGCGGGCGGAGCCGCGGGCACAGCTAGTATCGAATAATATAATTATTCGCGATCGGCGCGAATTAGGTCGCTGCCTCGGATCTTTTCGTAATGGGTTCGCAACAACTCGTAGCGAATGAATTACTGGCGTTCGTACAGAATGCCGTCGACACCATGGACGAAGTCAGCATCAGGCAGATCTGCAAATCAAGTTTCAGTGAAGACGACATTTACAGTGGCAAGGCGCTGCTATTCCAGACGATCGGCAAAACTGACCAGATGCCATCCCGTCGGAGGGATGGGGGTGTGAAGAGTCTTCAGGACATAATTAAAGTGTTCAAGGAGACGAATCCAGACGACGTGCCTGCCTTCCTTGCGAAGCGGCTAGACCGGTTACCGCCGGTTACCTTCGATCACGTCGACGTCACCAGGCTGCTGAAGGACATAACATTCCTGAAGACGAGTCTGGCAGAGGTGCAGTCTAAGTTAGAGGTCGCAAATAACACCATTTGTGAACTTCGTACTGAGGTAGTGACACTCCGTGACACTATTTCGGTATGTAGGTCACACGAGGCCACTGACTTAGGCTCGTGTAGTGATGCGCGTGCAATTGTGTGCAATGCTGGGTCAGCAACGGGCGATATGACGCCAGTCCCCGCCGCCGACTCGCCCCCCGCACCCCGCACGCCGCGTCTCGTCGTACCGTCATCTGCTCCAGTTGGTGTATCAGCGACTCCTGGTCTCGATTACGCTGCTGCTGCAAAACGAAGAAAAGCACCTTCGAGGGTACCTGAACGTGTTTCTCGTAATGAGAAGCCACCCCGCGCTGAAAAAGGATTCAGACAGGCGTCGAAGGAGAGGAAGCCGCGCAAGGCGCCTCGCAAGAGCCAGTGTGGCACTGCGGAGCTAGATATTGCTTCTGGCCTGAGAGTTGCCACGCCGAATACGGCGCTATATGTATCGCGCCTGCACGTTTCCACCACGGTTGACGATGTGGTGGAATATGTTCGCAAGAAGAGCCGTTACGAACTGAAAGTGTTCCAGCTGCGATCGCGCCATTACGTGCACTTCAGCTCTTTCGTCGTGCGCGTGCCGCGGCCGCTGCTGGAAACCATCGCGAGCGCGGACTTCTGGCCGAAGGGTGTAGTGTTTCGGCGGTTCCGTGGGAATCTACCAAATCCTACACCGGAACATGCGACACAACTGAAAACCGCCGTGTCGCCGAAATATTTTTTTAGCTTGTAAGATTTTACTATTGTATGTATGTTAGTTTGTAAGGTATGTATCTATGGGCCTTAGTTGCCTGATAATAAATGATATTTGATTTGATTTGATTTGTTTCGGCGATACATGTTATGCGAAGTATATTTCGGACAAACAATATTATGTCAGATGAGGGGATGGGCCCTGGTTTACCACATTTGATATCAATATTTTGAAGTAGGCACGTAACATGATGGTTGAGATAAACAGTTGACTCGTTCGGTCGTGTTCCAGGTGGTCCTCAACGGCCGATGGGGTAGCAGCAGCTGGTGGTGGTGGGGTGGATCCCGGTTAATGACCAAGTTGTGGCAGGAAGAGCGGGAGCCGCCGAAGGTGATCGACAACCCCAACGCGCTTCGAGGTGCAGACCTCTGGACGGAGTACAGCGTCGTGTGGAACAAGACCTCCGGCTGGTTCCTCATGTCGCAGCCTCGCTGGATCCACTGGCGGGAGCACTTCCTCCTTGATCACGTGTCCTGGCCCTACCCCAGGAACATCAAATACTTCGACGTGTCGAGTGATCGCGGCATCCCTCTGACCTGGATACTCCACGGTGCGTACACAAAAGTCTTAAACGTTTAATATAAACCCTCTCAACCCTCATAGAAAAATAATTTTCCAAATTGCTATAATCAGTTTTCTTGTATAGACGACCGGTCTAGCCTAGCGGGTAGTGGCCCTGCCTGTGAAGCCGATGGCCCTGGGTTCGAATCCCGGTACGGGCATTTATTGAACCCAAATATCTGTTCCTGAGTCATCGGTATTTTCTATGTATCTAAGCATGTATGTATCTAAGCATTTATTTATCTATACAGTGTGTAAATTCAATACGGGCGAATATTTAAACGGTGGTTAACATAGGACCTAAGACGTATACATTAAGATACTTAGATATTGCTTAGAAATACAATGATAGTAATTTTAACCATACAAAATAATTCGGCGCGCATTGTAATACAACATAAAAGTTACGGGATACGAGCTTTTTAAAGTAACTGTCAAGAGTGTCAAGGTAAAAAGCTCGTATCTCGTAATGTCATGCCATTTTATCTCTTTATGTTTGCCCTACTACTGGGTAAATTAATAAAATTACGGGGTCAGTAACTGAAAAAAACTTCTTAATAGGGGGTATTACTGCAATGTGCTGCCGCCACAGTGCAGCACTAGCACCCTTCGTAAACCATTGAGTAACTCATACATACTGTGCCTTAAACTGTTTTTTACAAGTTTTCACACACGGAAACGCGAAAATCGAAACTTGAGCTATCTGCCTCTTTATCGCTCGAATACGCAAGACTGCCATGTCCAGCCAAACTCACGTATATTTGAAATTGGCATTTCGAGAAAATCGACGTTAACGATTAAAACAAAGAACTTATCATAACTGACAAAATTATGTTCCGTTTCTTTATTAGGGTTCCGTACCTCAAAAGGAAAAAAACGGAACCCTTATAGGATCACTCGTGCGTCTGTCTGTCCGTCTGTCCGTCTGTCACAGCCAATTTGCTCCGAAACTACCGGACCAATTAAGTTGAAATTTGGTACACATATGTAAGTCTGTGACCCAAAGACGGATATGTAACGTCAACAAATGAATTTTAAACATAGGGGCTACTTTTGGGGGATAAACGATAAAATTAAAAAACAAAGTTTTGAAAACTATATCGTGTTACATATCAAACGAAAGAGCTCATTTTGAGAATCTCAAATATATTTTTCTTATAAATTTACGATAAAACGTTTAGAAGTTATTCAAGAAAATAGACAAAAAATTACCATTCCCCCCCCTCTATCTCCGAAACTACTGGGTCTAAAATTCTGAAAAAAATACACAAAATAGTCCTTTACCTAAAGATGCCAGGAAAACCTATCAGAAATCTAGAGTCAAGCGTGAGTCGGATTTAAGAACAAAAATGCGGTTAACGTTTTTTTAGGGACACAGCCGCAATGGT
The DNA here is from genome assembly GCF_963556715.1 of Cydia fagiglandana. Taxonomy (NCBI): domain Eukaryota; kingdom Metazoa; phylum Arthropoda; class Insecta; order Lepidoptera; family Tortricidae; genus Cydia; species Cydia fagiglandana. The sequence continues at coordinate 3,238,612 of NC_085959.1, forward strand.
TTAAGTGAAACGTGATGTAGACAGCTATTGCGAAGGCCCTAGGCCGATATCCGCATAAGGCCGAAGGCCCGAAGCTCCCCAAAGAGGCGTGCCTTTAGCTTCAAGCGAGAGTCGGACTGAAGACAAAAAATGCGACTAGGCTGTATCTGGCACATAGTCGCAATGGTACTTGTAGTACAGTCAACAGCAGAAGTTGCTAAGCGGCCGAGGTGTTCAAAATTACCTTGACATGCTCTTATTGTCTTAACTATAAAGTCGCGTCCAGATCATTTTAAACCACTCTCCCGCTTAGCAACTTCTGCTGCTGACTGTACTGATTGATTAGGTTACTATTGTTACGTGTTTTAAAAAGCAGTAGGTATACAGGCTGGCTAAAAAATAAACTAAGTGTATTCCCGTTGCCAACGTTTAACCTTGAAATCGCGAAGAAAAATTTGGCTGTTTCATACATTTTGGCTGGTCCGTTTTCTATGGGAGGATACTTCTATTTTCGCGATTTCGGGGTTGGTGCCATACTAAAATGAAATGAAATGAAATGAAAATGAAATGAAATGAAATGAAAAGAAAAGAATTTATTTGACACAACAATCTTAAGATTAATAGATATTAAATATCTAAGACATGGTTTTGTAACTTGTTGTCTCAAAGAGGATACCACTCAGCATGTGTCGGAGCACATAGTGCAACGACGCTGATTTTCAGTGGTTCCTTAAACTTAAAACTAATAATCCTTAAATTTAGAAATAAAAACATTAAGAACAATAAAAAACACAATGCAAGTAGTCTTAAAAATAATATCCAGCATAAAACAAAATTTGAATTATTCTGAAAACATGTGAACAAGCGATGAATGGAAAGTTTAATTACCTACGCAACATAAACTAAACTAATTTTTTTAAATAATAGACACAGGTGACTAGCAGTGGGAATTTTGGTTATTGAGAAGATGAAGTTTTAATTTGCTTTTAAATGAAAACCAGCATTTCTTATTGGCGGAGGAATGTTGTTCCAGCATCGCGTGGCAGCATAACGGAAGCTGCCACGAAAGCTAGTCAAACTGTGTCGCGGGCAGATGAGACGGGAGGCTTGTCTTTCGTGCATTCTAGAAAATGTAAGCTTGTCAAAGAGATAAGAGGGTTTTTTGCTGTTTATAATTCCAAACAATAAGGAAGCAAGATGTAGTGTTCTGCGTGCGTCCATTTTAAGCAGTTTACTATTGTTTAAGAATGGTGTAATATGGGCACGCTTTGGTATCGGAAAGCAAAATCTGGCGCAGGCATTTTGTAGTCTCTGTATTTGCATTTTTGTACGCGACAATAGACACCCTCCTATTACTGTGTCAGCATAATTGAGTTTCGACAGGATAAGTGAATCGCAAAACTTAATACGCATATCTATGTTAAGGTGATCACGGATCTTATATAAAACTGTAAGGCGATAAAAACAATTTCTTATATTCTCTAGGACGTATTTTTCGAATTGAAGCCTTTCATCTATTAGTACCCCAAGATTCCGAGCTTCAGATACACGAGTTATGCTTTCATTTAAAATATGGACCTGTGGATTTTGAGATATTGTATTAATTATTTGAAGTTTTGTACCGATTATTATGAACTTAGATTTTAGGGGATTTATAACTAAACTATTTTTTTCAGACCACAGTGCAATCTGACTGAGATCTTGGTTAATTTTGTCGACAGCCGAATGAGTGTCTTCAGGCTTGAAAGAGGCATACATTTGTAAGTCATCTGCGTATAGGTGACATTTACAATGATTGATTTTGTACGTTAAGTCTGCGCTGTATAGTAGAAATAAAATAGGGCCCAGAATTGATCCCTGGGGAACGCCTCTGGTGACCATAGACTTATCTGACACCATTGATACGCCCTGTGAGTTGCTTAATTCTACCCTTTGAGTGCGCTCACCGAGATAAGAAGCAAACCAGTTTACCGTTTTATGGTCAAATCCATAGTATGTTAATTTTGATAGCAATAGAGTAACATTAATAGTATCAAAGGCGCGCGAGAAGTCCAGTAACACAAGAATTGAAGCTTTTCCGCTATCTTGGGCAGTGAGGATATCATCTACAACATCGAGAAGGGCAGTTGTTGTGCTGTGTTTTTTTCGAAATCCCGATTGATTGGAGGGGATGATATTTTGTCCTTCAAGATATTCTACTAGTTGCGTACATACTGTTTTCTCTAATATTTTAGACATAAGAGGAAGAATACTTATAGGACGCAGATCTTTGAAATTAGTTGGTGAAGTAACTTTAGGAATAGGTCTTATTACAGCACTTTTCCAGGCTTCAGGGAAAACGCCCGTCATAATCGACTGGTTGACAATAGCTGTAATAGTAGACAACGTGCGTGGCAAGGTCATTAATAACATATCGAGGGATATGCAATCATTTCCCTGGGCCTGGGTACTAATTGAGCGTATTATTTTATCGATAGCAGTTTCTGTTACTGGCCGCAGTTTAAAGCAGGCATCACTGTGTCTATTGAATTCGAAATATGTTAAGTCGGATATTCTAGTTTTGTTTTTGCCAGGAACATCAAGAAAGAAGTCATTTATGCCATTGGGGTCTAATAAATGCTGTGGTATTTCAGAATCTTTTTTATTAAAGTCAGCTATGTTTCTTTTAACGTGTTGCCATAAAGCGCGATGATTTTTTACTTGAGTTATAATGTACTCATTGAAATATGCAGATTTCTCATTATATATGGCATCAATGACCACCTTTTTCATGTCTTTATAATATACTTTGTGAGTATCTAGGCCGCTCAGTTTGTACTTTGCGTGTGCTTCGTCTCGTTTTGCCATAAGTTTTTTAATATTATATGTTATCCATGGAAACGATCGTTCTTTGATTACAATGCGTTTTAAAGGTGCATATCGGTCAAACAAATTTAGCAAAAAAGCGTTAAAAGTAACTACGGATTGATTAACATCGTCTGATAAAACATTCTCCCATTTAATATTATTAACATCAGAATTAAAACTATCTAGATCTATGTTTTTGATTGGACGGTAAACTATACATCTTGGCGGGGTTTTAGCCTTAGTTATGTTCAACTTACATGATATAAACGCATGACTACTTAGATCTGGAATAAAATTTACACATATATCGGTAACCTTAATGCTAGAGCATATAACATCTATCAATGTTTCGCTATGGTCTGTAAAATGGGTGGATTGGGTTATATATTGACTAAGATTATGACAATACAAAAAATCGTTTAATTTTTTAGTATTTGAGTCCTGGTTTTTTGACATATCTATGTTGAAGTCTCCCATCAGAACAACATGGTCGAAAGAAGAAAAATGAGAGACAGAGTCGCTTAAAGCGCTGATAAAAATATCGGGATTTTGCCACGGCGGCCTGTACGCGGTGCCAATAGCTAGCTTAATTCCGTTAACAGAGATACTAAGCCACATTTGTTCAATAGAAGGCGCTATCGGGTGCGCGAGCAGGCGCGCGTTTATGCCGCGCTTGAGGTAGAACCCGACGCCGCCGCCGCGTAAAAGTTGCTGAGTATAATCCCAAAATCTCCTTGGCTACGGGAATACACTTATTTTTTGGTCACCCTGTAGGTATTATCTCTCTTCGGCCTTCGCTTTTAAAACACTTTCGTAAGTTGTAGGAAGCGCGACCCGTCGGACGCTCGAGTTTTCAGCTCTACGCATTTGGACACTTGTAGGTACTATTGTTCGGCATTTAATCTTCAGAGATATGCCACCACGCCAGAAAACTTCATGTTACATCTGGTTTTTGATTGAGTCATTCGGGTTTTTCAAGACGTTTCACTCACGTCACGTTTCTCGTATAAAAAAAATTTTGAAAATTGTGTGATGTACGGAACCCTTGAAACGCGAGTCCGACTCGCACTTGACCAGTTTTTTATATAATACGAATAAGTAGTACAAGAACCACCGATAAGACGTATTTAAAACTAAAATTGTATTCATATGAATTAATTATGCCAAATTCAAAATATGGACAGTCTAAAATTGCATACTTACATTTTAAGTTACGCGAAATGCGGTATCTACAGATACGGTAACATGGCGGTCGGCCTTTAATCCGTTGGCAGCACAACATATACGGACGGTGTTATGCCGATCTCCAGTATCTTAATAGTGCTAGGAAATCACATAGGTAAAACTTAAAGATAAAACTTAAAGAAAAGTCACATTTTTGGGAAAGTAGGTAATTTAAAGAATACATTAATAATTAACATAACAAATGGTAAATTCTGTTAGAAATAGAAAATGGTCATCAAACCTCCAGGGATCTACAAACATAGTACTACTACAGTAGCATAGTAGTACTAACAGTGTACTAGGGACAAACATAGTACTAAACATGCAATTTCAACATTTTCAACATAATTTTTGATATTACTTTTTTTGGAACATAATAATTAATAATTTGTATGTATGCATGTATGTATAAACTCTTTATTGTACAAAACACAAATTTATGGCACAGGATAGGCAGTACAAAGGCGAACTTATCCCTTTAAGGAGTGCAGCACATTTGACCTTTAAACCATCAAGTCTTCATGCAGTCACCCGTGCTGTCAACGCACAGCAATAGATATTGCTACTCAATAGCATATCATTGATATGAATGATGAACAGAGTAGGTAACAAAACAGATCCTTGGGGTACGCCAGCGTTAATGGGCTGGAGATTTGAGCATTGTCCGTCAATAAGCGCTGTAATGCTACGCCCAGATAGAAAGCTGGCGACCCATGTGCGTGTCCATCGGGAGCGCGTACTAAGAAAGCTTGGAGAGAAGCGGCTTGTGCCAAACCCTATCGAAATCCTTTGCGATATCTAGGCTAATTGCCAGAGCTTCTCCCTTGCTCTCAATGGCGGTGGCCCTACGGTGAGTGAAATATCCCAGAAGATCACCAGCGCCACGACCATGGCGGAAGCCGTATTGCCGGTCACTTATGAGCTGGAGGTCCTCAAGGTACGCTAGGAGCTGGTTGTTAGCCACGCGTTTATGCCGCAAATAAAAACGTATATTTCGACACTCTCAAGGGAATCAAAATGGATAGGGTAGTTAATGTTGACCTAGAACTATGGAATTTGGCAAGTAATGTCATCGTTATTTTTTTTTCAGATTTACCACACGGTAAGTATCTATTTACTACTCAGAGACGAGCAACGAGCACGTGTTTTGGCGAGGCGCCCGTGGCCCGCGCCGATAATCGGTCTTAATCGGTTTAGGTTGATAAAAATACAATCTACTGTGGCAAAACCAAAAGGAATAATACATTACTATTATACAAGTGCGAAATGTAGGAAATTACCTTTTCTCAAACATGCAATGAAATATTGATGTTATGTTCCTTATAATAGGCTGCGAAGTATGACGTTTCAGGTGCGCTAGGACAAAAGGTCGTTAATGGAATTTCATACACATCTTGCAGGCCTAGGCCGGCAAAGTCCTCTTTTTTAATTTTCATTTCACAGATATTTGTGACACAGCATCGTGGCATTCATCCATTAAAAAAAACTAGAGGCAGTATTTGCTTTATGGTTCGTAATGACAATCTGCCACTACGCCTATAAAAAAAAAAAACAAAAAACAATGTTTGCTATAATTTGCAGTTTTATTTGTGTAAAATCAACATGACCTTAATAAATAATACATTCTATAATTTTATAATTTTAAATTATAAATTTAACTACACAAATAAAAACATCTATCTATACATATAATAAAGCTGTAGAGGGTAGAAAGTCTGTACATGGAAGATATTTGAAAAAAAGTTGGCTGGGGATACTTAGAATCGATAACAGAACACGTTCCAACAGTTTTTAGAATTTTTGTCTGTTTATCTGTTTGTCTGTTTATCTGTTTATCTGTTTGTCTGTTTATTTGAACGCGCATCACGTGAAAACGGCTGAACGGATTTTGATGAAAACTTTACTAATCTATCGAGAAAATCTCCGGCCAGGTTATAGGCTATAAAAACTCAACCCCTAAAAGGGGTAGGTAGCCACAACACCCGCTTGATTTAAGTTTGCCACTGAATCTTATGGCGCTACTTAGGAAGGAGGGGCAAACTTTTTTCAAATATGTGCTACCACTATTGAGTACCCTGGTAAACTAACAGATGGCGCTGAATTTAATACAAGTGACATGAATAGCCACCGAGGAAGGTTTTTGCCAAATTAACTCTAAGTTTAGATGAGGAGGTACGGACATGGACAACAAATTTAATTGAATAATTATGTCGATTTAAAAATATACAACAAAATTAAACGACAGTAAATTAATTACCCCTCATTGCAGTGACATCTTTTTCACGACTACCCAAAAAAAAGTGAGAGAGAGTGTATTGTGTTTTCAGCGTTCGTGTTTGTATGTGTATATATTTATTTATCTGGGTTTCACTCTCTCTCACTCTTTTGCGGTTCGGCGTTAGGTTATATGCGAGGCCTTCTGCCTTACGGCAAAGTTGATCTTCTGCCTTAATTACACTTGGGCGTGGATCCAAGCTTTCCTCTTTCGCAGCTGGGCCTACTGCCTTGCTCACACTTCGCCAATTCAATTCTCTTGGTCAATTACAAGCTCTGCTTTCTTGCATCTTTTATGCATGAAAACAACCTCGCTGAAATCCTTAAATATCGAGCCCTATGCGAAGCTAGGCTGGTAGAAAACTGTCCCATCCCTTCTTTGTATGAAATCCTGGATTCGCGCCTGGTTGGGACTAAAAGTAAAATTGCGTATATCGAAAAATTTACACGCGCGCGTTCCAAAGCCGGGCGCCTTCGGCGCCATCATACTAAAAGTGTCGGGCGTAGACCGACGTACGTAATACGCTGTACGCGTTCCAAAGCCGGGCGCCTCCCTCATACTCAAAGCGTCGGGCGTAACCCGACGTACGTGACACGCTGTACGCTTGCCAAAGTCGGGAGCCGAAGGCACCTTCATACTCAAAGCATCGGGCTAAGCCCGACGCACGTGGCGCGCTGAATGCGGTCCAAAGCTAGGCGACTTCGACTTTCTCATACTAAAAGCGTCGGGCGTAGTTGGACTACTACAAATCGCGCTCTAAAAAGTATGAAACAATAAGATAGAATTATTTTAAAAAATTATCATGCAGGAAATTATAAATGTTATTATTTTTTGAATAAAAAATACAGCGTAATGTAATTTACAATTTTTTATATATTTAGCAGCTTACTGACACAAACCGAATTCTACGCGGGCGGAGCCGCGGGCACAGCTAGTTTAAAATATTTCATCTAAACGTTAGCGGTAAAAAGGTCTACTCAAACACGCGTAGTTATATTTTTAGTGTTCCGTACAAAACTTTGTTTACGGAACACTTATGGGATCACTTCGGTCTTGCAAATCAGTTAAATACGTTTTTCTCAGAGACCGTTTGACATAGATAACTACCTAAAATTTGGAACAGTTATAGCAATTACCGCCACTCATATTGTAAATAAGTCAAAACTGCTTATTTCTTATTAAAGGGGGAAATTTAGGGGGTTGAGAGGGGTAGGCTGAAACTGTTTTCATTTGTAAGAATCGTGTGGGGTACCATTAGAAAGTTTGCAAAAAATTGAGTCGATGGACTGATTTTGACTTCATTTTAGACTGCAATAGTATGGTCAAAAAATGCATTTAAAGTTGCAAGTTTTCATACAAAATTTTTCACCTCTGTCCTGGCGATTTTCGCGAAAACTATAGCTAACAGGCAGCTGACCAGTCAATACCCAACTTAAAGAAGCATGGAGACGGCGGGAAAATTATCAGCTTAACTCTATCTTTATTAGTTTTTCAACTGGAGCTTGACCTTTGGTTGCTTAGGGCTAGCTAACTGATGCTTACACTGGTCAATTCATATTAGGCAGTAATCTAGACACGCGGTAGCGTGTCAAGCCAAGTTCAAGCAAAGGAACTGGCTAGCCAGCGCCAAGTGTAATATTATTAGATTATTAGAATATTACACGAACCACTTGGTGCCACTTTTGACCCTTCTATAACTCAAAACATCTTTAACGTAAACACATAAAACTACGTGTGTTTAATTATATCCATAAGGACATCTAGAAGCCCAAATGTCATGAAGCTAGCTCAAACGGTTATAAAGATATGAAGGTCAAAAAGTCGTAAATTTTAAGACTGACTGACAGACTTATAGTACCTAAACCTAACCTACTTCCAGATGACCTAGAAGGATGAAATTTGGAATCAAGCTCAGTTATTGTGTGAAAGCGTAGGAAAAAATCTAAAAATAAAAAAAAGGTATAAAATAGGGGGGGTCCCCATACAAAAAGCCATTTTTTATTGTGACTGACATATAAGTACCTAAACCTAACCTACTTCCAGATGACCTAGAAGGATGAAACTTGGAATCCAGCTCGGTTATTGTGTGTAAGCGTAGGAAAAAATATAAAAACAAAACAAGTTAATAAATAGGGGGGGTCCCCATACAAATTTCTTTTTTCTTGTGACTGACATATAGCACCTAAACCTAACCTACTTCCAGATGACCTAGAAGGATGAAATTTGGAATCCAGCTCGGTAATTGTGTGTAAGCGTAGGAAAAAATCTAAAAATAAAAAAAGTTAAAAAATAGGGGGGGTCCCCATACAAAAAACCTGTAATACGCGCTAAACAACCGGCCAACGGTGTGTCTTTGGCGGCGCGCGGCACCACATAATTAATACAAAGAACAGAAGTAAAAAACATGCAGCGGAAACACAAGAACAAACATTAAATCTCAATACCTGCCTAGTCAATACTTTTTGTAAAGAAAACTCTTTACAAAAAGTATTGATATCCCATCAAAAACATAAATGTAAAAAAGGAGATCCAAGTTCAATACAAAAATTATGCTTGGCTGTGGGGTTCGCCGCCAAAAGAATGGAGATCTAAATGAGTGCCAAGTTCTATGCAAAATCCAAATATGTATTTATAGGAACAAAATAACATTATAAAAAAGTATTAAACTCTATTTCTTTGCTTTATTGGATACCTATAACAATTGCTGTTATTTAAAAAAAATGTGAGATCTTAAAGTAGGTTAGATTTGGCTTGGCCAGTTTTTATCAGAATTACAAAATATATATGTTGAATAACTTAATAAAATGACTGATGTAATGAAAACTGTATTGAACTTGGCTCTCCTTTTTTACATTTATGTTTTTGATGGGATTTTAACGAGAAACATCCTTAGTTAAAACTTTGGCATTGAAATTTATGACTTATGTCTTTGACACAAAGTTTAATTCTGCTTGCTTATTTTTGTGGGATATTTAATTTGATCTCAATAGCCTACAATAAGTATGAGAGAGATCTACAAAATACGACCTTATTATATTGCAAATAAGTTTAGATTTCGAAAGGGCTTTCCAACCAATGGACTAGGCATCTCAAAAATCTGAAAAATTCAAATTAAGAATTCCGTTCTTGACTGTCGTTGTGTTTTTTTTTCACAATAGGACACATAGAGTTAGTAAGGCGTATAGAGATAATAAAGTCATTTAATATTTATGAACAGCTTTGGCCTCATGTATAGATTTTATTGAGAGTATCTGATTCGTCGAAACAATATACACAATATTCCTTTTCATTAAGTACCATTACATTTCTGTATTAATTGTATAATTATAATATCTATTAATTATATTCAGTACTTATGTATATTTTTGAACGGATCGGTGAGCATCAAGATTCAGGGCTATAATCGCGAAAATAGAAGTTCGCAAATTGCGAGCATTTTTCTCTGTAACTCTAATTATGCCTTCATTGGAGTAAAAGAGAAAGATCCCCGCAAATTGCGAATTTCGGTTTTTGCGGTAGCCCCTCAGTCCTGTTACGAGAAAATTATTTTGGAAGACATTAATAGTATATGACAGTTAAATATCACAGTTTTTAGAAACAAAGGCAAAATTGACGAAATATTTAAAGTAAGCCGATCTTGTTTTTTAGCAGTTCTAAATAATATTAAAGTCTATATATATATGGCATAGAACTAGAAACAAAATCAAATAAAAAAAATAATGAGTTCTAAATTCAAATTGAAGGTATTATAGGCCAAGCACACACCACGATTTTAATTTTTGCGACACGATTTTAGAATCGTGCTGTAATATATCGCAGAAAATTCACTGCGCGCACTGCGATGAAAAAATCGACGATTTGTTCATTCTTAACATGGATTTCGTACCAGTCGCTTGTCATGAAACGTGTCTGTAATATGCGAATGCTGTATGACTTTGAGCATTTATAACACAAAGGTGATCCCCGTCTATTTCCATAATTAAATGGTCAACATCTAGCGTCTCATTTTGAGACTCCATTGGAGATGCAGGTGCCGAGATGTTGGGGTTTGGAGAGCGAAATGCCGACTGAGGTCCGGCCGGGGTGCGATTTGATTATCATAGTGCGCGCGGGGCCATACAACTCCGCATGCTGCAATTCACTTTGCGACAATCGCGTCGCGAACAATCGCGGAAAAATGTGACAAACCACAATTTTAAAATCGCTGCGATTTTTTTTCGCATATGCGGACCAAATACTTTATTCATATATATGGTACAAAAACAACATATAAACACATACGTTGCATTTCTGCGACAAAATTATCGCAGGACAAAATATCGTGGTGCGCGCTTGGCCTTACTCTAAATTATTATAATACATCAAGCATTCGCGAGATGCTCGACTTCGGTATTCAAACACAAAGCAATAGTACAAGAATCTAACTAAATGCGAAGGCCGAAGGAGCAATTCGAAGATCCGAAGCGTCCGACAGACGCGCGCCTCCCGTAACTTTTCCAAGTATTTTTAAGTACAAGTGATTAAGTCGCAAGATCCAAAGGCTGAAGTCGCATTGGGCCGAAAGCCCGAAGCATCCATCAGGAGGTCAGTTCTAAACACAGGTAATTAATACAAGTGTCTAAATGCGACTGCAAGATGTCAGTGGTTAAACACAGAACTGACAGGCTGGACGCTTCGGGCCTTCGGCCCTACGCGGAGCTCGGCCTTCGGCCTTCGCATTTAGATACTTATACTATTGTTCTGTGTTTAAGTACTAACATCCTGGATGCTTCGGGCCTTCGGCATTACGCGGAGCTCGGCCTTCGGCTTTCGCATTTAGACACTTGTACTATTGTTCTGTGTTAAAGCACTGACATCCTGGACGCTTCGGGCCTTCGGGCTACACGGAGGTCGGCCTTTGGCCTTCACATTTAGACACTTGTACTATTGCTCTGTGCTAAAGCGATGACATTTTGCTAAAGCTCGGCCTTCGGCCTTCGCACTTAGACACTTTGTACTATTGTTCTGTGTGTGTAGTTGAATACGGTATCCTAAAAACAGGCAAACAACCTCTGTAAAATGTAACGATGCGAGCGGTACGGCTACCATCAGTTTGGCATTGAAATAAACGCTACCGTGGGCGTGAATTTCTTAATTTGAAAGTCAACTCACATTAATTTCTACTACTATGTAAAGTACAGTCAAGGACAAACACATATCATTACGTTCTAATATTTTAATTTTATTGATATCTTCCAGAACTTCTCGTTTATCCGTTTTTTTACACACTTGTCCTGTTTATGAGATTCAGGTATTAATAAATTCACATACTTAATCAAAGTTATACGGAAATGTTAGAAGTTTAGAACTAGTACTTAAAGTATCAAAATATTAAAAGAGCACCAACCTACTAAATTGTTTTCGACTTGTAAACATTGCAGTTTTTCTTTATAAAACGCTTCACGTCGACTTCGCACATTGTCGTAATTATTTACGAGCTTAAATAATAGTTTGCGGACCTCACACGGATAGTCATTATTAATATTATATAAGTACTAGACGGGCCCGCAGCTCCGCTCGCGTAAATGAAATAAAGAGTGTGTCAACCCTGCCAGGGTTCATAACGGTGATAGGGATTTTTTATTTGCACCCGTTATTTGGATAACTTAATACGCAAAATATCTGAAAAAAATTATGTGATTTGATAAAAGGCAAAATTATACTTTTTAGGGTTCCGTACCTCAAAAGGAAAAAACGGAACCCTTATAGGATCACTCGTGCGTCTGTCTGTCTGTCCGTCTGTCACAGCCGATTTTCTCCGGAACTACTGGACCAATCAAGTTGAAATTTGGTACACATATGTAAGTTTGTGACCCAAATACGGACATGTATCGTATTTGAATTTTAAACATGGCGACCACTTTAGGGGGGTAAATGAAAAAAATGAAAAAATTAAATTTTTCAAACTATATCATGTTACATATCAAATGAAAGAAATTATTATAAGGATCTCAAATATATATTTTTTTTATTTTCAAATAAACAGTTTAGAAGTTATTCAAGAAAATAGGCAAAAAATGATCTTTCCCCCCACTTATCTCCGAAACTACTAGGTCTAAAATTTTGAAAAAAATACAGTAAATAGGTCTATACCTATAGATGACAGGAAAACCTATTAGAAATGTACAGTCAAGCGTGAGTCGGACTTAATTACAGGTTTTGATCCGACCCCTACGGATTTTTTAAAGAGATATCACTCACGTTTCACATAAAAAATACAATGTTAACAGTGCCGGATTACTTAGAGTAGTAGTTTTCTTAGAATAATTGGTAATAATTTTCTGATAAGTTAATCATTTTCAATATTTAACGGTCTTACCATAACACTTTTTCGTTACCTACATAGGTTTTTGATCCGAGCCCCTCTAAGGGTTTTTAAAGATGTTCACCTACGTTTCACGTCAAAAGATCCTATACAGGGTGAAATTTAATTCACTGGCCAAATTGAAACACCCGAAAGAACTCGAAAAAATATTAAACACGTGTTTTTTCTTTTAATACCGCTCAGTACTTTTTTTTCGAAATAACTCATCATCAAGTTGTCCTAAAAACCTCGTACGTTATGGTGAACCGACAACTACCCACACCCGCTTCTCTCTTATCAGTTAAGGTCATTGACACCCCGCCTCTCCCGCTGTTTGCAATCGCGTCACCAATTATGAACCCTATTGCAGCGAGATAAGAAGACGCTTACCTACATAAGTTGCTAATTTTTCCTTCATACTTTAACGGGCTTAGAATCTAAAATGTTATTTCTGACATTCTGACTAATGATTATTAACAAAATGCCACGCCACGGAGGCTTAAAAACAATGAGTAAAAACTAGGTCAGGAATCTTTGCATACAGGCGTATTTAAAAAATTTAATCAACTTATGTACTTACATTTGATTAAAAGTCGACGCAACTAACGAAAGTCCCACGAGATGGTACTCTTGGATTCAATCCTTGTCTGCGAAGGCGTGGAACTGATTCCATTTCGTATAATCTTTGTGCACCACGTAAACACTCACCACTTAATAAATAACACCGTACCACTTCGTAATATTCCCGGTTCGAAAACATTTTTTTTAACCTTAGTACGCGCGCGATTATTATTAAGGTTAGCGAGTGACGAGTGACTAATCATTTATGCTTACCGTTATGTTTACCGCTAGCGCGGAATGGTTTAGTTTAGACTACCCTCGAAATTGATAAACCTGCCTACCATCGCCAACACTAACTAAGTGGACCCTATTGCAACGATTATAAGGTTTATTGAAGGTCAGATAAGGGTTTTGCTGATGTTGTTGTTAAAACCTACTATTAGGTTTGTTTACATTTGTGGTAATAGGGTGACCACGACTCGTGGAAAATATTTAAAAATTGAAAAATGAAAATTAAAAAAAAATGTACTCTTTTTTTTCGCTAAATAGATTCCTTAAGTGTAACCTAGTGCCGGGAATGAATATGGACAGTGATTTAAATTTCACCCTGTATAATCGATCTAAAGTTATAGTTTTCCCCTACTCGTAATTTTCATTTTACTATTGACTGCTTGTTACCCGACTACGGCCACGCAAAAGGAGGGTTATGATTTTGACCGGTATGTATGTGGGTATGTATGTATGTATGTTCATTTGTTCCCTCAGAACTTCTAAAGTACGCATTATAATTTGACAAACGATATGTCATTCGACTCGTTTTAATCGTCCGCTGGTTATAGGCTATATGACGTCACAAAAAAAAAATGAGAGAGGCTGTATCAGGGACACAGCCGCTATGGCTGACGTGAAACGTGGTGTGGACCCGAAGGCCCGAAGCGTCCAGGATTTAAGTGCTTTAACATAGAACAATAGTAAAAGTGTCTAAATGCGAAGGCCGAAGGCCGAGCTCCGCGTAGGGCCGAAGGCCCGAAGCGTCCAGGATTTAAGTGCTATAACACATAACAATAGTAAAAGTGTCTAAATGCGAAGGCCGAAGGCCGAGCTCCGCGTAGGGCCGAAGGCCCGAAGCGTCCAAGATATCAGTGCTTTAGCACAGAAAAATAGTAAAAGTGTCTAAATGCGAAGGCCGAAGGCCGAGCTCCGCGTAGGGCCAAAGGCCCGAAGCGCCCAGAACGTTAGTGCTTTAACACAGAACAATAGTACAAGTGTCTAAATGCGAAGGCCGAAGGCCGAGCTCCGCGTAGGGCCGAAGGCCCGAAGCGTCCAGGACATCAGTGTTTTAGCACAGAACAATAATACAAGTGTCTAAATGCGAAGGCCGAAGGCCGAGCTCCGCGTAGGGCCGAAGGCCCGAAGCGTCCAGGATGTTAGTGCTTTAACACAGAACAATAGTACAAGTGTCTAAATGCGAAGGCCGAGCTCCGCGTAGGGCCGAAGGCCCGAAGCGTCCAGGACATCAGTGTTTTAGCACAGAACAATAATACAAGTGTCTAAATGCGAAGGCCGAAGGCCGAGCTCCGCGTAGGGCCGAAGGCCCGAAGCGTCCAAGATATCAGTGCTTTAGCACAGAAAAATAGTAAAAGTGTCTAAATGCGAAGGCCGAAGGCCGAGCTCCGCGTAGGGCCAAAGGCCCGAAGCGCCCAGAACGTTAGTGCTTTAACACAGAACAATAGTACAAGTGTCTAAATGCGAAGGCCGAAGGCCGAGCTCCGCGTAGGGCCGAAGGCCCGAAGCGTCCAGGACATCAGTGTTTTAGCACAGAACAATAATACAAGTGTCTAAATGCGAAGGCCGAAGGCCGAGCTCCGCGTAGGGCCGAAGGCCCGAAGCGTCCAGGATGTTAGTGCTTTAACACAGAACAATAGTACAAGTGTCTAAATGCGAAGGCCGAGCTCCGCGTAGGGCCGAAGGCCCGAAGCGTCCAGGACATCAGTGTTTTAGCACAGAACAATAATACAAGTGTCTAAATGCGAAGGCCGAAGGCCGAGCTCCGCGTAGGGCCGAAGGCCCGAAGCGTCCAGGATTTAAGTGCTATAACACAGAACAATAGTACAAGTGTCTAAATGCGAAGGCCGAAGGCCGAGCTCCGCGTAGGGCCGAAGGCCCGAAGCGTCCAAGATGTCAGTGCTTTAGCACAGAAAAATAGTAAAAGTGTCTAAATGCGAAGGCCGAAGGCCGAGCTCCGCGTAAGGCCGAAGGCCCGAAGCGTCCAGAATGTTAGTGCTTTAACACAGAATAATAGTACAAGGGTCTAAATGCGAAGACCGAAGGCCGAGCTCCGCGTAGGGCCGAAGGCCCGAAGCGTCCAGGATTTAAGTGCTATAACACAGAACAATAGTAAAAGTGTCTAAATGCGAAGGCCGAAGGCCGAGCTCCGCGTAGGACCGAAGGCCCGAAGCGTCCAGGATTTAAGCACTATAACACAAAACAATAGCACAAGTGTCTAAATGCGAAGGCCGAAGGCCGAGCTCCGCGTAGGGCCGAAGGCCCGAAGCGTCCAGGACATCAGTGTTTTAGCACAGAACAATAATACAAGTGTCTAAATGCGAAGGCCGAAGGCCGAGCTCCGCGTAGGGCCGAAGGCCCGAAGCGTCCAGGATGTTAGTGCTTTAACACAGAACAATAGTACAAGTGTCTAAATGCGAAGGCCGAAGGCCGAGCTCCGCGTAGGGCCGAAGGCCCGAAGCGTCCAGGATTTAAGTGCTTTAACATAGGACAGTAGTACAAGTGTCTAAATGCGAAGGCCGAGCTCCGCGTAGGACCGAAGGCCCGAAGCGTGCAGGACATCAGTGCTAAAGCACAGAAAAATAGTACAAGTGTCTAAATGCGAAGGCCGAAGGCCGAGCTCCACGTAGGGCCGAAGGCCCGAAGCGTCCAGGATTTAAGTGCTATAACACAGAACAATAGTACAAGTGTCTAAATGCGAAGGCCGAAGCGTCCAGGATGTCAGTGGTTAAACACAGAACTGACAGACTGGACGCTTCGGGCCTTCGGCCCTACGCGGAGCTCGGCCTTCGGCCTTCGCGTTTAGACACTTGTAATATTGTTCTGTGTTAAAGCACTGACATCCTGGACACTTCTTGCCTTCGGCCTTACGTAGAGCGCAGCCTTCGACCTTCGCATTTAGTTAGACTCTTGTACTATTGCTTTGTGTTTGAATACCGAATTCGCACATCTCGCGAATGCGTGATGTATTATAATAATTTTGGATAATATCTAAATTTTATCTGTAAAGAATATTTGGGGTCATAATGATTCACTTTATCTAACTTGAATGCGGCATTTGATGGGTAATTTAAAAATAATTAATTACAGCGTCACACCTATTTAAATAATTAAATGATCAATTCATTTTGGAGTAATGAATGTAACGATTAGGTACAATTTTTTGTGTAAATAACACACCAAAATTACGAGAATAAATATTTTATACGGGTAATACACGTTTTATAGCAAACTCGTTCGTGTCTTTCCTGTAGCCATCGCATTTAAGGGAATCTAAAAGCATTTTTTTACGCAGCACCTTTACAGGCAGAATATTTCATTCAATACTTGAGACTCAAATGAGAAAAACGGGATATATATGAACCACAGTCGTTACCTTTTATAGTACCTATTGTCCACAGAAGTGACCATTTCTAAATTATGTTTTACCCATTACATCAGAAAGTACCTAACTAAGATTACTATATACTTACTAGCATTAGGAACTCGGGATTGTCAAGCAGCCGTCATACGTTATATTATGTGTTCTATCAAAGTAACTCGCGCCGCCGCGCCGCCGCGCCGCCTTAGATGCTAATGCATTATTTGAGGAGATGAGCATGTATTACTATGGTGAATGTAGTATTAAAAGAACCGTTATTGCTTTATCTTACTATTTCAGGTATATTTTGTCAGTTTTGCGCCCTATTTTTCGCACACGGTGGCCTCAAACAAGAGCAGTGATAAAAATTCTGTAATAACTGTCACATTTTTATGTTTTAGCAGCTTATTATAATTCCACGTACTTTATTTTACTCATATTTCATTAAAATAAAATAAGATCTATCAAATGGCACCAATTTTACCGAAATCGGTTAATGGGCTGATGAGTCATTACTAAATGAACACTGAAAATAGGGGTCATTTTAGCTCCGAATACGTCGTGTCTAGCGCAGAATCAGCGCCATTTATGTCAGCGGCACGTACTGTTCCGAGTAATGGCTACTTTCTACTATATATCTATATCAAAACTATGTTTGTAGGTATTATAGTTTATGAGATATAAGCCGCCGCGCCATAACACTTTTCGTTACACTTGGTTTTTGGTCCGGCACCTCTACTACGGCTTTTTAAAGACGTTTCACGTCAAAATGAACACGGCGCCCTCTAGAGGCCATAAAGTCACGAACCAAAAAAATAAAATAAAATAATTTTTAAGAAAAAAAAACCGACTTCTTTGGGGGCCGGTGAAAGATTATAGTAGATAGTACACTATGTAGAAAAGGAGGTAAAACCACCCATTTTTCTACTAGCATTTCGCTTCTGATGGCTCCTCTACAGGATGGGTCAACGCCGGCCACTCCAAGGGACGCAGCCATGCGGTAGAAAGAGATAGCAATATTACTTGCTCCCTCTAATGCATAAATGCGTCCCTTGGAGTGGCCGGCGTTGGCCCATCGTGTAGAGGAGCCATAAGGGTCGTAGTTCTAGCCTAACCTAACCCACTTCTCAGATAGCAGTTCGGTTCTGTGAGGATCGCAGTTCGAACCTAATCAAACCCACTTTTCAAGTAGCATTCCGTTTCTGTAAGGCTCGCAGTTTCAACCTAACCTAACCCTTGTTCGGTTCTGTGAGGATCGCAGTTCAAACCTAACCTAACCCGCTTAATGGCGCATGCGGTGCGGTGTACGGGGGTTTAAGCGGGAGGGGTTAGTAAGATTGGCATCATCATACTTTATACCTACATTTTATGGTAGGTAATCATAGTGGTTTATTTAGTTAAGGTATCATAGTGGTTTTCCGGGCCAAGGTCCGGGTCCGAGTCCGGGTCCGAGTCCGAGTCCGGGTCCGAGTCCGGGTCCGAGCCCGGGTCCGAGTCCAGGTCCGAGTCCGGGTCCGAGTCCGAGTCCGGGTCCGAGTCTGGGTCCGAGTCCGGGTCCGAGGCCGGGTCCGTGTCCGTGTCCGGATCCCAGACCGGATTCGAGTCCGGGTCCGAGGCAGGATCCGAGTCCGGGTCCGAGTCCGGGTCCGAATCTGGATCCGAGTCCAGGTCCGGGTCCGGGTATGAGTCCGAGTCCGGGTCCCAGTCCAAGTCAAAATCTAAATTCGTAATCACTAGACGTGTACCATGCGTCGTTGAAGAGTTCTGTTCTGGTCATCATCAGCAGTTCCACTTCATCAAATGCGACAGTTTTTAATGTAAATGCTTGATTTTATGAAGAAAATACAGAAAATTCTATACGTATGCCTTTAAGATTTGAGGAGTTCCCTCGATTCCTTATGGACCCCATCATCAGAACTCGAGCTTGACAAAAGTGTGGCTTAAAAACTTAACTTGCTTAACGAACATAACGAAGAGGAAAAATCGCCAAACGTGAACTATGCGTCGTTGAAGAGTTCTGTTCTGATCATCATCAGCAGTTCCACTTCATCAAATGCGACAGTTTTTAATGAAAATGCTTGATTTTCTGATGTAAATACAAAAATCTCTATACGCATGCCTTTAAGATTTGAGGAGTTCCCTTGATTCCTCATGGATCCCATCATCAGAACTCGAGCTTGACAAAAATGTGGCTTAAAAACTTAACTTGCTTAACAAACATAACGAAGAGGACAAATCGCCAACCGTGAACTATGCGTCGTTGAAGAGTTCCGTTCTGATCATCATCAGCAGTTCCACTTCATCAAATGTCACTTTTTTGGATGTATATGCTTGATTCGTTGATAAAAAACCAAAAATCACTATGTGTATGCCTTTAAGATTTGAGGAGTTCCCTCGATTCCGCATGGATCCCATCATCAGAACTGGATTTTGACAAAAACGGGACCAATCTGTATGCATATACATTCAATCAAAAAAAGAATTTTCAAAATCGGTCCGGTAATGACGGAGTTATGGAGTAACAAACATAAAAAAAAATAAAAAAAATAATAAAAAAAAATAAAAAAAATAAAAAAAAACATACAACCGAATTGATAACCTCCTTCTTTGAGATTTGGAAGTCGGTTAATAATGATGACGTGTTGCATATCATTTGAGGTTGTTTCTCAAAAAGTTGGCACCGCCAGGTTAAAATTTATGTTTTTCAAAAATTTTGCATTTTCGCATTTTTAGTGTTCCGTACAAAACTTTGTTTACGGAACACTTATGGGATCACTTCGGTCTTGCAAATCAGTTAAATACGTTTTTTTTTTTATTGGGATCGTTAAAAGGCAACTTAAACTATTAGAAAATGTGGAAGGGAAGCAATTCCTTCAATTAGTTTAGAAGATATAGGCGTTTGAAATTCAGGTGAATGATATCAAGGGCAGGTGAAAGATATTTTGTCTCCAGGTTATCGATAGTAGAAGCAGGTTATCGAGAAATAAGTACAAATTCCAATGAAAATATTGACAGGTTTTCGAGAGGCGTCATTAACCTGTGTCCGTAGCCGTTAACCTGGTTTCTTGTCATCATTCACCTGTAATGAGTGTCATCCACCTGTCCACCACATCATTTCAATGCCTTCTAAAAATAATCGAAAAATGTGTCATCTTCAATAAAAAGGGAACTTATTGTCCACCACGACGATTAAAATTTTGGATTCTGACCCACCTCACCTTCGATTCGATTCCCAATGTAACAACAAGTTTCTGTGAATAAGTAAACATTCAATCTTGCTGTCTATTCACCCTGGCAGTACCTAGTGGAACTCAGGTTTGGTGCAACATAGACACACGCTGTTTTGGTCATCCAACACGTCTTGATGAGCACTTGGAAGTGCAGTACCCAAGATAGAGCTGATGCTGAGCCCTCGCAGTACCTACTGGAACTCAGGTTTGATGCAACATAGACACACGCTGTTTTGGTCAGTCGACACGTCTTGATAAGGACTTGGGAGGGCAGTACCCAAGATAGAGCTGATGCTGAACCCTCGCAGTACCTAGTGGAACTCAGGTTTGGTGCAACATAGACACACGCTGTTTTGGTCATTCGACACGTCTTGATGAGGACTTGGGAGAGCAGTACCCAAGATAGAGCTGATGCTGAACCCTCGCAGTACCTAGTGGAACTCAGGTTTGGTGCAACATAGACACACGCTGTTTTGGTCATTCGACGCGTCTTGATGAGGACTTGGGAGAGCAGTACCCAAGATAGAGCTGATGCTGAACCCTCGCAGCACCTAGTGGAACTCAGGTTTGGTGCAACATAGACACACGCTGTTTTGGTCATCCAACACGTCTTGATGAACACTTGGAAAAGTGGTTACTAAGATAGAGCTGATGCTGAACCTTCGCAGTACCTAGTGGAACTCAGGTTTGGTGCAACATAGACACACGCTGTTTTGGTCATCCAACACGTCTTGATGAGCACTTGGAAGTGCAGTACCCAAGATAGAGCTGATGCTGAGCCCTCGCAGTACCTACTGGAACTCAGGTTTGATGCAACATAGACATACGCTGTTTTGGTCAGTCGACACGTCTTGATAAGGACTTGGGAGGGCAGTACCCAAGATAGAGCTGATGCTGAACCCTCGCAGTACCTAGTGGAACTCAGGTTTGGTGCAACATAGACACACGCTGTTTTGGTCATTCTACACGTCTTGATGAGGACTTGGGAGAGCAGTACCCAAGATAGAGCTGATGCTGAACCCTCGCAGTACCTAGTGGAACTCAGGTTTGGTGCAACATAGACACACGCTGTTTTGGTCATTCGACGCGTCTTGATGAGGACTTGGGAGAGCAGTACCCAAGATAGAGCTGATGCTGAACCCTCGCAGCACCTAGTGGAACTCAGGTTTGGTGCAACATAGACACACGCTGTTTTGGTCATTCGACACGTCTTGATGAGGACTTGGGAGAGCAGTACCCAAGATAGAGCTGATGCTGAACCCTCGCAGTACCTAGTGGAACTCTGGTTTGATGCAACATAGACACATGCTGTTTTGGTCATTCGACACGTCTTGATAAGCACTTGGGAAAGCAGTACCCAAGATAGAGCTGATAATGAACCCTCGCAGTACCTAGTGGAACTCAGGTTTGGTGCAACATAGACACACGCTGTTTTGGTCATCCAACACGTCTTGATGAACACTTGGAAAAGTGGTTACTAAGATAGAGCTGATGCTGAACCTTCGCAGTACCTAGTGGAACTCAGGTTTGGTGCAACATAGACACACGCTGTTTTGGTCATTCGACGCGTCTTGATGAGGACTTGGGAGAGCAGTACCCAAGATAGAGCTGATGCTGAACCCTCGTAGCACCTAGTGGAACTCAGGTTTGGTGCAACATAGACACACGCTGTTTTGGTCATCCAACACGTCTTGATGAACACTTGGAAAAGTGGTTACTAAGATAGAGCTGATGCTGAACCTTCGCAGTACCTAGTGGAACTCAGGTTTGGTGCAACATAGACACACGCTGTTTTGGTCATCCAACACGTCTTGATGAGCACTTGGAAGTGCAGTACCCAAGATAGAGCTGATGCTGAGCCCTCGCAGTACCTACTGGAACTCAGGTTTGATGCAACATAGACACACGCTGTTTTGGTCAGTCGACACGTCTTGATAAGGACTTGGGAGGGCAGTACCCAAGATAGAGCTGATGCTGAACCCTCGCAGTACCTAGTGGAACTCAGGTTTGGTGCAACATAGACACACACTGTTTTGGTCATTCGACACGTCTTGATGAGGACTTGGGAGAGCAGTACCCAAGATAGAGCTGATGCTGAACCCTCGCAGTACCTAGTGGAACTCAGGTTTGGTGCAAAATAGACACACGCTGTTTTGGTCATTCGACGCGTCTTGATGAGGACTTGGGAGAGCAGTACCCAAGATAGAGCTGATGCTGAACCCTCGCAGCACCTAGTGGAACTCAGGTTTGGTGCAACATAGACACACGCTGTTTTGGTCATCCAACACGTCTTGATGAACACTTGGAAAAGTGGTTACTAAGATAGAGCTGATGCTGAACCTTCGCAGTACCTAGTGGAACTCAGGTTTGGTGCAACATAGACACACGCTGTTTTGGTCATTCGACACGTCTTGATGAGGACTTGGGAAAGCAGTACCCAAGATAGAGCTGATGATGAACCCTCGCAGTACCTACTGGAACTCTGGTTTGATGCAACATAGACACATGCTGTTTTGGTCATTCGACACGTCTTGATAAGCACTTGGGAAAGCAGTACCCAAGATAGAGCTGATAATGAACCCTCGCAGTACCTAGTGGAACTCAGGTTTGGTGCAACATAGACACACGCTGTTTTGGTCATCCAACACGTCTTGATGAACACTT
Organism: Cydia fagiglandana; assembly: GCF_963556715.1. NCBI lineage: Eukaryota > Metazoa > Arthropoda > Insecta > Lepidoptera > Tortricidae > Cydia > Cydia fagiglandana. The sequence continues at coordinate 3,261,381 of NC_085959.1, forward strand.
GAAAAAGTGGTTACTAAGATAGAGCTGATGCTGAACCCTCGCAGTACCTAGTGGAACTCAGGTTTGGTGCAACATAGACACACGCTGTTTTGGTCATTCGACACGTCTTGATGAGCACTTGGGAAAGCAGTACCCAAGATAGAGCTGATGCTGAACCCTCGCAGTACCTACTGGAACTCAGGTTTGATGCAAGATCAGGTCAGGTTAGGTCCGGGTTCAGGTTCAGATAAGAGCCGGGATCCAGGTCCAGGTCCGAGTCACAGTCCGGGTCCGAGTCCGGGCCCGAGTCTGGGTCCGGGTCCCAACCCTAGTCCCAATCCAAGACAAAATCTAAATCGCCAAACGTGTACTATGCATCGTTGAAGAGTTCTGTTCTAATCATCATCAGCAGTTCCACTTCATCAATTGCGACAGTTTTTAATAAAAATGCTTGATTTTCTGATGAAAATCCAAAAGTCACTATACGCATGCCTTTAAGATTTGAGGAGTTCCCTCGATTCCTCATGGATCCCATCATCAGAACTCGAGATTGACAAAAATGCAGCTTATAAACTTATCTTGCTTAAAAAACATAACGAAGAGGACAAATCGCCAAACGTGAACTATGCGTCGTTGAAGAGTTTCGTTCTGATCTTCATCAGCAGTTCCACTTCATCCAATGTCACTTTTGTGAATGTATATGCTTGATTTGTAAATAAAAATACAAAAATTACTATATGTATGCCTTTAAGATTTGAGGAGTTCTTCATAGATCCCATCATCAGAACTGGGTTTTGACAAGAACGGGACTAATCTGCATATACTTATACTTTTTACAAAACATTTTAATATATGTCTAAAACTAAAAACCCTCATAAGGTACCTTTTCCCGTGGGACGTCACAAATCTAGTTTGAGTATATGTAACGTGGATTTTAAATAATTATCGATCACCTGTCATATGGCAGGTGAATGACGCTTCGTTCACCTGCCATTGCATCATTCACCTGACTTTTTGGACAGGTTAACGAGACTTAAGACAAAAGTACAAAAATTTCAATAATATGCAGCTTTAACAGACAGGATAGTTTTTATTCCTAAATTAACACACAAAAGCGATATAACCGCTATATAATTATATAGTTACGAATATTAGTTGTGGTATCAGTGATATTAACCTGCCGCAAAATCTCATCCACCTGGCAGTTTTAGCCAGGTGGACGATATGCAGGTGATGGGGAAAATGGCAGTTATGTCGCGAATACACAAAATGTATTAGCTTGATGAACTCCATACTTAGGCATATAAAACTAAACTATTGTTTACGTTACATATCTTGATAATGCGATAGGTTACATAATTAGCAAGATATCGACTCCAGGATAAAGAGTACTTACCCATTACAAACTCCAATTTCCGATACTTTGTCGTTTGTGTTTTATTTGCGAAGCACAATAACCACGTCTTCGTCCAACCAGGTGATAGCTGATGAGTGACGGCTTCAGCTCGTGCGGAGTGAGACGGGAAAGGTGCGGTGGGGGTTATACAATCGTCGTGAACGTGACGCGCCAGGTGACTGTTAAGAATTGCCTTGGACAAACTTTGAAGCCGAATAACTTAAAATATAAGTATAATATTGTTATGCGATAGTAATACTTTAAAAGTTAAGGATATATGTTAATAAAATACGGTAATGCCGTTAAATTAAGTTAATATTTTGTGTGGTTTTCATAGCTCGGAACATCAGTACCTCGCATTGGGACACGGCAGGTTAACGGATAAACGTAGTTACAATATTTTTTTTTGTAATCAATATTTATAAGTATTAGGCCTCTGTGTAAAAAGTCTCTCTAAATATGTATTAATTTTTTATATATAAAAATAGTACATAAGGAAAAAAAAGTTCTAACATAAACCTATTTACAGGTGGTGGTGCCAACTTTTTGAGAAACGACCTTGAAAGAGCTCAATTAGCACATTTCAAATATATACATATTGCTAGCTTTTGCATCCGGCTTTACTTACATGAACCCGATAAAACATTAATTTATCGGGTAGGTAATTCGAACTACGAATCTACAAGCGCTCTGGATTCTATCCGCGTATTACCCAATTAAGGCGATACAAGAAGATTTTTGCCAAACAATGGCCACTATCTATACATGGTGTTTTTTAATGATCTGCAATATTTTATAACGCAAATAGGTACAAAAGTCCAGATCAGCCAAAATGTAGGCAACAGCCGTACAAGAGACGAACGTACGTGTACGTACGAAACTCGCTGTAGGTGTTCCAAAACCGGGCGCCTTCGGCGCCCTCATACTAAAAGAGTCGGGCGTAGCCCGACGTACGAGGTACGCTGTAGGCGTTCCAAAGCCGGGTGTTGAAGGCGCTCTCATACTAAAAGAGTCGGGCGTAGCCCGACGTACGAGGTACGCTGTACGCGTTCCAAAGCCGGGCGCCGAAAGCGCCCTCATACTAAAAGACTCGGGCGTAGCCCGTCGACGTACGAGACACGCTGTACGCGTTCCACAGCAGGGCGCCGAAGGCGCCCTCATACTAAAAGAGTCGGGCGTAGCCCGACGTACGAGGTACGCTGTACGCGGTTCAAAGCCGGGCGCCGAAGACGCCCTCAAACTAAAAGAGTCGGGCGTAGCCCGACGTACGAGGCACACTGTACGCATTCTAAAGCCGGGCGCCGAAAGCGCCTCCATGCCAAAGGATGGCGCAGCCCGATATATGCGGCACTCTGCGTGCATTTCTGTATTGAAGATGCCCTCGCAAAAGTAAAGTACTGCCGTCAAATGGTAAAACGCTGCAACTCAAGTTACAGCGTTTTAAGTTGCCTTGGATCAAATGATTCCTTTTATGTTCTTCTATCATCCCCTTTTTTCAGATTTTTGATATCTCTTTTAATTAAGTCTGTAGAAAACTGTCAAAACGCGGCAACTATAGGCTAAGCATACCAAAACATTGTACTCGTAACAAGAGTTAACGCGTGTTTATTTCTGTGTCGTGTTTAATACATCATAACATAGAGTAAAGCAGAACGCTGTAAGTGCTACCTGCAGCGTTCTGCTTGTATTATAATATTGTTAAATTAAGAGCGTAGAATACGGCAAAACGCGGCAAGAGACTGAAAAAATTATAGTAATACCGTTTATCAAAAATGAAAGTAAAAAATATCCAATTACCTAATTAATTTAACTTTTTTAAATTACATACCCATTTTAAGAATTACACTTACAATGTTTTCCTTTTGCAATGAATCACTTTATGAGTTATAATCTAACGGCCAAAACGCTGCAACTAGGAAATAATTCTGGCAAAATGATGTAACTATGGAGTTACAGCGTTTTGCTAAGAACTTCTATAGGTTATTTTTTGTTGGATCTTATTGGCAAAACACTTTATGACTAATATTTAAATAAATACACTAATTTATAAAATTTTCATTAGTCGGCTATATAAAATGCACTCTTAGGTACATATTGTGTAAATTTCAACCTTATAAGTTTATAAAAAATAGGTGTTTCAAAGGCCGGAATGTTTAAACCTTTAAATGCGTTTTTCTCAAAACTGCTTTTTTTGACTTGCAGCGTTCTACCATTTGACGGCAGAGTAACTTCAAATAGTTAGTAACGAAGTCTTGTCCCTAAAATTAATTAAATAAAAAATAATTTCAAAAACTAAAACCCGACTACTGCAAATTTCTCTCTAAAAAGTATGAAAAAAAGATAGAATTCTTATCTGAAATTATTAAACAGGAAATATTATAACTGTTATCATTTTTTAATAAAAAAATACAACGTAATATAATTTTCACCTCAGCAGCTCGAACAAGGGTACTTTGCTGCTTAAAAATAGTGAGCAAAATGCGATTTTGCTCACTGAGTCATTTTGTCTCACTCAGTCAAGGAGGTTCTTCGGCGCCCGGCTTTGGAACGCGTACAGCGTACCTCGTACGTCGGGCTACGCCCGACTCTTTTAGTATGAGGGCGCCTGCTGTGGAACGCGTACAGCGTGTCTCGTACGTCGTCGGGCTACGCCCGAGTCTTTTAGTATGAGGGCGCCTTCGGCGCCCGACTTTGGAACGCGTACAGCGTGTCTCGTACGTCGGGCTACGCCCGACTCTTTTAGTATGAGGGCGCCTTCGGCGCCCTGCTGTGGAACGCGTACAGCGTGTCTCGTACGTCGTCGGGCTACGCCCGAGTCTTTTAGTATGAGGGCGCCTTCGGCGCCCGGCTTTGGAACGCGTACAGCGTGTCTCGTACGTCGGGCTACGCCCGACTCTTTTAGTATGAGGGCGCCTTCGGCGCCCGGCTTTGGAACGCGTACAGCGTGTCTCGTACGTCGACGGGCTACGCCCGAGTCTTTTAGTATGAGGGCGCCTTCGGCGCCCGGCTTTGGAACGCGTACAGCGTACCTCGTACGTCGGGCTACGCCCGACTCTTTTAGTATGAGGGCGCCTTCGGCGCCCTGCTGTGGAACGCGTACAGCGTGTCTCGTACGTCGTCGGGCTACGCCCGAGTCTTTTAGTATGAGGGCGCTTTCGGCGCCCGGCTTTGGAACGCGTACAGCGTACCTCGTACGTCGGGCTACGCCCGACTCTTTTAGTATGAGAGCGCCTTCAACACCCGGCTTTGGAACGCCTACAGCGTACCTCGTACGTCGGGCTACGCCCGACTCTTTTAGTATGAGGGCGCCGAAGGCGCCCGGTTTTGGAACACCTACAGCGAGCTTCGTACGTACACGTACGTTCGTCTCTTGTACGGCTGTTGCCTACATTTTGGCTGATCTGGACTTTTGTACCTATTTGCGTTATAAAATATTGCAGATCATTAAAAAACACCATGTATAGATAGTGGCCATTGTTTGGCAAAAATCTTCTTGTATCGCCTTAATTGGGTAATACGCGGATAGAATCCAGAGCGCTTGTAGATTCGTAGTTCGAATTACCTACCCGATAAATTAATGTTTTATCGGGTTCATGTAAGTAAAGCCGGATGCAAAAGCTAGCAATATGTATATATTTGAAATGTGCTAATTGAGCTCTTTCAAGGTCGTTTCTCAAAAAGTTGGCACCACCACCTGTAAATAGGTTTATGTTAGAACTTTTTTTTCCTTATGTACTATTTTTATATATAAAAAATTAATACATATTTAGAGAGACTTTTTACACAGAGGCCTAATACTTATAAATATTGATTACAAAAAAAAATATTGTAACTACGTTTATCCGTTAACCTGCCGTGTCCCAATGCGAGGTACTGATGTTCCGAGCTATGAAAACCACACAAAATATTAACTTAATTTAACGGCATTACCGTATTTTATTAACATATATCCTTAACTTTTAAAGTATTACTATCGCATAACAATATTATACTTATATTTTAAGTTATTCGGCTTCAAAGTTTGTCCAAGGCAATTCTTAACAGTCACCTGGCGCGTCACGTTCACGACGATTGTATAACCCCCACCGCACCTTTCCCGTCTCACTCCGCACGAGCTGAAGCCGTCACTCATCAGCTATCACCTGGTTGGACGAAGACGTGGTTATTGTGCTTCGCAAATAAAACACAAACGACAAAGTATCGGAAATTGGAGTTTGTAATGGGTAAGTACTCTTTATCCTGGAGTCGATATCTTGCTAATTATGTAACCTATCGCATTATCAAGATATGTAACGTAAACAATAGTTTAGTTTTATATGCCTAAGTATGGAGTTCATCAAGCTAATACATTTTGTGTATTCGCGACATAACTGCCATTTTCCCCATCACCTGCATATCGTCCACCTGGCTAAAACTGCCAGGTGGATGAGATTTTGCGGCAGGTTAATATCACTGATACCACAACTAATATTCGTAACTATATAATTATATAGCGGTTATATCGCTTTTGTGTGTTAATTTAGGAATAAAAACTATCCTGTCTGTTAAAGCTACATATTGAGTGAGACGAAATAAGTGAGCAAAATCGCATTTTGCTCACTGAGTGAGACAAAATGTCATTCAAGTGACCTTTATAGTCAAATGTCATTTCAACATGCGGGAAGTTCGATATACTTGGATTCTATTATCTCTGTCCCTCTAGGTATGTTCTCACTGCTTAGGGTGAAAAATTTTGTGTACTACACGAGATCAAAGTTATTTACATCTCGTGCGCTTTTGAATCCCTTACTACGCACAAGATTCTAAATTATACATATATAGATTATTTAGAATCTTTCGCTTGCACGGGACTCAAAATAAGCACTCGAAGAAATATCAAACTTTGATCTCTTGTTGTACAAATAACTATTACTACAATTTTTATATATTTACAGAGATTCAAAGGATCTCCGTGGTCGTATGCCACGATTATAAACTTTAAAGTAAAGTGGCATACGACCACGGCTATCCTCTGAATCTCTGTAAATATATAAAAATTGTAGTAAATTATATTACGTTGTATTTTTTTATTAAAAAATGATAACATTTATAATATTTCCTGTTTAATAATTTCAGATAAGAATTCTATCTTTTTTTCATACTTTTTAGAGCGTGATTTGCAGTAGTCGGGTTTTAGTTTTTGAACTTATTTTTAGTGTTCCGTACAAAACTTTGTTTACGGAACACTTATGGGATCACTTCGGTCTTGCAAATCAGTTAAATACGTTTTTCTCAGAGACCGTTTGACATAGATACCTAAAATTTGGAACAGTTATAGCAATTACCACCACTCATATTGTAAATAAGTCAAAACTGCTTATTTCTTATTAAAGGGGGAAATTTAGGGGGTTGAGAGGGGTAGGCTGAAACTTTTGACGTGAAACGTCTTTAAAAAGCCGTAGTAGAGGTGCCGGACCAAAAACCAAGTGTAACGAAAAGTGTTATGGCGCCTCGGCTTATATCTCATAAACTATAATACCTACAAACATAGTTTTGATATAGATATATAGAAGAAAGTAGCCATTACTCGGAACAGTACGTGCCGCTGACATAGATGGCGCTGATTCTGCGCTAGACACGACGTATTCGGAGCTAAAATGACCCCTATTTTCAGTGTTCATTTAGTAATGACTCATCAGCCCATTAACCGATTTCGGTAAAATTGGTGCCATTTGATAGATCTTAATTTGTTTTAATGAAATATGAGTAAAATAAAGTACGTGGAATTATAATAAGCTGCTGAAACATAAAAATGTGACAGTTATTACAGAATTTTTATCACTGCTCTTGTTTGAGGCCACCGTGTGCGAAAAATAGCGCGCAAAACTGACAAAATATACCTGAAATAGTAAGATAAAGCAATAACGGTTCTTTTAATACTACATTCACCATAGTAATACATGCTCATCTCCTCAAATAATGCATTAGCATCTAAGGCGGCGCGGCGGCGCGAGTTACTTTGATAGAACACATATAACGTGTGACGGCTGCTTGACAATCCCGAGTTCCTAATGCTAGTAAGTATATAGTAATCTTAGTTAGGTACTTTCTGATGTAATGGGTAAAACATAATTTAGAAATGGTCACTTCTGTGGACAATAGGTACTATAAAAGGTAACGACTGTGGTTCACATATATCCCGTTTTTCTCATTTGAGTCTCAAGTATTGAATGAAATATTCTGCCTGTAAAGGTGCTGCGTAAAAAAATGCTTTTAGAATAGATTCCCTTAAATGCGATGGCTACAGGAAAGACACGAACGAGTTTGCTATAAAACGTGTATTACCCGTATAAAATATCTATTCTCGTAATTTTGGTGTGTTATTTACACAAAAAATTTTACCTAATCGTTACATTCATTACTCCAAAATGAATTGATCATTTAATTATTTAAATAGGTGTGACGCTGTAATTAATTATTTTAAAATTACCCATCAAATGCCGCATTCAAGTTCATCTAGATACAGTGAATCATTATGACCCCAAATATTCTTTACAGATAAAATTTAGATATTATCCAAAATTATTATAATACATCACGCATTCGCGAGATGTGCGAATTCGGTATTCAAACACAAAGCAATAGTACAAGAGTCTAACTAAATGCGAAGGTCGAAGGCTGCACTCTACGTAAGGCCGAAGGCAAGAAGTGTCCAGGATGTCAGTGCTTTAACACAGAACAATATTACAAGTATCTAAACGCGAAGGCCGAAGGCCGAGCTCCGCGTAGGGCCGAAGGCCCGAAGCGTCCAGTCTGTCAGTTCTGTGTTTAACCACTGACATCCTGGACGCTTCGGCCTTCGCATTTAGACACTTGTACTATTGTTCTGTGTTATAGCACTTAAATCCTGGACGCTTCGGGCCTTCGGCCCTACGTGGAGCTCGGCCTTCGGCCTTCGCATTTAGACACTTGTACTATTTTTCTGTGCTAAAGCACTGATGTCCTGCACGCTTCGGGCCTTCGGTCCTACGCGGAGCTCGGCCTTCGCATTTAGACACTTGTACTACTGTTCTATGTTAAAGCACTTAAATCCTGGACGCTTCGGGCCTTCGGCCCTACGCGGAGCTCGGCCTTCGGCCTTCGCATTTAGACACTTGTATTATTGTTCTGTGCTAAAACACTGATGTCCTGGACGCTTCGGGCCTTCGGCCCTACGCGGAGCTCGGCCTTCGGCCTTCGCATTTAGACACTTGTGCTATTGTTTTGTGTTATAGCACTTAAATCCTGGACGCTTCGGGCCTTCGGCCCTACGCGGAGCTCGGCCTTCGGCCTTCGCATTTAGACACTTGTATTATTGTTCTGTGCTAAAACACTGATGTCCTGGACGCTTCGGGCCTTCGGCCCTACGCGGAGCTCGGCCTTCGGCCTTCGCATTTAGACACTTGTACTATTGTTCTGTGTTAAAGCACTAACATCCTGGACGCTTCGGGCCTTCGGCCCTACGCGGAGCTCGGCCTTCGGCCTTCGCATTTAGACACTTGTATTATTGTTCTGTGCTAAAACACTGATGTCCTGGACGCTTCGGGCCTTCGGCCCTACGCGGAGCTCGGCCTTCGGCCTTCGCATTTAGACACTGTTACTTATTGTTCTGTGTTATAGCATTTAAATCCTGGACGCTCCGGGCCTTCGGCCCTACGCGGAGCTCGGCCTTCGGCCTTCGCATTTAGACACTTGTACTATTGTTCTGTGTTAAAGCACTAACATTCTGGGCGCTTCGGGCATTCGGCCCTACGCGGAGCTCAGCCTTCGGCCTTCGCATTTAGACACTTTTACTATTTTTCTGTGCTAAAGCACTGACATCTTGGACGCTTCGGGCCTTCGGCCCTATGCGGAGCTCGGCCTTCGGCCTTCGCATTTAGACACTTTTACTATTGTTATGAGTTATAGCACTTAAATCCTGGACGCTTCGGGCCTTCGGCCCTACGCGGAGCTCGGCCTTCGGCCTTCGCATTTAGACACTTTTACTATTGTTCTATGTTAAAGCACTTAAATCCTGGACGCTTCGGGCCTTCCGGTCCACACCACGTTTCACGTCAGCCATAGCGGCTGTGTCCCTGATACAGCCTCTCTCATTTTTTTTCATTTGTAAGAATCGTGTGGGGTACCATTAGAAAGCTTGCAAAAAATTGAGTCGATGGACTGATTTTGACTTCATTTTAGACTGCAATAGTTTCGTCAAAAAATCCATTAAAAGTTGCAAGTTTTCATACAAAAATTTTCACCTCTGTCCTGGCGATTTTCGTGAAAACTATAGCTAACAGGCAGCTGACCAGTCAATACCCAACTTAAAGAAGCATGGAGACGGCGGGAAAATTATCAGCTTAACTTTATCTTTATTAGTTTTTAACTGCAGCTTGACCTTTGGTTGCTTAGGGCTAGCTAACTGATGCTTACACTGGTCAATTCATATTAGGCGAGAAAACATCCTTAGTTAAAACTTTGGCATTGAAATTTATGACTTATGTCTTTGACACAAAGTTTAATTCTGCTTGCTTATTTTTGTGGGATATTTAATTTTATCTCAATAGCCTACAATAAGTATGAGAGAGATCTACAAAATATGACCTTATTATATTGCAAATAAGTTTTAATTTCGAACGGGCTTTCCAACCAATGGACTAGGTATCTCAAAAATCTGAAAAATTCAAATTAAGAATTCCGTTCTTGACTGTCGTTGTTTTTTTTTTCACAATAGGACACATAGAGTTAGTAAGGCGTATAGAGATAATAAAGTCATTTAATATTTATGAACAGCTTTGGCCTCATGTATAGATTTTATTGAGAGTATCTGATTCGTCGAAACAATATACACAATATTCCTTTTCATTAAGTACCATTACATTTCTGTATTAATTGTATAATTATAATATCTATTAATTATATTCAGTACTTATGTACATTTTTAAACGGAACGGTGAGCAACAAGATTCAGAGCTATAACCGCGAAAATAGAAGTTCGCAAATTGCGAGCATTTTTCTCTGTCACTCTAATTACGCCTTCATTGGAGTAAAAGAGAAAGGTCCCCGCAAATTGCGAATTTCGGTTTTCCCGGTAGCCCCTCAGTCCTATTACGAGAAAATAATTTTGGAAGACATTAATAGTATATGACAGTTAAATATCACAGTTATTAGAAACAAAGGTAAAATTTACGAAATATTTAAAGTAAGCCGATCTTCTTTTTTAGCAGTTCTAAATAATATTAAAGTCTATATATATGGCATAGAACTAGAAACAAAATCAAATAAAAAATAATAATGAGTTCTAAATTCAAATTGAAGGAGTATACATTTAAGGTATTATAGGCCGAGCGCGCACGATATTACGATATTAATTTTTGCGACACGATTTTAGAATCGCGCAGTAATATAAGTATCGCAGAAAATTCACTGCGCACACTGCGATGAAAAAGTCGACGATTTGTTCATTCTCAACATGGATTTCGTACCAGTCGCTTGTCATGAAACGTGTCTTTAATATGCGATTGCTGTATGACTTTGAGCATTTATAACACAAAGGTGATCCCCGTCTATTTCAATAATTGAATGGTCAACATCTAGCGTCTCATTTTGAGACTCCATTGGAGATGCAGGTGCCGAGATGTTGGGGTTTGGAGAGCGAAATGCCGACTGAGGTCCGGCCGGGGTGCGATTTTATTATTATAGTGCGCGCGGGGCCATACAACTCCGCATGCTGCAATTCACTTTGCGACAATCGCGTCTCGAACAATCGCGGAAAAATGTGATAAATCACAATTTTAAAATCGCTGCGATTTTTTTGTCGCATATGCGCGCACTAACATATAAACACATACGTTGCATTTCTGCGACAAAATTATCGGAGGACAAAAAATCGTGGTGCGCACTTGGCCTTACTCTAAATTATTATATTATACATCAAGCATTCGCGAGATGCTCGACTTCGGTATTCAAACACAAAGCAATAGTACAAGAATCTAACTAAATGCAAAGGCCGAACGAGCGATTCGAAGATCCGAAGCATCCGACAGACGCGCGCCTCCCGTAACTTTTCCAAGTATTTTTAAGTACAAGTGTCTAAGTCGCAAGATCCAAAGGCTGAAGTCGCATTGGGCCGAAAGTCCGAAGCATCCAGGAGGTCAGTTCTAAACACAGGTAATTAATACAAGTGTCTAAATGCGAAGGCCGGAGGCCGAGCTCCGCGTAGGGCCGAAGGCCAGAAGCCTGCAAGATGTCAGTGGTTAAACACATAACTGACAGCCTGGACGCTTCGGGCCTTCGGCCCTACGCGGAGCTCGGCCTTCGGCCTTCGCCTTTAGATACTTATACTATTGTTCTGTGTTTAAGTACTAACATCCTGGAAGCTTCGGGCCTTCGGCCCTACGCGGAGCTCGACCTTCGGCTTTCGCATTTAGACACTTGTACTATTGTTCTGTGTTAAAGCACTGACATCCTGGACGCTTCGGCCCTTCGGGCTACGCGGAGGTCGGCCTTTGGCCTTCACATTTAGACACTTGTACTATTGCTCTGTGCTAAAGCGATGACATTTTGCTAAAGCTCGGCCTTCGGCCTTCGCACTTAGACACTTTGTACTATTGTTCTGTGTGTGTAGTTGAATACGGTATCCTAAAAACAGTCAAACAACCTCTGTAAAATGTAACGATGCGAGCGGTACGGCTACCATCAGTTTGGCATTGACATAAACGCTACCGTGGGCGTGAACGTAATTTACTTTCTATGTATCTCGCTCGTACTGACATATTAGTGCGAAAGAGATATACCTATATGAAGTAAATTACGTTCACGATATCGTTTATGTCAATGCCAAACTGATGGTAGCCGTACGGAACACTAAATGTCTCGAGCTATCTCGGACTTGGCCAAATTATTTATTTAAGTAGATAGAAAAGTCTATGTACAATTTCACCGACTAAATCTATTAATTTTACATTTTTGCGACTAAAATCGTTACCGGCCTCTAAAACGCCACTTGCAACATTCGACTAACCCGGGTTAACCGGTTAAACCTGAAGTCACCTTGGTTACCAGGACAATTTGACACTGGGTTAAGGGTTTAACCGGTTTACCCCGGATTAGTGGTATGGTGCAAATGCATGGCCCTAAGTTAGAAATGTGGCTTGAAAGCGATGCGAATATAAACGCTTTTTTTCTGGGTCTAACATTAATCGTAATAATGATTATATTTTCAGATCTCGAGATATTGAGAAAGGGCCGCTGCCCGCGGTCATAGCTGCGGGACAACTCTATGATGGGCACGGAGGGCGTGCGCCCTCAGGACTAGTCCGTGGAGGACAGTGTCTACGCTGAATATTCCACGAATTAATAAAGTAGTGGAAGTGAAATATGACTGTTGTTTTAGTATGAAAACCAATGTCGCCAAACTCACTAATCTGTGGGCACGTTAAAATATGTCACTGAAATACCTACAATGCCTACATATAAATGCTTTGATTCGTAGCAACTTTTCGTGCCATTGGGTGACACCGGTTGACATTTCTCACACGAATAATTATCAACTATAGGTGACATGACCCATCACGGTCTAAAATATAAAATGTCAAAGTTATGAGACATACGACTCTTTAATTACTTCAATCATCTCACGAAAGCTTGCTAAACATTCACCTGGGTCAATTTCTGAACACGATTTTTTTTCTGTCCGTGATGAAAATCGCGGGTTAGCATTAGATAATACTTACCATTTTTTTTTACATAAAGAAGCCGCACTTTCACACTGGGTTCCATATGAATTCACTGATTAATTGGTTTTTAGAGCACACTTAAAAATACCTAAAGGCTCAAATTACTACTCCCGTGCCCTGTCCGGAATCTACTTTTGAGCATAATGAAAAATCCTACGAAAAATTCTACATTAGTATCACTAATTTAGTGTCAAATACTTAAACTAGATGATATTTACTATCACTGAGCACATACACGATTAACTTCATTGTGGTAAATAACTCGTGATCGAAGTTTAAATTTTGTCCGAGCGCGCGAGTAAAATTTCGTCGGCAAAACTCAAAGAGCTCTGACAGCTCACGTCTGTATCTGAACCGCCTCGTGTCCCGCCTCACCTGTACTGGCAGTATTCGGCTGTTTCTCAAAGCAAGCGGATGTACGTCAAGCCGCGGCGTGTTCGAGCAAATCGCATGAGTATTTTGGAATCCGGGTGGGCGACAATTTTTTTCTAATTTCGATGCCCCTTATAAATTTTATTTCCCACATCGCTTTTCAATAACAATTGTCATATTTAGGAGCCCTTTATGTATCTTTATGTAAGCGATAACATAACAGTTTGGTTTAAAACGATTTAAATTTTTGGCGAATTTTAGTTTTTGAACTTATTTTTAGTGTTCCGTACAAAACTTTGTTTACGGAACACTTATGGGATCATTTCGGTCTTGCAAATCAGTTAAATACGTTTTTCTCAGAGACCGTTTGACATAGATACCTAAAATTTGGAACAGTTATAGCAATTACCACCACTCATATTGTAAATAAGTCAAAACTGCTTATTTCTTATTAAAGGGGGAAATTTAGGGGGTTGAGAGGGGTAGGCTGAAACTTTTGACGTGAAACGTCTTTAAAAAGCCGTAGTAGAGGTGCCGGACCAAAAACCAAGTGTAACGAAAAGTGTTATGGCGCGGCGGCTTATATCTCATAAACTATAATACCTACAAACATAGTTTTGATATAGATATATAGTAGAAAGTAGCCATTACTCGGAACAGTACGTGCCGCTGACATAAATGGCGCTGATTCTGCGCTAGACACGACGTATTCGGAGCTAAAATGACCCCTATTTTCAGTGTTCATTTAGTAATGACTCATCAGCCCATTAACCGATTTCGGTAAAATTGGTGCCATTTGATAGATCTTATTTTATTTTAATGAAATATGAGTAAAATAAAGTACGTGGAATTATAATAAGCTGCTAAAACATAAAAATGTGACAGTTATTACAGAATTTTTATCACTGCTCTTGTTTGAGGCCACCGTGTGCGAAAAATAGGGCGCAAAACTGACAAAATATACCTGAAATAGTAAGATAAAGCAATAACGGTTCTTTTAATACTACATTCACCATAGTAATACATGCTCATCTCCTCAAATAATGCATTAGCATCTAAGGCGGCGCGGCGGCGCGGCGGCGCGAGTTACTTTGATAGAACACATAATATAACGTATGACGGCTGCTTGACAATCCCGAGTTCCTAATGCTAGTAAGTATATAGTAATCTTAGTTAGGTACTTTCTGATGTAATGGGTAAAACATAATTTAGAAATGGTCACTTCTGTGGACAATAGGTACTATAAAAGGTAACGACTGTGGTTCATATATATCCCGTTTTTCTCATTTGAGTCTCAAGTATTGAATGAAATATTCTGCCTGTAAAGGTGCTGCGTAAAAAAATGCTTTTAGATTCCCTTAAATGCGATGGCTACAGGAAAGACACGAACGAGTTTGCTATAAAACGTGTATTACCCGTATAAAATATTTATTCTCGTAATTTTGGTGTGTTATTTACACAAAAAATTGTACCTAATCGTTACATTCATTACTCCAAAATGAATTGATCATTTAATTATTTAAATAGGTGTGACGCTGTAATTAATTATTTTTAAATTACCCATCAAATGCCGCATTCAAGTTAGATAAAGTGAATCATTATGACCCCAAATATTCTTTACAGATAAAATTTAGATATTATCCAAAATTATTATAATACATCACGCATTCGCGAGATGTGCGAATTCGGTATTCAAACACAAAGCAATAGTACAAGAGTCTAACTAAATGCGAAGGTCGAAGGCTGCGCTCTACGTAAGGCCGAAGGCAAGAAGTGTCCAGGATGTCAGTGCTTTAACACAGAACAATATTACAAGTGTCTAAACGCGAAGGCCGAAGGCCGAGCTCCGCGTAGGGCCGAAGGCCCGAAGCGTCCAGTCTGTCAGTTCTGTGTTTAACCACTGACATCCTGGACGCTTCGGCCTTCGCATTTAGACACTTGTACTATTGTTCTGTGTTATAGCACTTAAATCCTGGACGCTTCGGGCCTTCGGCCCTACGTGGAGCTCGGCCTTCGGCCTTCGCATTTAGACACTTGTACTATTTTTCTGTGCTTTAGCACTGATGTCCTGCACGCTTCGGGCCTTCGGTCCTACGCGGAGCTCGGCCTTCGCATTTAGACACTTGTACTACTGTCCTATGTTAAAGCACTTAAATCCTGGACGCTTCGGGCCTTCGGCCCTACGCGGAGCTCGGCCTTCGGCCTTCGCATTTAGACACTTGTACTATTGTTCTGTGTTAAAGCACTAACATCCTGGACGCTTCGGGCCTTCGGCCCTACGCGGAGCTCGGCCTTCGGCCTTCGCATTTAGACACTTGTATTATTGTTCTGTGCTAAAACACTGATGTCCTGGACGCTTCGGGCCTTCGGCCCTACGCGGAGCTCGGCCTTCGGCCTTCGCATTTAGACACTTGTGCTATTGTTTTGTGTTATAGTGCTTAAATCCTGGACGCTTCGGGCCTTCGGTCCTACGCGGAGCTCGGCCTTCGGCCTTCGCATTTAGACACTTTTACTATTGTTCTGTGTTATAGCACTTAAATCCTGGACGCTTCGGGCCTTCGGCCCTACGCGGAGCTCGGCCTTCGGTCTTCGCATTTAGACCCTTGTACTATTATTCTGTGTTAAAGCACTAACATTCTGGACGCTTCGGGCCTTCGGCCTTACGCGGAGCTCGGCCTTCGGCCTTCGCATTTAGACACTTTTACTATTTTTCTGTGCTAAAGCACTGACATCTTGGACGCTTCGGGCCTTCGGCCCTACGCGGAGCTCGGCCTTCGGCCTTCGCATTTAGACACTTGTACTATTGTTCTGTGTTATAGCACTTAAATCCTGGACGCTTCGGGCCTTCGGCCCTACGCGGAGCTCGGCCTTCGGCCTTCGCATTTAGACACTTGTATTATTGTTCTGTGCTAAAACACTGATGTCCTGGACGCTTCGGGCCTTCGGCCCTACGCGGAGCTCGGCCTTCGCATTTAGACACTTGTACTATTGTTCTGTGTTAAAGCACTAACATCCTGGACGCTTCGGGCCTTCGGCCCTACGCGGAGCTCGGCCTTCGGCCTTCGCATTTAGACACTTGTATTATTGTTCTGTGCTAAAACACTGATGTCCTGGACGCTTCGGGCCTTCGGCCCTACGCGGAGCTCGGCCTTCGGCCTTCGCATTTAGACACTTGTACTATTGTTCTGTGTTAAAGCACTAACGTTCTGGGCGCTTCGGGCCTTTGGCCCTACGCGGAGCTCGGCCTTCGGCCTTCGCATTTAGACACTTTTACTATTTTTCTGTGCTAAAGCACTGATATCTTGGACGCTTCGGGCCTTCGGCCCTACGCGGAGCTCGGCCTTCGGCCTTCGCATTTAGACACTTGTATTATTGTTCTGTGCTAAAACACTGATGTCCTGGACGCTTCGGGCCTTCGGCCCTACGCGGAGCTCGGCCTTCGCATTTAGACACTTGTACTATTGTTCTGTGTTAAAGCACTAACATCCTGGACGCTTCGGGCCTTCGGCCCTACGCGGAGCTCGGCCTTCGGCCTTCGCATTTAGACACTTGTATTATTGTTCTGTGCTAAAACACTGATGTCCTGGACGCTTCGGGCCTTCGGCCCTACGCGGAGCTCGGCCTTCGGCCTTCGCATTTAGACACTTGTACTATTGTTCTGTGTTAAAGCACTAACGTTCTGGGCGCTTCGGGCCTTTGGCCCTACGCGGAGCTCGGCCTTCGGCCTTCGCATTTAGACACTTTTACTATTTTTCTGTGCTAAAGCACTGATATCTTGGACGCTTCGGGCCTTCGGCCCTACGCGGAGCTCGGCCTTCGGCCTTCGCATTTAGACACTTTTACTATTGTTATGTGTTATAGCACTTAAATCCTGGACGCTTCGGGCCTTCGGCCCTACGCGGAGCTCGGCCTTCGGCCTTCGCATTTAGACACTTTTACTATTGTTCTATGTTAAAGCACTTAAATCCTGGACGCTTCGGGCCTTCGGGTCCACACCACGTTTCACGTCAGCCATAGCGGCTGTGTCCCTGATACAGCCTCTCTCATTTTTTTTGTAGTAAAAGCGTTGCGAGACTTGCACCTTTTTACATGTAATGTTTTTGATGGGATCTCATCTCTTTTTGTAGGCAGTCCTTCTTTTCGGGTACTCATACCCATACTATGTATACACATATCATAACTAAACATAATCTTCATTCATACTCACATCGTACATCGTAGTGTACCTTTACCTTTACTTTACTTTACCTACTAACTTTAACTACTTGTAGGAACTGCAACAGTAACTTTGTAATATCATATATTTATATGGGATTACAAACTTACTTATGCAGTTCTTAGATCTTTAAAACGTGACTGATATTGCAATATTTTTAGGTTTTCCCTTTATGTGGCCATTAAACCCTAAGTCTGTACCAAATTTCAGCTCTCTGAGTTTATGGGAAGTACTAGTTCTATTCTGATGATCATGAGTGAGTTTCATAAATGCGAAACTTTGCTTTCGCTTAACTTCGGAACTAAATGACCTACAGACTTGAAATTTTGGATTTTAAGTATGTGATTATAACTTACTGGATGACCAAAATTTATGCGTTCTGGTCTTATCCAGAGGTTCTCAAATAGGGGCCTGAAAATGCGGCGAAATGGTTCCAGTAAAGGATGGTACGGCAGTGTTTGCTTCGCGCTCGACTTGGCGGGGGCACTGCCGTGCCCCCCGATAAACAAGTATTAAACTCTATTTCTTTGCTTTATTGGATACCTATAACAATTGCTGTTATTTAAAAAAATGTGAGATCTTAAAGTAGGTTAGATTTGGCTTGGCCAGGTTTTATCAGAATTACAATATATATAAAATGATTGATATAATGAACACTGGCCAAGTCAAATCTAACCTACTTTAAGATCTCACATTTTTTTAAATAACAGCAATTGTTATAGGTATCCAATAAAGCAAAGAAATAGAGTTTAATACTTGTTTATAATGTTATTTTGTTCCTATAAATACATATTTGGATTTTGCATAGAACTTGGCAGTGGCACTCATTTAGATCTCCATTCTTTTTGCGGCGAGCCCCACAGCCAAGCATAATTTTTGTATTGAACTTGGCTCTCCTTTTTTACATTTATGTTTTTGGTGGGATCATATTGACACCATTGTGAACTAGAAACATATAGTACATTACTACAGAGGCCGGGACGAAAGGGGTTGCCGGCCGAAGACATATAGACGGCCGAGCGAAGTGTGTTTGAGTAGACCCTTTTACCGCTAAGGTTTATATGAAATATTTTAAATGTTTTTATTTGTGTAGTTAAAATTATAGAATTTGGCTAATAATAGTAATAATGTATTATATTTTATTATGTTCATGTTGATTTTATACAAATAAAACTGCAAATTATAGCAAACATTGTTTTTTGTTTTTTTTATAGGCGTAGTGGCAGAGTGTCATTACGAACCATAAAGCAAATACTGCCTCTAGTTTTTTTTAATGGCTGAATGCCACGATGCTGTGGCACAAATATCTGTGAAATGGAAATTAAAAAAGAGGACTTTGCCGGCCTAGGCCTGCAAGATTTGTATGAAATTCCATTATCTACCTCTTGTCCTAGCCGCACCTGAAACGTCATACTTCGCAGCCTATTATAAGGAACATAACCTCAATATTCCATTGCATGTTTGAGAAAAAATTATTATATCCCACTTAAACACAAAAAAACAACAATTATAAATCCGAAATTATACATAGTATGGGGGCGTATCTCTTACTATCTCTGCGTGCATGTGTACAGTGGCGGATTTCCCATAAGGCGCAGTAGGCCCGGGCCTAGGGCGGCGAGATATTAGGGGCGGCAAATTGTGACAAAAAATTCGCTGATGATAACTAAAAATAACTCAAAATTAGGCTAGGCAACGAATTCTCAAAAAAAGGTACCTATAGAGGAAATGCTTGATACACAATTTTTGACTTATATCTTAGTTTTTCGCTTATATCTCGGAAACTATGCGTTCTAACGACATGATCATTATACAAAATGAAAGTTGGTTAAATTTGCTACAAGCTACAATTTTTACGATATCTTGAAGGCCTTCCACACTAGTGCGCGAATCGCAGCGTGAAGCCGCGAACGCGAGTGTGGCGTCGATTTCGCAAATTGTTGACGCCTTCGCGCCTTGTTCCCCGTTTATAGGGTTCCGTACCGGAAGAAAACGGAACCCTTATAGGATCACTCGTGCGTCTGGCTGTCCGTCTGTCACAGCCTATTTTCTCCGAAACTGCTGGACCAATTATGTTGAAATTTGGCACACATATGTAAGTTTGTGACTCAATGATGAATGTAAATGAGAAAATTAAAAAAAAGTTTTTCAAACTATATCGTGTTACATATCAAACCAAAGAGCTCATTGTAAGAATCTCAAATACCTTTTTTATAATTTTAAGATAAATAGTTTAGCAGTTATTCAAGAAAATAGGCAAAAAAATGTTTTTCTTGTTTCTTTTTTTGATTTTTTGAATGTTTACCTATGTTTACCTACAAGGTACCTACACAAAAGTCAATGTTATTGGTAAAACTGTCACTTAAAATTAATAAGTACTTAAATTGCTTATTTTTTTCGTAAAACCTATGTTCCTATGATCATGTCACAAGGACGTATAGTTTCTGAAATATAATAAGCGAAAAACCGAAAAATGTGACCTTCAAACCAAACCCCCCTTCCCCGGTCAAGGAGACTTTTGATATGTTCACCTCCTAACGAGCCCAAAAAAGTTACTAAGTTAAAAATGTGTCCCAAACATTTCCCTCTATACCTTTTCGTTGCCTGATCTAAATGTAGTCAATATGATGGGTGCTGATGCTGAGAAAGGGGCGGCTACAAGGCCTGGGGCCTAGGGCGGCAAAGACTGCAAATCCGCCACTGCATGTGTAGGTACTGTTTGCATGAATCTACTGAACTGATTTAAATAAATGAGGTGTCAATTTATTTGTCTTTGTAGCCCAGGTCACAAAATCCACATTTTAACCGACTTTCAAAGCAGGAGATAAGGTACCTACTTAAAGAAACAGTATTTTGTGTACTTATCAAGCAAATTATTATTTTTACACGACTGCCCAAACAAAAAGAGTGTATTGGCGTTCATGTTTGTATGTATATATTTATTTACTTATGTGAGTTTCTTTATTCCACCATAACTTCTGAATGCCTTAACCGATTTAGATGTATGATACATCATTAGAATCCTTACGTCATCCCGGGTGACATAGGCTATGTGACGTCATTATAAAACCAATATGGCGGACGCAATACGCAATATTGCGTGACGTTTAGAAAAAAATATCTTGCAAACCTATCGAGTGGGGTCTCAAAATGAAGAGCTTCGAAAGGCGATTTAAAATATATATGCAAAATAGGCGCTTAAATCTTATTTTGGTTAAATAAGGATTTACAAAATGTGCTAAGAAAAATAAATCTATTCTATCTTATTTAGTGAGCTATCAAATAAAAGGGTATTTACCGCTGATCATAAAAATATATACAAATCATCCATATGACTTGTATAGGTATATTTTTATAAAGTAAATTTAGGAACTAAAGCGCCCTATAGAAATCTAAACGTGTGAACTTCGATGTAAGCGATAGGCTTTGAATAATACTAAAAGAGTCGGGCATAGCACGACATACGTGGCGCGCTGCACGTGGTCCAAAAACAAGCGTCTTCGATTGTCTCATACTTAAAGAGTCGGGCGTAGCCCGACGTACGTGGCGCGCTGTACGCTTACCAAACTCGGGCGCCGTCGGCGTCCTCATACTCAAAGCAGCCCGACGTACGTGGCGCGCTGTATGCGTTCCAAAACCGGGCGCCTTCGGCGCCCTCATACTGAAAGAGTCGGGCGTAGCTTGATGTTACGTCACACGCTGTACGCTAACCAACTTCATCAACTTCATACTTAACCTCGTGCAGCCCAAGAAAAAAAACGCAAGATCAGCTAAACGCCCAGTGTGCAATATATGATATGAGCCATAATATTGTGAAGTCGTAACTGCCCACGCACTTGAAACATTTTTTTTTTACAAAAAACTCGAGTTGTATTTTTTATATCTTTTTCTGGGTACATATATGTGAATAAAAATGAATACAGTAAACTGAATTCCACCTTCGTATCTTTTGTTCATTTAAATGCACATTGGGTTTTTGATTGATGTTAGAAGTAATAAAATATATTTTTTTTAATCAACTTTAAGGCACGTAATCGCGATAACGTAGCCTCTGACTATCGGGGGGCACGGCAGTGCCCCCGCCAAGTCGAGCGCGAAGCAAACACTGCCGTACCATCCTTTACTGGAACCATTTCGCCGCATTTTCAGGCCCCTATTTGAGAACCTCTGGATAAGACCAGAACGCATAAATTTTGGTCATCCAGTAAGTTATAATCACATACTTAAAATCCAAAATTTCAAGTCTGTAGGTCATTTAGTTCCGAAGTTAAGCGAAAGCAAAGTTTCGCATTTATGAAACTCACTCATGATCATCAGAATAGAACTAGTACTTCCCATAAACTCAGAGAGCTGAAATTTGGTACAGACTTAGGGTTTAATGGCCACATAAAGGGAAAACCTAAAAATATTGCAATATCAGTCACGTTTTAAAGATCTAAGAACTGCATAAGTAAGTTTGTAATCCCATATAAATATATGATATTACAAAGTTACTGTTGCAGTTCCTACAAGTAGTTAAAGTTAGTAGGTAAAGTAAAGTAAAGGTAAAGGTACACTACGATGTACGATGTGAGTATGAATGAAGATTATGTTTAGTTATGATATGTGTATACATAGTATGGGTATGAGTACCCGAAAAGAAGGACTGCCTACAAAAAGAGATGAGATCCCATCAAAAACATTACATGTAAAAAGGTGCAAGTCTCGCAACGCTTTTACTACAAAAAATTTTGAGATGTAATGTCAAACCAAGTCGGTTATTTTAATCAGTGTAGGGGGTGTTAAAACCGTATCAATAAGATATCTTTAATTTGTAATACGTATAATGACTTGGCCATCGCACGGCTGCATAATGACAAAAGGATCATCGTCACCTATTAAAAATAATTCTAATTGAACATAACGCTAGCGCTAATTGCAGTTTGAGCATTACACATATTTACGAGTACGGTACGAGTAAAGCATTATGTGCGATTGCCAAGTCATTATATGATGATTAGTGACGGATTACTGATTATTATTTAATTATTAGATTTAATGAATGGGCAATACGAAAAACTGTTGCTACTGTACAAGAATCAGAACCGGAAAAAAAGAAAAGAAAGATTTGTAATAATAAAACAACTACTCCTAAAAAGAAAAAAAATGTGTTAAATAAGAAAATCTAATAAAATAAATCAATATGCCCACGTTTCTACAAAAAGAAGTGAAATCCCACCAAAAACATTCTGTAAAAAACTAGCCAAGTCTCGATGGAGCTGCTTGTTTATCTCTAAAAAGTAATGAAATCTAGACAAAGTCGTGCCAAGTCTAAGGTTCCTTACTGCGATTTCTTTATTATTATAGTTAATGTTGTGTGACTTGGCCGTTGAAGGGTACACAAGGGTACAAAACCAGGTGCTCCATGACACCATTGCACCAATCTGCCATTGCACCAAAAAGAAGTGTTTGTTTCAGGCTCGCCCATACATAAGTATTATTGAAATACGCAGCTTTATCAAGCCTACAATTGACTGGTTATTGAATCAACGTTTTCCAAGTGGCAATTTTCCATCGTCAATGGGTAGCGGTTCTGGCGACAGATTGGTGCAATGGTGTCATGGAGCACCTAGTTTTGTACCCTTGTGTACCCTTCAACGGCCAAGTCACACAACATTAACTATAATAATAAAGAAATCGCAGTAAGGAACCTTAGACTTGGCACGACTTTGTCTAGATTTCATTACTTTTTAGAGATAAACAAGCAGCTCCATCGAGACTTGGCTAGTTTTTTACAGAATGTTTTTGGTGGGATTATTATTCTTCTTAAATAGTTACATATTATGTAACGTAACTCAACAATAAGCAGAATTTTTAGTGTTCCGTACAAAACTTTGTTTACGGAACACTTATGGGATCACTTCGGTCTTGCAAATCAGTTAAATACGTTTTTCTCAGAGACCGTTTGACATAGATACCTAAAATTTGGAACAGTTATAGCAATTACCACCACTCATATTGTAAATAAGTCAAAACTGCTTATTTCTTATTAAAGGGGGAAATTTAGGGGGTTGAGAGGGGTAGGCTGAAACTTTTTTCATTTGTAAGAATCGTGTGGGGTACCATTAGAAAGCTTGCAAAAAATTGAGTCGATGGACTGATTTTGACTTCATTTTAGACTGCAATAGTTTCGTCAAAAAATGCATTTAAAGTTGCAAGTTTTCATACAAAAATTTTCACCTCTGTCCTGGCGATTTTCGTGAAAACTATAGCTAACAGGCAGCTGACCAGTCAATACCCAACTTAAAGAAGCATGGAGACGGCGGGAAAATTATCAGCTTAACCTTATCTTTATTAGTTTTTCAACTGCAGCTTGACCTTTGGTTGCTTAGGGCTAGCTAACTGATGCTTACACTGGTCAATTCATATTAGGCGAGAAACATCCTTAGTTAAAACTTTGGCATTAAAATTTATGACTTATGTCTTTGACACAAAGTTTAATTCTGCTTGCTTATTTTTGTGGGATATTTAATTTTATCTCAATAGCCTACTATAAGTATGAGAGAGATCTACAAAATACGACCTTATTATATTGCAAATAAGTTTCAATTTCGAACGGGCTTTCCAACCAATGGACTAGGCATCTCAAAAATCTGAAAACTTCAGATTAAGAATTCCGTTCTTGACTGTCGTTGTGTTTTTTTTTTCCCACAATAGGACACATAGAGTTAGTAAGGCGTATAGAGATAATAAAGTCATTTAATATTTATGAACAGCTTTGGCCTCATGTATAGATTTTATTGAGAGTATCTGATTCGTCGAAACAATATACACAATATTCCTTTTCATTAAGTACCATTACATTTCTGTATTAATTGTATAATTATAATATCTATTAATTATATTCAGTACTTATGTATATTTTTGAACGGAAAGGTGAGCAACAAGATTCAGAGCTATAACCGCGAAAATAGAAGTTCGCAAATTGCGAGCATTTTTCTCTGTCACTCTAATTACGCCTTCATTGGAGTAAAAGAGAAAATCCCCGCAAATTGCGAATTTCGGTTTTCGCGGTAGCCTCTCCTGTTACGAGAAAATAATTGTGGAAGACATTAATAGTATATGACAGTTAAATATCACAGTTTTTAGAAACAAAGTTAAAATTGACGAAATATTTAAAGTAAGCCGATCTTCTTTTTTAGCAGTTCTAAATAATATTAAAGTCTATATATATGGCATAGAACTAGAAACAAAATCAAATAAAAAATAATAATGAGTTCTAAATTCAAATTGAAGGAGTATACATTTAAGGTATTATAGGCCGAGCGCGCACGATATTACGATATTAATTTTTGCGACACGATTTTAGAATCGCGCTGTAATATAAGTATCGCAGAAAATTCACTGCGCGCACTGCGATGAAAAAGTCGACGATTTGTTCATTCTCAACATGGATTTCGTACCAGTCGCTTGTCATGAAACGTGTCTTTAATATGCGATTGCTGTATGACTTTGAGCATTTATAACACAAAGGTGATCCCCGTCTATTTCAATAATTGAATGGTCAACATCTAGCGTCTCATTTTGAGACTCCATTGGAGATGCAGGTGCCGAGATGTTGGGGTTTGGAGAGCGAAATGCCGACTGAGGTCCGGCCGGGGTGCGATTTTATTATTATAGTGTGCGCGGGGCCATACAACTCCGCATGCTGCAATTCACTTTGCGACAATCGCGTCTCGAACAATCGCGGAAAAATGTGATAAATCACAATTTTAAAATCGCTGCGATTTTTTTGTCGCATATGCGCGCACTAACATATAAACACATACGTTGCATTTCTGCGACAAAATTATCGCAGGACAAAAAATCGTGGTGCGCGCTTGGCCTTACTCTAAATTATTATAATACATCAAGCATTCGCGAGATGCTCGACTTCGGTATTCAAACACAAAGCAATAGTACAAGAATCTAACTAAATGCAAAGGCCGAAGGAGCGATTCGAAGATCCGAAGCGTCCGACAGACGCGCGCCTCCCGTAACTTTTCCAAGTATTTTTAAGTACAAGTGTCTAAGTCGCAAGATCCAAAGGCTGAAGTCGCATTGGGCCGAAAGTCCGAAGCATCCAGGAGGTCAGTTCTAAACACAGGTAATTAATACAAGTGTCTAAATGCGAAGGCCGGAGGCCGAGCTCCGCGTAGGGCCGAAGGCCCGAAGCCTGCAAGATGTCAGTGGTTAAACACATAACTGACAGCCTGGACGCTTCGGGCCTTCGGCCCTACGCGGAGCTCGGCCTTCGGCCTTCGCCTTTAGATACTTATACTATTGTTCTGTGTTTAAGTACTAACATCCTGGAAGCTTCGGGCCTTCGGCCCTACGCGGAGCTCAACCTTCGGCTTTCGCATTTAGACACTTGTACTATTGTTCTGTGTTAAAGCACTGACATCCTGGACGCTTCGGCCCTTCGGGCTACGCGGAGGTCGGCCTTTGGCCTTCACATTTAGACACTTGTACTATTGCTCTGTGCTAAAGCGATGACATTTTGCTAAAGCTCGGCCTTCGGCCTTCGCACTTAGACACTTTGTACTATTGTTCTGTGTGTGTAGTTGAATACGGTATCCTAAAAACAGGCAAACAACCTCTGTAAAATGTAACGATGCGAGCGGTACGGCTACCATCAGTTTGGCATTGACATAAACGCTACCGTGGGCGTGAACGTAATTTACTTTCTATGTATCTCGCTCGTACTGACATATTAGTGCGAAAGAGATATACCTATACTCCTATAGGAAGTAAATTACGTTCACGATATCGTTTATGTCAATGCCAAACTGATGGTAGCCGTACGGAACACTAAATGTCTCGAGCTATCTCGGACTTGGCCAAATTATTTTTTTAGTAATGGGCCACTTTTTACACGACTGCTCAAACAAAAAGAGTGTATTGTGTTCAGCGTTCATGTTTGTATGTATATATTTATTTACTTATGTGAGTTTCTTTATTCCACCATAACTTCTGAATGCCTTAACCGATTTAGATGTATGATACATCATTAGAATCCTTACGTCATCCCGGGTGACATAGGCTATGTGACGTCATTATAAAACCAATATGGCGGACGCAATACGCAATATTGCGTGACGTTTAGAAAAAAATATCTTGCAAACCTATCGAGTGGGGTCTCAAAATGAAGAGCTTCGAAAGGCGATTTAAAATATATATGCAAAATAGGCGCTTAAATCTTATTTTGGTTAAATAAGGATTTACAAAATGTGCTAAGAAAAATAAATATATCTATCTTATTTAGTGAGCTATCAAATAAAAGGGTATTTACCGCTGATCATAAAAATATATACAAATCATCCATATGACTTGTATAGGTATATTTTTATAAAGTAAATTTAGGAACTAAAGCGCCTAGGGTTTGAATAATACTAAAAGAGTCGGGCATAGCACGACATACGAGGCGCGCTGCACGTGGTCCAAAACCAAGCGTCTTCGATTGTCTCATACTTAAAGAGTCGGGCGTGGCCCGACGTACGTGGCGCGCTGTACGCTTACCAAACTCGGGCGCCGTCGGCGTTCTCATACTCAAAGCAGCCCGACGTACGTGGCGCGATGTATGCGTTCCAAAACCGGGCGCCTTCGGCGCCCTCATACTGAAAGAGTCGGGCGTAGCTTGATGTTACGTCACACGCTGTACGCTAACCAAAGCCGGGCGCCTTCGGCGCCCTCATACTTAAAGCGTGGGTGGAAGAGATCCCTGAAAGGGATAAGTTCGCCTTTGTACTAATGATGTGTGTTCTTTCATGTTTTATGTTTCTTTTTGTACAATAAAGTATTTTACTACTACTAATACTAAGAGAGTTGGGCGTATCCCGACGTATTTGACACGCTGTACGCTTACCATATCCGGGCGCCTTTGGCGCCCTCATACTTAAAGCGTGGGGCTTAGCCCGACGTATGTGGCGCGATGCACGCGTTCCAAAGTCGGGTGCCTTCGGCGCCCTCATACAAAAAAGCGATCCTTTTTGTATGAGGCCTTTTTCTATGCCCGATGGCATAGCCAGTGTCTAAATGCGAAGCCCGTAGATCGAACTCCGCGTAAAGCCGAAGACCCGGAGCGCCCGACAGGTACGCGCTTTCTACAATTTCCCCTAGTATCATAATTGAGAAGTCGCAATTCCACGCAAGGCCGAAGATCGAGCTGCGGCAGGTTAGTACTCGCGGAACTCGGTCAGATATTTGTAGAAATTACAGGAATTGCTAGAATCCCTAGCCCTTCGGCCTTACGCGGAGGTCGGTCTTCAGCTTACGTATTTTAACACATGTACACAAAACCACTGTAGGTACCTACAGTGGTTTTGTGTTTCACCGCTAACGTCCCGCAGCTTAGCCTTCAGCCTCGCGTAGAAGCTCGCTTCTCTTGGACGCTTTGGGTGTTTGGCCCTACGCAGAGCTCGGTATTCAGCAATCTAGTCTCTCATGGCTACCTACTTTTATTTGCAAGTTCATCACTTGTATGTAGGTAGGTATACTAACACTTTTTAAAGTCATTAGCGTCGAATAGACCCTTTTACATGCAGTCTGTCGCGTATTATTGATGTTTGAATTGGTGCTATTTTGCCAAAGGCCATGTGTGCGTCGTGCTGAAGTTGCGTTGCGACGAAGATAATGGGGACAAAATCTTTTTTAGTGACAGTTAAAATTATGAGTCTTTATTGTGGATCTTCAAACCCTCATGGCTATTATAATTCAAAATTCCACTTCTTTTTAAAAAGTTAAGAAGCTATATTTAATATCAAATGTCAAATGTCCCAAATTGTGAACACATTTACATATTATCCACAGAAAAGACGCCCGTATTCCGGAACGGTGAGCTTAATTATAAGGTCCCAGTCCCGGGAGCTAATACCTATCCGCATAAAAAGAACTTTGTGGACAAACTAAATGGCCGGGGGAAATCTTTATAAATGGTAGTTTTACTTAGTTTTTTCACTAAAATGTTTAAAATAAAATAAATTAATTAAAAAATTAAAAACACGACTGCTGCATTTTAAAGCGAACAGCGAACTGAAAAGCTAAAAATAATGTTAATATGTTAGTCACTAAATTTTATGAATCTTAAGAGTCCTTACTCCTACAGACGAGCGTATTTTGCAAAATGCTTCCTTTTTCATTCAAGATTACGACGTAACTATTAGTATTTATTCAAAAACTGATAACGTACTTAAATAATCATTTCTTAAACTAGGGGCTGCAAACGTTCTAATTTTCATTTTCTCTATTTGAACCTAAAATAAATGAGTTTTCTTAGAAGTCTTTTTCAAAATTTGCAGTGAGAAGGGTCGTTTCGGCTCTCAATTTTGCAGTAAACAAGAATCATTTGGTATATGAATGATTACAATTCAACTCATCATATGTTGTACGAGGGGCTTACATGCTTGAAAATCGAACTTTCATTTAAAAAACATGATAAAATACCTTCCGAGTTTTCTTCATTTTTTTGGTGAAAACAGGGTTACAATACATTTTTTTATCGCTAATTGGACTTATATTTTGCCACAAAAAAAATATTTTAACAAACTGTAACTTTATGTTTACTCATTAAAAAAAAATCATAACTATAGGACCTACCTTGCCGTAAATATATTTTTTTTTAAAGACCTATAAATCACGCTGCAGCGACGCCGCGCGCTCATTCTCCGCCGAGCGCGCTTAGGGAACGGACCTGCGCTCGATCGTCAGGCGCTCATTGCTTCGTAAACATTGAGCGAGTTCCGAGAACTGTTGTATA
This sequence comes from Cydia fagiglandana, assembly GCF_963556715.1. Lineage (NCBI taxonomy): Eukaryota > Metazoa > Arthropoda > Insecta > Lepidoptera > Tortricidae > Cydia > Cydia fagiglandana. The sequence goes on from NC_085959.1 coordinate 3,290,855, forward strand.
CTATGATTAGAAAATCTTGATCCAAGGAAGAGTACATTTTTCACACCATATTAAATTTTAACAACCGACTCTCGCTTATGTGATAGATTTTCAGTGTTACTTGAATTCTGGTTAGGGTTTGCATTTTAATTATACCCGGACGACCTGGATGATGTCCAGGTTCTCTTGATGGAGTCAGGAATTGGCCACCGAACTCCTAATCTACTCATCTTAACTCCATCGTGTTTGGGCTCCATGGATTTGCCTTGACGAACACCACGGATCTAGATGAGGTCCAGGTTCTCATGATGGACTCAGGAGTTGGTCACCAGAATTCCTAATCTACTTATTATCACTCCATCGTGTTTGGGTTCATTAGATTTGCCCTGACGAGCATCATCTATCTAGATGAGGTCCAGGGTCATGAGACCCTTCTGGTGACCAACTCCTGACTCCATGATGAGATGGTCACCAGAAGTCCTAATCTACTCATCATAAGTCCATCGTGTTTGGGCTCAATAGATTTGCCCCGACGAGCACCATTGATCTAGATGAAGTCCAGGTTCTCATGATGGAGTCAGGAGTTGGTCACCAGAAATCCTCATCTACTCATTATAACTCCATGGTGTTTGGGCTCATTAGATTTGCCCTGACGAGCACCATCTATCTAGATGATGTCCAGAGTCACGAGCCTCTTCTGGTGACCAACTCCTGACTCCATTAATGAGATGGAGTTAGGAGTTGGTCGCCAGAAGTCCTAATCTACTCATCATAACTCCATCATGTTTGGGATCAATAGATTTGCCCCGACAAGCACCATCGATCTAGATGAAGCCCAGGTTCTCATGATGGAGTCAGGAGTTGGTCACCAGAACTCCGAATCTACTCATCATAACTCCATCGTATTTGGGCTCAATAGATTTGCCTTGACGAGCACTATCAATCTAGATGCGGTTGATAGATTATTAATATTATTTTATTTTATATACTTACAAATAAAGCTTCATTTGCTTCCTCCCTTTTCACATCCTTAAGGGATAATTTTTGAGATTAAAAGTTTGCTATGTTATTCCCTGGGACTCAAACTATCTCTGTACCTACCAAATATGAACTAAATTGAATATTTTAAACTTTCGCGTTTTGAACACATATTAACTCACATACCCGCGTTAGTCGTCTATAATGTGGGTTTAACTAAATTGGTTCAGCAGTTTAAGTGTGAAGAGGAATTAAAAAAAGTATTTTTTTTCTTCATATTTTATGTGTTTTTACTTCGGAATGGTGTCATTATGATGACACCTGATGATGATGATGATGATGATGACAATGAATTCGGCACCCCCGATTTATACGAAAACGATATCAAACTTGGCGCCTAGTGGCTTAAATGATACAGATATCAAGATCAAGTTGTGAGCATCGCCCCCCTCCCCCCCCCCCTCCGCCCCCTAAAAATTTACATCAAAAATCTGGGTGGCTCCACTTCTTGAATCCATCCTTGGATCCTAAGGACCAATCCTGCCAAAGGAAATCTCTTGTTCATGCAACGCCGTATGTTAGGCCCAGCACCATCCGCTATTACTTCTGTTTTAGACATAGAATCGAACTTCAGAGAGTTGTTACATTGTTAGTACTCTCAAATTTATTGTTTTTATACAGGGTGGCCAAAAAATAAGTGCTTTTCCGTTGCTAGCAAGAAAATGGTTGCTAAAAAATTTACCCTCCCATAGAAAATGGACTAGCCAAAATCTATGAAACAGTAATTTTTTTTTTGCGATTTCGGTGTAGGTCACATACTAAAAGTTGCTCAGTATAATCACTAAAGCTCCCTGGCAACGGGAATGCCCTTATATTTGGGTACCCTGTATATGCATACAAGTATATATTAGGGTGTTGCTTATTTCGTCGAAATTGAAATTTTCTATGTCTCACCCCCTTAAATTGTTCTCTTTCACTAAAAAACAATTAGAATTTTTTATTTCGTTTTAGGGGTCGCTACCGAATTTAGAAAATTTGAATCCTTCATACATTATGATTTTTTTTTAATTTTTAGTTTTTAATTAGTGAGACAGTGAGTCAAAGTATATGGAAGCTATTTACATGTAATTCAATACTAGGTATAGTCAATATATTTTAATTTTGATTCCTATTTTAGGAGTGCGCACTGCTGAATGAATATTTAGAACGCCTAAAACACGCATAATAAGCTTTAAAAAAATAGTGGTATTATTTTATGTTAAACTGCACATTAATACACCCTGATCCTGACCCGTTGATTCATATAAAAAAAAAACAAGAAAAAAGACTAAAAAAAATAATCTTGTATGGAGGGTGCAAATTTTCAAAATTCGGTAGCGACCCCTAAAACATAATTGAAAATTCTGAAAAAAATACACATTTGTTTTTTAGTGAAAGAGAACAATTTAAGGGGGTGAGACATAGAAAATTTCAATTTCGACGAAATAAGCAACACATTATGTATATATACTATAATTTAGTATAATCTTATCTTTCAAACATTTAATTATTCAACTTCCTTGGTGAACTGACTTGAATAGTTCCTTGACTTCATGGATGAACTTGTCGCAATAATTCCATGACATAGGTAAACAATCATTATTATTTATTCGTCGTTGGTTATATATTTTCTCAACACATACACTCTATTCACTACTATCATGCTTATAAAAGAGTGCCAATATAACGTTAAAATAAATTTACTTGCAAATTAAATTGAAAAGTATCAATATTATTCTCGTCTGCGTTGAAACGCGCATAGCTTTGCCGGCGCTCGCGTATCAAGCGCCAGCGCCATCTATCGAGTGTTATTTCGCAAAATCGGCGAACGCTCTAAGGAATAAGGGCTCTTAATTGGAATGTAAATGTACACTCACGGTCATTCATAGTAAATACAAAGGGCTATGTACATTAGTGACCGTGACTGTAGGTACGTGTATATTTAATTTCAATTGCAGTCGGGGGACCTTTTGATTGAGATGCACTTAGGTACATCAAGGTCCCCCTATTGTAATTGAAATTAAATGTAACGTACCTACAGTCACGGACATAAATGTGCATAGCCCTTTGTATTTACTATGAATGACCGTGAGTGTACATTTACATTCCAATTAAGATTCATAAAATTTAGTGACTAACATATTAACATTATTTTTAGCTTTTCAGTTCGCTGTTCGCTTTAAAATGCAGCAGTCGTGTTTTTAATTTTTTAATTAATTTATGTATGTTAACATTCATATTTGACACTGAAATGCTTTATCCAAAATAGTTAATAAACTTCCTTAACATAAAATTTTATATCCTTCTTATTAATGTATAAGTTATTGTATGTTGGCTGTATTTCAGTATCACTTTCTTGGAACCTTTATTTTTCACTAAGACTGTAAGTGTAAATGTTTGGTTTATCACCAGAAAGTAGGTACTCAGGATCACGAATTTTATTATGTAATGGCAAAAAGTCTTCCAGCTCGTATTCAACAAGTAAATCATCATGCAGACCTCAAAATTAACTATCAAAAAGGAACCTTCAGTTGTAGGTTATATTATGTATTTTTATAACAGTAGCGCCCAGTGTGCAATATGATGAACATAATCTTACGATTAAGAAAAAATGAGAGAGGCTGTATCAGGGACACAGCCGCTTTGGCAGACGTGAAACGTGGTGTGGACCGCCAATGCGAAGGCCGAAGGCCGAGGATTTAAGTGCTTTAACATAGAACAATAGTAAAAGTGTCTAAATGCGAAGGCCGAAGGCCGAGCTCCACGTAGGGCCGAAGGCCCGAAGCGTCCAGGATTTAAGTGCTATAACACAGAACAATAGTACAAGTGTCTAAATGCGAAGGCCGAAGGCCGAGCTCCGCGTAGGGCCGAAGGCCCGAAGCGTCCAAGAAGTCAGTGCTTAAAGACGTAACAATATTACAAGTGTCTAAATGCGAAGGCCGAAGGCCGAGCTCCGCGTAGGGCCGAAGGCCCGAAGCGTCCAGAATGTTAGTGCTTTAACACAGAACAATAATAGTACAAGTGTCTAAATGCGAAGGCCGAAGGCCGAGCTCCGCGTAGAGCCGAAGGCCCGAAGCGTCTAGGATTTCAGTGCTATAACACAGAACAATAGTAAAAGTGTCTAAATGCGAAGGCCGAAGGCCGAGCTCCGCGTAGGGCCGAAGGCCCGAAGCGTCCAGAATGTTAGTGCTTTACCACAGAAAAATAGTACAAGTGTCTAAATGCGAAGACCGAAGGCCGAGCTCCGCGTAGGGCCGAAGGCCCGAAGCGTCCTGGATTTAAGTGCTATAACACAGAACAATAGTAAAAGTGTCTAAATGCGAAGGCCGAAGGCCGAGCTCCGCGTAGGGCCGAAGGCCCGAAGCGTCCAGAATGTTAGTGCTTTAACACAGAACAATAGTAGGTACAAGTGTCTAAATGCGAAGGCCGAAGGCCGAGCTCCGCGTAGGGCCGAAGGCCCGAAGCGTCCAGGATTTAAGTGCTACAACACAGAACAATAGTAAAAGTGTCTTAATGCGAAGGCCGAAGGCCGAGCTCCGCGTAGGGCCGAAGGCCCGAAGCGTCCAAGATGTCAGTGCCTTTGCACGGAAAAATAGTAAAAGTGTCTAAATGCGAAGGCCGAATGCCGAGCTCCGCGTAGGGCCGAAGGCCCGAAGCGTCCAGAATGTTAGTGCTTTAACACAGAACAATAGTACAAGTGTCTAAATGCGAAGGCCGAAGGCCGAGCTCCGCGTAAGGCCGAAGGCCCGAAGCGTCCAGGATTTAAGTACTATAACACAAAACAATAGTACAAGTGTCTAAATGCGAAGGCCGAAGGCCGGGCTCCGCGTAGGGCCGAAGGCCCGAAGCGTCCAAGATGTCAGTGCTTTAACACATAACAATAATACAAGTGTCTAAATGCGAAGGTCGAGCTCCGCGTAGGACCGAAGGCCCGAAGTGTGCAGGACATCAGTGCCTTAGCACCGAAAAATAGTACAAGTGTCTAAATGCGAAGGCCGAAGGCCGAGCTCCGTGTAGGGCCGAAGGCCCGAAGCGTCCAGGATTTAAATGCTATAACACAGAACAATATTACAAGAGTATAAATGCGAAGGCGGAAGCGTCCAGGATGTCAGTGGTTAAACACAGAACTGACAGACTGGACGCTTCGGCCCTTCGGCCCTGCGCGGAGCTCGGCCTTCGGCCTTCGCATTTAGACACTTGTAATATTGTTCTGTGTTAAAGCACTGACATCCTGGACGCTTCTTGCCTTCGAGAGCGCAGCCTTCGACCTTCGCATTTAGTTAGACTCTTGTACTATTGCTTTGTGTTTGAATACCGAAGTCGCACATATTTGAGTAGTATCTAAATTTTATCTGTAAAGATTATTTGGGGTCATAATGATTCACTGTATCTAGATGAACTTGAATACAGCATTTGATGGGTAATTTTAAAATAATTAATTACAGTGTCACACCTATTTAAATAATTAAATGATCAATTCATTTTGGAGTAATGAATGTAACGATTAGGTACAATTTTTTTGTAAATAACTCAGCAAAATTACGAGAATAGATATTTTATACGGGTAATACACTTTTTATAGCAAACTCGTTCGTGTTTTTCCTGTAGCCATCGCATTTAAGGGAATCTAAAAGCAATTTTTTGCGCAGCACCTTTACAGGCAGAATATTTCATTCAATACTTGAGACTCAAATGAGAAAAACGGGATATATTTGAACCACAGTCGTTACCTTTTATAGTACCTATTGTCCACAGAAGTGACCTTTTCTAAATTATGTTTTACCCATTACATCAGAAAGTACCTAACTAAGATTACTATATACTTACTAGCATTAGGAACTCGGGATTGTCAAGCAGCCGTCATACGTTATACGTGTTCTATCAAAGTAACTCGCGTCGCTGCGCCGCCATAGATGCTAATACATTATTTGAGGAGATGAGCATGTATTACTATGGTGAATGTGGTATTAAAAGAACCGTTATTGCTTTATCTTACTATTTCAGGTATATTTTGTCAGTTTGGCGCCCTTTTTTTCGCACACCGTGGCCTCAAACAAGAGCAGTGATAAAAATTCTGTAAAAACTGTCACATTTTTATTTTTTAACAGCTTATTATAATTCCACGTACTTTATTTTACTCATATTTCATTAAAATAAAGTAAGATCTATCAAATGACATGAATTTTACCAAAATCGGTTAATGGGCTGATTAGTCATTACTAAATGAACACTGAAAATAGGGGTCATTTTTGCTCCGAATACGTCGTGTCTAGCGCAGAATCAGCACCATCTATGTCAGCGGCACGTGCTGTTCCGAGTAATGGCTACTTTCTTCTACACATCTGTATCAAAACTATGTTTATAGGTATTATAGTTTCGGAGATATAAGCCGCCGCGCCATAACACTTTTTCGTTACATCGGTTTTTGATCCGAGCCCCTCTACGGGTTTTTAAAGACGTTTACCTACGTTTCACGTCAAAAAAATTACTTATTTGTGCCTTTGTAAAAAAATAACAGTACAATTCAATAAAACAAACATTGAGGATAATTTTTATGTCACTCTCTAAACGAAATAAAGCCATGATTCATTTAATAAATCGAGATTATATCTGTGCCTCCAATGTAAAAGGGTTAAACTCGAGTTTGTCCAAATTACAAATTTTGCCAGTACAAGGTTTATTACATGAAACTACATCTTTTGTGCTGACACCCACGGCCCTACGACTTCTAATTGCTGAGATATCGATTGTGCAAAAGGGTTTAAGTTTGCCAAAAATCTTAACCATTATGTTCAAAACGATTTATTTTTATATTATCTCGTTTAAAAAATTGGTACTTAAGAATCGTGTTACGAACGATAGTTAAAGTAAAGTTTAATCTTAATGAATAAACTACATTTCAAGAAACATTCGGTGTAAAGAAATCAAAATTCACTTAGATCTATTTCAACTACCGAGTCTAGTTCGTGAATGACGGTAAAACTTAAGTTTTTTTATTATTTACAAACATTTTTTAAGACGTCATGTAGCTCTACTATGAGTTCCGTGAATGACAGTGAGAAGTGAAGATAGTGAGAAAGTTAAGGAAAATGTATGGAGTAATTGTACAGTGCCTCTACCGGTCACGTAAAGAACTAAAAATTTCAATTTGTACCATGAGTTACAAACGTTTTTACGCGAGTTTTCCATACTTGCCTAACTTCACACCTAAAACGCTCTCTTTCTAATTATATAATGAAAACTGAGACAGAATTATTCTGCGTAAATACTTTACGCGAGTAAACGTGACAGATGTTATGGAAAAATACGTGCGTTTCCAACGTGACATTTCTGTCGACTTGTAAACACAACAAATACGCAGATTTTTCACGAATATTAATGCAATTTTCAACGTAATATGTATAAATTTATAACAGTATGTGAACTTCAAGCAAAACTTTAAGGGATAAATCAATTAATAGTTCGATAAAAGGCTGATTTAGTACAAAGGTAATGAGTTATACTTGACATCATATTTTCCTATTTCTACTGCTACATTTGCGAAAATCACATTGCTTACGAGCAGTTTTTGGTTTTAGGCAAGAAGCTGATTGAAAACAACATTTCCCTGAAAACCCGGATTGCATCATGTATGCATGCGTATGCATGTAGAAGTTACATAGGTATTAAGAATTAAGGCTCAATACAAGGAGCGGTACATAGACATGTTGCTGTTTTTGTTGCTGGGTGCACATAACACATAGTGAGAATATTTACACAAGAATTGCTATGTATTTTATTAAGCATTATTATCTTAAATAAAATAAAACATACAAATGTTCTGTGAGTTTATTTATTTTTCTTTACTAAGTAAGTATTATTTTATTTTCCGTTGTTCAAATTATTGTATTTGGTAGGTACTCGTTTTTCATGTCAACTTGGTAACAGGAAATATAAAACTTTCTTCAAAAACTTTTGCTGGTGGTTCAGAATCTGAAAATTTAAAACACATTTATTGCCAAAAACCCGCTGCGTGGGTTCATTTTGTATTGGAAATGGGGCGCTTGGCACTGAAATATACTCGAGATCATATAGGTACTATAAAATTGAGATCGCTATTAAGGTCATACGTAGGTCGTAGGGTCTGTGCGGAAAGAGAAGAGTCGTAGGTATAATGTATGGGCTCCCCTAAATTTCACGACTCTTCTCTTTCCGCACACTCTATTAGATAATGTTACTTAGCAGTAGGCGGTGCGGACTGAAGCGAACCATTATAATACATACCTATTTTAATATTTTAAGATTTCTTCTCATGTGTGTATTATTTTCATCAAACGTAATAAATATGTAGCCAAAAGTAGCCTGTATAATCGCGCCGTATACTTTGCTTCCTATTTTTTAACACGCAAAGTCATAATTTTAACTCGATTATTAATGATGTTTACGTAATTATCATATTTTGCAATTTTTGTCTTGAATACAATATATTTTATTAATTTATACATTGTTTACTAACATTGATGTGTTTATTATTTTCGTAACTATGGCAACGTTAAATCTTTAAAAAATTGTAGAATGAAGGTTGAGTCAGTAACAAAGTGACAAAATTGGTCTTAGAGCATTTAATAACTGGAGTGGCCATTGAGTGCTTACTGTTAGGATTTAGGATTAGGGTTCCAAGCAGGAAAGAAAAGCTTGTTTTAACACCATATAGGTAATATTTATTAATCTCAAGCCAAACTACATAGTAATTGTAACGGTGCGTGTAACGAAGCGTTACACTATCGACCTTCATACTATTTCTGGCACCATACAAATTCTAAATTCCTTTTTGAAATTCAAATCCTATTCCAAATTCCATTCAATGATTTTTATTTTCAGTTCGATCACATACTTTGATCGATAAACATCATTTTATCTAACAGACTGTACTTCCCAAGTTTCTAAACACGACCGTTTAAGTGTGATTTTTATTAGTAAACGTAATAATTCATAAGTGCGTGCAGTTCAGTATAGTGCTCGTTTTGTGGCCCTGCACACCTTCCAGATATATATCTACATCATCACCAAGGCACATATTGTAAGTTATTTGATTTCTAACCTTCTGAATTACGAAAGTGTTTTTATACATACCTATCTGTTAACACGTAACCTGTATTGTTACAGGTGCCTTTTTATTTAAATAATAAATACCCCTCATCGCTCTGGACCCTGCCTTTTCATTCCCATCATCCCCGTGAGGCTCCTCTACCTGCCCCCTCACACTGGCGCCACCAACGTGCTCAAACCCGGACCTGACAAGACACCCATCCGCCCTACGACGCTGAGCAGCCCGTTCCAGTACCTCCGTGCCAGCACCTGCTCCTACCCAACAACCGCAACCAGCTGTTCCAGTCCTACATTTTTCCTTTTTCTAACAATTTTTTTTATATTGTTTGTAATTGCTAGCTTTAAGATCTTTTCAAAATTCTAAAAGGTTATAGTCGACCCAACTCAAATTTTCGCAATATCTCTTGGCCTAACATCATTTTATTTAATTTTCTATTTTACAACCAACCTTTTATCTAATCCTCAACCGTTTAACCAAAATTCTCCCCTTAAATAACCAATTACATATACATCTATCATCATTCATCATCTTATACCAATTTATCTATATCTATTTTCTAATCCCTATTATGCCAGCGTCCTACGCTTTTTGTCGCGCCACGTAACAAAACTCTTAACATAGTGATTACACAAAACATCTATCACATACAATTACACAATCCAAGATTTCCACTGAAATCTCACAAATTGGTTTCAATCCTAAGTGTTTTTAAAACTCCTTGGAGTCACTGAAGTGCGAACCAATCCTGACTTACGGCAGTACTGTTGGAGATAATCCGATAGCTTATCCTTCACCCGATTAAATAGATATACACAACTAAGCCTAATATCACAATAAACTTCTCCTTTCGATTCAATAAAAAATAAAATTTAATAACTACATATTTTATTTATATTGATAACATCAATTATTCTCTTCGTAATAGGTATCCACTTTAATAAACAATGAATCCAGCACTATTAAATAAACCTGAACTCATCTATGAGCTCAAACTCAGGAACATTCAGTTCCCAGCCACCACGCAGGCTGATGATTTAAGACAGCTCCTCACTCCAAATTTATTCGCGGACCCGTGTTCGAATCTCTCCAGCCCATATGATCTTGAACAGGATATCACCGAAATTAGCAGATGCCTCACAATAGTTTCTTCTCAGCTACAGCTTGCGACCACCAACCAAGCGAAGCACGATAGAATAGCGGTTTTCTTATTTCATTTATGTAACAGAATAGAACGTCTCCATATTACCACTGAATTATCTCCAGAAATTATTGACAACTATTCGAAAATATGCGAATTATTGTCAAAATGTCAAACAAAATTTAACATGTCACAACCGTCAACAACAACGTCAACTTACGCGTCAGCAACCTCTTTGATAGATGATTCCACAAATTTAGACCTACTTGCTCGAAAATTAACCAACCTCTCTGAAGCAAAACCAAGCGATTTTAAAAAATTCAACTATAAAGGCGATAGTTGCCCTTATGATTTTATTCGAAACATCGAAGAGTTTGCAATTGCGCGTAACATTGACGACAAACGCTTACACAAATATATATACGATTTTTTATCAGGCACTCCTTTAGATTGGTATAGGTCAAAGAAAACAACCCTTACAGATTGGAAATCATTTAAAACCCACTTCTTAAAAGATTTCGAATTGCATGACCATGACCACAACTTACTACAAAATATACATTCCCGTAAACAAAAACAACATGAACGAATAATAATGTATTTTTCAGCCATGGAAGCCCTCTTTTCCAAATTACATGAACCCCTTTCTGAAAAACAAAAAATAGATATCCTCCGTAGAAACATGAGCCCTTATTACAGTTCCAGATTAGTTCCTACAGATGTTACGTCTATAGACACATTATTCCAATCGTGCAAATGGTACGAAAGCTGTAATACTACCTCTACTTATAGCTCTAGCAACTATACCAACATTCAACAAGATTCTAACCATACCCCCCCTTCCCAACCGTATATACCACCATTCCCATTTAATAAACCGGTCCATACTGTAACAGCACCACCTTCTACGTTACGTTACTCCTGTCCGCGTTGCAGAACGAACGATCATTCTTTAGATATTTGTACAAGTAAAAATATAGTATGCTTCCGCTGTGGCAAACAAAATGTCACTTTTGCAAAATGTATAGATTGCCATAAATTTCCAAAAAACGCATAAAGGAGAAAAGTAACTTAAATAAAACTACTGCTACAGAATGGAACCAATGGTTAGATACCATTAAATTATTTATGTCATCATACAATACTACATCAGCACTTTTCACTCAAGATCCATACGATGAACGACCTTATGTCAACATCCAGACAAATAATTTAACTTTATGTGGCCTCTTAGACAGTGGCAGTGCTTTAACTATTTTCGGAAATAATTCCCATAAAATTCTCTTATCCCACAATTTTACCATAAATTACGACCATAAAGTCGTAGGCTCTGTAGCCGACGGCTACCCTATATACTCTATTGGTACAATTCAACTACCAATTTCGTACAAAAATATTGTGGCTATTATTACCGCTCATGTTATCCCTACTGTAAAACAAGGAGAAAATTCAATATAGCTCCCCACATATTACCTGACATAACGTCATATTCTGATAAACATATAGATACCCTAGTTATTTCCACCAGCGACCAACACATCACTAATTATGACAACCTTTCTGAAACTCAACAGTTAATTTCAGATACTATTATTGAAAAATTTAAAAATATTTCAACAGAAACCAAACCCTTAGGACGAACCCACCTCATTGAACATCACATAGATACCGGTGACCATCCACCAATCAAACAGCGATGCTATAGGCTTTCTCCAGAGAAACAAAAAGCTTTATGCAAAGAAGTTGATGAAATGCTAAAGCTTAATGTTATCGAACCCTGTGAAAGCCCATGGCTAAACCCTGTCATAATAACTCCTAAAAAAGATGGAACGTGGCGTTTTTGCATCGACAGCCGTAAACTAAATTCTATTACGCGCAAAGATGCCTACAAACTCCCACTCATTTCTGACATTTTAGATAATCTAAAAAATGCTAAATATCTATCATCGATAGACATAGCAAAAGCATTTTGGGAAATACCCCTACGCCCTTCTGATAGACCTAAAACTAGTTTCCATGTACCCTCAAAAGGCATGTACATGTTTCGCGTAATGCCTTTTGGATTGACTAATGCCCCTGCTACCCAACAACGCTTTATGGATGCGTTATTCCCTTCTGAAAACCTTGATAACTCAGTATTTACCTACTTAGATGATATTATCATCATAAGTAATACTTTCGATGAACACATCACTTTACTTAATAAAGTTTACCAAAGGCTAGTACAAGCCAACATTACTATAAACTTCCCCAAGTGTTCATTTTTCAAAAAAGAACTTAAATATCTTGGTTACATAGTTAATGAACACGGCTTTCAAACAGATCCTGACAAGGTTAAGGCAATACTTAACATCCCACCTCCCACAACTCCTCGAGAAGTTAAAAAGTTCCTAGGTACAGCAAGTTGGTATAGACGCTTTATCCCCGATTTCAGCACAAAGGTTGCACCACTAACTAAACTTACCTCCACTTCCAAAAAAGCACCACCATTTAAATGGACATCACTAGAAGACAATGCCTTTAAATCCATTAAAGAAGCTCTAGTCTCTACCCCTGTTCTTGCTTGCCCAGACTTCTCAAAACCCTTCGCAGTCCACTGTGATGCATCCAGCTTCGGCATCGGTGCCATGCTGACCCAAGAATTTGATGGCGTTGAGAAACCCATTGCTTATATGAGCAAATCCCTAACTGGTCCCCAAAGAAATTACTCAATTACAGAAAGAGAACTCTTAAGTGTCTTACTAGCCCTAGAACATTGGCGTTGCTATCTTGACAACGGCTTAAAGTTCACAATCTACACAGACCATTCCGCATTACAATGGTTTCTCCATCTAGATAATCCAACCGGACGTCTAGCCCGCTGGAGTATTCGTCTATCTACATTTAACTTCGAAATTAAACATAAACGTGGTAAAGATCATCTAATCCCTGACGCTTTATCACGCTTACCTTCAGTAGACGTTATTAACTACAATAGTTCTAATACCAATGACGACTGGTATAATAATATCTACGCTAAATGCAGTTCTAACCTCAACACCACTCCAGATTACATAATACATAATAATAAATTATACCGATACTCAAAAACCCCTTCGTTACTCCAATCTGAGTATAATTGGAAAGAAGTTATCCCACTAGAGTACAGAATACCCATTATCACAGAAAATCATTCCACCCCAACTTGCGCTCATTTCGGAACATTTAAAACATACAATAAAGTTAAATTGAAATATTTTTGGCCAGGAATGTACAAAGATATTTCAAATTTTATTGCCAAATGCGAGACTTGCTTAGCTTGCAAACACCAAACCCAACTAAAACTTGGCCTAATGGGTAAACCTAAGCAATGCTCTCGACCCTTTCAATGCATTTCAATAGATTTGATCGGCCCCTTGCCTACTACACTAAAACACAACAGATTCATCTTTGTCGTTACTTGCTGTTTTTCAAAATACTGCCTCCTCTTTGCGATTAAACGTGCTACGTCATCAGTAATCGTTCATATTCTAGAAAACCTAGTTTTCCTAGTGTACGGAATCCCACAGACCATAATTCTTGACCATGGTCCTCAATTCGTTAGTCAAGAGACAACGGATTTATTCCACTCCTATCAGATCCCAAAAATACACTATTGCGCAATTAAATGCGCCCAACCAAATCCCGTGGAGAGATATAATAAAGTTGTTACCACAGCAATATCCTCATTCATACAGGATGACCACAGGAATTGGGATATCAACCTACATAAGATACAATTTGCTATTAATACTTCCGTAAATGAAACAACAAATTATACTCCTTCTTTCCTTGTATTTGGTCGCGAATTAGTCACATGTGGATCAGCATACGATAAATCTGATCTCACAGATGATATTATATTCGCGCCCAGAGACGAATACGCTGATAATCTTGGTCTTCTCCAGCCTGTCTTCTCCGAAGTACAAGCCCGTCTTTGGAGAGCACACCAAACCAATTCTTCATCGTATAATAAACATCACCAACACTTCGAATTCAACGAAAATGACATCGTCTGGAAACGAAATTACGCAATTAGTAATTCTCCTAAACACTATTCTGCTAAACTTGCACCCAAGTTTATTAAATGTTCTATCCTAAAAAAAATATCACCCTTAGTATATGTCCTACAAGACATGTCCGGCAAAATGCTCGGACGATGGCATATTAGAGACCTTAAACCTCTCCCCAAAATTCTAAAATAAATAACATACTGTTTTTCCTTAATTAGATTCTTATTTGGCTCAAACTTAGCTACTTTTCTCCTAAGCTCCTAACTTGTAAAATATTGTATATAATGTTATACATTTATAATTATATCTCATCCCCATTATACATTTCGGACTCATTACATTTCGTACATACCTACTTAGTACGAATTTATACGTTCATTTATACTATTTAATTTATATAACGTTATATTACGTTCATATAACGTTATTCAAAGCTAACTCTACCAGAGTTAGAACAATACTTATTTATATATTTCTTCCCTTGACATAACGTTCATATTTACGTACTTAGGTACATACGTACCGTACAGTACATTTATTAATTCCATTAAGGAATTATCTTATGATATTTTGTAGTAATCCTACATTCCATACGGCATTATTTTGTTGAATAAATTTCAACAATCGTACTCTTTGTAGGTACACATTATTGTAGATATTATATTTAGATTCATTAATATTCAGCGGGTGGTTACTGATTAATAAGCCTTAATACTAATGGAGAGCGATTTAATGAGTACGTCCTCTACTTAAAGGAGTACTCTATTGAAACTTATTTTGGTTAAACAATTAACCAAAATTTTATAAGATGATGTATGAATGACCTTTGGTATGCATGTTTAAATCGCCTCTCTTGTATGATAAACATTGTATATAACATCCCCACCTTCTAAATTTATCACTCATACCCATATTCATTACATTATATTTACATTACGGAAAAATCCTTTGGCCATAAGCCCCAGGATTTTCCCTTCCAGGGCGACCCCGGTAGTGTAACGGTGCGTGTAACGAAGCGTTACACTATCGACCTTCATACTATTTCTGGCACCATACAAATTCTAAATTCCTTTTTGAAATTCAAATCCTATTCCAAATTCCATTCAATGATTTTTATTTTCAGTTCGATCACATACTTTGATCGATAAACATCATTTTATCTAACAGACTGTACTTCCCAAGTTTCTAAACACGACCGTTTAAGTGTGATTTTTATTAGTAAACGTAATAATTCATAAGTGCGTGCAGTTCAGTATAGTGCTCGTTTTGTGGCCCTGCACACCTTCCAGATATATATCTACATCATCACCAAGGCACATATTGTAAGTTATTTGATTTCTAACCTTCTGAATTACGAAAGTGTTTTTATACATACCTATCTGTTAACACGTAACCTGTATTGTTACAGGTGCCTTTTTATTTAAATAATAAATACCCCTCATCGCTCTGGACCCTGCCTTTTCATTCCCATCATCCCCGTGAGGCTCCTCTACCTGCCCCCTCACAGTAATAGCGTCTCATACGGGAAGAAAGAACACCTACATTTGTTTTATATTGACAACCGAATAAATCAAATATCATAGTCGTAGTAGTCTCGTAGGTATACTCTTTATTTTTTTGTTGACATTATTACTTACCCCTCTGCCGAAAAACACAATTGTGCAAACTTTTGTATGGACTGACATGGCTATTTGTACGTTACGTACAAATCATGTAGAAATAGCAATACATTTGACGTTCCCTCCCCCGCAAAAATCGGCAGACTGTTTTGTAAAGAAAATGACAGCGATGACATGTCCCTTCTAAATGCTCTTAGTGGATGGTAGAGGTAAGGAATACAATCTCCATGTAATTAATAATGAAAAAGTGTCCGTCAAAAACCTTAAGAGGGAAGTATACTACGTAATCGTCCATACAAAAAGAGAAAACGTTTTTTCACTTGTAAATACGAGTATCTTCCATTCTCCATGATTTTTAGTACGGTATTGATACAATGAAAAACTAGGTTTATGGGTTTTCTTTTTTTCGCTACTCTGGAGAGATTTAGAAAAATTATAATAGCTGACAGCGTGCCCACTTTTTGCAAATATTCTCCCATAAAGGAGTTTTATCATAAAGTCATAAAGGATTCTCCTTACCTCTACCCTCCATATTCACGGCTACCATCAGTATATGTAACATTACTTTCTGTGCATCTCACTTGCACTAATTTGCGAGAGCGAGATGCATAGATAGTAAATTACGTAGACGTGAGAAAATATGTCAATTTTGTTATTTAGTTCTATAGGTGAATCCTAGAGGCGCTGTATAAAACTCCGATATAACTCTTGCTCTGTTTTATAGTATACTTAGAAAGGGACAACATCGTTTGGAGTGGAGTGAAGTTAGGTACATAAGACCGTAAAGAAACGTAAAACGTGACACACGGCACGTTTATTCACCGAGTGTAAGTGAAAAATACTCTGCCAACTGATAGTAGAGGCAATGATGTGTAAAGGGGTATAAATAATTTACTTTGACGCAGTGTTAAAGCACTGACGTCCTGGACGCTTCGGGCCTTCAGCCCTACGCGGAGCTCGGCCTTCGGCCTTCGCATTGAGACACTTGTTCTATTATTCTGTGCTAAAACACATGTCCTGGACGCTTCGGGCCTTCGGCCTTATGCGGTGCTCGGCCTTCGGCCTTTGCATTTAGATACTTGTAATATTGTTCCGTGTTAAAGCACTGATGTCCTGGACGCTTCGGGCCTTCGACCCTACGCGGAGCTCAACCTTCGGCCTTCGCATTTAGACACTTTTACTATTGTTCTGTGCTAAAGAACTGATGTCCTGGACGCTTCGGGCCTTCGGCCCTACGCGGAGCTCGGCCTTCGGCTTTCGCATTCAGACACTTGTACTATTGCTCTTTGCTAAAGCACTGATGTCCTGGACGGTTCGGGCCTTCGGCCTTCGCATTTAAACACTTGTACTATTGTTCTGCGCTAAAGCACTGATGTCCTGGACGCTTCGGGCCTTCGGCCCTACGTGGAGTTCAGCCTTCGGCCTTCGCATTTAGGCACTTATACTATTGCTCTGTGCTAAAGCACTAACATCCTGGACGCTTCGGGACTTCGGCCCTACGCGGAGCTCAGCCTTCGGCCTTCGCATTTAGACACTTGTATTATTGTTCTGTGTTAAAGTACTTACATCCTGGACGATTCGGGCGTTCGGCCCTACGCGGAGCTCGGCCTTCGGCCTTTGCATTTAGACACTTGTACTATTTTTCTGTGCTAAAGCACTGATGGCCTGCACGCTTCGGGCCTTCGGCCCTACGCGGAGCTTGGCCTTCGGCCTTCGCATTAGCGGTCCACACCACGTTTCACGTCAGCCATAGCGGCTGTGTCCCTGATACAGCCTCTCTCAATTTTTTTCTTAAAAATTATACTACTACTACTACTACACTACTACTAAGAGAGTTGGGCGTAGCCCGACGTATTTGACACGCTGTACGCTTACCATATCCGGGCGCCTTTGGCGCCCTCATACTTAAAGCGTGGGGCTTAGCCCGACGTATGTGGCGCGATGCACGCGTTCCAAAATCGGGTGCCTTCGGCGCCCTCATACAAAAAAGCGATCCTTTTTGTATGAGGCCTTTTTCTATGCCCGATGGCATAGCCAGTGTCGAAATGCGAAGCCCGTAGATTGAACTCCGCGTAAAGCCGAAGACCCGGAGCGTCCGACAGGTACGCGCTTTCTACAATTTCCCCTAGTATCATAATTGAGAAGTCGCAATTCCACGCAAGGCCGAAGATCGAGCTGCGGCAGGTTAGTACTCGCGGAACTCGGTCAGATATTTGTAGAAATTACAGGAATTGCTAGAATCCCTAGCCCTTCGGCCTTACGCGGAGGTCGGTCTTCAGCTTACGTATTTTAACACATGTATTTCAGATATTTGTAGAAATTACAGGAATTGCTAGAATCCCTAGCCCTTCGGCCTTACGTGGAGGTCGGTCTTCAGCTTACGTATTTTAACACATGTACACAAAACCACTGTAGGTACCTACAGTGGTTTTGTGTTTCACCGCTAACGTCCCGCAGCTTAGCCTTCAGCCTCGCGTAGAAGCTCGCTTCTCTTGGACGCTTTGGGTGTTTGGCCCTACGCAGAGCTCGGCATTCAGCAATCTAGTCTCTCAGGGCTACCTACTTTTATTTGCAAGTTCATCACTTGTATGTAGGTAGGTATACTAACACTTTTTAAAGTCATTAGCGTCGAATAGACCCTTTTACATGCAGTCTGTCGCGTATTATTGATACAAATACAAATACAAATACAAATAATTTATTGAAAAAAGTATAGTACAATGGTTGTTCTTAAAGACTAAGAATTTACATAGAGACACGTGTTTTACAGATGCCTGAACTAGGATTCCCTGTGTTTCAGGCAGCGAAGGGCAATATTAAATTTATTTATTTTTAACTAGCTGTGCCCGCGGCTCCGCCCGCGTGGAATTCGGTTTGTGTCAGTAAGCTGCTAAATATAAAAAAAATTTGTAAATTACAATACATTACGCTGTATTTTTTTATTCAAAAAATTATAACATTTATAATTTCCTGCATGGTAATTTCTTAAAATAATCTTATTGTTTCATACTTTTTAGAGCGCGATTAGTCCGACTACGCCCGACTCTTTTAGTATGAGAAAGTCTAAGTCGCCTAGCTTTGGACCGCGTGCAGTGCGCCACATACGTCGGGCAATTCCCGACTCTTTTAGTATGAGGGCGCCGAAGGAGCCCGGCTTTGGAACGCATTTAGCGCGCCACGTGCGTCGGGCTTAGCCCGATGCTTTGAGTATGAGGGTGCCTTCGGCTCCCAACTTTGGCAAGCGTACAGCGTGTCACGTACGTCGGGTTACGCCCGACGCTTTGAGTATGAGGGAGGCGCCCGGCTTTGGAACGCGTACAGCGTATCACGTACGTCGGTCTAGGCCCGACACTTTTAGTATGAGGGCGCCGAAGGCGCCCGGCTTTGGAACGCGTACGTTACGCCCGACGCTCTTAGTATGAGGGCGCCGGAGGTGTAACGTACGCCGGAGTGGGAATGCGTACAGCGTGTCACGTACGTCGGGCTACTCCCGACGCTCTGAGTATGAGGGCGCCGAAGGCGCCCGGCTTTGGAACGCGTACAGCGCGACACGTACGTCGGGTTAAGTCCGAAGCAGTGCCGGATTAAGATATTTTGATGACGCGTAGCCCGACGCTTTGAGTATGAGGATGCCTTCGGCGCCCAACTTTGGCAAGCGTACAGCGTGTCACGTACGTCGGTCTACGCCCGACTCTTTTGGTATGAGGGCGCCGAAGACGCCCAGCTTTGAAACGCGTACGTTACGCCCGACGCTCTTAGTATGAGGGCGCCGGAGGCGCCCGGCTTTGGAATGCGTACAGCGTGTCACGTACGTCGGTCTACGCCCGACACTTTTAGTATGAGGGTGCCGTAGGCGCCCGGCTTTGGAACGCGTACAGCGCGCCACGTACGTCGGGCTACTCCCGACGCTCTGAGTATGAGGGCGCCGAAGGCGCCCGGCTTTGGAACGCGTACAGCGCGACACGTACGTCGGGTTAAGTCCGAAGCAGTGCCGGATTAAGATATTTTGATGCCCTAAGCATTTCTAGACCCTGGTGCCTCCTCTCCCTAAGGTCATCAAGATTACATTTTTTTTTTGGTAAATTGAGTGAAGTTCATTGCAACATTACAGCTGAGAATAGAAATCAGTCACATCATTTTATCAGGAAAATTGTCAGTGCCGCAGCAGTAATGTTCCAACAGAGTACCTAATGCTGCTGCATTCGCCACCCGAATGTCACCTTTATCATATCTTAGGTGAGAATGTAATTGAAAACGCGAGCGAAGCGAGCGGGAAATTTTTTCGATATAAAAACGCAATTTGATAGACAGTTGTACATTTTTACTTTTAGTATGGAAATCAGTCACATCATTTTATCACGAAAATTGACAGTGCTGCAGCAGTAACGTTGTAACAGAGTAATGTTGCTGCAGTCGCCACCCGAATGTCACCTATAACATACCTTAGAAAGTGATTGAAAACGCGAGCGATGCGAGCGCGAAAATTTTTCGATATAAAAATGCAATATGATAGACAGTTGTACATTTTCACTTTTAGTATGGAAATCAGTCACATCATTTTATGACGAAAATTGACAGTACCGCAGCAGTAACGTTGCAACAGAGTAATGCTGCTGCAGTCGCCACCCGAATGGCACCTTTATCATACCTTAGAAAGTTATTAAAAACGCGAGCGTAGCGAGCGCGAAAATTTTTCGATAAAAAAAACGCCTCAGCGAGGTTGTTTTCATGCATAAAAGATGCAAGAAAGCAGAGCTTGGAATTGACCAAGTGAATTGAATTGGCGAAGTGTGAGCAAGGCAGTAGGCCCAGCTGCGAAAGAGGAAAGCTTGGATTTGGATCCACGCCCAGTGTAATTAAGGCAGAAGATCAACTTTGCCGTAAGGCAAAGTAATTCAATTAAATTTGTTGATTCCGTACCCCCTCATCTAAACTTATAGTTAATATGGCAAAAACCTTCCTCGGTGGCTATTCATGTCACTACGTATAAAATTCAGCGCCATCTGTTAGTTTACCAGGGTACTCAATAGTGGTAGCACATTTGAAAAAAGTTTGCCCCTCCTTCCTAAGTAGCGCCATAAGATTCAGGGGCAAACTTAAATCAAGCGAGTTTTGTGGCTACCCCCCCTTTTAAGGGTTGAATTTTTATAGCCTATAACCTGGCCGGAGATTGTCTCGACAGATTAGTAAAGTTTGCATCAAAATCCGTTCAGCCGTTTTCACGTGATGCGCGTTCAAATAAACAGACAAACAGATAAACAGATAAACAGACAAACAGACAAAAATTCTAAAAACTGTTGGAACGTGTTCTGTTATCGATTTTAAGTATCCCTAGCCAACTTTTTTTCAAATATCTTCCAAGTACAGACTTTCGACCCTCTACAGCTTTATTATATGTATAGATTATTCACTTAATTATGAACTATATTTATTACACAAAATAACTGTAATCACCTTAACAAAGAAGTACGTTCTTAAGTATTAAAAATCACAGAACAGTATTAGGTAATCATTTTACGACTATTAGTAGGTTCTCTGTATCATCGTAAGTCATTTTATGAAGGGCGCGTCGTAGAGTATTCTTACAACAAGCATAGCTTAGTGGGTATAAGTCTAGTATTGCATTTAGCCTGTTGTACAAAAATGGACCTAAAAAGACAAAAAATCTAGATGAAAAAATGTGTTTTCTTTGTACTGTTTGGATACATATAATATCCTTGCGCCTTTTATTTCTATATTCAGAGTTGAAAGGAGTTCTGGCGTGCTGCTTTAGTGTTGTGCTTAGTATATATAATTGACGAACTGTTAGTACTTCACATGATTTATGAAGGAGGTCAGTAGGATATAAGTAGGGCCGGGAGGTAGCTACCTTTAGTAAGGCTCTCTGGGCTCTTTCTAGGGTTAGGAGTGTTGTTTTCGCTGTGCCACCCCAGGAAGAAATGCAATAAGTTAATATCGATTGACATAGTGCAAAATATACTTGCTTGATTAAATTTGGGTCAGCGATTGAACGAAGTTTTTTGAAAACAAACATTAACTTTCGAACTCTATTGCACAATGTTTCAATGTGATTTTTGAAGGAGAGGGTTTCGTCTATCATGACTCCCAAATACTTAATTTTGTCAGTATTAGCTAGAGATTGACATGAACAGAGATTGTTCGATTTATCCTTACAGTTATGTGCGTAAAGTTTGAGGTTATGTGCGTCCGGCTCTGTTTTCCGCATGGAGAATCTTATAAACTTCGTTTTGTCAGAATTCAGTGTTAGTAGGTGAAGTTTAAGCCAGTTAGATACAGCATTAAATCCGTGTTGTGCGTACTCGTAGACCTCGTTTATTGACTTTGCGGAAAAAAGTAGGGCAGTGTCATCTGCGTAGGAAATGATTTTGCCACCGTCTATTTTTAGATTGCATAGGTCATTAATATAAATTAAAAATAAGGTCGAGGCCAAAACGCTGCCTTGTGGCAAGCCAAAAGCTGTGTTTTCTAAATCGGAACTGATAGTGTTATCTATTTTTACGCATTGAGTACGTCCGTGTAGGTAGCTTGCGATTAATTTGAGCTGTGTTCCTCTAATACCTAGTGCTTCAAGTTTGTGCAGTAAAGTGGAAGTAGAAACAGTGTCAAAAGCTTTTGCGAGGTCCAGGAAGATTCCAATTGTCTTGTTACCCTTGTCTAATTCCTGAACTAAATAGTCAGTCAATTCGTGTACAGCATCTGCGGTTGATAACTTTGGCCTAAAACCAAACTGCGTCTTTGCCAATAATGCATGCTTCTCCAGATATTGTATAAGTCTATTATTAAAAATTTTTTAATACAGTTGCTCAAAAAGTGCTACTTTACGTAGCTGTTTAGCGTGCGGAAAGTTGGTTATCTCGAACTAGTGCTTTTTACTTTTCCAATTTTTTTAAATTTATACTTGTTCCAATTCACGACTACTTATTGATGAGTGTTAATATTAGTTTCCTTTAAACGTCGTAATCAGCATAAAAACCTACCGTTAATGTAAGAATACGAAAAATATTACATATTTCATATTTAATTACTTACCTCTTCATCATTATAACACGTTTATTTTTTAATATTCAATATTGAAAATTCCGTTCTTAATAAGTTGACTGAATGGAACGGAATAGCTGCCAAACGCCCATAGATATAATATACTTAAAGACGACGTCTAACCGAGCTGTCACTGTTACCACTCTTGTTTAGTGTACGATTAACAATGTTTTTCTTATTTTTTCGCAACTGTATTAAAAAACGTCGTTCGATACACGTGCGGAAATGTCATTCTTCACTCGTCCCGAGTCTTGCCACTCGCCTGCGGCTCGTGGCAAGATATCTCGGTACTCGTGAAGTAATGACATACCTTCCGCACTAGCATCGAAATGTACTATTTTCTAGGATTTTTGAGGTCGCTGGTAACAGAGAAATCGGTCTATAATTTGTTATTTCAGCTTTGCTACCAGATTTATAGATAGGGATTACAATGGATTTTTACACGACTGCCCAAACAAAAAGAGTGTATTGTGTTCAGCGTTCATGTTTGTATGTATATATTTATTTACTTATGTGAGTTTCTTTATTCCACCATAACTTCTGAATGCCTTAACCGATTTAGATGTATGATACATCATTAGAATCCTTACGTCATCCCGGGTGACATATGCTATGTGACGTCATTATAAAACCAATATGGCGGACGCAATACGCAATATTGCGTGACGTTTAGAAAAAAATATCTTGCAAACCTATCGAGTGGGGTCTCAAAATGAAGAGCTTTGAAAGGCGATTTAAAATATATGTGCAAAATAGGCGCTTAAATCTTATTTTGGTTAAATAAGGATTTACAAAATGTGCTAAGAAAAATAAATATATCTATCTTATTTAGTGAGCTATCAAATAAAAGGGTATTTACCGCTGATCATAAAAATATATACAAATCATCCATATGACTTGTATAGGTATATTTTTATAAAGTAAATTTAGGAACTAAAGCGCCCTATAGAAATCTAAACGTGTGAACTTCGATTTAAGCGATAGGGTTTGAATAATACTAAAAGAGTCGGGCATAGCACGACATACGAGGCGCGCTGCACGTGGTCCAAAACCAAGCGTCTTCGATTGTCTCATACTTAAAGAGTCGGGCGTGGCCCGACGTACGTGGCGCGCTGTACGCTTACCAAACTCGGGCGCCGTCGGCGTTCTCATACTCAAAGCAGCCCGACGTACGTGGCGCGATGTATGCGTTCCAAAACCGGGCGCCTTCGGCGCCCTCATACTGAAAGAGTCGGGCGTAGCTTGATGTTACGTCACACGCTGTACGCTAACCAAAGCCGGGCGCCTTCGGCGCCCTCATACTTAAAGCGTGGGTGGAAGAGATCCCTGAAAGGGATAAGTTCGCCTTTGTACTAATGATGTGTGTTCTTTCATGTTTTATGTTTCTTTTTGTACAATAAAGTATTTTACTACTACTAATACTAAGAGAGTTGGGCGTATCCCGACGTATTTGACACGCTGTACGCTTACCATATCCGGGCGCCTTTGGCGCCCTCATACTTAAAGCGTGGGGCTTAGCCCGACGTATGTGGCGCGATGCACGCGTTCCAAAGTCGGGTGCCTTCGGCGCCCTCATACAAAAAAGCGATCCTTTTTGTATGAGGCCTTTTTCTATGCCCGATGGCATAGCCAGTGTCTAAATGCGAAGCCCGTAGATCGAACTCCGCGTAAAGCCGAAGACCCGGAGCGCCCGACAGGTACGCGCTTTCTACAATTTCCCCTAGTATCATAATTGAGAAGTCGCAATTCCACGCAAGGCCGAAGATCGAGCTGCGGCAGGTTAGTACTCGCGGAACTCGGTCAGATATTTGTAGAAATTACAGGAATTGCTAGAATCCCTAGCCCTTCGGCCTTACGCGGAGGTCGGTCTTCAGCTTACGTATTTTAACACATGTACACAAAACCACTGTAGGTACCTACAGTGGTTTTGTGTTTCACCGCTAACGTCCCGCAGCTTAGCCTTCAGCCTCGCGTAGAAGCTCGCTTCTCTTGGACGCTTTGGGTGTTTGGCCCTACGCAGAGCTCGGTATTCAGCAATCTAGTCTCTCATGGCTACCTACTTTTATTTGCAAGTTCATCACTTGTATGTAGGTAGGTATACTAACACTTTTTAAAGTCATTAGCGTCGAATAGACCCTTTTACATGCAGTCTGTCGCGTATTATTGATGTTTGAATTGGTGCTATTTTGCCAAAGGCCATGTGTGCGTCGTGCTGAAGTTGCGTTGCGACGAAGATAATGGGGACAAAATCTTTTTTAGTGACAGTTAAAATTATGAGTCTTTATTGTGGATCTTCAAACCCTCATGGCTATTATAATTCAAAATTCCACTTCTTTTTAAAAAGTTAAGAAGCTATATTTAATATCAAATGTCAAATGTCCCAAATTGTGAACACATTTACATATTATCCACAGAAAAGACGCCCGTATTCCGGAACGGTGAGCTTAATTATAAGGTCCCAGTCCCGGGAGCTAATACCTATCCGCATAAAAAGAACTTTGTGGACAAACTAAATGGCCGGGGGAAATCTTTATAAATGGTAGTTTTACTTAGTTTTTTCACTAAAATGTTTAAAATAAAATAAATTAATTAAAAAATTAAAAACACGACTGCTGCATTTTAAAGCGAACAGCGAACTGAAAAGCTAAAAATAATGTTAATATGTTAGTCACTAAATTTTATGAATCTTAATTGGAATGTAAATGTACACTCACGGTCATTCATAGTAAATACAAAGGGCTATGTACATTAGTGACCGTGACTGTAGGTACGTGTATATTTAATTTCAATTGCAGTCGGGGGACCTTTTGATTGAGATGCACTTAGGTACATCAAGGTCCCCCGATTGTAATTGAAATTAAATGTAACGTACCTACAGTCACGGACATAAATGTGCATAGCCCTTTGTATTTACTATGAATGACCGTGAGTGTACATTTACATTCCAATTAAGATTCATAAAATTTAGTGACTAACATATTAACATTTTTTTTAGCTTTTCAGTTCGCTGTTCGCTTTAAAATGCAGCAGTCGTGTTTTTAATTTTTTAATTAATTTATTTTTTCAGACATTTCGGGAATATTCCTTCAGAGATGCACTTTTGAAAAATGTGTGTTAGCGGTGGAACAAGGATGTGTCTGAAGGTCTTTATTATTTTGTTCGAGATGCCATCCCAACCAGCCGCTGAATCTTCTTTTAAGGTCATGATAATTCTTTCAACCTCAGTTTCATCCGTGTTTAATAACACAAATGATTTGGAAGATTTGTTTGTTTCGGATAGTATTCTTAAAGGGGGTGACGACGAATCGCCCTGAATTCCCCGGACCTTTTCAGCTAGGTTTTTGCCTATGTTAACGAAAAACTCATTTGTGTTATTTGCGGCAAACAATTCAGACGGACCTACTTGCAACAAACTTGCAGATGACTCACGTTGCTTTGCTATGTATGTTAGGTTTTTAAGATATTTCCATACTAATTTACTGTTTTTTCCAGCAATTTCTAGCTGTGTTTTGTCGTAGTGTGTTTTTACGTTTTTCAGTAAGTTGTTACAAAAATTACGATATCTTTTATACGATAATTGCAATATAAGATTGTCTGGATTCGCTTTAGCATTCAAGTGTAGTTTATCTCTGTGTCTCATAGATCGAAGTAGTCCCGGGGTAATCCATGGTTTTTTATTATAATTCTTGCTATTTAGACGTGTCTTATTGGTGTTATAGGATGTTTGAATTGGTGCTATTTTGCCAAAGGCCATGTGTGCGTCGTGCTGAAGTTGCGTTACGACGAAGATAATGGGGACAAAATCTTTTTTAGTGACAGTTAAAATTATGAGTCTTTATTGTGGATCTTCAAACCCTCATGGCCATTATAATTCAAAATTCCACTTCTTTTTAAGAAGTTAAGAAGCTATATTTAATATCAAATGTCAAATGTCCCAAATTGTGAACACATTTACATATTATCCACAGAAAAGACGCCCGTATTCCGGAACGGTGAGCTTAATTATAAGGTCCCAGTCCCGGGAGCTAATACCTATCCGCATAAAAAGAACTTTGTGGACAAACTAAATGGCCGGGGGAAATCTTTATAAATGGTAGTTTTACTTAGTTTTTTCACTAAAATGTTTAAAATAAAATAAATTAATTAAAAAATTAAAAACACGACTGCTGCATTTTAAAGCGAACAGCGAACTGAAAAGCTAAAAGTAATGTTAATATGTTAGTCACTAAATTTTATGAATCTTAATTGGAATGTAAATGTACACTCACGGTCATTCATAGTAAATACAAAGGGCTATGCACATTTATGTCCGTGACTGTAGGTACGTTACATTTAATTTCAATTACAATCGGGGGACCTTGATGTACCTAAGTGCATCTCAATCAAAAGGTCCTCCGACTGCAATTGAAATTAAATATACACGTACCTACAGTCACGGTCACTAATGTACATAGCCCTTTGTATTTACTATGAATGACCGTGAGTGTACATTTACATTCCAATTAAGATTCATAAAATTTAGTGACTAACATATTAACATTATTTTTAGCTTTTCAGTTCGCTGTTCGCTTTAAAATGCAGCAGTCGTGTTTTTAATTTTTTAATTAATTTATTTTATTTTAAACATTTTAGTGAAAAAACTAAGTAAAACTACCATTTATAAAGATTTCCCCCGGCCATTTAGTTTGTCCACAAAGTTCTTTTTATGCGGATAGGTATTAGCTCCCGGGACTGGGACCTTATAATTAAGCTCACCGTTCCGGAATACGGGCGTCTTTTCTGTGGATAATATGTAAATGTGTTCACAATTTGGGACATTTGACATTTGATATTAAATATAGCTTCTTAACTTTTTAAAAAGAAGTGGAATTTTGAATTATAATAGCCATGAGGGTTTGAAGATCCACAATAAAGACTCATAATTTTAACTGTCACTAAAAAAGATTTTGTCCCCATTATCTTCGTCGCAACGCAACTTCAGCACGACGCACACATGGCCTTTGGCAAAATAGCACCAATTCAAACATCAATAATACGCGACAGACTGCATGTAAAAGGGTCTATTCGACGCTAATGACTTTAAAAAGTGTTAGTATACCTACCTACATACAAGTGATGAACTTGCAAATAAAAGTAGGTAGCCCTGAGAGACTAGATTGCTGAATACCGAGCTCTGCGTAGGGCCAAACACCCAAAGCGTCCAAGAGAAGCGAGCTTCTACGCGAGGCTGAAGGCTAAGCTGCGGGACGTTAGCGGTGAAACACAAAACCACTGTAGGTACCTACAGTGGTTTTGTGTACATGTGTTAAAATACGTAAGCTGTGTTGGAGGTTGCATATGTACTGCACTGGCAGAATATATTATAAACCTATTACTGTTTTTTTTTTTTTTTTATTATGCATGGGTTTACTCATGGCCACAGACTAGCCGAGGCGTAGACGTGGCCTACGATGGAGCGAGCTCGCCCAGAAGGTGCCTGTTCACTCTTGATTTGAAGGTTGCCGGGTTATAAGAGCACGGAAATATAGACGCCGGCAAGGAATTCCATTCCTTGGCAGTGCGCATAAGGAAAGTAGAAGCAAAGCGCTTAGTGCGAATTGGCGGAATATCTACCAAGTAAGGATGGAAACCGGCCGTGCGTCTAAAAGTCCGATGGTAGAATGGGGACGGTGGAATGAGCTCGTGTAGCTCTTGGGCACACTCCCCGAAGTGCAACCTGTAGAATACCGACAGGCTGGCGACTTTCCGCCGATGGGCCAAAGTCTGAAGCTTAGCCGTTAGCTTCTTGTCGCCAATCATCCTCCTGGCTCTGCGCTCCACTGAGTCCAAAGCGGCGAGTTGGTATTTAGCTGAGCCATCCCACAGGTGGCTGCAATACTCCATACACGACCGGACTTGAGCTTTGTAAAGTGTTAGAAGCTGTCCAGGTGTGAAGTATCGCTTCACCTTATTTAGGACGCCCAGCTTTCTGGCCGCAGTTTGTGCTTTAGACTCAATGAAGCTGCCGAAGCCGAGGACTGAACTCAGCTCCATGCCGAGGAGTTCCAGGCTGT
This sequence comes from Cydia fagiglandana, assembly GCF_963556715.1. Classification (NCBI taxonomy): domain Eukaryota; kingdom Metazoa; phylum Arthropoda; class Insecta; order Lepidoptera; family Tortricidae; genus Cydia; species Cydia fagiglandana. The sequence continues at coordinate 3,319,840 of NC_085959.1, forward strand.
CGGCAATAGGTACAGATGCACCCCGGAAAGAAGGAGTCAGGTCGAATGGACTCCGTTTAGCGGAAAATAGACACGCCTGCGTTTTGGAGGCATTGAACGTGACCAGATTGTCATCACCCCACTGGGAAACGAGACTAAGGGTCAAGTTCATTCGCTCAACCATGGCCTCTCTCTGTGAACGTATATCCTCCCTGCTGTCCCCTGCACTAGCCAAATATCTCTCAACAACCGTACTGTCATCTGCATAACCTACAATGCTGGGTTGCAGCATGTCGTTAATGTGGAGCAGGAAAAGGGTTGCGGAGAGAACAGACCCCTGAGGAACACCGGCGTCAATGGCCATGAGGTCCGAAGAGCAGCCATCAATAACTACTCTGATCGACCGTTCACTCAAGAAATCAGATAGCCAGCTACAAAAATCAGCAGGGATGCCGTAAGCAGGAAGCTTGCTAAGGAGACTTGCGTGCCAAACCCTGTCAAAGGCCTTCGAGATGTCCAGTGAAACAGCAAGCGCTTCACCGTTCCTCTCGATGGCCTCGCCGCAGTAGTGCGTGACATGCGCTAAAAGATCCCCAGTAGACCGACCTATGCGAAAGCCATATTGACGGTCACTGAGCAGATCATTTGCTTCGAGGTATGCCAGCAGTTTGCCGTTAAGTACCCTTTCCATGACTTTACAGAGCATGGAGGTAATGGCGATTGGTCGGTAATTGCAGGGATCAGCACGACTACCCTTCTTGGGTACTGGCTGCACGTTTGCAAGCTTCCAGGATTTCGGCACCGTTCTTGTTTGGAGAGAGAGGCGGTACAGGCGTGTCAGTACAGGAGACAACTCAGGCGCACACTGCTTTAGTACACGTGCAGGTATACCGTCTGGTCCATTGGCCTTATTCACGTCAAGATTCAGCAGAGCTCGGCGTACCTCTTTTTGATGTATAGCAATTCTCTGCATAGAGGAACTGCAATGAGGTAGCGTAGGTGGAAGTTTTGAGCCTGCATCTAGACGTGAATTGCTCGCAAACAGAGAAGCAAACAAGTTAGCTTTCTCTGTCGCGGAGTGGGCCAGTGTCCCATCAGGTTTCTGCAGAGGTGGCAATGTGGGTCGGCAGAAGTTGGATTCGACCGCTTTCGACAGGGACCAGAACCGCTTGCTACCAGGAGGGTAGGAGGCGAGTTTGGCCCCTATTCGACTGACGTGGTCGAATCGAGCCTTTCTAAGCACCCGTTTGCAGGACTTGGCAGCTGAGTTAAAGGCTTTTTTCTTCGCGCGAACCCTCTGTGCTCCAGCTTTGGTATCGCGGGCTAGTACCCAAGCCTGGTATGCAGACTGCTTAAGAGCCTCGGCTCGAGCACAGTCCGAATTGTACCATGCTCGGGTCTTGTGATCGAGCGATAGGTCGGAGAACGGAATGAAATATTCCATTCCCTGCCGAATCACATCCGCAACAGCCTCAGCAGAACACGAGGGGTCACCCGAAGAAAAACAGACCTGCTGCCAGGGGAAAGACGCAAAGAAATGCCGCATCTCATCCCAGTCCGCTGACTCGTATCGCCATACTCTCCTCGTGCCCCTAGGGCAGAGATCAGGAGGAGAGTGGATCGACACGGATTTCACCAGACAGTGATCGGACGATCCTAGCGGAGCTGAGACCGAAACCGAGTGCCTGTCTGGATCAGTTGTCAGCAGAAGGTCAAGGCAATTGGGTGTATGGTCAGTAACATCCGGTATCCGCGTCGCAACATTTACCAGCTGGGTAAGGTTTAGGGATACAGCAAATTTGCGCGCTTCCCTCCCAGCGTGGCAAGTATTCTTGTACGGGAACAGCCACTCCTCGTGGTGGGCGTTAAAGTCCCCAAGGAATACGAGTTGAGCCGCGGGGTACCGCTGTTGGGCTTTATCTGCCATCTCAGTAAGGTGGTCAAAGAGCCTAGTTGTCTCCTGGTTTCCGCTGTGCGATCGGTAGACACAGGCATACAGAGTTTTCTCTGAGCCCGAGTCGACCATAATCCACAAAGTGGAAAACCCGGCAGCCTCAAAGCAACGGGGACGCTTGCAGCAAATGTCATCGCGGACGTACACACAGACCCCAGCACGTGCTCTGAACTTATGTTCCAGTGAGTAGCCTGGGTAGTTGAGGTACGACGCGTCCGCTGGGGTTTTGATTTGCGTCTCCGTCAAAAAGAATAGGTGCGGTTTATCGGTTTCAAGATGGTGGTGGACCGGATCGATATTTGAGTGCAACCCCCTGATGTTGGTGAGGTGCACTTTCAATGGGAGGAAGTGCAGCCGGTGTTTAACCCTATTCTAATGTAATGTCAATATTTGAATATGTTTGAATAGAAAATATATGGATTCTACCCAGAACTGGCGTTGACTATCTGTTCCACTTATTCCGCTGGAGACCAGGACCCTGGTTCTTCTAATAGGTAATGTGCCTCACGCACTGATAGTGCTAGTTTATAAAACAGTGGTAGAAATATTCGAGTAGTTGTGAAACTTGCGTAAATGTAAATTATGTCTGAAGAGAAAGAAAACGGCATATGTGGTATAAAGAAGCTGAAGGGATCGTCGGACTACCCAAACTGGAAGTTCCTGGTACGTAATTACCTTGAAAATAAAAATTGGTGGGAGGTAATATCGAAAGATGTAGTAAATGCTGATATAGACAGGAAAGCACGAACAACTATTTGCCTGTTGTTGGAGCCAGAGTGCTTTACCCACGTCTACAATGCAAAGACTGCCAAAGAAGCCTGGAACAACCTGAAGAACGCCTATGAAGATAAAGGTTGGGGCAGACGTATCCACATACAGCGAGAGCTCTTTAACTGTAAGTTGGAGAATTTCAATTCTATGGAGAGCTACATATCCAAAGTGACGTACCTTGCACAGCAGTTGGACGATATTGACGCAAAAATCCAAGAAAATTGGTTGATATCGATTTTGCTCGGTGGTTTGACGGCGGAGTATATTAGAAGAACCAGGGTCCTGGTCTCCAGCAGAATAAGTGGAACAGATAGTCAACGCCAGTTCTGGGTAGAATCAATATATTTTCTATTCAAACATATTCAAATATTGACATTACATTAGACAGTAATAGGTTTATAATATATTCTGCCAGTGCAGTACATATGCAACCTCCAATACGCCCTCTTAAACTATTACGGACATACATAATTACTATTGTACTATTGTACTCGTCTGTACTCGGTACATAAAATAAAATTTATATTCTAAACTATTGTGCCTGACTGTACACAAACATAGAAATCCGCCAACAAATTAAATCGCATAAAAAGCAAAAACTAGAAAATTATTCTATTACCTAACACAAAATATTTAAAAAACATATAACACATTATAGTATCAAACACCTAACTATACTCTAGTCCGCCCTCTTAATAGGATAATTTGACAAGGATAAATCCTTCAAAAATGAGAGAGGCTGTATCAGGGACACAGCCGCTTTGGCAGACGTGAAACGTGGTGTGGACCGCCAATGCGAAGGCCGAAGGCCGAGGATTTAAGTGCTTTAACATAGAACAATAGTAAAAGTGTCTAAATGCGAAGGCCGAAGGCCGAGCTCCACGTAGGGCCGAAGGCCCGAAGCGTCCAGGATTTAAGTGCTATAACACAGAACAATAGTACAAGTGTCTAAATGCGAAGGCCGAAGGCCGAGCTCCGCGTAGGGCCGAAGGCCCGAAGCGTCCAAGAAGTCAGTGCTTAAAGACGTAACAATATTACAAGTGTCTAAATGCGAAGGCCGAAGGCCGAGCTCCGCGTAGGGCCGAAGGCCCGAAGCGTCCAGAATGTTAGTGCTTTAACACAGAACAATAATAGTACAAGTGTCTAAATGCGAAGGCCGAAGGCCGAGCTCCGCGTAGAGCCGAAGGCCCGAAGCGTCTAGGATTTCAGTGCTATAACACAGAACAATAGTAAAAGTGTCTAAATGCGAAGGCCGAAGGCCGAGCTCCGCGTAGGGCCGAAGGCCCGAAGCGTCCAGAATGTTAGTGCTTTACCACAGAAAAATAGTACAAGTGTCTAAATGCGAAGGCCGAAGGCCGAGCTCCGCGTAGGGCCGAAGGCCCGAAGCGTCCTGGATTTAAGTGCTATAACACAGAACAATAGTAAAAGTGTCTAAATGCGAAGGCCGAAGGCCGAGCTCCGCGTAGGGCCGAAGGCCCGAAGCGTCCAGAATGTTAGTGCTTTAACACAGAACAATAGTAGGTACAAGTGTCTAAATGCGAAGGCCGAAGGCCGAGCTCCGCGTAGGGCCGAAGGCCCGAAGCGTCCAGGATTTAAGTGCTACAACACAGAACAATAGTAAAAGTGTCTTAATGCGAAGGCCGAAGGCCGAGCTCCGCGTAGGGCCGAAGGCCCGAAGCGTCCAAGATGTCAGTGCCTTTGCACGGAAAAATAGTAAAAGTGTCTAAATGCGAAGGCCGAATGCCGAGCTCCGCGTAGGGCCGAAGGCCCGAAGCGTCCAGAATGTTAGTGCTTTAACACAGAACAATAGTACAAGTGTCTAAATGCGAAGGCCGAAGGCCGAGCTCCGCGTAAGGCCGAAGGCCCGAAGCGTCCAGGATTTAAGTACTATAACACAAAACAATAGTACAAGTGTCTAAATGCGAAGGCCGAAGGCCGGGCTCCGCGTAGGGCCGAAGGCCCGAAGCGTCCAAGATGTCAGTGCTTTAACACATAACAATAATACAAGTGTCTAAATGCGAAGGTCGAGCTCCGCGTAGGACCGAAGGCCCGAAGTGTGCAGGACATCAGTGCCTTAGCACCGAAAAATAGTACAAGTGTCTAAATGCGAAGGCCGAAGGCCGAGCTCCGTGTAGGGCCGAAGGCCCGAAGCGTCCAGGATTTAAATGCTATAACACAGAACAATATTACAAGAGTATAAATGCGAAGGCGGAAGCGTCCAGGATGTCAGTGGTTAAACACAGAACTGACAGACTGGACGCTTCGGCCCTTCGGCCCTGCGCGGAGCTCGGCCTTCGGCCTTCGCATTTAGACACTTGTAATATTGTTCTGTGTTAAAGCACTGACATCCTGGACGCTTCTTGCCTTCGAGAGCGCAGCCTTCGACCTTCGCATTTAGTTAGACTCTTGTACTATTGCTTTGTGTTTGAATACCGAAGTCGCACATATTTGAGTAGTATCTAAATTTTATCTGTAAAGATTATTTGGGGTCATAATGATTCACTGTATCTAGATGAACTTGAATACAGCATTTGATGGGTAATTTTAAAATAATTAATTACAGTGTCACACCTATTTAAATAATTAAATGATCAATTCATTTTGGAGTAATGAATGTAACGATTAGGTACAATTTTTTTGTAAATAACTCAGCAAAATTACGAGAATAGATATTTTATACGGGTAATACACTTTTTATAGCAAACTCGTTCGTGTTTTTCCTGTAGCCATCGCATTTAAGGGAATCTAAAAGCAATTTTTTGCGCAGCACCTTTACAGGCAGAATATTTCATTCAATACTTGAGACTCAAATGAGAAAAACGGGATATATTTGAACCACAGTCGTTACCTTTTATAGTACCTATTGTCCACAGAAGTGACCTTTTCTAAATTATGTTTTACCCATTACATCAGAAAGTACCTAACTAAGATTACTATATACTTACTAGCATTAGGAACTCGGGATTGTCAAGCAGCCGTCATACGTTATACGTGTTCTATCAAAGTAACTCGCGTCGCTGCGCCGCCATAGATGCTAATACATTATTTGAGGAGATGAGCATGTATTACTATGGTGAATGTGGTATTAAAAGAACCGTTATTGCTTTATCTTACTATTTCAGGTATATTTTGTCAGTTTGGCGCCCTTTTTTTCGCACACCGTGGCCTCAAACAAGAGCAGTGATAAAAATTCTGTAAAAACTGTCACATTTTTATTTTTTAACAGCTTATTATAATTCCACGTACTTTATTTTACTCATATTTCATTAAAATAAAGTAAGATCTATCAAATGACATGAATTTTACCAAAATCGGTTAATGGGCTGATTAGTCATTACTAAATGAACACTGAAAATAGGGGTCATTTTTGCTCCGAATACGTCGTGTCTAGCGCAGAATCAGCACCATCTATGTCAGCGGCACGTGCTGTTCCGAGTAATGGCTACTTTCTTCTACACATCTGTATCAAAACTATGTTTATAGGTATTATAGTTTCGGAGATATAAGCCGCCGCGCCATAACACTTTTTCGTTACATCGGTTTTTGATCCGAGCCCCTCTACGGGTTTTTAAAGACGTTTACCTACGTTTCACGTCAAAAACCTTTTAACTTCGGGCCAGAAACACTTTTAGTTAAGATGTCCGCTATCATTTTATCTGTTGACATATACCTTATTTCAACCTTATTAGCCAGTACACATTCACGGATAAAATGATACTTAATATCAATGTGTTTTGTCCTATTATGCATCATTTTGTTGGCTGCAATTTTATGTGCCGACTGATTGTCATTAAAAATGACTACAGGTTTACTCTCTACAGTAGTCAAACTGTTCAGTAAACTACGCAAATATAATGCTTCCTTTGAAGCTTGGCTCAGCCCTACGTACTCTGCCTCTGTAGAGCTCAATGATACTGTCGCCTGTTTTTTGCTTTCCCAAGCAACAATATTGTAGCCTAACTTGAAAATTAACCCCGTGAAGGATTTGCGATCGAGTGCGCCACCCCAATCTGCATCTACATAGCCACGTAAGTCTAAGTCACCTGTTTTTCGAAAAGTGAGACACACGTTAGACGTACCTTTTAAATACCTTAAGACCCGTTTCGCGCACTTAAAGTGTATTTCATCATAACATGAATTAAATTGAGACAGTACACTTACGGCGTGTGCAATGTCTGGTCGCGTATTACAGGCTAAATAATTTAGACATCCTATCAAATTTTGGTATGGTAGGTGGCATTGGGAATCAGTCGATCTCTCTAATTTCATTCCTACTTCCATTGGAGTAGTTACCGGCTTAGCTTCTGTCATGTTAAAGTCCCTCAAGCAGTCCAAAATAAACTGTTCCTGATCGAGATGGATAAGTCCCTTCTCTCGTCTCAGTCTCATGCCTAAAACATGTCTAGCCGCGCCTAAATCCTTCACCTTAAACTTGTCAAGCAAACCTGATTTTAATCTTTGCTTTTCCTGTTCACAATTGCCAAATATAAAAAGATCATCAACATAGATCACGACAATTAACTTCTTGTTACCTTTAAGCTGTTTTTGATACAAACACGGTTCTATTTTTGATTGTACAAAGCCTAAATTTAACATTTCACTGTCCAACTCTTTGAACCAAGCATTTGAGGCTTGTTTCAAACCATACAGAGATCGCTGCAGCTTACATACCTTGGTTTCTTGACCTTTGGCGACTGCTCCTTTCGGCTGAAGCATGTAAATATCCTCTTTTATCTTCCCGTATAAAAATGCAGTCGTGACATCCCATTGGTCAATAAACCAATCGTATTCAGCAGCTAGCGAGAACAATAATCGTAGAGTAGAGCTTCTAACTACCGGAGAGTAGGTCTCCGTATAATCTACACCACATACCTGTGTGAACCCTTTCGCTACGAGTCTAGCCTTGTACTTCGTTACCTTGCCGTCGCTATCTTTCTTGATCTTGAACACCCATTTGCATTGGATTGGCTTCTTATCAGCTGGTAGATCCACTAACGTCCAGGTCTGGTTCTCCTTAAGTGACGTAAGTTCATCATCTATAGCTTTCTGCCATAATTCGCTGTCCGGTCTCGCCAGTGCTTCCTCTATGGTGACAGGATCTCCATCAAGATTGCTCTCTTTGGCATACATGACATTGCAACCGTACCGATCAGCTTGTCTGCGTTCTCTCTGAGGATACCTCCTTTCTGATAGGCCAGGTATTATCACTTCGCCATGCACGTACCTGATGAGGTGGTCACTAACCACCTCATCAGGTACGTGCACATGCTCAGGTACATCAGGTTCAGGTCCTTCTATGTTCTCGTCTACAGCGTCAACAAACTCATTCTCGTGCGCTTCCGATACTTCAGGAACACTCGTGGATCCATTTAATAAACAGGTCTGACTATCAGAGTCCGTATCCAGGTTAATGACGACTTCTGACGACTTCTTGACATTGTCTTTCTGAAGAAACACATTCTCTAAAAATTTTACGTCTCTCGCAGTTGTCACTTCACCCGTCTTTGGATTCATCAGACGATAACCTTTCTGATTGTCTGGATATCCTATGAAAATCATTGGTTCTGTCTTCATATCCAATTTACGTCTCTTTTGTTTTGGTATAAGTCTATAAGCCAAACAACCAAATATTCTCAGATGACTGACATCCACGTCTTTTCCAGTCCAAAGCTTTTCAGGCACTGCATTATTCAAAGCTTTCGTGGGGCTCCTGTTCTTCAAATAAACAACAGTATTAACAGCCTCCGCCCAATATTTTTTGCTCAGGTTCGATTCTGACAGTAGTGTTCTTGCTTTTTCGATGATCGTACGATTGGCTCTCTCGACAACAGAATTCTGCTCAGGCGTGTAGGGTACAGTCGTCTGGTGTTTTATTCCTGCAGACTTCAAAAAAGCATTAAATTGTGCATTACAGTACTCTCCACCTCCATCCGATCTCAAGATTTTAATCGATTTACTCGTCTCATTCTCTACTTCCGCCTTATATTCATGGAACTTATCGAAAGTTTGACTTTTATTTTTCAAAAAATAAACATGAGTCTTTCGAGTATAATCGTCGATAAAAAGCAGAACATACCTCGAACCTCCGAACGACGGCTCTTCCATGGGTCCGCATAAATCAGTATGAACGATTTGCAGAACATCCGTGGCTCTCGTACCTTTGTTTTTAAAGGGACTCTTGCACGTCTTTCCTTCAATACAGGGAATACATGGTTCGCACAAATCTGTGCTCTTAAATTGCATACCGGTCACGATGTTTTTCATTTTCAACATATAATTTCGGGATAAATGGGCCAAGCGCTTATGCCAAACGTTAGAAATGTTTTCATTTTGTTTTGACAGTGTCAAATAAACGACGTTGTTTTTCTTTTCTGTCAACTCGTAAATGCCATCGACTTCTTTACAACTTGCAATAGTTCGGTTCTTCTTTTGAATTACGCAACCTTTTTCGTCGAATATAACTTTACATTTCTTCTTGGTTAAGTCGCTTACCGAAATTAAATTCATGGACAAATCGGGAACATGCATAACGTTTTCTAAGTTTAATTTTTCGTTCTCGCTGACTTGGGGCTCAGCGTTCCCCCGTCCTTTTACTGGTAATTTCTCACCGTTTGCTACCGATATTTTCATGCTGCCTCTTTCAGGTTTATAGGACAACAACCTACTCTTGTCGTGGGTAAGGTGGTTAGAGCATCCGCTGTCAAGATACCACTTATCTTTGTCAATCGCCTCCTTAGTGTTCAGGCACACATTCGCGGTCTTGGTACGCTCCTTGCATTCGGACGCCTTATGTCCTTGTTCGTGGCACCTGTAGCACTTATAAACAAATTTCTGCTTACGATCGTTAGGTTTAGGTGTAGATCTGGCATCGTTTCGTGCTTTACGTGTCACTAAGGCTTGCTCGTAGTCCGTGTTCAACTTGCTCTGACGACCTCCTTCTTGCAACAATTTCGTCTTAATTTGCTCTAACGTGATTGGTTGGCCACTATTATCTACAGCCATTATGAGGGGGCTGTATAGTCCTCCACATCGATTTCGATGACGGCGACCTCAGCAATCAAGGGATTTTCCTCTTATGAGCTCTTATGTGGCTGGCCAGGCCAAACTTGTTTTTAAAAACTCTGTCACATTCACGGCAGTAGAGTTGACCGGCTGTGTTGTACGTATACACGTAGGAGGGCTTAGGCCTTTCCTTGCGTAATTGGCGTTTTACGTCTAGTGTCGCGAGGCGGTTTTCCTCAAACGACTTGATGGATTCAAAGATGGTAGACCGCCAAGATGACCGCTTTGCAGCGAGCTCCTCCCAACGTGCAGGATCGATGACACACGCGTTTAGGTGACGCTTGAGCACGTCTTTATATCGGAGATATTGACCGCCGTGCTTTCGCTTACCCTCTGCTAATTCTGAGTAGAATATAGCTTTAGGCAAGCGGCGATCGTCCATCCGGAGAACATGCTCACACCACCTCAACTGACGCTGCATCAATAGTGCCTCCATGCCGAACACCCCGGAACGACGCAGCACCTCAGAGTTGGGAACACGGTCCTGCCATTTAATCCTCAGTATAGATCTTAGACATCTTAGGTGGTAAGTGTCTAGTCTTTTGACATCTGGCTTGTACAGGCACCATGTCTCTGCGCCATACAGAAGGGCTGGGATTATTAGGGCCTTATAGACGCTTATCTTAGTCTCTAGATTGATGTCATGGGACCTCCAGACACGATCAGTGAGTCGCCCGAAGCTGGCAGCGGAGTTGGCAATGCGAGAAGGTATTTCTGAAGCCAGGGTGTTGTCTTGGCGTATAGTGCTCCCAAGATATTTAAAATGGCACACTTCATCTAGTGGTTTTCCATCTAGATACAGCGGTGTTGAATCAGATTCAACTCCCCGGGGTGGTTGTTTGAGGATTTGCGTCTTGGAAGCACTTATTACCAGGCCGAATTGTTGGCAAGAGCGGTTTAATGCGTCCAGGTAGCTTTGGAGATGCGCCATACTGTCAGACATAAGGCATACGTCGTCAGCATAGAGTATCTCCAATATGGAGACACGTTGCACTTTAGATTTCGCCCTGAACCTTGATATGTCAAAGACACCTTTCTCAGTCCTCACATTTAGTTGTATTTGGTTGCCACAACACTTTAAAGCGTCTCTCATCACCACTGAAAAGTATATGGCAAAGAGGGTGGGTGCCATGACACATCCCTGCTTCACTCCGCTTGTAACCTGAATCTCCTCAGAGAGTTCGTTTTCATGTTGAACCTGCGCTTTCATGCCATCATGGAAATGGCGAATGAGGTTTACGAACCTCTTTGGATATCCAGATTTTCGCAGAACAAGCCATAAAGCTTCGCGTGGGACTCTGTCAAACGCCTTTTCCAAGTCCACAAAGCACATGTAGAGAGGCCGTTGGTGCTCAAGGCTTTTTTCTTGGAGTTGCCTCACAACAGCGATAGCGTCAATGGTACCGCGGCTAGGACGGAATCCACATTGGCTCTCTGGGAGGTGTTGTTCAGCTAACTCACTTAAGCGGGCGTTTATAATGTGAGCGAGGATTTTACCAGCACAAGAGAGAAGCGATATTCCACGGTAAGAGCTGCAATCGGAGACATCCCCTTTCCCTTTATACAGCTTACAAATTACCGCATCCCTCCAGTCCTGAGGCACCTGTTCAGCATGCCACGCTCTTAGTATTAGTTGGTACAACTTGCCGATAATGCTGTGCCCACTATATTTATAAACCTCTGCAGGAAGTTGGTCCAACCCAGGTGTCTTTGAGTTTTTGAGACGCTTCACGGCTCTTACGAACTCTCAATCATCATCAACATCTCAATTATGGCAATCATTTGCAAAAAACCTCCATGCCTGTGCTCTGGAAACTATAGGAAAACCGGAGAAGAAGGATCAAGACTGGTTTGATGCAGCGGACAGCAGTATAAAAATGCTTGTTGAAAGATACAGGCATGAATTAAACTCGAAGTCTGCGGGTACCCCTGCTGGAAGGGAGGCTCAACACAATCTCAGATCTAAGGTTCGTGAACTGAAGGATAAGTGGTGGAAGGGAAAAGCTGCTGAACTACAAAACTATGCCGACACACATCAGACTGGTAAGTTCTTTGAAGGCATACAGGCCATCTTTGGCCCACGAGTCCGAAAGGTCGCTCCAATGTACTCAAAGGACAGGCAGTACCGAGTTACGGATAAAGATGCCGTATTAAAGCGGTGGGCGGAGCATTTTAACTATGTTCTAAATCCCGACGCGCTCAGTGCAAACCTGCCTTATATCGACACACTCGAAGAACTACCAGTTTATCAAGAGCTAGATGAGCCACCAACTTATGAGGGGGCTGTACTCCGCCGTCAAACCACCGAGCAAAATCGATATCAACCATTGCGTACCATTACAACCTGGTACGTAATTATTTTCAAGGTAATTACGTACCAGGAACTTCCAGTTTGGGTAGTCCGACGATCCCTTCAGCTTCTTTATACCACATATGCCGTTTTCTTTCTCTTCAGACATAATTTACATTTACGCAAGTTTCACAACTACTCGAATATTTCTACCACTGTTTTATAAACTAGCACTATCAGTGCGTGAGGCACATTACCTATTAGAAGAACCAGGGTCCTGGTCTCCAGCGGAATAAGTGGAACAGATAGTCAACGCCAGTTCTGGGTAGAATCCATATATTTTCTATTCAAACATATTCAAATATTGACATTACATTAGACAGTAATAGGTTTATAATATATTCTGCCAGTGCAGTACATATGCAACCTCCAACACAGCTTACGTATTTTAACACATGTACACAAAACCACTGTAGGTACCTACAGTGGTTTTGTGTTTCACCGCTAACGTCCCGCAGCTTAGCCTTCAGCCTCGCGTAGAAGCTCGCTTCTCTTGGACGCTTTGGGTGTTTGGCCCTACGCAGAGCTCGGTATTCAGCAATCTAGTCTCTCAGGGCTACCTACTTTTATTTGCAAGTTCATCACTTGTATGTAGGTAGGTATACTAACACTTTTTAAAGTCATTAGCGTCGAATAGACCCTTTTACATGCAGTCTGTCGCGTATTATTGATGTTTGAATTGGTGCTATTTTGCCAAAGGCCATGTGTGCGTCGTGCTGAAGTTGCGTTGCGACGAAGATAATGGGGACAAAATCTTTTTTAGTGACAGTTAAAATTATGAGTCTTTATTGTGGATCTTCAAACCCTCATGGCTATTATAATTCAAAATTCCACTTCTTTTTAAGAAGTTAAGAAGCTATATTTAATAACAAATGTCAAATGTCCCAAATTGTGAACACATTTACATATTATCCACAGAAAAGACGCCCGTATTCCGGAACGGTGAGCTTAATTATAAGGTCCCAGTCCCGGGAGCTAATACCTATCCGCATAAAAAGAACTTTGTGGACAAACTAAATGGCCGGGGGAAATCTTTATAAATGGTAGTTTTACTTAGTTTTTTCACTAAAATGTTTAAAATAAAATAAATTAATTAAAAAATTAAAAACACGACTGCTGCATTTTAAAGCGAACAGCGAACTGAAAAGCTAAAAATAATGTTAATATGTTAGTCACTAAATTTTATGAATCTTAATTGGAATGTAAATGTACACTCACGGTCATTCATAGTAAATACAAAGGGCTATGTACATTAGTGACCGTGACTGTAGGTACGTGTATATTTAATTTCAATTGCAGTCGGGGGACCTTTTGATTGAGATGCACTTAGGTACATCAAGGTCCCCCGATTGTAATTGAAATTAAATGTAACGTACCTACAGTCACGGACATAAATGTGCATAGCCCTTTGTATTTACTATGAATGACCGTGAGTGTACATTTACATTCCAATTAAGATTCATAAAATTTAGTGACTAACATATTAACATTATTTTTAGCTTTTCAGTTCGCTTTAAAATGCAGCAGTCGTGTTTTTAATTTTTTAATTAATTTATTACACGACTGCCCAAACAAAAAGAGTGTATTGTGTTCAGCGTTCATGTTTGTATGTATATATTTATTTACTTATGTGAGTTTCTTTATTCCACCATAACTTCTGAATGCCTTAACCGATTTAGATGTATGATACATCATTAGAATCCTTACGTCATCCCGGGTGACATAGGCTATGTGACGTCATTATAAAACCAATATGGCGGACGCAATACGCAATATTGCGTGACGTTTAGAAAAAAATATCTTGCAAACCTATCGAGTGGGGTCTCAAAATGAAGAGCTTTGAAAGGCGATTTAAAATATATGTGCAAAATAGGCGCTTAAATCTTATTTTGGTTAAATAAGGATTTACAAAATGTGCTAAGAAAAATAAATATATCTATCTTATTTAGTGAGCTATCAAATAAAAGGGTATTTACCGCTGATCATAAAAATATATACAAATCATCCATATGACTTGTATAGGTATATTTTTATAAAGTAAATTTAGGAACTAAAGCGCCCTATAGAAATCTAAACGTGTGAACTTCGATTTAAGCGATAGGGTTTGAATAATACTAAAAGAGTCGGGCATAGCACGACATACGAGGCGCGCTGCACGTGGTCCAAAACCAAGCGTCTTCGATTGTCTCATACTTAAAGAGTCGGGCGTGGCCCGATGTACGTGGCGCGCTGTACGCTTACCAAACTCGGGCGCCGTCGGCGTTCTCATACTCAAAGCAGCCCGACGTACGTGGCGCGCTGTATGCGTTCCAAAACCGGGCGCCTTCGGCGCCCTCATACTGAAAGAGTCGGGCGTAGCTTGATGTTACGTCACACGCTGTACGCTAACCAAAGCCGGGCGCCTTCGGCGCCCTAATACTTAAAGCGTGGGTGGAAGAGATCCCTGAAAGAGATAAGTTCGCCTTTGTACTAATGATGTGTGTTCTTTCATGTTTTATGTTTCTTTTTGTACAATAAAGTATTTTACTACTACTACTACTAAGAGAGTTGGGCGTATCCCGACGTATTTGACACGCTGTACGCTTACCATATCCGGGCGCCTTTGGCGCCCTCATACTTAAAGCGTGGGGCTTAGCCCGACGTATGTGGCGCGATGCACGCGTTCCAAAGTCGGGTGCCTTCGGCGCCCTCATACAAAAAAGCGATCCTTTTTGTATGAGGCCTTTTTCTATGCCCGATGGCATAGCCAGTGTCTAAATGGGAAGCCCGTAGATCGAACTCCGCGTAAAGCCGAAGACCCGGAGCGCCCGACAGGTACGCGCTTTCTACAATTTCCCCTAGTATCATAATTGAGAAGTCGCAATTCCACGCAAGGCCGAAGATCGAGCTGCGGCAGGTTAGTACTCGCGGAACTCGGTCAGATAATTGTAGAAATTACAGGAATTGCTAGAATCCCTAGCCCTTCGGCCTTACGCGGAGGTCGGTCTTCAGCTTATTAGAAGAACCAGGGTCCTGGTCTCCAGCAGAATAAGTGGAACAGATAGTCAACGCCAGTTCTGGGTAGAATCCATATATTTTCTATTCAAACATATTCAAATATTGACATTACATTAGACAGTAATAGGCTTATAATATATTCTGCCAGTGCAGTACATATGCAACCTCCAATACGCCCTCTTAAACTATTACGGACATACATAATTACTTCAGTACTTGTCTGTACTCTGTACATAAAATAAAATTTATATGCTAAACTATCGTGCCTGACTGTACACAAACATAAAAATCAGCCAACAAATTAAATCGCATAAAAAGCGAAAACTAGAAAATTATTCTATTACCTAACACAAAATATTTAAAAACATATAACACATTATAATATCAAACACCTAACTACTACTCTAATTCGCCCTCTTAATAGGATAATTTGACAGGGATAAATCCTTCAAAAAACCTTTTAACTTCGGGCCAGAAACACTTTTAGTTAAGATGTCCGCTATCATTTTATCTGTTGACATATACCGTATTTGAACCTTATTAGCCAGTACACACTCACGGATAAAATGATACTTAATATCAATGTGTTTTGTCCTATTATGCATCATTTTGTTGGCTGCAATTTTATGTGCCGACTGATTGTCATTAAAAATGACTACAGGTTTACTCTCTACAGTAGTCAAACTGTTCAGTAAACTACGCAAATATAATGCTTCCTTTGAAGCTTGGCTCAGCCCTACGTACTCTGCCTCTGTAGAGCTCAATGATACTGTCGCCTGTTTTTTGCTTTCCCAGGCAACAATATTGTAGCCTAACTTGAAAATTAACCCCGTGAAGGATTTGCGATCGAGTGCGCCACCCCAATCTGCATCTACATAGCCACGTAAGTCTAAGTCACCTGTTTTTCGAAAAGTGAGACACACGTTAGACGTACCTTTTAAATACCTTAAGACCCGTTTCGCGCACTTAAAGTGTATTTCATCATAACATGAATTAAATTGAGACAGTACACTTACGGCGTGTGCAATGTCTGGTCGCGTATTACAGGCTAAATAATTTAGACATCCTTTATGAATCTTAATTGGAATGTAAATGTACACTCACGGTCATTCATAGTAAATACAAAGGGCTATGTACATTAATGACCGTGACTGTAGGTACGTGTATATTTAATTTCAATTGCAGTCGGGGGACCTTTTGATTGAGATGCACTTAGGTACATCAAGGTCCCCCGATTGTAATTGAAATTAAATATACACGTACCTACAGTCACCTACAGTGTAGGTACCTACAGTGGTTTTGTGTACATGTGTTAAAATACGTAAGCTGAAGACCGACCACCGCGTAAGGCCGAAGGGCTAGGGATTCTAGCAATTCCTGTAATTTCTACAAATATCTGACCGAGTTCCGCGAGTACTAACCTGCCGCAGCTCGATCTTCGGCCTTGCGTGGAATTGCGACTTCTCAATTATGATATTACTAGGGGAAATTGTAGAAAGCGCGTACCTGTCGGACGCTCCGGGTGTTCGGCTTTACGCGGAGTTCGATCTACGGGCTTCGCATTTAGACACTGGCTATGCCATCGGGCATAGAAAAAGGCCTCATACAAAAAGGATCGCTTTTTTGTATGAGGGCGCCGAAGGCACCCGACTTTGGAACGCGTGCATCGCGCCACATACGTCGGGCTAAGCCCCACGCTTTAAGTATGAGGGCGCCAAAGGCGCCCGGATATGGTAAGCGTACAGCGTGTCAAATACGTCGGGCTACGCCCAACTCTCTTAGTAGTAGTAGTAGTAGTAGTAAAATACTTTATTGTACAAAAAGAAACATAAAACATGAAAGAACACACCTCATTAGTACAAAGGCGAACTTATCCCTTTCAGGGATCTCTTCCACCCACGCTTTAAGTGTGACGTAACATCAAGCTACGCCCGACTCTTTAAGTATGAGGGCGCCAAAGGCGCCCGGATATGGTAAGCGTACAGCGTGTCAAATACGTCGGGATACGCCCAACTCTCTTAGTATTAGTAGTAGTAAAATACTTTATTGTACAAAAAGAAACATAAAACATGAAAGAACACACATCATTAGTACAAAGGCGAACTTATCCCTTTCAGGGATCTCTTCCACTCACGCTTTAAGTATGAGGGCGCCGAAGGCGCCCGGCTTTGGTTAGCGTACAGCGTGTGACGTAACATCAAGCTACGCCCGACTCTTTCAGTATGAGGGCGCCGAAGGCGCCCAGTTTTGGAACGCATACAGCGCGCCACGTACGTCGGGCTGCTTTGAGTATGAGGACGCCGACGACGCCCGAGTTTGGTAAGCGTACAGCGCGCCACGTACGTCGGGCTACGCCCGACTCTTTAAGTATGAGACAATCGAAGACGCTTGGTTTTGGACCACGTGCAGCGCGCCACGTATGTCGTGCTATGCCCGACTCTTTTAGTATTATTCAAACCCTATCGCTTAAATCGAAGTTCACACGTTTAGATTTCTATAGGGCGCTTTAGTTCCTAAATTTACTTTATAAAAATATACCTATACAAGTCATATGGATGATTTGTATATATTTTTATGATCAGCGGTAAATACCCTTTTATTTGATAGCTCACTAAATAAGATAGATAGATTTATTTTTCTTAGCACATTTTGTAAATCCTTATTTAACCAAAATAAGATTTAAGCGCCTATTTTGCATATATATTTTAAATCGCCTTTCAAAGCTCTTCATTTTGAGACCCAACTCGATAGGTTTGCAAGATATTTTTTTCTAAACGTCACGCAATATTGCGTATTGCGTCCGCCATATTGGTTTTATAATGACGTCACATAGCCTATGTCACCCGGGATGACGTAAGGATTCTAATGATGTATCATACATCTAAATCGGTTAAGGCATTCAGAAGTTATGGTGGAATAAAGAAACTCACATAAGTAAATAAATATATACATACAAACATGAACGCTGAACACAATACACTCTTTTTGTTTGGGCAGTCTTTAGTATTATTCAAACCCTATCGCTTAAATCGAAGTTCACACGTTTAGATTTCTATAGGGCGCTTTAGTTCCTAAATTTACTTTATAAAAATATACCTATACAAGTCATATGGATGATTTGTATATATTTTTATGATCAGCGGTAAATACCCTTTTATTTGATAGCTCACTAAATAAGATAGATAGATTTATTTTTCTTAGCACATTTTGTAAATCCTTATTTAACCAAAATAAGATTTAAGCGCCTATTTTGCATATATATTTTAAATCGCCTTTCAAAGCTCTTCATTTTGAGACCCAACTCGATAGGTTTGCAAGATATTTTTTTCTAAACGTCACGCAATATTGCGTATTGCGTCCGCCATATTGGTTTTATAATGACGTCACATAGCCTATGTCACCCGGGATGACGTAAGGATTCTAATGATGTATCATACATCTAAATCGGTTAAGGCATTCAGAAGTTATGGTGGAATAAAGAAACTCACATAAGTAAATAAATATATACATACAAACATGAACGCTGAACACAATACACTCTTTTTGTTTGGGCAGTCGTGTAAAAAGATAAAAGCGCCTGCACGTTATGCAGAGCAATATTACGCCTACTCGAGAATGAGGTCTTAAAATTTAAACATGCCCCCGGGGTTGAAAGGAAGCCTTTCAAGAAGAATCGGTAGCCACAGGAAGAGGACAAATCTTGCTGAAAGCGCGTCGAACGACTCCTCCAGCTGTCTTCACATCAGCCACTCGAGATATGCCATCCTGTCCAGGGTGAATGGCTACAATGCGTCCCAGTCTCCATTTCAACGGAGGAAGGTTGTCCTCCTTCAGAAAACGAGGGTATTATTCTTAAGGAAATCATGGTTGAGTCTCCACTTGATTCTTTGTTGCAATTCTGGGACGTACTCTTTAGTCCACCGAGCCCAGAAATGTTGACGGAGTTGTTCGATTCGGTGGAATCGGGACAGATGCTGATAAGTGTGGTCCCGCAGATCCTGCACCGGCAATGACGTCAGTGAGCGTCCGACAAGAAAATGTCCAGGGGTGAGCGCTGAGAGATCGTCCGGGTGTGATGACAGAGGCGTGAGGGGCCGAGAATTCAACAGGGCTTCAATATTGATGAGTGTAGAGTTAAGCTGTTCATAAGTCAAGTTACAATTGCCTAACACTCGTTGCAAATGGAATTTAACTGATTTGACACCCGCCTCCCAAAGACCCCCGAAGTGAGGTGCATAAGCAGGCAGAAAATGAAATCTTGTATTTTCACTAGCTAACGTCTCAGCCAAAGAGTTGCAGTTTTCCTTTAGAAACTTTGTAATTTCGTTATAGGCTCCGACAAATGCAGTGCCGTTATCGGAATAAATGTTCTCTGGCTGTCCCCGTCGAGACATAAAACGAGACAGTGCTAACAAATAAGTTTTACTAGTTAAATCTCCCACCAATTCTAAATGTATCGCCTTGGTTGTGAAGCATATAAAAATAGCAACATAAACTTTAACTAGTGAGCAACCACGACCTTGACGGCTGGCTGCCATGAGTGGACCTGCATAGTCCACGCCCACATTCCTAAACGGGTAGCCTCCAGGTGACAACCGAGAATTTGGCAAATTCCCCATCAATGGAGCAACTACTTGTCCCTTCATGATTTTACATCGCACACATTGATGGTAGCAAGCCTTTGCCAAATTACGACCCCCTATGGGCCAGTACATTTCTTTGATCGTTGCTAACAACAGCTGGGGCGGTGCATGGAGAAGCCTTTTATGTTCCTGATTAAATAATAATTTTGTGAATCGATGTGTGGACTGTATAATAATGGGATGTTTTTTCTCGTAAGGAAATTTTGAATTGGAAAGACGGCCTCCCACACGCATTAAGTTGTCGTTCTCTAGGAATGGGTTGAATTTCAAGAGCTTACTCTTTTTTGGTAAATTTAGTTTCTTGGACAATATATCATATTCTGAAAATGATTCGCTCTGACTGAGTTTAGTAATTACCTTTAAAGAATTATTTAATTCGTCATGATTGAGGTATGTGGACGACGTCGACGTTGCATTTTTGCGGCATTTTTTAATGAAACGAAGAGCGTACGCAAAAGCACGAATGAGCCGCGAGAGGTTAGAGAAACGATTGAAATCTATTAATGGCTCATTAACTATGTTAACGTGCAATGAAACCTCAACGCGGGTTTCAGGCAGCTCATCGCAGTGCTTTGTGGTACGATTCGAAGGCCACTGAGCCACGTCTAGTTGCAAGAAACTGGGACCCGACCACCACAAATCTAACGAGTCTATAACACTTGCATGCAATCCACGGGAAATTAAGTCCGCTGGATTTTGGTCCGTTGGAACATGCCTCCAAGTACAACTGCCGGTGATTTCTAAAATATCCGACACTCGGTTCCTCACAAAAGGTTGCAATCTACTTGGCATCATCTTAAGCCAACCTAACACTATAGTCGAGTCCAGAGATGTGAAAAATACTTTATAAAAAGTATTTAAATACAAAATACAAATACTTCCTTGATAATACTATTTCAAATGCAAAATACAAAATAGTTTTTGAATTTGTATTTAAATACAAAATACGAAATAGGTATTTTCAAAATACTTTTTTAAAATACAAATACTTTGCGATAAAAGGTACTCTGAGTAATGAATACCTAGTCTGAATTAAAAAGTATTACTCGGAATTTCCGAGTTGAAAAGACTCTTTATTCTTTGAAATCAATCCTCTATCTAAAGTGCAAATTTGTAGTTGCTTGCTCATATTAACCGGTAGGATGTAGGTATGGATGATGGTTTTTAACGGCCAACTGTTAAAGCATTAATTTGTAATGTTTTACAGCTATTATAATGCCTCTCGTTAGTGTGATGATGATGAAAACGTCTCGTTTGTGTTTCACCAGGGCAAAAAGTTTGTTCTCCTCTCGTGCCTTGAAACCCTCGCAACACTCAAGATTCCACTTGCTACGCTTGTGGTCATGTGCGACGTTACTAAACAGCAGATTCAACAGTTCCATGTTAAAAGAATAAGAAAGTTGCCAGGATTGTAACTGTAACATCAGAAGAGATTGTAACTCCTACCTACATTACCTACCCACTATAAAGTATTTTGTATTTTGAAAATAGAAAATAGGTCCCAAAAACTATTTCAAATAAAATACAAAATAGTTTTCTTTAAAAGGTATTTAAATACAAAATACAAAATAGGTATTTTGCATTTTGTATTTGCATTTTAAATACAAGTATTTCAAATAAGTCACATCTCTGGTCGAGTCGGTCCAAAATGTTGTGTTTCTAACCTGAGCTCTAAGTGAAGTCATGACCTTGTCATACAGATGAGCACTAACGAGAGCGCCGCACAACTCAAGCCTAGGTATAGTCGTAGGTTTAATCGGACTGACCCGACTTTTTGCGATCAATAACCTAACTAATACCTGACCTTCGTTGTCTACACTACGCATGTACACACAAGCGCCGTACGCGCGTTCAGATGCGTCTGAGAAAATGTGTAGATCGAAGGCTACGTTTGAGTTGCAAATGACATGACGAGGGACTCTGACATCATTTAGTGCCGGCAATCCTTCCAAGAGTTCTACCCATTGTTTGATGATTTCTGGAGACAGTTCTTCTTCCCATGTAATCTTTTGAAGCCATAACCGCTGCAGTAGCATCTTCATGGTGATTACAAACGGAGACAGAAGTCCCAACGGATCGAAGATCTGAGCAATCACCGATAGCATGTCACGTTTGGTATTTCCTTTAGGGACTAGTTTTCCTATTGGAAAATACAGCTCATCAGACTCAGGGTGCCAGCCTAAGCCTAACGTTTTGCTGGGCTCATTTGATCCTATATTCAAATTCACAGAGGATTGAGAGGGTTCACATAGAAGGCGAGGCTCGTTTGACTTCCACTTACGCAGGTTCATTCCTGCTGAAGACAGTGCTCGAGTCACTTTATGGCGAATCTCTTCCACCGCAGTAAGGTCATCTCCTCCTGTCAGCAGGTCGTCTACATAAAAATCGTGAACGATGACTTCTTTGACCTTCTCATCGTCACAATCTAAGCCTATTTGTTTGAGACACCTGGTGGCTAGGAACGGAGCACTGGCTGTCCCATAGGAGACAGTATTTAGCTCGTGCACTAATAGTGGCATGGTCTCCGAACTGCGCCAAAGAATTTTTTGAAGGTGGCGGTCGTCAGGATGCACCCATATCTGACGGTACATTTTCTCCACGTCCGAAGAAATGATGTACCGGTGCTGCCTGAACCTAATAAGGATAGACAGAAGGTCGTCTTGCACAGTGGGTCCGACCATCTGAATGTCATTCAGACTGATACCTGAGGTGGAAGGGCTGCTAGCATTATATACGACACGGAGCTTTGTCGTGGAGCTATCGCGCAAAATTCCATGATGTGGTATATAATAGCCCTTTTCTTCCCTTGAGACCTGCCTACCTTGCGACATGTGACCCAAACTTTCATACTCTGTCATAAAATCAATGTATAAACCGTTAAATGAGGGCTTGGTTTTAATTCTGCGTTCCAATGATAGCATGCAATGCTTCGCGCGTTGAAATGAATCGCCTTATACACTTTCGCTTTGTTTTAAAGGAAGCCTGACACAAAATCGTCCGTCGGCTAGCCGCGTAGTATTTTCAACGAAATGTTCTTCGCACATTTTCTCCTCAGGTGAATAGTGAGACGACTTATGGCTAACTTCTTCGAGCTGCCAAAACCGCGTTAATTGGGTTTGAATGTCGTCGTTACATTTTAAATCATTATTACCTTTGTGCGAGAGACCAGAAACAAAAAAGCACTGCATACTGGAAGGCAGACAGTCGGTAATTGCCCGACCAGCAACCAAAAAGCCAAAGCAAGTTTCACAGAGCATCGGCAGTCCGGTACCTAGTCTGATGATCTGAGGCTGAGTAGGAAACGAGTCCCAAAATACTTCAGATCCTAACACTATATCGACCGGTGCAGGTTTATAAAAGTTTGGATCGGCCAAACAAATGTCACTCGGAATATTAAGATCCGTCAAATCAATTTGACGACATGGGACGTCATCAGTAAGAGATGGCATAACTTAACAGTTTACCGTTACTGAATATGTGTCATTTAAAGAGTTAATAGGAAGTAGACACATTTCTCCTATGTTAGTAGTCTGTTTATTTATACCAAGAACAGACGTGTTAATTTGATTCGTTGGTAAATTTAATTTCTCACAAAAACTCTGAGATATTAGACATGCAAAACTACCATTGTCTAACATGGCGCGAGCGACATGCTCTTTATTGTTGCTATCGTAAACCTTTACTAATGCAGTCGCAAGCATACCATGTTTCTCTTGTCACGAATTTGAAACCATTTGAGCCGATAATGCCTGTACAGACGCGGGCGAGGAATCATATGAAGCATTTCCTAATTATCCTCCTCGCCGCGGCCGGACGCGCAGTCACCGCTCAATCTAGATTTGCAATCGGTAACATGAAGTAACGTGTTATGTTTTCGCTTGCATAACTTGCATCCCGGCTTTTTGCAATGATTAGCATAATGTCCACCGCGTAAACAGTTATAGCAAACCATTAAACTTGGTATATATAAGCCCAGGGGAATGGTACGAAGGGTTCTCGGGGGTGCTAAATAGAAAACCGTGCGTTCAGTACATAGGTTTATTACCGGACTGACAAACGTTACAAAAGTGCCGGCGCCAGAGGGCGCGCGGGGAGAATTAACCCTACCCTCCACCAATATACATACATAACACCCCTTTTCTTAAATAACAGTAGTTATTGAACATATAAATTTACCGTGTGCTCCAGAGCTTGACCGTGGTTCATTAGTTTTACCTTCCATGTCAAACGAAGGTGATATCTGTGTATTCCCACTTAGAAACAGTAGGTCAAGCCCTAGGACATTTACCTTAATTATAAAAACAATTAACAAGAATATTGTGAAACTTAATCTATCTCAAAACCAAATCTGACGGGCGGGCGTCTAACTCTTTTACTCTCATGACTTTTAACCTGAACGGGCGGGTCGGTACTGGTGCCGGGCTGTGCGGGCGCCGCGGGCGCGTCCTGAGCGGTCTGGGTCGGAAGCTCGACCGACTGTGGCACTTCTATACCTATATCCTCCTTGTTTTTAAATTGGGTCCCGAGTGGTACACAATATTTGAATCTTTTCTTTAGTTGATCAGTATGCCTATGACTGGTGGTACCGTTTTCCCTTGTCACGACATAGTTGCGGTTTCCTTTTACCTCCGATATTGTTCCTGGCACCCATTTATCGGGGCCGCTGTATTCCTGCAACCAAACTGGATCTCCCTGCTTCATTTGATATAATGGTTTGCTAGCGAACCTTTCCACCTGCTTGCCTTGAGCTTGCCGGACTCGTTGATCGACTGTGGCGCCTGGTTGAAGTAAGTCTAGCCTACAGCGCAGAGCTCGTTTCTGTAACATCATGGCTGGAGACTCACCTGTGGTACTGTGTGGACAATTCCGGTAGTTAAATAAAAAGGACTGCAATGCCACATCCAAGTCTACCTTTTCTTTGGTGGCTTTCCGCAGAGCCCGTTTACATAGCTTGACAGCCCCCTCTGCGGCTCCGTTTGAAGCGGGATGGTATGGTGCACTATAAGTGTGTTTAATTCCACTCCGTGTCATGAACTGATCCACTTCCTGACTCGTGAAGGGCGGTCCATTGTCTGAAACCACTTCTTTTGGCAACCCGAAGCGAGCAAATATCTCCATTAACACCTTAATCACCGCAGTTCCTGTAGTCCTCTGCATTACAAAAGCTTCAATCCATTTTGATGTGGAATCCACAATAACAAAGAACATTCTTCCTTCAAAGGGGCCTAAAAAATCGATGTGTAGTCTACTCCATGCTTGCTCATGGTATGGCCAGGGCTGTGGTGCTGACTTCGCAGTTGCCGCTGCGTCTGCCGCACAGATTGCACAAAGCTTGCAAATTTGTTCAATATCTTTATCAATACCTGGCCACCAAACGAAACTGCGGGCTATGCCTTTCATTTTCACCATACCCTGGTGACTGCTATGTAATTCCTTCATAATAGTAGGTCGCAGTGTTGCTGGTATGACCATTCGATACCCCCACATAATGCAGCCAGTATCAGTGTATAGTTCTTGTCTTCGTGCAAAATATGGTTTCATTTCTTCCTCTGAACAATGATCTGGTCAGCCCCTGCTTAAAAATTGGTTTACTTTCCTTAATGTTTCATCTTTTTCTGTCTCTTTCCTCACCTCCATGCTGGTTATAGGTAGGAAATCTTGCACAAAATTTATATATGTTACTTCTGTATAGTCCTTGACATCCTGACTAGTCGATGGTAATCTTGATAATGCATCCGCTGCATTCTTAGCTGTTGGAATGTATTCAATGACGTATTGATAGCCACCCAGGATCACTGCCCATCTTTGCAAGCGGCTGGCAGCCATTACTGGAATACCGGCTTTGTCCCCAAAGATTGTCACTAATGGTTTGTGATCGGTTCTTAAAACAAACCGACGACCATACAGGAATTGATGGAATTTTTTTACTGAGTATATGATTCCCAGTGCTTCTTTGTCAATCTGTGAGTATGCTCGTTCTGCTTTATTCAAAACTCGGGAAGCATATGCTATAGCTCTCTCTGTACCATCTGGCATAATGTGTGATATAACGCCGCCCACTCCATAGCTGCTGGCATCAGTAGTCAGAATCAGCAGCAGATCCGGTGAATAGTGCACCAACACCTTGCTGGAAGACAATAAATGTTTTATTTCATTAAAGGCCATATCACACTCCGCTGTCCAATTAAACTTCATTTCCTTCTTTAATAGTGCATATAATGGGGCCATTATTGTACTAATATTTTTTACAAATTTAGCATAGTACATTGTCATGCCTATAAAGGATCTCAGCTCCGTTACGTTGCTAGGTGTAGTTGCATTCACTATTCCTTCTATCTTCTTAGGGCAAGTATGAATACCTTCACTATTTACTACATAACCCAAGTATGTTATAGATTCCGACATGAAAGAGCATTTTTCATTTTTAATTTTTAAACCATACTTTTGTAGTCGCTCAAAAACTGCAGTTAAATTCTTCAAATGTTCTTGATCATCTAACCCTGTAATAACCACATCATCTAAAAACACACCAACTCGAGGTATGTCCACAAACATTTGTTCCAGAATCCTCTGAAATATTCCGGGGCTCGAGGATAGACCATATATAAGACGATTATATTTAAATAGGCCCTTGTGTGTGTTTATGACTGTATACTTGGAGGTATCATCCAGAACTAGCTGTGCATATGCCTGTGACAGGTCAATCTTACTAAACTTCTTACCACCATGTAATTTGGCAAACAAATCTTCTACTCTTGGCAAGGGAAAACGGTCCACTTCTAAATACTTGTTCAAACTTATCTTGTAGTCTCCGCAAATCCGGAGGGATCCATCTGACTTGACCACGGGCACAGTTGGAGTTGCCCAGTCTGCTGTTACCACTGGTGTGATGACACCTTCGCGCTGCAGTCGCTCGAGCTCCCGCTCCACTGGTCCACGAAGGGCGTACGCCAGCGGCCGCGCGCGCATGAATACCGGCCTGGCGCCGTCTCTCACCCGCAGCGTGACCAGCCCGCCATTGTACCGGCCCAGCCCCTCCGAGAATACGTCTTTAAATCTGGAACTAAATTCCGTCAAATCAAAAACTTCATTCGGTTTTACATAATGCATTAATTCTAACTGTTGCTTAACCCTCTTAATAATACCAAATTCCTCTAACCATTCTCTTCCTAACAAGTTTTCCTTGCCATTATTTACTACATACAAGTTCAAAACTTTACTCAAGTTGCCCAAACGCACTACAGATTTTATCATTCCTAACGTAGGCACACTTTCTCCTGTCAAATAACTTAACCTCAAATTGCTGGTATCTAACACACAATCACTATAAATGAGTTTCATAAAATTGCGTACTAATACATGAAATTCGGCTGCCAGTATCAATTTCCATAAATATATCCCTATTGTTCACATTTATCATCATTTTGTACGGCGGATATTTGGAATCAGCCTTGTTTTGTTTAACAAAAGAAAGATTTGTTACCTTTAAATCATCATCCGGGGTCGATTGGTTTCCCGTTTCCGTAATAACATAATGGTGTCCCACGGAACGCGACAATCGCGGGCACATCTTCTTTAAGTGTCCCTCCTGGTTGCACACACGACATGAATATAATTTAAATTTGCATGTTTCACTGCAATGATCCCGTCCACAAACCGAACAAAGTTGACCGTGACCTACTTTTTAACCGACTTCCAAATCTCAAAGAAGGAGGTTCTCAATTCGGTTGTATGTTTTTTTTTATTTTTTTTATTTTTTTTATTTTTTTTTTTATTTTTTTTTATGTTTGTTACTCCATAACTCCGTCATTACTGGACCGATTTTGAAAATTCTTTTTTTGATTGAATGTATATGCATACAGATTGGTCCCGTTTTTGTCAAAATCCAGTTCTGATGATGGGATCCATGAGGAATCAAGGGAACTCCTCAAATCTTAAAGGCATACACATAGTGATTTTTGATTTATTATCAGCGAATCAAGCATATACATCCAAAAAAGTGACATTTGATGAAGTGGAACTGCTGATGATGATCAGAACGGAACTCTTCAACGACGCATAGTTCTCGGTTGGCGATTTGTCCTCGTCGTTTGTTAAGCAAGTTAAATTTTTAACCCACATTTTTGTCAAGCTCGAGTTCTGATGATGGGATCCATGAGGAATCAAGGGAACTCCTCAAATCTTAAAGGCATGCGTATAGAGATTTTTGTATTTACATCAGAAAATCAAGCATTTTCATTAAAAACTGTTGCATTTGATGAAGTGGAACTGCTGATGATGATCAGAACAGAACTCTTCAACGACGCATAGTTCACGTTTGGCGATTTTTCCTTTTCGTTATGTTAGTTAAGCAAGTTAAGTTTTTAAGCCACATTTTTGTCAAGCTAGAGTTCTGATGATGGGATCCATAAGGAATCGAGGGAACTCCTCAAATATTAAAGGCATACGTATAGATTTTTTTGTATTTTCATCATAAAATCAAGCATTTACATTCAAAACTGTCGCATTTGATGAAGTGGAACTGCTGATGATGACCAGAACAGAACTCTTCAATGACGCATGGTACACGTTTGGTGATTACGAATTTCGATTTTGACTTGGACTGGGACCCGGACTCGGACTCATACCCGGATCCGGTTCGGACCCGGATCCGGTTCGGACCCGGACCTGGACTCGGATCCGGATTCGGACCCGGACTCGGAACCGGACTCGGACCCGGACTCGGATCCGGACTCGGACCCGGTCTCGGACCCAGACACGGACCCGGACTCTGACCCGGACTCGGACCCGGACCTTGACCCAGAAAACCACTATGATACCTTAACTAAATAAACAACTATGATTACCTACCATAAAATTAATGTAGGTATAAAGTACGATGATGCCAATCTTACTAGCCCCTCCCGCTTAAACCCCCGTACACCGCACGGCATGCGCCATTAAGTGGGTTAGGTTAGGTTTGAACTGCGATCCTCACAGAACCGAACAAGGATTAGGTTAGGTTAGAATTGCGAGCCTTACAGAAACGAAATGCTACTTGAAAAGTGGGTTTGATTAGGTTCGAACTGAGGAGTGGGTTAGGTTAGGCTAGAACTACGACCCTCATGGCTCCTCTTCACGGTGGGCCAACGCCGGCCACTCCAAGGGACGCATTTATGCGTTAGAGGGAGCAAGTGATAGTGCATGGCTGCGTCCCTTGGAGTGGCCGGCGTTGGCCCATCCTGTAGAGGAGCCATTATACAGAAGCGAAATGCTAGTAAAAAAGTGGGTGGTTTTACCTCCTTTTCTACATAGTGTACCATCTACAATAATCTTTCATCGGCCCCCATGGAAGTCGGTTTTTTTTTCTTAAAAATTATGTTCGACCATAATCAGCTGTCAGTGTCATGTCAGCGCTAGCGCCGTCATTATATCTACGCTAACCCTACCCTCCACCAATATACATACATAACAAAACTGGGTAACAATTCCAGTCGCGCAGCGTTGCTAAGGGCGAGAAACTGTAAACAACTAGGTAAATAATGTTCACCGCTGCATTTTGGGCACTTAGCGACAGTGTTCTGTTTCGTATCTTGTACGGACATAGTTTTCAGTTTCGGTGTGTTTTTGTGAGAAGTGTTAACTCGACCGGCAGTGTTATTTGTGGACAGTTCCAACGTTTCTAATAAATCAGAACGATTTCGCATGAATGTTAAAAACGCTTCGAGAGTAATTGGCTTATCCTTATCTAAGCGACCTTTGCATTCTTCCCATTCCCGATACGACTTAGCATCTAACTTATGTGACACAATGTAAATAAGTAACGTATCCCATTGTTTTACTGGTTCGCCTAGTGATTCTAAGGCTAGCAAGTATTTTGTTTAACTGGTCGATCATACGTTTTAACGCAAATGAAGACTCCTTGGTAATTGTTTCGATATTAAAGATTGCCGAAACGTGATTTTGTAGCAATAAACGCTTGTTATCGAAACGATCACATAGGAGCTTCCATGCAGTTTGATAATTTTTAGAACAAAATTCGACCGATTTAACAACCACTGCCGCTGAACCATCCAATGACGATCTCAAATAGTGAAACTTATTTATCTCGTCAATTTCATCATTTGAATGAATTAAGCTTAGGAATGTGTCGTGAAACTCGAGCCAATTTTCGTAAGAACCTGAGAATTTTGGCAACTGTATGACGGGAAGTTTAACTAGCCTATGATTGCTAGCACTTGAGATACTTGCACGTTCGCTACCCAGGTCTTCTTGATTTTTATTAAATGAAGTTAACATATCTTGCGCTTTAGCAATTGCACCGAAGTACTGGGTTTCGAACTCAGTTCGCTCAGATAACTGAATATCCATGCTTGTCGACAAACATTCTAACTTTAACTCCACTTCATCATACTCACTAAATAATGTTTCCATTCTACTTATTCTTAACTGCAACTCATTGGCGGCAACAGAGGTAAGTGAAGAACTTTCCAAAGAATTCATGTAGTTTGAAAAGTTAGTGAGCCGGCCTTTATAACTGCCACGTTTTTTGATTAATTCCTTTTCTTCGGACATTTTGAGAGGCGTGTGTTGTCAGCTGAAATGTTATACAATGCAAAATTTACTTAAATGTATCTATCTATACATATAATAAAGCTGTAGAGGGTAGAAAGTCTGTACATGGAAGATATTTGAAAAAAAGTTGGCTGGGGATACTTAGAATCGATAACAGAACACGTTCCAACAGTTTTTAGAATTTTTGTCTGTTTATCTGTTTGGCTGTTTATCTGTTTATCTGTTTGTCTGTTTATTTGAACGCGCATCACGTGAAAACGGCTGAACGGATTTTGATGCAAACTTTACTAATCTATCGAGAAAATCTCCGGCCAGGTTATAGGCTATAAAAACTCAACTCCTAAAAGGGGGGGTAGCCACAACACTCGCTTGATTTAAGTTTGCCCCTGAATCTTATGGCGCTACTTAGGAAGGAGGGGCAAACTTTTTTCAAATATGTGCTACCACTATTGAGTACCCTGGTAAACTAACAGATGGCGCTGAATTTAATACAAGTGACATGAATAGCCACCGAGGAAGGTTTTTGCCAAATTAACTCTAAGTTTAGATGAGGAGGTACGGACATGGACAACAAATTTAATTGAATAATTATGTCGATTTAAAAATATACAACAAAATTAAACGACAGTAAATTAATTACCCCTCATTGCAGTGACATCTTTTTCACGACTACCCAAAAAAAAGTGAGAGAGAGTGTATTGTGTTTTCAGCGTTCGTGTTTGTATGTAGGTATATATTTATTTATCTGGGTTTCACTCTCTCTCACTCTTTTGCGGTTCGGCGTTAGGTTCTATGCGAGGCCTTCTGCCTTACGGCAAAGTTGATCTTCTGCCTTAATTACACTTGGGCGTGGATCCAAGCTTTCCTCTTTCGCAGCTGGGCCTACTGCCTTGCTCACACTTCGCCAATTCAATTCTCTTGGTCAATTACAAGCTCTGCTTTCTTGCATCTTTTATGCATGAAAACAACCTCGCTGAAATCCTTAAATATCGAGCCCTATGCGAAGCTAGGCTGGTAGAAAACTGTCCCATCCCTTCTTTGTATGAAATCCTGGATTCGCGCCTGGTTGGGACTAAAAGTAAAATTGCGTATATCGAAAAATTTTCGCGCTCGCTTCGCTCGCGTTTTTAATATCTTTCTAAGTTATGATAAAGGTGACATTCGGGTGGCGACTGCAGCAGCATTACTCTGTTGCAACGTTACTGTCAATTTTCGTCATAAAATTATGTGACCGATTTCCATACTAAAAGTAAAAATGTACAACTATCTATCATATTGCGTTTTTATATCTAAAAAATTTCGCGCTCGCTTCGCTCGCGTTTTCAATCACTTTCTAAGATCTGATAAAGGTGACGTTCGGGTGGCGACTACAGCAGCATTACTCTGTTACAACGTTACTGCTGCAGCACTGTCAATTTTCGTGATAAAATGATGTGACTGATTTCCATACTAAAAGTAAAAATGTACAACCGTCTATCAAATTGCGTTTTTATATCGAAAAATTTTAAATTACATTCTAACCTAAGATATGATAAATGTGACATTCGAGTGGCGACTGCAGCAGCATTAGGTACTCTGTTGCAACATTACTGCTGCGGCACTGTCAATTATCGAGATAAAATAATGTGACTTTTTTCCATTCTCAGCTGTGATGCGGCAATGAACTGCACTCAATTTACCAAAAAAAATAATGTAAACTTAATGACCTTAGGGAGAGGGGGCACCATGGTCTAGAAATGCTTAGGGCATTAAAATATCTTAATCCGGCACTGCTTCGGAGTTAACCCGACGTACGTGTCGCGCTGTACGCGTTCCAAAGCCGGGCGCCTTCGGCGCCCTCATACTAAAAGAATCTGGCGTAGCCCGACAACGTGGCGCGCTGCACGCGGTCCAAAGCCAGGCGAATTTGACTTTCTCATACTAAAAGAGACGTACGTGACACGCTGTATGGTTACCAAAGCCGGGCGCCTTCAGTGCCCTCAAACTCAAAGAGTCGGGCGTAGACCGATGTACTTGACACACCGTGCGTGTTCCAAAGCCGGGCGCCTTCGGCGCCCTCATACTCAAAGCGTCGGGAGTAGACCGACGTACGTGCTGACACGCTGTACGCGTTCCAAAGCAGGGCGCCTTCGGCGCCCTCATACTAAAAGTCAGGCGTAGACCGACTACGTGACACGCTGTACGCATTCCAAAGCCGGGCGCCTCCGGCGCCCTCATACTCAGTGCGTCGGGCGTAACGTACGCGTTTCAAAGCTGGGCGTCTTCGGCGCCCTCATACTAAAAGAGTCGGGCGTAGACCGACGTACGTGACACGCTGTACGCTTGCCAAAGTTGGGCGCCGAAGGCACCCTCATACTCAAAGCGTCGGGCTACGCCCGACGCACGTGGCGTATTTTTTATATATATTTAGCAGCTTACTGACACAAACCGAATTCTACGCGGGCGGAGCCGCGGGCACAGCTAGTAAGCAATATATGAAAGTACAGTTGTTGCCTAATTTTTACTACGTTAACAGTTTATTTAAGTGTAAATTTATTTTATTTACTTAGTTTATGTTTTAACACTAATAATTCTATATAAATTTAATGTTTTGTAAGAATTATTTAATACAATTCGAGATGAAAGCTAACCCAGTTTGTTTAATGATTTACTTATTTCACAGTTCGTAGATTTATTAGTTAATTAAAAGCCTAGGCAAATATCAGTGAATCACTAATACAGATTAACTAATTACGAAATAAAATTAAAGTGAAGTAGCAATCTGACGTGACAAAGGTTAACCTATCGGTTAGTTACGTGGTTAAATTAAACAATTAAAATGATACTAACCGTATTAAATCGTATCCTTATACTTAATTACTACCTGTATGACCAGTGATGGGTGAAAATTAAGAATACTGAAGGCTTAACTCTGTCTTCAAGTCCGGCAAGTCCACGTGAACACGATCCTCCTTTCCCAAGTCAGCTTGATCTCTTGATTTTCGGACGAATTTCTTAATGTATTCACTCGTCAACTCCTTATAATTATACTCCTTGTATAATCTGGATTATTTTCTGTATATTCTTAATCCGGTTCGTTCCAGGACCATGTTTTGGAGTATTACAGGGAGTATGAATAAAAAACGGCTTTCCTGCTTTTAGCACAAGTGTAATGTGTGAATTGACACATAGGTACATAGAATGGGAATAAAAAGGTAAAAGCGCCTGCACGTTATGCAGAGCAATATTACGCCTACTCGAGAATGAGGTCTTAAAATTTAAACAACCGAACTTAAGTCTTTCCTGGGCTTAGTTAATTATTACAGATGCTTTGTGCCTAACACGTCCAGTGTTTTAAAGCCTTTGTATTCTCTTTTAAAGAATGGTGTGAAATGGGAGTGGACCGAAGAGCAAGAAAAAGCGTTTAAATGTATTAAGGAGGAGATGGGTTCCGATAGGGTCCTCGCACACTACAACCCCGAATTAGTGACGATTGTGACAGCTGATGCTGGCCCCACCGGCCTTGGGGCCATTTTATCACAGACGCAACCCTCCGGCGAAGAACGAGTGGTCGCTTACGCTTCTCGTTCGCTATCAAAAGCAGAGTGTAACTACGCTCAAATACAAAAAGAGGCAGCGAGTTTAGTTTTTGCGGTGAAAAAATTTCACCACTACTTATATGGCCGTGACGTGCCATTTGTCCTACGCACGGACCACAAACCTCTTATTACTATTTTTGGCGATAAAAAGGGCATACCGGAAATGGCTGGAAATCGTTTACAGAGATACGCTTTGTTTTTGTCAAGTTACAACTTTAATATTGAGTACATAAAAAGCGAAGCAAACGTCGCGGATTTCCTTTCGCGTTCGATAGCCAGTTATTCATCGGCGGTTGAACAGAGTGATAGTCAAGTCGTAGATACGTGTTTATACAGTAAAGTTGAATTTGATACTTTTTTACAAAGTTTCAAGTTCCTAACTTAAAATAATATTTGCACCCGAAGACGAACTTTCATCCCCTTTTTAACCCCCTTAGGGGTTGAATTTCCAAAAACGTTGCAATCATTTTTTGACGTGAAACGTAGGTAAACGTCTTTAAAAACCCGTAGAGGGGCTCGGATCAAAAACCGATGTAACGAAAAAGTGTTATGGCGCGGCGGCTTATATCTCCGAAACTATAATACCTATAAACATAGTTTTGATACAGATGTGTAGAAGAAAGTAGCCATTACTCGGAACAGCACGTGCCGCTGACATAGATGGTGCTGATTCTGCGCTAGACACGACGTATTCGGAGCAAAAATGACCCCTATTTTCAGTGTTCATTTAGTAATGACTAATCAGCCCATTAACCGATTTTGGTAAAATTCATGTCATTTGATAGATCTTACTTTATTTTAATGAAATATGAGTAAAATAAAGTACGTGGAATTATAATAAGCTGTTAAAAAATAAAAATGTGACAGTTTTTACAGAATTTTTATCACTGCTCTTGTTTGAGGCCACGGTGTGCGAAAAAAAGGGCGCCAAACTGACAAAATATACCTGAAATAGTAAGATAAAGCAATAACGGTTCTTTTAATACCACATTCACCATAGTAATACATGCTCATCTCCTCAAATAATGTATTAGCATCTATGGCGGCGCAGCGACGCGAGTTACTTTGATAGAACACGTATAACGTATGACGGCTGCTTGACAATCCCGAGTTCCTAATGCTAGTAAGTATATAGTAATCTTAGTTAGGTACTTTCTGATGTAATGGGTAAAACATAATTTAGAAAAGGTCACTTCTGTGGACAATAGGTACTATAAAAGGTAACGACTGTGGTTCAAATATATCCCGTTTTTCTCATTTGAGTCTCAAGTATTGAATGAAATATTCTGCCTGTAAAGGTGCTGCGCAAAAAATTGCTTTTAGATTCCCTTAAATGCGATGGCTACAGGAAAAACACGAACGAGTTTGCTATAAAAAGTGTATTACCCGTATAAAATATCTATTCTCGTAATTTTGCTGAGTTATTTACAAAAAAATTGTACCTAATCGTTACATTCATTACTCCAAAATGAATTGATCATTTAATTATTTAAATAGGTGTGACACTGTAATTAATTATTTTAAAATTACCCATCAAATGCTGTATTCAAGTTCATCTAGATACAGTGAATCATTATGACCCCAAATAATCTTTACAGATAAAATTTAGATACTACTCAAATATGTGCGACTTCGGTATTCAAACACAAAGCAATAGTACAAGAGTCTAACTAAATGCGAAGGTCGAAGGCTGCGCTCTCGAAGGCAAGAAGCGTCCAGGATGTCAGTGCTTTAACACAGAACAATATTACAAGTGTCTAAATGCGAAGGCCGAAGGCCGAGCTCCGCGCAGGGCCGAAGGGCCGAAGCGTCCAGTCTGTCAGTTCTGTGTTTAACCACTGACATCCTGGACGCTTCCGCCTTCGCATTTATACTCTTGTAATATTGTTCTGTGTTATAGCATTTAAATCCTGGACGCTTCGGGCCTTCGGCCCTACACGGAGCTCGGCCTTCGGCCTTCGCATTTAGACACTTGTACTATTTTTCGGTGCTAAGGCACTGATGTCCTGCACACTTCGGGCCTTCGGTCCTACGCGGAGCTCGACCTTCGCATTTAGACACTTGTATTATTGTTATGTGTTAAAGCACTGACATCTTGGACGCTTCGGGCCTTCGGCCCTACGCGGAGCCCGGCCTTCGGCCTTCGCATTTAGACACTTGTACTATTGTTTTGTGTTATAGTACTTAAATCCTGGACGCTTCGGGCCTTCGGCCTTACGCGGAGCTCGGCCTTCGGCCTTCGCATTTAGACACTTGTACTATTGTTCTGTGTTAAAGCACTAACATTCTGGACGCTTCGGGCCTTCGGCCCTACGCGGAGCTCGGCATTCGGCCTTCGCATTTAGACACTTTTACTATTTTTCTGTGCAAAGGCACTGTGACATCTTGGACGCTTCGGGCCTTCGGCCCTACGCGGAGCTCGGCCTTCGGCCTTCGCATTAAGACACTTTTACTATTGTTCTGTGTTGTAGCACTTAAATCCTGGACGCTTCGGGCCTTCGGCCCTACGCGGAGCTCGGCCTTCGGCCTTCGCATTTAGACACTTGTACCTACTATTGTTCTGTGTTAAAGCACTAACATTCTGGACGCTTCGGGCCTTCGGCCCTACGCGGAGCTCGGCCTTCGGCCTTCGCATTTAGACACTTTTACTATTGTTCTGTGTTATAGCACTTAAATCCAGGACGCTTCGGGCCTTCGGCCCTACGCGGAGCTCGGCCTTCGGCCTTCGCATTTAGACACTTGTACTATTTTTCTGTGGTAAAGCACTAACATTCTGGACGCTTCGGGCCTTCGGCCCTACGCGGAGCTCGGCCTTCGGCCTTCGCATTTAGACACTTTTACTATTGTTCTGTGTTATAGCACTGAAATCCTAGACGCTTCGGGCCTTCGGCTCTACGCGGAGCTCGGCCTTCGGCCTTCGCATTTAGACACTTGTACTATTATTGTTCTGTGTTAAAGCACTAACATTCTGGACGCTTCGGGCCTTCGGCCCTACGCGGAGCTCGGCCTTCGGCCTTCGCATTTAGACACTTGTAATATTGTTACGTCTTTAAGCACTGACTTCTTGGACGCTTCGGGCCTTCGGCCCTACGCGGAGCTCGGCCTTCGGCCTTCGCATTTAGACACTTGTACTATTGTTCTGTGTTATAGCACTTAAATCCTGGACGCTTCGGGCCTTCGGCCCTACGTGGAGCTCGGCCTTCGGCCTTCGCATTTAGACACTTTTACTATTGTTCTATGTTAAAGCACTTAAATCCTGGACGCTTCGGGCCTTCGGCCCTACGCGGAGCTCGGCCTTCGGCCTTCGCATTGGCGGTCCACACCACGTTTCACGTCTGCCAAAGCGGCTGTGTCCCTGATACAGCCTCTCTCATTTTTTTTCTAATTGGCTATTATGCCTTTCTACGAAGTTTCAAAGCATTTGTAATGGATTAAAATTTTCAACCCCTTTTTAACCCTGTTAGGGAATGAATTTTACAAAACGCTGAAATTACTTTTCCTTTCTTCTAATAATAACCCTAAATACAAAGATTCAAGTCCACCACTTGAAATTTTTTTTGATATTCATACAAATTTTCAAACCCTTTTTCACCACCTTAGGGGATGAATTTTCAAAAACGCTGAAATGAGTTTTCTTGTATTTTATTAATATATCTTTTTACGAAGTTTCAAATTCCTAGCTTAAAAGAAAACTTTAACCCCATACAAAATTTCATCCCCTTTTTAACCCCCTTAGGGGATGAATTTTGAAAAATCCTTTCCTAGTGGATCCCTAGACCTTATAAGGAATCTAGTTGCCAAATTTGGACTTTCTAGTCCCAGTGGTTTGGGCTGTGCGTTGATTTAAGTCAGTCAGTCAGTCAGGTCTTTCACGTTTATATATATAGACTAGCTGTTGCCCGCGACTTCGTCCGCGTGGAATCTTATCTTCAACATTTTACATCTTTAGTAGGTACCTATAATTTTCATATCCAAGCAATGTTGAAATTAAGTACTTTTCTTTTTTAGCAAGTTGTATGAAGTTTTAAGTCAAGTGGATTTTGATGTTGGTTGCTGAAATTACTTTTCTTGTATTCTCATAATAGGTACTTACCTATGCCCTTATACAAAGATTCAAGTTCCGCATTCCGCACTCACAAAATATCTGATCTCCATACAAGCTTTCAACCCCTTTCTCACCACCTTGGGGGATGATTTTCAAAAATGCTTGAATTAGTTTTCATGTTTTTTAATTTATTACCTTTTTTTCCAAAAAGTTAAAGTTCCTAGCTTAAAATTAAATTTACACCCCAAGACGAATTTTCATCCCCTAATTAGCCCCCTTAGGGATTGAATTTCCAAAAACGTTGCAATTACTTTTTTTTGTAATCGGCTATTATGTCTTTCTAAGAAATTTCAAAGCATTTGTAATGGATTCAAAATTTGAACCCCATTTTAACCATGTTAGGGGACGAATTGTACAAAACGCTGAAATTACTTTTATTGTCTTCTAATAATATACCTAAATACAAAGATTCAAGTCCCGCGCTCGAAAAAATGTTTGATATACATACAAACTTTCATCCCCTTTTTAACCCCCTTAGGGGTTGAATTTCCAAGAACGTTGCAATTACTTTTTTTTGTAATCGGCTATTATGCCTTTCTAAGAATTTTCAAAGCATTTGTAATGGATTTAAACTTTCAACCCCTTTTTAACCCTGTTAGGAGATGAATTTTAAAAAACGCTGAAATTACTTTTCCTGTCTTCTAATAATATCCCTAAATACAAAGATTCAAGTCCCACACTCGAAAAAATGTTTGATATCCATACAAACTTTCAACCCCTTTTTCACCACCTTACGGGTTGAATTTTCAAAAATGCTGAAATTAGTTTTCTTGTATTTTGATAATATATCTTTTAACGAAGTTTCAAATTCGTAGCTGAAAAGAAAACTTTAACCTCATACAAACTTTCATCCCCTTTTTTAACCCTGTTAGGGGATGAATTGTACAAAACGCTGAAATTACTTTTATTGTCTTCTAATAATATACTTAAATACAAAGATTCAAGTCCCGCGCTCGAAAAAATGTTTGATATCCATACAAACTTTCAACCCCTTTTTCACTACCTTAGGGGTTGAATTTTCAAAAATGCTGAAATTAGTTTTCTTGTATTTTGATAATATATCTTTTAACGAAGTTTCAAATTCGTAGCTGAAAAGAAAACTTTAACCCCATACAAACTTTCATCCCCTTTTTAACCCTGTTAGGGGATGAATTTTACAAAACGCTGAAATGACTTTTATTGTTTTCTAATATTATCCCCAAATACAAAGATTCATGTCCCGCGCTCGAAAAATTTTTTGATATCCATACAAACTTTCAACCCCTTTTTCACCACCTTGGGGATGAATTTTCTAAAACGCTGAAATCAGTTTTCTTGTAGTTGAATTTGATACTTTTTTACAAAGTTTCAAGTTCCTAACTTAAAATAAAATTTGCACCCGAAGACGAACTTTCATCCCCTTTTTAACCACCTTAGGTGTTTAATTTCCAAAAACGTTGCAATCACTTTTTTTCTAATTGGCTATTATGCCTTTCTACGAAGTTTCAAAGCATTATTTGTAATGGATTAAAATTTTCAACCCCTTTTTAACCCTGTTAGGGGATGAATTTTACAAAACGCTGAAATTACTTTTCCTTTCTTCTAATAATATCCCTAAATACAAAGATTCAAGTCCACCACTTGAATTTTTTTTTGATATCCATACAAACTTTCAACCCCTTTTTCACCACCTTAGGGGATGAATTTTCAAAAACGCTGAAATAAGTTTTCTTGTATTTTATTAATATATCTTTTTACGAAGTTTTAAATTCCTAGCTAAAAAGAAAACTTTAACCCCATACAAACTTTCATCCCCTTTTTAACCCCCTTAGGGGATGAATTTTGAAAAATTCTTTCTTAGTTGATCCCTAGACCTTATAAGGAATCTAGTTGCCAAATTTGGACTTTCTAGTCCCAGCGGTTTGGGCTGTGCGTTGATTTAAGTCAGTCAGTCAGGTCTTTCACGTTTATATATATAGATATGTATGTGAGTTTCTTTATTCCACCATAACTTCTGAATGCCTTAACCGATTTAGATGTATGATACATCATTAGAATCCTTACGTCATCCCGACTAACATAGGCTATGTGACGTTATTATAAAACCAATATGGCGGACGTAATACACAAAATTGCGTCACGTTTAGAAAAAAAAATCTTGCTATCCTATCGAGTGGGGTCTCAAAATGAAGAGCCTTGAAAGACGATTTAAAATATATATGCAGCATACGCGTTTAAGTCTTATTTTGGTTAAATAAGGATTTACAAAATGTGCTAAGAAAAATAAATCCTTCTATCTAATTTAGTGAGCTATCAAATGAAAGGGTATTGACTGCTGATCATAAAAATATATACAAATCATCTATATATGATTTGTATATCTATATATACAGGGCGTCCCACGGCGATGCCACATGGAGGGAAAGTACCTTAAATATCATAGATAGCATATTTTGCTGAAGGAAGACTTCATTTTATTTTTAAAACTTAGTTAAATTGCATTCATACTTTTATAATTAAAAAAAAAAAATAGTATGGAAAAAAATTATCGCGTCATTGGAGGAAAAGTACCTTAATTATTGTAAATAAACATCTTACTGAAAGAAGACATTATTTCGATTTAAA
The DNA here is from genome assembly GCF_963556715.1 of Cydia fagiglandana. Taxonomy (NCBI): domain Eukaryota; kingdom Metazoa; phylum Arthropoda; class Insecta; order Lepidoptera; family Tortricidae; genus Cydia; species Cydia fagiglandana. The sequence goes on from NC_085959.1 coordinate 3,360,437, forward strand.
AAAACAAGTTGAATTGCATTTTAAATAATTTCATGGTTAAACCGGGAATCGAACCCGCTACACCAGAAAAAAAAATACCTTGTAGCTTTGTCATACCGATCGAAAGGCTTCAATGTGAGAATTATTTTTTTGGTACAAGGTATTTTTTTTTCTCGTGTAGCGGGTTCGATTCCCGGTTTAACCATGAAATTATTAAGATAAGATAAGATAAAAAATAGTTTATTCAAGTAGGCATATTACAATGCGCTTATGAACGTCAAATAAACCTTTACCGGCTCCAACCGTACACCTCTGCCCCGAGAAGATTTAAATCCCCCCTCAATTGGAGGAGGGTATCCCAATATGGGACCGGCAAGAAACTCGGCGGGACACATCTTTTCAAAACATTATTACATCTTATAATTAACATGCATTACGAGTAATTAAGAAAAATACAATTTAAATTACTATAGAATTCATGCAATTATACTCAGTGAGTACATAACTTTATAGAATTTGATATAAAAAATAAACATATATGTACATGAAATCACAAATACGTAGCTCTTTCAGAAAACATATCAAATCTTACAAAAGGAAAAGAAATTAAAATCAATAAAAGAAATGAGAATACATATTATATGAATCTGACTGATTGTTATGAGATGCTTTCATACAATTTGATGTGCTTTCTTACCTGAGCTGAGTCACCTTTAACTCTACACATAATACAATATTTTTAATTGCTACTTGTCGTTATTACAGTTTCTGGTTTGGACCATGCATGTTTGTCTGTCAAGTAGTCCTCGACTCTGTAATAAGCCTTCAACATCAATGACTTTTTTAAGTAATTCTTAAGAGCTGGAAAGGGTAATCTTAAAGCATCCTCAGGTAACTTGTTATAAAAATGAATGCATTGCCCAACGAATGACTTCTGTACTTTACGAACACGAAACTTTCTGATAGCAAGCTTATTTTTATTTCTAGTATTATAGTTATGGACATCAGAATTCTTAGTGAAGGAGTCTAGATTCTTAACAACATAAATAATACTATCATATATGTATTGGGAAGCTACAGTTAAAATATTAATTTCTTTAAAAAGTTCTCTTAATGATTCACGCACCCTTAAATTATATATAGAACGAATGGCTCTCTTTTGTAAGACAAATATAGTCTGTATGTCAGCTGCTTTGCCCCAAACCAGAATACCATATGACATTACACTATGAAAATAACTATAATAAACAAGGCGAGCTGTCTCAACATTAGTCAATTGTCTAATTCTCCTCACAGCGTAAGCGGCCGAACTTAATTTGTTTGCTAGTGTTCTTATATGAGGACTCCATTGTAGATTTTTGTCCAATGTTAAACCAAGAAACAGTGCTTTATCTACCATATCTAAGCATTCATTATTCAAAAGTATCTCAGTATCGACTGGTTTAACATTCGGCAAAGAAAATCGAATGCATTTAGTTTTCTTAGCATTAAGAAGCAAATTGTTCATAGTAAACCAGTTTAGTACATTAACGAGTGTGCTGTTAATTACACTGTAATCGGTAGATTTACGATCAACCTTAAAAAGTAATGATGTGTCATCAGCAAAAAGAACAATTTCACAAAGATTTTCTACTACACATGGCAAATCATTTATATAAACCAAAAACAGGAATGGACCCAAAATAGAATCTTGTGGCACACCTAATTGGACTACAGTACCGCTAGACCGGGTTTTGTTTACAACAACTGTTTGTGTTCTGTTGCTAAGGTAAGAAGACATAAAGTTTAGGGCATTTACTGACAGACCATAGTGTTCTAATTTCAAAATGAGCGTTCCATGATCCACACAATCAAATGCTTTAGAAAGATCACAAAATATGCCAATTGCATCACAAGAATTTTCCCAAATATCATAAATATGTTTAATAAGTACCGAAGCGGCATCGGTCGTGGAACGGCCCTTTGTGAAACCAAACTGATTGCTTGTAAGTAAAGTATGTCTGTTGAAGTGACCCAGTAGATCATTTAACATTAACTTTTCAAAAACTTTACTTAGTACAGGAAGTATTGATATTGGACGGTAATTAGCCATATCACTCGAATCACCCGATTTAAAAAGAGGTATGACTTTGCTATATTTCATAAGATCTGGAAAGACGCCTTGTGAAATTGAAATATTATAAATTACGGCTAAGTAAGGCGCTATTACGTCCAAGACATGACTAATGACTCTAACAGATGTTCCCCATAAGTCTTCCGTTTTCTTTAAATTGAGTGACTTGAATGTTTTAACAATAATTGCTGAATCTACTAGACTAAACTCAAAGTTAATATTACATTTCTTAACATTAGCACAAAGTAAGGAATGAGCTCGAGACGAAGATGAATGTAGACATTTCGTGGTATTAATAGCTATTTTAGAAAAATAATCTTCGAATGCCGAGGCAACATCGTTGTTTGACATGGTCAGTTGTTTATCCGAGACAATGTTGACTTGACAATCGCGTGATTTACATTTACCAGCTTCCCTATTTATAATATTCCATGTTGTCTTCACTTTGTTGTCCGACACTTTCAGTTTAGAACTTGTATAGTTTGCTTTGGCTGTTAAACACACTCTCTTGAAGATTTTTGAGTAGTTCCTCACATAGTCCAGGAAATCTGTATTTTTGTTCAGCTCTCTCTCACCATAAAGTTCATAAAGCCTTTTTCTACTTTTATAAATGCCTGCAGTAGCCCATTCACTAAACTTTGTTCTAGTTTTTGACCCACTAATAGTTTTCATACTGAAATTTTGATTAAAATGATAAAGAATTACGTTAAAAACAACTTCATACAAATTATTACAGTTGTAATGTGAAAATGGTAACATACAGAGACTTTTTTGAATTTCATTTTTGAATAATTCCAAGCGACTACTAGTAATGGGTCTATATGTTATTGTTTGTGGAGTATCATGAATATCGCTTAAGAAAACAGCCCTTTGACCGCTATGATCAGAATAAAAACAGTTAAATATTTGCTTATCTATACATTCACAATTACAAAATATATTATCCAGACATGTTGCACTAGTTACACCTACCCGAGTAGGTTCAAGAAACAAGTTAAATAAATTGAATGATTTAAACAAACACAGCATTTTAACAGTATTACTAGAGGACTCGAGCAAGTTAACATTAAAATCTCCACAGACTATAACATGTTTTTGGCCCTTACATACTAATTTCAGCACACTTTCCATTGTAGTTTCAAATGTGCTGAAGTCAGCTGATGGTGGTCTGTAAACACATACAATAATATATTTTTCTAATTCTACACAGGAAATTTCGATAATTCTTTCTATGGAATAATTTACAATATCTTTACGCTCTTTAGATTTCATGCAATTTTTAACAATTATCAGGGAACCACCATGAACAGCAGACTTTCTAGCAAAAAAACTGACTAACTTAAAGTTAACAAAATCAAATAAAAACTGCCCATCTTTCAGCCAATGTTCAGTGATACACATAACTTCAACATTATTATTATCTAAAAATAAACCTATTTCTAATTCTTTGCTGGAAAAACCCTGAATATTCTGGTGAATAATATTCATACTCAGGCGTTTCTCCGCTGTCTTACAATCTAGTTTAAATTTGGCATGGGGTCCTTGACTTTGTCAGCTGACTGAGAATTAGCTATAACACTACTAAATCTATTTGGCTCAATATTATAGGCCAATAAATCCACTAGGTATACAAAATATTTCTTTGGCAGAAATACCTTCCTTGGAGCTAGCATGAAGCGCTCAATGAATTTATTTAAGTCAAAGAAATGGTACTTTTTATTGACAGATATGGCATGGTACATCAAAGAATTGTAGTGTGCTACTTTACTATTATAGTCATAAGACATATTCTCTGCATAAGGCAGTGCACATAAAATGATTTTCCCCACACCAGATTTTTCAATAATACTTAAAGTGGACATCAACTTATCTATGCTAAGCTTATCTACATTAAGGCTATTTCCTAATAAAATTACAAGTGTAGTACTGCTATCATAACATCCCTTTGAAATAAGGTCACACAAGTGAGACAAAGTAATGTTTTGATAACAGTAATTTGAGACTTTCTGCTCTAATCTGTAGCTTAATAATGGGCCCATTCCTAGCCCAATCTGATCTGAAAAAACAACAGTCTTACTGACTGCTCTAGGGGGTTGTGTGACTACTGGTACAGCTGGCCTAGAGGTGTTGAGGGCCACATCGGCTTCAACAACTTTTGCTGGTGGCATTTGGCCACAATTACAAATATTTCCATTAAGTAATGACTTGCATCGCTCCTCTAAATTTTGATTTTCTTGCAGCAATTTATTAAAAGCCTTGATGTGCTCCTCAACTTGTTTTTTGGTGGTTTCATACATGGTGGTTATTACCAGAAGCTCATCTTTTAACCTATTTATATCGGCATGTAACTTCTGGAAATTTGATTCCTTTGTTTCAAGCTCCAAATGACAATTTTGAACCCTATTTTTCATAACTGATAATGCATGTTTTAATTTACTATATTTTTTAATGCATGCCTGGCCTTTGATAAGCTTCTGGGTTCTCCTAATATACCTATTAATCTTGATATACTTTTTTAACTTATTGCTACTATTAAAATATACTAAATATCTAGAGTCCTTACTAATTTGAGTTTCACCGCTTGCCAACTCTTGGTACACATTTTGTAGTTCCGAAGCATCATAGTGCTCCCGCTCTCTCCTAAACAAATTAAGTTCATCATTAGCCGCACCCAGTTCCTCTTCCAAATGTGTGATGCGGGTTAAGGCCACTTCATGCGTAGAAGCGCACTGATTGAACGAGTCTACTGCCTCTTGCAAACGGTCCACTTCACCACGGGCATCAGTCAACTGCACATCATTGTCTGCCAGGTCCCGTCTTAAATCTGAGTTTGTGTCGACCAATTTCTTGAACTGTAGTTCGCTCTCCTCCCTATCCTGCAACAACTGCTTGGACAAGGCCCTCGACTCCTGTAGACCTTGTGTAGTAGTCTTCAGTTGCATCTCTAGTTGGCGCGCAGTTGCCTTGCGAGTGTTGGCAACGCTTTTGGTGGTCATTGTCACTTGTCACGATTTCTGAAAGGTGTAAATAATAAAGGATGAGTACTTATCTCAATAAAATTGAGAGTGGAATTTTGCCAGGACAAGAGAGATGAAAGCTAGAACATATGAACTATGAACGATGTATGCAGTGTGTCAGTAGTAGGCTGTGTCTGTGGCGAATGTGCCTTGTCTCAACTTTTACTTCCACTAGTTCGTCAAGCAAAGAGAAACTGCACTGAGCCAATGTATTTGTGGTTTGACGTTGCTCACGGCTGTACAATGAGCTTTGTATAAATGTAATACTAAGTAATATATGGTATAATATAATAATAACAGTGTGGTAACAGTAAGATAGAACAAAATACTCTCCCGGTTTCAAACACGAAAATCCAACGGTGATCACTCGTTGACAGCTAGGTAGTTCCGCCCCAAAGTCCAGTAAATACTCGATGTATCGTTGTCAATTGCACATAAATTATATAACCGATGTTTCTTTACTACTTAAATCTATTAAAGTTCACCATAACTCTAATTTTAAACTAAAAATATAATTAATTTTCAATATTTTAAATCAGCTGGTCTCAAGTCAGCCTGACAGCTCAGGGACCGTTCGGAAGTATATTTAAAATGCAATTCAACTTGTTTTTTTAAATCGAAATAATGTCTTCTTTCAGTAAGATGTTCATTTACAATAATTAAGGTACTTTTCCTCCAATGACGCGATAATTTTTTTCCATACATTTTTTTTCAAAAAAAAATTAAAAAAGTATGAATGCAACTTTACTAAGTTTTAAAAATAAAATGAAGTCTTCTTTCAGCAAAATATGCTATCTATGATATTTAAGGTACTTTCCCTCCATGTGGCATCGCCGTGGGACACCCTGTATATCTATATATATAAACGTGAAAGACCTGACTGACTGACTGAGTGACTGACTGACTGACTTAAATCAACGCACAGCCCAAACCGCTGGGACTAGAAAGTCCAAATTTGGCAACTAGATTCCTTATAAGGTCTAGGGATCCACTAAGAAAGAATTTTTCAAAATTCATCCCCTAAGGGGGTTAAAAAGGGGATGAAAGTTTGTATGCATATCAAACATTTTTTCGAGCGCGGGACTTGAATCTTTGTATTTAGGTATATTATTAGAAGACAATAAAAGTAATTTAAGCGTTTTGTAAAATTTGCGCGTTTGGTTGCTTAGGGCTAGCTAACTGATGCTTACACTGGTCATTTCATATTAGAAAGTAGTTTTAGTAAGAAAGTCCTTACTTAAAACTTTGGCATTGAAATTTATGACTTATGTCTATGGTACAAAGTTTAATTCTACTTACTTACTTTTGTGAGATATTTTTTTTTCTGAATAGCCTACTATAAGTATGAGTGAGTAAAAGATCTGCGAAATGCAACCTATAAAGCAAAAAAATAAAATAAATTAATTGAAAAATTAAAAACACGACTGCTGCATTTTAAAGCGAACTGAAAAGCTAAAAATAATGTTAATATGTTAGTCCCTAAATTTTATGAATCTTAATTGGAATGTAAATGTACACTCACGGTCATTCATAGTAAATACAAAGGGCTATGCACATTTATGTCCGTGACTGTAGGTACGTTACATTTAATTTCAATTACAATCGGGGGACCTTGATGTAGGTACCTAAGTGCATCTCAATCAAAAGGTCCCCCGACTGCAATTGAAATTAAATATACACGTACCTACAGTCACGGTCATTAATGTACATCTTAGCCCTTTGTATTTACTATGAATGACCGTGAGTGTACATTTACATTCCAATTAAGATTCATAAAATTTAGTGACTAACATATTAACATTATTTTTAGCTTTTCAGTTCGCTTTAAAATGCAGCAGTCGTGTTTTTAATTTTTTAATTAATTTATTTTATTTTAAACATTTTAGTGTAAAAACTAAGTAAAACTACCATTTATAAAGATTTCCCCCGGCCATTTAGTTTGTCCACAAAGTTCTTTTTATGCGGATAGGTATTAGCTCCCGGGACTGGGACCTTATAATTAAGCTCACCGTTCCGGAATACGGGCGTCTTTTCTGTGGATAATATGTAAATGTGTTCACAATTTGGGACATTTGATATTAAATATAGCTTCTTAACTTCTTAAAAAGAAGTGGAATTTTGAATTATAATGGCCATGAGGGTTTGAAGATCCACAATAAAGACTCATAATTTTAACTGTCACTAAAAAAGATTTTGTCCCCATTATCTTCGTCGCAACGCAACTTCAGCACGACGCACACATGGCCTTTGGCAAAATAGCACCAATTCAAACATCAATAATACGCGACAGACTGCAGGTAAAGAGGTCTATTCGACGCTAATGACTTTAAAAAGTGTTAGTATACCTACCTACATACAAGTGATGAACTTGCAAATAAAAGTAGGTAGCCCTGAGAGACTAAATTGCTGAATGCCGAGCTCTGCGTTGGGCCAAACACCCAAAGCGTCCAAGAGAAGCGAGCTTCTACGCGAGGCTGAAGGCTAAGCTGCGGGACGTTAGCGGTGAAACACAAAACCACTGTAGGTACCTACAGTGGTTTTGTGTACATGTGTTAAAATACGTAAGCTGAAGACCGACCTCGACGTAAGGCCGAAGGGCTAGGGATTCTAGCAATTCCTGTAATTTCTACAAATATCTGAAACTAGCTGTGCCCGCGGCTCCGCCCGCGTGGAATTCGGTTTGTGTCAGTAAGCTGCTAAATATAAAAAAAATTGTAAATTACAATACATTGCGCTGTATTTTTTTATTCAAAAAATTATAACATTTCCTGCATGGTAATTTCTTAAAATAATCTTATTGTTTCATACTTTTTAGAGCGCGATTTGTAGTAGTCCGACTACGCCCGACTCTTTTAGTATGAGAAAGTCTAAGTCGCCTAGCTTTGGACCGCGTGCAGTGCGCCACATACGTCGGGCAATTCCCGACTCTTGTAGTATGAGGGCGCCGAAGGAGCCCGGCTTTGTAACGCATTTAGCGCGCCACGTGCGTCGGGCTTAGCCCGATGCTTTGAGTATGAGGGTGCCTTCGGCTCCCAACTTTGGCAAGCGTACAGCGTGTCACGTACGTCGGGTTACGCCCGACGCTTTGAGTATGAGGGAGGCGCCCGGCTTTGGAATGCGTACAGCGTATCACGTACGTCGGTCTACGCCCGACACTTTTAGTATGAGGGCGCCGAAGGCGCCCGGCTTTGGAACGCGTACGTTACGCCCGACGCTCTTAGTATGAGGGCGCCGGAGGTGTAACGTACGCCGGAGGTGGAATGCGTACAGCGTGTCACGTACGTCGGGCTACTCCCGACGCTCTGAGTATGAGGGCGCCGAAGGCGCCCGGCTTTGGAACGCGTACAGCGCGACACGTACGTCGGGTTAAGTCCGAAGCAGTGCCGGATTAAGATATTTTGATGACGCGTAGCCCGACGCATTGAGTATGAGGATGCCTTCGGCACCCAACTTTGGCAAGCGTACAGCGTGTCACGTACGTCGGTCTACGCCCGACTCTTTTAGTATGAAGGCGCCGAAGACGCCCAGCTTTGAAACGCGTACGTTACGCCCGACGCTCTTAGTATGAGGGCGCCGGAGGCGCCCGGCTTTGGAATGCGTACAGCGTGTCACGTACGTCGGTCTACGCCCGACACTTTTAGTATGAGGGTGCCGTAGGCGCCCGGCTTTGGAACGCGTACAGCGCGCCACGTACGTCGGGCTACTCCCGACGCTCTGAGTATGAGGGCGCCGAAGGCGCCCGGCTTTGGAACGCGTACAGCGCGACACGTACGTCGGGTTAAGTCCGAAGCCGGGTCCGAGTCCGAAGCAGTGCCGGATTAAGATATTTTGATGCCCTAAGCATTTCTAGACCCTGGTGCCTCCTCTCCCTAAGGTCATCAAGATTACATTATTTTTTTTGGTAAATTGAGTGAAGTTCATTGCAACATTACAGCTGAGAATAGAAATCAGTCACATCATTTTATCAGGAAAATTGTCAGTGCCGCAGCAGTAATGTTCCAACAGAGTACCTAATGCTGCTGCATTCGCCACCCGAATGTCACCTTTATCATATCTTAGGTGAGAATGTAATTGAAAACGCGAGCGAAGCGAGCGGGAAAATTTTTCGATATAAAAACGCAATTTGATAGACAGTTGTACATTTTTACTTTTAGTATGGAAATCAGTTACATCATTTTATCACGAAAATTGACAGTGCTGCAGCAGTAACGTTGTAACAGAGTAATGTTGCTGCAGTCGCCACCCGAATGTCACCTTTAACATACCTTAGAAAGTGATTGAAAACGCGAGCGATGCGAGCGCGAAAATTTTTCGATATAAAAATGCAATATGATAGACAGTTGTACATTTTCACTTTTAGTATGGAAATCAGTCACATCATTTTATGACGAAAATTGACAGTACCGCAGCAGTAACGTTGCAACAGAGTAATGCTGCTGCAGTCGCCACCCGAATGGCACCTTTATCATACCTTAGAAAGTTATTAAAAACGCGAGCGTATCGAGCGCGAAAATTTTTCGATAAAAAAAACGCCTCAGCGAGGTTGTTTTCATGCATAAAAGATGCAAGAAAGCAGAGCTTGGAATTGACCAAGTGAATTGAATTGGCGAAGTGTGAGCAAGGCAGTAGGCCCAGCTGCGAAAGAGGAAAGCTTGGATTTGGATCCACGCCCAAGTGTAATTAAGGCAGAAGATCAACTTTGCCGTAAGGCAAAGTAATTCAATTAAATTTGTTGATTCCGTACCCCCTCATCTAAACTTATAGTTAACTAGCTGTGCCCGCGGCTCCGCCCGCGTGGAATTCGGTTTGTGTCAGTAAGCTGCTAAATATTTAAAAAATTGTAAATTACAATACATTTCGCTGTATTTTTTTATTCAAAAAATTATAACATTTATAATTTCCTGCATGGTAATTTCTTAAAATAATCTTATTGTTTCATACTTTTTAGAGCGCGATTTGTAGTAGTCCGACTACGCCCGACTCTTTTAGTATGAGAAAGTCTAAGTCGCCTAGCTTTGGACCGCGTGCAGTGCGCCACATACGTAGGGCAATTCCCGACTCTTTTAGTATGAGGGCGCCGAAGGAGCCCGGCTTTGGAACGCATTTAGCGCGCCACGTGCGTCGTGAGGTGTGCATATACTATACGTGTATGTAACTAGATGTAGAGAGAACATGTAAGTTAGTTTAGTCAGTCTGATTATAACCATCGAGCTAGACTCACGTCTTTTATTCCAACTGTCCACCATACCTCATGGCGACCGTTGACCGTGGCCTCGACGTACCTCGGCGCGCGATGGTATCGGATATCATATAAACAACGACCGACCGCGGAGCGAGCGCGTACCGACCGAGCGATGAACTTTTAAATCAGTGAATTTTCGGACAGTTTATAAATTAAGTGAAAGTGAAAATGGGGCACCAGTACAGTAAACAGGAAGAAAAGGAGTTCATCATCACACAGAATGCAATTGGGAGCAACTATGCAACGAGCTCAAATGAACACACCAGAATCAATAATATACTAGTGAGCATCCTATTTGTCATAATAGCGCTGATTTTCTGCTGTGGACTATGCGTGTTGGCGAGAAAAGCACAAGCGAATTGTGTCAGAAAAGAGGTGCGACGCGAATTCTGGAGCAGGATGCAGACCAGGCTGTCTGGAAGGCGGGCAGCCCCGGCCAAAGTCACCGAAGAAGATGTCTAGGCAGCAAGGATCGGAGGCGAAGGAAGGAGCAAGGAACGTTACGTGATACGCGTGTGTGAAGTGAAAAGCGTTAAAATTTCAGTGCGTCAAAGTGTGTTGTTAAAGGTATGGATTTAAAATTAAATAGTATATATGAAAAGTTAGAAAAACTTAGAGTTGACCTGCGGAAATTAGGCGAGTGTAGAAGGCAACAAGAAGTAGGATTAATAAAATTTTCTGAAGCGCAATTAATATATGAGGACTATAAGCAGTTAGTTGTTTCTGTTAATGTAAATGACCTGTCAAAGTAATGTTTATTTTCGGAATTATTGTGTGAGAAAATAGAAGAAGTTTATGATAGAATTTTAAAGTATAAAATAATAGAGAGCGTGTCCGATAACCCAACTAAAATGGCGAAGCAATTTGAAATTAGGGAAGCTAATAGCTTAATTCCAATTTTAGATGATAAGGAGGAAACTGTGGATAGGATGATAGCGGGAATTGAAATGTTAGATGGCATGTTAACAGATAGTAGCGAAAAGAAGTTGCTGATTTCTTTTGTTTTAAAAACCCGACTTAATAAAATCGCGCAATTGAAGCTAAAATCGACATATGACACCGCTACCCAGCTAGTAGCCGATATAAAAAAATATTTGCTACCTAAGAAATCCGCAAATTCTTTGCTAATGCAATTAAACAACATTTCACAAAGAGAAATGTCAATTAGCCAATACGGTGATAAACTAGAGGAATTGTTTATCGGCCTAACAATAGCACAAGCTGACGGGAAATCGGAAGCTTGCGATGTCCTTAGACCGATAAATGAGTCCTTGGCTATCAAAAAGTTTACAGACGGTTTGCGAAACCGCCGATTAAGTACAATTCTAGCTGCCCGGGAGTACACAGAATTGAAGGAAGCCGTCAGAGCTGCTCAAGACGAGGAGCTGGCGCGACCGCAGCCCGAGCCTGTGGTCATGAACATGACCAGAAGAGGTTTCCAGCAACCCCAGCGTTATGGTTGGCGCGGACATGCCTACCAGCCTCGAGCCAGAGCCTACCGCAATCATTGGGTACCGAGCTACCCGATGAGCAGAGGTACTGTACCCACTAATAATTTTTATAGGGGACGCGGACAGCGTGCAAATTTTAGAGGACGTGGTACACAAAGGAACCGCGGCCGTCGAGGAAATGTGTATACATATACACACGAGCCGCAGACCTCACGCAACACGGTGAGTGAAGAACCTTCACAGATGCAGTTTTTTCGAGCATAAAGTTTTGACTATATGTGACGGACTAGACTATGTTAGAGTTTCAGTAGGTGGACAAAATATTATCCTTATGATTGACAATGGTGCAAGTATATCTATTTTACAACGTAGCAAGGTTCCCATAGAATCTCCGACATACGAAAAAGGTACTATAATATCAGGCGTAGGTGGAAAAATTACAAGTAAACATGTGACAGACGTGACTTTAGAATACAGTAATACGATATCGCTTACGCATAGGTTTCATATATTACAGGATGAGGATATGCCATGTCACGCGGATGGCATTCTCGGACTCGACTTCATGCGAAGATATAACGCAATTATAGACTTAATGACGGACGAACTCACGTTACACGATGGGAACGAGAGATACGTGTTACGAATTCAGAGAAGTAGCAATAACGGAACTTGTTTATCACTACCAGCGAGAAGTGAATCATTACATTTAATTAAAGTAAAATCTCTTGACTTGGGAAAGGATTACGTTATAAATTCTGAAAAATTAGCCGAAAATATATTTTTAGCCGGAAGTATAGTTAAAGTTAAACAAAATAGAATACCGGTACGAATTTTAAATACAAGTGACCATGACGTCCAATTACCCATGTTTCTACCAAAATTAGAAAATTTAAATAATTATAACATTTGCAGCTTTCACAAAACCGACAACGGAGTAGATCGAGTTAAAAAATTACTACCATCTTTAAAATTAGACCATTTAAACGATACAGACCGTAGACTTATCGAGTCAATATGTGCCAAATACGCCGATGTCTTTTACTTAGAAGGGGATAAATTAGGAACGTCCAATATATTGAGCCAAAGTATTACCGTGAAACCAAATACTAAACCTATATATACAAAGCCTTATAGATTACCAGCAACAATGAAATCGGAAGTAAATAAACAAGTTGAACAAATGATTAAAGATGACATAATTGAAGAATCAAATAGCGATTGGAATAGTCCCATACTTTTAGTACCGAAAAAATCAGATGATAACACAAAAAAATGGAGATTAGTTATCGATTACCGTAAAGTAAATAACGTTATTCAAGACGATAAATTCCCTCTTCCGAATATCGTCGAAATTCTAGATTCTTTGTCAGGCGCAATATACTTTAGTCACCTTGATTTACAACAATCATATTACCAAACATCTCTGGATGAAGATAGTAGAAATATCACTTCGTTTTCAACAAGTCAAGGTCAATTTCGAATGAAAAGGCTCCCCATGGGTTTGAAAATTAGTGGTAGTGCATTTTCCCGTGTAATGTCAATAGCAATGTCAGGTCTCTCGTACGAGAAATGTTTTGTTTACATGGACGATTTAGTTATTTTTGGAAGAAATATGAATCAACATAATAAAAACTTAATTGATGTCTTAGAAAGGTTGCGTAAAGTTAACTTGAAAATGAATCCTCAAAAATGTGATTTTCTAAAAAAAGAATTACTTTACTTGGGTCATGTTGTATCGGCAGAAGGTGTGTTACCAGATCCACAAAAAACGAAAGTATTACAAAATTACCCAACACCAACAAATAGTGACGAAGTTAGGCGTTTCGTAGCTTTTTGCAATTACTATAGGAAATTTATCCCTAATTTCGCGGAGATAACTTTACCATTAAACAAGTTATGTAGAAAAAACGTAATATTTCAGTGGACCGACGAGTGCGATACGGCGTTTAACATACTAAAAGAAAAACTAATAACGCCACCAATCTTACAATATCCCGATTTTTCCATAGAAAACGAATTTATCTTACAAACAGATGCGTCAGCAAAGTCGATCGGTTCCGTGCTATGTAATAAAGACAAAAGGCCTATAGCATATGCCAGTAGACCCCTAAATAAATCAGAATTAAATTATCCCATTATTCAGAAAGAACTTTTGGCAATCACATGGAGTGTACGATATTTCAGACCATATTTGTTTGGACGACGCTTTACAATATTAACAGACCACAGACCACTTCTCTATCTTTTCAGTATGAAAGACCCGTCCAGCAGATTAGTAAAATTTAGATTACAGTTAGAGGAATATGACTATAAAATAATATACATAAAAGGAAAAACTAACGTAGTAGCAGACGCTTTAAGTAGGATAACAATAACATCAGACGAATTAAAAAATATGAGTGAACAGATTATGGTTATGACAAGGGCCCAGAGTAAAAAATTAATGCAAGATAACGGATCGAGTGACAGTAATATTATGGATCTTAGTATATCCGAAAATTTAAGGTCTGATCAGCCGAGAATTGCGGAAATATTAAGAAAGCCTAATAACTCTGTAGAAATGTTATTTGGGTCAGAAGATGAGTTAAGAATATTGAGAAAAAATAAGTTAATAACCAGAGAAAAAGATTGTTTTGCGTACGTAAAAGATAAATTACGTCTTTACATTAACCTTAATTATACGTCATATTTCACGCGAGCCGTATTTGTGAGTATGTTAGGTGATTTCTGTAAAGAGATACAAGTAGATGAGTTATGTATAATAAAAAATGATAAAAACGCGTTATTTATAAAATCTCTGGTAAATGAAATAAAGTTAAATAAAAGTTGGTCCGGACCGAAAGTAAATGTCCTAGGAAAAATAAACAGAATTACCGACAAGGATGAGAGACGAGTTATAATGAACGACTATCATTTGTTACCAACAAGCGGACATGCCGGCGTTCGCAGAATGATAAGTAATATTAAGTCAAAATACTACTGGCCAGGTTTAGAAAATGACGTTAGGGAATATGTGAAAAAGTGTAGTAAATGTCAAGTAACTAAATACTCTAAGAACTTAAGACAGCCAATGACTATCACAACGACAGCGACATCCGCCTTCGAGAGAATATATCTCGACCTACTCGGACCACTCGATGCCGACGCGGAAGATAACAAATACGTTCTCACATTGCAGTGCGAACTGACCAAGTACATTGAGGCGTATCCCCTACAGCGTAAGGATACAATTAGCGTAGCGAGATCTCTAGTAAGTAATTTTATATTAAGGTATGGCATCCCAGGAGCGATAACAACAGATCGTGGTACGGAGTTTATGTCAGCTACTATGGACGAAGTATGTAAGTTATTAAAAATAAGTAAATTTAATTCAACCGCATATCACCATCAATCAATAGGCGCATTAGAGAATATGCACAAACATTTAGCCGCATTTATGAGAATACAGTGCGACGGACACCCTGACACGTGGAGTCAGTGGTTACCGTTCTGGTGTTTCGCGTATAATACAACAGTACATACAGCCACAAAGTATTCACCATTCGAGTTGGTTTTCGGAAAGAAATGTAATATCCCTAGTAATTTAACTAACACTGTAGAACCTATGTATAACTCAGAAGATTATGCTTTAGAATTAAAATACAGACTACAATTAGCACATAAAGATGCTAGAGAAAATTTGTTAAAAACAAAAGTATTACGAAAAATATATTATGATAAGTTATCGAACTCAATGACTTATAAAAAGGATGATCTTGTTTTAATTAAGTCAGAAACTGGGAAAAAATTTGATAACCTTTTTAAAGGACCTTTTAAAGTCATAGAGGACGATGGAGTAAATGTTAAGTTAGATATAGATGGTAAGATCGATCTTGTCCATAAAATAAGAAATAGCTAGACTCACGTCTTTTATTCCAACTGTCCACCATACCTCAGTCGGGCTTAGCCCGATGCTTTGAGTATGAGGGTGCCTTCGGCTCCCAACTTTGGCAAGCGTACAGCGTGTCACGTACGTCGGGTTACGCCCGACGCTTTGAGTATGAGGGAGGCGCCCGGCTTTGGAACGCGTACAGCGTATCACGTACGTCGGTCTACGCCCGACACTTTTATTATGAGGGCGCCGAAGGCGCCCGGCTTTGGAACGCGTACGTTACGCCCGACGCTCTTAGTATGAGGGCGCCGGAGGTGTAACGTACGCCGGAGGTGGAATGCGTACAGCGCGTCACGTACGTCGGGCTACTCCCGACGCTCTGAGTATGAGGGCGCCGAAGGCGCCCGGCTTTGGAACGCGAACAGCGCGACACGTACGTCGGGTTAAGTCCGAAGCAGTGCCGGATTAAGATATTTTGATGACGCGTAGCCCGACGCTTTGAGTATGAGGATGCCTTCGGCGCCCAACTTTGGCAAGCGTACAGCGTGTCACGTACGTTGGTCTACGCCCGACTCTTTAGTATGAGGGCGCCGAAGACGCCCAGCTTTGAAACGCGTACGTTACGCCCGACGCTCTTAGTATGAGGGCGCCGGAGGCGCCCGGCTTTGGAATGCGTACAGCGTGTCACGTACGTCGGTCTACGCCCGACACTTTTAGTATGAGGGTGCCGTAGGCGCCCGGCTTTGGAACGCGTACAGCTCGCCACGTACGTCGGGCTACTCCCGACGCTCTGAGGATGAGGGCGCCGAAGGCGCCCGGCTTTGGAACGCGTACAGCGCGACACGTACGTCGGGTTAAGTCCGAAGCAGTGCCGGATTAAGATATTTTGATGCCCTAAGCATTTCTAGACCCTGGTGCCTCCTCTCCCTAAGGTCATTAAGTTTACATTATTTTTTTTGGTAAATTGAGTGCAGTTCATTGCCGCATCACAGCTGAGAATGGAAATCAGTCACATTATTTTATCTCGATAATTGACAGTGCCGCAGCAGTAATGTTGCAACAGAGTACCTAATGCTGCTGCAGTCGCCAACCGAATGTCACCTTTATCATATCTTAGGTTAGAATGTAATTTAAAAATTTTCGATATAAAAACGCAATTTGATAGACGGTTGTACATTTTTACTTTTAGTATGGAAATCAGTCACATCATTTTATCACGAAAATTGACAGTGCTGCAGCAGTAACGTTGTAACAGAGTAATGCTGCTGTAGTCGCCACCCGAACGTCACCTTTATCATATCTTAGAAAGTGATTGAAAACGCGAGAGAAGCGAGCGCGAAATTTTTTAGATATAAAAACGCAATATGATAGACAGTCGTACATTTTTACTTTTAGTATGGAAATCGGTCACATAATTTTATGACGAAAATTGACAGTAACGTTGCAACAGAGTAATGCTGCTGCAGTCGCCACCCGAATGTCACCTTTATCATAACTTAGAAAGATATTAAAAACGCGAGCGAAGCGAGCGCGAAAATTTTTCGATATACGCAATTTTACTTTTAGTCCCAACCAGGCGCGAATCCAGGATTTCATACAAAGAAGGGATGGGACAGTTTTCTACCAGCCTAGCTTCGCATAGGGCTCGATATTTAAGGATTTCAGCGAGGTTGTTTTCATGCATAAAAGATGCAAGAAAGCAGAGCTTGTAATTGACCAAGAGAATTGAATTGGCGAAGTGTGAGCAAGGCAGTAGGCCCAGCTGCGAAAGAGGAAAGCTTGGATCCACGCCCAAGTGTAATTAAGGCAGAAGATCAACTTTGCCGTAAGGCAGAAGGCCTCGCATAGAACCTAACGCCGAACCGCAAAAGAGTGAGAGAGAGTGAAACCCAGATAAATAAATATATACCTACATACAAACACGAACGCTGAAAACACAATACACTCTCTCTCACTTTTTTTTGGGTAGTCGTGAAAAAGATGTCACTGCAATGAGGGGTAATTAATTTACTGTCGTTTAATTTTGTTGTATATTTTTAAATCGACATAATTATTCAATTAAATTTGTTGTCCATGTCCGTACCTCCTCATCTAAACTTAGAGTTAATTTGGCAAAAACCTTCCTCGGTGGCTATTCATGTCACTTGTATTAAATTCAGCGCCATCTGTTAGTTTACCAGGGTACTCAATAGTGGTAGCACATATTTGAAAAAAGTTTGCCCCTCCTTCCTAAGTAGCGCCATAAGATTCAGGGGCAAATTTAAATCAAGCGAGTGTTGTGGCTAAAACTCAACCCCTAAAAGGGGGGGGCTTTTAGGGGTTGAGTTTTTGTAGCCTATAACCTGGCCGGAGATTTTCTCGATAGATTAGTAAAGTTTGCATCAAAATCCGTTCAGCCGTTTTCACGTGATGCGCGTTCAAATAAACAGACAAACAGATAAACAGATAAACAGACAAACAGATAAACAGACAAAAATTCTAAAAACTGTTGGGACGTGTTCTGTTATCGATTCTAAGTATCCCCAGCCAACTTTTTTTCAAATATCTTCCATGTACAGACTTTCTACCCTCTACAGCTTTATTATATGTATAGATAGATAGATAGATACATGTGTTAAAATACGTAAGCTGAAGACCGACCTCCGCGTAAGGCCGAAGGGCTAGGGATTCTAGCAATTCCTGTAATTTCTACAAATATCTGACCGAGTTCCGCGAGTACTAACCTGCCGCAGCTCGATCTTCGGCCTTGCGTGGAATTGCGACTTCTCAATTATGATACTAGGGGAAATTGTAGAAAGCGCGTACCTGTCAGATGCTCCGGGTCTTCGGCTTTACGCGGAGTTCGATCTACGGGCTTCGCATTTAGACACTGGCTATGCCATCGGGCATAGAAAAAGGCCTCATACAAAAAGGATCGCTTTTTTGTATGAGGGCGCCGAAGGCACCCGACTTTGGAACGCGTGCATCGCGCCACATACGTCGGGCTAATAGTCTATAGGCAAATTAAACACAAGTCCTCTCCTTCACGATTTTCGTAGACATCTCTTCTAAATACCTAAAACTGGTATGGATGTGTTCCTCGTGGTCTCTAGAATACGAATTGACCGGTTTTAGTTTATGGAGGGGGGGACGTAACGAAAAAAAGGGGGGCAAAGATGGCGGCCGACCATCATTGATATTTGTTCACATCTTGAGTCCTATGGGACCGATCGGTTCGTGTGAGGTATCTTTTGAAAGAGTATTGAACGTGCTATTATTGTTTTATAATAACTGTAGTCATAACTGTAGTCGTTTACAAAAAAAAATTTAAATATACGATTTTTCACCTTGCATGGATGGCATTAGTACTGACAAAACATGCGTCTAACTCAATAAATTATAACTTTACCGCAATTAATGTTATTACAAAATATACGAGACATTTCATTATCTTTCCAAAAATATAAGTTTTATTAGTGTATAATCTTATGTAACCAAGTAATTACGAATTTTGTTCAGCACGGGTCACTACGCAGCGTCACGTAAATGGCGGGTGACCGACATCAACTTTTCATTATTTCTCGGGTTCTAATTTATTGATCAATTAGTGATAGGTACTATTTGAAAAGTTATGAAACGTACTATAATTGGTTTCTAATAACTGTAGTCATAACTTTAGTAATGTACAAAATATATTAAAATATATGATTTTTTTACCGTGCATGGATGGCATAAGTACTGATAAAATATGCGTCTAACTCAATAAATTATAACTTTACACCAATAATATTCGTACAAAATGTACGTGAAATTTAATTAGCTTTCCAAAAATATAAGTTTTATTGGTGTATGATATTATATAACCAAGTAATTACGAATTTTGTTCAGCATGGGTCACTAAACGCTGTCACGTAAATGGCGGGCGACCGACCTCAACTGTTCATTATTTCTCGGTTTATATTTTACTGATCAATTGGTGATGGATACCTTTAGAAAGAATATTAAACGTACTATAATTGATTTCTAATAACCGTAGTCATAACTGTAGTCATTTACAAAATAATTAAAAATATATGATTTTTACCGTGCATGGACCAAGTACTGGTAAAACATGCTTCTAACTCAATAGATTATAACATCACCGCGATAAATGTTTTCAAAATATACGGGAAATTTTATTAGCTATCCAAAAATATAAGTTTTATTGCTGTATAATGTTGTATAACTATGTAATCATTAATTGTTCAGCAAAGATACTGTGCACCGTCACGTAAATGCCGCCCGGCCATCGTTGAGTTTTCATTATATTTCCGGTTCTATTTTTCTAATACTTGGTGGACACCATGTGCAAGCATATTAAATTTTCTGTGAATACTTGATTGTTTGAAATCTCAGGCCCAAAATTAACCATTTAATAAAATATTAAATATGATGTTTAATTTTTACCTAAGAGGTTTGCTTAGTGGCTGAAATAATTTGAGAAAGAGATAATGTAGTAAATATAGCGAGAAATTATTGGGATAAAATCAACAAACTATTGATTAACTTTCCAAAAATATTGTTTAGTTACCGTACAACTATAAACATATATGTATGCCAGGACCAATTTCGCCAAACAAGCAAGCAAACACACGGCGCGGCGAGCGCCTGGTAGAAGGCGCTCGCCGCGCCGTGTGTTTGCTTGTTGGTCTACCAGCAGCATTCTATTATTGTTAGACAGTACATTTTATAATGTAGGTATCCAAAATGTGAGGTTATGTTATAAAATATCGATATAGAATGATGGTTTGTTTGTTTTGTCTTTTATCACAGGAAACTTAAGTATGTTTTGAGAAAAGCCATTTCATGATTGCAAGACCACTGTATATAAAGTACTTAATATCTGTGTTGTTATTTGACTCACGTCTACATGTAAAACGTTTTCAAACCCACTCCGTAGTTAATAATTTAAAATTGTCTTGAGATCTGAGGCTTGTGGCGTTTTAAATGGATATTTGCGCCGCACGCTCCAGGATGCAAAATAAGTGACTACTATTTGAGTAGCAGCGTAGGTCCACATAGGTGATAGTTTCAGCTTTAGATGTTAAATAAGCATTTATGGTCAACATTTGTAATAGGCGATTAGGCACTCAAGAAGGTAATTGCACATTATTTTCCTTTGCCACTATCTACTTTCGTTGCATTTTTGTAAGCTCACAATGTGATAACTTGAAGTAAAATCTAATGGCGAGTAAATAAAAACAAGTCATTATTGAATAAAATATCTATATTTATATACTATTTTATTTTACGGTCTAATTTATAGTTTTCGCTTATCTATTGATTCATTGGCGTTTGGCATTGTAGTTTTAGCTTATACGTATGACTCTATTGACAGTTATGAGATTAGAGAGTGCTACGGTATTTAAATAACGCTCGTCTGTAACTACATGATCTTAGATCTATAATAGCGACTCACAACTTCTCTATTCGACTGTAAGTCATACAAGAGAGTTAAGTAGCGATTGCGATATAAAAAGATATAAGTAGAAGACTTCATCACACGTTTAGAACCTTAAGTGCAAATTGCAGATTATTACTCATATA
Organism: Cydia fagiglandana; assembly: GCF_963556715.1. NCBI lineage: Eukaryota > Metazoa > Arthropoda > Insecta > Lepidoptera > Tortricidae > Cydia > Cydia fagiglandana. Next base: position 3,381,678 of record NC_085959.1, read on the forward strand.
GCTGTTAAGCTTGTTCAATTCACTTTGAGCTATAACCTATAACACTAGCAGCTTAACATGCATTATAGCGCCCAAAACAGCTACTGTAGATCTTAAATCTTTAGATGAACCTTTAAAAACACTTTTATGTCACCAGAGCCTGTAAACTGTAAACTAAGACTAAATATGTAGCTATTCTAGATATCTAGCCAGGCTATGTATTTAGGTAAGAAAATAGGTGCTAAGTGTCGCCTAATTATCTGTTGGGATTTATATGACAGTGCGCAGTGACCCATGCTGGACAAAATTCATTGTTACTTGGTTATATACATAATATCATACACCAATAAAACTTATGTTTTTGGAAAGCTTATGAAATGTCTCGTATATTTTGTAATAACATTAATTGCAGTAAAGTTATAATTTATTGAGTTAGAAGCATGTTTTAGTAGTACTCATATGCATGCACGGTAAAAACATATATGTTTTTAATTATTTTAAAAATGACTAAAGTTATGACTACAGTTATTGAAAACCAATTATAGTACGTTTAATATTCTTTCAAATGGTTTCTATCACCAATTGATCAATAAATTAGAACCCGAGAAATAATGAAAAGTTGACGTCGGCCGCCCGCCATTTACGTAACGCTGTGTAGTGACCCATGCTGAACAAAATTCGTTATTACTTGGTTATATAATATCATACACCAATAAAACTTATGTTTTTGGTAAGCTAATGAAATGTCTCGTATATTTTGTAATAAAATAATTGCGGTATAGTTGTAATTTATTAAGTTAGACGCAAATTTAAGCAGTACTTATGCCATACATGCACGGTAAAAAATCAAATATTATAAAATATTTTGTAAACGACTACAGTTATGACTACGGTCATTATGAAACAATAATAGCACGTTTAATACTCTTTCAAAAGACCCCTCACACGAACCGATCGGTCCCATAGGACTCAAGATGTGAACAAATATCAATGATGGTCGGCCGCCATCTTTGCCCCCCTTTTTTTCGTTACGTCCCCCCCTCCATAAACTAAAACCGGTCAATTCGTATTCTAGAGATCACGAGGAACACATCCATACCAGTTTTAGGTATTTAGAAGAGATGTCGACGACTTTTTTCAAAACAGGCCGGATTCCTACAGACTATAAGCCCCACGCTTTAAGTATGAGGGCGCCAAAGGCGCCCGGATATGGTAAGGGTACAGCGTGTCAAATACGTCGGGCTACGCCCAACTCTCTTAGTAGTAGTGTAGTAGTAGTAGTAGTAAAATACTTTATTGTACAAAAAGAAACATAAAACATGAAAGAACACACATCATTAGTACAAAGGCGAACTTATCCCTTTCAGGGATCTCTTCCACCCACGCTTTAAGTATGAGGGCGCCGAAGGCGCCCGGCTTTGGTTAGCGTACAGCGTGTGACGTAACATCAAGCTACGCCCGACTCTTTCAGTATGAGGGCGCCGAAGGCGCCCGGTTTTGGAACGCATACAGCGCGCCACGTACGTCGGGCTGCTTTGAGTATGAGGACGCCGACGGCGCCCGAGTTTGGTAAGCGTACAGCGCGCCACGTACGTCGGGCTACGCCCGACTCTTTAAGTATGAGACAATCGAAGACGCTTGGTTTTGGACCACGTGCAGCGCGCCACGTATGTCGTGCTATGCCCGACTCTTTTAGTATTATTCAAACCCTATCGCTTAAATCGAAGTTCACACGTTTAGATTTCTATAGGGCGCTTTAGTTCCTAAATTTACTTTATAAAAATATACCTATACAAGTCATATGCATGATTTGTATATATTTTTATGATCAGCGGTAAATACCCTTTTATTTGATAGCTCACTAAATAAGATAGATTTGATTTATTTTTCTTAGCACATTTTGTAAATCCTTATTTAACCAAAATAAGATTTAAGCGCCTATTTTGCATATATATTTTAAATCGCCTTTCAAAGCTCTTCATTTTGAGACCCCACTCGATAGGTTTGCAAGATATTTTTTTCTAAACGTCACGCAATATTGCGTATTGCGTCCGCCATATTGGTTTTATAATGACGTCACATAGCCTATGTCACCCGGGATGACGTAAGGATTCTAATGATGTATCATACATCTAAATCAGTTAAGGCATTCAGAAGTTATGGTGGAATAAAGAAACTCACATAAGTAAATAAATATATACATACAAACATGAACGCTGAACACAATACACTCTTTTTGTTTGGGCAGTCGTGTAAAAAATACAGCGTAATGTAATTTACAATTTTTTATATATTTAGCAGCTTACTGACACAAACCGAATTCTACGCGGGCGGAGCCGCGGGCACAGCTAGTTGTAAAATATAAAACAATATTATAACCAAACAATTTTTTTTTTCTGGACATTTATAACGTGATCTTATTAAGCATGTACAGTCAGCTGCATAGACAGTTGACCCCCCCCCTGCAAATTTCTAAGCAGGGGGGTCAGTTATCTCTGCAGCTGGCTGTACATGGTGTGTCTGACCATGGGGCTTTAAATCCAGAACTTTATTTAACTCGCTAAACTGAGCTACTTTTACTATGGGACCAACCCTAAAATCGGGGAAAATTTTCCATATAATTTTTTTCCATAGAAAACGTCGACATCTAATCAGCCAAAATGTATGAAAAAGTAAAAAAAAAATCGGGGTTTCGGGGTTGGTGCCATAAAAAAAGTAGCTCAGTTTAGCGAGTAGAATCGAGACCTGGATTTAAAGCCTCATGGTCAGACACACGCTGTATATGAGAAGGGCGCTGTATATGGGAAGCGAGGAAATTTTACAATAGTTATTTATAGTTTATTTTTCGAGGTAATTTTGTTCATTAACAATGCCTAACTTGTTGAAAAAATAACTTTAATATAAATTTCTACAAGTATTACGTTTGTTCACATGTTTTAAATCGATCATATATTTTTTTAAATTTTTCAATGAATATTTAATACCTTCAAAATTATATTTAATATTACTCACGCAGCGCGCTTTGTCGGAAAATGAGGCGCGGAGGGCTGTGTTCAGCGTTGAATAAAAAGTATAAATAATGGAGATACAGCCGGCCCAGCCAAGGTTACAATCGCTATCGCTTCGACAGCGAAAAGCTTTACGTCTCTCTAGCACGCTTCCATATAAGTGCGATATATGGCATCTTGGCTACGCGGCCAGTTCTGCAAGTTACGAAATGTTTGATTGGAAATACCCTCCTCTTTTATGATATTAATTTTGATTTCTTAAAAATTAATACTTTTATGAGATATTGGGGAAATATCTACATTTTTCCCCATTTTTTGTTTATAACTTTTGATATTTTTTGAGGTACTGAGGTACCTATCACACGTATTTTTAGGAGTATTATCTCTATTTTTCACCGTTTTCAGTTTCTCGAACAGACTACAATATGTTAATATTAAGTTAAGTTTATATTTATACTAGCGACCCGCCCCGGCTCGCACGGCTTACACAAAACCTAAACAAATCAAACTCTTAAACCTTCCTCATCCTCCAGAATTCCTCATTCCTTTCCTTTCCATTCCATTCCTCATCTATTGATAAGTGAAAATCGCATGAAAATCCGTTTAGTAGTTTTTGAGTTTATCGCGAACATACAATTATACAGGCAAACAGACATGCGGGGAGGGGAACATTGTTTTATAAGGTTTAGTGTATGTCAACAACCCTGATTACTTGTTATAGCTAGATTTAAGTTTTATTACTAAATAAAATACCTAAATAATAACAACGTTATTATCAAACATTTAGATTAGTGTTTTTAAAGTAGTCACACTACTATATATAAATTATAGACAGCTAAAACGATATCTATAAGTAAATCGATAGGTAAAGACGTCGGCTCGAATCCGACCTTCATCACTGGATGGCTTCGTCGCTTTTTCTTTAATATCAGTTAGGTTAGGTAAGGTTAGTCATTGCATCTATTCCAGTTTACAGGTTTAATTTTTGCATTCTGTAACAAATCAGGGCAAACCGTAACCGTACAAGCATTGCTAATTAATTTGAGCATAACTTAATTAAAATTTAATCTATTGGTACAAAAACTCATTCTATTTTTCATTTGGCGGATAGATAGTAATTTCAAGCTCATTGTCTTTGCTTAGGTATCATCAGACCATGACGTTATCAGCTTAATTAAAATGCTAGGGTTGGCACTGCACTTTAATATATTTATTAAGCATGTTTAAACATGCCGACGACCGGTCTGGCCTAGTGGATAGTGACCCTGCCTGCGAAGCCGATGGTCCTGGGTCCGAATCCCAGTAAGGGCATTTATTTGTGTGATGAACACTAATATTTATTCCTGAGTTATGGGTGTGTTCTATGTATATAAGAATGTATTTATTTATATAAGTATGTGTATCGTCGCCTAGCACCCATAATACAAGCTTTGCTTAGTTTGGGGCTAGGTTGATCTGTGTAAGATGTCCCCTAATATTATTATTATTTATATGTCTTTTACATATCTCGGGACCATGGGGTCCCGGACCTTTGGGAGGCGTACGTGGGACCGAAGCCAACAGCACAGAGGCCCTTTAAGACAAGTTTGATGTTATGTAATACACCAGCTAGAACCCATTCACGGGTACAAATAGATACCCGTAAATCGGTCCCAGCTGGCATAGGAGCTATTGTAAATGCAGTGGAGAAGAGTGCCGGTTATGGTGTTGAAGTTTGGCTGGACAAAAGATTGGGCTATTGCCGAGAGGTCCGGACACCTGCCATAACAATGCTTCTACACGTTATCGAGGCAGGCAGTGACTTGTCACTAACTAGGTGGGCCCCTGAAACTGTCGTCGTAAAGACAACCAGGAGCAACACTGGTGTAAGCGGCTCAGGGGTGTCGAGAGGTGTGCGCCGCTTTCTACCCAGTGGCTGTTATAACAGCCACTGTGCCAACTCGCGTCCTTTGCATGTTTCACTTCCACCCCTGGAGCATATAGCTCTAACGACTTCTCTCTGGACGGCCAATGAAGGCAAGCCAGAGCTGAGAGTCCTGCGGGTCCCCTTGGGGTCCACTCCGACCGACGAAGACACGCCGGAGACGGAGACCCTGACCGACTCTCGGGAGCACTCGGGTCCGTGGGGTCGTTATTCCCAAACTTTGGTAGAATAAGGATTCACAAAACGTGCTAAGAACAATAAATCCTTCTATCTTATTCAGTGAGCTATCAAATTAGAGGGTTTTTACCGCTGATCATAAAAATACATATATATAAATCATATATACCTAAGGTAAACACAGGAACTAACCACAAACATGTTCTAAATCGCGCTATTGAAATCTAAATGTGTGAACTTCTATTTAAGCGATGGGCTTCGAATAATTTCTGGCTAATTGGATTCTTATATTTCTTGTGAATAAAATTATCCTTGCCTACTAAACCTTTTATTACACGACTGCCCAAACAAAAAGAGTGTATTGTTTTCAGGGTTCATGTTTGTATGTGAGTTTCTTTATTCTACCATATCTTCTGAATGCCTTAACCGATCTAGATAAATGATATATCATTAGAATCCTTACGTCATCCCGACTAACATAGGCTACGTGACGTCATAATAAAATCAATATGGCGGACATAATACATGATATTGCATGATGTTTAGAAAAAAAAAATGAGAGAGGCTGTATCAGGGACACAGCCGCTATGGCTGACGTGAAACGTGGTGTTCCGAAGCCCGAAGGCCCGAAGCGTCCAGGATTTAAGTGCTTTAACATAGAACAATAGTAAAAGTGTCTAAATGCGAAGGCCGAAGGCCGAGCTCCGCGTAGGGCCGAAGGCCCGAAGCGTCCAGGATTTAAGTGCTATAACACATAACAATAGTAAAAGTGTCTAAATGCGAAGGCCGAAGGCCGAGCTCCGCGTAGGGCCGAAGGCCCGAAGCGTCCAAGATGTCAGTGCTTTAGCACAGAAAAATAGTAAAAGTGTCTAAATGCGAAGGCCGAAGGCCGAGCTCCGCGTAGGGCCGAATGCCCGAAGCGCCCAGAATGTTAGTGCTTTAACACAGAACAATAGTACAAGTGTCTAAATGCGAAGGCCGAAGGCCGAGCTCCGCGTAGGGCCGAAGGCCCGAAGCGTCCAGGATTTAAATGCTATAACACAGAACAATAGTAAAAGTGTCTAAATGCGAAGGCCGAAGGCCGAGCTCCGCGTAGGGCTGAAGGCCCGAAGCGTCCAGGATTTAAGCACTATAACACAAAACAATAGTACAAGTGTCTAAATGCGAAGGCCGAAGGCCGAGCTCCGCGTAGGGCCGAAGGCCCGAAGCGTCCAGGACATCAGTGTTTTAGCACAGAACAATAATACAAGTGTCTAAATGCGAAGGCCGAAGGCCGAGCTCCGCGTAGGGCCGAAGGCCCGAAGCGTCCAGGATGTTAGTGCTTTAACACAGAACAATAGTACAAGTGTCTAAATGCGAAGGCCGAAGGCCGAGCTCCGCGTAGGGCCGAAGGCCCGAGGCGTCCAGGACATCAGTGTTTTAGCACAGAACAATAATACAAGTGTCTAAATGCGAAGGCCGAAGGCCGAGCTCCGCGTAGGGCCGAAGGCCCGAAGCGTCCAGGATTTAAGTGCTATAACACAGAACAATAGTACAAGTGTCTAAATGCGAAGGCCGAAGGCCGAGCTCCGCGCAGGGCCGAAGGCCCGAAGCGTCCAAGATGTCAGTGCTTTAGCACAGAAAAATAGTAAAAGTGTCTAAATGCGAAGGCCGAAGGCTGAGCTCCGCGTAAGGCCGAAGGCCCGAAGCGTCCAGAATGTTAGTGCTTTAACACAGAATAATAGTACAAGGGTCTAAATGCGAAGACCGAAGGCCGAGCTCCGCGTAGAGCCGAAGGCCCGAAGCGTCCAGTATTTAAGTGCTATAACACAGAACAATAGTAAAAGTGTCTAAATGCGAAGGCCGAAGGCCGAGCTCCGCGTAGGACCGAAGGCCCGAAGCGTCCAGGATTTAAGCACTATAACACAAAACAATAGCACAAGTGTCTAAATGCGAAGGCCGAAGGCCGAGCTCCGCGTAGGGCCGAAGGCCCGAAGCGTCCAGAACATCAGTGTTTTAGCACAGAACAATAATACAAGTGTCTAAATGCGAAGGCCGAAGGCCGAGCTCCGCGTAGGTCCGAAGGCCCGAAGTGTCCAGGATGTTAGTGCTTTAACACAGAACAATAGTACAAGTGTCTAAATGCGAAGGCCGAAGGCCGAGCTCCGCGTAGGGCCGAAGGCCCGAAGCGTCCAGGATTTAAGTGCTTTAACATAGAACAGTAGTACAAGTGTCTAAATGCGAAGGCCGAGCTCCGCGTAGGACCGAAGGCCCGAAGCGTGCAGGACATCAGTGCTTTAGCACAGAAAAATAGTACAAGTGTCTAAATGCGAAGGCCGAAGGCCGAGCTCCACGTAGGGCCGAAGGCCCGAAGCGTCCAGGATTTAAGTGCTATAACACAGAACAATAGTACAAGTGTCTAAATGCGAAGGCCGAAGCGTCCAGGATGTCAGTGGTTAAACACAGAACTGACAGACTGGACGCTTCGGGCCTTCGGCCCTACGCGGAGGTCGGCCTTCGGCCTTCGCGTTTAGACACTTGTAATATTGTTCTGTGTTAAAGCACTGACATCCTGGACACTTCTTGCCTTCGGCCTTACGTAGAGCGCAGCCTTCGACCTTCGCATTTAGTTAGACTCTTGTACTATTGCTTTGTGTTTGAATACCGAATTCGCACATCTCGCGAATGCGTGATGTATTATAATAATTTTGGATAATATCGAAATTTTATCTGTAAAGATTATTTGGGGTCATAATGATTCACTGTATCTAGATGAACTTGAATGCGGCATTTGATGGGTAATTTTAAAATTATTAATTACAGCGTCACACCTATTTAAATAATTAAATGATCAATTCATTTTGGAGTAATGAATGTAACGATTAGGTACAATTTTTTGTGTAAATAACACACCAAAATTACGAGAATAGATATTTTATACGGGTAATACACGTTTTATAGCAAACTCGTTCGTGTCTTTCCTGTAGCCATCGCATTTAAGGGAATCTAAAAGCATTTTTTTACAGGCAGAATATTTCATTCAATACTTGAGACTCAAATGAGAAAAACGGGATATATATGAACCACAGTCGTTACCTTTTATAGTACCTATTGTCCACAGAAGTGACCATTTCTAAATTATGTTTTACCCATTACATCAGAAAGTACCTAACTAAGATTACTATATACTTACTAGCATTAGGAACTCGGGATTGTCAAGCAGCCGTCATACGTTATATGTGTTCTATCAAAGTAACTCGCGCCGCCGCGCCGCCTTAGATGCTAATGCATTATTTGAGGAGATGAGCATGTATTACTATGGTGAATGTAGTATTAAAAGAACCGTTATTGCTTTATCTTACTATTTCAAGTATATTTTGTCAGTTTTGCGCCCTATTTTTCGCACACGGTGGCCTCAAACAAGAGCAGTGATAAAAAATGAGAGAGGCTGTATCAGGGACACAGCCGCTTTGGCAGACGTGAAACGTGGTGTGGACCGCCAATGCGAAGGCCGAAGGCCGAGCTCCGCGTAGGGCCGAAGGCCCGAAGCGTCCAGGATTTAAGTGCTTTAACATAGAACAATAGTAAAAGTGTCTAAATGCGAAGGCCGAAGGCCGAGCTCCACGTAGGGCCGAAGGCCCGAAGCGTCCAGGATTTAAGTGCTATAACACAGAACAATAGTACAAGTGTCTAAATGCGAAGGCCGAAGGCCGAGCTCCGCGTAGGGCCGAAGGCCCGAAGCGTCCAAGAAGTCAGTGCTTAAAGACGTAACAATATTACAAGTGTCTAAATGCGAAGGCCGAAGGCCGAGCTCCGCGTAGGGCCGAAGGCCCGAAGCGTCCAGAATGTTAGTGCTTTAACACAGAACAATAATAGTACAAGTGTCTAAATGCGAAGGCCGAAGGCCGAGCTCCGCGTAGAGCCGAAGGCCCGAAGCGTCTAGGATTTCAGTGCTATAACACAGAACAATAGTAAAAGTGTCTAAATGCGAAGGCCGAAGGCCGAGCTCCGCGTAGGGCCGAAGGCCCGAAGCGTCCAGAATGTTAGTGCTTTACCACAGAAAAATAGTACAAGTGTCTAAATGCGAAGGCCGAAGGCCGAGCTCCGCGTAGGGCCGAAGGCCCGAAGCGTCCTGGATTTAAGTGCTATAACACAGAACAGTAGTAAAAGTGTCTAAATGCGAAGGCCGAAGGCCGAGCTCCGCGTAGGGCCGAAGGCCCGAAGCGTCCAGAATGTTAGTGCTTTAACACAGAACAATAGTAGGTACAAGTGTCTAAATGCGAAGGCCGAAGGCCGAGCTCCGCGTAGGGCCGAAGGCCCGAAGCGTCCAGGATTTAAGTGCTACAACACAGAACAATAGTAAAAGTGTCTTAATGCGAAGGCCGAAGGCCGAGCTCCGCGTAGGGCCGAAGGCCCGAAGCGTCCAAGATGTCACAGTGCCTTTGCACAGAAAAATAGTAAAAGTGTCTAAATGCGAAGGCCGAATGCCGAGCTCCGCGTAGGGCCGAAGGCCCGAAGCGTCCAGAATGTTAGTGCTTTAACACAGAACAATAGTACAAGTGTCTAAATGCGAAGGCCGAAGGCCGAGCTCCGCGTAAGGCCGAAGGCCCGAAGCGTCCAGGATTTAAGTACTATAACACAAAACAATAGTACAAGTGTCTAAATGCGAAGGCCGAAGGCCGGGCTCCGCGTAGGGCCGAAGGCCCGAAGCGTCCAAGATGTCAGTGCTTTAACACATAACAATAATACAAGTGTCTAAATGCGAAGGTCGAGCTCCGCGTAGGACCGAAGGCCCGAAGTGTGCAGGACATCAGTGCCTTAGCACCGAAAAATAGTACAAGTGTCTAAATGCGAAGGCCGAAGGCCGAGCTCCGTGTAGGGCCGAAGGCCCGAAGCGTCCAGGATTTAAATGCTATAACACAGAACAATATTACAAGAGTATAAATGCGAAGGCGGAAGCGTCCAGGATGTCAGTGGTTAAACACAGAACTGACAGACTGGACGCTTCGGCCCTTCGGCCCTGCGCGGAGCTCGGCCTTCGGCCTTCGCATTTAGACACTTGTAATATTGTTCTGTGTTAAAGCACTGACATCCTGGACGCTTCTTGCCTTCGAGAGCGCAGCCTTCGACCTTCGCATTTAGTTAGACTCTTGTACTATTGCTTTGTGTTTGAATACCGAAGTCGCACATATTTGAGTAGTATCTAAATTTTATCTGTAAAGATTATTTGGGGTCATAATGATTCACTGTATCTAGATGAACTTGAATACAGCATTTGATGGGTAATTTTAAAATAATTAATTACAGTGTCACACCTATTTAAATAATTAAATGATCAATTCATTTTGGAGTAATGAATGTAACGATTAGGTACAATTTTTTTGTAAATAACTCAGCAAAATTACGAGAATAGATATTTTATACGGGTAATACACTTTTTATAGCAAACTCGTTCGTGTTTTTCCTGTAGCCATCGCATTTAAGGGAATCTAAAAGCAATTTTTTGCGCAGCACCTTTACAGGCAGAATATTTCATTCAATACTTGAGACTCAAATGAGAAAAACGGGATATATTTGAACCACAGTCGTTACCTTTTATAGTACCTATTGTCCACAGAAGTGACCTTTTCTAAATTATGTTTTACCCATTACATCAGAAAGTACCTAACTAAGATTACTATATACTTACTAGCATTAGGAACTCGGGATTGTCAAGCAGCCGTCATACGTTATACGTGTTCTATCAAAGTAACTCGCGTCGCTGCGCCGCCATAGATGCTAATACATTATTTGAGGAGATGAGCATGTATTACTATGGTGAATGTGGTATTTAAAGAACCGTTATTGCTTTATCTTACTATTTCAGGTATATTTTGTCAGTTTGGCGCCCTTTTTTTCGCACACCGTGGCCTCAAACAAGAGCAGTGATAAAAATTCTGTAAAAACTGTCACATTTTTATTTTTTAACAGCTTATTATAATTCCACGTACTTTATTTTACTCATATTTCATTAAAATAAAGTAAGATCTATCAAATGACATAAATTTTACCAAAATCGGTTAATGGGCTGATTAGTCATTACTAAATGAACACTGAAAATAGGGGTCATTTTTGCTCCGAATACGTCGTGTCTAGCGCAGAATCAGCACCATCTATGTCAGCGGCACGTGCTGTTCCGAGTAATGGCTACTTTCTTCTACACATCTGTATCAAAACTATGTTTATAGGTATTATAGTTTCGGAGATATAAGCCGCCGCGCCATAACACTTTTTCGTTACATCGGTTTTTGATCCGAGCCCCTCTACGGGTTTTTAAAGACGTTTACCTACGTTTCACGTCAAAATTCTGTAATAACTGTCACATTTTTATGTTTTAGCAGCTTATTATAATTCCACGTACTTTATTTTACTCATATTTCATTAAAATAAATTAAGATCTATCAAATGGCACCAATTTTACCGAAATCGGTTAATGGACTGATGAGTCATTACTAAATGAACACTGAAAATAGGGGTCATTTTAGCTCCGAATACGTCGTGTCTAGCGCAGAATCAGCGCCATTTATGTCAGCGGCACGTACTGTTCCGAGTAATGGCTACTTTTTTCTATATATCTATATCAAAACTATGTTTGTAGGTATTATAGTTTATGAGATATAAGCCGCCGCGCCATAACACTTTTCGTTACACTTGGTTTTTGGTCCGGCACCTCTACTACGGCTTTTTAAAGACGTTTCACGTCAAAAAATTTTGCAAACCTATCGAGTGGGGCCTCAAAATGAAGAGCTTTGGAAGACGATTAAAAACATATATGCAACATACGCGTTCAAGTCTTATTTTGGTAGAATGTGTGACTAATGTTTATACATATTATGTCTCTTCCTTCTAGAATGCTTAGAACCTTCCTGTATAATTTCCTAACCTAACTAGTAGTAGTAGACGTTTGTCTAAATTCAAAAGCCGAAATGTGAGCTCCGCGTAAGTTCCAAGGGCCAGAGCGCGCGCTTTTCGCAACTTTCCCCTAAGTAATATCTTAATTTTGAAGGCCAGCAAAGGCTGAGCTGCGAGAGTGTTGTGTTCAAACACAGACCAATAGAACAAGTGTCTAGATGCGCAGGCCAAAGTCCGAGCTGGGGTACCTGTATACCAACATGACAAACATAATTTAGGTTACTTTAACTTACGGATTTTTTGGTCTAATCTGTAGCCCCGCCAAACGAAAGCAACCGAGAGTTGCCGAGAGATGGCCGAATAAAGTTATTTTGAAAATTTCATTTGCTTATTGTAAATTAAATACGCATCGAAAGCGATTAATTTTATATTCTAGTTATATTCTCATATTTAGATAATAGATTGGAACAGTTTTTTCTTACCATACGTGCGTCGTATTCGAGAAACGTGTCAAAAACTTTTTTGGAAATTTGTAAGGCGCCATCTCGCTTCTTCTCTCGTTTTTTATCCCGTTCTGGTTTTTCAATTTTATATATATGATGATTTTGGCCAACACTAGAGAGAACGTGAATTATAATTGCATATCAACGCTTTGCAATCAAAAACCATATCATTGATTTAAAAGATAATTAAAAATTTCCATGGTATAAAATTGATCGGAATACCTTAGCTATTCGTTACTTGATACCTGCTCGTCATCATACATTTGCGGCTGTTCGGAGTGTTCGGTAAGTTGAGAAGAAGGTAGGTGCCCGCGCCAAATAAGGCCCATCGCTATTTTAATTTATATTTTTTTAACCGACTTCCAAATCTCAAAAGGAGGAGGTTATCAATTCGGTTGAATGTTATATATACCGGGTGTGGCCTGTAACACGAGCAAATAATTAAAACATAGATTGTACTCCTCAAACGGTGACACTTTTGTTCAACAACATTTAAAAATTATGAAGTACTAGCTGTTGCCCGCGACTTTGTCCGCGTGGAATCTTATCTTCAACATTTTACATCTTTAGTACCTATAATTTTCATATCCAAGCAATGTTTAAATTAAGTACTTTTCTTTTTTAGCAAGTTGTATGAAGTTTTAAGTCAAGTGGATTTTGATGTTGGTTGCTGAAATTACTTTTTTTGTATTCTCATAATAGGTACCTATGCCCTTATACAAAGTTTCAAGTTCGACACTCACAAAATATCTGATCTCCATACAAACTTTCAAACTCTTTCTCACCACCTTGGGGGATGATTTTCAAAAATGCTTGAATTAGTTTTCATGTTTTTTAACTTAATACCTTTTTTGCAAAAAGTTCAAGATCCTAGCTTAAAATTAAATTTACACCCCAAGACGAACTTTCATCCCCTTTTTAACCCCCTTAGGGCTTCAATTTCCAAAAACGTTGCAATTACTTTTTTTGTAATCGGCTAATATGTCTTTCTAAGAAGTTTCAAAGCATTTGTAATGGATTCAAACTTTGAACCCCATTTTAACCCTGCTAGGGGATGAATTTTACACATCGCTGAAGTCACTTTTATTGTCATCTAATAATATCCCCAAATACAAAGATTCAAATCCCGCGCTCGAATAAATTTATGATATCCATACAAACTTTCAACCCCGTTTTCACCACCATAGGGGATGAATTTTCAAAAACGCTGATATTAGTTTTCTTGCATTTTAATTTAAAAGGTTTTTACATAGTTTCAAGTTCCTTGCTTAAAATAAAATTTGCACCCGCAGACGAACTTTCATCCTCTTTTTAGCCCCCTTAGGGGTTGAAATTCCAAAAACGTTGCAATTACTTTTTTTTGTAATCGGCTATTATGCCTTTCTAAGAAGTTTCAAAACCATTTGAAATGGATTCAAACTTTCAACCCCTTTTTAACCATGTTAGGGGATGAAATTTACAAAACGCTGAAATTACTTTTCCTGTCTTCTAATAATATCCCTAAATACAAAGATTCAAGTCCCACACTCGAAAAAATGTTTGATATCCATACAAATTTTCAACCCCTTTTTCACCACCTCAGAGGATGAATTTTCAAAAACGCTGAAATTAGTTTTCTTGTATTTTAATAATATATCTTTTAACGAAGTTTCAAATTCCTAGCTCAAAAGAAAACTTTAACCTTATACAAACTTTCATCCCCTTTTTAACCCTGTTAGGGGATGAATTTTACAAAACGCTGAAATTACTTTTATTGTCTTCTAATAATATCCCCAAATACAAAGATTCAAGTCCCGCGCTCGAAAAAATTTTTGATATCCATACAAACTTTCAACCCCTTTTTCACCACCTTGGGGGATGAATTTTCTAAAACGCTGAAATTAGTTTTCTTGTTTTTGAATTTGATACGTTTTTACAAAGTTTCAAATTCCTAGCTTAAAATAAAATTTGCACACGAAGACGAACTTTCATCCCCTTTTTAACCCCCTCAGGGGTTGAATTTCCAAAAACGTTGCAATGACTTTTTTTTCTTATCGGCTATTATGCCTTTCTAAGAAGTTTCAAAGCATTTGTAATGGATTAAAATTTTCAACCTCTTTTTAACCCTGTTAGGGGATGAATTTTACAAAACGCTGAAATTACTTTTCCTGTTTTCTAATAATATCCCTAAATACAAAGATTCAAGTCCACCACTCGGAAATTTTTTTGATATCCATACAAACTTTCAACCCCTTTTTCACCACCTCAGGGGATGAATTTTCAAAAACGCTGAACTTAGTTTTCTTGTATTTTAATAATATATCTTTTTACCAAGTTTCAAATTCCTAGCTTAAAAGAAAACTTTAACCCCATACAAACTTTCATCCCCTTTTTAACCCCCTTAGGGGTTGAATTTCTCAAAATCGCTTCTTATCTCTTGTACACTTTATGAATGCAATCTGGTGTGCAAATTTCAACTTTCTGGCTTTTGTAGTTTTTAAAAGTCGCTGAACAAATGTTGGTCAGTATGAGGAGTACAGCCTACAGTTTAATTTTTTGCTCATATTACAGGCCACACGCGGTATATATATATATATATATATATATATATATATATATATATATATATATATATATATATACATATATAATGTTTGTTACTCCATATTGCCGTCATTACTGGACCGATTTTGAAAATTCTTTTACAGTACATGCATTATGGTCCTGTATTTTCCTGCACTTTTCGTGCGATGTCAAAAGTTTAAAGGGCCATATGTACTGTGAAACGTTGGACGATACACGTGCGAATAGGTAATTTGCAACTCGTGTCGATTTAAAACACTCCCTTCGGTCGTTAATTTATCGCAACTCGTTTCAAATTTCCTCTTTTCCGCACTTGTATCGTAAATAACTATTTTGATAGTATGTATATGCATACAGATTAGTCCCGTTTTTGCCAAACCCAGTTCTGATGATGGGATCCATAGGGAATCGTGGGAACTCTTCAAATCTTAAAGGCATTCATATAGTGATTTTTGTGTTTTTATTGTTACATTTAATATGAACTTACCGTTTTGTCTATGGTACTAGACAAACATGGACGCTAAAGAATCTAGCCGTGTACTATGTATTGGGCAATCTGCCCCGGACATCAAATTGATTGCCGTTTTTCGATTGATTTGCCTAGATGTAAGATTCTATTATACCAAATATCAACCCTAAAATGTTACAAGTTTTCGATAAAAGGGTAAGTAACTATACAGATAGGTACCTACTGAACCAATTTTTTTGTAACTTAAACATATTATTTAAGTTGCATAATGTATGATTTAAAAAAATATGAAGTACAAAATGTCTTTATAAATAGTGAAATATTCTGTTTGAACTAAACAATACTTTTATGTTTCCGATATATTAGAAGGACCCTCCTATTTTGGGTATTTTATGTGTAAACTAATATTCTCTGCCATATCTTTTTTCACACCTTGATCAGGGTAAAAATACCCAACCTGTGTGTAAAATCAAGAGAAAAATACCGGCCAAGTGCGAGTCGGACTCTGCCGTGTCACGCCTAACTCCGTTAACTCGAGTTACATGAGTTACGGATAACCAGTCTATATTGTCTTAAAAACCATTAAAAATATATCTCCTAAAAGAAAATTTTGAAAATATTCATTATTTACTGAGAAAAGCATATGACTAACTCATGTACCTTCATTTTTTTGCCGATGGCGTCAGGCACAACTCAGTTAACTTGAGTTGCATGACTGACATAACCAAAATATCACAATCGTTTCTTAAGTTGCCAGAGTTAGGCAGGACTGGCCGAGCGCTTGGTTTATAAGACAACAATATTGGTCAAGTAAAACGTGTCACGTTTGATCACGCGTATGTCATGTAACTTGACTTACATGACTTCATGTGACCACTAATAGTATGAAAGAGTTGATCATGCGGAACCATTTAATTCGAATAAATGAAAACTATTCAATTATGCGAAAAAAAAATTAAAGGGCCTATTCTGTGACCATATTTCCTACATGTAGATAAAAAATAAATAAAAAAATTACCATGAACCGTCAACGATAACAGCATTTGAATCTTTAAAACTTTAAACGTAATTATCTCGAAACTCAACTTTTAAAGTTACATGAGATGCGCGTGACACGGCAGGACTCGCGCACGACGGGTACCATACCATTACGCAAAAACGGCTAAAAATTACGTTTGTTGTATGGGAGCCGCACTTAAATATTTATTTTATTCTATTTACTTATAGTATTTGTTGTTATAGCGGCAACATAAATAGTTACCTAATGATAGTAATGATTCTCCGAGAAACTTTTAGTAGATTGACGATTCGCCGAACATCGTTTCGCAGAGCCATTTATTTGTAAACTAGCTGTTGCCCGCGACTTCGTCCGCGTGGAATCTTATCTACAACATTTTACATCTTTAGTACCTATAATTTTCATATCCAAGCAATGTTGAAATTAAGTACTTTTCTTTTTTAGCAAGTTGTATGAAGTTTTAAGTCAAGTGGATTTTGATGTTGGTTACTGAAATTACTTTTTTTGTATTCTCATAATAGGTACCTATGCCCTTATACAAAGATTCAAATTCGGCACTCACAAAATATCTGATCTCCATACAAACTTTCAACCCCTTTCTTACCACCTTGGGGGATGATTTTCAAAAATGCTTGAATTAGTTTTCATGGTTTTTATTGTTTTACCTTTTTTTGCAAAAGTTCAAGTTCCTAGCTTAAAATTAAATTTACACCCCATGACGAACTTTCACCCCCTTTTTAACCCCCTTAGGGCTTGAATTTCCAAAAACGTTGCAATTACTTTTTTTGTAATCGGCTAATATGTCTTTCTAAGAAGTTTCAAAGCATTTGTAATGGATTCAAACTTTGAAACCCATTTTAACCATGTTACGGATGCATTTTACAAAACGCTGAAATTGCTTTTATTGTCTTCTAATAGTATTCCCAAATACAAAGATACAAGTCCCGCGCTCGAAAAAATGTTT
This sequence comes from Cydia fagiglandana, assembly GCF_963556715.1. Lineage (NCBI taxonomy): Eukaryota > Metazoa > Arthropoda > Insecta > Lepidoptera > Tortricidae > Cydia > Cydia fagiglandana. The sequence goes on from NC_085959.1 coordinate 3,399,152, forward strand.
GATATCCATACAAACCTTCAAGCCCTTTTTCACCACCTTAGGGGATGAATTTTCAAAAACGCTGATATTAGTTTTCTAGCATTTTAATTTAAAACGTTTTTACAATGTTTCAAGTTCCTTGCTTAAAATAAAATTTGCACCCGCAGACGAACTTTCATCCCCTTTTTAGCCCCCTCAGGGGTTGAAATTCCAAAAACGTTGCAATTTACTTATTTTTGTAATCGGCTATTATGCCTTTCAAAGAAGTTTGAAAACCATTTGTAATGGATTCAAACTTTCAACCCCTTTTTAACCATGTTAGGGGATGAAATTTACAAAACGCTGAAATTACTTTTCCTGTCTTCTACTAATATCCCTAAATACAAAGATTCAAGTCCCACACTCGAAAAAATGTTTGATATCCATACAAACTTTCAACCCCTTTTTCACCACCTTAGGGGTTTTCTTGTATTTTAATAATATATCTTTTAACGAAGGTTCAAATTCCTAGGTCAAAAGAAAACTTTAACTCCATACAAACTTTCATCCCCTTTTTAACCCTGTTAGGGGATGAATTTTACAAAACGCTGAAATTACTTTTATTGTCTTCTAATAATATCCCCAAATACAAAGATTCAAGTCCCATGCTCGAAAATTTTTTTGATATCCATACAAACTTTCAACCCCTTTTTCACCACCTTGGGGATGAATTTTCTGAAACGCTGAAATAAGTTTTCTTTTTTTTGAATTTGATACGTTTTTACAAAGTTTGAAGTTCCTAGCTTAAAATAAAATTTGCACCCGAAGACAAACTTTCATCCCCTTTTAAACCCCCTTAGGGGTTGAATTTCCAAAAACGTTGCAATCACTTTTTTTTTGTAATCGGCTATTATGCCTTTCTACGAAGTTTCAACGCATTTGTAATGGATTAAAATTTTCAACCCCTTTTTAACCCTGTTATGGGATGAATTTTACAAAACGCTGAAATGACTTTTCCTGTCTTCTAATAATATCCCTAAATACAAAGATTCAAGTCCACCACTCGGAAAAAAAATGGATATCCATACAAACTTTCAACCCCTTTTTCACCACCTCAGGGGATGAATTTTCAAAAACGCTGAACTTAGTTTTCTTGTATTTTAATAATATATCTTTTTACGACGTTTCAAATTCCTAGCTTAAAAGAAAACTTTAACCCCATACTAACTTTCATCCCCTTTTTAACCCCCTTAGCGGTTGAATTTCTCAAAATCGCTTCTTATCTCTTGTACACTTTATAAATGCAATCTGGTGTGCAAATTTCAACTATGGTAAGACCACCAGTGAATGAACACTTAAGCAATTATCCAAGTTTGAAAAATCATTGCTCAGCATTCATTAATAATTGGAATAATTAACTGCAATTTAACTAACTCATTTAATAAATAAGAAAGGCATTTCTGCGATTTTTAATTACTTTCATAGTTTTTGAGTTATACCAGAATTTACCAAAAACTACCCAATAACCTAATGAATGAACATAAAAACTAGTGAATGAACACCGAAAAACCCAGTGAAAGAACATTATTTAACTCTTTTTAATTAGCATAATAAAATCATTTTTATCACAAACACCGTTTTCGGCTCTATTTTAATAAGTATAGCGATAGCGTTTGTATCTTTTTGTCCCTCCATATTGACTTCGAATCGATTAGAATGTAATGAAATTATGGTTATTCACCAATAACATAGAAACCCGTTACATATTAAAAGGAAAAAATAAAATCAACCATTAAAACCAGAACCAACGTGCATATTTTGATGAAAAGGGGTCATGCTCACCAAATAATGCTTAAATTAATAAACTTGTCACTGCATTGTTCGTGGTTACACTGTTCATACATAGAATTAGTAGAAATCCAATAAATGAACAAGCCAAATTTTGTATTGTTCATACATAGGCATGACAAATCTAGTGAATGGACTATAGAAATTTGGTTTGTTCCAATACTGGCTAATTGAATCAGAATCGTTTTCTATGCAGAATCACAACAAACAAGCTTAATACGATTGCGTTTACATATAAATTTGGGAAAAAAATGAAATCTACCCGACACCAGTAAATGAACACACTGTTCATTTACTGGTTTCAGAACATTTGATGAGCCAGTAATGGAACTATAAAAAATAAAGACTTAATATGGATCTGTTACGTGATTGCCAACTTTTTAATTTTGCCTACATTTCGAAGAGTTAGTATAACTACGTTCATTTTGACTACTTTTCAACTCCTCTATACTGATAGTTACATTTCACCATCTTTACCATTTCACCAACTTTTAACCTTCCTCATATGATTTGATTATTTTTGCCGAATAATAAACTTGCCCATATATTTTTTTCTCACATTGCAATATTATTGTACAGGCCATAACAAACGTGTTATACATATAGGTAATTAATAAATTTGAATATAGTTTTTGTACATTGCATTCAATCTGCATCTTAAGCCCCGGAGCTATTGCTGCTGTTACGAAATGCCTTGAAAACATGCATCATAAGATTGCCACTACAATGTTGATACATAGAACTTCTGTATCGGTGTCCTTATCCAACTTGCACACAACATTATGGTGTCGTCTTTATTTTATACTTTGTTATATTGCGATGCACCGTCGTTAAGTCATTACAGAAAACACTCTTACGCCCATCGACACCCCATACTTTGATAAATTAAGAACGTACTTGTTACCAACATTGAGGTATAGAAATAATCTTATCGAATTAAAATGACTGCTGTTGCATTTTGGTGGCACATACCACACTCTAAAAAATGAAGACCAACTAAGAGCAGTTTTCTCTTAGTTGACGTTAAGTTAATTACAACAATAACGATCTTATATAAATCAAAGAAAGCTGATTACTTAAAACAATAAGTGTATCTGTGATTGAACTAATAAAGTAGGTATGTTATTAATCCTAACAATTGTATACTTTGCATCTATTATTAACTTGTTGGCATAATTATGTAACGTAGGTTAATTCAATCCTTAACAATTTAATTAAAACAGATAAATATGTTAATAGTTATGAACATTTTAATAGTTTATTTGATTATTTTGTCTTTGTTGATTTACATAAGATTTGCTAGTTGAATCAACTAAACATATAATTTATTTAGAACAACGAAGATAAAACACTCAATCCCATTATGATCAAGTTATTGTATTAATTACGAAACTAATATTCCATTCTACTAAGAATTATTTGTTAAATCGATTTTCTTAATAATTAAATTAAATAATCGGTTAATCCGATCAATCAAGAGCTGTACACCCGCTCTCCGCCCCGCCCGCGCCCCTCTCGTGGCGCGTGCGACCGAGCAGTCAGTCTCTGTAGCACGCAGTTGCGTTAAGCTCATTCAATTACCTATTCCTCTGGAAAAACCTGGTGTGTACAAAGTTGATTGCAGTTGTGATAGTTCGTACAGTGGGCATACCAAACGCACTATTGCCTGCAGAATTAAAGACCACATCGCTGCGGTCAAGAACAACGACGCTCACAAGTCAGCTATTGCTCAGTGTCACCTTGAGTCGAGTATAAGTCACTGGATCGAGCTGCATAGTCCCAAGGTCATTTCGACAGCACGCCACTATATACCAAGATTGGTAAGAGAAGCCTTAATTCACAAATACAACAATTTTAATCGTGAAGATGGGTTTTTAAACTGTGAAATGTGTGGAATATTGTGATTTGTTTGACTAAAAAACAACCAGTGACATCCGAATCAAACTCGCGTAGTGACACTGTGAGTGTAGTGTGCTTGGATAGACCAACAAGTGTGAACGTGATTAGACCAACGAGTGTTAACCCCTCGTATGCTTAGACACGGATCCGTGCGCGTGAATTTAAATGCAAAACGTTTACTTTCAAAATGATTAAATGAATAAATAACATCTTATTATAATATTTTTTTGTTTTATTCATTTACCCCCTTTTTATAAAACTACGGGCTTGATTTAGTTTAATTATGTTTTATCCCTTTCTTTGTTGTAATATTTTATTCACTACTTATTCGTTTAAATTTTATAAATTTTCTTTGTGCTAGTTTTTATACGCGCCGTGCTGAATAAATGCTGGTCCTCGTACTCGCATTATACTCAAGGCATTAGTCTTAAATACTAAGTAGGTAATACAGATTACAGATTTATTTCAGATCTTTTTGAGGATCGGCCTAGGCCGATATGGCTTCACATTTCACAAGCACGCCTCCTCCCGTGTTTGTAAAGCTAAACCGGTCTAAGCCGATCGCCAAAAAGATCTGAAATAAATGTATAATGTATATTTTAGTATTTAAGACCAATTCCTTGAGAATAATAACGAGCATTATTCAGCACGGCGCGTATAAAAACTAGAGATGTGAAAGAAATGTTTTAGTAAATGCGACAAAGTAAGTCATAGTACAATTGAACAAGAATGGTATTGTACTAAACAAGCTTCATAGTTGAAATGATTAAAAAATTAAGATTCAAATTGAACAATATCTTAGTTCAGGCTAATAAGATGCATAAGTCGATGTAATCATGTTCTTAGTTGAACTTATTTAGGTAACATAGTTAATACAGTAATTCTTCATGTTAACATTGATTTACATCTTAGTTGAAATGATTAAACAATTAAGATTCAAATTGACCAATATCTTAGTTCAGGCTAATACGCCATAAGTTGGTATAATCATGTTCTTAGTTGAACTTATTTGGGTCAAATAGTTAATACAGTAATTCTTCATGTTAACATTGATTTACATCTTAGTTAAACTAACTTGTTTGTTTTCATTATCAAGCCCTTAGTTGATCTTACTAGGATCAATTAGTTAGCATAATTATTTTTCGTGTAAATATTGAACAAGATCTTAATTGGTTCAGTTACCTAACAATAGTAATAGCAATCAGAATTACCTTGTTTGATGTGTTTAAGTTCTTGTTAGGCTCGTATGGAATCAAGATGCTTGATTACGGCCATCAAGATATTGATAGGGCCAACCAAATTTTTTTTAGAGTGCATACTTGCTTTTAACATAGACGTATTATACTTACTTTTCTTTAGGTGGGTATGATTGGTAGTAAAACGTCAAACGTCATTTGAATTGTCGTGAACGTGGAAATACGTGGTTATTTTTTATTGTAATTGGTAAAATAACTTTAGCTGTCATTTAAATGGGGGCCAAATCTTTAAGGAAATGTGAAGTTTGTAGTGGGTGTGTAAGAAGACTAACTACTGACGCTTTTTGGCCAAATTTCCACTTGATCCGAACAGGTCGGTAAACTGAGGTTTGTATGCAATATTTTCATTTTTTACTTTGAGTCGTTAACAGTTACTAATTTAATTAGTTTTAGTCGTGTACAATCCATGATTAAAACGAAAATATTTTGTGAATAAAGTATTTTTAAGTAAAAAACTAAGTAACCTATGACACGAATAGTGTACGACCAATTTATCGATAATCTCTTTATTTCAGATGTCGATTATGGGCAAAGCTGAGGAAAAGGAAATGAGGATTTGGCGTATTTATTTACCTATTCAAAAACTGAATGGAAACAAGTTCATTTGTGGAAATCATCAAATCGCGCGAATTCAGCTTATTGTAATATGCCTACTTGAATAATAAACTATGTTATTTTTATCATGTAAAATAAAATTGTTTATATACATAATGTTCTTTTATTTTATTAATCCACGTGATTCTCAAAATGTACTGTTACAGTAGTACAGTAGGTAAATACAGCAGCACGTATCGCACATTTATCGATATCGATAAACAGTAGGTACTGGAAGTGTCGAGCCCTAGCGTTGTTTTCTTTTGTGTTGATAGTATTGTGTGTGATTTTTTTTTAACAATTATGGCCTGGATGCGAGATCTTTAAGCCTGTATTTGGTGTGTTGGGATATGTACGTTCATAATTCGGTTCGAGGATTGTTCGAGAGTGCCGACTCTTAAAACGTAGTGATTATATGCTCTTTGCTCTTACTACTGGTGCAATAAGACTGATGTAATAGTACATTACTACAGAGGCCGGGACGAAAGGGGTTGCCGGCCGAAGACATATAGACGGCCGAGCGAAGCGAGGCCGGATAGGTCTGAGCGCGGGCAACCCCATTTCCCGCCGAGGTATGTATAGTGCTTTTCTCAAACATGCAATGAAATAAATAAAATAAAAAATCCACGAATCCCAAGTTTTATTTATAGAAAAAACTAAAAGTAAACTACACCCAAAATATAACCAACACGTACCTATATCATTATCACGCGTATGTTTTACACGAGTCGTGTATTTTGACTACCCGTATATTTTCATGTATCTTTGATTTTTTCGCCTTGTATCCGTCTGACTGTCGTTTTCGTCACATAAGTTTACATAGTCTTTCATGTTGATATCATGTTTCACATACATCGTTGCTTTATGCATGGAGTAAATAAGTATAATTTCCACAGTGTTGACGAATTTGTAGTTACATTAATTTAAAATATGCCACAAAACTGTTTCTAATAAACTGTAAGCCATTTTTCTTAGTTTCTCAAATAATAAAATTGCCATAAGCAACCATATACATACTTCGTCTTTGACTTGGCGCCAGAGGCAGCAAGTTATTTAAAATCAATTCTGCTTACGCTGCCAATTCCAACACCTACGATTACAATTAATATTAATTTCATTATTTCGTCGGAACTCATATTAAAGTCAAAAAATCAACAACGCACCATAAATCCAATAAAACAGAATTAATATTTTTCAACTTTACCTCCATAACAATTTAAAAAATATAACTACGCGTGTTTGAGTAGACCGTTTTACCGCTAACGTTTAGATGAAATATTTTAAATGTTTTTATTTGTGTAGCTAAATTTATAATTTAAAATTATAAAATTATAGAATGTATTATTTATTAAGTTCATGTTGTTTGTATACAAATAAAACTGCAAATTATAGCAAACATTGTTTTTTATTTTTTTTTATAGGCGTAGTGGCAGAGTGTCATTACGAACCATAAAGCAAATACTGCCTCTAGTTTTTTTTAATGGATGAATGCCACGATGCTGTGTCACAAATATCTGTGAAATGAAAATTAAAAAAGAGGACTTTGCCGGCCTAGGCCTGCAAGATGTGTATGAAATTCCATTAACGACCTTTTGTCCTAGCCGCACCTGAAACGTCATACTTCGCAGCCTATTATAAGGAACATAACATCAATATTTCATTGCATGTTTGAGAAAAAAAAATTATATGCCGTGTAATATAATAATAACGGTCGTTTTATTAAACACAACCATGTATGTGGGTATTTATGAAATAAGTTCGGTAGCTACATACATTCATTTTGTGCCAGTGTGTTTTACGATATTATTTATGAGTGATTTAGGATTTCAACTACATAGTTTCCTTTAGTTACCTAGTAATTAACTGCAGTTCTAAACCTTTAAAGATGGTTCGACTGACGACTTTTTTAAAGACTAAGATAATAGTTCTCTGGGAACAGAACCAGTGTTTCTAAAATAGCTCGGGATTTGCATACAACGGTAAGTGATTTTAAGAATTGTAAAAGTGACTTATTTATTGCCTTAATTAGATCTTAGGTATTTCATATGTCTTATAAACGTATTAATATTTATCACCGTAATATAGTCCAAATACACACAGACGCTCCATTTACGAGTACTCGTTCGAGTGCTGAAAATTTCGGAGTATCGATAAGCACCGTTCGAAGACACTTACATGCTGCGAAAATCCATAACAATAAGCCAGCAAACAATACGCTCTTTTTGTTTGGGCAGTCGTGTAAAAAAACACCCGCACATCGGACAACAAGAAAAACTTTGCTGAACGTTACCGAAACTTCGATTGGGAAAACGAAATTGTAATTTTTACTGATGAGAAGTGTTTTAAATCGGATAAGGACGGTCGTAAAATATTATGACGAAGAAGTGGAGAGAGATACAACCCCAAAAACCTGTTAGATCTGAGAACTAGCGGAAGGATGACTTTGGGTAAGCAAACCTCACATAATTATGTAATACTGCGTAGGTAACTAGGTATATGTATATAATATATATATATATAGATATTTATATATACACATGTATATGTATACTATGTATATTTAGTATTGTTTCAGAGTACTTATAAACCAAAGATTCATTTCGATTTCGGGTATAACTCTAATTTATAATATATATATATATATATATACAATACAATCTTTCTTTCTTATATACAATCTTTTGCGTAAATTTGTGAAAACCGCAAAAAAAAACAGTGTATAGATAATGCTATATGTAACATACTATCCCTAATCAATTTACTTAGTAATCTACGAGTAATACCTCAATAAATGTAATAAAAAAACCGGGCAAGTGCGAGTCGGACTCGCGCACGAAGGGTTCCGTACCATAATGCAAAAAAAAAAACAAAAAAAAGCAAAAAAAAAAATCGGTCACCCATCCAAGTACTGACCACTCCCGACGTTGCTTAACTTTGGTCAAAAATCACGTTTGTTGTATGGGAGCCCCATTTAAATCTTTATTTTATTTTGTTTTTAGTATTTGTTGTTATAGCGGCAACAGAAATACATCATCTGTGAAAATTTCAACTGTCTAGCTATCACGGTTCGTGAGATACAGCCTGGTGACAGACGGACGGACGGACGGACGGACAGCGAAGTCTTAGTAATAGGGTCCCGTTTTACCCTTTGGGTACGGAACCCTAAAAATTTAAGTTAAGGCGAACAAAAAGAGTATATTTATTTATTATAGAATGGCTCATGCTCCATTGTCATAATACAACAAGCAAGCTCCTTGAACGCTACAAACTTAAAACTCTGACTAGCAGACGCAATGTCCAAGACGCTATTGCTTTGTTCAACATATGTGGGGGTTATTATAATTGCTGTCCAGAACTGCTCGAACATATCGGTTTACGTGCTCCAACCTATAGAACACGAACTATATCCCTGTTCGCGTTGCCTGCCTCGTCGAATAACGCTGGAGTCCGCGCTCCGCTCGCAGAATATGTCAAATGTACAATAACAACCTGTAGCTCTACTATGAGTTCCGTCAAGTTCCGTGAATGACAGCCGATAGTGAGAAAGTTAAGGAAAATGTATGGAGTAATTGTACAGAGCCTCTACCGGTCACCTAAAGAACTAAAAATTTCAATTGGTACCATGAGTTATAGACGTTTTTACGCGAGTTTTCCATACTTGCCTAACTTCACACCTAAAACGCTCTCTTTCTAATTATATAATGAAAACTGAGCCAGAATTATTCTGCGTAAATACTTTACGCGAGTAAACGTGACAGATGTTATCGAAAAATACGTGCGTTTCCAACGTGACATTTCTGTCAACTTGTAAACACGACAAATACGCAGATTTTTCACGAGTATTAATGCAATTTTCATCGTAATATGTATAAATTTATAACAGTACGTGAACTTCAAGCAAAACTTTAAGGGGTAAATCAATTAATAGCTCGATAAAAGGCTGATTTAGTACAAAGGTAATGAGATATACTTGACATCATATTTTCCTGTTTCTACTGCTACATTTGTGAAGATCACATTGCTTACGAGCAGTTTTTGGTTTTAGGCAAGAACCAACATTTCCATGAAAATCCGGATGGCATCATGACATGTATGCATGCGTATGCATGTATGCAATAAGAATTAAGGCTCATTACAAGGAGCGGTACGATATGCTGCTGCTTTTGTTGCTGGGTGCACACTGCACATAACACATATAAGAATACCGCAAGACCTATTATAATATGTACGCAAGAATTCCTACGTATTTTATTAAGTATTATCATCTTACATAAAATAAAACATACATATGTTCTGTGAGTTTATTTATTTTTCTTTAATAAGTAAGTATAGTTTATTTTCTGATGTTCAAATTCTTGTGTTTGATACCTAGGTAATCGTTTTTCATGTCAATTTGGTAACAGGAAATATAAAACTTTCTTCAAAAACTTTTCGTGGTGGTTTAGAATCTGAAAATTTAAATAAGGTTTAAACACATTTATTGCCAAAAACCCGCTGCGTGGGTTCATTTTGTATTGGAAATGGGGCGCTTGGCACTGAAATATACTCGAGATCATTTACTATAAAATTAAGATCGCTATTAAGGTCAGGGTCTGTGCGGAAAGAGAAGAGTCGTAGGTATAATGTATGGGCTCCCCTACATTTCACAACTCTTCTCTTTCCGCACTCTCTATTTGATAATGGTACTTAGCAGTAGGAGACGGCCGTTGTTATGATGCGGACTGAAGCGGACCATAATATAATATATACCTATTTTAGTATTTTCAGATTTCTTCTCATGTGTGTACTATTTTCATCATAGGTAATAAATATGTAGCCAAAAGTAGCCTGTATAATCGCGCCATATACTTTGCTTCCTATTTTTTAACACGCAAAGTTATAATTTTAACTCGTTAATTAATGATGTTTACGTAATTATCATATTTTGCAATTTTTTTCTTGAATACAATATTTTTTATTTTATACATTGTTTACTAATATTGATGTGTTTATTATTTTCGTAACTATGGCAACGTCAAATCTTAAAAAAAATAGAATGAAGGTTGAGTCAGTAACTTCTTCCTCGCGTTTTCCCGGCATTTTGCCACGGCTCATGGGAGCCTGGGGTCCGCTTGACAACTAATCCCATGATTTGACGTAGGCACTAGTTTTTACGAAAGCGACTGCCATCTGACCTTCCAACCCAGAGGGGAAACTAGGCCTTATTGGGATTAGTCCGGTTTCCTCACGATGTTTTCCTTCACCGAAAAGCGACTGGCAAATATCAAATGATAATTCGTACATAAGTTCCGAAAAACTCATTGGTACGAGCCGGGGTTTGAACCCGCGACCTCCGGATTGAAAGTCGCACGCTCTTACCGCTAGGCCACCAGCGCTCCCTGATTATTATGATTAGGTTGAGTCAGTAACAAAGTGACAAAATTGGTCTTAGAGCATTTAATAACTGGAGTGGTCATTGAGTGCTTACTGTTAGGATTAGGGTTCCAAGCAGGAAAAAAGCTTGTTTTAACACCAAATAATGTTTCTTAATCTCAAGCAAGACTACATAGTAATGGCGATGGCGTCTCATACAAGAAGAAAGAACAACTACATTTGTTTTATATTGACAACCGAATAAATCAAATATCATAGGGCCCGATTCGGATTTTGAAATAGATATCTATTAGATATCTTTTAGACATCACCATCAAGATACTCGTAGGATAACGATATGTTTAAGATCTAACCTGTCAAATTTGACATTGGCGTGATTCTGGAGATACTCTTGAACGACTTCCTCGGGATTTGACTTAGAGATCCAATTCACATCTAATAGATATCTTACGCTAGCTAACGTAAAAGTGACATTGGTTGCCCGAATTGCGCTGCAAAAGAGAACTAGTTGATATCTAAACTATAACGTATCTAGAATGGATCTAGTACGTGTCGTCTCTTGTGAATATCTTGAAGTTCGAATACGGCAGATACCTAGTCTATATTCTTTATTTTTTTTGTTGACAATATTACTCACCCCTGTGCCGAAAAACTTGCACAATTGTGCAAACTTTTGTATGGACTGACATGGCTATTTGTACGTTACGTACAAATCATGTAGAAATAGCAATACATTTGACGTCCCCGCGTTTTGTAAAGAAAATGACAGCGATGATATCTCCTTTCTAAATGCTCTAAGTGGCGGGTAGAGGTAAAGGAATACAATCTCCATGTAATTAATTAATGAAAAAGTCTCCGTCAAAAACCTTAAGAGGGAAGTATACTATAGTAGTACCAATAAAGTCTGCAGCGGATTTGATAGCCCACGCAGCTTAAGTGTTATTAATTTCATAGAAGTTTGACGTTTAAAATAACACCTGCACTGCGTGGGCTATCAAAATCCTGCAGACTTTTTACGGTCTGACTATACGTCGTAATGGTCCATACAAAAAGAGAAAACGTTTTTCCATTTCTAAATACGAGAAACTTCTATGATTTTTAGTATGGTATTGATACAATGAAAAACTAGGTTTATGGGTTTTCTTTTTTAGCTACTCTGGAGAGATTTAGAAAAATTATAATAGCTGACAGCGTGCCCAGTTTTTGGAAATATTCTCCCATAAAGGAGTTTTCTCATAAAGTCATAAAGGATTCTCCTTACCTCTACCCTCCATATTCACGGCTACCATCAGTATATGTAACATTACTTTCTGTGCATCTCACTTGCACTAATATGCGAGAGCGAGATGCATAGATAGTAAATTACGTAGACGTGAGAAAATGTGTCAATTTTCTTATTTAGTTCTTTAAGCGAGTCCTAGAGGCGCTGTATAAAACTCCGATATTACTCTTGCTCTGTTTTTTAGTATACTTAGAAAGGGACAGCATCGTTTGGAGTGGAGTGAAGTTAGGTACATAAGACCGTAAAGAAACGTAAAACGTGACACACGGCACGTTTGTTCACCGAGTGTAAGTGAAAAATACTCTGCCAACTGATAGTAGAGCTACTGGTCTCGGTTGACATTTTTAACAATAGTCGTGCAAATTTCAAACGTAAGGTAAACCTACTGTTATGAAGCGTTTAAGTACTTCCTTAAACATACCATAAAATTTGATTCGTCTTAACTAGATAATTACTGTTGGCCCAATATATGCTTAGTCCTATATTTATCATAGTATAAGTGTAAATTATGTAGTTCCTCATCTCGCTGCTAGAATGTTATGTGTGTAATCTTGTCAGCACTGTAATTATTATTATTATCGTCTGTCTATCAATGTTAGTTTAGTATCTATTATCCTGTTATACCTCAATCCGATGACAATGTCACTTAAATATCCTAGGTTTACAAATCATAGTGGGAATTGTCTCAGGATCTAGGTTGTAACTACTAATGTATAAATCTATGTCCTCTTTTGTATTATATATCTGCCTATGTCTGTTTTTTCCCCAATAAAGAAAATAAATATAAAATAAAATATTAAGAATATTTTCAGGCTATTGGGGTTGGATGTCCTCCATGGACCCAGGAGAGCTGGTGGAAGTAGGCAGCCGTATGAACGGTCAACGTTACATGGAGGTGCTACGAGACGTGATGCTGCCGACAGTTCGTGTTGCATATCCCCAAGGTCAAATTCATCTTGTCCACGACAACAGTTCGGTGCATCGCTCACAAGTTGTCCAAGAGTGGCTGTCATCGCAAGATGACATTACTGCGTTCGTGTGGCCGTCTAAAAGTCCTGACCTGAACCCAATAGAAAATCTATGGGGTCAAATGATTCTTAATTGGGACTCCACTGAAATCCGGACGAAACAAAATTTAAACGAAGAGGTATACAGAACGTGGGAGCTGATGCGAAATAGTAACGCATGCGCGAACATGGTCGCAAGCATGTCAAGTCGGCTTCAACTAGTATACGAGAACGATGGTTATCCTCTACGTTATTAAGTATAAGAATCGTTTGACCTATTGGATTCATGTTTCACTTATTTTATGTTTAAATTAATAATTTAAGAAGAGATGGAAATTGTTATCCTATAGCTGGTTTGTTACTGCACACCTCGGAGTAATTAACAAATGGAGACGCCATGTCTAAAATTTTCGGTACAAAATAGTCTGCCGTTTTTTGCGGGGGAGGGGCACATCAAATGTATAGGTGTCATGTCAGATAAACGTCAGTCCATACATATAGTTGACCATTGGCCGCCTATTTTCGACAGAGGGGAACGCCTGTTAATGGCGGCTCCATTGTTAATTACTCCGAGCTGCACACCGTTGTGTGGGGACCTTGCACTTTGAGACTATGCGCTGAAACTTGGCACAGTTGATTGTTAGCTGGTCTTGAGCAGATACAGACCGGGAGCCGAAGAGAGCCACCTCTCATTTAGTGGGGGGGAGGGGGGAAGTTCGACGCTGCCGCGCTTCACTTGGAGCAATATTTCTCTAAAACTATACCTATTAGGGCATGTAATATATCATTTTCAGATAAATTGAGGATGAGGAATCTAGTTTTGGAACAAAAACAATGCACTTTCTAACAAAAAAAAAAGCATAAAGTAGAAAAGATTAAAAACGTATTTTAGATTTTTTCATAATTACCAATTTTTTTTAAGTGTAGCAGGAATTAAAAAAAAATATAGTCGTAAAGCTACACTTATTACGTTTAAGAAAATATATAGTTTATTATACAAAACTGTTGATAAATGAGTGATAAAAAATAATATTAAGCGTGGGTCAGAGTGATCTCAATACAAAATATTATTAATATGGGAAAGTTACTTATAATTTGTTCTACAATCGTTTATTTTTCTTGTTTTTCGTAAATAACTCGTAAACGGTAGCCCACAGCAAAAAAAAAAATTTTACGTAAATAATCTGTTTCAGATTTCTTATAAAATAAGTGCTACTTTTTTTCGCTACCATCAATATTTAAAAAAAATATTGGAGGGAGAAAATAAATACTTAGGTCCCCTTTTTTAGTAATTCGTAAATAACTCGTAAGCGATGGCCAATAGCAAAACATGTTTTATTACATGAATAATTTACATCAAATTTCCTACAAAAAAGGTTATTCAAACTTTTTCGCTAGGGTCAATATTTAAAAAGAGGACCTCAGATTTATTTTCTCTAATAAAAAAAAATATGCTATTGGCCATCGTTTACGAATTATTTACGAATGAATAAAAAAGGGGACCTTACAATTTATTTTCTCTCTTCAATTTTTTTTAAAATACTCATCCTAGCGAAAAAAAGTAGCACTTATTTTGTAAGAAATCTGTAACAGATTATTTACGTAAAATATATTTTTTGCTGTGGGCTACCGTTTACGAGTTATTTATGAAAAACTAAAAAAAATAAACGATTGTAGAACAAATTTTAATTAACTTTCCCACCTTAATAATATTTTATATTGAGATCACTCACACGCTTAATATTACTTTTTATCTCCCATTTATCAATAGTTTTGTGTAATAAACTATATATTCTCTTAAACGTAATAAGTGTAGCTTTACAACTATATTTTTAATTTCAGATTCCTGCTACACTTTAAAAATTTGGTAATTATGAAAAATTCAAACATACGTTTTTTAGTCTTTTCTACTTTATGCTTTTTTTATCAGAAAGTGCATTGTTTTTGTTCCAAAACTAGATTCCTCATCCTTAATTTATCCGAAAATGATATATCACATGCCCTAATAGGTATAGTTTTAGAGAAATGTTGCTCCAAGTGAAGCGCGGCGGCGTCGAACTTCTCCCCCTCCCCCCACTAAATCAGACGTGGTTCTCGATGTCTACCGGTCTGTTTCTGCTCAAGACCAGCTAAGAATCAACTGTGCCAAGTTTCAGCGCATAGTCACAAAGTGCAAGGTGTCGTGCACTAACAAACAAGAGCCTCTACCATCAGTTGGCAGAGTATTTTTCACTTACACTCGGTGAATAAACGTGCCGTGAGTCACGTTTTACGTTTCTTTACGGTCTTATGTACCTAACTTCACTCCACTCCAAACGATACTGTCCCTTTCTAACTATACTAAAAAACAGAGCAAGAGTTACGAGTATATCGGAGTTTTATACAGCGCCTCTAGGAGTCACCTAATGAACTAAATAACAAAATTGTCAAATTTTCTCACGTCTACGTAATTTACTATCTATGCATCTCGCTCTCGCATATTAGTGCAAGTGAGATGCACAGAAAGTAATGTTACATAGAGTCTGTGCGGAAAGAGAAGAGTCGTGAACTGTATGGGATCTAATACATTCTACGACTCTTCTCTTTCCGCACAGACTATATACTGATGGTAGCCGTGAATATAGAGGTTAGAGGTAAGGAGAATCCTTTATGACTTTATGAGAAAACTCCTTTAAGGGAGAATATTTGGAAAAACTGGGCACGCTGTCAGCTATTATAATTTTTCTAAATCTCTCCAGAGTAGCGAAAAAAAGAAAACCCATAAACCTAGTTTTTCATTGTATCAATACTGTACTAAAAATCATGGAGAATGGAAGATACTCGTATTTATATACAAGTGGAAAAACGTTTTCTCTTTTTGTATGGACGATTACGTAGTATACTTCCCTCTTAAGGTTTTTGACGGACACTTTTTCATTATTAATTACACGGAGATTGTATTCCTTACCTCTACCATCCACTAAGAGCATTTAGAAGGGAGATGTCATCGCTGTCATTTTCTTTACAAAACAGTCCGCCGATTTTTGCGGGGGAGGGGACGTCAAATGTATTGCTATTTCTACATGATTTGTACGTATCGTACAAAAAGCCATGTCGGTCCATACAAAAGTTTGCACAATTGTGCAAGTTTTTCGGCAGAGGGGTAAGTAATAATGTCAACAAAAAAATAAAGAGTATACCTTCGAGACTACTACGACTATGATATTTGATTTATTCGGTTGTCAATATAAAACAAACGTAGGTGTTCTTTCTTCTCGTATGAGACGCCATTACTATGTAGTCTTGCTTGAGATTAATAAACATTACCTATATGGTGTTAAAACAAGCTTTTCTTTCCTGCTTGGAACCCTAATCCTAAATCCTAACAGTAAGCACTCAATGGCCACTCCAGTTATTAAATGCTCTAAGACCAGTTTTGTCACTTTGTTACTGACACAACCTTCATTCTACAAATTTTTAAAGATTTGACGTTGCCATAGTTACGAAAATAATAAACACATCAATGTTAGTAAACAGTGTATAAATTAAAATATAATTGTATTCAAGACAAAAATTGCAAAATATGATAATTACGTAAACATCATTAATAATCGAGTTAAAATTATGACATTGCGTGTTAAAAAATAGGAAGCAAAGTATACGGCGCGATTATACAGGCTACTTTTGGCTACATATTTATTACCTATGATGAAAATAATACACACATGAGAAGAAATCTTAAAATATTAAAATAGGTATGTATTATAATGGTCCGCTTCAGTCCGCATCATGACAGCGGCCGTCTCCTACTGCTAAGTAACATTATCTAATAGAGTGTCCGGAAAGAGAAAAGTCGTGAAATTTAGGGGAGCCCATACATTATACCTACGACTCTTCTCTTTCCGCACAGACCCTACGTATGACCTTAATAGCGATTTTAATTTTATAGTACCTATATGATCTCGAGTATATTTCAGTGCCAAGCGCCCCATTTCCAATACAAAATGAACCCACGCAGCGGGTTTTTGGCAATAAATGTGTTTAAATCTTATTTAAATTTTCAGATTCAGAACCACCAGCAAAAGTTTTTGAAGAAAGTTTTATATTTCCTGTTACCAAGTTGACATGAAAAACGATTACCTAGGTACCAAACACAATAATTTGAACAACGGAAAATAAAATAATACTTACTTAGTAAATAAAAATAAATAAACCCACAGAACATTTGTATGTTTTATTTTATATAAGATAATAATGCTTAATAAAATACGTAGCAATTCTTGTGTAAATATTATAATAGGTCTTGCGGTATGGTATGTCTTATTCTTACTATGTGTTATGTGCACCCAGCAACAAAAACAGCAACATGTCTATGTACGGCTCCTTGTATTGAGCCTTAATTCTTAATACATATGTAACTTCTACATGCATACATGATGCAATCCGGGTTTTCATGGAAATGTTGTTTTCAATCAGCTTCTTGCCTAAAACCAAAAACTGCTCGTAAGCAATGTGATTTTCGCAAATGTAGCAGTAGAAATAGGAAAATATGATGTCAAGTATAACTCATTACCTTTGTACTAAATCAGCCTTTTATCGAACTATTAATTGATTTATCCCTTAAAGTTTTGCTTGAAGTTCACATACTGTTTATAAATTTATACATATTACGTTGAAAATTGCATTGATATTCGTGAAAAATCTGCGTATTTGTTGTGTTTACAAGTTGACAGAAATGTCACGTTGGAAACGCACGTATTTTTCCATAACATCTGTCACGTTTACTCGCGTAAAGTATTTACGCAGAATAATTCTGGCTCAGTTTTCATTATATAATTAGAAAGAGAGCGTTTTAGGTGTGAAGTTAGGCAAGTATGGAAAACTCGCGTAAAAACGTCTATAACTCATGGTACCAATTGAATTTTTTAGTTCTTTACGTGACCGGTAGAGGCTCTGTACAATTACTCCATACATTTTCCTTAACTTTCTCACTGTCTTCACTTCTCACTGTCATTGACGAAACTGATAGTAGAGCTACAGGTACTAACTTACTACTTACTTAATAAGGTATACTTAGTTGTTTTTTTTACATTTATTCCTCGGAATAATACATTATAAATATACGTTTTAGATTCTTGTTTAAATGGGCACCATGATAAATAATCACAATTAAAAAGTTTTTTTGATGCTTAGTAATAATATTAAATGCTCAGAAATTCATAATCAATGTGAATCTATCTATTTCATTACAAACAATAACGCAAACTAAATTTCATGCAAATTACGAGTATCATTTTATAGTTTATTCAGTGTTGTGTAGGTTTCTTAATGAGTCTAAAACTGTAATAAATACGAAAGATGTAAATTGTTAGCTACCTAACTTGTAGTTGACATGCTGATTCTCTCATATAAAATACAGTTTAAGATACGGAATTTAAAAAAAAGGATTATTCCTAAGAAATTTGGTATTTGTATGCCGTTTCTATATTTTGTAAATGGAGAAAACAAGTTTAAGGTTTTAAATTACAGAACTTATAAAGTTCGTTGCACGAAAGAAAAAAAGTGATGTGATAATTTTGTTACGCAAACTCAAATCTATGCGAGTCTTTGTGAATTATGAACAATTAACCAAGTTATTGTGTTTACATATAATAACATTTCAATTCGTTTTGGGGAAAAAAATACCAACAAATACCTGATAGTTGTATATTATTTGACAGTTGTATTACAAGAAATGAGGGAATACTGTATAAATTACTGTCTTCTGTTTCATATGTTTTATTTAGGTAAAATCCCTACTTAAATATGTATGTATGTTATTTGAAGAAAGAAATAATGTAATTATATAAACAATCCTATTAGGTATATCCCTATTATTAGCGTTACAGGATCCATGCCGGTGCTTATTAGCATTTAAAAAATGTAATTTAAATGTAATTAACATTAAAATAAAGTAGGTATATGACTGATCACGCTTATACATATTATAAATAATAATAATATGAATTATTTCTTCCAATGCATACCTACTAGAGGTATACTTAAGTAAATAAAGAAATATATTTCAACTGTCTGTTCTTTTATTTTGCATTAACTATAAATACGACTTATAATTAAGCTTATTAATACGTTTATTTTAACAAAAAAAGATGAAACGGAATAAAATGAAAAACAAACATACAAAACGATATCTTCACGGCGGGGCACGAACCCATAACCTCTTGAATGTGAAGCAAGGGGTCTTACAATTTGACCAAAGATGCATCTACCTGATAGTGTCGAAATTTGTGTACGGTTGTAGACCTAAACTTGGGGTGGATACATTTCTCTGGTGCTGTGTGTACAAGCGTCTAAATGCGAAGGCCGAAGGCCGAGGTCCGCGTAGGGCCGGAGGCCCGATGCGTCTAGGATGTTAGTGCTTTATTACAGAACAATAGTATAAATGTCTAAGGCCGAAGGCCAATTACCGCATAGGGCCGATGGCTCGAAATGTCCAGGATGTCAGTGCTTTATCACAGAACAATAGTACAAGTGTCAATGCGAAGGCCGAAGGCCGAGCTCCACGTAGGGCCGAAGGCCCAAAGCGTCCAGGATGTCAGTGGTTAAACACAGAACTGACAGACTGGATGCTTCGGGCCTTTGGCCCTACGCGGAGGTCGGCCTTCGGCCTTCGCATTTAGACACTTGTAATATTGTTCTGTGTTAAAGCACTGACATCCTGAGCGCTTCGTGCCTTCGGCCCTACGTAGAGCTCAGCCTTTTGAGATTCAATTCACATCTAATAGATATCTTACTCTATCTAACGTAAAAGTGACATTGGTTGCCCGAATTGCGCTGCAAAAGAGAACTAGTTAATATCTAAACTACAACGTATCTGGAATGGATCTAGTACGTGTCTAGTACTTGTGAATATCTAGAAGTTCGTATACCGCAGACTGTATCTAAATGAACTTGAATACATCATTTGATGGGTAATTTTATAATAATTAATTACAGCGTCGCGCCTATTTAATTAAATGATCAATTCGTTTTGGAGTAATGAATGAAACGATTAGGTACAATTTTTTTTGTAAATAACACACCAAAATTACGAGAATAGATATTTTAAACGGGTAATACACGTTTTATAGCAAACCCGTTCATGTCTTTCCTGTAGCCATCGCAAATTTAAGGGAATCTAAAGGTGGCCACTGACGAGCCTTCCAACAGTCCAAATTGCGTGGCTGCAATCCAAAATCTGTCCGTGAATGTCAAAAACGTACAATGTTTAATATTAGGATGCCGTCCATTTGGATGAATCCATTGTAACGGCATCCATTTGGAAGGCTCGTCAGTGGCCTGCTTAAAACCAATTTTTTACGCAGCACCTTTACAGCCGGAATATTTTATTCAGTACTTGAGACTCAAATGAGAAAAACGGGATATATAATGTACCACAGTCTTTACCTTTTATAGTATTGTCCACAGAAGTGACCTGTTCTAAAATATGTTTTACTTTTACCCATAGGTCCATCAAAAAGTACCCAACTAAGATAGATAGCATGTACCTAATTAGCAATAGGAACTTGGGATTGTCAAGCAGCCGTCATACGTTCTATACGGATTTTCTATGTGTTCTATCAAAGTAACTCGCGCCGCCGCGCAGCAATAGATTCTAATGCATTATTTGAGGAGATTAAATACACAAAATACACAAATACACAAACATTTATTGTAGGTAATATACAAAAACATTTTCAGGGGTGCTAAGATTATCCTAATTATGTACAATTTGACAAAGTGTAGGTACCTCAGCTAAGAAATACATTATATCAGGTTGCTCTTGGTTCCTACACTAGGCTTCGCCTGTCTCGTAGGTAACCCAGACTCAAGTGAGTTTATACAATTGAAACTTAAATCCAAGGAAGAGGAAATACTAACATATATTACTTTTACATTTTTACAATAAATGACTTAAAAAAACGAAAGATTCTTAAATTACAATAAAACTAAATTAACCTAGATAAAATTTAAACTTATCCATCGCGTGCGACTCAATCAAGTTAATTGTTGCTAGTGAATGTGTGTTTGTGTGTGTGTATATATATATAAATGTATGTGTGTGTGTGTGTGTGTATGTGAAAAGAAAAAGTGGTTATTTATCCACTTTTACAAGTTCTTCTATGTCCTCGTAGGAAAAGGATCTGAGCCATGAAGATATTTTTTTCAGAACTTCCCTAACAGACAATTTTTAGTGTTCCGTACAAAACTTTGTTCACGGAACACTTATGGGATCACTTCGGTCTTGCAAATCAGTTAAATACGTTTTTTGATGAGGATTTTAGTGTTGACTTTGTTGTAGACAAACGGATGGATGAAGTTAGGCAGACGTTGAGCGAAAGCCGATAAGTCGGGGGAACTGGGACTTTAAACGTGCATTTTTGTAGCATGCAGTCGTAGTTGGGGGACTTCAAGACTTCTCCGTGAATCCTTGACACCACACGGAGGATAAAAATACCACGAACACTGAGGACATCCATATCGCTGTACACTAGTTTGGTAGGGTATCTAATTGGTTTTCGAAGGGAGACCTTGATGACAGCACGTTGCACCCTCTCCAGAGTAATCAAGCAGGTTTTGCATGCTCCGCCCCAAGCAGTTATGCAGTATGCTAGTACAAATTGGCAGATGCTAATGTAGACTGTTCTGAGCAATGATTTGTTTGCGGAGTTACGTAAAATTTTGAAAACGTAAATTAGTTTGCGTACCCGATTTGCTCTGGTTTTTATGTGCTCCTTGAAATCCAGCTTCTCGTCAATTACTACCCCAAGATATTTTACGGAAGTAGCCCTGTCGATCGGCTGGCAAGAACAGGAAGATGTTGGTGATTGGGTTCGGTTACAAGTGTGCATTTTGATACTGGGTGAAATAGTAGGAGCTGAGGCTTTTGTTTTATGAAAACATATGAGTTTTGTTTTTGTAGTGTTGAGTGTAAGCAAGCTGCGTTTTAGCCAGTCAGCTACAAAACCCAGCCCTCTCTCTGCGGCTTCAGCAACATTTGTCCAGCTGCGATCGTGGAAGATAATTGCCGTGTCGTCGGCATAGCAAATTATATCAGCATTGGGTAAATTGCCTGAAGCTATGTCATTAATGTAAACATTAAATAATATAGGAGCCAATACACTACCCTGCGGGACTCCGAAACCGATTTCCATATGGTTACTTATGTCTTGGACTATCTTGACTCGCTGTGTTCGGCCTGACAGATAGCTGCTAAACCATTTCAAGGCGATCCCTCTCACACCTAGTTCACAGTAGTTAGAGTTCTAGTTTTTTTAATAGAATTGGGATTGAGACAGTGTCGAACGCCTTGGTTAGGTCCAGGAAGACACCGATGCAGCTTTCGTTATTGTCGAGGTATCCTGATATTAAGTTTGTCATGAGTACCACTGCGTCTTCAGTCGACCTTTTTTCGCGAAAGCCAAACTGCCGATTTGAGATTATGTTATATTTTTCTAGGAAACTGACCAAGCGTTTACTGACCAATTTTTCTAGGATTTTTGAGAGAGCCCCGAGCAAAGAAATTGGTCTGTAATTGCTAGGGTTACATTTGTCCCCTGTTTTGTATATTGGTATGACCGCCGCCTCTTTCCAAACATCAGGAAAGATACCCTCGGACAAACTAAGGTTGAAAATGTGTGTAAGGGGAGTGATAATGTAGCTTTTGATAGCCTTTAGCAGACGATTTGTGATCCCGTCTAGACCAGGAGAGCTATCAGGTTTCAGGCTATTTATTATCGACTCAACCTCTGATTCGCTGGCTGCAATAAAGAACAGAGATTGAGGCGGAGAAACATTTGATGACCTTTCACGCGCAAGGTCCTCTTGAGTTTTGTTAGTGGTTTTAAGTACATCGTTGGCCAGCCTTTCACCAACTCTTGCGAAGAACTGGTTACAGTAATCGAGAGATTCGCCAACTGTACTCTTAATTTGCGTCAGATCGGTTGGCTTTTGTACATTTTTCTTCGTGTAAGTGATATTCTTGATTGAATTCCAGAGTTTTTTTGGGTTATTCTTATTTTCTTCTAGCTCGGCTGATTCGTAGTTATATTTTAGTTTCCGTAGAAGCCCGTTGTGAAATTTTTTGTAGCGGATGTAAATTTGTTTCAGGATTTGATCATTTGGATTTTTGCGGCATTTTTGATGGAAATGATCTCTATGCCTTGAGCACCGTATAAGCCCGGGGGTCATCCAGGGCTTAATCGTAAACTTGGACCGGCTAATGGCTACATATGATGAGTGCTTAGAAATAACGTCAAGCAGCAGTCGATTGAAGGCATTAACAGCTTCTTGCATTGTGAGTGCGGAAGTAACTCTGGACCAGTCGATGTTTCGGAGTTCATTCTCAACGCCTTCAGTATCAATTTTCTTCACAAATCGTTTGTTTTGGTTTTGTTTTGACGCTTTTGTGCTTATACCTATCACAATCAGATCGTGGTATGTGATGTCTGACTTACAAACGACCGTTGCCGCCGGCAATCTTGCAGTGACATGAACGTGGTCCAGACAAGAATCGCCACGGGTAGGCTTGGTCACTGTTTGCTTAAAGTCTAGTTCTGCTAACATACATAGGTAGTTCGCGCATGTGCCAAGTTGTGAGATATTATCTGACAGTGTGTTGATATTTATATCTCCTGCAACTGTCACGCAGGGGGATCGTTTTATTGATTGTACTGCAGACATAAGCGAGTTGCAAAAATGTATGGTGTCATTGAACGATGGTGACCGATATATGCCCAGAATATCAAATCGATTTTTGACTGCAACATGTAGGCAATCGGCATCTCGAAAAGTAGGCTCAGAGACTTGTGGCATCCATGATTTATTTACGTACATGACAACACCACCGGCTAGATTTGTGTGTTCGGAACGACTGAAATCCATCTAGCTGTGGTATTTTCGATCCATCATTGAGCCAACATTCCGTCAGGAAAATTACATCCGTCTTGTTAAAGATATTAAAAACTGGTCAAGTGCGAGTTCGGACTCGCGTTTCAAGGGTTCCTTACATCACACAATTTTCAAAAATTTTTTTTTGTACATCAAACGTGACGTGAGTGAAACGTCTTGAAAAACCCGAATGGGTCAATCAAAAACCAGATGTAACATGAAGTTTTCTGGCGTGGTGGCTTATATTATCTCTGCAACTATGCAAAGTAGCTTAGATAGGAAGATTAAATGCCGAACAGTAATACAAGGTGTCCAAATGCGAAGACTGAAGACCGAGCTCCGCCTAGGGCTGATAGCTCGGAGCGTCCGACGAGTCACGCTTCCTGACAACTTCCGCAAGTGTTTTAAAAGGCCGAAGAGAGATAATACCTACAGGGTGGCCAAAAAATAAGTGCATTCCCGTAGCCGGGGAGGTTTTCGGATTATACTGAGCTTTACAAGTTTTACTATGGGACCCCAACCCCGAAATCGCGAAAAAAATGTATCCTCCCGTAGAAAACGGACCAGCCAAAATGTATGAAACAGCCAAATTTTTCCTCGCAATTTCGGGGTTGCACGTTGGCAACGGGAATACACTTAGTTAATTTTTGGCCACCCTGTTTAGTGCTTTTTAAAACACGTAACAATAGTAACCTAATCAATCAGTACCTACACTTGTACCAATGCGGCTGTGTGCCAGATACAGCCTATAGTCACACCAATAAAAGTCTGCAGCGGATATGATAGCCCACGCAGTGTAAGTGTTATTAATGCGTCATAATTTCATAGAAGTTTGACGTTTAATATGACACTTGCACTGCGTGGGCTATCAAAATCGCTGCAGACTTTTTACGATCTAACTATAGTCGCATTTTTTGTCGTCATTCCGACTCATGCTTGAAGTTAGCTTCAAGCGTGAGTCGGAATGGCACGCCTCTTCGGGACGCTTCGGGCCTTCGGCCTTATGCGGATATCGGCCTAGGGCCTTCGCAAATAGCTGTCTACATCACGTTCACTTAAACCATTGCGGCTGTGTCCCTAAAAAACCTAAACAGCATTTTTGTTCTTACATCCGACTCACGCTTGACTGTAGATTTCTAACAGGTTTTCCTGTCATCGTTAGGTAAAGGACTATTATGAGTAATTTTTTCAGAATTTTAAACCCTGTAGTTTCGGAGATAGAGGGGGGGGGGGAATGGTAATTTTTTGTCTTATTTCTTGAATAACTTCTAAATTTTTTATTGTAAATTTATAAAAAAAATATATTTCAGATTCTCACAATGAGCTCTTTCGTTTGATATGTAACACGACATAGTTTGCAAAACTTTGTTTTTAAATTTTATCTTTTACCCCCCAAAAGTAGCCTTTATGTTTAAAATTCATTTGTTGACGTTACATATTCGTCTTTGGGTCACAGACTTACATATGTGTACCAAATTTCAACTTAATTGGTCCTTAAACTTAGTTTCGGAGCAAATTGGCTGTGACAGACGGACGGACAGACAGACGCACGAGTGATCCTATAAGGGTTCCGTTTTTTCCTTTTGAGGTACGGAACCCTAAAAATTGGTCAAAGTTCTTTTGAAGAATCCTTATATTGTAAGTTAGTACTTTCAGGTTAAATTTTTTTATCAATATAAAGCTCGCATGACTCTGGGCAGTCAATGACATGGTAGGGCGTATCATCCTGATCAATATCTGAAATCAAAATGTCAATGTCACCCGGTATCGTATAGTTGAAACTCAGGATACAATCGCTTAAGAATTTGTTCCTGCCATTTACTGTCTGAGCAGCGAGCTATCGGGGTTGGATTTGGTAGAGGACATAAGAATGTATTGTTGATCGTAGTCATAACCTTATATGAGTGTGTGATGAGGCTGACAGCATTATTAATTGTGTGCGTGTTAGAGTATGTGTAAGGTGTTTGTGTTAAAAACTGTGAAATATTAACTATCACGCAAAGAGGATAGAGAAGTGTTACATTAAACAGAAAAATTGAACAATTACGAACTGCGAAAATTTTCTTCGGAAACGTAGGTCGAGGCGCCGGCGTCCAAGATTTGCTCGGTGGGGGCGGGTATCGCAGCAGATGTCGCTCCGAGGCATCGTTCAAGATCTTCGGCGCTCCGAATCGGAACTTCAGGGCAGCCCTCCTTCTTGCGAATGAATATACTATCATTTCTGGTCCAGCAGAACTTGCATCCGGCCTTATTAGACTGCAGCCTAGAGTCACGAATTAACTCCCGATTTTCTTTGGTGAGCCGTTCATTGAAATACAGCTTTCTTCTGGGGCCATTAATTTCTATAGCATTCGTGACTAAGTTCCGTCTGCTTTTGGCGGTCTTCAAAAATTCGTTTCTCTTGGCGCGGCGAACAAATTTTACCACTAACGGGCGTGGAAGCCTGCCCTCCGACTCTGGTAACTTAGTTCCCCGAGGACCAATGCGAGTTACGAAGTCCAGGTCTTCTTCAGTCAGATTAAGGCCCATTTTTATTGCAGTAGTAAGGACAATGTGTATTTTATTTTCGTTTGGGAACTCGTTCACGCCAATTATCTCTATCTCATTGCATAATCTGTCTTGTGCTTGTGCATTTAGCTGGTTTTCGAGCTGAGAGATTCTTTGCTTAAGGAGGTCGTTTTCAGCATCACGTTCTTCGAGAGCTCGAATGCGGATATCGGACTGAACTAAACGATTTTCTAGGTCCGCCAAACTATCGTTACACTTATCTAGCTTTGAGTTGATGTTTTGCAGATTAAGGTTCATCTTGCTCATGTCCAAACGCATCAGCTGGATCTCAGCGGTTAGGGATGAAAGCGGATCGGGTCGCGTGTCTTCTTCTACTCCTTGGTTGCTGCTGGGTTCCGGAACGAGCGCAGGTGCTGTTGATGGTTGTTTTTTCTTCAGAGGTTCAGAACTCCCTCCCGCTGGAGCTGCGGCTGCGGCGCTGGCCGCTGCGAGGCGGACTGGTGTGTTAGTGTTGTCTGTTTTTGGTTGCCTGCAGCAGCATTCTTGGCACTTCCATAAAGCCTTGTGTTGGGTGCTCATGGCAGCAAAAGTCTTAGGGTCTATGTTTGCGCACGCTAAATCATATATCAGTTTACATATGGAGCATGCCAGATATTCATTTCTCTTTGGAAAGGCGCTACCGCACCCCGCACAGACACTCGTTGTAGGTGGCATTTTTATTTTGTCAATAATCGATTTGGAAACTTACAATCGATTTGAATTATTGATTAGCATGTATTACTAGTGTAAATGTAGTATATAAAGAACCGTTTTTGCTTTATCTTACTACTTCAGGTATTTTGCGTCAGTTTTGTGCCTTAATTTTCGCACACGGTGGCCTCAAACAAGGTGATAAAATTTCTGTAAATACTGTCACATTTTTATGTTTTAGCAGCTTATTATAATTCCACGTATTTTATTATACTCACATTTCATTAAAATAAAATAAGATCTATCAAATGGCACCAACTAGCCAAGTATAGGTTTTGGTTTGGTCTCGGTTACGTTCAAGAACATCTTAGTCCATGTTGTTAACCAGTTTTTTACGCGGAAAGTACGTTCCCCCTGGACAACTACCTTATCACACTCGGTTACGAACGTGGAAGAACAATTCCACTCAGACAACTAGTTTTCTTCGCTGAAGATACTTTCCCCCTAGACAACTAGTAGCAAAATTCGGTTAAAAAAATGGAATTAGACTTCCACTCACATAACTGTTTATCTCCGCGGAAGAAATAGTGCGTCTAGTTAGTAACCAGTTATCAAACTTGGTTGTATGAGTGGAACAAAGGAAAATAGCAACCAATTTCTGTTTGTTTTGGACCGAAGCGTTAGCGAAGTTCTTCGTTCAGTTTGCACAATATGATTTCGTATGTCCGAATGTTCTGCTCTGCAGATCGCAATTTTCAACCCAATTCTCGTAAAATTTTATGATGAATTATTTTTTTTTTGTCGAGCATTTTTTTTGGACATTTTTAGGGTTCAGTACCTCAAAAGGAAAAAATTGAGAGAGGTTGTATCAGGGACACAGCCGCTATGGCTGACGTGAAACGTGGTGTGGACCGCTAATGCGAAGGCCGTAGGCCGAGCTCCGCGTAGGGCCGAAGGCCCGAAGCGTCCAAGATGTCAGTGCTTTAACACGGAACAATAGTACAAGTATCTAAATGCGAAGGCCGAAGGACGAGCTCCGCGTAGGGCCGAAGACCCGAAGCGTCCATGATGTTAGTGCTTTAGCACAGAACAATAGTACAAGCGTCTAAATGCGAAGGCCGAAGGCCGAGCTCCGCGAAGGGGCGAAGGCCCAAAGCATCCAGGAAATCAGTCCTTTAGCACAGAACAATAGTACAAGTGTCTAAATGCGAAGGCTGAAGGCCGAGCTCCGCGTAAGGCCGAAGGCCCGTAGCGTCCAGGACATCAGTGCTTTAGCACAGAACAATAGTACAAGTGTCTAAATGCGAAGTCCGAAGGCCGAGCTTGGCGAAGGGCCGAATGCCCGATGCGTCAAGGATGTTAGTCCATTAACACAATACAATAGTATGTGTCTAAACGCGAAGTCCTAAGGCCGAGCTCCGCGTAGGGCCGAAGGCCCGAAGCGTCCAGGATGTTAGTGCTTTAACACAGAACAATAGTACAAGTGTTTAAATGCGAAAGCTTATTTTATTATTAAGAAAAATTAATTACAGCGTCACACCTATTTAATTAAATGATCAATTCATTTTGGAGTAATGAATTTAACGATTAGGTACAATTTGTTTGTAAATAACACACCAAAATTACGAGAATAGATATTTTATACGGGTAATACACGTTTTATAGCAAACTAGTTCGTGTCTTTCGTGTAGCCATCGCAAATTTAAGGGAATCTAAAAGTATTTTTTTACGCAGCACCTTTACAGGAGGAATATTTTATTCAGTACTCGAGATATATATGAACCACAGTCGTTACCTTTTATAGTATTGTCCACAGAAGTGACCTTTTCTAAAATATGTTTTACCCATAGGTACATCAGAAAGTACCTAACTAAGATTACTATACATATACTTTGTATCTTTCCTATAAAATACATGTAACTTTCGAAAAAAAAAAACTGACGTTTGTCTGACAAATACAATCATACACGTATAATACCTGTTTTATACTGTGTATTTTACATGTTTATTTAATAACTAGCTGTGCCCGCGGCTCCGCCCGCGTAGAATTCGGTTTGTGTCAGTAAGCTGCTAAATATATAAAAAATTGTAAATTACATTACGCTGTATTTTTTATTCAAAAAATAATAACATTTATAATTTCCTGCATGATAATTTTTTAAAATAATTCTATCTTATTGTTTCATACTTTTTAGAGCGCGATTTGTAGTAGTCCAACTACGCCCGACGCTTTTAGTATGAGAAAGTCGAAGTCGCCTAGCTTTGGACCGCATTCAGCGCGCCACGTGCGTCGGGCTTAGCCCGATGCTTTGAGTATGAAGGTGCCTTCGGCTCCCGACTTTGGCAAGCGTACAGCGTGTCACGTACGTCGGGTTACGCCCGACGCTTTGAGTATGAGGGAGGCGCCCGGCTTTGGAACGCGTACAGCGTATTACGTACGTCGGTCTACGCCCGACACTTTTAGTATGATGGCGCCGAAGGCGCCCGGCTTTGGAACGCGTACAGCGTGCCACGTGCGTCGGGCGTAGCCCGACGCTTTGAGTATGAGGGTGCCTTCGGCGCCCAACTTTGGCAAGCGTACAGCGTGTCACGTACGTCGGTCTACGCCCGACTCTTTTAGTATGAGGGCGCCGAAGACGCCCAGCTTTGAAACGCGTACGTTACGCCCGACGCACTGAGTATGAGGGCGCCGGAGGCGCCCGGCTTTGGAATGCGTACAGCGTGTCACGTACGTCGGTCTACACCTGACTTTTAGTATGAGGGCGCCGAAGGCGCCCTGCTTTGGAACGCGTACAGCGTGTCAGCACGTACGTCGGTCTACTCCCGACGCTTTGAGTATGAGGGCGCCGAAGGCGCCCGGCTTTGGAACACGCACGGTGTGTCAAGTACATCGGTCTACGCCCGACTCTTTGAGTTTGAGGGCACTGAAGGCGCCCGGCTTTGGTAACCATACAGCGTGTCACGTACGTCTCTTTTAGTATGAGAAAGTCAAATTCGCCTGGCTTTGGACCGCGTGCAGCGCGCCACGTTGTCGGGCTACGCCAGATTCTTTTAGTATGAGGGCGCCGAAGGCGCCCGGCTTTGGAACGCGTACAGCGCGACACGTACGTCGGGTTAACTCCGAAGCAGTGCCGGATTAAGATATTTTAATGCCCTAAGCATTTCTAGACCATGGTGCCCCCTCTCCCTAAGGTCATTAAGTTTACATTATTTTTTTTGGTAAATTGAGTGCAGTTCATTGCCGCATCACAGCTGAGAATGGAAATCAGTCACATTATTTTATCTCGATAATTGACAGTGCCGCAGCAGTAATGTTGCAACAGAGTACCTAATGCTGCTGCAGTCGCCACCCGAATGTCACCTTTATCATATCTTAGGTTAGAATGTAATTTAAAATTTTTCGATATAAAAACGCAATTTGATAGACGGTTGTACATTTTTACTTTTAGTATGGAAATCAGTCACATCATTTTATCACGAAAATTGACAGTGCTGCAGCAGTAACGTTGTAACAGAGTAATGCTGCTGTAGTCGCCACCCGAACGTCACCTTTATCAGATCTTAGAAAGTGATTGAAAACGCGAGCGAAGCGAGCGCGAAATTTTTTAGATATAAAAACGCAATATGATAGACAGTTGTACATTTTTACTTTAACGGCTCGGCCACGACATCAAGCGACTTGCGACGGCGGGAGCGATAACCATAGGTTGGAGCGAAAGGTCCGATCGCTGTGTCACGCTCCAACCTATGGTTATCGCTCCCGCCGTCGCAAGTCGCTCGATGTCGTGGCCGAGCCGTTAGTATGGAAATCGGTCACATAATTTTATGACGAAAATTGACAGTAACGTTGCAACAGAGTAATGCTGCTGCAGTCGCCACCCGAATGTCACCTTTATCATAACTTAGAAAGATATTAAAAACGCGAGCGAAGCGAGCGAGAAAATTTTTCGATATACGCAATTTTACTTTTAGTCCCAACCAGGCGCGAATCCAGGATTTCATACAAAGAAGGGATGGGACAGTTTTCTACCAGCCTAGCTTCGCATAGGGCTCGATATTTAAGGATTTCAGCGAGGTTGTTTTCATGCATAAAAGATGCAAGAAAGCAGAGCTTGTAATTGACCAAGAGAATTGAATTGGCGAAGTGTGAGCAAGGCAGTAGGCCCAGCTGCGAAAGAGGAAAGCTTGGATCCACGCCCAAGTGTAATTAAGGCAGAAGATCAACTTTGCCGTAAGGCAGAAGGCCTCGCATATAACCTAACGCCGAACCGCAAAAGAGTGAGAGAGAGTGAAACCCAGATAAATAAATATATACACATACAAACACGAACGCTGAAAACACAATACACTCTCTCTCACTTTTTTTTGGGTAGTCGTGAAAAAGATGTCACTGCAATGAGGGGTAATTAATTTACTGTCGTTTAATTTTGTTGTATATTTTTAAATCGACATAATTATTCAATTAAATTTGTTGTCCATGTCCGTACCTCCTCATCTAAACTTAGAGTTAATTTGGCAAAAACCTTCCTCGGTGGCTATTCATGTCACTTGTATTAAATTCAGCGCCATCTGTTAGTTTACCAGGGTACTCAATAGTGGTAGCACATATTTGAAAAAAGTTTGCCCCTCCTTCCTAAGTAGCGCCATAAGATTCAGTGGCAAACTTAAATCAAGCGGGTGTTGTGGCTACCTACCCCTTTTAGGGGTTGAGTTTTTATAGCCTATAACCTGGCCGGAGATTTTCTCGATAGATTAGTAAAGTTTTCATCAAAATCCGTTCAGCCGTTTTCACGTGATGCGCGTTCAAATAAACAGACAAACAGATAAACAGATAAACAGACAAACAGATAAACAGACAAAAATTCTAAAAACTGTTGGAACGTGTTCTGTTATCGATTCTAAGTATCCCCAGCCAACTTTTTTTCAAATATCTTCCATGTACAGACTTTCTACCCTCTACAGCTTTATTATATGTATAGATAGATAGATAGATGACGTGTCATGTCACCTAGAGCATAGATTAAAAGTATTTCGTCAGAATTGATAATTTCAACCTCTTTAGTTAACTGATATTGAAATATAGTCTGAGCGGAATGAAAAGTCACCTGTTTGTATGAGAGCCAATAATACGTTCCGAGTCACTATTCATAATCTATATATATAAACGTGAAAGACCTGACTGACTGACTGACTGACTGACTGACTGACTTAAATCAACGCACAGCCCAAACCGCTGGGACTAGAAAGTCCAAATTTGGCAACTAGATTCCTTATAAGGTCTAGGGATCAACTAAGAAAGAATTTTTCAAAATTCATCCCCTAAGGGGGTTAAAAAGGGGATGAAAGTTTGTATGGGGTTAAAGTTTTCTTTTTAGCTAGGAATTTAAAACTTCGTAAAAAGATATACTAATAAAATACAAGAAAACTTATTTCAGCGTTTTTGAAAATTCATCCCCTAAGGTGGTGAAAAAGGGGTTGAAAGTTTGTATGGATATCAAAAAAAAATTCAAGTGGTGGACTTGAATCTTTGTATTTAGGGATATTATTAGAAGAAAGGAAAAGTAATTTCAGCGTTTTGTAAAATTCATCCCCTAACAGGGTTAAAAAGGGGTTGAAAATTTTAATCCATTACAAATAATGCTTTGAAACTTCGTAGAAAGGCATAATAGCCAATTAGAAAAAAAGTGATTGCAACGTTTTTGGAAATTAAACACCTAAGGGGGTTAAAAAGGGGATGAAAGTTCGTCTTCGGGTGCAAATTTTATTTTAAGTTAGGAACTTGAAACTTTGTAAAAAAGTATCAAATTCAACTACAAGAAAACTGATTTCAGCGTTTTAGAAAATTCATCCCCAAGGTGGTGAAAAAGGGGTTGAAAGTTTGTATGGATATCAAAAAATTTTTCGAGCGCGGGACATGAATCTTTGTATTTGGGGATAATATTAGAAAACAATAAAAGTCATTTCAGCGTTTTGTAAAATTCATCCCCTAACAGGGTTAAAAAGGGGATGAAAGTTTGTATGGGGTTAAAGTTTTCTTTTCAGCTACGAATTTGAAACTTCGTTAAAAGATATATTATCAAAATACAAGAAAACTAATTTCAGCATTTTTGAAAATTCAACCCCTAAGGTAGTGAAAAAGGGGTTGAAAGTTTGTATGGATATCAAACATTTTTTCGAGCGCGGGACTTGAATCTTTGTATTTAAGTATATTATTAGAAGACAATAAAAGGAATTTCAGCGTTTTGTACAATTCATCCCCTAACAGGGTTAAAAAAGGGGATGAAAGTTTGTATGAGGTTAAAGTTTTCTTTTCAGCTACGAATTTGAAACTTCGTTAAAAGATATATTATCAAAATACAAGAAAACTAATTTCAGCATTTTTGAAAATTCAACCCGTAAGGTGGTGAAAAAGGGGTTGAAAGTTTGTATGGATATCAAACATTTTTTCGAGTGTGGGACTTGAATCTTTGTATTTAGGGATATTATTAGAAGACAGGAAAAGTAATTTCAGCGTTTTTTAAAATTCATCTCCTAACAGGGTTAAAAAGGGGTTGAAAGTTTAAATCCATTACAAATGCTTTGAAAATTCTTAGAAAGGCATAATAGCCGATTACAAAAAAAAGTAATTGCAACGTTCTTGGAAATTCAACCCCTAAGGGGGTTAAAAAGGGGATGAAAGTTTGTATGTATATCAAACATTTTTTCGAGCGCGGGACTTGAATCTTTGTATTTAGGTATATTATTAGAAGACAATAAAAGGAATTTCAGCGTTTTGTACAATTCATCCCCTAACATGGTTAAAATGGGGTTCAAATTTTGAATCCATTACAAATGCTTTGAAATTTCTTAGAAAGACATAATAGCCGATTACAAAAAAAAGTAATTGCAACGTTTTTGGAAATTCAATCCCTAAGGGGGCTAATTAGGGGATGAAAATTCGTCTTGGGGTGTAAATTTAATTTTAAGCTAGGAACTTTAACTTTTTGGAAAAAAAGGTAATAAATTAAAAAACATGAAAACTAATTCAAGCATTTTTGAAAATCATCCCCCAAGGTGGTGAGAAAGGGGTTGAAAGCTTGTATGGAGATCAGATATTTTGTGAGTGCGGAATGCGGAACTTGAATCTTTGTATAAGGGCATAGGTAAGTACCTATTATGAGAATACAAGAAAAGTAATTTCAGCAACCAACATCAAAATCCACTTGACTTAAAACTTCATACAACTTGCTAAAAAAGAAAAGTACTTAATTTCAACATTGCTTGGATATGAAAATTATAGGTACCTACTAAAGATGTAAAATGTTGAAGATAAGATTCCACGCGGACGAAGTCGCGGGCAAAAGCTAGTCTATATATATAAATGCAAGTGTCCTGACTGACTGACAGATTCATCAACGCAGAGCCGAAACTATAAAAGCCAGAAAGTTGAAATTTGCACACTAGATTGCATTTATAAAGTGTACAAGTAATAAGAAGCGATTTTGAGAAATTCAACCCCTATGGGGATTAAAAAGGGGATGAAAGTTTGTATGGGGTTAAAGTTTTCTTTTAAGCTAGGAATTTGAAACTTCTTAAAAATATATATTATTAAAATACAAGAAAACTAATTTCAGCGTTTTTGAAGGGTTAAATAGGGGATGAAAGTTTGTATGGGGTTAAAGTTTTTTTTTGAGCTAGGAATTTGAAACTTCTTTAAAAGATATATTATTAAAATACAAGAAAAATAATTTCAGCAGTTTTGAAAATTCATCCCCTTAGGTGGTGAAAAAGGGGTTGAAAATTTGTATGGATATCAAAATTTTTTTCGAACGCGGGACTTGAATCTTTGTGTTTGGAGATATTATTAAAAGACAGGAAAAGTAATTTCAGCGTTTTGTAAAATTTATCCCCTAACAGGGTTAAAAAGGGGTTGAATGTTTGGATCCATTACAAAAGCTTTGAAACTTCTTAGAAAGGCGTAATAGATGATTACAAAAAAACTAATTGCAACGTTTTTGGAAATTCTACCCCTAAGGGGGTTAAAAGAGGGATGAAAGTTCGTCTTGGGGTGCAAATTTTATTTTAAGCTAGGAACTTGAAACTTTGCAAAAAGGTATTAAATTAAATTACAAGAAAACTCATTTCAGCGTTTTTGAAAATTCATCACCTAACGTGGTGCAAAAGAAGTTGAAAGTTTGTATGAATATCAAACATTTTTTTTCAAGCTTTCAAATTAGGAACTTCAAACTTGGTAAAAGGGCATTAAAAGTTTGTATTTTAAATTTTGCATCGATGAAAATTATAGGTACACAAGATGTAAAATATTCAAGAGTCCACGCGGACGAAGCCGCGGGCAACAGCTAGTCTATATATATAAACGTGAAAGACCTGACTGACTGACTGACTGACTGACTGACTGACTGACTGACTTAAATCAACGCACAGCCCAAACCACTGGGATTAGAAAGTCCAAATTTGGCAACTAGATTCCTTATAAGATCTAGGGATCCACAAAGAAAGGATTTTTCAAAATTCATCCCCGAAAGGGGTTAAAAAGGGGATGAAAGTTTGTATGGGGTTAAAGTTTTCTTTTAAGCTAGGAATTTGAAACTTTGTAAAAAGATATATTAATAAAATACAAGAAAACTTATTTCAGCGTTTTTGAAAATTCATCCCCTAAGGTGGTGAAAAAGGGGTTGAAAATTTGTATGGATATCAAAAAAAAAATTCAAGTGGTGGACTTGAATCTTTGTATTTAGGGATATTATTAGAAGAAAGGAAAAGTAATTTCAGCGTTTTGTAAAATTCATCCCCTAACAGGGTTAAAAAGGGGTTGAAAATTTTAATCCATTACAAATGCTTTGAAACTTCGTAGAAAGGCATAATAGCCAATTAGAAAAAAAGTGATTGCAACGTTTTTGGAAATTCAACCCCTAAGGGGGTTAAAAAAGGGATGAAAGTTCGTCTTCGGGTGCAAATTTTATTTTAAGTTAGGAACTTGAAACTTTGTAAAATAGTATCAAATTCAACTAAAAGAAAACTCATTTCAGCGTTTTAGAAAATTCATCCCCAAGGTGGTGAAAAAGGGGTTGAAAGATTGTATGGATATCAAAAAATTTTTCGAGCGCGGGACTTGAATCTTTGTATTTGGAGATAATATTAGAAAACAATAAAAGTAATTTCAGCGTTTTGTAAAATTCATCCCCTAACAGGGTTAAAAAGGGGATGAAAGTTTGTATGGGGTTAAAGTTTTCTTTTCAGCTACGAATTTGAAACTTCGTTAAAAGATATATTATCAAAATACAAGAAAACTAATTTCAGCATTTTTGAAAATTCAACCCCTAAGGTAGTGAAAAAGGGGTTGAAAGTTTGTATGGATATCAAATATTTTTTCGAGCGCGGGACTTGAATCTTTGTATTTAAGTATATTATTAGAAGACAATAAAAGTAATTTCAGCGTTTTGTACAAGTACCTATTATGAGAATACAAGAAAAGTAATTTCAGCAACCAACATCAAAATCCATTTGACTTAAAACTTCATACAACTTGCTAAAAAAGAAAAGTACTTAATTTCAACATTGCTTGGATATGAAAATTATAGGTACCTACTAAAGATGTAAAATGTTGAAGATAAGATTCCACGCGGACGAAGTCGCGGGCAACAGCTAGTATAATATAATAATGCGAAAAATACAATGTATATAATAATGTAAAAAACTTAAACTTGCGAAAGATTCAATCGAAGATCCGCAAGGAAAGATACTATATTTTATTGAAAAATACAGGGGCCTTTGAAAGATCATGTATCTTTCAAAGGCCCCATTTCATTTTCATCGCTACTTCGGCCCTACGCGGGGCTCGGCCTTCGGCCTTCGCATTTACACACTTATACTATTGTTCTGTGTTAAAGCACTAATATCCTTGACACTTCGGGCCTTCGGCCCTACGCGGAGCTCAGCCTCGGTTTCGCATTTAGACACTTGTACTATTGTTCTGTGCTAAAGTACTGATGTCCTGGACGCTTCGGGCCTTCGGCCCTTCGCGGAGCTCGGCCTTCGGCCTTCGCATTTAGACACTTGTACTATTGTTCTGTGTTAAAGCACTAACATTCTGGACGCTTCGGGCCTTCGGCTCTACGCGGAGCTCAGCCTCGGTTTCGCATTTAGACACTTGTACTATTGTTCTGTGCTAAAGTACTGATGTCCTGGACGCTTCGGGCCTTCGGCCCTTCGCGGAGCTCGGCCTTCGGCCTTCGCATTTAGACACTTGTACTATTTTTCTGTGCTAAAGCACTGATGTCCTGGACGCTTCAGGCCTTCGGCCCTACGCGGAGCTTGGCCTTCGGCCTTCGCATTAAGACACTTGTAGTATTGTTCTGTGTTAAAGCACTAACATTCTGGACGCTTCGGGCCTTCGGCTCTACGCGGAGCTCAGCCTTCGGCCTTTGCATTTAGACACTTGTATTATTGTTCTGTGCTAAAGCGCTGATGTCCTGGACGCTTCGGGCCTTCGGCCTTCGCATTTAGACACTTGTACTATTGTTCCGTGTTAGATCACTAACATCCTGGACGCTTCAGGCCTTTGGCTCTACGTGAAGTTCGGCCTTCGGCCTTCGCATTTAGACACTTGTACTATTGTTCTGTGCTAAAGTACTGATGTCCTGGATGCTTCGGGCCTCCGGCCCTACGCGGAGCTCGGCCTTCGGCCTTCGCATTTAGACACTTGTACTATTGTTCTGTGCTAAAGCACTGATGTCCTGGACGCTTCGCCTTCGGCCTTCGCATTAGTGGTCCACACCACGTTTCACGTCAGCCATAGCGGCTGTGTCCCTGATACAGCCACTCTCAATTTTTTATTTACAAACTAATTAAAAAATAAACTACGTTAATTGGCGCCAAATGAAAACTTTTTTCACGCACGTCACGCATCCGTAGTTTTTATTAATTCAGAGATAAACTAGAGTTGGGGTCGATTGTCATATCGTTAGATACCAACTAACATGCAAGGTTTGTCAAAATTGTTTGCAATTGACAATTGCTTTATTTAACTTTGCTTCATTGTATAAAAAAATGACGAAGCCTGTTGCGGATATCATCATTGGTTTGTTTTGGACGAAGCATGTTGCGGATGTGCATTTGGGGCCACCTGACAAAGCCTGCGTTGTGGATATCCTAACTAATAATTTGATCATATTTTTATAGATGTTAAATAAAGAATAATTATAATACGTCCGATGTGTAAAATCACTGACATTTCATTTCGAATAAAACGTACCGTCATCTCGACTGATATTAGAATAGGGGTCAAACCAAATTTCTTTGTTTTTCAAAGATGTTCGAAATTGGAATGAAATAATACTATCGAAATCGATGTTATTATTTAGCAATAGTAACATTTATACAGATAACAAATTTGTTCTAACAAAACAGTCTATTTTTATGTGGTCATAATGTACGGTTCTTGAACTCATCATGGCGTGTTCATAATAGTTGGGTAGATAAATTCTTATCACCGTAGCCTAATTGCTAATACTGCACTGGAGCGTCCGTCAGGTGCATTGTTTTGCGATTGGTTCGATCGCACCACTTTTATGAGCAGCCGGCCTAGCCAAGGTTACAATACAATCGCTATCGCTTAGACAACGAAACGCTTTGTATCTCTTTATCACTCTTACATATTAGTGCGACAGTAACTGTTGCGTTTCGATCGCTACGGAGCGTAAATGAAATGAAATGAAATGAACGGTAATTAAATTAAATTATTTACTTGTACAAAAATGGGTATACATAAAGGATCTTATTCTATAGACAGTGTCTCCATTTTATTATTATTATTGTTTCTCCTTTTTGGACTTCACGGGCCTATAAATCCCGGTCTTTTGATAGGCTTGCGTGGGGATATAGATCCAACACGTAGAGGCCCTTTGGAGAGTTTTAATGTCATGTAGAACGCCTGCTGGAACCCGTTCACAGGCGCAACAATAGACACCCGTGAACCGGTCGCAGCAGGCATTGGGGCTATTGTAGAAGAAGTGAACAGTATACCGGTTTATGGATTGATTATTATTATTATTTTATTTACATGAAGAACCAACAGCTATAACTATGCTAATAACTACATCAATAGTGACACAGAGCCAATTATAGGATCTCACATATAGCAACATGTTAATATTTAACATTAAGTTAAATAGCACGCACAATGTTACATGGGCACATGCAATAATATATTGGCAACATTATGTATTAAATAGTAAAACTAATTACTTAATTTGGATTAACTTACACAATCAATAATTCAATGTAGTCATTGGATCATTGACTGTACCTAACAATATATATCTTTACATATGTTTAGCAAACAGCAACTGCAGTTATTATGACTAATTAATTAAGTTATGGTAAGTATGACTTAAAAACTAGATCTTAGATAATATAATATCTATATACCTAAACTATAACTACTTCGAGTTCGGGCATACATACCACCTGTCAGTCTTTTCACTTAAAGCAGCTTGTCACCAATTTACGTCTCACAGAAGGAATGGAACAGTTGAATATGTCAATATCTAGCTCTCTTGTCACATTATTTAAGCAACGACTGGC
Source organism: Cydia fagiglandana (assembly GCF_963556715.1). NCBI lineage: Eukaryota > Metazoa > Arthropoda > Insecta > Lepidoptera > Tortricidae > Cydia > Cydia fagiglandana. Next base: position 3,439,060 of record NC_085959.1, read on the forward strand.
TCGAATCATAAAACTATTTTGCCTATATTTGGATGAAGCACATTTAACTGAAAGAGGGGGGAAATAACGTTTAGACCGAGTAGGCGTATTAAATGAAAGCTTGTGTAGCAGTTCGGGGCAATCCAGATTACCACAAGTGATATTGAGAATGAAGGTGATGTCAGCTATTTCACGACGCTTATGTAACGGTATCAAATGGTGTTTTTTACAGATATTATAGTAGTAAGTTGAGTTATAAGGGCAATTAAGTTTAAAACTAAGAAATTTTAGAAACTTTTTTTGAACGCGTTCAATTCTATCAATGTAGGTTTTATAGCAGGGATTCCAAATTTGAGAAGCGTATTCCAGTTTACTTCTGACTAAGGAGCAATAGAGAACTTTCAGCGTCTTAGCTTGAGTAAAATGGACAGAGTTGCGCATTAGGAACCCCAATGATTTTAGGGCACTACTTACAATGTAATCAATATGGATATCGAAAAGAAGTTTTGAGTCATGTGTTACACCCAAGTCTCTCATGAATCCAACCCTATTCAATACTTGGTCTCTAAGCGTATAAGTAGTATGAATCTGGTTACGCTGACGTGTGAAAGTCAATGAGAAGCATTTAGATGGATTTAAGTCAAGCTTATTAGCTTTACAATATTCGTCAAGCCGCACCAGATCTGACTGGATAAGTAAAGAATCATGAGTTGATTTTATTTTTCTGAAAATTTTCATATCATCTGCGAAGCATAGGAGTTTGGAGTGCATAAAGCAGTCGCTGATGTCGTTAACAAATATATTGAACAGCAACGGTCCGAGTAGCGACCCCTGAGGGCCTCCGCTCGGTACCGTTACCCATCCAGACATATAATTGTTAACAACAACAGCCTGTGATCTGTTATCTATATAAGATGAGAACCATCTTAGTAAGTCACCATGAATCCCTATGTCACACAGCTTCGATAATAATATGGAATGATCAATTCTGTCAAAACACTTACTGTAATCGGTATAAATTACATCTACTTGGAAGCCACTATCCATCGCTTCAGTGACATAATCATTTAGAATAATTAGATTGGATACAGTAGATCTACGCTGAAGGAACCCATGTTGGTTAAGGTTAAAAGAGTTCTTTAGAGTTTCATATACCTGATTATAAACAACTTTTTCTAATACCTTAGATAATATGCATAGTTTAGAAATAGGCCTGTAGTTTACTATGTCGGTTTTAGCCCCCTTTTTATGGACTGGAGTAATGTAAGCCGACTTCCATAACGAAGGAACAGTGCATTCTGAAAAAGAACGTTTAAAAAGTAACTCAATGGGGACAACAACAGTTTTAGCACAATTGATTAAAAACTGCGCTGGTAGGTCGTCTGGACCAGCTGACTTGGAAGGGTCTAATTTTAATAAAATATTGCTAAGTACTTCTTGGTTAACTTCAACGTGAGACAAGGTAACTGTGGAGTTGACTCTAGGGTTACTAGTCTTCGGATTTAGGTTACTAATATTTCTATCACTTGGTGGCGAAAACGTAGTTAGAAAGTAGTCAGAAAATGCACTGCATATCTCGGCACCAGTGTTAGCAACTTTATTATCATATTTTAAGCTACTGGGGATACCATGCGAACCAGAGCGCGATCTAATAAATGACCAAAACTGCTTTGGGTTTTTCACAATGTTCTCCTCCACCCGACGCATATACGCAACAAAACACTCCTGTTCAAGTTTACGCACTCTGTCTCTTAAAACGTTATAGGAAAGTAGGTCCGCTTTGTTTTTATATATCTTGTATTTTTTTTAAAATTTATACTTTTCTTTTATAGCCTTTTTAAGTGGAAATGAATACCAGTCGGGGAATGAGTCTGAGTGTATTTTTTTACTAGGTATGAACTTACTTCTTAGCCGTTCATAGGTTTCATAAAAGAAATCAATGCATTGAACAAAATCGCGTTTGGAAAACTCACACTCCCAATTAATGGATGCCAATTCTTTATTTATTTATTTATTTTTAGCCTATTACAGACATACAAATTAAATAACCTTACAACTATATTACAACTATATTTACAATAGCTGTTGCCCGCGACTTCGTCCGCGTGGAATCTTATCTTCAACATTTTACATCTTTAGTAGGTACCTATAATTTTCATATCCAAGCAATGTTGAAATTAAGTACTTTTCTTTTTTAGCAAGTTGTATGAAGTTTTAAGTCAAGTGGATTTTGATGTTGGTTGCTGAAATTACTTTTCTTGTATTCTCATAATAGGTACTTGTACAAAACGCTGAAATTACTTTTATTGTCTTCTAATAATATACTTAAATACAAAGATTCAAGTCCCGCGCTCGAAAAAATGTTTGATATCCATACAAACTTTCAACCCCTTTTTCACTACCTTAGGGGTTGAATTTTCAAAAATGCTGAAATTAGTTTTCTTGTATTTTGATAATATATCTTTTAACGAAGTTTCAAATTCGTAGCTGAAAAGAAAACTTTAACCCCATACAAACTTTCATCCCCTTTTTAACCCTGTTAGGGGATGAATTTTACAAAACGCTGAAATTACTTTTATTGTTTTCTAATATTATCCCCAAATACAAAGATTCAAGTCCCGCGCTCGAAAAATTTTTTGATATCCATACAATCTTTCAACCCCTTTTTCACCACCTTGGGGATGAATTTTCTAAAACGCTGAAATGAGTTTTCTTTTAGTTGAATTTGATACTATTTTACAAAGTTTCAAGTTCCTAACTTAAAATAAAATTTGCACCCGAAGACGAACTTTCATCCCTTTTTTAACCCCCTTAGGGGTTGAATTTCCAAAAACGTTGCAATCACTTTTTTTCTAATTGGCTATTATGCCTTTCTACGAAGTTTCAAAGCATTTGTAATGGATTAAAATTTTCAACCCCTTTTTAACCCTGTTAGGGGATGAATTTTACAAAACGCTGAAATTACTTTTCCTTTCTTCTAATAATATCCCTAAATACAAAGATTCAAGTCCACCACTTGAATTTTTTTTTTGATATCCATACAAATTTTCAACCCCTTTTTCACCACCTTAGGGGATGAATTTTCAAAAACGCTGAAAAAAGTTTTCTTGTATTTTATTAATATATCTTTTTACAAAGTTTCAAATTCCTAGCTTAAAAGAAAACTTTAACCCCATACAAACTTTCATCCCCTTTTTAACCCCTTTCGGGGATGAATTTTGAAAAATCCTTTCTTTGTGGATCCCTAGATCTTATAAGGAATCTAGTTGCCAAATTTGGACTTTCTAGTCCCAGTGGTTTGGGCTGTGCGTTGATTTAAGTCAGTCAGTCAGTCAGTCAGTCAGTCAGTCAGTCAGTCAGTCAGTCAGTCAGTCAGTCAGTCAGGTCTTTCACGTTTATATATATAGACTAGCTGTTGCCCGCGGCTTCGTCCGCGTGGACTCTTGAACATTTTACATCTTGTGTACCTATAATTTTCATCGATGCAAAATTTAAAATACAAACTTTTAATGCCCTTTTACCAAGTTTGAAGTTCCTAATTTGAAAGCTTGAAAAAAAATGTTTGATATTCATACAAACTTTCAACTTCTTTTGCACCACGTTAGGGGATGAATTTTCAAAAACGCTGAAATGAGTTTTCTTGTAATTTAATTTAATACCTTTTTGCAAAGTTTCAAGTTCCTAGCTTAAAATAAAATTTGCACCCCAAGACGAACTTTCATCCCTCTTTTAACCCCCTTAGGGGTAGAATTTCCAAAAACGTTGCAATTAGTTTTTTTGTAATCATCTATTACGCCTTTCTAAGAAGTTTCAAAGCATTTGTAATGGATCCAAACATTCAACCCCTTTTTAACCCTGTTAAGGGATAAATTTAACAAAACGCTGAAATTACTTTTCCTGTCTTTTAATAATATCTCCAAACACAAAGATTCAAGTCCCGCGTTTGAAAAAAATTTTGATATCCATACAAACTTTCAACCCCTTTTTCACCACCTTAGGGGATGAATTTTCAAAACTGCTGAAATTATTTTTCTTGTATTTTAATAATATATCTTTTAAAGAAGTTTCAAATTCCTAGCTCAAAAAAAAACTTTAACCCCATACAAACTTTCATCCCCTATTTAACCCTGTTAAGGGATGAATTTTACAAAAAGCTGAAATGACTTTTATTGTCTTCTAATAATATCCCTAAATACAAAGATACAATTCCACCACTCGAAAAAAAATTTGATATCCATACAAACTTTCAACCCCTTTTTCACCACTTTAGGGTTGAATTTTCAAAAACGCTGAAATTAGTTTTCTTGTATTTTAATAATATATATTTTTAAGAAGTTTCAAATTCCTAGCTTAAAAGAAAACTTTAACCCCATACAAACTTTCATCCCCTTTTTAATCCCCATAGGGGTTGAATTTCTCAAAATCGCTTCTTATTATTTGTACACTTTATAAATGCAATCTATTGTGCAAATTTCAACTTTCTGGCTTTTATAGTTTCGGCTCTGCGTTGATGAATCAGTCAGTCAGTCAGGACACTTGCATTTATATATATAGACTAGCTGTTGCCCGCGACTTCGTCCGCGTGGAATCTTATCTTCAACATTTTACATCTTTAGTAGGTACCTATAATTTTCATATCCAAGCAATGTTGAAATTAAGTACTTTTCTTTTTTAGCAAGTTGTATGAAGTTTTAAGTCAAGTGGATTTTGATGTTGGTTGCTGAAATTACTTTTCTTGTATTCTCATAATAGGTACTTACCTATGCCCTTATACAAAGATTCAAGTTCCGCATTCCGCACTCACAAAATATCTGATCTCCATACAAGCTTTCAACCCCTTTCTCACCACCTTGGGGGATGATTTTCAAAAATGCTTGAATTAGTTTTCATGTTTTTTAATTTATTACCTTTTTTTCCAAAAAGTTAAAGTTCCTAGCTTAAAATTAAATTTACACCCCAAGACGAATTTTCATCCCCTAATTAGCCCCCTTAGGGATTGAATTTCCAAAAACGTTGCAATTACTTTTTTTTGTAATCGGCTATTATGCCTTTCTAAGAATTTTCAAAGCATTTGTAATGGATTTAAACTTTCAACCCCTTTTTAACCCTGTTAGGAGATGAATTTTAAAAAACGCTGAAATCACTTTTCCTGTCTTCTAATAATATCCCTAAATACAAAGATTCAAGTCCCACACTCGAAAAAATGTTTGATATCCATACAAACTTTCAACCCCTTTTTCACCACCTTACGGGTTGAATTTTCAAAAATGCTGAAATTAGTTTTCTTGTATTTTGATAATATATCTTTTAACGAAGTTTCAAATTCGTAGCTGAAAAGAAAACTTTAACCTCATACAAACTTTCATCCCCTTTTTTAACCCTGTTAGGGGATGAATTGTACAAAACGCTGAAATTCCTTTTATTGTCTTCTAATAATATACTTAAATACAAAGATTCAAGTCCCGCGCTCGAAAAATTGTTTGATATCCATACAAACTTTCAACCCCTTTTTCACTACCTTAGGGGTTGAATTTTCAAAAATGCTGAAATTAGTTTTCTTGTATTTTGATAATATATCTTTTAACGAAGTTTCAAATTCGTAGCTGAAAAGAAAACTTTAACCCCATACAAACTTTCATCCCCTTTTTAACCCTGTTAGGGGATGAATTTTACAAAACGCTGAAATGACTTTTATTGTTTTCTAATATTATCCCCAAATACAAAGATTCAAGTCCCGCGCTCGAAAAATTTTTTGATATCCATACAAACTTTCAACCCCTTTTTCACCACCTTGGGGATGAATTTTCTAAAACGCTGAAATGAATTTTCTTTTAGTTGAATTTGATACTTTTTTACAAAGTTTCAAGTTCCTAACTTAAAATAAAATTTGCACCCGAAGACGAAATTTCATCCCTTTTTTAACCCCCTTAGGGGTTGAATTTCCAAAAACGTTGCAATCACTTTTTTTCTAATTGGCTATTATGCCTTTCTACGAAGTTTCAAAGCATTTGTAATGGATTAAAATTTTCAACCCCTTTTTAACCCTGTTAGGGGATGAATTTTACAAAACGCTGAAATCACTTTTCCTTTCTTCTAATAATATCCCTAAATACAAAGATTCAAGTCCACCACTTGAATTTTTTTTTTGATATCCATACAAATTTTCAACCCCTTTTTCACCACCTTAGGGGATGAATTTTCAAAAACGCTGAAAAAAGTTTTCTTGTATTTTATTAATATATCTTTTTACAATGTTTCAAATTCCTAGCTTAAAAGAAAACTTTAACCCCATACAAACTTTCATCCCCTTTTTAACCCCTTTCGGGGATGAATTTTGAAAAATTCTTTCTTAGTTGATCCCTAGACCTTATAAGGAATCTAGTTGCCAAATTTGGACTTTCTAGTCCCAGCGGTTTGGGCTGTGCGTTGATTTAAGTCAGTCAGTCAGTCAGTCAGTCAGTCAGTCAGTCAGTCAGTCAGTCAGTCAGGTCTTTCACGTTTATATATATAGATTATTGCGTCGTTCCGAGTGCAAAGTGTTCCGAGTTGGCGTAGTACATTTTTTCTAAACACCATCTAAATACTCGTACTTTTGATTTAAATTCCGGTAGGTCCAATTCCTTCAGCTCTTTAGGGAGATAGTTATAAATTTTTTTAATACAGTTGCTCAAAAAGTGCTACTTTACGTAGCTGTTTAGCGTGCGGAAAGTTGGTTATCTCGAACTAGTGCTTTTTACTTTTCCAATTTTTTTAAATTTATACTTGTTCCAATTCACGACTACTTATTGATGAGTGTTAATATTAGTTTCCTTTAAACGTCGTAATCAGCATAAAAACCTACCGTTAATGTAAGAATACGAAAAATATTACATATTTCATATTTAATTACTTACCTCTTCATCATTATAACACGTTTATTTTTTAATATTCAATATTGAAAATTCCGTTCTTAATAAGTTGACTGAATGGAACGGAATAGCTGTCAAACGCCCATAGATATAATATACTTAAAGACGACGTCTAACCGAGCTGTCACTGTTACCACTTTTGTTTAGTGTACGATTAACAATGTTTTTCTTATTTTTTCACAACTGTATTAAAAAACGTCGTTCGATACACGTGCGGAAATGTCATTCTTCACTCGTCCCGAGTCTTGCCACTCGCCTGCGGCTCGTGGCAAGATATCTCGGTACTCGTGAAGTAATGACATACCTTCCGCACTAGCATCGAAATGTACTATTTCATCACACTTGCTCGGAAAAGATGTATTTACACGTAGGGCTTGCGGGCGGGAAATTGAAATTTTCGCCCTAGGGCGGAAAAAATCTTTTCCGAGCAAGTGTGATGAAAAACACTTATTTACACGTAGGGCTTGCGGGCGGGAAATTGAAATTTTCGCCCTAGGGCGGAAAAGTGTTTTATACAGAAGTTTGTTTTTATTAATTCTCCTTTTTTTCCTTACAAGTGTGATGAAAAACATTGTGTGTGCCACGGGCGGTAAAGAAATTCCGAACTCGTGAACATTTTAAGCCCTCGCTTCGCGTCGGGCTTAAAATTGACACTCGTTCGTAATTTCTTATTTCCCGCCCTTAATACACAATGTACTATTGTGCACATAAATACTATATTTTGACGTGAAACGTAGGTAAACGTCTTTAAAAACCCGTAGAGGGGCTCGGATCAAAAACCGATGTAACGAAAAAGTGTTATGGCGCGGCGGCTTATATCTCCGAAACTATAATACCTATAAACATAGTTTTGATACAGATGTGTAGAAGAAAGTAGCCATTACTCGGAACAGCACGTGCCGCTGACATAGATGGTGCTGATTCTGCGCTAGACACGACGTATTCGGAGCAAAAATGACCCCTATTTTCAGTGTTCATTTAGTAATGACTAATCAGCCCATTAACCGATTTTGGTAAAATTCATGTCATTTGATAGATCTTACTTTATTTTAATGAAACATGAGTAAAATAAAGTACGTGGAATTATAATAAGCTGTTAAAAAATAAAAATGTGACAGTTTTTACAGAATTTTTATCACTGCTCTCGTTTGAGGCCACGGTGTGCGAAAAAAAGGGCGCCAAACTGACAAAATATACCTGAAATAGTAAGATAAAGCAATAACGGTTCTTTTAATACCACATTCACCATAGTAATACATGCTCATCTCCTCAAATAATGTATTAGCATCTATGGCGGCGCAGCGACGCGAGTTACTTTGATAGAACACGTATAACGTATGACGGCTGCTTGACAATCCCGAGTTCCTAATGCTAGTAAGTATATAGTAATCTTAGTTAGGTACTTTCTGATGTAATGGGTAAAACATAATTTAGAAAAGGTCACTTCTGTGGACAATAGGTACTATAAAAGGTAACGACTGTGGTTCAAATATATCCCGTTTTTCTCATTTGAGTCTCAAGTATTGAATGAAATATTCTGCCTGTAAAGGTGCTGCGCAAAAAATTGCTTTTAGATTCCCTTAAATGCGATGGCTACAGGAAAAACACGAACGAGTTTGCTATAAAACGTGTATTACCCGTATAAAATATCTATTCTCGTAATTTTGCTGAGTTATTTACAAAAAAATTGTACCTAATCGTTACATTCATTACTCCAAAATGAATTGATCATTTAATTATTTAAATAGGTGTGACGCTGTAATTAATTATTTTAAAATTACCCATCAAATGCTGTATTCAAGTTCATCTAGATACAGTGAATCATTCACCCCAAATAATCTTTACAGATAAAATTTAGATACTACTCAAATATGTGCGACTTCGGTATTCAAACACAAAGCAATAGTACAAGAGTCTAACTAAATGCGAAGGTCGAAGGCTGCGCTCTCGAAGGCAAGAAGCGTCCAGGATGTCAGTGCTTTAACACAGAACAATATTACAAGTGTCTAAATGCGAAGGCCGAAGGCCGAGCTCCGCGTAGGGCCGAAGGGCCGAAGCGTCCAGTCTGTCAGTTCTGTGTTTAACCACTGACATCCTGGACGCTTCCGCCTTCGCATTTATACTCTTGTAATATTGTTCTGTGTTATAGCATTTAAATCCTGGACGCTTCGGGCCTTCGGCCCTACACGGAGCTCGGCCTTCGGCCTTCGCATTTAGACACTTGTACTATTTTTCGGTGCTAAGGCACTGATGTCCTGCACACTTCGGGCCTTCGGTCCTACGCGGAGCTCGACCTTCGCATTTAGACACTTGTATTATTGTTATGTGTTAAAGCACTGACATCTTGGACGCTTCGGGCCTTCGGCCCTACGCGGAGCCCGGCCTTCGGCCTTCGCATTTAGACACTTGTACTATTGTTTTGTGTTGTAGTACTTAAATCCTGGACGCTTCGGGCCTTCGGCCCTACGCGGAGCTCGGCATTCGGCCTTCGCATTTAGACACTTTTACTATTTTTCTGTGCAAAGGCACTGACATCTTGGACGCTTCGGGCCTTCGGCCCTACGCGGAGCTCGGCCTTCGGCCTTCGCATTTAGACACTTTTACTATTGTTCTGTGTTGTAGCACTTAAATCCTGGACGCTTCGGGCCTTCGGCCCTACGCGGAGCTCGGCCTTCGGCCTTCGCATTTAGACACTTGTACCTAATATTGTTCTGTGTTAAAGCACTAACATTCTGGACGCTTCGGGCCTTCGGCCCTACGCGGAGCTCGGCCTTCGGCCTTCGCATTTAGACACTTTTACTATTGTTCTGTGTTATAGCACTTAAATCCAGGACGCTTCGGGCCTTCGGCCCTACGCGGAGCTCGGCCTTCGGCCTTCGCATTTAGACGTACTATTTTTCTGTGGTAAAGCACTAACATTCTGGACGCTTCGGGCCTTCGGCCCTACGCGGAGCTCGGCCTTCGGCCTTCGCATTTAGACACTTGTAATATTGTTATGTGTTTAAGCACTGACATCTTGGACGCTTCGGGCCTTCGGCCCTACGCGGAGCTCGGCCTTCGGCCTTCGCATTTAGACACTTTTACTATTGTTCTGTGTTATAGCACTGAAATCCTAGACGCTTCGGGCCTTCGGCTCTACGCGGAGCTCGGCCTTCGGCCTTCGCATTTAGACACTTGTACTATTATTGTTCTGTGTTAAAGCACTAACATTCTGGACGCTTCGGGCCTTCGGCCCTACGCGGAGCTCGGCCTTCGGCCTTCGCATTTAGACACTTGTAATATTGTTACGTCTTTAAGCACTGACTTCTTGGACGCTTCGGGCCTTCGGCCCTACGCGGAGCTCGGCCTTCGGCCTTCGCATTTAGACACTTGTACTATTGTTCTGTGTTATAGCACTTAAATCCTGGACGCTTCGGGCCTTCGGCCCTACGTGGAGCTCGGCCTTCGGCCTTCGCATTTAGACACTTTTACTCTTGTTCTATGTTAAAGCACTTAAATCCTGGACGCTTCGGGCCTTCGGCCCTACGCGGAGCTCGGCCTTCGGCCTTCGCATTGGCGGTCCACACCACGTTTCACGTCTGCCAAAGCGGCTGTGTCCCTGATACAGCCTCTCTCATTTTTTTATTAACAAGGGCAGAGGTTGTTCCCGGATAATGTAGGTCTAAACCATGTCTAGTATTGTATCTTGAGATTGAATCAAAGCTACATAATGAGCTTTGTAGCGAAACGGCTGTTTGTAAAAAAATAAAACGCATATTTGCGATTATTACACGACTGCCCAAACAAAAAGAGTGTTTACACGACTGCCCAAACAAAAAGAGTGTATTGTGTTCAGCGTTCATGTTTGTATGTATATATTTATTTACTTATGTGAGTTTCTTTATTCCACCATAACTTCTGAATGCCTTAACCGATTTAGATGTATGATACATCATTAGAATCCTTACGTCATCCCGGGTGACATAGTCTATGTGACGTCATTATAAAACCAATATGGCGGACGCAATACGCAATATTGCGTGACGTTTAGAAAAAAATATCTTGCAAACCTATCGAGTGGGGTCTCAAAATGAAGAGCTTAGAAAGGCGATTTAAAATATATATGCAAAATAGGCGCTTAAATCTTATTTTGGTTAAATAAGGATTTGCAAAATGTGCTAAGAAAAATAAATCTATGTACCTATCTTATTTAGTGAGCTATCAAATAAAAGGGTATTTACCGCTGATCATAAAAATATATACAAATCATCCATATGACAAAACGCTGAAATTGCTTTTTTTGTCTTCTAATAATATCCCCAAAAGAAAATGATTCAAGTCCCGTGCTCGAAAAAATGTTTGATGAGCATTATACTAATAAGTACACAATAACAATGCCTTTTTCCTATAGCATTGGATACTACAATTTATTACAGCTAATGAAAAGCGGTTAATTCGGTACTTACAGCCAAAAATAACATGTAATGATACAATTAGATGTAATGACACCATAATCTTAAAATTAAATTAACAAGTCTATATATATACTTAGTAGAACAATTTTTGGACATAGCCTTGATTTCAGACCTGAGTATACCTAATTAGCCGTACAATAAAAAAGAAAAAGAATTACAATGGCAAGTATTCCATACAACTCTTTAAATCACTTAAACTACGGAAACGAAAATGAAATTATCTAGTTAAAAAAAAACTTCCTCGAACCCATATCTTATTGGAGGATTTCGAGTTCTAGGGGGCTGGTACCTCGGAGTCGGGTCGGGCGGTAAAATTTGGGCCCCGCTCGTGCCACCGCGCTCGCCCGGACTGCTCGGACCTGCGGCTCCCGACTGTGCCCCGTCACACGGGAAAAGTAACAAAGTATTTCTTGAACGCCGTTTTATTTGGTCGACATGACGATGAACAATTTCGCCCGTACTAGTTTCTACTGCGTAATCTGAGCTACCTAAACTTTCTTTAATAATTCCTTCGAGCCACCTGTCCGCATTCCTCGAGCTGTAATTTCTGTACCAAATCATATCTCCCGCTTGGAAACCCCGATGCGCACCGCCAGCAGCGCGTTGTTGCCGCGCCTGCGCTTCGCGCGCGTGCGCCCCTCTCTCCGGTTTTAAACAATCCAGACGTGTGCGTAAACTTCTACCTTGTAAAATGTTGGCAGGACTGTCCCCCGACAAACTATGTATTGTATTTCTGTAAATTAAAAGGAATCTACTCAGAGCTATTTCCGCATCGAGTTTCTGTTTTTGTGCCTTGATCAAAACGTGTTTACATATTTTTACAGCGCTTTCCGCCGCACCGTTCGACGAAGGATGGTATGGGGCTGTAAATATATGCTCCACGCCGTTACTTTTAATGAAAAACTGAAATTCGTGACTAGAAAAGGGAGGTCCGTTGACTGATACTACCTGTTTAGGTATACCAAACCTAGCCCAAATTTCTCGCAATTTAGCGATGACAGCGGCCGCAGTAGTACTCGCCATCTTGATAACCTCGATCCACTTAGAACACGCGTCTACCATTACTAGGTACATAACTCCTGCGAGGGGACCTAAAAAATCTAGGTGTAACCTGGTCCATGGGCGCTCCGGCCAGGGCCAGGCGCGCGGGGCCTGTGCTGGCGGCGCACTGGCCGTCGCCGCGCACACGGCGCACGCGCCGCACGTCTGCTCAATCGCTTCATCCATACCCGGAAACCAGGCATAACTTCTCGCTAATGATTTGGTCTTTACTACTCCCATATGAGTTTCATGAAGTTCCCTAATAACCTTGTCTTGGCAGCCCACCGGAATGACCACTCGGTGTCCCCACATAATGCATCCCAGTTCTAAATAAAGTTCCTTCCTACGATTGAAATACGGTTTCAATTGTTCTATTTCTATGGAATCTGGCCACCCATCTAAAATAAAACTTGTTACGCGAGACAGTAACGGGTCTTTCCTAGTTTCAGCCTTTAGCACTTTATAATCTAATAGCAAGGCGTCAGACGCAAAGTGGAGATAGGTTTGTTCTGGTTCTCTTTTCTCATTCTCCGCTTCACTTACTTTATGCGCCTTGATAAGTCGCGATAAGACATCTGCCACGTTTTGCTCTGATCTGACGTATTCTATGTCGAAATCGTACGCCGACAAGCATAAAGCCCATCTTTGTAATCTACTGGCCGTCATACTCGGTACGCCTACATTGGGTCCAAAATACTAACCAGGGGCTTATGATCTGTTCGCAAAGAAAAACGCCTACCATATAAGTATCGGTGAAAACGTTTGACCGCAAAATAGATTGATAACGCCTCTTTATGAATTTGGCTATAATTGCGCTCAGCCGCGGTAAGCGCGCGCGACGCGTACGCTAAAGGACGCTCGGAGCCGTCGGGGTAACGCTGAGCCAAAATGGCACCTACTGCGAAGGAACTAGCGTCACTTGTGACCACCACCTCTAACGCGGGGTCGTAGTGCGCGAGCACCTCGGCACTTGACAACATACTTTTTACCCTATCAAACGCTATAATCTGTTGGTCACCCCACTGCCATCTAGTGTGTTTTTGTAACAACGCATGAAGTGGCGCCAAATAATTACCGAGATGCTTGATGAACTTAGCATAAAAATTAACCATGTCTAAAAATGATCGGAGTTCACTGACATTACTAGGGTACGGCATTTCCAAGATCGGTTTTATTTTAGCTTTGTCTACACTTACACCCCTTTTGTCAATAACATACCCCAAATACGTCACCTTTTCTTGTAAAAATACGCATTTTTCCTTTTTTAATTTTAAACCATGCGCCTGCAATCTAGCTAGAACCGTATTTACCGTAGCTAAATGTTGCTTTAAGTCACTTCCCGTAATTAAAATATCATCGTAGAACACAACCACGTTATCAATACCTTGTAGGAGGTTACTCATCAACCTTTGAAAAATACCTGGACTGAAGCTAAGCCAAAAACCAATCTATTATATGTGAATAACCCTCGGTGCGTGTTTATTCATATTCATATTCATATATTTTATTCATAATAGTTCGTATTACATGTCAAAAATATTGTTTACAAGAAATTATTTACAAAATAAGATTTGTAACATTTTACATAATAATATGATATACAATTAAAAATTAAATATAAATCTAAGTTTGGGTACTTATTTTGTACTCCATAAACTCATTAAAGCTGTAAAAAGTGTGCTCGATAAGCCATCGTTTCAGTTGTATTTTAAAGCTCATTAATGACGGCGCATTCGTGACATGACTCGGCAGTCTGTTGTACACAGTCGGCCCCATCACGTGGGTTAGTTTCGCTGACTTGGCTAATCTATGCTTAACACCCAGGAGCCTGTGGGCATTCCGCAAGTTACGACCGTGCACGTCAGCTCCTCTCGCGTATTCATTAAGGTGGCATCGCACATAGACAGCTACTTGGTATATGACTACAGAGGGCAGCGTGAGTATCTGGAGGTCCTTAAAGAGTGGTTTTGCAGATGTATTTTGTCCTACCTGTACAATCGCTCGGACGGCTCTTTTCTGCATTCGGAAGACACGCTCCCATTCGGCAGCGCGGCCCCACAGCTCCGCACCGTATTGGAGGATCGAGTGGACAGTGGCAAAATAGCAGGACCTCACCACATCCCTGGGCACCACCCTTGCCAGGCGTCGCAGTGCGAAGCAGGCACCCGCCAGTTTGTTACAAACTTTAATAGTGTGTGCTTCCCACTGGAGGCCCCTATCAAGTTCAATGCCCAGAAATGCGGCGCTTTGGACCCGGTCTATTCTGACACGGTCCACGAGTACCACTAGATCTCTAGGATCTCTTCCAGCAAGATTGAAATGAAGGAAATTGGTCTTTTTTAAGTTAAGTGCTAAGCCGTTCACACTGAAATACCGCGATACCTGACTAGCAACTTCATTTAGGCGCTGCTCAAGTTCATCTATATTGGGTGCGGATACTACAACAGCGACGTCATCGGCATACATATAAGCTTCTCCCGCTGTTATTGCTTCCGGAAGGTCATTTAGAAGCAGCGAGAAAAGTATATTCGACACCGACGACCCTTGTGCAACTCCGATTGCCGTCGATATCGCTTCCGATCTCACTCTGCCCCCGTCACCTACCACTGCCTGGGACCTACCATGAAGCATATCTGTTAAGAGTGCGTGCGCTTTACCTCTAATGCCATAGTGGCGCAGTTTGACAGCGAGCACGCTGTGGTCAGCAACATCGAACGCCTTCGACAGGTCACAGCATAACAGAGCAACCTGCCGGCCCTGTTCGCGAGCACCCACAACACAGCGCACCAACTCACGCGTCATCCCGCAAGTCGAGCGGCCCGCGCGTTAGGCATATTGCCGCGCAGACAGAGCGTCTGTAGCCGTAAGAAAGTCCGTTAGTCGCGAGCTGAGGCCATTTTCGAACACCTTAGCCACCGCTGGAATTATGGAGACGGGTCTGTATCCATCAATGTTTTCTCTTTTTCCTTTTCCCTTAAACACAGGCGAAATTTTACTTGTTTTAAGGGATGAGGGATAGACTCCTTCGAAAATGCATTGATTATACAGATCCGCCAGCACAGGTGATAGGGGAGTGGCAGCGATATATATGAGCTCCATAGAAATATCGTATAGATCTTTAGTGGCTTTGTGTGGGATGTTTTTGGTGATTATTCGAAACACCTCAGCTACAGAGAACGGACGGAGGAGCAGGCTACAATCGGCCGGCGCGCAGGCAAGGCTCAGCGCGGCGCTCACCTGCGGCAAGTCGGCGCTCGGTGCTCCACATGCCGCCGCCGCGGACGCAAACCGTTTGTTCATGGCACTCGCAGCGTCCTGTTTCGATGCAAAACTGGTCCCGTCTGAGTCTACGACAACATCAAAAAAATCTGCCAGAGGGCGTGAGGTTCTGCCCCGTTCCTTATTTATAATTTGCCACATGGATTTGGAGGCACTTTGGCTCATTTTTATAGTATTTTTATAATGGTTGTATTTTGTATGCCTAACGAGCTCGTTATACCTCTTATGTGTACTGTCGATTATTTGTTTTAGGCGTTCATTATTTGGAAACACATTGCCAATTTTAATAATATCAAATAAAAATAGTTTTAAATTGAAAATGTCATCTGATACCCAGGATTGATTCTTACGATTATACAATTTAAATGGAAAGCAACTGTCAAAGTGATATTTAATAATATTTATAGTAGATGACGCCATCTGCGCAGCCGTGCGTCCACGGCGATTCCACAAATCGTTCCAGTTTATACTGAATAATGCTTCTATGAAGGAAGTTCGGTTCGCATGAGTAAATGCGCGTGCCAGCCGCGCCGGCGCCGGTGGCGCGCGAGCCTGGTACATCACCTCGCAGCGCACCGCGAGATGATCACTAATGTTTGTAGCCACAGGAGACGCATGCGTTACATCGGGCCGGCAGTTAGTATATACATGGTCTAAACACGTAGCCGAATGACTGCTAATCCTAGTATAAAAATCTACAATACATCTAAAATTGTATACAGCTAGTAAATCAATCAAATTTTCCTAGAAGGGTCATCATTTAAAAAATCAATATTCATGTCGCCTACAATAATGCAATCCTTATCATAATCCGCGATCTTAGCGAGCACACTTTCTAAGCGAGTCATAAATTCGTTGGCGGTTATACTATTTGTCCGATAAATACACACAACAATAAGATTTAGGTCTAGTAATTCTATCGCGGATATTTCGCAATAAAGTTCGTTTGAAAGTTGCTGTATGTCTGTTATTTCGACTGCTTTGACGGAATTTTTAACAAAAATGCACGAACCACCGTGAATAGCTTGTTTTCTACAAAAATGCGATATTAAACAATAGCCATCTAAATGTATACATGCAATTTTATCATCCGTCAGCCAGTGCTCCGTAAAAGCCACTATGTCACTATTTAGGTCAGTATTCAATAGCACTTCCAATCTCTCCGTCTTATTGTTAAGAGATTGGACGTTTTGTTGACTAATCACAATCTTACGTGTTAGCGGTGCGTCATTCGTTACATTGCAAGTAGTAGTGGGCAGCGTGCGCGCATCCTCACCGTGTGACGGCGGAGCGCGGACTGGGAGCGGCTCCCCGCCACTGGCGGGGGCGAGCGAGAAACCAGTCTGTGAATCGTATGCCCGGTGGCCACACAGTCGGCGTTGTTAGTCGATCGTACAAGCTTGCGGGCATGCCAATAACAAATGCTGCGTGTCTATTTGTTTTTATGCAGCGTTTTTCGACAACGTATTCATTCGATTGCTCAATTTTACACAGGAACTGGCGAATTTGTTCTTCAGTCGTTTCTGGTTTAAATAGCCACGCTTGTATGTATTTAATTTGTTCAACAGACTGGAGGTCCGAGTTCTCGTTGCCGGTTCCAACAGTAATGGACTGCTTAGGCTTGCGTGGTTTATTTTTCTTACCTCTAGCGATTTTCCATTCTTTGTCGTCTGACTGCTCACCAGTCGCCTCACACTCACTCACTCCTTGCGGTGCTGCAACTTGCTGGTTTCGTGGCCCCACATCGGCGTTTGTCGTATCCGTCGCCTTCTGCTCTGAAGCCGAAATCGTCTTGTTTTGCGATGAAACAGTTGGTGGTATTGACGTCCTTTTCTTGCTCGTGGGCTCTTCTTGGGGCTTGCTCATTGTCGATAGTTTAGCGCTTCTCATCGTAGCTCGTCGGGCGCGGTCGGATGATGACGTCGTCGCCGAGGTGGTCGGTGTTGGAGTTATGTCGATACTCTTCTTACCCGCGTCAGTCGACGTGTTGTCCGTCTCACACGTATCTAATTTTTTCGGGGTGTCCGTGGAAATTCTTTGCGTGTGTTCGCGAACTACCCTCTTGAGTTCTTCTATGATCTGTTCTTGGTGATCAATTTTTCGATTTTGCGCTTCGATGCTTGAAGTTAGAGCGCAGATTTTTTCAGTGAGTAGTGTTAATTTCTTCAACACATCTTTATTTGGCAAAGCCATAATTATCGCGACTGAATTTACCGCGTTATTTTATAAAAAAGTGACGAACGGTTATAGGGACACGTCCGTGTGTTGTGGCGCACACCAGAAGTTTATGACCGTATATTTCTTTGATTCCTCGTCTAGTAATACTTGAGAATATGCTTGTGACAGATCCAATTTTGTAAAATATGTACTACCACTGAGGCTACTAAACACATCTTCTATTCTCGGAACGGGATATTTGTCGACCAATAAAACTTTGTTCAATGTTACCTTGTAATCGGCACAAAGGCGTAAGCTGCCGTCAGGCTTACGTATGGGAACGAGTGGCGTGGCCCAGTCGGAGGCATCAACAGGCTCGATGATCCCGGTGCTCAACATGGAGTCGAGCTCCGCGTCGACGCGCTCACGGAGCCAATATGCATTAGTACCCCGGCGTGGGCCTCCGCTGCGCCCGCGCGGCCACCGCGACCGCGCGCCCCGGCCAGTGGAAGCGCCATCTCGACGCCTACCCGCCGGCCCACAGATTTGTTCCATCGGGTTTGGGCAAACGCGCCTTAAATGACCAATCTTCCCACACCTACTGCACACGAAACTCTGGAATCTGCATTCCGTAAAGTTATGATAACGGTCCCCGCACGCCGCGCATCCGTTTTTAAAATTCACTGCACTCATGTTTTGTTGATTTTGTTGTCGCGAGGCACTCCCAAATTGCAATGCACTAGGCTTTGCTGTGCTGGCGCTTGCATGATGCACCCCCTCCGCCGATGTCCCCGCGCCCCCGCTAGAATCCACCGCTAGTGCATCTCTTTCCGCCGCCTCAAGGTTCGATGCGATAGATACAGCTTTCTCGAAGTCTAATTTCGATTCGGTAAATAATCTTTGCCGAAATAAATCGTTACTAATCCCGCATGCAAATTGATCGCGCAAATTATCGTTAAGTATTGTTTTAAAATCACAATAGCGAGATAATTTTTTTAACTCCGCTACATAATCCTTTATTGCCTGACCTTTGCTCTGACGACATTGGCGGAAGCGAAAACGTTCTGCCAACACAGATGGCGGTGGTTGGAGATGGTTTTCCATTATTTTTATAAACCTCCGCATATGTTAACTCCCCTGCTTTTTTAGGGCTACATAAGGTTACCATTAATTCATATGCTGTGTCACCGATGGCCGAGATCAATACCGGTAGCTTCATGTCGTCCGCGGTCGAGTTAACCTTAAAGTACATTTCCACTCTGTCCACATATACTCGCCAATTCCCATTACTGATGTCGAATGCACTTGCCGATGGTTGTCATCTTCTCACACGCGAAATACTTCGAAAAACTGTATTTTTGCCAGCCCGTCGCCAGTGTTAAATAAAAGACTAGGTGTGGTCCAGTAGATGATCATTTAATGACAACTGTCAAAAACCCTTGCTTAAACTACCTACATACATAACATATACCTACCTACATACAAGTGATGAACTTGCAAATAAAAGTAGGTAGCCCTGAGAGACTAGATTGCTGAATGCCGAGCTCTGCGTAGGGCCAAACACTCAAAGCGTCCAAGAGAAGCGAGCTTCTACGCGAGGCTGAAGGCTAAGCTGCGGGACGTTAGCGGTGAAACACAAAATCACTGTAGGTACCTACAGTGGTTTTGTGTACATGTGTTAAAATACGTAAGCTGAAGACCGACCTCCGCGTAAGGCCGAAGGGCTAGGGATTCTAGCAATTCCTGTAATTTCTACAAATATCTGACCGAGTTCCGCGAGTACTAACCTGCCGCAGCTCGATCTTCGGCCTTGCGTGGAATTGCGACTTCTCAATTATGATACTAGGGGAAATTGTAGAAAGCGCGTACCTGTCGGACGCTCCGGGTCTTCGGATTTACGCGGAGTTCGATCTACGGGCTTCGCATTTAGACACTGGCTATGCCATCGGGCATAGAAAAAGGCCTCATACAAAAAGGATCGCTTTTTTGTATGAGGGCGCCGAAGGCACCCGACTTTGGAACGCGTGCATCGCGCCACATACGTCGGGCTAAGCCCCACGCTTTAAGTATGAGGGCGCCAAAGGCGCCCGGATATGGTAAGCGTACAGCGTGTCAAATACGTCGGGCTACGCCCAACTCTCTTAGTAGTAGTAGTAGTAGTAGTAAAATACTTTATTGTACAAAAAGAAACATAAAACATGAAAGAACACACCTCATTAGTACAAAGGCGAACTTATCCCTTTCAGGGATCTCTTCCACCCACGCTTTAAGTATGAGGGCGCCGAAGGCGCCCGGCTTTGGTTAGCGTACAGCGTGTGACGTAACATCAAGCTACGCCCGACTCTTTCAGTATGAGGGCGCCGAAGGCGCCCGGTTTTGGAACGCATAGAGCGCACCACGTACGTCGGGCTGCTTTGAGTATGAGGACGCCGACGGCGCCCGAGTTTGGTAAGCGTACAGTGCGCCACGTACGACGGGCTACGCCCGACTCTTTAAGTATGAGACAATCGAAGACGCTTGGTTTTGGACCACGTGCAGCGCGCCACGTATGTCGTGCTATGCCCGACTCTTTTAGTATTATTCAAACCCTATAGCTTAAATCGAAGTTCACACGTTTAGATTTCTATAGGGCGCTTTAGTTCCTAAATTTACTTTATAAAAATATACCTATACAAGTCATATGGATGATTTGTATATATTTTTATGATCAGCGGTAAATACCCTTTTCTCCAATATGCTCGGAAATGTTCACCTTATTGTAGCAAAAATAGTACGGGAAGTTCTTCGTTAATGTCAAACTCTAATTTAAAAAAATCAAACTATCGCTGTCCTGTTCTAGCGGACGGGAAGTAAAAAAACACTACAGTAATAACTTATTACTGTAGTGTTTTTTACTTTTTAATAATAAAAAACGCAAACAGCCAATTATTATTGCCGCGAGCCGCTTCTACACGACCCGATCAGCTATCATTTCACGTGTATGATCGTGCAAATACTGCTTAATAAAATCAAAGATTATTTATATTTTTTTTTTTAAATCTCATCCGTGTTCATAAAGCTTATATAGTTTGTCAAAGGACTTTCTCATTTCAAACATAGACAGAAAGAATCATACTATCTTTGTCTTACACTAGTACTAGCACCCAAAAGAAAAGGATGGGTATAGTTTTCCTGGTTCTTACTGACCGAAAAATTGGTTTGACCAACTATATTGCACAATTATATTGAATGAACGAATATTGAATGGTACTGAATGGCAGAATAAGTTTGTGCCTTTAACTTTTAAAAATTAATTAAAGAGGGAAATTGTTTTTGACATTTTGGATGTGAAGGTTTGATTTGATGCTTAAATAATTATAATTTAACCTATTTCCTCGCATGTTTGGAGAAAAGCACTATATATGCCTCGGCAGGAATAGCAATTCGTGGATTCGTCTTCTTTGTCGGACTCCGCTTCGCGTCGTCCGACAAAATCGAAGCTCATCCACGAATTGCCCTTTCCCGGCCTCTGCAATAATGTACTATTTATTTGATAGCTCACTAAATAAGATGGATAGATTTATTTTTCTTAGCACATTTTGTAAATCCTTATTTAACCAAAATAAGATTTAAGCGCCTATTTTGCATATATATTTTAAATCGCCTTTCTAAGCTCTTCATTTTGAAACCCCACTCGATAGGTTTGCAAGACATTTTTTTCTAAACGTCACGCAATATTGCGTATTGCGTCCGCCATATTGGTTTTATAATGACGTCACATAGCCTATATCACCCGGGATGACGTAAGGATTCTAATGATGTATCATACATCTAAATCGATTAAGGCATTCAGAAGTTATGGTGGAATAAAGAAACTCACATCTATACATATAATAAAGCTGTAGAGGGTCGAAAGTCTGTACATGGAAAATATTTGAAAAAAATAAATTAATTAAAAAATTAAAAACACGACTGCTGCATTTTAAAGCGAACTGAAAAGCTAAAAATAATGTTAATATGTTAGTCACTAAATTTTATGAATCTTTCTTCTATCTATCTATACATATATATAAATGCAAGTGTCCTGACTGACTGACTGACTGATTCATCAACGCAGAGCCGAAACTACAAAAGCCAGAAAGTTGAAATTTGCACACCAGATTACATTTATAAAGTGAACAAGAGATAAGAAGCGATTTTGAGAAATTCAACCCCTAAGAGGGTTAAAAAGGGGATGAAAGTTTGTATGGAGTTAAAGTTTTCTTTTAAGCTAGGAATTTGAAACTTCGTAGAAAGATATTTTATTCAAATACAAGAAAATTATTTCAGCGTTTTTGAAAATTCATCCCCAAAGGTGGTGAAAAAGGGGTTGAAAATTTGTATGGATATCAAACATTTTTTCGAGTGGTGGACTTGAATCTTTGTATTTAGGGATATTATTAGAAGACAGGAAAAGTAATATCAGCGTTTTGTAAAATTCATCCCCTAACAGTGTTAAAAAGGGGGTAAATGCAACAGTTTTGGAAATTTAACCCCTAAGGGGGTTAAAAAGGGGATGAAAGTTCGTCTTCGGGTGCAAATTTTATTTTAAGCTAGGAACTTGAAACTGTAAAAACGTATTAAATTAGAATACAAGAAAACTAATTTCAGTGTTTTAGAAAATTCATCCCCCAAGGTGGTGAAAACGGAGTTGAAAGTTTGTATGGATATCAAACATTTTTTCGAGCACGGGACTTGAATCATTTTATTTGGGGATATTATTAGAAGACAAAAAAAGCAATTTCAGCGTTTTGTCATATGGATGATTTGTATATATTTTTATGATCAGCGGTAAATACCCTTTTATTTGATAGCTCACTAAATAAGATAGGTACATAGATTTATTTTTCTTAGCACATTTTGCAAATCCTTATTTAACCAAAATAAGATTTAAGCGCCTATTTTGCATATATATTTTAAATCGCCTTTCTAAGCTCTTCATTTTGAGACCCCACTCGATAGGTTTGCAAGATATTTTTTTCTAAACGTCACGCAATATTGCGTATTGCGTCCGCCATATTGGTTTTATAATGACGTCACATAGACTATGTCACCCGGGATGACGTAAGGATTATAATACATCTAAATCGGTTAAGGCATTCAGAAGTTATGGTGGAATAAAGAAACTCACATAAGTAAATAAATATATACATACAAACATGAACGCTGAACACAATACACTCTTTTTGTTTGGGCAGTCGTGTAATAACAGAACACGTTCCAACAGTTTTTAGAATTTTTGTCTGTTTATCTGTTTGTCTGTTTCTTTGAACGCGCATCACGTGCAACCGGCTGAACGGATTTTGATGCAAACTTTACTAATCTGTCGAGAAAATCTCCGGCCAGGTTATAGGCTATAAAAATTCAACCCCTAAAAGGGGGGGGTAGCCACAACCCTCGCTTGATTTAAGTTTGCCCCTGAATCTTATGGCGCTACTTATGAAGGAGGGGCAAACTTTTTTCAAATAAGTGCTACCACTATTGAGTACCCTGGTAAACTAACAGATGGCGCTGAGTTTAATACGTAGTGACATGAATAGCTACCGAGGAAGGTTTTTGCCAAATTAACTCTAAGTTTAGATGAGGGGGTACGGACATCAACAAATTTAATTGAATAATTATGTCGAATTATATTGTCCCTGGCGCTAGGCCGGGAAAACGCTAGGCCGAAGAAGAATTATGTCGAATTAATAATATACAACAAAATTAAACGACAGTAAATTAATTACCCCTCATTGCACAGTGCCATCTTTTTCACGACTACCCAGAAAAAAGAGAGAGAGAGTTTATTGTGTTTTCAGCGTTCGTGTTTGTATGTAGGTATATATTTATTTATCTGAGTTTCTTTATTACACCTTAACTTCTGAATACCTTAACCTTAGCCCGACTACGGAATGCAAATCGGTTATTTTTTGTATGGAAATAATCGGTTTTTAACCGAAACCGCGGTTATTTCCATACAAAAAATAACCGATTTGCATTCCTTAAGCCCGACGTACGTGACACGCTGTACGCTTACCAAAGCCGGACGCCGAAGGCACCCTCATAGTAAAACCTTCGGACCAGTGCCGGATTAACCAATAAGCAAAACAAGCACGTGCTTAGGGCATCACGTTCAGGGGGGGGGGGGGGCACCAAAATGCCAGGTTGAAAAAGTAGAACAAATTTTAAAATTAGGGACAGACACATCGTTTTTACCACACGATTTTTTAGCTGTCCAAAAGCTAATTTGCAAAAATAATGGCGCGTAATTCTTTGCAGTAGAAGAGTCGTGATTACATGCATAGATTCGATTTCAACCCACTCTTTTGTGGTTCGGCGTTAGGTCTTATGCGAGGCCTTCTGCCTTACGGCAAAGTTAATCTTCCTGCCATAATTACACTTGGGCGTGGATCCAAATCCAAGCTTTCCTCTTTCGCAGCTGGGCCTACTGCCTTGCTCACACTTCGCCAATTCAATTCACTTGGTCAATTCCAAGCTCTGCTTTCTTGCATCTTTTATGCATGAAAACAACCTCGCTGAGACCCTTAAATATCGAGCCCTATGCGAAGCTAGGCTGATAGAAAACTGTCCCATCCCTTCTTTTTATGAAATCCTGGATTCGCGCCTGGTTGGGACTAAAAGTAAAATTGCGTTTTTTATATCGAAATATTTTTGCGCTCTCTTCGCTCGCGTTTTTAATAACTTTCTAAGGTATGATAAAGGTAACATTCGGGTGGCGACTGCAGCAGCATTACTCTGTTGCAACGTTACTGCTGCGGTACTGTCATTTTTCGTCATAAAATGATGTGGCTGATTTCCATACTAAAAGTAAAAATGTACAACTGTCTATCATATTTGATATCGTTTTTATATCGAAAAATTTTCGCGCTCGCTTCGCTCGTGTTTTCAATTACATTCTAACCTAACATATGATAAAGGCCCCATTCGGGTGGCGACTGCAGCAGCATTAGGTACTCTGTTGCAACAATACTGCTGCGGCACTGTCAATTTTCGTGATAAAATGATGTGACTGATTTCCATTCTCAGCTGTAATGCGGCAATGAACTTTTACTCAATTTACCAAAAAAAATAATGTACTCTTAATGACCCTAGGAGAGGCGGCACCACGGTCTAGAAATGCTTACGGCATCAAAATATCTTAATCCGGCACTGCTTCGGACTTAACCCGACGTACGTGTCGCGCCGTACGCGTTCCAAAGCCGGGCGCCTTCGGCGCCCTCATACTAAAAGGATCTGGCGTAGCCCGACAACTTGGCGCGTTGCACGCGGTTCAAAGCCAAGCGACTTCGACTTTCTTATACTAAAAGAGACGTACGTGACACGCTGTACGCATTCCAAAGCCGGGCGCCTCCGGTGCCCTCATACTCAGAGCGTCGGGCGTAACGTACGCGTTTCAAAGCTGAGCGTCTAAAAGAGTCGGGCGTAGACCTACGTACGTGACACGCTGTACGCTTGCCAAAGTTGGGCGTCGAAGGCACCCTCATACGCTGTACGCGTTCCAAAGCCGGGCGCCTTCGGCGCCCTCATACTAAAAGTGACGGGCGTAGACCGACGTACGTGATACGATGAACGCGTTACAAAGCCGGGCGCCTCCCTCATACCTACTCAAAGCGTCGGACGTAACCCGACGTACGTGACACGCTGTACGCTTGCCAAAGTTGGGAGCCGAAGGCACCCTCATACTCAAAGCGTCGGGCTAAGCCCGACGCACGTGGCGCGCTGAATGCGTTCCAAAGCCGGGCTCCTTCGGCGCCCTCATACTAAAAGAGTCGGTAATTGCCCGACGTATGTGGCGCACTGCACGCGGCGGCGCAAAGCTAGGCGACTTCGACTTTCTCATACTAAAAGAGTCGGGCGTAGTCGGACTACTACAAATCGCGCTCTAAAAAGTATGAATCAATAAGATAGAATTATTTTAAGAAATTATCATGCAGGAAATTATAAATGTTATAATTTTTTCAATAAAAAAATACAGCGTAATGTAATTTACTATTTTTTATATATTTAGCAGCTTACTGACCGAATTCCATGCGGGTTGAGCCGCGGGCACAGCTAGTAAGTAAATAAATATATACATACAAACATGAACGCTGAACACAATACACTCTTTTTGTTTGGGCAGTCGTGTAAAAATCATCAACTTCCGGATTTTTCCAAGTTTTCCGACATTTCGTCTTAAAAGAAATGTATTTTTAGTGTTCCGTACAAAACTTATGGGATCACTTCGGTCTTGCAAATCAGTTATTTTTAATTAAATTACTGCGTAAATTTAAGTAAAAATTCGGAAAATGTATTAGTTTTACTATTTAATTAATATACAGGAACAAATAGAATTTGTCTAATTATGCATCAAATTTGATGTTTATGTTGTGTACGCTGCATCCTACACCATGCATTTAAGGGTTAAATAGGTATATGGATATTCTTGTCAATTCTGTTCTTGTTTTTTTTCTTATCGAATAGAATAGAATATAATAGAAAGGTGTTTATTTCCCTAGTTCGTATGTTACATTCTGTCCGGTGGTGTATTCGGCCTGTGGGTGTGTCAGCTACTTATGATAGTTATGATCTACTTATGTTTGTCCAAAAGATCTGTGTAAGTGTCAAGTAGTGTATGCTGTATGCTTGTTAGTGTATGTACAAAGTAAATATATATAAATTAAAAATGTTGTTTAATGTTGTCTTAATCCTACTGTTACCATTATTATTTTAGGGGGCTAATTAAAATGGAATAAAGGAAACTAGTACATTACTTATAATACATTTATTTGACTAAACGACAAATATCTAAGTTTAGAAGTGTCAAATGTTAACTTATGACATTATAATATATTAAATAGCCTCGGCTAGCTTACTACAGACTTAACTAAAAATATGAGAGCAAATGTGGGTTTGGCGGCTACATTTCTTATGGTTGGGCACTCTGGGTATGTGGTATAAAAAATAAGGAAAATTGTTTAAAGTAAGTTGGGCGCCTTGGAGAATATAATAAATTGGTTGTCTCTGACCTTTTAGTAGTGACATTAGAAGGAAGGTACCACTGCCGACACACTAATGGAGACTCATGTCGCAGTGCCTCTGCATCCATGGTAGTTGTAGTAATAGCGAACAGGCCCCGACCGCCGGTACACCAAGCTGGCTGGGGGCTGCCTTACAGCCAAACTGTAGACTAAGTGGTAGGCCCTGTAACGAGTTACAGGTAGTAAGACAGGATTCACAGACTTTTGACAAGCTGGAACCTAAATAAAGGAGAAAAATCGGTTCATGATTTAAAGAGCGGACCCCCGCATGGGCGTAAGGATTACGAATTCAAAAACAAGTAATTAACTTACCCATCGAGGAGAAGCGGCATACGTGGCCGGGATTGACCAGCATGTCGACTCGACGAGGCCTCCACCAACACACCATCGTCTCACAGGACTTCCATATAGGATAAAAATCCGGGACTGTGAAATAAAATTCACCACGCTATTAAATGGAATCTTATGCACAAAACCCGTCGTAAAAATCACCAAAATACTCACTTAAAAAGGAGATGTCTCCCGATGGGATGTATTATAGCCATTAAACGGCTTTCATACGGCGAAACACCGCAAAAGTAAACGGTCCACGATCTTCATTTTGACAGGAAGAATAATGACAAGTCAAATGGCAGAGTTGCCACAGCCCGAACTGGATTCGTGCGATCCTAGGTGATTTTGAAAAGAAAACATTACCTTTCTTCTTTACTTTATTTGGACTAATATTAAATAGAAAGAAAAAACAATATTTGAAGACAATTTTAATTTACAAACCCCTTTCGATTAAAAAAATAAACAAAAATGTAGGAAGGCACCGAAATTATTTTTAATCTAGCAACCCGGACCATGTTGTTATCGACTGGGCTCGCTAGATGGCGGTAAAGGTATCAAACGAAGACGGGTCACGTACAAAACAGTATTGAAAAAATGCAGAGTTAAAATTTTATTGTTACACTACTTACAGCTAATTACAATCAATGGGGACGTGGAGCGGTTGTTCGCTTGCTGAGCAGCCGACTCCTGTCTTTTTTTGGTACATAGCTTATTTCACCTAGTCTCGTGTTAGTTATAAGGGGGTTGTACTGTCCGTGTCCGATGTAGACGTCACCAGGGGTTTCAAGATCCTCGATGTGCATTTCGCGGAGTCGGCGGAGCATATTTATCCTCGTTTAGGTCTTGAGCACGGAGGTGCCATGGATCCCAGTCTAGCATATCTCAGACTATTAAGGTTTCTAGACGTCTTGGGAACTGCCCGGCGGTCTTGAGAGCCTTTCGATACTGGCGTTCAATTTTTAATAAGTTGCTCTTACTGTAGCGTAAGAGTAGTTGTACCACACCGTAGTCCAATATAGGAACTATGCAAGCCTGAATGACGGCGAGTTCACCGTCAGATCTGTCTTGGCGTGCCAGCCTATGATAGGGCCGAACGCGCTTCGTGCCCGTCTTGCCTTCTGCACAACGTAGTCCGTCTGTTTACCCATGATCATGGTCTTGTCTAAATGTACGCCTAGATATTTTATACCTTTTTTATAGTTGATAACCTCGTCTTTTATACGGTAGTTTCTCTTGTGAGTGAACATGGCACACTCCGTTCTATCTAAGTTGCATTTTAGTCCCCAGCGATGGTAGTAATTGATAATGGTTTCGGCGGCCCAGCCCGCGCGGCGTGTCGCAAAGTTTGGGTCAGGAGATCTGTTGAGGATGCACAAGTCATCGGCATCGGCACGAATGTGATCCCGTTTATCCCAAACGTCGTGTACGTACAGGTTAAAGATAACCGGGCCTAGGATGGAGCCTTGGGGCACTCCATGTGGCACAGTTTTCTTATCTCCGCTGGTAGTTCTGAAGCGTCCGTAGGTTTTGCGACCAATCAGGTAATTCTCTATTAGTTTGATGATGTTGTTTGGGACGTCAGCTGTTTGAAGCTTCTTCATTAAGCCTTCGTGATTTATAGAGTCGAAAGCCTTCGAGAGGTCTGTCGACACCATGGCTACGCTCTCTTTAGCTTCCAGTGCATCTGTTATGAACTTGCCAGTCCGAAGAATTTGTGTACCCGTACCTCTGTTCTTGGTAAAGCCATGTTGGAACGGTGGTTGGAGCTTATCGGCCGTCTGACGCAAACGTGATAGGATCAGGCGTTCATATGTAGTTTGCCCATGATATTTAGCAGAGTGATGGGTCGGTATGATTTGGCCTCCCGGTGATTCTTTCCTGCTTTATGTAGGAAGATGCACTCCCCGATTTTCCATCTATTGGGATAGTAGCCTGTCAGTAATAGGTAATCTGCTATCACTTTGTACCAGATGAGGAATGGGTCGATCCGCTTTGAGTTTATCCGGGCCAGGTGCCTTTTTTTTATTTTTAAAACGTCTGAGCGCGAGTCTGATTTCGTCTATAGAGGTAGGGTCTAGAGGCTGGAACGGTGTGTTTTTCTCTGTGTTCTTATCTTCGCTACTTATCTCGGCTTCTGTGATGATTGCTGCGTCAACTAGAGCATCAATGGTTTCTTTCTCGCTGTTACAACCGTCGATGTGGGGTAGTCTCTGTACCGGAGCCTTCAGGTTACGTTGGATTCGCAACATCTGGGCTCTATTGTTCTGTGGATCGTTTATCAACCGTGTCCATTTCTTGTTGTTATATTCAACAAGTGCTTGTTGAACCAGACGTTTTAGATGATTGTACGTTCTGTACCTTAACCCTCTACTAGCTAATCTACTTTAATAAAATTCATTATAAATAAATAAAAATAGATAAATTTGGCCATGTGATCGTCTAGTGAAATTAATAAGTTGTGAACCTTAGTACTGTAAAGAGGGCGGCCTATCGGGAGGACGTCGTGGGCATAGAAAACTCGAAGTAGACCTTCTTTAAATATATTTGAGAGAAATTTACATCAAGATCAACATCTATACTCTCGGAGTAAATATCTATGGGGCGGCCATTAACAGGCGTTCCCCTCTGCAAAAAGATCGCGGCCGCCGGTCAAGGAGGTTATATAAAACTAGTTGCCACACGTCATATGCCATTCAGCAAACGTCAGTCTAAGCGGAATGATAGGAACCGAAAATGCCGAATTGCAGCGTTTTCTCGTGCAAAATGAGATCGGAAACGTCTAGTCTACAAAAAGAACACGTTTCTTATCATATATAAGTACTATTACATCTAAATATTATCAAATAGTGCATTAACTTTGCAAATAACTAAAAAACATTGTCAATCTGACAGTGATACCAGTGATATGATATTAGATCTAATTTAGGGTAATACTAAAGAAGACTTTCTAAATATTAATTAGGTACGAGTAGAATTTCTAATAGGAAATATTATGCGAAACTCTGCGTAGGGGGCGCGACTACCACTATCCATCACAATCTGGGGGTCCGCTGCGGAACAAGAAAATTTAAATTTCGTTAGGTATCTAATCTCTCTATCACTATTGCATATTTGAGCGATAAAGAGAAAAGAGAAAATTTACTAGCTAGCTTAGTGCTACACTCTGGCGGCAGAACATTGCAGTAATACGCGTTGCTTTTTGTTATATGTGACGTTCCATGGAAAAAGGTACCTTATGGCGGCCGGCGCTTACGTCGCATGGCGCCGCAATAATATTGGAGCGGCGTTAATAATAGCGTAAGCGCCAACCCCCATAAGGTACCTTTACCCGTGGGACTTCACATATAATTTATGTAACACATTATTTTTATATAATACCTTAGTTTCATATCAACCGAATCTATTTAATCAAATAAATAGATCTATAAGAATAAAGAAAAGGGGGACGGGGGATCAAAAAGTAGTCGAAAGCATCTCGCGTGATTTGTGCACAACCCCTAAATAACGTAAAATTACCGATAGACTCTTTTTTGAAAATTAATTTTTCCTTTAGTTTCTACATATAGCTGGTCAAGCAGATCTTGTCAGTAGAAAAAGGCGGCAAATTTGAAAAATGTAGGCGGGAAGGGATATCGTCCCATAGAAAATTTGAATTTCGGGCCTTTTTTACTGACAAGATTTGCTTGACCAGCTATATATTTTTATTTAACATGTCAAATATTTTATTAATTTAAGGTATTTACGACTGTCACTTTCCATAAATAGGCACTTTTAATTTATTACTCTGGTATCACCGTACCAATATTAGTGATGGGACACCATAAAAACCAATATCGGTAAAATCGATATAAACATAATGAATAATATGTGACGTCCCACGGTCAAAGGTACCTTATGGCGGGTATGGAGTTATGCATACCCCAGTAATCTACAATCAATAAGCTATCGATAACACAAAAGATCAACCTCCTAAGTTGCGTAGTTACAGAGATATGATTTTTTGAAAATAATGTTGTGAAATGAGCAACTTTACGATAGAGAAGTTTTAAGTTTAGCCGCCTAAAAAACTATGTTCCTGAAGTAAGTTACATAGTTGACTACAAATAATAATACCTTATATATCTGAGATTAAAAAAATGTTGCGACTTGTTCTGTAATGCAAATAGAAACCTTTGATATCGACTGATTTTTGTGTATACTAACCAGAGATCGGATAGGGTGAGCTGTTTACCTTATAATTTGACATGTCTTACGTCATATTATAAGGCAAATAGCTCACCCTATCCGACCTCTGATACTAACCAGTCTCTTGAAAATAAAGTTTTATTTCATTTTCACGATTGATTGCAATGAGCTCTCAAGATTTAAATTTTATCTATTAGAAAACGACACTGAGAGACAGTTTAAGCAAAAAACAATACCGATTTAGAGGTGAAAATGTATTTTCTGACTTTTTCATATAAAATCAGAAAATTGAATATTTATACTTTTAATGTAACACACAATCAATTTTTCTGAGCACATATGAAAGAAATTCTGTCATTCAAATGAAATAAATCCTAAAACCCCAACTAAATACTATATTTAACCCCTTATGCCACTTTAAACTTACATAACAATAACAGTATTTGCTCCATACATTTACGAAAAGGTACCTTATGGAAATAAATCTAATAATACATCACTACAAAACATCAATCACATTGAAGCTTTTATCTTTTATGAATAGAAAATATTAATTTACATTAAACTGCCACAAATTTAATTGGTTCTTCGTCATAATAATCTTAAAAAAGACCAATAATTTGTATGTAATGAAAAGGTACCTTGTGGTTAAGTTACATGATGAGGCATGATGATGATGGAACAGTTAGGATAAACTAATAATATTTTGGGGTAAAGATGTTATAAATCATCTATTTCTTATCAATAATATATTTTGGTTGCCATTGAAGACAAGCGGCATTGGGGTTCAATGACCTTAGATATTCCATAAGGTAATGCGTCGGGTATTGGCATTTTTCAGCAAACCAATGGCTGATTTATTGCATGCGACCAAACTAAATGAAGATTATTCTAGTTAAGAAAGACTTGACGAGAGTAACTTTAGTATAATAGCAGGCTACTTGGATTTATAATGTCGGTCGATGTACGGTTATAATATTTGCTAGGCGCCCCAACCAGAACTGAAATTATCAAATTAGTTTTGCAGAATGCTAATACAGTTCTCTACCAAACTTCTTTTCCCGTATTGACTAGTTTTTTTGGAAATTTTCAACCTTTTTTCCATAAGGTACCTTTTTACTAAACTCTGAGACGACGTTACTAGGCTTTTAACTAACTTATAACAAAAATAAAAACAGGTAAACAAACGTTACGCATTAAGGTTTGAGATCACACAATAAAAAAAAATTGAGCATTTTTTCACCTCTTTACAAAAAATTTCATATCTCCGAAACTAGAAACCCTCATAAGGTACCTTTTCCCGTGGAACGTCACATATACAGATGGTCATGATGCCTAGCGAACACCAGCCATATCGTACAAATCTCAAGGGGTGATATTCCTAGGCAGATGACGATCTGCCTAGTGACCACCAGCCATATCGTGCTAACTTCAAGGTGTGATATTCCTAAGCAGATCATGAAACGCCGGCATGTCATGATCTGACTAGTGACCACCAGCCATACCGTTCAAACCTCAACATTTAGGCATATCGAATAAGTAGGATGTCCTAATTTTAGCAAATGATAACCATTGAAATGGCTTGACAGCCTACTTATAGTATACGTGTTTGGGTAGCGTATGATTTTAGTACCTAGCAGAATGCGTAGGTACTAGCTACGCATTCTGCTCCAAATGCCACATAGAATGTAGCACTAGCAGTGGCAAAAAATGCAAAAGGCTGATTATTAAATGGCGGCGTTTCATGATATGCCTAGGAATATCTCGATATGCCCGATTTTACGATCCACCGCCGATCTACATACTAATTATCCCCTACTCAATATCCCTTAAATGACATCCTATGGCCGCGTTCCATCTCTGTCATCAGATCTGCATGCTCGATAGTATATTGCATTGCTTTCAGAAGTAAACCAACATGTAAAATATTAACTAATAAACTGATAATAAAAAATCATTCTATATCAGCTTGCAAGATTCGCCCTAAACAAATAGACAAACTATTAGAAATAACATCTAAACAATACAAAAATTGAAAGTTAGTAAAATGCTGGTACAAAGACTTGATATTGTATTATTATTATAATTGATAAAAGCAGAAATTAAAATTCATTGTCAATTTTATCGACAATATTATCGGCGCGTCCCTCGCACTATCTAGGTTTACTTAGAACTGACGTCATCTCGTTCACGGACAGGGTTGTCTGTGTTTGTTCTTGTACTTGTGTGAATATAGTTTTTGCTAGTGTTTGATAATTTTGTCGTGTGCGTGTGTAGCGACGCATGCTAAAAATGCATTAGTGTTAACATTATGTGTGTGCGTTACCTCGTCCCCCGCGCCAAAAACGACAGAATTTTTCAGATAGAAATTAGTGCGCGTCTCTACTCCATAGATATTTACTCCGAGTCTATACTAGGTAGCTGCCTCTGATCGAATGCCGAATGCGCACCGCGTTCTATTTGACAGCGGGCTGATATTCTAAATTTAAATATCATAACTAACCAGTCACAGATTAAAAAGGCTGTAAAGGTTGCAAACCTTTACATATCTCGCCTCCTCGGGTGAAAGAGGCAGCTATCT
This sequence comes from Cydia fagiglandana, assembly GCF_963556715.1. Taxonomy (NCBI): domain Eukaryota; kingdom Metazoa; phylum Arthropoda; class Insecta; order Lepidoptera; family Tortricidae; genus Cydia; species Cydia fagiglandana. The sequence continues at coordinate 3,473,018 of NC_085959.1, forward strand.
TTCACAAAACTACGCCCTATCCTATTCTATCCTAACTACCGATTGGCCCTACCTAGATCCAACCCCTACAATTTTTTTCCTAACATCCCTTCGCTAAGGTCGGCCTTATGCAAGGTAGCCAACATCTACGACCTTCTACGTAGGTCATGCCTATGGCTGTAATCCTCGTAAATAGGTCAGATGTGGGCTTGGTTTGGAAAAAGGATAAAAAACTAGACCCACGACCCAATTTAAACCATCTTTTTTCATTCGAACTTCCTCACAGCTAATTGTCATTGGCCATTACTAGATGACACTTGTATTTCTGACAGCTGTTAGCAAATTCGCCTAACGTCAAAATAAGGAAACAAGCCGCATTTTTATTTTACAATAATAAACAAATATAAAATCGGAAATCGGAAATCTGCATGCACGTTTTCCTTACCTTTGCAATATACAATCTTGAAGTTCCATGGTTGTATTGCCAATGCCCATCTGGCTAGCCGTCCATTCATATCTCTTTGTGTGCGAAGCCACACTAGCGCCTTGTGATCTGTCACCACTTCAAATTCAAGGCCCCATAGGTATTGTTTAAAGTATGTTATAGCCCATATTAATCCTAGACATTCCTTCTCAGTAATGGCAAAACTTTTCTCTGCCTAGCTGAGTTTTCTTGATGCGAATGCTACTGGTCTTAGTTGCGTTTTTCCTTGCATTAAGCAGCATCCTAGAGCTTGATCTGATGCATCAACATATAGCCTAGTAATTATATCCTCGTCTGATGAGAAGTAACGTAGCACTGGAGCTCGACATATTCTCTGCTTCAATTCTTCGAACGCAGTTTGAGCCTCGTGTGTCCATTCAAACTTTCGACCTTTCTTCGTTAAGTCCGTAAGTGGTAGGGTTAATTGGGCAAATTCGCTTATGAATTTTCTGTAGTAGGAAAATAATCCTAGTGCAGACCTGAGTTCCTTTAAATTTCTTGGCGGTTTCGCATCTTGCATGGCCTTGACTCTTTCTTCTACGGGTTCAATTCCTTGAGACGAAACCGTATGCCCGAGAATTGTCAGTTTCGTATAGCCGATCTTGCATTTTGTTGGTTTTAAGGTGAGATTCGCTTTTTGAAATTTTCTGAGCACTTGCTCTAGGGCTGTCAGGAATTCCTTGAACGTCTTTGCATAAACTATTATATTATCTACGTATACTAAGACCGTTTTGTATTTCATATCCGCTAGCACCGTATCCATGGCTCTTTGAAATACTGCTTGTGATGTCTTTAGGCCAAATGGGAGAGTCTTGAAGGAGTACAAACCTGACTGAGTAATAAAACTCGTTTTTTCCTTTCCTTTTCCCAATCTCAACTGCCAGTAGCCTGAATTCTTTTATTTATTTAATTCGGCGAAGTAGCGTGCTACTTCCAGGCATGCAAGTAGATCCTCAATTTTCGGTATAGGATACGCGTCTGCTTTTATTTTCTTGTTGAGAGCTCTGAAATCAATACAAAAACGTGGTTTCCTGTCTGCTTTTTCGACAATGACGACTGGTGAAGCGTATGGACTTTCAGAACGTTCAATAATGTCATTCTTCAACATTTCTTGTACTTGTTCTTCAATCAATTCCTTTTGTTTCGCTGACGTCCTATAGGGTGGTTTATGTACCGGGATTTCATCCGTAGTTTCAATGTCAATTAAATACCCATTGTACGCACCTAGATTTGTTGCACAATATGCAAATCTATCTTCATAGTTATTAAGCACACTCTTAACCCTAAACTTGGCAGGATTTTTTTTGCTAGAATTTTGTGTTTTTTTCTTCAAAAAATGGATACTAAGGGTTGACTTAAGGGTACAAAAACAATAAAAAAAATCTTAGTATTTTAGTTTTTTATTTATACAACGTATCTTTAAATGCACACTGCCAAGGATTTACAAATTAACATTAAATTAGGTATGTATCCTAGGAGAGACACTGCCAGGTTCACTGTGAGGTGAGTTATGTATCTTTAAAGATTCATTGCCAGGTTGAGGTTGCAGATTATATACTGTCTTACTAAGAAATTATTAGGATTTTAGGACAAATTACGATATTCTACTTATTAGAAATATTTAACTATATTATTCAAGTGCCACAGATATTACAGACAAGGCTACAACAACAAAAAAGAGCTCGCAATCTGATTGCTCTTGTTCCTCAACCGGGGGTCAGGTCAGAAATAGATTAGTAGTTGCCTCCATCTTCTCTAGAGCACCTACATCTGTTATCAAACAGCGATCATGGATCAACAGATAGCGACCCCAGCCCAGCGACCACTGCCATCCACGTCCAGCATGCCATCATCACCATCGCCAAATCAGGTACCGTAACATTGCTAGTACATCTTCAGAGTGAGTCTCCAACTACGAGACGATCAGTAAGCCTGTCTGAATTCTGAACCTGCCACAACACCATCTCATAATCATATATCATCGCCATTTTCAGGTTTATCATCGTACTCTGCAGTTTCAGTGCTCCTTCCCCTGGCCTTTCGAAAACTTCTACTCAATTTTGACTAGCCCAATTACCGTAAATCGCTACATTTCCAATATAGTGTGAGAGGTTTTGATTGGACTGGCTTCTTTTTAGTCACAATTATAGTTTTTTTTTATCGAGTAGCTACTGCAAGCATTGAAGCTGAAGAGTAGGATGTAAGATTGATAAACCTGAAAATAGCGATGGTATAGGATTATGGGATGATGTCGGAGCATTCGAATTTGCTTGTTCAGAGAGGCTTACTGTTTATATTGTAGTTGGAGACTCATTCTGAATGTACTAGCAATGTTACCTGATTTGGCGATGGTGGTAGTGGCATGCTGGTCATGGCTAGCAGTGGTCGCTGGGATGAGGTCGCGATCTGTTGTTTCATTATCCCTGTCTGATGACAAGTCTAGGTTCTCTAGATAAGATGGTAAAGATGGAGGCAACTGCTGCTGTCTATTTCTGATCTGACTCCAAGTTGAGAAATAAGAGGAACCCGATAGCGAGCTCTATTTTGTTCCTGTAGACTTATCTGTAATATTTATGACACTTGAAGGATATAGTTAAATACTTTTAATAATAGAATGTCGTAATTTGTCCTAACATCCCAATAATTTCTTAGAAAGACAATGAACATTCTGAAACCTTAACCTGGCAATGTATCTTTAAAGATACATTTAAAAATGCATGTTGTTAGTAAAGAAGCTGGCGGTGTGCATTTGTAGATACATACGATAAAACGAGTTCATGCTATCTATAACAACAATGCAATGACTAATAAAAATACGTTATTGTATAGAATATATATTCAGTTTTTATGTAACAATCATAAATAGACCCAAATCTAAACGGAAATCACTAAAAAGTACCACTTTTCCCATACGATGCGTAGACGCAGCTTCGCGGCCTGACATTTTGCGTGCTACACTCAAAATCAGATATGCCAACGACATAAAAAAAATTTTTACCAATTAAGTATAGTATCAAGTGTAAAAATATGCGTCAAAAAATAATATGAAGCTGTTTACTTTTTTCGTAGGTTTTTAAAAAGTGTAACGTGCATAAGAATGCACACTGCCAAGTTTAGGGTTAAGTTGCTGGGTTTGTGTTGGCGTCAAATTTTCGTTAATCTTTATGCAGTTAACGTCTTCTGCGAGGCTAAATAATTCAGTGTGCTGTAATATCTGACAATCCAAATTCTCACTTGTAGGTACATTCTTGTTTTCTTGAATTGTTGACATTTCTGACATGTTGATGTCATTCATTTTTCTGTCGGGAAATTTATTTTCTGACATTTACCTTGTCAAGCTTAGCATGTCGTTTTTCGTTCTTGCGAAAAATTCTTCTACTTCCTGTCGACGTAATAGTGGCGACGAAAATTTATTTAGTAATATTGCTTGGCCCGTTTCGTAATTAATGTCTGCGATATGATCTTCTCCAAAATCACTGCCCAAAATGAACTGGTCATGTGGTAACTCTAATACCTGGAAAGTATATGTAAAGACGGCGCCTCCAAATACAATATTCGCTCTTATAGTTCCTAATGGCTTTAGGAAGGTGTTATTTACTAAGACTAATACCATATCACTAATTCTATTATATGTTAACCCTAATCTAGTCACTAACGACAAGCTCACGCATGACGTCTCAGCCCCTGTGTCCAAGAGCGCGAGAAAATCTGTACTATAAAAATTAATAACAATGTATCCAGTTAGCCTGGATTTGCCAGCGGGTTTTTCGGAGCGTAAGACATTCAGCGGCGTGGAGCTCCGGTGCCTCGTCGCTGGTTGTCGTTTGGGGTGCTGTCGCTGCTTCTGGGCTGACGTGAAGTGGAGCCTCCTCTTGGAGATTGTTCGTATCCGTATCGATGGTATTGCCCTCTGCCGCTGTAGTACTGGTTGCGATATTGCGTTCGCCGTGTTGTATCTCTGAAATCATAACGAGGTTGGGTACTACGAACAGGAGTAGTGTTCGGGTCCGCTTTTTCAGTAGTGACTGTCGCTGCCGTTGCTATTGGAGTAATCGGCGTTGATGCTGCCGTACTATACGCGATTGCTGGTGCCGTTGACGTCGACGGTGATGAGGTATTTGGTGATGGCGTCAATGTTAACGCAGTAAAACCTCGCATTGTGTCTTGCTCAGAGAAAGCGGTTGGTAGAGAGAGCGAAACACTTTCAGTGAGTGGTATGTTTAGCTGCGTTGATTTATTAGATTCAAAAATGTCGATATACTGCCAAATCGCCTTTCGCAATTCTTCTTTTGTTTTCATTTGTATGGTTGCGAAATACATTTTATATTTTTCCGTTAAATTTCGTTGAAAATGTTTAACAAACGCCTCGTCATCAATTCCGGCTTTAGTGGCCAAGGCATCGATGGCATAATAATAGTCTAATGGCGTTTCGTTTTGTGCTTGAGTTCTATAATAAAATGCCTGTGCATAATTGACGCGTGATGGAAATTCCTTTTTTAGTTTTTCGAAAACATCCTCTAAAGATGTGAAAGTGTTAAAATTTGCCTTATAGAATTGCAGCGCTGGTCCGCTCAGATAGGCTGCTACGGCATATTTATTTTGTTCCTCTTTGAATTTTTTTACTTGGGTGACGATTTTATATTGAATGATGAAATCTTCAACGTCAGTCGTCCCGTTGAATTTTTCAGACTCCATTTTACGTATATTTTGCACAGCTATTTTATAATTTAACCAAATTTAACTACAGAATGGGTGATAATGAGAATTAAATAACAAGAAAAGTATCACCCGAAATGTCTCCTTAAGTTGGCGATTAATCCTTATGCTTTTGTAGATTCGCTTGGCGTGCGAATTGAGGTCGGGGTTCTTCCTAGCGCTCTTCTTTGCGAGATATCGCGAAAAACTGGGGGAAACTTTACGCTAATATAGCATCCTCCACCATGTAAAGAGGGCGGCCTATCGGGAGGACGTCGTGGGCATAGAAAACTCGAAGTAGACCTTCTTTAAATATATTTGAGAGAAATTTACATCAAGATCAACATCTATACTAGGTAGCTGCCTCTGATCGAATGCCGAATGCGCACCGCGTTCTATTTGACAGCGGGCTGATATTCTAAATTTAAATATCATAACTAACCAGTCACAGATTAAAAAGGCTGTAAAGGTTGCAAAACTTTACAGTACCCATCGTCTTTTATGTGCAGACTGATTAGATTTGGATTTAAAATACTACCCTTAAAATACCCTACGTAATTGTAAATATTGCTACTGTAATTCTATATGATAACACTATCATATGAAAAAAAAATAACAAGTGTTATTATAATAAAAAGTTACCGTGAATAGTAGTGTAAGCCCTTGATGTTTGTAATTAAAAATTATATTTTCCTTTTATATCCATTCGCTAACCTAGCTAGCTAAAAGAAAATATTTATATGTAAATGATGTAAATATTAATACGTACAAACATACTTTATCTACTGTTACGCCTCGGATGAAGACGGGTCTCTTAACAAAATAATACCTATTTTATTTTATTTATAAATATCAAGCAAGGTATATCAATAAAAATATTGCGTCTCTCGGGGAAACTGTACGGAGCGCAGAAGAACTCCGTGCACACGTCCGGTCGCTGCGGCTACCTCTCCGCTCTCCCGCTCGGCGCGGCGGACCTTTAAATGCATGATTTTTTCTAATTATTTGACCGAAATTAATAATATGTGTATCACATAATTGTTTGCCGAATCTAGGAAAATTAGTAAAGAAAAATATAAAATTGATTTTCACTGCGAAATCAGTGTTAGAAGTTGCATAGGCTAAATCATAATTATTTTTGTAAATATATAATATATAACTATTAGTAAGGGTATAGTTGTTCGCACCTGGCTGTTGTAAATCCGCACTTATTCACTGCACTTTAAAGTTCACTTTCCTATCACTAAACACTGTTACTTTTACTACTACACTTCACTGTATCACTGTCACTTTATTTTTGGTTACTGACTTGACCAGGGAAACTGTTTGACTCCCTTGTTTTTGGAAAACATACCGTTAGCTAGTTTGCATTTTAAAAAGAGACATTAGCGATCAATTCAGTAATTAATTTATAGTATGTACATTTATGCGGCAATTTTAAATCTCAACATCCTCCGCCGCCAAGGAAGTATTCCTTGATCACTAGTTAGGAAGTCGACACAGCTTGGTAATCGGCCGTTGTGTGATCCCGAAAGCTGTGCGAATGTCATACATACGAGTCAACCCATCAGTGCCAGGGTACTTCTTAAGTACTCTACCTACTCTCCAGTTTGCTGGTGGAAATCTTCCATCTTTGATCAATACCAGTTCTCCAAGTTCTAAATCCTTCTTAGGTGTATTCCATTTTGGACGCAATTGCAAACGAGAAAGGTATTCGCTTTGCCATTTAATCCAAAAATCTCGTAGCATGCGTTGGGTTAGTTGCCATCTCGATAAGCTGGATATGTTACTCTGCTCATTACTGCGATCTGGTAAGCAAATCAAGGGTTCACCGACCAGAAAATGTCCTGGTGTCAAATAATCTAAATCATCGCCTAATGGAGCCAATGGACGTGAGTTTAGGCACGCTTCAACTTGCGAAAGGACCGTATAAAATTCTTCAAACGTCAGGGTTGCGTCTTGCATTATTCTTTTCAGATGATACTTCGTCGATTTTACACCGGCCTCCCATAGTCCTCCAAAGTTTGGTGCTCCAGGGGGAATATATCTCCAGCGAGTTCCTCTGTCGTCTAAACTTTTCAGCAAGTCTTCTGGGATTTCGTTGCGACCTTGTTGCCACATCTTCAATAATTCTTTTTCAGCTGCAACGAATGTTGTACCATGATCACTCCAGAGTTCTTTGCAATGACCACGTCTAGACACAAATCTTTTGAAGGCAGCGATAAACGCTTCTGTGGTCATATCGCTGACTAGTTCCAAATGTATGGCTTTGGTAGACATACACACGAATAAAGCAATATATGCCTTGTATGTCTTAGCTCCTCGACCTTTACTCATTCTGCATGTGATGGGACCGGCAAAGTCAACACCGCTGATAAGGAAAGGGCGTGAAGGTTTTACTCGAACTTCCGGTAAGTTGCCCATCAACTGAGTATTCGTCTTCGCATTGTATCTTGCACACGTTATACACTTCTTGTAAAACTGCCTTATTGAAGAACCTCCTTTAATTATCCAGTATTTGCTTCTCAAATATGGTGTCATGAGATGCGGCCCTCCATGAAGAGTGTTTTTGTGAGCATCATCCAACAAAACAGGTAACAATACGTTGTTCTTAGTTATTATAACAGGATGCTTCTGATCCATACTCAACTCTGCGTGCTTCAGTCTTCCTCCTAATCTGATAATACCTTTATCATCCAGATAAGGTGTGAATTGCAGTAGACGACTGCTTTTCTTAATAGCTTTTCCACTTTTCAGGTGATCAATCTCCTCAGGAAATTCTATCTCTTGGGACATCTTTAAACACAAGGTAAGTGCTTCATCTTTTTCTTCACAGGTTATATGTTTACTAATATTCTTTTCTTTTTTCAGGATCTTCAGCCATCTTCTACAATATGAAATTACGTCCAGAAGTTTTTGCAGTGACGAGTATTTCTTCAGTAAGGTAAGCTTTTCAGAGTCGGTTTCTATGGTTGTTGTCTTACATTTCACTAACAAGCGTTTCTCTAGCCCTGTTTCAGGTATGGAGTCGACGGGTATGGTGAAATCAGGTTCTCGTAAGAATTCCGGACCATTGAACCATAACTGATTTTGTTTCAGCTTGCTGGGTGACAGACCTCTGGAAGCTGGATCTGCTGGATTATCCTTGGTATTGACATATAACCAGTGTGTGTCTAAATTGCTCCTTATGTCAACCACTCGATTTTTGACATAGGGTGTCCATCTGTTTGGATCTCCTTTTATCCAGGCTAAAACCACTTTGGAGTCTACCCACGCGTAGGTTTGTTGCAACTCGATATTTAGAACTCTCATCACGTGTTTCATGAGTTTGCTAAGTAGAGAAGCTCCACATAGCTCAAGGCGTGGCAAAGACAATGGTTTAACAACTGGTACAACTTTTGTTTTTGCTGTAATTAGAGCCACTTGACATTGTGATCCATCTTTGGGTATAACTCGAAGGTACACGACTGCTGCATATCCTGTCTGGCATGCGTCAGAAAATCCATGTAACTCGATCGCTGAATTTTTACTAGAACCAGTCCAACGATTAATCTGTATCGCTGATAACGCAGGTAAGTCTTCTTGGTACTGGATCCATTCTTCTTTTAGATCTGTGGGTAGTTCCTCATCCCAATCTAGCTTTTCCAGCCATAGCTTCTGCATGAACATCTTTGCTTTCATGATTGCTGGTGCTAACCAACCCAACGGATCGAAAAGTGAAGCGATCTGTCCGAGTACATTTCTCTTTGTGACAGGTTTCTCAGTATTGATTTCTTTTTGTGTAACCTTGAGTTTGTCTTCATCAATATTCCAAATTATTCCTAGTGTCTTTATTTGGCTCTTTCTATTCATGTCTACTGTCTCCCGATCCTCGCGACCCACAGCATGATGTGGAAGGTAGACTGTTTTCTCATCTTTCTCAGGCTTGTCTACCGGTTCCATGTGTTTCAAGGTAAGGTACTCTTTAATCACGTTATCGTTCTTAGTTTTCAATTTGCTGTTGTGTGCTAACTTCCTCTCTAGACATTCAAGTCTTTTGACAGCAATTGAACGGGAATTTTCGGGAACAATCGGTGTATCTCGTACGAATGGTAGTCCAACAATGAATCTTCCATCCTCATCTCTCGCTAGTGTTTTCTCATAAATATCTTCAGCTCTCTTCTCTTGAGGCGTCAGAGTGTCTTTGCTCTCATTATCTAGCGTCTCCGATTCCCAAAATCTTTGCAGCATGTTGTCTAGACTCACACTCAAATGCATGCTAACAATTCTTCCATTCTTCCCGTGCTCTTCGGCGGGTGCTCCGCCTGAAATTATCCATCCGAATAACGTCTGTTGCGCTATCGGTGATCCTGGTTTGCCCTTGATGACTCCACTCATTAAAATGTCTGTATAGACATGCACACCAAGTAACAAATCTATCTCTCCAGGATTGTAGTATGTGGGATCAGCTAACTCCAAACCATGTAGTTGAGACCATTGTTCTTTATCGATCTTCGTAACAGGCATTATGTCAGTAACTTCCTTCGTCACGTAGGCGGTGCAGTTCAGCTTGTAGCTCTCATTAATTCTCGACACAATTTGTATCTCCGCCGCGTGCTTGATTGGAGTCGACATCTTCGCAACACCTGTCACTTGACCTTCCACCCTTGTTCGTTTGAGTTGTAGTTTGTTGACTGTCTCCTCTGATATAAATGACTCTTCCGAACATGGATCTATGAGTGCTCGAACTACTTGTGCTCCTCTGTTTGTCATAATATTCACTAGTGCTGTAGCTAAAAGAGTAACCCGTCTCTGAGAGGCACAGTGAGATACTATGTTGATTGTTGGTGTAGCTTGCTCTTTGTTTTCTTTCTCTGGTTTTTCTTCGAGTGATACAGTGTTAGGTTTAGTAACGTGTAATAGTGTGTGATGCTTCCTCTTACAACGCAGGCATGACGTATTACGTTTGCAAAATCTCACGCTATGTCCAGGCCGTAGACAGTTGAAGCAAAGACTCCTAGTTTGAACCTCCTTGGATCGTTGCTCGGGATCCAATTTAGCAAACTCCTTGCAGTTGTAGATGAAATGATCTTCGTTACAGAAACCGCATTGTTGGTTGGAGTCTGTGTTACTGCTAGGCGTAGCAGTTGCATGGAACGTCTTGGCTCTAACTTGAGGCTTCTCTTTTGGGTGCGCAGTTTGAACCATCTCCAAAACTCTAAATCTTCCCTCCAAAAATTTGCTGAATTGTTCCAATGTCGGCAAGTCTTCCACAGATAATTTCTTCAGATCCTCTTCCCAGTGCTTGTGTGACTCTGTATCTAACTTGTGTACCAATAGATGTATTATGATTGGATCCCAGTTATCGATACTAATGTCATTGTTCTTCAAGCTGTTCAGACATTCTGTAGAAATATCCAGCAATTCTTTGACACCTTTGGCAGATTCAACGCTCAGTTTCTTTTGACCCAAAAATCTATTCAAGATTGAGTTAACCATAATCCTCTTGTTATTGTATCTGTTGTGTAAGGTATTCCATGCTACTTCATAATTTTTCTCAGTAATTTTAATGTGCTTCAGCAGTTGTTCAGCTTCGCCACTAAGACTACTCTTCAAATAGTGCAATTTCTGCACTGGGCTCAATGAACTCTGATTATGAATGAGAGATGTGTAGAGATCCTTGAAAGTCCCCCAATCATTGTAATTTCCATTGAACTGTGGTATATTAATCTTAGGTAGCTTCACTTCCTGGCTCTGTGGTCTGATGGATTGCTTCTCCGTTCCTGATGTATGACTCGTTTGCTCTCCTTCTAATTTCGCAAGTATCTCCGCTTTGGTGTCTATATACAACTCTTCTCCATTGTCGTATATCTCTTGCGTAAAATATTCGTGACTATTTCGCTGTTCTGTTGTCGCTATCTTCACTATCTCTCGGTGAGTGTTTTGAAAAACTTCCCAAAGTTTGTCTAAATTCTCCACTCTGACTTGCAAGTATGACTTGGTTAGTCTCGCCTTGGGACACTTCTTGAAGTTTGTAGCCGTTTTCTGAAGAAGATGTAAGTTATCCGCTTGTACTACGAATAAGGCTTCCATTTTGACTAAGTTCAAATTCCAAGAATTTTCTAAGTTCCAAACTTCTAAGACAAGGTTAGTGAAAAATATTCAAAGTCTTTTAATCACAGAATTTTTCTATGTCCTAAATTCTATGAAAATTTTCTAAGTCTCGGACACTCGAAAATTAGACTATGTCCAAAACACTACGAAATATTCTAAGTCCCAAATATCGCGGAAAATTTTACAAGTCCAAAGCACACTTCGCGAAATTCTAAGTTTAAATAAACGGAACGATCTTACTCAATTATAGTCCTTAGTGCAATCCGATAGAGTCCACTTTGCACTGCACTATCACTCGCGTCACAGCCTGATCCGACTCGAATAGGACCAAATGTTCGCACCTGGCTGTTGTAAATCCGCACTTATTCACTGCACTTTAAAGTTCACTTTCCTATCACTAAACACTGTTACTTTTACTACTACACTTCACTGTATCACTGTCACTTTATTTTTGGTTACTGACTTGACCAGGGAAACTGTTTGACTCCCTTGTTTTTGGAAAACATACCGTTAGCTAGTTTGCATTTTAAAAAGAGACATTAGCGATCAATTCAGTAATTAATTTATAGTATGTACATTTATGCGGCAATTTTAAATCTCAACAATAGTATAGGAAAAATCTTACTGTTATCAGAACGGTACACTATTTGTGATATTCCTATGATAAAGTTTGTAAATATAAAATAACTAGCTGTTGCCCGCGACTTCGTCCGCGTGGAATCTTATCTTCAACATTTTACATCTTTAGTACATATAATTGTCATATCCAAGCAATGTTGAAATAAAGTACTTTTCTTTTTTAGCAAGTTGTATGAAGTTTTAAGTCAATTGGATTTTGATGTTGGTTGCTGAAATTACTTTTCTTGTATTCTCATAATTAGGTACCTATGCCTTTATACAAAGATTCAAGTTCCGCACTCACAAAATATCTGATCTCCATACAAACTTTCAACCCCTTTCTCACCACTTTGGGGGATGATTTTCAAAAATGCTTGAATTAGTTTTCATGTTTTTTAATTTAATACCTTTTTTTGCAAAAAGTTCAAGTTTCTAGCTTAAAATTAAATTTACACCCAAAGACGAACTTTCATCCCCTTTTTTAACCCCCTTAGGGGTTGCAATAACTTTTTTTTGTAATCGGCTATTATGTCTTTCTAAGAAGTTTCAAAGCATTTGTAATGGATTCAAACTTTGAACCCCATTTTAACCCTGTTAGGGGATGAATTTACAAATCGCTGAAATCGCTTTTATTGTCTTCTAATAATATCCCCAAATACAAAGATTCAGATCCCGCGCTCGAAAAAATGTATGATATCCATACAAACTTTCAACCCCGTTTTCACCACCATAGGGGATGAATTTTCAAAAACGCTGAAATTAGTTTTCTTGTATTTTAATTTAAAACGTTATTACAAAGTTTCAAGATCCTAGCTTAAAATAAAATTTGCACCCGAAGACGAACTTTCATCCCCTTTTTAACCCCCTTAGGGGTTGAATTTCCAAAAACGTTGCAATCACTTTTTTTTGTAATGGGCTATTATGCCTTTCTAAGAAGCTTCAAAGCATTTATAATGGACTAGCTATTGCCCGCGACTTCGTCCGCGTGGAATCTTATCTTGAACATTTTACATCTTTAGTACATATAATTTTCATATCCAAGCAATCTATACATATAATAAAGCTGTAGAGGGTCGAAAGTCTGTACTTGGAAGATATTTGAAAAAAAGTTGGCTAGGGATACTTAAAATCGATAACAGAACACGTTCCAACAGTTTTTATAATTTTTGTCTGTTTGTCTGTTTATCTGTTTATCTGTTTATCTGTTTGTCTGTTTATTTGAACGCGCATCACGTGAAAACGGCTGAACGGATTTTGATGCAAACTTTACTAATCTGTCGAGACAATCTCCGGCCAGGTTATAGGCTATAAAAATTCAACCCTTAAAAGGGGGGGTAGCCATAAACTCGCTTGATTTAAGTTTGCCCCTGAATCTTATGGCACTACTAAGGGAGGAGGGGCAAACTTTTTTCAAATGTGCTACCACTATTGAGTACCCTGGTAAACTAACAGATGGCGCTGAATTTAATACGTAGTGACATGAATAGCCACCGAGGAAGGTTTTTGCCATATTAACTATAAGTTTAGATGAGGGGGTACGGAATCAACAAATTTAATTGAATTACTTTGCCTTACGGCAAAGTTGATCTTCTGCCTTAATTACACTTGGGCGTGGATCCAAATCCAAGCTTTCCTCTTTCGCAGCTGGGCCTACTGCCTTGCTCACACTTCGCCAATTCAATTCACTTGGTCAATTCCAAGCTCTGCTTTCTTGCATCTTTTATGCATGAAAACAACCTCGCTGAGGCGTTTTTTTTATCGAACAACTTTCGCGCTCGCTACGCTCGCGTTTTTAATAACTTTCTAAGGTATGATAAAGGTGCCATTCGGGTGGCGACTGCAGCAGCATTACTCTGTTGCAACGTTACTGCTGCGGTACTGTCAATTTTCGTCATAAAATGATGTGACTGATTTCCATACTAAAAGTGAAAATGTACAACTGTCTATCATATTGCATTTTTATATCGAAAAATATTCGCGCTCGCATCGCTCGCGTTTTCAATCACTTTCTAAGGTATGTTAAAGGTGACATTCGGGTGGCGACTGCAGCAACATTACTCTGTTACAACGTTACTGCTGCAGCACTGTCAATTTTCGTGATAAAATGATGTGACTGGTTTCCATACTAAAAGTAAAAATGTACAACTGTCTATCAAATTGCGTTTTTATATCGAAAAATTTTCCCGCTCGCTTCGCTCGCGTTTTCAATTACATTCTCACCTAAGATATGATAAAGGTGACATTCGGGTGGCGAATGCAGCAGCATTAGGTACTCTGTTGGAACATTACTGCTGCGGCACTGACAATTTTCCTGATAAAATGATGTGACTGATTTCTATTCTCAGCTGTAATGTTGCAATGAACTTCACTCAATTTACCAAAAAAAATGAGAGAGGCTGTATCAGGGACACAGCCGCTATGGCTGACGTGAAACGTGGTGTGGACCCGAAGGCCCGAAGCGTCTAGGATTTAAGTGCTTTAACATAGAACAATAGTAAAAGTGTCTAAATGCGAAGGCCGAAGGCCGAGCTCCGCGTAGGGCCGAAGGCCCGAAGCGTCCAGGATTTAAGTGCTATAACACATAACAATAGTAAAAGTGTCTAAATGCGAAGGCCGAAGGCCGAGCTCCGCGTAGGGCCGAAGGCCCGAAGCGTCCAAGATGTCAGTGCTTTAGCACAGAAAAATAGTAAAAGTGTCTAAATGCGAAGGCCGAAGGCCGAGCTCCGCGTAGGGCCGAAGGCCCGAAGCGCCCAGAACGTTAGTGCTTTAACACAGAACAATAGTACAAGTGTCTAAATGCGAAGGCCGAAGGCCGAGCTCCGCGTAGGGCCGAAGGACCGAAGCGTCCAGGATTTAAGCACTATAACACAAAACAATAGTACAAGTGTCTAAATGCGAAGGCCGAAGGCCGAGCTCCACGTGGGGCCGAAGGCCCGAAGCGTCCAGGACATCAGTGTTTTAGCACAGAACAATAATACAAGTGTCTAAATGCGAAGGCCGAAGGCCGAGCTCCGCGTAGGGCCGAAGGCCCGAAGCGTCCAGGATGTTAGTGCTTTAACACAGAACAATAGTACAAGTGTCTAAATGCGAAGGCCGAAGGCCGAGCTCCGCGTAGGGCCGAAGGCCCGAAGCGTCCAGGACATCAGTGTTTTAGCACAGAACAATAATACAAGTGTCTAAATGCGAAGGCCGAAGGCCGAGCTCCGCGTAGGGCCGAAGGCCCGAAGCGTCCAGGATTTAAGTGCTATAACACAGAACAATAGTACAAGTGTCTAAATGCGAAGGCCGAAGGCCGAGCTCCGCGTAGGGCCGAAGGCCCGAAGCGTCCAAGAAGTCAGTGCTTTAGCACAGAAAAATAGTAAAAGTGTCTAAATGCGAAGGCCGAAGGCCGAGCTCCGCGTAAGGCCGAAGGCCCGAAGCGTCCAGTATGTTAGTGCTTTAACACAGAATAATAGTACAAGGGTCTAAATGCGAAGACCGAAGGCCGAGCTCCGCGTAGGGCCGAAGGCCCGAAGCGTCCAGGATTTAAGTGCTATAACACAGAACAATAGTAAAAGTGTCTAAATGCGAAGGCCGAAGGCCGAGCTCCGCGTAGGACCGAAGGCCCGAAGCGTCCAGGATTTAAGCACTATAACACAAAACAATAGCACAAGTGTCTAAATGCGAAGGCCGAAGGCCGAGCTCCGCGTAGGGCCGAAGGCCCGAAGCGTCCAGGACATCAGTGTTTTAGCACAGAACAATAATACAAGTGTCTAAATGCGAAGGCCGAAGGCCGAGCTCCGCGTAGGGCCGAAGGCCCGAAGCGTCCAGGATGTTAGTGCTTTAACACAGAACAATAGTACAAGTGTCTAAATGCGAAGGCCGAAGGCCCGAAGCGTCCAGGATTTAAGTGCTTTAACATAGAACAGTAGTACAAGTGTCTAAATGCGAAGGCCGAGCTCCGCGTAGGACCGAAGGCCCGAAGCGTGCAGGACATCAGTGCTAAAGCACAGAAAAATAGTACAAGTGTCTAAATGCGAAGGCCGAAGGCCGAGCTTCACGTAGGGCCGAAGGCCCGAAGCGTCCAGGATTTAAGTGCTATAACACAGAACAATAGTACAAGTGTCTAAATGCGAAGGCCGAAGCGTCCAGGATGTCAGTGGTTAAACACAGAACTGACAGACTGGACGCTTCGGGCCTTCGGCCCTACGCGGAGCTCGGCCTTCGGCCTTCGCGTTTAGACACTTGTAATATTGTTCTGTTTTAAAGCACTGACATCCTGGACACTTCTTGCCTTCGGCCTTACGTAGAGCGCAGCCTTCGACCTTCGCATTTAGTTAGACTCTTGTACTATTGCTTTGTGTTTGAATACCGAATTCGCACATCTCGCGAATGCGTGATGTATTATAATAATTTTGGATAATATCTAAATTTTATCTGTAAAGATTATTTGGGGTCATAATGATTCACTGTATCTAGATGAACTTGAATGCGGCATTTGATGGGTAATTTAAAAATAATTAATTACAGCGTCACACCTATTTAAATAATTAAATGATCAATTCATTTTGGAGTAATGAATGTAACGATTAGGTACAATTTTTTGTGTAAATAACACACCAAAATTACGAGAATAGATATTTTATACGGGTAATACACGTTTTATAGCAAACTCGTTCGTGTCTTTCCTGTAGCCATCGCATTTAAGGGAATCTAAAAGCATTTTTTTACGCAGCACCTTTACAGGCAGAATATTTCATTCAATACTTGAGACTCAAATGAGAAAAACGGGATATATATGAACCACAGTCGTTACCTTTTATAGTACCTATTGTCCACAGAAGTGACCATTTCTAAATTATGTTTTACCCATTACATCAGAAAGTACCTAACTAAGATTACTATATACTTACTAGCATTAGGAACTCGGGATTGTCAAGCAGCCGTCATACGTTATATTATGTGTTCTATCAAAGTAACTCGCGCCGCCGCGCCGCCGCGCCGCCTTAGATGCTAATGCATTATTTGAGGAGATGAGCATGTATTACTATGGTGAATGTAGTATTAAAAGAACCGTTATTGCTTTATCTTACTATTTCAAGTATATTTTGTCAGTTTTGCGCCCTATTTTTCGCACACGGTGGCCTCAAACAAGAGCAGTGATAAAAATTCTGTAATAACTGTCACATTTTTATGTTTTAGCAGCTTATTATAATTCCACGTACTTTATTTTACTCATATTTCATTAAAATAAAATAAGATCTATCAAATGGCACAAATTTTACCGAAATCGGTTAATGGGCTGATGAGTCATTACTAAATGAACACTGAAAATAGGGGTCATTTTAGCTCTGAATACGTCGTGTCTAGCGCAGAATCAGCGCCATTTATGTCAGCGGCACGTACTGTTCCTAGTAATGGCTACTTTCTTCTATATATCTATATCAAAACTATGTTTGTAGGTATTATAGTTTATGAGATATAAGCCGCCGCGCCATAACACTTTTCGTTACATTTGGTTTTTGGTCCGGCACCTCTACTACGGCTTTTTAAAGACGTTTCACGTCAAAAAAATGTAATCTTGATGACCTTAGGGAGAGGAGGCACCAGGGTCTAGAAATGCTTAGGGCATCAAAATATCTTAATCCGGCACTGCTTCGGACTTAACCCGACGTACGTGTCGCGCTGTACGCGTTCCAAAGCCGGGCGCCTTCGGCGCCCTCATACTCAGAGCGTCGGGAGTAGCCCGACGTACGTGTCGCGCTGTACGCGTTCCAAAGCCGGGCGCCTTCGGCGCCCTCATACTCAGAGCGTCGGGAGTAGCCCGACGTACGTGACACGCTGTACGCATTCCACCTCCGGCGTACGTTACACCTCCGGCGCCCTCATACTAAGAGCGTCGGGCGTAACGTACGCGTTCCAAAGCCGGGCGCCTCCCTCATACTCAAAGCGTCGGGCGTAACCCGACGTACGTGACACGCTGTACGCTTGCCAAAGTTGGGAGCCGAAGGCACCCTCATACTCAAAGCATCGGGCTAAGCCCGACGCACGTGGCGCGCTAAATGCGTTCCAAAGCCGGGCTCCTTCGGCGCCCTCATACTAAAAGAGTCGGGAATTGCCCGACGTATGTGGCGCACTGCACGCGGTCCAAAGCTAGGCGACTTAGACTTTCTCATACTAAAAGAGTCGGGCGTAGTCGGACTACTACAAATCGCGCTCTAAAAAGTATGAAACAATAAGATTATTTTAAGAAATTACCATGCAGGAAATTATAAATGTTATAATTTTTTTAATAAAAAAATACAGCGTAATGTATTGTAATTTACAATTTTTTTTATATTTAGCAGCTTACTGACACAAACCGAATTCCGCGCGGGCGGAGCCGCGGGCACAGCTAGTGTTGAAATAAAGTAC
This sequence comes from Cydia fagiglandana, assembly GCF_963556715.1. Classification (NCBI taxonomy): domain Eukaryota; kingdom Metazoa; phylum Arthropoda; class Insecta; order Lepidoptera; family Tortricidae; genus Cydia; species Cydia fagiglandana. Next base: position 3,491,280 of record NC_085959.1, read on the forward strand.
TTTTCTTTTTTAGCAAGTTGTATGAAGTTTTAAGTCAATTGGATTTTGATGTTGGTTGCTGAAATTACTTTTCTTGTATTCTCATAATTAGGTACCTATGCCTTTATACAAAGATTCAAGTTCCGCACTCACAAAATATCTGATCTCCATACAAACTTTCAACCCCTTTCTCACCACTTTGGGGGATGATTTTCAAAAATGCTTGAATTAGTTTTCATGTTTTTTAATTTAATACCTTTTTTTGCAAAAAGTTCAAGTTTCTAGCTTAAAATTAAATTTACACCCAAAGACGAACTTTCATCCACTTTTTTAACCCCCTTAGGGGTTGCAATAACTTTTTTTTGTAATCGGCTATTATGTCTTTCTAAGAAGTTTCAAAGCATTTGTAATGGATTCAAACTTTGAACCCCATTTTAACCCTGTTAGGGGATGAATTTTACAAATCGCTGAAATCGCTTTTATTGTCTTCTAATAATATCCCCAAATACAAAGATTCAGATCCCGCGCTCGAAAAAATGTATGATACCCATACAAACTTTCAACCCCGTTTTCACCACCATAGGGGATGAATTTTCAAAAACGCTGAAATTAGTTTTCTTGTATTTTAATTTAAAACGTTATTACAAAGTTTCAAGATCCTAGCTTAAAATAAAATTTGCACCCGAAGACGAACTTTCATCCCCTTTTTAACCCCCTTAGGGGTTGAATTTCCAAAAACGTTGCAATCACTTTTTTTTGTAATGGGCTATTATGCCTTTCTAAGAAGCTTCAAAGCATTTATAATGGATTTAAATTTTCAACCCCTTTTTAACCCTGTTAGGGGATGAATTTTACAAAACCCTGAAATCACTTTTCTCGTCTTCTAATAATATCCCTAAATACAAAGATTCAACTCAACCACTGGAAAAAAATGTTGATTTCCATACGAACTTTTAACCCCTTTTTACAATCTTAGGGGATGAATTTTCAATAACGCTAAAATTCGTTTTCTTGTATTTTAATAATATATCTTTTAACGAAGTTTCAAATTCCTAGCTCAAAAGAAAACTTTAACCCCATACAAATTTTCACCCCATTTTTAACCCTGTTAGGGGATGAATTTTACAAAACGCTGAAATTACTTTTATTGCCTTCTAATAATATCCCCAAATACAAAGACTCAAGTCCCGCAATAGAAAAAAAAATTCATATCAATACAAACTTTCAACCCCTTTTGCACCACCTTGGGGGATGAATTTTCTAAAACGCTGAAATTAGTTTTCTTGTATTTGAATTTGATACTTTTTTACAAAGTTTCAAGTTCCTAGCTTAAAATGAAATTTGCACCCGAAGACGAACTTTCATCCCCTTTTTAACCCCCTTAGGGGTTGAATTTGCAAAAACGTTGCAATCACTTTTTTTGTAATGGGCTATTATGCCTTTCTAAGAAGTTTCAAAGCATTTATAATGGATTAAAATTTTCAACCCCTTTTTAACCCTGTTAGGGGATGAATTTTACAAAACACTGAAATTACTTTTCTCGTCTTCTAATAATATCCTTAAATACAAAGATTCAACTCAACCACTCGAAAAAAATTTTTATTTCCATACAAACTGTCAACCCCTTTTTCACCACCTTAGGGGATGAATTTTCAAAAACGCTGAAATGAGTTTTCTCGTATTTTAATAATATATCTTTTTACGAAGTTACAAATTCCTAGCATAAAAGAAAACTTTAACCCCATACAAATTTTCATCCCCTTTTTAACCCCCTTAGGGGTTGAATTTCTCAAAATCGCTTCTTATCTCTTGTACACTTTATAAATGCAATCTGGTGTGCAAATTTCAACTTTCTGGCTTTTGTAGTTTCGGCTCTGCGTTGATGAATCAGTCAGTCAGTCAGTCAGTCAGGACATTTGCATTTATATACAGGGTGAAATTTAATTCACTGGCCAAATTGAAACAACCGAAAGAGCTCGAAAAAATATTAAACACGTGTTTTTTCTTTTAATACCGCTCAGTACATTTTTTTCGAAATAACTCATCATCAAGTTGTCCTAAAAACCTCGTACGTTATGGTGAACCGACTTCTACCCACTACACTCGCTTTTATCTTATCAGTTAAGGTCATTGACACCCGCCCCTCCCGCTGTTTGCAATCGCGTCACCAATTATGAACCCTATTGCAGCGAGATTACCTACATAAGTTGCTAATTTTTCCTTTCATATTAACGGGCTTTTAATCTAAAATGTTATTTTTAATCTAAAATGTTATTTCTGACTAATGAATGATTATTAACAAAACGTCCGTGGCTTAAAAACAATGAGCAAAAACTAGGTCAGGAATCTTTGCATTCAGGCGTATTTAAAAAATTGAATCAACTTACGTACATTTGATTAACAATCGACGCAATTAACGAAAGTCCCACGAGATGGTACTCTTGGATTCAATCCTTGTCTGCGAAGGCGTGGAACGGATTCCATTTGTGCACCACGTAAACACTCAACACTTAATAAATAACACACCGTACCACTTCGTAATATTCCCGGTTCGAAAACATTTTTTTAACCTTAGTACGCGCGCGATGTTTTAAGGTTGGCGAGTGACGAGTGACTAATCATTTATGCTTACCGTTATGTTTACCGCTAGCGCGGAATGGTTTAGTTTAGACTACCCTCGAAATTGATAAACCTGCCTAACATCGCCAACACTAACGGGGTGGACTCTATTGCAACGATTATAAGGTTTAGTGAAGGTCAGATAAGGGTTTTGCTGATGTTGTTGTTAAAACCTACTATAAGGTTTGTTTACATTTGTGGTAATAGGGTGACCACGACTCATGGAAAATATTTAAAAATTGAAAAATGAAAATTAAAAAAAAGTGTACTCTTTTTTTTCGCTAAATAGGTTCCTTAAGTGTAACCTAGTGCCGGGAATGAATTTGGCCAGTGAATTAAATTTCACCCTGTATATAGTTAGAAGAAGACTAGCTGTTGCCCGCGACTTCGTCCGCGTGGAATCTTATCTTCAACATTTTACATCTAATTTATTATCCAATAATTTTCATATCCAAGCAATGTTGAAATTAAGTTTTTTCTTTTTTAGCAAGTTGTATGAAGTTTTAAGTCAAGTGGATTTTGATGTTGGTTGCTGAAATTACTTTTCTTGTATTCTCATAATAGGTAGGTAACCTATGCCCTTATACAAAGATTCAAGTTCCGCATTCCGCACTCACAAAATATCTGATCTCCATACAAACTTTCAACCCCTTTCTCACCAACTTGGGGGATGATTTTCAAAAATGCTTGGATTAGTTTTCATGTTTTTTAATTTAATACCTTTTTTTGCAAAAAGTTCAAGTTCCTAGCTTAAAATTAAATGTACACCCCAAGACGCACTTTCATCCCCTTTTTAACCCCCTTAGCGGTTGAATTTCCAAAAACGTTGCAATTACTTTTTTTGTAATCGGCTATTATGTCTTTCTAAGAAGTTTCAAAGCATTTGTAATGGATTCAAACTTTGAACCCCATTTAAACCCTGTTAGGGGATGAATTTTACAAATCGCTGAAATCACTTTTATTGTCTTCTAATAATATCCCCAAATACAAATATTCCAATCCCGCGCTCGAAAAAATGCATGATATCCATACAAACATTCAACCCCGTTTTCACCACCATAGGGGATGAATTTTCAAAAACGCTGAAATTAGTTTTCTTGTATTTTAATATAATACCTTTTTGCAGTTTCAAGTTCCTAGCTTAAAATAAAATTTGCACCCGAAGACGAACTTTCATCCCCTTTTTAACCCCCTTAGGGGTTGAATTTCCAAAAACGTTGCAATCACTTTTTTTTGTAATGGGCTATTATGCCTTTCTAAGAATTTTCAAAGCATTTGTAATGGATTTAAACTTTGAAACCCATTTCAACCCTGTTAGGGGATGAATTTTACAAAACGCTGCAATTACTTTTATTGTCTTCTAATAGTATCCCCAAATACAAAGATTCAAGTCCCGCGCTCGAAAAAATGTTTGATATCCATACAAACTTTCAACTCCTTTTTCACCACCTTAGGGGATGAATTTTCAAAAACGCTGAAATGAGTATTCTTGTATTTTAATTTAAAACGTTTTTACATAGTTTCAAGTTCCTTGCTTAAAATAAAATTTGCACCCGCAGACGAACTTCCATCCCCTTTTTAACCCCCTTAGGGGTTGAATTTCTAAGAACGTTGCAATCACTTTTTTTTGTAATCGGCTATTATGCCTTTCTAAGAATTTTCAAAGCATTTGTAATCTTATCTTCAACATTTTACATCTTTAGTACATATAATTTTCATATCCAAGCAATTTTGAAATAAAGTACTTTTCTTTTTTAGCAAGTTGTATGAAGTTTTGAGTCAATTGGATTTTGATGTTGGTTGCTGAAATTACTTTTCTTGTATTCTCATAATTAGGTACCTATGCCTTTATACAAAGATTCAAGTTCCGCACTCACAAAATATCTGATCTCCATACAAACTTTCAACCCCTTTCTCACCACTTTGGGGGATGATTTTCAAAAATGCTTGAATTAGTTTTCATGTTTTTTAATTTAATATATTTTTTTGCAAAAAGTTCAAGTTCCTAGCTTAAAATTAAATTTACACCCAAAGACGAACTTTCATCCCCTTTTTTAACCCCCTTAGGGGTTGCAATAACTTTCTTTTGTTATCGGCTATTATGTCTTTCTAAGAAATTTCAAAGCATTTGTAATGGATTCAAACTTTGAACCCCATTTTAACCCTGTTAGGGGATGAATTTTACAAATCGCTGAAATCGCTTTTATTGTCTTCTAATAATATCCCCAACTACAAAGATTCAGATCCCGCGCTCGAAAAAATGTATGATATCCATACAAACTTTCAACCCCGTTTTCACCACCATAGGGGATGAATTTTCAAAAACGCTGAAATTAGTTTTCTTGTATTTTAATTTAAAACGTTATTACAAAGTTTCAAGATCCTAGCTTAAAATAAAATTTGCACCCGAAGACGAACTTTCATCCCCTTTTTAACCCCCTTAGGGGTTGAATTTCCAAAAACGTTGCAATCACTTTTTTTTGTAATGGGCTATTATGCCTTTCTAAGAAGTTTCAAAGCATTTATAATGGATTAAAATTTTCAACCCCTTTTTAACCCTGTTAGGGGATGAATTTTACAAAACACTGAAATTACTTTTCTCGTCTTCTAATAATATCCTTAAATACAAAGATTCAACTCAACCACTCGAAAAAATTTTTTATTTCCATACAAACTGTCAACCCCTTTTTCACCACCTTAGGGGATGAATTTTCAAAAACGCTGAAATGAGTTTTCTCGTATTTTAATAATATATCTTTTTACGAAGTTACAAATTCCTAGCATAAAAGAAAACTTTAACCCCATACAAATTTTCATCCCCTTTTTAACCCCCTTAGGGGTTGAATTTCTCAAAATCGCTTCTTATCTCTTGTACACTTTATAAATGCAATCTGGTGTGCAAATTTCAACTTTCTGGCTTTTGTAGTTTCGGCTCTGCGTTGATGAATCAGTCAGTCAGTCAGTCAGTCAGGACATTTGCATTTATATATATAGTTAGAAGAAGACTAGCTGTTGCCCGCGACTTCGTCCGCGTGGAATCTTATCTTCAACATTTTACATCTAATTTATTATCCAATAATTTTCATATCCAAGCAATGTTGAAATTAAGTTTTTTCTTTTTTAGCAAGTTGTATGAAGTTTTAAGTCAAGTGGATTTTGATGTTGGTTGCTGAAATTACTTTTCTTGTATTCTCATAATAGGTAGGTAACCTATGCCCTTATACAAAGATTCAAGTTCCGCATTCCGCACTCACAAAATATCTGATCTCCATACAAACTTTCAACCCCTTTCTCACCAACTTGGGGGATGATTTTCAAAAATGCTTGGATTAGTTTTCATGTTTTTTAATTTAATACCTTTTTTTGCAAAAAGTTCAAGTTCCTAGCTTAAAATTAAATGTACACCCCAAGACGCACTTTCATCCCCTTTTTAACCCCCTTAGCGGTTGAATTTCCAAAAACGTTGCAATTACTTTTTTTTGTAATCGGCTATTATGTCTTTCTAAGAAGTTTCAAAGCATTTGTAATGGATTCAAACTTTGAACCCCATTTAAACCCTGTTAGGGGATGAATTTTACAAATCGCTGAAATCACTTTTATTGTCTTCTAATAATATCCCCAAATACAAATATTCCAATCCCGCGCTCGAAAAAATGCATGATATCCATACAAACATTCAACCCCGTTTTCACCACCATAGGGGATGAATTTTCAAAAACGCTGAAATTAGTTTTCTTGTATTTTAATATAATACCTTTTTGCAGTTTCAAGTTCCTAGCTTAAAATAAAATTTGCACCCGAAGACGAACTTTCATCCCCTTTTTAACCCCCTTAGGGGTTGAATTTCCAAAAACGTTGCAATCACTTTTTTTTGTAATGGGCTATTATGCCTTTCTAAGAATTTTCAAAGCATTTGTAATGGATTTAAACTTTGAAACCCATTTCAACCCTGTTAGGGGATGAATTTTACAAAACGCTGCAATTACTTTTATTGTCTTCTAATAGTATCCCCAAATACAAAGATTCAAGTCCCGCGCTCGAAAAAATGTTTGATATCCATACAAATTTTCAACTCCTTTTTCACCACCTTAGGGGATGAATTTTCAAAAACGCTGAAATGAGTATTCTTGTATTTTAATTTAAAACGTTTTTACATAGTTTCAAGTTCCTTGCTTAAAATAAAATTTGCACCCGCAGACGAACTTCCATCCCCTTTTTAACCCCCTTAGGGGTTGAATTTCTAAGAACGTTGCAATCACTTTTTTTTGTAATCGGCTATTATGCCTTTCTAAGAATTTTCAAAGCATTTGTAATGGATTTAAACTTTGAAACCCATTTTAACCCTGTTAGGGGATGAATTTTACAAAACGCTGCAATTACTTTTATTGTCTTCTAATAGTATCCCCAAATACAATAAAGATTCAAGTCCCGCGCTCGAAAAAATGTTTGATATCCATACAAATTTTCAACTCCTTTTTCACCACCTTAGGGGATGAATTTTCAAAAACGCTGAAATGAGTATTCTTGTATTTTAATTTAAAACGTTTTTACAAAGTTTCAAGTTCCTTGCTTAAAATAAAATTTGCACCCGAAGACGAACTTCCATCCCCTTTTTAACCCCCTTAGGGGTTGAAATTCCAAAAACGTTGCAATCACTTTTTTTTTGTAATCGGCTATTATGCCTTTCTAAAAAGTTTCAAAAGCATTTGTAATGGATTCAAACTTTCAACCCCTTTTTAACCCTGTTAGGGGATGAATTTTACAAAACGCTGAAATTACTTCTCCTGTCTTCTAATAATATCCCTAAATACAAAGATTCAAGTCCACTACTTGAAATTTTTTTTGATATCCATACAAACTTTCAACCCCTTTTTCGCCACCTTAGGGGATGAATTTTCAAAAACGCTGTAATTACTTTTCTTGTATTTTATTTATATATCTTTTTACGAAGTTTTATATTCCTAGCTTAAAAGAAAACTTTAACCCCATACAAACTTTCATCCCCTTTTAACCCCCTTAGGGGTTGAATTTCTCATAATCGCTTCTTATCTCTTGTACACTTTATAAATGCAATCTGGTGTGCAAATTTCAACTTTCTGGCTTTTGTAGTTTCGGCTCTGCGTTGATGAATCAGTCAGTCAGTCAGTCAGTCAGTCAGGACACTTGCATTTATATATATAGATAGACTAGCTGTTGCCCGCGACTTCGTCCGCGTGGAATCTTATCTTCAACATTTTACATCTTTAGTACATATAATTTTCATATCCAAGCAATTTTGAAATAAAGTACTTTTCTTTTTTAGCAAGTTGTATGAAGTTTTGAGTCAATTGGATTTTGATGTTGGTTGCTGAAATTACTTTTCTTGTATTCTCATAATTAGGTACCTATGCCTTTATACAAAGATTCAAGTTCCGCACTCACAAAATATCTGATCTCCATACAAACTTTCAACCCCTTTCTCACCACTTTGGGGGATGATTTTCAAAAATGCTTGAATTAGTTTTCATGTTTTTTAATTTAATATATTTTTTTGCAAAAAGTTCAAGTTCCTAGCTTAAAATTAAATTTACACCCAAAGACGAACTTTCATCCCCTTTTTTAACCTCCTTAGGGGTTGCAATAACTTTTTTTTGTTATCGGCTATTATGTCTTTCTAAGAAATTTCAAAGCATTTGTAATGGATTCAAACTTTGAACCCCATTTTAACCCTGTTAGGGGATGAATTTTACAAATCGCTGAAATCGCTTTTATTGTCTTCTAATAATATCCACAACTACAAAGATTCAGATCCCGCGCTCGAAAAAATGTATGATATCCATACAAACTTTCAACCCCGTTTTCACCACCATAGGGGATGAATTTTCAAAAACGCTGAAATTAGTTTTCTTGTATTTTAATTTAAAACGTTATTACAAAGTTTCAAGATCCTAGCTTAAAATAAAATTTGCACCCGAAGACGAACTTTCATCCCCTTTTTAACCCCCTTAGGGGTTGAATTTCCAAAAACGTTGCAATCACTTTTTTTTGTAATGGGCTATTATGCCTTTCTAAGAAGTTTCAAAGCATTTATAATGGATTAAAATTTTCAACCCCTTTTTAACCCTGTTAGGGGATGAATTTTACAAAACACTGAAATTACTTTTCTCGTCTTCTAATAATATCCTTAAATACAAAGATTCAACTCAACCACTCGAAAAAATTTTTTATTTCCATACAAACTGTCAACCCCTTTTTCACCACCTTAGGGGATGAATTTTCAAAAACGCTGAAATGAGTTTTCTCGTATTTTAATAATATATCTTTTTACGAAGTTACAAATTCCTAGCATAAAAGAAAACTTTAACCCCATACAAATTTTCATCCCCTTTTTAACCCCCTTAGGGGTTGAATTTCTCAAAATCGCTTCTTATCTCTTGTACACTTTATAAATGCAATCTGGTGTGCAAATTTCAACTTTCTGGCTTTTGTAGTTTCGGCTCTGCGTTGATGAATCAGTCAGTCAGTCAGTCAGTCAGGACATTTGCATTTATATATATAGTTAGAAGAAGACTAGCTGTTGCCCGCGACTTCGTCCGCGTGGAATCTTATCTTCAACATTTTACATCTAATTTATTATCCAATAATTTTCATATCCAAGCAATGTTGAAATTAAGTTTTTTCTTTTTTAGCAAGTTGTATGAAGTTTTAAGTCAAGTGGATTTTGATGTTGGTTGCTGAAATTACTTTTCTTGTATTCTCATAATAGGTAGGTAACCTATGCCCTTATACAAAGATTCAAGTTCCGCATTCCGCACTCACAAAATATCTGATCTCCATACAAACTTTCAACCCCTTTCTCACCAACTTGGGGGATGATTTTCAAAAATGCTTGGATTAGTTTTCATGTTTTTTAATTTAATACCTTTTTTTGCAAAAAGTTCAAGTTCCTAGCTTAAAATTAAATGTACACCCCAAGACGCACTTTCATCCCCTTTTTAACCCCCTTAGCGGTTGAATTTCCAAAAACGTTGCAATTACTTTTTTTGTAATCGGCTATTATGTCTTTCTAAGAAGTTTCAAAGCATTTGTAATGGATTCAAACTTTGAACCCCATTTAAACCCTGTTAGGGGATGAATTTTACAAATCGCTGAAATCACTTTTATTGTCTTCTAATAATATCCCCAAATACAAATATTCCAATCCCGCGCTCGAATAAATGCATGATATCCATACAAACATTCAACCCCGTTTTCACCACCATAGGGGATGAATTTTCAAAAACGCTGAAATTAGTTTTCTTGTATTTTAATATAATACCTTTTTGCAGTTTCAAGTTCCTAGCTTAAAATAAAATTTGCACCCGAAGACGAACTTTCATCCCCTTTTTAACCCCCTTAGGGGTTGAATTTCCAAAAACGTTGCAATCACTTTTTTTTGTAATGGGCTATTATGCCTTTCTAAGAATTTTCAAAGCATTTGTAATGGATTTAAACTTTGAAACCCATTTCAACCCTGTTAGGGGATGAATTTTACAAAACGCTGCAATTACTTTTATTGTCTTCTAATAGTATCCCCAAATACAAAGATTCAAGTCCCGCGCTCGAAAAAATGTTTGATATCCATACAAACTTTCAACTCCTTTTTCACCACCTTAGGGGATGAATTTTCAAAAAGGCTGAAATGAGTATTCTTGTATTTTAATTTAAAACGTTTTTACATAGTTTCAAGTTCCTTGCTTAAAATAAAATTTGCACCCGCAGACGAACTTCCATCCCCTTTCTAACCCCCTTAGGGGTTGAATTTCTAAGAACGTTGCAATCACTTTTTTTTGTAATCGGCTATTATGTCTTTCTAAGAAGTTTCAAAGCATTTGTAATGGATTCAAACTTTGAACCCCATTTTAACCCTGTTAGGGGATGAATTTTACAAATCGCTGAAATCGCTTTTATTGTCTTCTAATAATATCCCCAACTACAAAGATTCAGATCCCGCGCTCGAAAAAATGTATGATATCCATACAAACTTTCAACCCCGTTTTCACCACCATAGGGGATGAATTTTCAAAAACGCTGAAATTAGTTTTCTTGTATTTTAATTTAAAACGTTATTACAAAGTTTCAAGATCCTAGCTTAAAATAAAATTTGCACCCGAAGACGAACTTTCATCCCCTTTTTAACCCCCTTAGGGGTTGAATTTCCAAAAACGTTGCAATCACTTTTTTTTGTAATGGGCTATTATGCCTTTCTAAGAAGCTTCAAAGCATTTATAATGGATTTAAATTTTCAACCACTTTTTAACCCTGTTAGGGGATGAATTTTACAAAACCCTGAAATCACTTTTCTCATCTTCTAATAATATCCCTAAATACAAAGATTCAACTCAACCACTGGAAAAAAATGTTGATTTCCATACGAACTTTCAACCCCTTTTTACAATCTTAGGGGATGAATTTTCAAAAACGCTAAAATTCGTTTTCTTGTATTTTAATAATATATCTTTTAACGAAGTTTCAAATTCCTAGCTCAAAAGAAAACTTTAACCCCATACAAACTTTCACCCCATTTTTAACCCTGTTAGGGGATGAATTTTACAAAACGCTGAAATTACTTTTATTGTCTTCTAATAATATCCCCAAATACAAAGATTCAAGCCCCGCGCTCGAAAAATTTTTTGATATCCATACAAACTTTCAACCCCTTTTGCACCACCTTGGGGGATGAATTTTCTAAAACTCTGAAATTAGTTTTCTTGTCTTTGAATTTGATACTTTTTTACAAAGTTTCAAGTTTCTAACTTAAAATAAAATTTGCACCCGAAGACGAACTTTCATCCCCTTTTTAACCCCCTTAGGGGTTGAATTTCCAAAAACGTTGCAATCACTTTTTTTTGTAATTGGCTATTATGCCTTTCTACGAAGTTTCAAAGCATGTGTAATGGATTAAAATTTTCAACCCCTTTTTAACCCTGTTAGGGGATGAATTTTACAAAACGCTGAAATTACTTTTCCTTTCTTCTAATAATATCCCTAAATACAAAGATTCAAGTCCACTACTTGAAATTTTTTTTGATATCCATACAAACTTTCAACCCCTTTTTCGCCACCTTAGGGGATGAATTTTCAAAAACGCTGTAATTACTTTTCTTGTATTTTATTAATATATCTTTTTACGAAGTTTTAAATTCCTAGCTTAAAAGAAAACTTTAACCCCATACAAATATTTCATCCCCTTTTAACCCCCTTAGGGGTTGAATTTCTCAAAATCGCTTCTTATCTCTTGTACACTTTATAAATGCAATCTGGTGTGCAAATTTCAACTTTCTGGATTTTGTAGTTTCGGCTCTGCGTTGATGAATCAGTCAGTCAGTCAGTCAGTCAGTCAGGACACTTGCATTTATATATATAGATAGATAGATAACAAACCCCGAAAAATCTGCCCAAAATCACATAGGTACTAAAAATCACTTCCAGGTTTGTCCAAGTTTTCCGATATTTCGTCTTTAAACAAATTTAATTTTTATAAATTAAAATACTGCGCAAATTTATGCAATAATTCGGAAAATGGATTAGTTTTACTATTGAAATAATATACAGGAACAAATAGAATTTGTTTAATAAAATTATGCATACAATTTGATGTTTAAGTTGTGTGTGTTTATCTGCATCACTATCATGAATCTAGCAAATAACTGGATCTGGCATGAAAGGTGGGGGGGGGCAGGGACTGAACAGGATAGTCTTATGTATCCTTCAGTAGGAGTAGCAGCGAAAGAGCTATTATTGTTTGTCCTTCTCTGCTACTCCTACTGCAAGATACATAAGTCTATCCCGTTCGTAATCCAGTTATACCAAATTCATGACAAAACGGCAATCATATAGTTGGCGTCTGGGGCCGGTTCCCCCACGGTTCGTACATTCAAGGCTACCCTTTGAACACATTTAGGTACCTACACATAATAAGTATGAGATTTTGAACGCCGATTTTTATTTTGTTGTATTTTTATTTATTTTTGCCAGATTTTAATAAAGTTTGGTGCATTGCATAGATAGAGTTCCCTGTGTACAATATAAGCACAATATTTAATCTTCCTCCGAGTTACGGAAACGTAGTCGAGGAGCTTATAATCAAAACCTGATTTGTCACAAAAAAATTAAAGTTTAGTTAACGTTATAAGTATATATGTTTATTTATTTCTTTGTTTTTATCAATAAAGATATCATAACTATAGTAAGTATATATGTATATACAACATTAAAAATACCACCAATATAAAATTTTTCATTTTCGTTACTGCATAAATCTTATTTGCCTCTAGTATTATATTTTTTATAGCGGGATCATTTGCAAAAACTTATTATCCAGAAAAATTTGTCATGCAAAAAGTGATTTGTCAATTTAGCTACTGGCTAGTCTATTTTGCCGCCATTTTGCCTAAGGAGAAAACACTTGTTTGGTTTGATGTAAACTTTCTTACGTCAAACCCCTGGTAGTACCATGCTTTATGGGAAACGGTCGATGAGATAGTTCAGATCCGGAAACCGCTACCAACTTTTAGTATGTTGTTGGGCATGGCATTGGGTCTCCAAAACTGCCGGGAGACAGCGGCGCCGGCCATCTACTTCAGCGGAATGACGTCATCAAAATGACTCCCGCCTCGTTGCGAATATTGCATATTGTACCAAGTCAAGTCAAGTCAAAAATACTTTATTCATGTAGGCCTAGTAACAAGCACTCATGAACGTTTTACGTAATAATATATTATCTTAAGCTAATTATCAGAGCAATTTATTGAAGTTAATATTATTCCATAGTAATATTGGATTATTATTAAATTAATACCCAAACTATGCATGGCACATAATCGTGTGGGGTATTGAATAAAAGCCAATTAAATATGCTGTATTTCATTTAATACCGTATGTGAGTGATTCTCAAGAAGTGGCATCGACAGGTTAAAGTTAATGAATTTTTTTTTTTGTATTTTTTTTACAAATAAGAATGAAAAATATGTTTTACTACTTCAAGTACCCCAAATTTTCAAAAGGGAACGGAAAATGAAGAAGTTAGTTTCAAGACTTACAATAACCTATACATTGAACACAGGTTAAAGTTAAGCAAGTTACAGTGAAAAATACGTTCAATTTTATTTTTTCCCTTGAAGGGATAATAATACGTTTGTCTCACTTTTAGCATGGATGAATAAACCTTCATACAATATTAAAATTACATTATTACATTAGGCCCCATACTGACAACACGGGACAGATTGTCCTGGCGCAGACGCACAAGAAGGCCTGACCCCAAATGAAGTTGGGAATAGGGCAGGATCATGATGATGACATTTAGGCCCATACCAAATTCTTAAAATAATCGAGACAAGTTAACTTTAACATTCCGTTACAAAACCCCAGATGTCTGCCTTTAACCACTTGTATCTACGAAACTACGACACTTGGGTCGTAATGGTACCAGTCAGATGCAATACAACGCATGTACAAGTTGGTACAGGTTAACAGTGAAAATATCCTTGGACAAACTTCGTGCGTGAATATTGTTGTAAAAAAAATCCCACCAAAAACATAAATGTAAAAAAGGAGAGCCAAGTTCAATACAAAAATTATGCTTGGCTGTGGGCTCGCCGCAAAAAGAATGGAGATCTAAATGAGTGCCACTGCCAAGTTCTATGCAAAATCCAAATATGTATTTATAGGAACAAAATAACATTATAAACAAGTATTAAACTCTATTTCTTTGCTTTATTGGATACCTATAACAATTGCTGTTATTTAAAAAATCTTAAAGTAGGTTAGATTTGACTTGGCCAGTTTTCATTATATCAATCATTTTATATATATTGTAATTCTGATAAAACCTGGCCAAGCCAAATCTAACCTACTTTAAGATCTCACATTTTTTTAAATAACAGCAATTGTTATAGGCAGGGGTCGGACAAAAAGTGCGGATGACGTAAAAATGACGTAATCTTGCACACAGGATGATGTTTGAGTTTGTATTTAAACTTCCGTGTGACATGTAGTAACAAAGTAGTATTAATGAAGTAACAAAATAATCGTAAATAAATCCATGGAATTAATAATACAGGTGGTAGGGTGATGTAGTGAATAAAATAAATTTCACGAATAAATGTCTTTTAATATTGCTTACCTTCGTTGGTATATCTTGATTACAGCAAGAGCAGTATACGTGTTTGTCACGTACCTCCAAAAACGGAAAATTGCCACAATATTCGAGTAAAGATGACATTTTAAAGCGTTTTCTTATACATTAGTAAATATAAATTTTAGCTAAATATAATCGTGAAGATACAATAGCTAGACAATAACGAAGTCAATTTATTGTTCATCTGATTGACAATGTGTCAGTCAAAAACGTACTTACTCATTTCAAGTGGCGATATCGTTTAATAAAGAGGTTGATAAATGATAAGTGATAATTGTTTATGAAAATCAAAAATACTATTTGAAATCATCCTATAAGTGGTTTGACGTCATCCGCACTTTTTGTACGACCCCTGGTTATAGGTATCCAATAAAGCAAAGAAATAGAGTTTAATACTTGTTTATAATGTTATTTTGATCCTATAAATACATATTTGGATTTTGCATAGAACTTGGCAGTGGCACTCATTTAGATCTCCATTCTTTTTGCGGCGAGCCCCACAGCCAAGCATAATTTTTGTATTGAACTTGGCTCTCCTTTTTTACATTTATGTTTTTGGTGGGATATCAATACTTTTTGTAAAGAAAACTAGGCAGGTATTGAGATTTAATGTTTTTTCTTGTTTCCGCTGTATGGTTTTTACTTCTGTTCTTTGTATAATTATGTGGTACCGCGCGCCGCCGACGACACACCGTTGGCCGGTTGTTTAGAGCGTATTAAAAGTTTTTTGTATGGGGACACCACTTATTTTTTGACTAAACTTTATTTTAATATAGCAAATATAATAATACATATATTGGGGTAGTTTCAAATATGTGCTTGTAACGGTTCCAATGCTACAATAAAAAAATATTTTTTTGTATGGGGACCCCCCCCTATTTTTTAACTTTTTTTTATTATTAGATTTTTTCCTACGCTTACACACAATAACCGAGCTGGATTCCAAATTTCATCCTTCTAGGTCATCTGGAAGTAGGTTAGGTTTAGGTACTTATATCAGTCCCAATAAAAAATGTTTTTTTTTTTGTATGGGGACCCCCCCTATTTTTAAACTTTATTTTATTTTTAGTTTTTTTCCTACGGTTACACACAATAACCGAGCTGGATTCCAAATTTCATCCTTCTAGGTCATCTGGAAGTAGGTTAGGTTTAGGTACTTATATGTCAGTCCCAATAAAAAGTGTTTTTTTTGTATGGGGACCCCCCCTATTTTTTAACTTTATTTTATTTTTAGATTTTTTCCTACGGTTACACACAATAACCAAGCTGGATTCCAAATTTCATCCTTCTAGGTCATCTGGAAGTAGGTTAGGTTTAGGTACTATAAGTCATAAGTCAGTCTTAAAATATAGGACTTTTTGACCTTCATACCTTTATAACCGTTTGAGCTAGCTTCATGAAATTTGGGCTTCTAGATATCCTTATGGATATAATTAAACACACGTAGTTTTATGTGTTTACGTCAAAGATGTTTTGAGTTATAGAAGGGTCAAAAGTGGCACCAAGTGGTTCGTGTAATATTACACTCGGCGCTGGCTAGTCAGTTCCTTTGCTTGAACTTGGCTTGACACGCTGCCGCGTGTCTAGATATATAAGGCCTGTGCAAAGTATTTTTTTATGTTATTATATAGCATGATATTTTATTTAGGTACATAAATTGATGCTTATAAAATATAAAGAAGTAAAACTGGAAGAGCGATGCTTTTGGACAAGACAGGTTACAGTGAAAAGTGCTACTCTTTATTTTTATAAATATATATAAATATAAGTATTAAATTTAAATAAAAATAAAGAGTTGGCCTCGATAAACATTGTTTTAGTTTATCTTGATACTTTTTTTGTTTCATATGAAAAAGAGCAAATAAAGATACATTTAATTCAAAAACTCGATGACAGGTTAAGATGCCATTATTTTGAGAATCACTCATGTACCAAAATATACAGCAGTTTAAGAGCCATTTACAAAAGAATCAAAATGATGTAAAAAAATATTCGATTATTTGGGTTTTACAACCAAACCAAAAGTCGGACGTTAAAGCAATGTACTACAAAATTACAGACGACATCTTAAGCCATACATTGATATCAATAAAATCAAAATTCGACCAAATATGTGGAAATGATGCATCAAAATGTAGGTATTTGCCAGTACAAATGTATCAAAGTTAAAAAAATCCAAATAGTACATTTTCAAGATAATCCACGTAAGCTTCTAGTATGTTATTAGCAATATAACCTGGGTTCTAAAACTGCCAGGAGACCATCTCTATTGTCCCCAAGTGACGAATAATGACGTCATACAAATAATCACTGCCGAATTTCGTAAAATGTAAATTATAGCTATACTCGTACTATGAGTCTCACATACATGTGTGTTATATGTAATGAAAGGTTAATAAATTTATTATAATTCACTTAAACATTGTTTGTAAAAAAAGTATGGTTTAAGACCTTGGAACAAAGAAACGCCACTTTTTATGGAAAAAGTAGATGTACCTATATCAATTTTATAGCTAAACTAAAATCGACAATAAAATGTTGCGTATGATATTTAAAAAAAACAGTTATTCAACTATACATCACAATTCAAATTTTAAATTTCTGATAAAAACTGGATGTTGTGGACAAAAAACTAAAGCGCGCCAACAAGGCTACCTTAATGCGCTCATATTATGCAAAGAAAGTTCTAGTTATCGAGTATTAAAGTTCATTACATTACATAAAATACATGAAAACATTTTCGAATGGAACCATAATAAAAAAAATAATAATTTGCTTGATAAGTAAGCAAAATATTGTTTCTTATGCATAACACGATTTGTATTGGTAGTTATTCCGAATCATTTTAAAATGATATTACTTAAATGGTATTAGTCTACAATATTCTTATGAATGTAATACGAAATAATCGTTTTTTTTTTTCATTTTATCTCAGTTTGATATCATGACGTCACGGTGTCAAATCAGGTTTTGAATAATATATAGGGTCCCACTGATTAACAGTCCGCCGGACAGTGTAGGCCTGTGAGTTAGAACAAAATTTTGACAGTTTCGAACAACTGACAGGCCGATACCGTCCGGCGGACTGTTAATCAGTTGGCCCCAAGCTCCCATAAAAACAGTTGTTCAGTATGACCTACCTAATAATCCCCGCGCACAATATGGCTAACGGTCCAAAAATGACCCCGTATAATCACACCGTAAATTATTGCAGGTGCCTAAAAAACCGGCCATTTGCGAGTCAGCCTTGCGCACGAAGGGTTCCGTACCATTAAGCAAAAAACGGCAAAAGAATCACGTTTGTTGTATGGGAGCCCCCCTTAAATATTTATTACTTTCTGTTTTTAGTGTTTGATGTTATAGCGGCAAGAGAAATACATCATATATGAAAATTTCAAATGCCTAGCTATCACTGTTCATGAGATACAGCCTGGTGACAGACAGACAGACGGACAGCGGAGTCTTAGTAATAGGGTCCCGTTTTTATTACCCTTTGGGTACGGAACCCTAAAAACAGCCTGTATTTAGCCTGTATTGTGTTTGTGTTGTGTTTTTAAGTATACTTAATATACATATATTCACAATAAATACCTACCTTCTGTTGCAGTTCGAGAACAATGGCGTTGGTGATGGTGTCAGCAATCGTTGTGATTGCGGGGTTGTGGGCACAGCTGCCCTGCATTTCTTGTTCAGTTAGTAAAAAGATACATAAATACTTTCACTGGATCCATCACCATCTTATAATACGATCTCGTTTATTTCGATTTCTAGCTTGGGGGCCTAGCCAACACGACGACCGTTTGCAGAAAACGAAACGAAACTTGAACGATTTCAAACGAAACGAAACAAGATCATTTCCATATACATATTATACATAAAAGTTTATTAAATCTTAGCGTTTCGTTTTCTGCAAGCGATTGTCACATCTTGGCATAAGGTGGCGCTTGGCATATGTTGCAGAGAGCAGGGTGCTGCTCCCCGCAACATACTTTCATACATTTTTCCCCGGTTAAGATGGGATGTAATTGGGATATACGAGTATTATGTACCTATATGTTATTTCTAGTCATAGTCAGCCACCAGCTCATTCGATCCCAATATGATAAAAAGCGGCCAAGTGCGAGTCGGACTCGCCCATGAAGGGTTCCGTAGCAGCAAGTAACATAATAAAATTGCGGCTTACGTGACGTACCGTACATCATATATTTTTTAACCGACTTTCAAAATTCAAAGGCGGAGGTTATCAATTCGGTTGTATGTTTTTTTTGTTTTGTTACTCCATATCTCCATCATTACTGGACCGATTTTGAAAATTATTTTTATGATTGTATATGCATACAGATTGGTCCCGTTTTTGTCAATACCCAGTTTTGATGATGGAATCCATGAGGAATCGAGGGAACTCCTCAAATATTAAAGGCATACATACAGTGATTTTTGTATTTTTATCAACAAATACATTCAAAAATGTGATATTTGATGAAGTGGAACTGCTGATGATTCATCCCTCTTGACGCGTAGACAGGCCG
Source organism: Cydia fagiglandana (assembly GCF_963556715.1). NCBI lineage: Eukaryota > Metazoa > Arthropoda > Insecta > Lepidoptera > Tortricidae > Cydia > Cydia fagiglandana. Next base: position 3,510,567 of record NC_085959.1, read on the forward strand.
GCGGCTCAAGCGAAAGTGAAGTTCGCCTCCGTTCAAAAACAAGCCAACCGGTTTGCCAACGGTCACCTGATTCACGGAATGATTAATAAAGTCGCCAACAGATGGCGCGCAAACGCCAATAATCAGTTAAGCCGCTTGTCAAAGTAAAATCATCTGCCATTCGTTTCACCGACCGCCACTAGATGGCGCAGAAAAACATGAAATAAATCAATTACAGATGGCGCTAAATATCAATAATGCCGAAACATAATATATGTATTTATTTTTAAACTTTCAGATAAATCAATAATTTGTCTGTTTTTATACACACACATCAAGATTTTTTGTTTGTTAATAAATGTTTTATTGATTATACTTAAAAAGGATGAAAATTAAAATTCTTCGATTGCAGTTGTTAAAATAATTGAAGGGATGTTTACAAAAACAACATAACTGACTACACTGGTTGACACCTGAAACGATTAATATGTTCTTTAAAAAGTGTCAACCGCTCTAAGCAGTTATGTTGTTTTTGTAAACATCCCTTCAATTATTACCTAGGTTAGGACAACACGAAACTATTCAATATTTAGTAAATTAAAAAGCTACTTCCCCGCACACGTACGGAAAGTGCCAGTTTCCGAGCATAGGCATTGTAAAGTATTTAAATTGATTAATTTTATAAATAGCGTTAAAATATTTTTACACAATTTTCAATCGTGGCTGAATGTCGGATGGGCCTGAGCGATCGATGCCTAACCTGTCAAATAATTGGCCAAGCACGAAGTCAAGACTACGGTGTTCAGAGCACCTTACCATGCATCCCTAGACGGTTTTAAGTTTGGATACTTATTTTGCACGTTTGGATACTTACTTGCATTTAGTTAGATTCTTGTACTATAATGCTTTGTGTTTGAATACCGAAGTCGAGCATCTCGCGAATGCTTGATGTATTATAATAATTTAGAGTAAGGCCAAGCGCGCACCACGATTTTTTGTCCTGCGATAATTTTGTCGCAGAAATGCAACGTATGTGTTTATATGTTGTTTTTGTACCATATATATGAATAAAGTATTTGGTGCGCGCATATGCGAAAAAAAATCGCAGCGATTTTAAAATTGTGATTTGTCACATTTTTCCACGATTGTTCGCGACGCGATTGTCGCAAAGTGAATTGCAGCATGCGGAGTTGTATGGCCCCGCGCGCACTATGATAATAAAATCGCACCCCGGCCGGACCTCAGTCGGCATTTCGCTCTCCAAACCCCAACATCTCGGCACCTGCATCTCCAATGGAGTCTCAAAATGAGACGCTAGATGTTAACCATTTAATTATGGAAATAGACGGGGATCACCTTTGTGTTATAAATGCTCAAAGTCATACAGCATTCGCATATTAAAGACACGTTTCATGACAAGCGACTGGTACGAAATCCATGTTGAGAATGAACAAATCGTCGACTTTTTCATCGCAGTGCGCGCAGTGAATTTTCTGCGATATATTACAGCGCGATTCTAAAATCGTATCGCAAAAATTAAAATCGTGGTGCGTGCTTGGCCTATAATACCTTAAATGTATACTCCTTCAATTTGAATTTAGAACTCATTATTATTTTTTTATTTGATTTTGTATCTAGTTCCATGTCATATATATAGACTTTAATATTATTTAGAACTGCTAAAAAACAAGATCGGCTTACTTTAAATATTTCGTCAATTTTACCTTTGTTTCTAAAAACTGTGATATTTAACTGTCATATACTATTAATGTCTTCCAAAATAATTTTCTCGTAACAGGACTGAGGGGCTACCGCGAAAACCGAAATTCGCAATTTGCGGGGATCTTTCTCTTTTACTCCAATGAAGGCATAATTATTAGAGTCCATTACATCCATTACAAACAAATCTAGAGGCAGTATTTGCTTTATGGTTCGTAATTACCACGCCACTACGCCTATAAAAAAATACAAAAAAAAAAAAAATTGCCATAATTTGCAGTTTTATTTGTGTAAAGTCAACATGAACATAATAAATAATACATTATTAGCTAAATTCTATAATTAAAAATTATAAATTTAGCACACGAATAAAAAAAAACATTTAAAATATTTCATCTAAACGTTAGCGGTAAAAAGGTCTACTCAAACACGCGTACCTAGTTATTTTTTTAAATTGTTATGGAGGCAAAGTAGAAAAAATTTCATTCTGTATTTTCGTTTTAATGGATTTATGGTTGTTGATTTTATGAGTTCCGACGAAACAATGAAATTTATATTAATTGTAATCGTAGGAGTTGGAATTGGCAGCGTAAGCAGAATTGATTTTAAATAACTTGCTGCCTCTGCCGCCAAGTCAAAGACGAAGAATGTTTAAGTTTGCTTATGGCAATTTATTATGGCAAAACACTGATTTAAACTTTCACGATTATTAAACATTATCAAACTGCACAACGGGACGGGAGATATTGATGTCAACTTGAGCCAGTCTTCTCCGAGACCACGGTGACAACGCCGTCCTCGAAACGTCGGAGGTAAATCTTAAAACTTAAATACGCGATTAAGTCCCGTTGTGCAGTTTGATAATTTATTAAGGCAGTTTATTAGAAACAGTTTTGTGCATATTTTAAAGAGATGAAAGTAACCACAAAATCGTCAACACTGTGGAAATTATACTTATTTACTCCATGCATAAAGCAACGATGTATGTGAAACATGATATCAATATTCAAAACTATGTAAACTTATGCGACGAAAACGATAGTCTGACGGATACAAGGCGAAAAAATCAAAGATACATGAAAATATACGGGTAGTAAAAATACACGACTCGTGTAAAACATACGAGTGATAAAGATAAAGGTACGTGTTAGTTATATTTTGGGTGTAGTTTACTTTTAGTTTTTTCTATAAATAAAACTTGGGTTTCGTGGATTTTTCATTTTATTTATTTCATTGCATGTTTGAGAAAAGCACTATACATACCTCGGCGGGAAATGGGGTTGCCCGCCTCAGACCTAGTCTTCGGCCGGCAACCCCTTTCGTCCCGGTCTCTGTAGTAATGTACTATTACAGATAAACTCCAATAATAAATATGTTTCTTACTGAGCATACTAAGATAGTCCATTGGTTGGAAAGCCCGTTCAAAATTTAAACTTATTTGCATTATATCAAGGTTGTATTTTGTAGCTCTTTTTCTCTCTTATACTTATAGGCTATTCAGAAAATACGTTTTTGGCAAAAATTTCATTTTAGGTACAAGCTTTTATCGCTGACTGTACTTTTCTTACGACAGACAACTAATACCCATCGAGGCAATTCTAAAAACCCCTAACACAATTAGGTTACGTTGTTTCATCACAGAGTTCCTATGGCCACCTCCTGTCTCCATCATCAGATCAGCTCGATGGTACCATAATATTGCATTATCATCCGATTTATACATGCATGCAAAATTTCAACTCAATCGGAAACCGGGAAGTGGATCAAATTTAACTTGCAAGATTTGATTACACACAGAAAGACAGACAGACAATGGTCAGGTGAAACTAAATAAAAGCTTGTAAAAATGAAATATCTCACAAAAGTAAGTAAAATTAAACTTTATAGCACGGACATACGTTATAGATTTCAATGCCAAAATTTTAAGTAAGGATCTTTCTGCTAAAACTACTTCCTAATATGAAATGACCAGTGTAAGCATCAGTTAGCTAGCCCTAAGCTCAGGCTATAAGGCTAGGCTAAAGATCAGGCTGCAGTTGAAAAAGTAATAAAGATAAAGTTAAGGCGAGGTAAGCTCTTAGAAACGTAATTTTAATGCCATTTTATTAAGAAACGGCAAAGATTAAACACGTGAAAAAAATATATGTTGTTTTTGAGACCTTTATCTAAGTACGTCGGGTACTCGTTACATAATTGGACAAACTTCGCTCGATAGAAAAAAAATCCAAACATACCTTTATTTTTCACCTTATAACTCATTTCATTTAAATATTATACTACTTTATGTATTGAAAATCACATCAAAATAAACGTCTGTAATGATGTAATGTCCGTCGGGTTTAATCTTGTTAATTTCGTAACACATATAACTATAAACTCAAAATTTACGAATTCACGGCACCATTTACTCGCGCCCCCGCTGCCATCTCACCGCTCAGTCCCAAGCGGGACGCGTTGGAGGTCGGACGCTCGCCAATTTTTGAAGCGCTCCATATTACGATTAGTTGATAGTACCTACAGTTTTTCATGGTATAACTCTAGATTCTAAACTCAAGTGGGGTCCCCATATTTCTCCTCTTTCAAATAGACTGAGTTCTGCAGCTTTTGCAGTGAGCAAAACGTTTGCTAACCTATGTGTAAACAACTCGATCAGTATTTATTTTCATAACTGCCATAGCATTATGTCATCATAAGACAGAAGGAGCAACCGTTCAGATACTATGTAACATTGATACGACCGAATAGTTACTAGAGTTAAACTAAGAAAAGTCTTTAGGCGATTTTGATAGCCCACGCACTGCAAGTATTATTTACACTCATAATTTCATAGAAGTTTGACATTTAAAATAACACTTGCACTGCGTGGGCTATCAAATCCGCTGCAGACTTTTCTTCGTCTAACTCTAAATACCATTTTTGTTCTGCAGAAGAGGGCTATTCAAGCAATATATAAAATGAACCATAGAGACTTACTTAGAGATAAATTTCATTAAATTTACATAATAACAGCGCACTGTCAATACATTTATTAGAATATTCTGTATAATAATATATTATAATATAATATTATTATACCTCTAGAATATTCTGTATATAGGTACATAAAAATATTGTTAATTTTAGGAAAATTTGTGACATTTATAATATCGACCTTTGGGTTCAATTGGCGTAAAGGACATTTTGGCGAAAATTAGTTATATATGCAGTTTTATTCAGAATTCCAAGCGCTTTCGTCCTGCATAGTTAAAATTTCGATATCTTTTAAAAAGTTGTCTTTACGACCCAATTTTTTACTATGATTTTGCAAAAACACCTTAGCTCAGGGACCGTAAATGAACAGTTATAAATTACATGTTCATATATGTTATCGTAAAGGTTACCGCTAAATATAAATATTGTTGTAAATGACTCACATGTCTTTTGTTGTCCTTTAAGCCCTTCATTTGTCTTGATGATTTTTCATATCGTATGGTCAAGATGGTCATAAAGGACATATTTTAGTATTGATATTATTTTACTTGCCCTTTACTACCCGCCCTAAAAATGATTTTACCATAAGTATATGAAGCGAACCAGGTTGTACAGGACTTTTCTAATATTAATGTGTCTTAATATTATGTTTTGATGGTGTATAATGTCCTTAAATCTGAAAACATTTACGCTAAGAGTTTTTTCCGCAGTTATCTTTATTCATGGGCGTTAAGGTCTATAATACCAAATTATTAAATAGTTTTATGGGCCCTTTATTACTAAAATGTAATGTTTGCCCTTTAACTTAGAAACCTCAGCTCAGGTTTTTTCAGCAACTATCGTTATTTTACTCGCAGTGGAATCTCTTACAGTCCTGCGACAAGATACTGGCCTGTACATAATACACTCTGTACCTTTCTGATTCGCATTTTTTGTTGATTAAGAGAAAAAGACAGGTGTATCAGCGACTGCCCATCGCCTCGCTACCCCGATTCTCATCGGAGATGCAGCTTGATCGGGCGCAGGGATATGTTATGCCTGTTATTATTCGTCCCTGAGCAGTGGAAGTGGTTGTTTGTGTGTAATTTAATTATTTCTGTCATTGCATGAGCTCGGCTACACTAACTCGTTGATATAAAACAAAAAAACTTCGTTTCAAGCACTTTAAAAAGTTTGAAACGTATCTGGACGAAGAAGTAATAACTATTTAATGACCAAATCGGTTTAAATTAATTCGTTTACTTAATTGTTTCATAATCGTTTTAAAATAAGATACTCGATGATGTAAGAAAGTAAGTTCAATCAATTTTTGTGTGTTATGGCTCCATCAGGGCTTGATGATTCCGCCAGTGTCGAGGTTGGATAGAAAGTAAGTTACGCAGACGTTAGCGAATATGTCAGTGTCAAAGTCGTGGTAAGGCTATTGATTAAAAATTCTAGTACTAAAAGCTTTCACATATATCTTATACAAGAATATCCATTATTACAAATAAAATGAAAATTGAACGACTTATTATGATTTAAATTTCATCGAACTGAATAAATGCTTTAGGTAGGACATTGGACCTTAGGAGGATAGGGGATTATTAAGGACTGTGTTTGACAACTTATAGGACGATCGACAGCAGCATATTTTATCAATGGTATCGATATTATCGAACTTTTGTCTTACAATGTGGTTAATCTATCTAAATGAAACCACACTTAAAGACTAGTTAAATCTCTCAGGTTACATAAACATTCATAGATAGCTACGAGTACATTCATACTAAAAAACTCGGCAAGTTCAATAAAATATTGTCCGAACGATAGACAATATTATGTCCACTACACAATAAAACAATATAACAATTAATATGAGCCTATTTTTAACATTACTTTTAAATCGATCATTTAGGAATAGGAAATCGTACGCAAATTACTTATTGAACACTCGCTTATCTCGGCAGTCCAGTGTAATATTGCACGCGCCCGGTCAAGACAAAACTGAAGATACCTTTGGGTTCGATTGGCGTAAAGGACAAAATGCTACTTTTCAGGAGACGCGAATAACTGCGATGTTTTGTTTAATGTTGATATATTTTTTTTATTTATCGAGCTATATTTTTGATGTGTATTGGAAAAGTATTCAAAATGTTAGTCTCTTTAACCTAAATTAGCGATCATATCTATAAATTCAATACGAAAGAAGTTGATGTCCTTTAAAATTGGTCAAAAACACTATGAATGTCCTTTACGACCATGACATTTTTGATAATTTAGTGAGTCTTGTTTAGTAGGGGGTCGTAAGTGACATACTCAGATATTTTTTTCTGAATTCAGGGTGTATTCGTTACCAACTACGGTACACATCGACTACCGTAGGTTCAAAGGGTTTAACGGACAAAACGCGATTTTTAGGAGAGCCAAAAACGCTTTGGTTTTGAGAAAAAAAAATCATACCTTTTGTTTGTTTCAATAAACGGATGTCTGTATTTATGGCTTATTCTTAACTTTTTGAGTTCTTTTGAACTGATTGCTTGAACTTATAATACAATACTTATTTACGAAAATAGCATGTCCGTTACGCCAAAAGATACGACTGTTTTTAAGAAGAGCGTCCCTTACGCCTCTTTTTTTATGGTTGTCTTATTATAAAAAGGGCGTAATGAGTACTTACAAATTTTTTTTGCCACAAAACAATTTTTGTTTTATTTGTTTATTACTTCAGCACAATCATATCTATTTATTTATGTCTATCAATACAATTTATAACAATTACTTTTACTATACTATGTAATTTATAACTGGTCATTTACGCCCCCTGAGCTAAGGTGTTTTTCCAAAATCATAGTATAAAATTGACAACATTTAAAGAGATATTGAATATTTAACTATACAGAACGAAAGCGCTTGGAATTTTGAATAAAACTGTATATATAACTCATTTTCGCCAAAATGTCCTTTACGCCAATTGAACCCAAAAGTATCGATTTCTAAAGCTTATTATATCACACAAGACTACATGAATTATAAAACAACGTGGAATTAAATGTGATTAGAAATCATTGATTTTTATTATTTTACTGTGGAATACTCTACATATAATTATCTATACTTACCAACATTGTAAATTTCATGAAATACTCATCAAAATACGAACTAGCCTATAAACAATCTCATTTTTTATTTATTTCGTCAATATATAAACCTTATTCAATATAAATTTCCGTAAAAAATTTCGGAACTAACAAACCAGAATACGGATGGCGACAGAATAAGGAAGTAGACGTGTTGCGCGGGAATCGTGCGGTGGGGCGCGCGGGGTGCCCCCCTGCCTATTCTATCGCTGCGTCTGCTTCACCCCCTTGAAAACGTAAAACTCGAGTATAAGAGCGCCTTAACCTGATAATTTTCCCGCCGTCTCCATCATGCTTGTTTTGGTTGGGTATTGACTGGTCAGCTGCCTGTTAGCTAAGTTTTCGCCAAAATCGCCAGGACAGAGATTAAATTTTTTGTATGAAAACTTGCAACTTTTAATGCATTTTTATCGAAACTACTGCACTCTAAAATGAAGTCTAAATCAGTCCATGGACTAAATTTTTTGCAAGCTTTCTAATGGCACCTCACACAATTGTTACAATTGAAAATAAAAATTCAGCCTACCCCTCTCAACCCCCTAAAACCAGAAATAAGCACTTTTGACTTATTCACAGTGTTAGTAATGGTACTTGCCATAACTATTCCAAATTGCAGGTACCTATTAACCTACCTACATCAAACGGTCTTTGAGAAAAACGCATTTAACTGATTTGCCAGACCGAAGTGATCCCATAAGAGCACTGTGAACAATGTTTTGTAATACGGTGCTCTAAAAATGACAATATATCGAACGATTTATTTTATTTGTGAAAAGCTCTTGCGGGCTTAAGTACACGAGATCTCAAACGCTCACAAGATAATACAAGATAAAATTACCATACAAACAATGTCAACTTACCCAATAAATAACGTTTGACTGTCACCGTATTTAAGAAATATTGCGCTTAAAATTTAGTTTTGTCTTCGCAAGTGCGATGAAAATCTTTGTGTATTACTCCGGGGGAAAGAATATTGCAAACTAGAGTCTCACTTCTAGTATTTGACTTACCCCCCTCGTTGCACAATGTACTGTTACATCACACTTGCTTATAAAGCGTGTGGTGTTTCAGTGTTTGACGCAGGTACAGGTAGGTGGTATTGCGCGCGGGTGGGAGCCATGACCCATTTTAATCCCTAGGGATTAGTTTTTATTTTGGCTCGCAGCCATTTGAACTAAGGAAGTTATTAAGTCAAGCATTTGTGTTAAATAAAGATATCAAATGATCTAGGAATTACTTCAAAATGCTGACGTTTTCTATTTCACAAACACAAACAAATTTCCTGCCCATTTTAGAAGGTTACCCTTAAATCAGCTTAAGCATTAAAAAATGTATACACTATATACCTACATTATTAATTTATAATTGTTTTTACTCTATTTTTAATTTTTGCTGTAACCTATAATGCTTCTGATTAGACATGACTTTTAAAGTTTTAATATTAATAGTTAATAACTAGTTAGTTAGGTATTTATAAAATATGTTAATTCATTTCGCATGTTACTTTAGTAGTTTATGTGACTGCTACATAATGAGAGGCATTAAAATACGAGTGTGGGTTTAAGAAACGAACGTTAGTGAGTTTCTTGATAGGATCACACGAGTGTTTTAATGCCTAATTATGTATAGTTACATACACTACTTTATCTAAACACATACTTAAAACTAACTAAAAGATAAACTGTACGTCAAATGGCGGTGAATGAAAACTTTTTTCACGCATGGCACACATCCATAGTTTTTTTTTAATTCCTAGACAAAAGAATGAAGTCCCTATTCTCATGTCACTCGAGATCAAATATCGTGCGGTTTATATTTAAAAAACATACTAAATTGACGTTTCGTATCGATAACTGTTTAAATATCTATGGATACTAGAATAGAGACCTACTGGAGTTTAGACTGCTGTTCCAAATTTAAACTCATAACCTACAAAAATCTATAACGTTATGTATATTAAAGTACAAATTTTCGTACTATCACAGATAAGAAAGTTCTCATAGTAAAATTGGTTGTAATAAAGCTTGTCATTTCCTACGGTTTCTGAACGCATTATAGAGCACTAATGACACGTGTGTAGATAAAGTATATTTTTGTACACCAAGGCAGGGTATACATAGTGCTACACATATTTATTTACCGCCACTGTAATCAGTTTGTCACATATACTCACAAATAAAAACACTTTGAACTTCATTTTATTCCTTACTTAAGAAAATTCGATTGTTTTCATAACAGAACTGAATAACTGATTACAATTTATTGTACACTATTTTAAACCGTGGCTGTAAGTATACTGAATTGGCTTCTGCCTTACATGCCTTTACGTCAAACAATATGCCGGACGGCAGTCTGTTATTTTACCGTAATTATCGCATAACTAGGTTAATCTTATTTTTTAATACAGTTGCTCAAAAAGTGCTACTTTACGTAGCTGTTTAGCGTGCGGAAAGTTGGTTATCTCGAACTAGTGCTTTTTACTTTTCCAATTTTTTTAAATTTATACTTGTTCCAATTCACGACTACTTATTGATGAGTGTTAATATTAGTTTCCTTTAAACGTCGTAATCAGCATAAAAACCTACCGTTAATGTAAGAATACGAAAAATATTACATATTTCATATTTAATTACTTACCTCTTCATCATTATAGCACGTTTATTTTTTAATATTCAATATTGAAAATTCCGTTCTTAATAAGTTGACTGAATGGAACGGAATAGCTGCCAAACGCCCATAGATATCGTCGGTATACTTCAAAAACATGATAACTGACGAAATGGTCAAAAATGAGTTATTTATACAATTTTGTTCAAATTTTATTGCTTTAAATATATATGTGACATTTTTTAAATTATGTTTATTATTTACAAAGTTACACAGTGTAAAAAAGTACTAACAGACAGGAAATTAAATATAATGTACACGTAAAACATAATAAGAGTATTTAACACTACCTTATCTCATAAAACTGGTCACGCAAAATATATAAAGTAACGTTAACATTTTTTACCTGAATGTACCTATAATTAAGAACCTAGTTATAGCAACGGGTAAAACATTATAACATTATTCATTACTATTTACCTGTAGACATTTCTTTCAATACGCGACCTATTATACAACTAGACAATATTAAATTCACTTTAAACTGATTAACATTATGCTCGTTAAACGCTAAAAAAATCAGTTACATAATTTATTGCAGTAATTTAGTTAATAAGGAGTGTATTGTCACATGTTTCTTCAATAAAGGAGGGAAAAGTCAAAAATTGTAATATTAGAATCACTTATAACTGTTTACCTGTAAATAATAACATGTTGTATGTAATTTATTACTTTTTATTCCTAACGGTAGTTTTTAGAATTTACTTATAATGCCGTGTGAACTAGTATTTTTATCACTGTCATTATTTTTAATTATATATAATTATTTTTTATATGATTATAAATTAATAGGCAAATATCAGTCCATTTTTTATACAGGCAAAACATGATAACTAGCACATCCCATGTTTTTGTCGGCCAATATTTAATATTTTTCGGTTCAAAAACATCAGTTTTATCACTTTATAGACAATTTTAATATCCAAAAATTTTAAATGTTAAACTAAATTTGTAAAAACGCGTCTCTAAATTCCCACATTAGAGGATCAAACTTTCAACTCGCGTTTTCTCGAAACTATGTTTCAGGTAGTTATCATGTTTTAGAAGTATACCGACGATATAATATACTTAAAGACGACGTCTAACCGAGCTGTCACTGTTACCACTTTTGTTTAGTGTACGATTAACAATGTTTTTCTTATTTTTTCGCAACTGTATTAAAAAACGTCGTTCGATACACGTGCGGAAATGTCATTCTTCACTCGTCCCGATTCTTGCCACTCGCCTGCGGCTCGTGGCAAGATATCTCGGTACTCGTGAAGTAATGACATACCTTCCGCACTAGCATCGAAATGTACTATTTTTCTTATTTCCCCTTATTTATTTCAAGGTCGCAGAGAAGATAATGGGCTCAATACTAGATTTAAAAAAAATTCCTATATGCATAAAGGAGGTTGAAGATTGTATAGATGACTGTCTTTTAAGAAATCTGGGAATAGTAAGTTTTGGTGGTATTTTTTTATCACGGATGTACACCCACGATTCAAGTCCATGTAATTTCATCCATTAATTACATCACACGAATTTGTAGGTTTTCTCCTGTATGAGGTACGAGTACCTCTCCCTATAACACTTGATCACATTTGGCAAACCCCTTCCTCCTGGTGTGACGTCACATTTTTTCAACGAAATCGGCTAATATTTATTTTATATTTTATTTTATTTAAAGTTTATTGCACTAAATATATACAACAATGTACCTACAAATGGCGGACTAATATTTTATCAAAATATTGTTAACAAAAGCAATACCTATTGGTAATATTATAACCCGAAACTGATTGGGACAGATAATTAAACGATTCTCGTTCCAAAAACTTGTTTTTAATCGTACAGCGAATAAAATAATTTAAATATTTTTTTTTTGTTACTGATGAAGTTAAAGTGACGTCACATAGTTTGTGATTCCCGGCCCCTCTCCTCTTGTCACAACATGTCACATTATCTTGATCACCGCGACGTGTGTGATGTAATTAATGGATGACCCCCAGCTGCAAAAGGGCTGCAATATTACGCGTTTTATTCATCAAAGGCGTCGACAGCGTATAATGTACATAATATATATTACCTACCCTGAATTCCATGCAGCATTCCATCAGTATTATTTTAGTATAAGATAGCTAGTAATAAATCCAGGGATTCGTGCAGTGAAATTTTAATCAGAAGTATATCTAACTTCAGAGTTATTGAGCAAAAGATTTAAAACTCGCGCGATCGTCAAATCTTCCGTCCTGAGTTTCGCACGGCGCGCCGTAATCTATAAACGCCGTAATCAATAAAACAATTGATTTCGCTGAACCGATTTCGATGAAAACTATGTCTACATCTCTGATTTAGTTGAAAATGATACTAAACTTGACTTAGAACCTAAACTTAAAGAATTATTAACCTCAGACGTCGCAGACGCTTAACCCCCCCCCCTGCATCAAAAATCTGGGTGGCTCCACTTCTTAAATCTATCCTTGGGTCCTAAGGACCAACTTGCCAAAGGAAATCTCTTGTTCGTGCAACGCCGTGGTTGACCATTTTATTATGCTCTGAGCACACTCAACTAGTAGCAGTTAAGTCGGTCTACACGTCAAGGATGACTCAACCAACACCACAGCGTAGCGTATGACGTATAAGTGTAGATATATACGCTGTCGGGCTGCCGATGGTGAATAAAACACGAAAAACTTTCGCTGTGGAGTACCCATATAATACATTTATTTACACAATTACATGGATAAATACTACACACACTAAATATTTACAAATAACGAGGACATCTAATTTGGGCATTTCTATGTCCCCAATGTTCTTAGTCTGTTTGGTTACTTTTTTTTAAACTTTCTATGACAGTAACAAGAAGACCAAAAAATTTTTGGGACACTTTTCTCGTATTAGGATCAAAAGATCTCGTGATTCTGGGTGAAAATAATATGAAAATTCCAAAACCTCAAATGCAATTTGTGGGTGCATCTACAAATAGAAATGCCCAATTACAAACGATGTGGAAAATGTATGTACAATAGTTGTAGTCGGAATCTTTACCGGCGCGGATGCAGCACGTGAACACTATAGAGTATTATGTCTCACTTTTGCAGATAAAAACGAACGATAAAGATGTCGTGTTCTATGTTGAAGATAAAGCTGCAGAATGGATGAAATCGTCAATAAATGAGGGATACCTAACAACAGCTCAAGCGAACCAAATCGCTTCAGCATGCAACCATGGTAAATATTGTATATGTATTTGTTTAAACATACGTGCATAAAAGAAAAACTTAATGTACAAAAGGCGAACTCCATGATTCTACCTACCTTCTGGCTACGATATATTATTTGATATTTTCCAGTCGATTTTCAGTGAAGAAAAACATCGTGAGGAAACCGGACTAATCCCGATAAGGTCTACAAGCCAATTCCAACAATATAATAGGAAGATATTTAAGCTATTGAAAATTGTAATTGTTTAAACTGGACAAGACGGGCCTAGCCTAGTGTGGCGGTCATAGGTTAAGTAAACCATATGTATTTTTTCTGGTAAATAAACTATTTTTAATTTTTATTTTATTATTATTTTATAATGCGATGCTGATCTAACATGGATCTGAAATTATTCTTCTTCTTCCTCGCGTTATCCCGGCATTTTGCCACGGCTCATGGGAGCCAGGGGTCCGCTTGACAACTAATAGTGGTTTACAAATGCCTGAACTAGGATTCCTTGTGTGTCAGGCAGAGAAGGAAAAAAATAAGTTCAAAAACTAAAACCCGACTACTGCAAATCGCGCTCTAAAAAGTATGAAACAAGATAGAATTCTTATCTGAAATTATTAAACAGGAAATATTATAAATGTTATCATTGTTTAAAAAAAAAATACAACGTAATATAATTTACTACATCTATCTATACATATAATAAAGCTGTAGACGGTCGAAAGTCTGTACATGGAAGATATTTGAAAAAAAGTTGGCTGGGGATACTTAGAATCGATAACAGAACACGTTCCAACAGTTTTTAGAATTTTTGTCTGTTTGTCTGTTTATCTGTTTATCTGTTTATCTGTTTGTCTGTTTATTTGAACGCGCATCACGTGAAAACGGCTGAACGGATTTTGATGAAAACTTTACTAATCTGTCGAGAAAATCTCCGGCCAGGTTATAGGCTATAAAAATTCAACCCATATAAGGGGGGGTAGCCACAATACCCGCTTGATTTAAGTTTGCCCCTGAATCTTACGGCGCTACTTAGGAAGGAGGGGCAAACTTTTTCGCGCCTGGTTGGGACTAAAAGTAAAGAAACCGGGCAAGTGCGAGTTGGACTCGCGCACGAAGGGTTCCGTACCATAATGCAAAACAGGCAAAAATAAAACGGTCACCCATCCAAGTACTTGACCCCGCCCGACGTTGCTTAACTACGGTCTAAAATCACGTTTGTTGTATGGGAGCCCCACTTAAATCTTTATTTTATTCAGTTTTTAGTATTTGTTGTTATAGCGGCAACAGAAATACATCATCTGTGAAAATTTCAACTGTCTAGCTATCACGGTTCGTGAGATACAGCGTGGTGACAGACGGACGGACGGACAGCAAAGTCTTAGTAATAGGGTCCCGTTTTACCCTTTGGGTATGGAACCCTAAAAATGTACAACTGTCTATCAAATGGCGTTTTTTATATCGAAAAATTTTCGGGCTCGCTTCGCTCGCGTTTTCAATAACATTCTGCGGTATGCTAAAGGTGATATTCGGTTGGCAACTGCAGCAGCATTACTCTGTTGCAACGTTACTGCTCCGGCACTGTCAATTTTCGTCATAAAATGATGTGACTGATTTCCATACTAAAAGTAAGAGAGTGAGGGTACGAAAGAACATCTCCAACGTAGGCTTTCGATTTGACCTTTACGCGGAGGCCCTTAAAGTCATGGAAAAAAATCTTGCTTTCGGGCTTGCGGCCAGCCGATTTTTTCGACATAGGTTACCGATTTTATAGCGAATTTTGCTCTCTTGAACGGCAGATTTGTCGGCCAAGGCGAGTTACTACTTAGCCGCGATCCTGAGACCTAACTGTCAAAGTGATAACACTTTGGCAGTTAGGTCTCAGGGGCCCCGTGAAAGCCGAAAACTAAAAGCATCCTATCAAGTAGCGCTTTCGAGTGAAGCCAAAGAGCGAGCAGTAGAAGATGAGAGAAACTGTCACATCCCTTCTCTGTATGAAATCCTGGATTCGCGCCTGGTTGGGACTAAAAGTAAAAATGTACAACTGTCTATCAAATTGCCTTTTTTATATCGAAAATAGTACTCTGTTGCAACGTTACTGCTGCAGTACTGTCAATTTTTGTGGTAAAATGATGTGTCTGATTTCTATACTAACAGTAAAAATGTACAACTGTCTATCATATTGCGATTTTATATCGAAAAATTTTCGCGCTCGCTTCGCTCGCGTTTTCAATAACATTCTAGGATATGATAAAGGTGATATTCGGGTGGCAACTGCAGCAGCATTACTGTTTTGCAACGTAACTGTTGCAACACTGTAAATTTTTGTGCAAATAGATGTGACTTATTTCCATACTAAAAATAAAAATGACCAACTGTCTATTAAATTGCGTTTTTATATCGAAAAATTTTCGCGCTCGCTTCGATCGCGTTTTCAATAACATTCTAAGATGATATAGAAAGGTGATATTCAGGTGGCGACTTCAGCAGCATTACTCTGTTGCAACGTTATTGCTGCAGGACTCTCAATTTTTGTGATAAAATGATGTGACTGATTTCCATATCCAGCTGTAATGTGGCAATGAACGTCACTCAATTGACCAAAAAAAAAATCAATATAATCTTGACGACCCTAGGGAGAGGGGGCACCATGGTCTAGAAATGCTTAGGGCATCAAAATATCTGGCACTGGTCGTTTGCGGAGTCAAACGATTTGGGACTCGCATTTTATACGCATTACCATGCCTTCCCTAAAAAAATCGAATGATTCGCGAAAGTCTCGCAACGCATTGAGGTTACAAAGGGCACGTGGTTTTCCTCAGGAGTCTGAAGAAGACCACGGTGAGTGGCGCTTTAGCCAGGCAAGCCGATTCGCTTTTGCTCGCGCGCGTACCTTACTGTATCGTCCGATATACACCTACAACTCTGTCGTTTAAATCACGTGTAAAATTTGAATAAGGGCCAAAAAAGCTATTGATTTTGGAGTGTAGTTTTATTTAGTGGTACCTAATTGTAAAATATTTTATCTGGACTACAGTCCTCTAGCATATCCATCTGTCAACTTTACTTCAAGTTCCGCCTCCAGGGGAGAGGAAGAAAAATACAACAGACCGAATTCCACGCGGGCGGAGCCGCGGGCACAGCTAGTTTTTTATATATTTACAGAGATTCAGAGGATAGCCGTGGTCGTATGCCACTTTACTTTAAAGCCCGACTCTTATAGTTTGAGTCGGCGCCCGGCTTTGGAACGCGTACTGCGAGCTTCATACGTCGGGCTACGCCCGACTCTTTTAGTATGAGGGCGCATTCGGCGCCCGGCTTTGGAACGCGTACAGCGTGTCTCGTACGTTTGGAACGCGTACAGCGTACCTCGTACGTCGGGCTACGCCCGACTCTTTTAGTATGAGGGCGCCTTCAACACCCGGCTTTGGATCGCCTATAGTGTACCTCTACTTCTCTTCTCTTATAGTATAAACTTATAGTTTGAGTCGGCGCCCGGCTTTGGAACGCGTACTGCGAGCTTCATACGTCGGGCTACGCCCGACTCTTTTAGTATGAGGGCGCATTCGGTGCCCGGCTTTGGAACGCGTACAGCGTGTCTCGTACGTCGGGCTACGCCCGACTCTTTTAGTATGAGGGCGGGAGGGCGCCTTCGGCGCCCGGCTTTGGAACGCGTACAGCGTACCTCGTACGTCGGGCTACGCCCGACTCTTTTAGTATAAGGGCGCCTTCGGCGCCCGGCTTTGGTACGCGTACAGCGTACCTCGTACGTCAGGCTACGCCCGACTCTTTTAGTATGAGGGCGCCTTCGGCGCCCGGCTTTGGAACGCGTACAGCGTACCTCGTACGTCGGGCTACGCCCGACTCTTTTAGTATGAGGGCGCCTTCGGCGCCCGGCTTTAGAACGCCTACAGCGTACCTCGTATCGTCAGGCTACTCCCGACTCTTTTAGTATGAGGGCGCCTTCAACACCCGGCTTTGGATCGCCTATAGTGTACCTCGTACGTCGGGCTACGCCCGACCCTTTTAGTATGAGGGCGCCGGAGGCGCCCGGTTTTGGAACACCTACAGCGAGCTTCGTACGTACAGCGTGCCTCGTACGTCTCTTGTACGGCTGTTGCCTACATTTTGGCTGATCTGGACTTTTATACCTATTTGCGTTATAAAATATTGCAGATCATTAAAAAACACCATGTATAGATAGTGGCCAAACAAATTTCTTTTGCAAAAATCATCTTGTATCGCCTTAATTGGGTAATACGCGGATAGAATCCAGAGCGCTTGTAGATTCGTAGTTCGAATTACCTACCCGATAAATTAATGTTTTATCGGGTTCATGTAAGTAAAGCCGGATGCAAAAGCTAGCAATCTATACATATAATAAAGCTGTAGACGGTCGAAAGTCTGTACATGGAAGATATTTGAAAAAAAGTTGGCTGGGGATACTTAGAATCGATAACAGAACACGTTCCAACAGTTTTTAGAATTTTTGTCTGTTTGTCTGTTTATCTGTTTATCTGTTTATCTGTTTGTCTGTTTATTTGAACGCGCATCACGTGAAAACGGCTGAACGGATTTTGATGAAAACTTTACTAATCTGTCGAGAAAATCTCCGGCCAGGTTATAGGCTATAAAAATTCAACCCATATAAGGGGGGGTAGCCACAATACCCGCTTGATTTAAGTTTGCCCCTGAATCTTACGGCGCTACTTAGGAAGGAGGGGCAAACTTTTTCGCGCCTGGTTGGGACTAAAAGTAAAGAAACCGGGCAAGTGCGAGTTGGACTCGCGCACGAAGGGTTCCGTACCATAATGCAAAACAGGCAAAAATAAAACGGTCACCCATCCAAGTACTTGACCCCGCCCGACGTTGCTTAACTACGGTCTAAAATCACGTTTGTTGTATGGGAGCCCCACTTAAATCTTTATTTTATTCAGTTTTTAGTATTTGTTGTTATAGCGGCAACAGAAATACATCATCTGTGAAAATTTCAACTGTCTAGCTATCACGGTTCGTGAGATACAGCGTGGTGACAGACGGACGGACGGACAGCAAAGTCTTAGTAATAGGGTCCCGTTTTACCCTTTGGGTATGGAACCCTAAAAATGTACAACTGTCTATCAAATGGCGTTTTTTATATCGAAAAATTTTCGGGCTCGCTTCGCTCGCGTTTTCAATAACATTCTGCGGTATGCTAAAGGTGATATTCGGTTGGCAACTGCAGCAGCATTACTCTGTTGCAACGTTACTGCTCCGGCACTGTCAATTTTCGTCATAAAATGATGTGACTGATTTCCATACTAAAAGTAAGAGAGTGAGGGTACGAAAGAACATCTCCAACGTAGGCTTTCGATTTGACCTTTACGCGGAGGCCCTTAAAGTCATGGAAAAAAATCTTGCTTTCGGGCTTGCGGCCAGCCGATTTTTTCGACATAGGTTACCGATTTTATAGCGAATTTTGCTCTCTTGAACGGCAGATTTGTCGGCCAAGGCGAGTTACTACTTAGCCGCGATCCTGAGACCTAACTGTCAAAGTGATAACACTTTGGCAGTTAGGTCTCAGGGGCCCCGTGAAAGCCGAAAACTAAAAGCATCCTATCAAGTAGCGCTTTCGAGTGAAGCCAAAGAGCGAGCAGTAGAAGATGAGAGAAACTGTCACATCCCTTCTCTGTATGAAATCCTGGATTCGCGCCTGGTTGGGACTAAAAGTAAAAATGTACAACTGTCTATCAAATTGCCTTTTTTATATCGAAAATAGTACTCTGTTGCAACGTTACTGCTGCAGTACTGTCAATTTTTGTGGTAAAATGATGTGTCTGATTTCTATACTAACAGTAAAAATGTACAACTGTCTATCATATTGCGATTTTATATCGAAAAATTTTCGCGCTCGCTTCGCTCGCGTTTTCAATAACATTCTAGGATATGATAAAGGTGATATTCGGGTGGCAACTGCAGCAGCATTACTGTTTTGCAACGTAACTGTTGCAACACTGTAAATTTTTGTGCAAATAGATGTGACTTATTTCCATACTAAAAATAAAAATGACCAACTGTCTATTAAATTGCGTTTTTATATCGAAAAATTTTCGCGCTCGCTTCGATCGCGTTTTCAATAACATTCTAAGATGATATAGAAAGGTGATATTCAGGTGGCGACTTCAGCAGCATTACTCTGTTGCAACGTTATTGCTGCAGGACTCTCAATTTTTGTGATAAAATGATGTGACTGATTTCCATATCCAGCTGTAATGCGGCAATGAACGTCACTCAATTGACCAAAAAAAAAATCAATATAATCTTGACGACCCTAGGGAGAGGGGGCACCATGGTCTAGAAATGCTTAGGGCATCAAAATATCTGGCACTGGTCGTTTGCGGAGTCAAACGATTTGGGACTCGCATTTTATACGCATTACCATGCCTTCCCTAAAAAAATCGAATGATTCGCGAAAGTCTCGCAACGCATTGAGGTTACAAAGGGCACGTGGTTTTCCTCAGGAGTCTGAAGAAGACCACGGTGAGTGGCGCTTTAGCCAGGCAAGCCGATTCGCTTTTGCTCGCGCGCGTACCTTACTGTATCGTCCGATATACACCTACAACTCTGTCGTTTAAATCACGTGTAAAATTTGAATAAGGGCCAAAAAAGCTATTGATTTTGGAGTGTAGTTTTATTTAGTGGTACCTAATTGTAAAATATTTTATCTGGACTACAGTCCTCTAGCATATCCATCTGTCAACTTTACTTCAAGTTCCGCCTCCAGGGGAGAGGAAGAAAAATACAACAGACCGAATTCCACGCGGGCGGAGCCGCGGGCACAGCTAGTATGTATATATTTGAAATGTGCTAATTGAGCTCTTTCAAATGATATACAACACGTCATCATTATTTTATTTTATTTTTTTGGTTCGTGACTTTATGACCTCTAGAGGGCGCCGTGTTCATTTTTTTGTGACGTCATATAGCCTATAACCAGCGGACGATTAAGACGATTCGAATGACATATCGTTTGTCAAATTATAATGCGTACTTTAGAAGTTCTGAGGGAACAAATGAACATACATACATACCCACATACATACCGGTCAAAATCATAACCCTCCTGTCCCTCCTTTTGCGTTGCCGTAGTCGGGTAAATATTTATTAATTTTTAAGTATTCACTTAAATATAAACTATGAGTAGTACACAATAAAAGTCTTATCACCTTAACAAAATAAGTAGGTTCTTAAGTACCGTAAAACGGGGTCAACAGAAATAGAGAAATTTTGAACTTTTTCTTTCAAGTTGTTATATTTAAAAACGTACATCTCTAAAATCTGATTGAATACGTATATGTATAGTAGACTTTTTATTCTCTACATTGATACCAAAAGAAAATAATCAAACTGCCTAAAAGTTAGATTTTTTTGACTCTAAAGGAAGGCCTCACCGAGGTAAAAAAATGAAGCCTGTCTGAGCTTTGTTCTAGCGGTAAATGTAGTGACATTAATGTACCGTAAAACGGGGTCAACAGAAATCGCGGGGTGAATAGAGAAATTTTGAACATTTTCTTTCAAGTTGTTATATTTAAGAACGTACATCTCTAAAATTAGATTATTTTGAATGCATATATAGTAGACTATTTAATCTCTATATTGATACCAAAGGAACGTAATCAAACTGCCTAAAACTTAGATTTTTTTGACTCTAAAGTAAGGTCTCGCCGAGGTAAGAAATGAAGCCTGTCTGAACTTTGTTCTAGCGGTAAATATTTTGACATCAACTAAGTAAAAGTTAGCTATCCTGGTAATATAGTATCTTTAGTACCTAAATTATAAATAATATCACAAATTTTCTCTATAATGAAGCATTTTATTTGCAAAAAACTAATAACAAGCAATTTTACATGATAAAGGGGTCAATGGACACGCATGGGGGTGAATAGTTACGCCATAGGGGGTGATTAGATACAAGAAAGGGGTGTAAAGACACGCCTTGGGGGTTAAAAGATACGAAAAAATAATTTTGTGTCAAATAGCTGTTTAACAGATTTATATACCACTAGACGGGCCCGCAGCTCCGCTCGCATAAATGAAATAAAGATTTCGTCTTATGTTTAGTTAAATACCGACATTATTATGTATTCAACCCTGCCATGGTTTAGAACTGTGATAGGGATTTCTTATTTGTAGCCGTTATGTATTTGGATAACTCAATTCGCAAATTTGTCAAAAGATGATGTTATTTGATAAAAGGCAAGATTGTATTTTTTCATCTACACGTATTTATTTAAAACTTGTTTCTAGATAAAATTATTATTTGTTCTTATAAGCCTAGTTGCAAAAACGTTCATTAGATTAATTTTCGCCTTAAGACGAATATGGACGACCACCGCCCTTAAATCGCCTTTTCATACAAACATAGGTAGTCTAGTCCTCTCGGTCTTGCGATAGCTCTCGCCAGTCGCCATGGCCGAGGTTGAGCAGGTCTTGAGCAACTACGTCGTTTCAGCGGTACCTAGGACGTCCACTCGGGCGTTTCCCATTTTGTTGTCCCAAGTACCTGCGCTCTCTTCACGGCACGATCTTCTCCCATTCTCTCTAAGTGTCCGAGCCACCACTGAATTTAGCCGCTTTTGTCTCTCAATATTTCGCCACTATATCGGACCACATCCTTATTTCTATGGCAACAAAATTATATTACGATATTTGGCTAACTGCTGACTGTATATTTGCTTATTTTTATCAGGTCGCTCAATAATATCTGAACATGCACTTTAATCTACCTACGTAACTTACTATCAACTTTGTATTTTTGGCCCATCTCAGCATTCTTAGCCCGTTCCCCGGGCGAATGGCAATGTTTGCCAAAGCCGTGAAAGTCAATCTAAATAATATAACTCAAAAATAAATTTAAAACAACAAAATACAAATTGATAACAATAATATAGTAATTACTTTGATTGATAAGAATGATAAGTCATATATGACATAAATCACTCGTATGGGCTCTATAGACTAAGGTTGAGGTTGACAGCACTTTTTATTTTACTTCGTGTAAAAAAACTCAGAAATACCTGTATACCAACATGACAAACATAATTTAGTTTACTTTAACTTACGGATTTTTTGGTCTAATCTGTAGCACCGCCAAACGAAAGCAACCGAGAGTTGCCGAGAGATGGCCGAATAAAGTTATTTTGAAAATTTCATTTGCTTATTGTAAATTAAATACGCATCGAAAGCGATAAATTTTATGTCCTAGTTCTATTCTCATATTTAGATAATAGATTGGAACAGTTTTTTCTTATCATACGTGCGTCGTATTCGAGTAACGTGTCAAAACCTTTTTTAGAAATTTGTAAGGCGCCATCTCGCTTCTTCTCTCGTTGTTTATCCCGTTCTGGTTTTTCAATTTTATATATATGATTTTACAATAGAGTATAAACATAATAATGATCAAATTCGATGCCTATGAGAGCTAAAACTTAATATTTCTATTCACCCCTTTCTTGTGTCTATCGATTTAAGGAAATGGAGAAAACAGGTAGTTTTCTTTGATTTTTTCGGAATTGGGTAGGCTTAACTTTATTTCACAAATGCAAAATTGAAGAACTAACCAAGACTCATAAAATGATATCAAAATTTTTACTTTTATCATTTGGATTATTGGCGAAAATCGTCCTTGAAGTTGAAAATCGTGTCTATTCACCCCGTTTTACGGTAGTTAAAGTTAGCTAATCTGGCACCTGTAGTACCTAAATAATAAATAATATCACCAATTTTCTCTATAATGAAGCATTTTGATGCAAAAAACTATCAACAAGCAATTTTACGTAAAAAAGGGGTCAGTGGACACGCATATGGGGTGAATAGTTACGGCATAGGGGGTGATTAGATACCACAAAGGGGTGAAAAAACACGCATTGGGGGTTAAAATACACGAAAAAATATTTTTGTATCAAATAACTGTTTAACAGATATATATATATACTATACTATTTGCCAACAGAGCCTCAACAGAATAATGACCAAATTCGATGCCTATGACAACTAAAACTTCATATTTCTATTCACCCCATTCGTGTGTCTATCGACCCCGTTTTACGGATATGGAGAAAACAGGCAGTTTTGTTTGATTTTCCCTGAATTGGGTGGCTCAAAATTGATTTCACAAATGCAAAATTGAAGAACTAACCAAGACTCATAAAATGATGTCAAAATTTTTACTTTTATCATTAGGATTATTGGTGAAAATCGTCCTTGAAGTTGAAAATCGTGTCTTTTCACCCCATTTTACGGTATTAAATATCAAAGTACATACAGTAGGTACGTAATTATTTTACGAGTATTAGTAAGTTTTCTGTATAATCGTAATACGTCATTTTTTGAAGGGCGCGTTGTAGAGTCGTATTCGAACAACAAGAATAGCTAAATGGGTATAAGTCTATAATGCTGCATTTCACCTGTTGTTCAAAAATGGGCCCAAAAAGACAAAAAATCGAGGTGAAAATACGGTTTTTTTTGTACGGTTTGAATATCAGTAGGGTATTCTTAAATGAGCGGGAAGACCAGGTTTAGAGTTGATGCGTACGGTGCATACTTTAGTCCATTTAATCTTTCTCAAAGTTCTAAGTTTTTATGGTGTATAGCGTGTATGTAACTTAGTCTCTATGCATCTTGCTTGATTTACTAATGTAAAACAAAACGTTTCCCAAACTTCCCAAAGTATCACATCCCAAATTATTTTACCCAAATAATCATTTCCCAAAAAAATATTCGGTAAAACAACTTATCGCAATTTTACAGTTGGACATTTTTATTCAAGTACAGCGTATCATTTTTTGCATCAGCAGAATTAAAAACGGGGCCAAAGTCAATATTGCGTAAATCATCTCCAAGTTTGTTTATATTTAATTTATTGACAAATTGCGTGCGCGTGTATTATTTTGGTTAGTCCGGTTTCCTTACGATGTTTTCCTTCACTGAAAAGCGACTGGTAAATATCAAATGATATTTCGTACATAAATAATAAATCAATAATATATAAATACTTAAATACATAGAAAACAACCATGACTCAGGAACAAATATTTGTGTCATCACACAAATTGACGTACGATCTGGGGTTTGAACCCGCGACCTCCAGATTGCAAGTCGCAC
Organism: Cydia fagiglandana; assembly: GCF_963556715.1. NCBI lineage: Eukaryota > Metazoa > Arthropoda > Insecta > Lepidoptera > Tortricidae > Cydia > Cydia fagiglandana. The sequence continues at coordinate 3,535,361 of NC_085959.1, forward strand.
GCTCTTACCGCTATTCCACCAGCGCTTACACACACATGTTCGTGTGTGGTGCTGCTTAGCCAAGTTTTATCAATTAAAATCAAAAGTAACTATAGACTAAATAGACACAGACACCATGCATAAAAGAGTACGCACAGTCCATAGGGCATACACACTGATTGAAGATTATATTATTTAATTTGTATGAAAAATAGGAAATCTAAAGACCTTGTAATTTTTTAAAGTGATACTAAAGTGTCATCGTTTGAGGACTATAATTTTTGTTTTAATTATTTCTCTTATTAGGGTTCCGTAGCCAAATGGCAAAAAACGGAACCCTTATGGATTCGTCATGTCTGTCTGTCTGTCTGTCCGTGTATGTCACAGCCACTTTTTTCCCAAACTATAAGAACTATACTGTTATAACTTGGTAAGCAGATGTATTCTGTGAACTGCATTAAGATTTTCACATGAAAATTGAAAAAAAAAAGAATAAATTTTGAGGGTTCCCCATACTTAGAACTGACACTCAATTATTTTTTCATCAAACCCATACGTGTGGTGTATCTATGGATAGATAGGTCTTCAAAAATGATATTGAGGTTTTTAATATTATTTTTTTCTAAACTGAATAGTTTGCGCGAGAGACACTTCCAAAGTGGTAAAATGTGTCCCCCCCCCCCTATAACTTCTAAAATAAGAGAATGATAAACCTAAAAAAAATATATGATGTACATTACCATGCAAACTTCCACCGAAAAGATCTAGTACATAGTTTTTTTTAACACGTCATAAATCGTAAACCGCAATTTTATTATGTTACTAGCTGCTACCCTGAACCCTTCATGGGCGAGTCCGACTCGCACTTGGCCGCTTTTTCTCAGCATCTCGCTGACCGCGACCGCTGTACTCTTAAAAGTTTCAAAACCTCGGGTTAAATTAATTATACACTATATAGGTACCAGTGGCGGTGCGTCAAACATATCCATAGGCAAGCCGGGGCTAATTTGGCTTACATATTTCCTTTACAACTCTGCTCAAACATCCAAAAACAGACAAGCCGGTGGGAATCGGCTTTTATGGATGCGCCGCCACTGATAGGTACTACGTTTAGGTACAATGTAACATTTGATTACTAACTATCGTGGTAATCGAATACAATATTGTGTTTGTTTACTTGTACAGTCCTGAACGTGAACGAGGTGAACGAGGATGATCCCATCGACTGTAAAGGGAATCAACTGCGACAGTGCTTGACGAAAAAAATGGATGAGGTACGTAATAGAGTTAGGCCAAGAAAAGTCTGCAGCGATTTTGATAGCCCACGCAGTGAAAGTTATATTTATACGTCATAATTTCACAGAAATTTGATGTTTCCAATAACACTTGCACTGCGTGGGCTATCAAAATCGCTGCAGACTGTTCTTACTCTAACTTTAGCTAAGTTACCTCCAGTAAAATTAAGGTAAAAAAGTTTTAAGTTAAACGATTTTATTTTAATCGGAAAGTGTACAAAAAACTAGAAAATTAAAATTATTATACTAATCGGAGTTCTATATATGTACTACCTATGTTTCCTTTCAGGGCAGTAATCATGCAAGACGTGTAGCAAAATATAGTTGTCTCGAGTCTGATTCTAAATGCCACTTTTCGACACTATGTCAGTGGATTAAGTATTCATCGGAATTCTTTCTCAGACTAAAATAAAAACGTGGGGCGTTAAAATCTCTACATTTCATTGTATACATGTCAGCGGCCGATCGTAAGATCAGGCATGTCGTGAAATTCCTAGGCATATCGTGAAACATGAAAATCATTGACTCGTTCCCTGAGTCGGCGGATATTTCTATATCTGGGCAGTTTGCCCTTCGGGCATCTGAAGCAACCTAACGAACCTAACCTACCTAAATGTATATTGGTTTAATGTGGCTATATCGTCCAAACATTACACAGGTACATTACGATCTGCCTGATCTTACGATCGGCCGCCGACATACATATTTTTACTTTTTTATATCTTTCTCAACAATTTTAAATACTAACGCCCCACGTTTTTATTTTAGTCTGAGAAATAATTCCTATGAATAAGTATTCATACGCCACTTTTCGACACTATGTCAGTGGATTAAGTAATCCACTGACAATATCCCACCAAAAACATAAATGTAAAAAAGGAGAGCCAAGTTCAATACAAAAATTATGCTTGGCTGTGGGGTTCGCCGCAAAAATAATGGAGATCTAAATGAGTGCCAAGTTCTATGCAAAATCCAAATATGTATTTATAGGAACAAAATAACATTATAAACAAGTATTAAACTCTATTTCTTTGCTTTATTGGATATCTATAACAATTGCTGTTATTTAAAAAAACGTGAGATCTTAAAGTAGGTTAGATTTGACTTGGCCAGTTTTCATTACATCAATCATTTTATAAAGTTATTCAACATATATATATATTGTAATTCTGATAAAATCTGGCCAAGCCAAATCTAACCTACATTTAACTTACTATATTTTGCATAGAACTTGGTACTCATTTAGATCTCCATTCTTTTTGCGGCGAACCCCACAGCCAAGCATAATTTTTGTATTGAACTTGGCTCTCCATTTTTACATTTATGTTTTTGGTGGGATATCAATACTTTTTGTAAAGAAAACTAGGCAGGTATTGAGATTCAATATTTTTTCTTGTGTTTCCGCTGTATGGTTTTTACTTCTGTTCTTTGTATAATTATGTGGTGCCGCGCGCCGCCGACGACACACCATTGGCCGGTTGTTTAGAGCGTATTACAAGTTTTTTGTATGGGGACACCACTTATTTTCTAACTTAACCTTATTTTAATATAGCAAATATAATAACACATATTTTGGGATAGTTTCAAATATCTGCTTGTAACGGTTCCAACGCTACAATAAAAAAATATTTTTTGTATGGGGACCCCTCCCTATTTTTTAACTTCTTTTTATTTTTAGATTTTTTCCTACGCTCACACACAATTACCGAGCTGGATTCCAAATTTCATCCTTCTAGGTCATCTGGAAGTAGGTTAGGTTTAGGTACTATCCCATCAAAAACATAAATGTAAAAAAGGAGAGCCAAGTTCAATACAAAAATTATGCTTGGCTGTGGGGCTCGCCGCAAAAAGAATGGAGATCTAAATGAGTGCCAAGTTCTATGCAAAATCCAAATATGTATTTATAGGAACAAAATAACATTATAAACAAGTATTAAACTCTATTTATTTGCTTTATTGGATACCTATAACAATTGCTGTTATTTAAAAAAAATGCGAGATCTTAAAGCAGGTTAGATTTGACTTGGCCAGTTTTCATTACATCAGTCATTTTATAAAGTTATTCAATATATATATTTTGTAATTCTGATAAAAACTGGCCAAGCCAAATCTAACCTACTTTAAGATCTCACATTTTTTTTAAATAACAGCAATTGTTATAGGTATAATATAACCGTTGGCCGGTTGTTTAGCGCGTATTACAGGCTTTTTGTATGGGGACCCCCCTATTTTTTAACTTTTTTATTTTTAGATTTTTTCCTACGCTTACACACATTTACCGAGCTGGATTCCAAATTTCATCCTTCTAGGTCATCTGGAAGTAGGTTAGCTTTAGGTACTACATGTCAGTCACAATAAAAAAGAAATTTGTATGGGGACCCCCCTATTTATTAACTTTTTTTTGTTTTTAGTTTTTTTCCTACGCTTACACACAATAACCGAGCTGGATTCCAATTTTCATCCTTCTAGGTCATCTGGAAGTAGGTTAGGTTTAGGTACTTATATGTCAGTCACAATAAAAAATGTTTTTTTGTATAGGGACCCCCCCCTATTTTGTAACTTTTTTTTATTTTTAGATTTTTTCCTACGCTTTCGTACAATAACTGAGCTGGATTCCACATTTCATCCTTCTAGGTCATCTGGAAGTAGGTTAGGTTTAGGTTCTTATATGTCAGTCACAATAAAAAATGTATTTTTTGTATGGGGACCCCCCCTATTTTATAACTTTTTTTATTTTTATATTTTTTCCTACGCTTCCATACAATCAAAAACTGAGCTGGATTGCAAATTTCATCCTTCTAGGTCACCTGTAAGTAGGTTAGGTTTAGGTACTATAAGTCTGTCAGTCAGTCTTAAAATTTACGACATTTTGACCTTCATATCTTTATAACCGTTTGAGCTAGCTTCATGAAATTTGGGCTTCTAGATGTCCTTATGGATGTAATTAAACCCACGTAGTTTTATGTGTTTACGTTAAAGATGTTTTGAGTTATAGAAGGGTCAAAAGTGGCACCAAGTGATTCGTGTAATATTACACTTGGCGCTGGCTAGCCAGTTCCTTTGCTTGAACTTGGCTTGACACGCTGCCGCGTGTCTAGATATGTCAGTCAAAATAAAATAAAAATATTGTATGGGGACCCCCCCTATTTTTAAACCTCTTTTCATTTTTAGATTTTTTCCTACGCTTACATACAATAACCGAGCTGGATTCGAAATTTCATCCTTCTAGGTCATCTGGAAGTAGGTTAGGTTTAGGTACTTATATGTCAGTCCCAATAAAAATTGTTTTTTTTTGTATGGGGACCCCCCCTATTTTTTAACTTTATTTTATTTTTAGATTTTTTCCTACGGTTACACACAATAACCGAGCTGGATTCCAAATTTCATCCTTCTAGGTCATCTGGAAGTAGGTTAGGTTTAGGTACTTATATGTCAGTCACAATAAAAAATGGTTTTTTTGTATAGGGACCCCCCCTATTTTATAACTTTTTTTTATTTTTATATTTTTTCCTACGCTTCCATACAATCAATAACTGAGCTGGATTCCAAATTTCATCCTTCTAGGTCATCTGTAAGTAGATTAGGTTCAGGTACTATAAGTCTGTCAGTCAGTCTTAAAATTTACGACTTTTTGACCTTCATATCTTTATAACCGTTTGAGCTAGCTTCATGAAATTTGGGCTTCTAGATGTCCTTATGGATATAATTAAACCCACGTAGTTTTATGTGTTTACGTTAAAGATGTTTTGAGTTATAGAAGGGTCAAAAGTGGCACCAAGTGGTTCGTGTAATATTACACTTGGCGCTGGCTAGCCAGTTCCTTTGCTTGAACTTGGCTTGACACGCTGCCGCGTGTCTAGATATGTCAGTCAAAATAAAATAAAAATATTGTATGGGGACCCCCCCTATTTTTAAACCTCTTTTCATTTTTAGATTTTTTCCTACGCTAACATACAATAACCGAGCTGGATTCCAAATTTCATCCTTCTAGGTCATCTGGAAGTAGGTTAGGTTTAGGTACTTATATGTCAGTCCCAATAAAAATTGTTTTTTTTGTATGGGGACCCCCCCTATTTTTTAACTTTATTTTATTTTTAGATTTTTTCCTACGGTTACACACAATAACCGAGCTGGATTCCAAATTTCATCCTTCTAGGTCATCTGGAAGTAGGTTAGGTTTAGGTACTACCCACCAAAAACATAAATGTAAAAAAGGAGAGCCAAGTTCAATACAAAAATTATGCTTGGCTGTGGGGCTCGCCACAAAAAGAATGGAGATCTAAATGAGTGCCACTGCCAAGTTCTATGCAAAATCCAAATATGTATTTATAGGAAGAAAATAACATTATAAACAAGTATTAAACTCTATTTCTTTGCTTTATTGGATACCTATAACAATTGCTGTTATTTAAAAAAATGTGAGATCTTAAAGCAGGTTAGATTTGACTTGGCCAGTTTTCATTATATCAATCATTTTATATATATTGTAATTCTGATAAAACCTGGCCAAGCCAAATCTAACCTACTTTAAGATCTCACATTTTTTTAAATAACAGCAATTGTTATAGGTATCCAATAAAGCAAAGAAATAGAGTTTAATACTTGTTTATAATGTTATTTTGTTCCTATAAATACATATTTGGATTTTGCATAGAACTTGGCAGTGGCACTCATTTAGATCTCCATTGTTTTTGTGGCGAGCCCCACAGCCAAGCATAATTTTTGTATTGAACTTGGCTCTCCTTTTTTACATTTATGTTTTTGGTGGGATATCAATACTTTTTGTAAAGAAAACTAGGCAGGTATTGAGATTTAATGTTTTTTCTTGTGTTCCGCTGTATGGTTTTTACTTCTGTTCTTTGTATAATTATGTGGTGCCGCGCGCCGCCGACGACACACCGTTGGCCGGTTGTTTAGAGCGTATTACAAGTTTTTTGTATGGGGACACCACTTATTTTTTTACTAAACTTTATTTTAATATAGCAAATATAATAATACATATATTGGGGTAGTTTCAAATATCTGCTTGTAACGGTTCCAACGCTACAATAAAAAAATATTTTTTTGTATGGGGACCCCCCCCCCTCCTATTTTTTAACTTTTTTTTATTTTTAGATTTTTTCCTACGCTTACACACAATAACCGAGCTGGATTTCAAATTTCATCCTTCTAGGTCATCTGGAAGTATGTTAGGTTTAGGTACTTATATGTCAGTCCCAATAAAAAATGGTTTTTTTGTATGGGGACCCCCCCTATTTTTAAACTTTATTTTATTTTTAGATTTTTTCCTACGGTTACACACAATAACCGAGCTGGATTCCTAATTTCATCCTTCTAGGTCATCTGGAAGTAGGTTAGGTTTAGGTACTTATATGTCAGTCCCAATAAAAAGTGGTTTTTTTGTATGGGGACCCCCCCTATATTTTAACTTTATTTTATTTTTAGATTTTTTCCTACGGTTGCACACAATAACCAAGCTGGATTCCAAATTTCATCCTTCTAGGTCATCTGGAAGTAGGTTAGGTTTAGGTACTATAAGTCATAAGTCAGTCTTAAAATTTACGACTTTTTGATCTTCATACCTTTATAACCGTTTGAGCTAGCTTCATGAAATTTGGGCTTCTAGATGTCCTTATGGATATAATTAAACACACGTAGTTTTATGTGTTTACGTCAAAGATGTTTTGAGTTATAGAAGGGTCAAAAGTGGCACCAAGTGGTTCGTGTAATATTACACTCGGCGCTGGCTAGCCAGTTCCTTTGCTTGAACTTGGCTTGACACGCTGCCGCGTGTCTAGATAAGTCAGTCAGTCTTAAAATTTACGACTTTTTGACCTTCATATCTTTATAACCGTTTGAGCTAGCTTCATGAAATTTGGGCTTCTAGATATCCTTATGGATACAATTGAACACACGTAGTTTTATGTGTTTACGTTAAAGATGTTTTGAGTTATAGAAGGGTCAAATTGGCACCAAGTGGCTCGTGTAATATTACACTCGGCGCTGGCTAGCCAGTTCCTTTGCTTGAACTTGGCTTGACACGCTGCCACGTGTCTAGATTTTTGCTACACGTCTTGCATGATTACGGCCCTGAAAGGAAACATAGGTAGTACATATATAGAACTCCGATTAGTATTATAATTTTAATTGTCTAGTTTTTTGCATACTTTCCGATTAAAATAAAATCGTTTAACTTAAAGCTCTTTTACCTAAATTTTATTTTTAAGTTTTTAGTAAGGCCGAGCTAGCCGCGTAGAGAACAATGATTCAAGTACCTTCATTGCGAAGGCCGAAGGCCGAGCTCCGCGTAGGGCCGAAGGTACGAAGCGTCCGGCAGGTTAGTGCTCGAATAGACAACAATGGTTCAAGTGTCTTAATTGCGAAGGCCGAAGGCCGAGCTCCGCGTAGGGCCGATGGCCCGAAGCGCCGGCAGCTTAGTGCTCGAACAGAGAACAATGGTTTAAGTGTCTTAATTGCGAAGGCCGAAGGCCGAGCTCCGCGTAGGGCCGAAGGACTGAAGCGTCCGGCAGATTAGTGCTTGAACAGAGAACAATGGTTCAAGTGCCTTAAGTGCGAAGGCCGAAGGCCGAGCTCCGCGTAGGGCGGAAGGCCCGTAGCGTCCGGCAGATTAGTGCTCGAGCAGAGAACAATAGTTCAAGTGTCTTAATTGCGAAGGCCGAAGGCCGAGCTCCGCGTAGGGCCGGACGCCCGAAGCGTCCGGCAGGTTATAGTGCTCGAACAGAGAACAATGGTTCAAGTGTCTTAATTGCGAAGGCCGAAGGCCGAGCTCCGCGTAGGGCCGAAGGTCCGAAGCGTCCGGCAAGCTAGTGCTCGAACAGAGAACAGTGGTTCAAGTGTCTTAATTGCGAAGGCCGAAGGCCGAGCTACGCGTAGTGCCGAAGGCCCGAAGCGTCCGGCAGGTTAGTGCTCACGATTGAGGAGTTGGAGGTCATATTTAAATGCAAGTGCCCCTGTCCAATACTTTAAATCCTACTTTGAAATCAGAACTTTATTAATCTTGGTGGTTAAGGCAGGGAGTAACCCTGCAGCATCAGAACTGATGAGTTGCGAGGACAATATGAAACTACATTAAAATTGACTCATTCTCCAACTGGTCGGTTATGACAGGCAGAAACCTTGCATCATCACGACTGAGGAGTTGGAGGTTATTATGAAATGCAAGTGCCCCTGCCCAATACTTAAAATCCTACTCTAGAATCAGAACTGTATCAATCCTGGTGGTTAAGGTAGGCAGTAACCGTGCAGCATCAGAACTGAAGAGTTGGAGGTCAGTAATGAGTCACTAAGGATTTGTTTCATAGCAACAATAATATAATAACTAGCAAGTGTGTACGACTCTCGGTTAAGGGAAGCAGTGATTCTGCAGCATCAGGATTTGAAGATCAAAGGTTGAAAATATCATAAAAAGTTATTGTCACGGGGACTAGAAGTGGCCGAAAAATGGATCGCAAGATTTGATGGTCCATACAAAGATAGGTATATACGAGGTCAAGCTAAATAAAACCGTTTAATAATAAAAACCCGCTTAACCCTTTGAACGCCACGCCTGTCGTGTGCGGCGCGTCATTGTGAACCTTATGAAAATGCGGGAAGTTTTATTTTTTCCTATTACAGAAGGGTCAATATCTGCATATCCCCATATCCCTTCTCACAGTTCCTGGTAAAGTCTTTGCCAGAGTTCTCTTGAATCACCTCATTAAGCTCTTTGAAGAGATCTTACCGGAAACACAGTTCGGGTTCCGACCTAATCAGGGTACCTGTAAGGCTATGTTCTCATTGCGTCAACTACAGAAAAAAAGCAGAGAACAGGGACAAAGGCTGTACTTTTGCTTCGTTGACCTTGAGAAGGCCTTCGATAGTGCCCCCCGTGAAGCTTTGTGGATGGTGCTAGGGAAACTAGGATGCACGGATAAATTCATTCGACTCCTGAGACTTCTGCATGACAACATGGAGTGCTGCCTCGCTGTGCATGGCGAGGAGTCTAGCTGGCAGAAGGTGGCAGTCTGTGAAAGTTTAGAGGGTCAGAGCTCGTCAAATGGAATTCGCATCCGTTTCCGCACTGACGGTAATCAATATATTCAACTTGGCCAGATTTAAGGCTCGCACTAAAGTCTCGTACACTGTGATCACCGAGGTCATGTACACCGACGACTTGTGCTTCATAGCGGAAACCCCTCGTGACCTACAGCAACTTGTGACCGAGTTTCACGAGTCCTGCTGCAAGTTTGAACTGAAAGTCAGTGTCAAAAAGACGGAAGTAATGTCACTAGATATAGACGCTGACAGTTAGGCTTAGGGAGGATGTACTGAAACAGATTGATAAGTTCCGGTACCTGGAGAACACAGTAACGTCTACGTGTGACCTTGACGCAGAGATATACAGCAGAATTGGTGCCGCTGCTGCATCATTTGGTAAGCTGGATGCCAAGGTCTTCCGCTCACATGACCTAAAACTAGCGACAAAGATCTCCATATATATGGCTGTCTTGTACTCTTCTGACACATACATTACACCGATTCCACCTAAACTGCCTTTGCAAAATCTTAAAGATCAGCTGGTCCGATCGTGTGCGGAACACCGAAGTACTGCGAAGAGCCAAAGTGGTTGGGATCGAAGTTTATATTATGCGATGACAACTTCGCTGGGGCGGCCAAGTTTCAAGGAGGGTCGGGTGGCAAAGCGCATCTTTTACTCGGAGCTGGAGGTGGGCAAGCGAAAGCATGGCGGGCAACTTCTCAGATATAAAGATGACTGATGTGCTTAAGCGCCACATGAAGAACTGCCACATTGACCCGCTTCTGTGGGAGAAGCAGGCGGCTGACCGCCCTGTATGGAGATCTTATGTCATTAAACAAACTGATGACTTTGAATCCCGTCGACTTATGGAGCTAGATATCAGACGGGATGAGCTGAAAGCCCGACCACCAGCGGCTATTAGGTATAATTACAGCAATGGTGTTCATACCTGCCCGTTGTGTGCACGGGTCTTTGTCAATAAGATAATATACAAGTATATACAAGGTCCTTTTTATCTACAAATCCAAAATAAATTCTGATATAAAGGTCCCTATCGCACATAAAGCTTAAGGAAAGGACCCTTTTCACAATCCTTACCCTTTTCAAGGGTCCTTACCCATTTCACATGGAATGCCACATACGAGGGGAAATACAGCCGTTACATTCGTAATCTAGACACGCAGCAGCGTGTCAAGCCAAGTTCAAGCAAAGGAACAGGCTAGCCAGCGCCGAGTGTAATATTACACGGACCACTTGGTGCCACTTTTGACCCTTCTATAACTCAAAATCTCTTTAACGTAAACACATAAAGCTACGTGTGTTTAATTATATCTACAAGAACATCTAGAAGCCCAAATTTCGTGAAGTTAGCTCAACGGGTATAAAGATATGAATGTCAAAAAGTCGTAAATTTTAGCACTGACTGACTGACATAATATATAGTACCTAAACCTAACCTACTTCCAGATGACCTAGAAGGATGAAATTTGGAATCCAGCTCGGTTATTGTGTGTAAGCGTAGGAAAAAATCTAAATACAAAAAAAAATTAAAAATAGGGGGGATCCCCATACAAAAAATGAGAGAGGCTGTATCAGGGACACAGCCGCTATGGCTGACGTGAAACGTGGTGTGGACCCGAAGGCCCGAAGCGTCCAGGATTTAAGTGCTTTAACATAGAACAATAGTAAAAGTGTCTAAATGCGAAGGCCGAAGGCCGAGCTCCGCGAAGGGCCGAAGGCCCGAAGCGTCCAGGAATTAAGTGCTATAACACATAATAATAGTAAAAGTGTCTAAATGCGAAGGCCGAAAGGCCGAGCTCCGCGTAGGGCCGAAGGCCCGAAGCGTCCAAGATGTCAGTGCTTTAGCACAGAAAAATAGTAAAAGTGTCTAAATGCGAAGGCCGAATGCCCGAAGCGCCCAGAATGTTAGTGCTTTAACACAGAACAATAGTACAAGTGTCTAAATGCGAAGGCCGAAGGCCGAGCTCCGCGTAGGGCCGAAGGCCCGAAGCGTCCAGGATTTAAATGCTATAACACAGAACAATAGTAACAGTGTTTAAATGCGAAGGCCGAAGGCCGAGCTCCGCGTAGGGCCGAAGGCCCGAAGCGTCCAGGATTTAAGCACTATAACACAAAACAATAGTACAAGTGCGTAAATGCGAAGGCCGAAGGCCGAGCTCCGCGTAGGGCCGAAGGCCCGAAGCGTCCAGGACATCAGTGTTTTAGCACAGAACAATAATACAAGTGTCTAAATGCGAAGGCCGAAGGCCGAGCTCCACGTAGGGCCGAAGGCCCGAAGCGTCCAGGATGTTAGTGCTTTAACACAGAACAATAGTACAAGTGTCTAAATGCGAAGGCCGAAGGCCGAGCTCCGCGTAGGGCCGAAGGCCCGAAGCGTCCAAGATGTCAGTGCTTTAGCACAGAAAAATAGTAAAAGTGTCTAAATGCGAAGGCCGAAGGCCGAGCTCCGCGTAAGGCCGAAGGCCCGAAGCGTCCAGAATGTTAGTGCTTTAACACAGAATAATAGTACAAGGGTCTAAATGCGAAGACCGAAGGCCGAGCTCCGCGTAGGGCCGAAGGCCCGAAGCGTCCAGTATTTAAGTGCTATAACACAGAACAATAGTAAAAGTGTCTAAATGCGAAGGCCGAAGGCCGAGCTCCGCGTAGGACCGAAGGCCCGAAGCGTCCAGGATTTAAGCACTATAACACAAAACAATAGCACAAGTGTCTAAATGCGAAGGCCGAAGGCCGAGCTCCGCGTAGGGCTGAAGGCCCGAAGCGTCCAGGACATCAGTGTTTTAGCACAGAACAATAATACAAGTGTCTAAATGCGAAGGCCGAAGGCCGAGCTCCGCGTAGGGCCGAAGGCCCGAAGCGTCCAGGATGTTAGTGCTTTAACACAGAACAATAGTACAAGTGTCTAAATGCGAAGGCCGAAGGCCGAGCTCCGCGTAGGGCCGAAGGCCCGAAGCGTCCAGGATTTAAGTGCTTTAACATAGAACAGTAGTACAAGTGTTTAAATGCGAAGGCCGAGCTCCGCGTAGGACCGAAGGCCCGAAGCGTGCAGGACATCAGTGCTTTAGCACAGAAAAATAGTACAAGTGTCTAAATGTGAAGGCCGAAGGCCGAGCTCCACGTAGGGCCGAAGGCCCGAAGCGTCCAGGATTTAAGTGCTATAACACAGAACAATAGTACAAGTGTCTAAATGCGAAGGCCGAAGCGTCCAGGATGTCAGTGGTTAAACACAGAACTGACAGACTGGACGCTTCGGGCCTTCGGCCCTACGCGGAGCTCGGCCTTCGGCCTTCGCGTTTAGACACTTGTAATATTGTTCTGTGTTAAAGCACTGACATCCTGGACACTTCTTGCCTTCGGCCTTACGTAGAGCGCAGCCTTCGACCTTCGCATTTAGTTAGACTCTTGTACTATTGCTTTGTGTTTGAATACTGAATTCGCACATCTCGCGAATGCGTGATGTATTATAATAATTTTGGATAATATCTAAATTTTATCTGTAAAGATTATTTGGGGTCATAATGATTCACTGTATCTAGATGAACTTGAATGCGGCATTAGATGGGTAATTTTAAAATTATTCATTACAGCGTCACACCTATTTAAATAATTAAATGATCAATTCATTTTGGAGTAATGAATGTAACGATTAGGTACAATTTTTTGTGTAAATAACACACCAAAATTACGAGAATAGATATTTTATACGGGTAATACACGTTTTATAGCAAACTCGTTCGTGTCTTTCCTGTAGCCATCGCATTTAAGGGAATCTAAAAGCATTTTTTTACGCAGCACCTTTACAGGCAGAATATTTCATTCAATACTTGAGACTCAAATGAGAAAAACGGGATATATATGAACCACAGTCGTTACCTTTTATAGTACCTATTGTCCACAGAAGTGACCATTTCTAAATTATGTTTTACCCATTACATCAGAAAGTACCTAACTAAGATTACTATATACTTACTAGCATTAGGAACTCGGGATTGTCAAGCAGCCGTCATACGTTATATGTGTTCTATCAAAGTAACTCGCGCCGCTGCGCCGCCTTAGATGCTAATGCATTATTTGAGGAGATGAGCAGGTATTACTATGGTGAATGTAGTATTAAAAGAACCGTTATTGCTTTATCTTACTATTTCAGGTATATTTTGTCAGTTTTGCGCCCTATTTTTCGCACACGGTGGCCTCAAACAAGAGCAGTGATAAAAATTCTGTAATAACTGTCACATTTTTATGTTTTAGCAGTTTATTATAATTCCACGTACTTTATTTTACTCATATTTCATTAAAACAAATTAAGATCTATCAAATGGCACCAATTTTACCGAAATCGGTTAATGGGCTGATGAGTCATTACTAAATGAACACTGAAAATAGGGGTCATTTTAGCTCCGAATACGTCGTGTCTAGCGCAGAATCAGCGCCATCTATGTCAGCGGCACGTACTGTTCCGAGTAATGGCTACTTTTTTCTATATATCTATATGAAAACTATGTTTGTAGGTATTATAGTTTATGAGATATAAGCCGCCGCGCCATAACACTTTTCGTTACACTTGGTTTTTGGTCCGGCACCTCTACTACGGCTTTTTAAAGACGTTTCACGTCAAAAAAATATTGTGACTGACATATAGTACCTAAACCTAACCTAGGTACTTGCAATTTAACCAAAACTTTGTTCAAGTAATATGTCAAGCGTACCGCCGCCTATATACTTTATGCGTTGCTTAAGCGTATCTCTGTTATTTCCAGATAGCAGATATGCATTTGACACGGTAGCTTGGTCTTCTCATTTAGCTACTTAAACCAATTATTTGTTCCATGTTTGAGCACTAACCTCCTACAGCTCAACCTTCGACCTTGCGAAGAGGCACGCCTCTCTCGGATGCTTCAGGCGTTCGGCCCCACGCAGAGCTTGGCCTTCGACCTTCGCACTAGCTGTCCACACCACGTTTCACGTAAACAATTGCGATTGTGGCTCTGATATTATAGCCTACCCACAAATTTTATTCATAAGTCCGAGTTATATATATCCCAACAAAAACGTATTTGTGAAATGAGAGCCAAGTTCAATATTAAGAATATGTGCCGTTGTTGACTCGCCGACAAAAGAATTGAAATCTATATGGGTGCCAAGTTCTGTGCTGTGATAATTTCAGGATTTTCTATCCTGAAATTATAAAGGATTTGTCTTGGCTAGTTTGTACGTATAGATTATTTATTATATTTGACTAGGTACGTTACTTTTCTAAAATTTGGTTTGTTGCTAAAAACTAGCCAAGACAAATCCTTTATAATTTCAGGATTTTCTACACAGCACAGAACTTGGCACCCATATAGATCTCAATTCTTTTGTCGGCGAGTTTGCGTGCTCCAGGATTTAAGTGCTTTAACATAGAACAATAGTACCTACAAATGTCTAAATGCGAAGGCCGAAGGCCGAGCTCCGCGTAGGGCCGAAGGCTCGAAGCGTCCAGGATTTAAGTGCTATAACAAAGGACAACAGTACAAGCGTCTAAATGCGAAGGCCGAAGGCCGAGCTCCGCGTAGGGCCGAAGGCCCGAAGCGTCCAAGATGTCAGTGCTTAAACACATAACAATATGTATTACAAGTGTCTAAATGCGAAGGCCGTAGGCCTAGCTCCGCGTAGGGCCGAAGGCCCGAAGCGTCCAGGATTTAAGTGCTTTAACATAGAACAATAGTACCTACAAGTGTCTAAATGCGAAGGCCGAAGGCCGAGCTCCGCGTAGGGCTGAAGGCCCGAAGCGTCCAGGATGTTAGTGCTTTAGCACAGAGCAATAGTACAAGTGTCTATTATGCGAAGGCCGAAGGCCGAGCTTCGCGTAGGGCCGAAGGCCCGAAGCGTCCAGGACAGTGATTTAGCAGAGCTACTATTGTAGAAGTGTCTAAATGTGAAGGCCGAGCTCCGCGTAGGGCCGAAGGTCCGATGCGTTCAGGATGTTAGTGCTTTAATACAGAACAATAGTATAAATGTCTAAGTGCGAAGGCCGAAACGCCAAGCACCGCATAGGGCCGAAGGCCCGAAATGTCCAGGATGTCAATGCTTTATCACAGAACAATAGTACAAGTGTCAATGCGAAGGCCGAAGGCTGAGATTCGGCCTTCGCATTTAGTTACTTGTAATATTGTTCTGAGTTAAAGCACTGACATCCTGGACGCTTCTTGCCTTCGGCCTTACGTAGAGCGCAGCCTTCGACTTTCGCATTTATTTCTACTCTTGCCTTGTGTTTGAATATCGAAGTCGCGCATCTCGCGAATGCGTGATGTATTATAATAATTTTGAGTAAGATCTAAATTTTATCTGTAAAGATTATTTGGGGTCATAATGATTCACTGTATCTAGATGAACTTAATAATTCATTACAGCGTCACACCTATTTAAATAATTAAATGATCAATTCATTTTGGAGTAAGTAATGTAAAGATTAGGTACAATTTTTTTGTAAATAACACACCAAAATTACGAGAATAGATATTTTATACGGGTAATACACGTTTTATAGCAAACTCGTTCGTGTTTTTCCTGTAGCAATCGCATTTAAGGGAATCTAAAAGCAATTTTTTACGCAGCACCTTTACAGGCATAATATTACATTCAGTACTTGAGATTCAAATGAGAAAAACGGGATATATATGAACCACAGTCCTAATGTCCACAGAAGTGACCTTTTCTAAATTATATTTTACCCATTACATCAGAAAGTACCTAACTAAGGCCGACTTGCACCATTTCACTAACCCAGGGTTAAGCGGTTAAACTGTTAACCCAGTGTCAAATTGTACTGGTAACCATGGTAGCTCCAGGTTTAACCGCTTTACCCCGGGTTAGTGGAATGGTGCAAGTCGGCCTAAGATTACTATATGTACCTATACTTACTAGCATTAGGAACTCGGGATTGTCAAGCAGCCGTCATACGTTATATGTGTTCTATCAAAGTAACTCCGCCGTAGATGCTAATGCATTATTTGAGGAGATGAGCATGTATTACTATGATGAATGTGGTATTAAAAGAACCGTTATTGCTTTATCTTACTATTTCAGGTATATTTTGTCAGTTTTGCGCCCTTTTTTTCGTACACGGTGGCCTCAAACAAGAGCAGTGATAAAAATTCTGTAAAACCTGTCACCTTTTTATTTTTTAACAGCTTATTATAATTCCACGTACTTTATTTTACTCATATTTCATTAAAATAAAGTAAGATCTATCAAATGACACGAATTTTACCGAAATCGGGCTGATGAGTCATTACTAAATGAACACTGAAAATAGGGGTTATTTTTGCTCCGAATACGTCGTGTCTAGCGCAGTATCAGCGCCATTTATGTCAGCGGCACGTACTGTTCCGAGTAATGGCTACTTTCTTCTAAACTTCTATATTACAACTATGTTTATTGGTATTATAGTTTCGGAGATATAAGCCGCCGCGCCATAACACTTTTTCGTTACATCGGTTTTTGATCCGAGCCCCTCTACGGGTTTTCAAAGACGTTTACCTACGTTTCACGTCAAAAATATGCTTGAGATCCTCAAAACATGACATATTTTGTACAATTATTTTTTTAAGTTAGCCATTTCCCCCCAAAAGTGCCCCCTATGTTCAGAAATCTTTTGTTTTTATTACATGTCCGTCTTTGGGTCAAAAACTTGCATATGCGTACCAAATTTCAACTCAATTCGTCCAGTAGTTTTGGAGCAAATAGGCTGTGACAGACGGACAGACGGACGGACAGACAGACGCACGAGTGATCCTATAAGGGTTCCGTTTTTTTTCCTTTTGAGGTAAGGAACCCTAAAAATGTTCTCGATATAATCCGTTTCAACCCTTTTAGAAGACTTTCAAGTCCACTATTAAAAAAATGTTCGCTCCCGATGCAAACTTTATTAATAGGTATACCTACAATCTTTTCAAAAACGGCGTAATCAGTTTTCATATATTTTAATATCAATGCCCTTTTGCCAAGTTTCAAATTCCTAGCTCAAAAGAAAATGTGTACCACATATAAACTTACATCCCCTTTAAAACCCTTTTAGGGGTTGAATTTTTGAGAACCGTTAAATAAGTTATTTTAAACTTATACAATGCCTTTCTACGAAGTTTCAAAGCATTTGTAATGATTTCAAACTTTCAATCCCTTTTAACCCTTTTAGGAGATGAATATTAATAACGCTTAAATAGTACATTTCGATGCTAGTGCGGAAGGTATGTCATTACTTCACGAGTACCGAGATATCTTGCCACGAGCCGCAGGCGAGTGGCAAGACTCGGGACGAGTGAAGAATGACATTTCCGCACGTGTATCGAACGACGTTTTTTAATACAGTTGTGAAAAAATAAGAAAAACATTGTTAATCGTACACTAAACAAAAGTGGTAATAGTGACAGCTCGGTTAGACGTCGTCTTTAAGTATATTATATCTATGGGCGTTTGGCAGCTATTCCGTTCCATTCAGTCAACTTATTAAGAACGGAATTTTCAATATTGAATATTAAAAAATAAACGTGTTATAATGATGAAGAGGTAAGTAATTAAATATGAAATGTGTAATATTTTTCGTATTCTTACATTAACGGTAGGTTTTTATGCTGATTACGACGTTTAAAGGAAACTAATATTAACACTCATCAATAAATAGTCGTGAATTGGAACAAGTATAAATTTAAAAAAATTGGAAAAGTAAAAAGCACTAGTTCGAGATAACCAACTTTCCGCACGCTAAACAGCTACGTAAAGTAGCACTTTTTGAGCAACTGTATTAAAAAATATTTTATTGTTTTCCAATAATATGCATTTATACAAAGATTCAAGTGCCGCACAAAAAAAAATGTTTGATCTCCATACAAAATTTTAACCCATTTTTTACCACCCTGGGGGATAAATGAAATTAGTTTTCTTTTATTTTAATTAAATAACTTTTTACGAAGTTTCTAATTCCCAGCTAAAAATAAAATAAGAACCCCTACAAACTTTCAATCCCTTTTTAACCACTTTAGGGGATGAATTTATAAAAACGCTTATTTTCTTTTCTAGTAAATATTATAATAATATTGTCTTTATACTAAAATTCAAATCTCGCACTTTAAAAAATGTTTGACCTCCATACAAACTTTCAACCCCTTTTACATCACCTTAAGGGATTGTTTGAGCGTTATATGTATTATTATAAGATTTATGAGTAATTTGCCATTCATTGTGGAAATAGTTTAATTTGATACCTCAAACAGTTCGACTGATACGACTTTATAATAAAACTAAAAAAAGTTTATAGTGTCGATTCATATCAAAAAGTACGTGTGAAGTGAAATACAATGCGTCTTTTCATAAAATCTACGTTTTATTGAACATTTATCCACCATTGAACCAGACATTATCCAAAACAAAATTGTACCGGCTAAGCGGTCGGACAGGATGAATTTTCAAAAACGCTGAAATCAGATTTCTTTTCTTTCCATGAAATACTAACCCTGTATAAATTTTCAACCCCTTTTTTGACGTGAAACGTCTTTAAAAAGCCGTAGTAGAGGTGCCGGACCAAAAACCAAGTGTAACGAAAAGTGTTATGGTGCGGCGGCTTATATCTCATAAACTATAATACCTACAAACATAGTTTTGATATAGATATATAGAAGAAATTAGCCATTACTCGGAACAGTACGTGCCGCTGACATAAATGGCGCTGATTCTGCGCTAGACACGACGTATTCGGAGCTAAAATGACCCCTATTTTCAGTGTTCATTTAGTAATGACTCATCAGCCCATTAACCGATTTCGGTAAAATTGGTGCCATTTGATAGATCTTATTTTATTTTAATGAAATATGAGTACAATAAAGTACGTGGAATTATAATAAACTGCTAAAACATAAAAATGTGACAGTTATTACAGAATTTTTATCACTGCTCTTGTTTGAGGCCACCGTGTGCGAAAAATAGCGCGCAAAACTGACAAAATATACCTGAAATAGTAAGATAAAGCAATAACGGTTCTTTTAATACTACATTTACCATAGTAATACATGCACATCTCCTCAAATAATGCATTAGCATCTAAGGCGGCGCGGCGGCGCGAGTTACTTTGATAGAACACATATAACGTATGACGACTGCTTGACAATCCCGAGTTCCTAATGCTAGTAAGTATATAGTAATCTTAGTTAGGTACTTTCTGATGTAATGGGTAAAACATAATTTAGAAATGGTCACTTCTGTGGACAATAGGTACTATAAAAGGTAACGACTGTGGTTCATATACAGGGTGATCAATCCAAATGGGTCAGTATGGAGAAGTCAGAAACTATAAGAGATAGCGAAATCTGTTCTTAGGAACCATGGCTTCGATTTTAGATTTAATAATAATGGCATTCAATTTTTTTTTTAAACTGTCATACATAACCGGGATTCGAACCTGGTCAATAAAATATAAAATATTCTTGTTGTTTGTTTGTATGGCAACTTTAAAACGATGCGTGATAGGTGGGGGGTGCTCGACCAAATATCATAGAGGGCCCCGAGACAAAACAAACTACATTAAAAAAAATTCAAAATGGCCGACTTTTTTTTAATTTTTTCAAGTTGGTCCGAGCGCGCTGAGATTTGGCATGCGGTGAGCCTGGGGGCCCAAAATTACCATGTCAAAAAAAAATTTTGGAAAAATCCAAAATGGCGGCGGAGACGGGCAAAGTCAAATTTCCAAGTAGGTTAAGCGAGCCCGAAGGGCGAGTTTCAGGCCGAGAGGCCGAAGACCGACCCCGGCGGAGGGCCTAAGGCCCGGAGCCTCCACCCCGACTCCCAAAACGCGACTCCCAATAGGAAAAGTGTTGGGTCGTGTTTAAGCTCCAACTTTCCCCTTTCGTGTGACGCTTCGGGCCTTCGGCCCTACGCGGAGCTCGGCCTTCGTTTACTCGGCCTCGGCCTCGCGTTTTGGGAGTCGGGGTGGAGGCTCCGGGCCTTCGGCCCTCCGCCGGGGTCGGCCTTCGGCCTCCCGGCCTGAAGTTCGCCCTTCGGGCTCGCTTAACCTACTTGGAAATTTGACTTTGCCCGTGTCCGCCGCCATTTTTGATTTTCCCAAAATTTTTTTTTGACGTGGTAATCTTCGGCCCCCAGGCTCGCCACATGCCAAATCTCAGCGCGCTCGGACCAACTTGAAAAAAAAAAAAAAAAACGGCCATTTTGAATTTTTTTAAATGTAGTTTGTTTTGTCTCGGGGCCCTCTATGATATTTGGTTGAGCACCCACCACCTATTACGCATCGTTTGAAAGTTGCCATACAAACAAACAACAAGAATATTGACCAGGTTCGAATGCCGGTTATGTATGATAGATTTAAAAAAAAAATTAATGCCATTATTATTAAATCTAAAATCGAAGCCATGGTTCCTAAGAACAGATTTCGCTATCTCTCATAGTTTCCGACTTCTCCATACTGACCCATTTGGATTGATCACCCTGTATATCCCGTTTTTCTCATTTGAGTCTCAAGTATTGAATGAAATATTCTGCCTGTAAAGGTGCTGCGTAAAAAAATGCTTTTAGATTCCCTTAAATGCGATGGCTACAGGAAAGACACGAACGAGTTTGATATAAAACGTGTATTACCCGTATAAAATATCTATTCTCGTAATTTTGGTGTGTTATTTACACAAAAAATTGTACCTAATCGTTACATTCATTACTCCAAAATGAATTGATCATTTAATTATTTAAATAGGTGTGACGCTATAATTAATTATTTTAAAATTACCCATCAAATGCCGCATTCAAGTTCATCTAGATACAGTGAATCATTACGACCCCAAATAATCTTTACAGATAAAATTTAGATATTATCCAAAATTATTATAATACATCACGCATTCGCGAGATGTGCGAATTCGGTATTCAAACACAAAGCAATAGTACAAGAGTCTAACTAAATGCGAAGGTCGAAGGCTGCGCTCTACGTAAGGCCGAAGGCAAGAAGTGTCCAGGATGTCAGTGCTTTAACACAGAACAATATTACAAGTGTCTAAACGCGAAGGCCGAAGGCCGAGCTCCGCGTAGGGCCGAAGGCCCGAAGCGTCCAGTCTGTCAGTTCTGTGTTTAACCACTGACATCCTGGACGCTTCGGCCTTCGCATTTAGACACTTGTACTATTGTTCTGTGTTATAGCACTTAAATCCTGGACGCTTCGGGCCTTCGGCCCTACGTGGAGCTCGGCCTTCGGCCTTCGCATTTAGACACTTGTACTATTTTTCTGTGCTAAAGCACTGATGTCCTGCACGCTTCGGGCCTTCGGTCCTACGCGGAGCTCGGCCTTCGCATTTAGACACTTGTACTACTGTTCTATGTTAAAGCACTTAAATCCTGGACGCTTCGGGCCTTCGGCCCTACGCGGAGCTTGGCCTTCGGCCTTCGCATTTAGACACTTGTACTATTGTTCTGTGTTAAAGCACTAACATTCTGGACGCTTCGGGCCTTCGGCCCTACGCGGAGCTCGGCCTTCGGCCTTCGCATTTAGACACTTTTACTATTTTTCTGTGCTAAAGCACTGACATCTTGGACGCTTCGGGCCTTCGGCCCTACGCGGAGCTCGGCCTTCGACCTTCGCATTTAGACACTTTTACTATTGTTATGTGTTATAGCACTTAAATCCTGGACGCTTCGGGCCTTCGGCCCTAC
Organism: Cydia fagiglandana; assembly: GCF_963556715.1. Classification (NCBI taxonomy): domain Eukaryota; kingdom Metazoa; phylum Arthropoda; class Insecta; order Lepidoptera; family Tortricidae; genus Cydia; species Cydia fagiglandana. The sequence goes on from NC_085959.1 coordinate 3,557,375, forward strand.
GCGGAGCTCGGCCTTCGGCCTTCGCATTTAGACACTTTTACTATTGTTCTGTGTTATAGCACTTAAATCCTGGACGCTTCGGGCCTTCGGCCCTACGCGGAGCTCGGCCTTCGGTCTTCGCATTTAGACCCTTGTACTATTATTCTGTGTTAAAGCACTAACATTCTGGACGCTTCGGGCCTTCGGCCTTACGCGGAGCTCGGCCTTCGGCCTTCGCATTTAGACACTTTTACTATTTTTCTGTGCGAAAGCACTGACATCTTGGACACTTCGGGCCTTCGGCCCTACGCGGAGCTCGGCCTTCGGCCTTCGCATTTAGAAACTTGTACTATTGTTCTGTGTTATAGCACTTAAATCCTGGACGCTTCGGGCCTTCGGCACTACGCGAAGCTCGGCCTTCTGCCTTCGCATTTAGACACTTGTATTATTGTTCTGTGCTAACACACTGATGTCCTGGACGCTTCGGGCCTTCGGCCCTACGCGGAGCTCGGCCTTCGGCCTTCGCATTTAGACACTTGTACTATTGCTCTGTGTTAAAGCACTAACATCCTGGACGCTTCGGGCCTTCGGCCCTACGCGGAGCTCGGCCTTCGCATTTAGACACTTGTATTATTGTTCTGTGCTAAAACACTGATGTCCTGGACGCTTCGGGCCTTCGGCCCTACGCGGAGCTCGGCCTTCGGCCTTCGCATTTAGACACTTGTACTATTGTTTTGTGTTATAGTGCTTAAATCCTGGACACTTCGGGCCTTCGGCCCTATGCGGAGCTCGGCCTTCGGCCTTCGCATTTAGACACTTTTACTATTGTTCTGTGTTATAGCATTTAAATCCTGGACGCTTCGGGCCTTCGGCCCTACGCGGAGCTCGGCCTTCGGCCTTCGCATTTAGACACTTGTACTATTGTTCTGTGTTAAAGCACTAACATTCTGGGCGCTTCGGGCCTTCGGCCCTACGCGGAGCTCGGCCTTCGGCCTTCGCATTTAGACACTTTTACTATTTTTCTGTGCTAAAGCACTGACATCTTGGACGCTTCGGGCCTTCGGCCCTACGCGGAGCTCGGCCTTCGCCCTTCGCATTTAGACACTTTTACTATTGTTATGTGTTATAGCACTTAAATCCTGGACGCTTCGGGCCTTCGGCCCTACGCGGAGCTCGGCCTTCGGCCTTCGCATTTAGACACTTTTACTATTGTTCTATGTTAAAGCACTTAAATCCTGGACGCTTCGGGCCTTCGGGTCCACACCACGTTTCACGTCAGCCATAGCGGCTGTGTCCCTGATACAGCCTCTCTCATTTTTTTTTCAACCATTTTGAGGGATATTTTTTTCAAAAAAGTTGAAAGATCTTGTCTGGTATTTTAATACTATGCCGTTATATAGAGATTCAAGTCCCGTATTCACAAAAATATGTAATCTCCATACAAATTTTCAACCCCTTTTTCACCACCTTGGGGAATGAATTATTTAAAAAAAGAATTTTGTTTTTTAGTGTAACACCCTTTTGCAAGGTTTCAAGTTCCTAGCTTAAAATAAAATTTACACCCCAAGACAAACTTTCATCCACTTTTTAACCCTCGTTAGAGGTTGAATTTTCATAAATATCGATCTTTAAATTTCTTTAATTTTCCTTTCTAAGAAGTTTCAAAGCATTTGTAATGGCTTCAAACTTAAATATATTGTATGTTAACAGGTACTAGACGGGCAAACCAAGATAATATCTACAACAAAGGGACCAGATACAACAAAGGAAACAGATACACCAAAGACAACAACGGAAACACAGGTAACAGATTGGAAATAAACATCTTGGAACACTTTTTTTTATCTACACGTGAACATTTCCCCCAACTTTAACTTTTTACCTACGGGCCCTTGAATCTCTATATAATAGAGATTCAAGTCCCGTATTCACAAAAATATGTAATCTCCATACAAATTTTCAACCCCTTTTTCACCACCTTGGGGAATGAATTATTAAAAAAAAAGAATTTTGTTTTTTAGCGTAACACCCTTTTGCAAGGTTTTAAGTTCCTAGCTTAAAATAAAATTGACACCCCAAGACAAACTTTCATCCCCTTTTCAACCCTCCTTAGAGGTTGAATTTTTAAAAATATCGATATTTAATTTTCCTTTCTAAGAAGTTTCAAAGCATTTGTAATGGCTTCAAACTTAAATATATTGTATGTTAACAGGTACTAGACGGGCGACCCAAGCCAACATATACAGGGTGAAATTTAATTCACTGGCCAAATTGAAACAACCGGAAGAACTCGAAAAAATATTAAACACGTGTTTTTTTCTTTTAATACCGCTCAGTACATTTTTTTCGAAATAACTCATCATCAAGTTGTCCTAAAAACCTCGTACGTTATGGTGAACCGACAACTACCCACTACACCCGCTTCTCTCTTATCAGTTAAGGTCATTGACACCCCCCCCCCGCCCCTCCCGCTGTTTGCAATCGCGTCACCAATTATGAACCCTATTGCAGCGAGATTACCTACATAAGTTGCTAATTTTTCCTTTCATACTTTAACGGGCTTAGAACCGTCAAAATGCAAAGGCAACCCATTTTTAATCAAAAATGTTATTTCTGATTAATGATTATTAACAAATCGTCCGTGGCTTAAAAACAATGAGTAAAAACTAGGTCAGGAATCTTTGCATTCAGGCGTATTTAAAAAATTGAATCAACTTACGTACATTTGATTAAAAATCGACGCAATTAACGAAAGTCCCACGAGATGGTACTCTTGGATTCAATCCTTGTCTGCGAAGGCGTGGAACGGATTCCATTTCGTATAATCTTTGTGCACCACGTAAACACTCACCACTTAATAAATAACACCGTACCACTTCGTAATATTCCCGGTTCGAAAACATTTTTTTTAACCTTAGTACGCGCGCGATTATTATTTTAAGGTTGGCGAGTGACGAGTGACTAATCATTTATGCTTACCGTTATGTTTACCGCTAGCGCGGAATGGTTTAGTTTAGACTACCCTCGAAATTGATAAACCTGCCTACCATCGCCAACACTAACTGGGTGGACCCTATTGCAACGATTATAAGGTTTAATGTAGGTCAGATAAGGGTTTTGCTGATGTTGTTGTTAAAACCTACTATTAGGTTTGTTTACATTTGTGGTAATAGGGTGACCACGACTCGTGGAAAATATTTAAAAAATGAAAAATGAAAATTAAAAAAAATGTGCTCTTTTTTTCGCTAAATAGATTCCTTAAGTGTAACCTAGTGCCGGGAATGAATATGGCCAGTGATTTAAATTTCACCCTGTATAACAAAGGGAACAGATACACCAAAGGCAACAGAGCCAACAAAGAAAATAAAGGCATTTCAAGTCCCGTATTCACAAAAATATGTAATCTCCATACAAATTTTCAACCCCTTTTTCACCACCTTGGGGAATGAATTATTTAAAAAAAGAATTTTGTTTTTTAGTGTAACACCCTTTTGCAAGGTTTCAAGTTCCTAGCTTAAAATAAAATTTACACCCCAAGACAAACTTTCATCCCCTTTTTAACCCTCGTTAGAGGTTGAATTTTCATAAATATCGATCTTTAAATTTCTTTAATTTTCCTTTCTAAGAAGTTTCAAAGCATTTGTAATGGCTTCAAACTTAAATATATTGTATGTTAACAGGTACTAGACGGGCAAACCAAGATAATATCTACAACAAAGGGACCAGATACAACAAAGGAAACAGATACACCAAAGACAACAACGGAAACACAGGTAACAGATTGGAAATAAACATCTTGGAACACTTTTTTTTTATCTACACGTGAACATTTCCCCCAACTTTAACTTTTTACCTACGGGCCCTTGAATCTCTATATAATAGAGATTCAAGTCCCGTATTCACAAAAATATGTAATCTCCATACAAATTTTCAACCCCTTTTTCACCACCTTGGGGAATGAATTATTAAAAAAAAAGAATTTTGTTTTTTAGCGTAACACCCTTTTGCAAGGTTTTAAGTTCCTAGCTTAAAATAAAATTGACACCCCAAGACAAACTTTCATCCCCTTTTCAACCCTCCTTAGAGGTTGAATTTTTAAAAATATCGATATTTAATTTTCCTTTCTAAGAAGTTTCAAAGCATTTGTAATGGCTTCAAACTTAAATATATTGTATGTTAACAGGTACTAGACGGGCGACCCAAGCCAACATATACAGGGTGAAATTTAATTCACTGGCCAAATTGAAACAACCGGAAGAACTCGAAAAAATATTAAACACGTGTTTTTTTCTTTTAATACCGCTCAGTACATTTTTTTCGAAATAACTCATCATCAAGTTGTCCTAAAAACCTCGTACGTTATGGTGAACCGACAACTACCCACTACACCCGCTTCTCTCTTATCAGTTAAGGTCATTGACACCCCCCCCGCCCCTCCCGCTGTTTGCAATCGCGTCACCAATTATGAACCCTATTGCAGCGAGATTACCTACATAAGTTGCTAATTTTTCCTTTCATACTTTAACGGGCTTAGAACCGTCAAAATGCAAAGGCAACCCATTTTTAATCAAAAATGTTATTTCTGATTAATGATTATTAACAAATCGTCCGTGGCTTAAAAACAATGAGTAAAAACTAGGTCAGGAATCTTTGCATTCAGGCGTATTTAAAAAATTGAATCAACTTACGTACATTTGATTAAAAATCGACGCAATTAACGAAAGTCCCACGAGATGGTACTCTTGGATTCAATCCTTGTCTGCGAAGGCGTGGAACGGATTCCATTTCGTATAATCTTTGTGCACCACGTAAACACTCACCACTTAATAAATAACACCGTACCACTTCGTAATATTCCCGGTTCGAAAACATTTTTTTTAACCTTAGTACGCGCGCGATTATTATTTTAAGGTTGGCGAGTGACGAGTGACTAATCATTTATGCTTACCGTTATGTTTACCGCTAGCGCGGAATGGTTTAGTTTAGACTACCCTCGAAATTGATAAACCTGCCTACCATCGCCAACACTAACTGGGTGGACCCTATTGCAACGATTATAAGGTTTAATGTAGGTCAGATAAGGGTTTTGCTGATGTTGTTGTTAAAACCTACTATTAGGTTTGTTTACATTTGTGGTAATAGGGTGACCACGACTCGTGGAAAATATTTAAAAAATGAAAAATGAAAATTAAAAAAAATGTACTCTTTTTTTCGCTAAATAGATTCCTTAAGTGTAACCTAGTGCCGGGAATGAATATGGCCAGTGATTTAAATTTCACCCTGTATAACAAAGGGAACAGATACACCAAAGGCAACAGAGCCAACAAAGAAAATAAAGGCATTTCAAGTCCCGTATTCACAAAAATATGTAATCTCCATACAAATTTTCAACCCCGTTTTCACCACCTTGGGGAATGAATTATTTAAAAAAAGAATTTTGTTTTTTAGTGTAACACCCTTTTGCAAGGTTTCAAGTTCCTAGCTTAAAATAAAATTTACACCCCAAGACAAACTTTCATCCCCTTTTTAACCCTCGTTAGAGGTTGAATTTTCATAAATATCGATCTTTAAATTTCTTTAATTTTCCTTTCTAAGAAGTTTCAAAGCATTTGTAATGGCTTCAAACTTAAATATATTGTATGTTAACAGGTACTAGACGGGCAAACCAAGATAATATCTACAACAAAGGGACCAGATACAACAAAGGAAACAGATACACCAAAGACAACAACGGAAACACAGGTAACAGATTGGAAATAAACATCTTGGAACACTTTTTTTTATCTACACGTGAACATTTCCCCCAACCTTAACCCTTTACCTACGGGCCCTTGAATCACTCCGTCACCGCCCAATACGGGCATGTTTTGGCGAGAGTTAGCGGTTAGGCATAATTTCACTTACTAGTAACTTTGGAAGTATTACAGCTAGGTACATACTTGAAACTTCACACACACACAGTAAGTATAGGTGTTTAATCAATAAATAATCACTTGGAGTATTAATATTCACTATTATGTCTGCTATCAAGCAATATATCAGTCACTAAGAAATTGAAGATTTTTAAGTTACTACTCGCGGATTTCACAAGTTTAAGTTTAAAAACATTAGTTTATAGTATACCTACTTAACACAAATAAACACTTAAATAACGATAATTACGAAAATAATGCATAAATATCAATCACTTAAAACGTTGCATAAAAACAATTTGCCACTTATGGAAAATAGTGATGTGCGTCTATCGACACATTTGTCGATATATCGATAACCTAGTAAATGTAAAACTGAAGTTTATCAAGTGTGTGATTTTGGTGAAATTAATATTAGGTACATTAGCACCTATGTTTAACACGACCATTACTTCGATCAACTATAGTTGACACCCGTAGGTAAAGGGTTAAGGGAAAGCAAAACTAAATATTACTTAACATAAATAATAACCGTTTTCATCAAATTAAACGAACATTCACAATCATAATTATAGCGAAATAATGAACTAAAGAAAAAGTATTACTTATTCTAACGAAGTATATCCCTATTGATTATTGGATAGGCAGAGGGCAAAAATAATCGCACGACAGGACGGACGAAACTTCCTGTAAGGAGTGAAATGTGACTCACGCTAGCATTTTCTATGACGGCTGATCGGTGACCACTGACCACGTGATGCGTTCCATAGAAAACGAAGCGCCGGAAGCTCCAGCCCGGCCCCGGCCAGGTCTAGCGCGAGTCATCTTTTATTTTGTCCTAACGGGGACAACGCGTGTTGAGCCAACCTTCGCAGGATATGCTGAAAATGGCGGCGCATTATCTACTTTTATCACAACCACTGTGCCGGTTACGATGGGAACTAGTAGCGCGGTCAACGACAGGCTTAACCCGAAACAAATAATCAAACAGGTTTGGAGTCACGAGCAGCCTCAGGAAAATCATATGTGTTATGTAAACCGGGGCCCCACGTGCGTGCTAGGGCCATCTCCCGATGTCTACCCCGAATACATACTGCAAATGATCCGAAAAAAGACGGAGAAGTGCAACAAATGCAGACGTTCAGACAGAAAGTGAGTTCCTGCTCTCATCTATTTATATGTACTTTTATAACTAGCACGGGACTTAATCGTGTAAAACTTAAGTTTATTTATGGCCTGACGTTTTGAACGCGACGTTACGTTCGTGGTCACAGGCAGACTGGCGAGGAATTGTATCAACATCTTCTTGCTGCGCGGGCTTTGCGAACTACCCGCACTTGATCTTGATTATTCAATAGGCCTGATGACAAATTTTGAAATCCCTTTTACTATTGTCGGTACACTTGTATTGGTTCCAAAAACACAATATTTTAGCTATAGGTACTCTTATGAGTACCTATAGCTAAAATATTGTTGACTGGTATTGTTGAGTAAATCTTATGATTTCACATAAATAATTGCATTTTATTGTAGCTAGTTTAAACCTCGCGCGAAAATGCCTCGCACGCCATTTGTGACGTCATAAATGAGATTAGTGGTAGTGTTGTAGATATTGTTTAACAGTTACGAATTTTGCCTTGAACCCGAATGATATTGTTAATATATTACGATTAGGGGTGATAAATATATTACAAAAATTAATTACAATAACTCATTTTGCAACCGTGTCAGAGATTTGTATAAAATTTTCAAAATCTCTCACATGGTTGCAATTAAAGTTTAATTATTTAGAAACATGTAATTTTTTGTGAAAATACCGAGTGCCTGTTTTACTTTGCATTTTTTTAATTTTTTTCTGGTTACGTCAGCCAACATTGGATCTGTCTGTAAGGTCATGTAAACATGGCAATGATAGTTCCATTCAGCCAAATATTTTTTTGGTGAAATATCGTATTATTTTGCATTTTATTTATAAAATAACAAATAAATATTTACTTTACATCGTGTAATAATATTTTTGGACGTAATAAATGTTTCGTGGCGAAATATTTATTTTTTGAACCTCCAAACTCTTTGGTGAGGACGTATGGATTACGGTAAATGAGGTTGTCTATGCTGCTCTAAGAAATATGTCATGGATTGATGACGTCACTTCTTAAGAGCCCTTCAAGGTGCACACTAGCTCCACAGCTAAATAATCGTGGTTATTTAAATTTAACGAAATATATTGAAAAAAGGGGGCCGCTACGTACTGTATTGTGTATTTAAGTACCTTTTGAATACATCAAACTAGTTTTTGTGTTGCTGGTTTCATCGATCTAGGAACTCAAAACAAAAACGGCCGTTTTAACTTTGGACGCATAGATTGACGAATCCAGCAACATAAAAACTAGTCTGATGTATTCAAAAGGTACTTAAATACACAATACAGTACGTAGCGGCCCCCTTTTTAGGGTTCCGTACCCAAAGGGTAAAACGGGACCCTATTACTAAGACTTCGCTGTCCGTCCGTCCGTCCGTCCTTCTGTCTGTCACCAGGCTGTAACTCACGAACCGTGATAGCTAGACAGTTGAAATTTTCACAGATGATGTATTTCTGTTGCCGCTATAACAACAAATACTAAAAACAGAATAAAATAAAGATTTCAGTGGGGCTCCCATACAGGAAAAGTGATTTTTGACCAAAGTTAAGCAACGTCGGGCGTGGTCAGTACTTGGATGGGTGACCGTTTTCTTTTCACATTTTTTCCCGATTTTTTTTGCTTTATGGTACGCACGTTGAAGGGCTCTTAAATCGCTTCTGATTGGTGTTTCAGTGAAAATGGCCAAGTGGAGAATTTTGTACTTTTATTTTATTACATATATTTTAGAATCTTATTCACATATCTGTTTCTTTGAAACCATTACTTCCATGATTCTTTGTTAGGGTAACATTCAATTTCTGACCGCAGCTGCACTACTAGTACGAACGCATCGGTGTTATTGTCATTTTCCATAGTAAAATTAATAGTAGTGCTGTTGTCGTTGGAACTGGACTGTCACCTTTTGCTGTCATCAGGCCTATTGTAGGCTAGGGTTGTGTCACTTTGCCTACACACAAAACTCACGACATCCGATGGTATGTGATGGGATGTTTTTTCACTCTTACGTTTGCTAATCACTGCATTTGCTCATCTATTTATCTTAGATCACAAACCTCTTTCGATCTACATTTGTAGGTACTCTAACTCCGTTAGATTAGCAATGTGCAATTTGCTTATTCTCGAAATTTCCAAAATTTTTACATATAATGTTCCTGTTCAGATAAGCGATAATTTATTACTTAGGTACTCAATGTTCTTAACTGTTGACGACTTTTCATTCAACATTAACGTCACTCATTGGCGTGTGTTTTAGACGTAACGGGAGCCGAGCTAAAAGTTAATTTTGAGATTTCAAGCTGAATATACCCGTCGCTCTGACGGGGCGTAACCGCGGCGTGAGAGACTGTATTTGTGTATGTAATGCACGCACACAGACGCGTGCGGTGCGCCCGTACTCGCGCCGGCGCGCACCTCACTGCTTGCAACTTCCCATATAACCATTCCAGTCGCAGAATCATCAAAGTGGTAACTAAATGTCAGATGTGTCGTAACAGAGTCCACACAATGTGTCTAGAATTGTTTCGAAACAAAGTGTCGTCGCCGTGTCTACACTTTTCCGTAACAAGGTGTCGACACATTTGTGTGCACTTTGCGTGCGGTTTGCGACTAAATCTGACAGCAAATTTGTGACAGCAAATGTCAATATAAAATACCTCTTGAAAACCAAGGTTTGTCAAACTACTATTAGTGTCTCGTGTGCTCGTAATTCTAGTAAGTAATCATGGGCGATGCGAATGATAAAAATCGACCAAAACCATATAAACACCCAACACCCGTCAACCTTTTACAGAAAAGTTTTTAAAGAAATGCAATACGCTACTAGGTCAGGCAACGAATGCTCAATAAAGTTGTAGAGGGAAATGCTCAGAACACAATTTTTGGCTTCTTAACTTGGTTTGGACAAGTTAGGAGGTGAACATACGTCCTCGGCCGTAGCCTTTGAGCGGGGGGGGGGAGAGAGGGGGCTTTGAAGGTCCCATTTTCCGGTTTTTCGATTATATCTCGGAAACTATGCATCGTAGCGACATGGCCACTTATAGAAAATGAAAGTTAATTTAATTTGTTACAAGTTTATTTAGTCAATTTTTTCCATATATTGAATAGTTTTTGAGATATTCGCTCTTGAAACTTTATTTAGGGCTCTCAATTTTATCTTGATCTCTACATCAGTGAAGGTGCTAGGCCGTGTTCCACAAAATTTAAAAACAATTTTTTTAGGGTTCCGTACCTCAAAAGGAAAAAATTGAACCCTTATAGGATCACTCGTGCGTCTGTATGTCTGTCCGTCTGTCACAGCCTATTTTCTCGGAAACTGCTGGACCAATTAAGTTGAAATTTGGTACATATATGTAAATTAGAGACCCAAAGACGGACAGATAACGTAAACAAATTGATTTTATACCCAAAAAATTACCATTGCCCCCCCCCCTTTATCTCCGAAACTACTAGGTCATAAATTTTGAAAAAAATACACAAAATAGTCCTTTACCTATCACGATTATTAAGATGACAGGAAAACCTATTAGAAATGTGCAGCCAAGCGCGAGGCGGACTTAATGTAGGGAACCCTATATACGCGAGTCCGGCTCGCACTTGGCCGGTATTTTTTAAACTCCTCTTGACGCTTAACCGCTGAACCGATTTCGTTGAAATTTGGTATAGAAATAGTTTGCGTCCCGGAACAGGACATAGGATAGATCTTATAACCAAAATCATCTTTTGAAGGTGTGAAAAGTGGCGTGAAAATTTGTACGGACAATCAATAACCGCTGAACCGATTTATATGAAATTTGGGATGGTCTACAATTCTACATCTTTGATTTAGTTGAAAATGATAAAAAACATGACTTCAAACCTAAACTTAAACAGTAAGTATTAACTTCAAGAATTCAATTCTGAATTCCGCCTGCACCACATTTCACACCTTTAAAGGATGATTTTTGACATAACTTATCATGTTCTGTCTCGGGACTCAAAATATATGTGTACCTTTAAATTAAAACTGTTCAGCAGTTTAAGCGTGAAGAGGAGTTTAAAAGAAAGTTTTTAATAAGTTTATATGTTTTTACTTCGGAATGGTGTCAATGTGATACCATAACTAAATTTGGTACTGTGAATTTATACGAAAACGATACCAAACATGGCCTCGTAGCTTTACTGATGTAGAAGTCAAGATAAAATTGAGAGCCCTAAATTCTTATTACTTGGCCTAACTTGTGTAGAGGGAAAAGGAAAAATAAGTCTTCGGCAGGAATATAAGACACAAATATAATTTTTACAGTTACTATTTCAACCATCAAACATAAACATACCTTGATTATATTATTCTAGTGAGATACGCATATATAAACAAAAACATTAAAAAAATTACAAGGTCGAAATGTCACGGAGCTTGTGTGAGTTATATGTGAAAAATAAAAACTTTTATGACAAGAAAATCTGGACACAATTTAAGAATCATCCAATTGCGTCGAGGAATCATCAGTATTTTTGCTTGTTTCATTACCTCCTTGCTTCTTTTTTTGTCCTTTGTATTCTGTAGCAATTGGTTAGATCTGAAAATAAAGATAACTTGCGTCGTCACGGATGTCGATTTATAGGTTTTAGGGAGTGCAGAATTCGAAAATGATGACCATTTTATAATCCAAGATGGCGGCTACGCATGTTGTCATAAAAGTCGTCATGAATATTGTTTTATAGGTTTTAGGACGTGACAGGTCCAACAATAGGGTATATTACTGCAATGTTCTGCCGCCAGAGTGCAGCACTACCGACTCAGTAAATTCATAGACTAACTTATACATACTGTGCCTTAAACTGTTTTTTGACAAGTTTTCAAAGACAATAAAATATGACATTGATGCATCAAGGCGGTTTGTTAACAAGTGCCTACCGGTAAACGCGAAAATCGAAATTTAGTTATCCGCCTCTTTATCGCTCGAATATGCGAGAGTGATAGAGAGGCAGAAACCGAACCCTCGATTGTCGTGTTTCACGATAGGCGATATGTGAGTGACGTAGTGACGCATGTTTGTTTACTGTATGTGTACTACTAGTGCCACCTACGCAGAGCTTTGCCTAATATTCCCTATTGTCTACATCACTGTAATTGAAGTCACAGGCCTCCATGGGCTACGGTAAACGCTTACCATCAGACGGGCGGTGTGGTTGTTTGCCACCAACATGTTAATTAAAAAAAAACTCCACCATGTCGCCAGTTAATAAGTACTTATTTTGCGAAGCTAATGACATTTGTTACAAGAAATACGACAATTGTCACGAAATTCCGACACAGAACTCAAGAATTACCGAAAGTTCTTTGAAATCTTGTGACAATTTCCATCATTATCATCATAAACATCGCAAAAGAAATACATGTTTTTGCCGATATGATAAAGTTTTTAAAAATAATACAATGATGGTGACAAACAGGAATACGGCCCGCCCGATAGTAAGCGATAACCGTAGCCCATGGATGCCTGTGACGTCAGCAACAATGAGACTTGTCGAAATGTCGCACCTGTCACGTTACGTCACATTGTCACGCCAGGGAGTACATCTGAAAATTGTGTGCTCCCATTTGTCCCCATACCGATAAGGTGGGAAAAAATGGGAAATATTTACATGCAAATCCTATTCCATCTGTTCCCTACGGAGATAAATGGGAATACATCCGAAAATTGTGTGTTCCCATTTGTCCCCACCCCGATAAGGTGGAAAAAATGGGAAATATTTACATGCAAATCCTATTCCATCTGTTCCCTACGGAGATAAATGGGAATACATCCGAAAATTTTGTGTTCCCATTTGTCCCCACCCCGATAAGGTGGAAAAAATGGGAAATATTTACATGCAAATCCTATTCCATCTGTTCCCTGCGAGGATAAATGGGATTACATCCGAAAATTGTGTGTTCCCATTTGTCCCCACCCCGATAAGGTGGGAAAAAATGGGAAATATTTACATGCAAATACTATTCCATCTGTTCCCTGCGGGGATAAATGGGATTACATCTGAAAATTGTGTGTTCCCATTTGTCCCCACCCCGAAAAGGTGGGAAAATTGGGAAATATTTACATGCAAATCCTCTTCCATCTGTTCCCTACGGGGATAAATGGGAATACATCTGAAAATTGTGTGTTCCCATTTATCCCCACCCCGATAAGGTGGAAAAAATGGGAAATATTTACATGCAAATCTTATTCCATCTGTTCCCTGCGAGGATAAATGATAAATGGGATTACATCCGAAAATAGTGTGTTCCCATTTGTCCCCACCCCGATAAGGTGGGAAAAAATGGGAAATATTTACATGCAAATACTATTCCATCAGTTCCCTGCGGGGATAAATGGGAATACATCTGAAAATTGTGTGTTCCCATTTGTCCCCACCCCGATAAGGTGGAATAAATGGGAAATATTTACATGCAAATCTTATTCCATCTGTTTCCTGCGAGGATAAATGATAAATGGGATTACATCCGAAAATTGTGTGTTCCCATTTGTCCCCAGCCCGATAAGGGGGGCAAAAATGGGAAATATTTACTTTCAAATCCTATTCCATCTGTTCCCTGCGGGAATAAATGGGAATACATCCAAAAATTGTGTGTTCCCATTTGTCCCCGCCCCGAAAAGGTGGGAAATATTTACATGCAAATCCTATTCCATTTACGTACAAAAATGTCCCCCTGTCAACTTTCAATCGAGATTTAATCGATAAATTATTCGATTAATATTCAGATTAATGCAATTTCAATCTATGTTAGGTCGACTAAATTAATCGCGATTAAAATATGAGGATTAACTTTTTTTTATTCCACTGCATGGCTCTTACACTTTGAGAATATCTGAAAACGAATGAACACAAGGAGCCATTTTGCAAATCCAGTAACTTTGTTATTACTTTTGACAGCGCGTGTCATGTGTCAACACAGAGTCGACACAAAGTCGAAACATTTGCGACTACTTTGTGACTGCAATATTTCTCAGCCTTAAACCATATTTATACATCATAATTAACAAGTTTCGTAGTATATAGTAAAGTAAAGTAAAAGTAAAAAATATTTTTATTGCACAGAAAGAATACAGTGGTAACATAACAACACGAGTTACTGATAAGAGTTGTGCATAACCAACTTGACATTCGGAGATTCCAGGAGTCCCCGCACTAGGCTAGGCCTGTATCGCGGGAGACCAGATGTACATTGTATGTCATGCAAGTTAACTTAAGATAAGTAAAATAATTTTAATTATAACATTTTTAAAACTATGTAAACTATGTATAAAGCGTTATTTCTGTTATTTAAGTATAGTATACGCATCGAAGTACTAACAATGCATCAAATAATATAGTTATGAACACAGGCACTGAGAAGTAAACAATTTCATTTCCGGCTAAACTAAAACAATGTGGTGGCGCGTTGATTATATTACACTTAGTTTATCAAATCACTCGAGCAGTTTAATTCCCCATAATAATTTAAGTCCTATTGTAATATAAATGCAAACAATATATAATTACGTCTTGTAATCCGTTTTAGAGATGGCGTATTAATGTCACTTATTTTTATTTAAGCATTTTTCCATCTGACAGTTTCCATTTGACAGGAACGAAATGAACGAATGAACGAATGATTTTGGCATAAAGTAGTCGCAAACCCGAAACAATGTGTGCACACGGCGACCACACTTTATGTCACTTTGTGTCATGTGTCGACCCTTCCCCATTTCTGGTAACTGTGTCGACACGGCGACGACTCTGCGACTGGAATTGTGACCGAAACAGACGGTGTCGACACAAGATGTGTCAACACCGCGTCGTAACGGCGACTAGAAATGGTTGTATGGGTTGCATTGTCACTTTTTGTTACTGCTACTACTAAGTAGGGTAATTCGCCAGTAACTGGCCACTTTTAATAACTGGCCGCCCTAAACTAAAAATGAATCCTATTCACCTATGAACAGAATTCATTTTAGTATAAGGTTTCAATAGCTTCAATAACTGGCCACCTTATACTAAAATTAATTATATTTATAGGTGAATATAATTCATTTTTGGTTTGGGGTGGCCACTGACGAATTACCCTATTGCGATTGAACTTTTTTACTTACCCGGCTTACGTTTACGGAACTCGATATCGAATAGGGTAATTCGCCAGTAACTGGCCACGTTTAGTACCTGGCCAAGTTAAGTAACTGGCCGCCCTAAACTAAAAATGAATTCTATTCACCTTTATACAGAATTCATTTTAGTAGGTATAAGGTTTCAATAACTGGCCACCTTAAATATACTAAAATGAATTCTATTTATAGGTGAATAGAATTCGTTTTTGGTTTGGCGTGGCCAGTTACTAATAGTGGCCTGTTACTGGCGAATTACCCTATTTATGTACTTAGTGGTTAATACTAGTATCAAGTAAGTATTTTTTTTCAATAATGCTCTGAAACGAAGTATAGACATGACAAATATAAATATTAACGTCTTCGAGAAATCTTTGTAAGGCAGGATTGGACATTCTATAGAGTAAGAGTAAGTGTATGAAACTACCAATTCAGCTAGGACTAGGGAATGCAATCTAGATCTCGCAATTTCGAGATCTCGCTAGATCTCGCACGTATTATCGAAATTTAATCTAGTTGACCGAAAATCTCGATATATGCAATCTCGGTCGAGATCTCGATAAATATTTTCGAGATCTCGAACAAGACTGAAAGTGAAATTCTTTGTTTTAAGTAATATAGGACCTTAGATTCATCTTGTTCAGGCAGTGCTATTATGTGTCCGGCTTTAGCTATTTTATTGTTACGCAGTTTCTAAGTAAAGGTAAATAGTCGATAGCATTTCATAGAAGTACAGTAAAAATTTAAATTGATTTTATGTTAAATGTCAATTTAATTTGTTGTTGTTATTTTCAAAATATAACATGCGGTACTTACCTTAAATAAGTAGTATGTCGGCGGCATATCGTAAAATCGTAATCCTAGGCGTATCATGAAACGCCACCATTTCCTGATCTAATATTAACCCAGGCATATCACGATCTTCCTTATGAAAGAGATGGCAGATCCATCAGATCAATGCATTCTTTGATATTCCTAGCTTCATAGCGGGCGCATTGTAAAATAATTGATCGAGAAATCATATATGTATTTTCAATGATTTTGTAAATGACTACAGTTATGACTACGGTTATCAGAAACCAGTTATAGTATGTTTAATATTCTTTCTAATGGTATGCATCACCAATTGATCAGTAAAATAGAACCCGAGAAATAATGAACAGTTGAGGTCGGTCGCCCGCCATTTACGTGACGGAACAAAATTCATCATTACTTGGTTATATAATATCATACAGCAATAATACTTATGTTTTTGGAAAGCTAATGAAATATTTGTTTATTTTATAATAACATTAATTGCGGTAAAGTTATAATTTATTGAGTTAGACGCATGTTTTGTCAGTACTTATGCTATCCATGCACGGTAAAAAATCATATATTTTAAAATATTTTGTAAACGACTACAGTTATGACTACGGTTATTATATAAAACAATAATTGCACGTTTAATACTCTTTCAAACGACATCTCACACGAACCGATCGGTCCCATAGGCCTAAAGACGTGAACAAATATCAATGGTGGTCGGCCGCCCACTTTTTCATTCCTTTTTTCGACACGTCCCCCCTACCCCTCCATAAAATAAAAACCGGTCTATTCATATTCTGGAGACCACGAGGAACACGTCCATACCAGTTTTAGATATTTAGAAGGGATGTCGACGAAAATCGTGAAAGAGACGACTTTTGTTTAATTTGCCTATAGACTATAGGAATATTAGAATATCACACCTTGAGGTTTGCACAAAATGGCTGGAGTTCGCTAGGCAGATCATGAAATGTCGGCGTTTCATTATATTCCTAGGAATATCTCGATACGCCCGATTTTACGATGTGCCGCCTACATATTATATGTTTGGAATTCTTAGAGATTTTTGATTAAAATAACACATTTTTAGTTACTTTGTCAAATTTGATCTCGTCGAGTTATTAATCTCGATCCCGAAAATCTGACTGTCGAGATCTCGAAACACCCAATGTCGATTCGGATTTTTCGTGCGAGATCTCGAATCGCCAATCTTGGTGCGAGATTGCATTCCCTAGCTAGGACCTTAAATTGCTCGACAATTACGGAGCGTGACTGTACCTAAAAAAATTGTAAACCCATATCCATGCAATAAAATTTAAGGAGCTTTCGAAAAGGATTATAGACTTCACTGGTGACCGAAGAGCTGGCAGCTTTCTCGCTCAACGTATTAGCTTAGCAATACAGCGGGGAAATGCTGCCAGCGTCCTCGGCACCATGCCAAAGGGGCCCAATTACTTAGATATATTTTAATTTTATCTTATTTTATTTAGTATTAGTTTTTAGTTTTAATTTAGTTTTATTTTATAGATAAGTTAGTTTATTTTCATTTTTAATATTTGTATCTACTGTAACGTAGACATTTTCTTATTAGTGTTCCGTACAAAACTTTGTTTACGGAACACTTATGGGATCACTTCGGTCTTGCAAATCAGTTAAATACGTTTTTCTCAGAGACCGTTTGACATAGATACCTAAAATTTGGAACAGTTATAGCAATTACCACCACTCATATTGTAAATAAGTCAAAACTGCTTATTTCTTATTAAAGGGGGAAATTTAGGGGGTTGAGAGAGGTAGGCTGAAACTTTTTTCATTTGTAAGAATCGTGTGGGGTACCATTAGAAAGCTTGCAAAAAATTGAGTCGATGGACTGATTTTGACTTCATTTTAGACTGCAATAGTTTCGTCAAAAAATGCATTTAAAGTTGCAAGTTTTCATACAAAAATTTTCACCTCTGTCCTGGCGATTTTCGTGAAAACTATAGCTAACAGGCAGCTGACCAGTCAATACCCAACTTAAAGAAGCATGGAGACGGCGGGAAAATTATCAGCTTAACTTTATCTTTATTAGTTTTTCAACTGCAGCTTGACCTTTGGTTGCTTAGGGCTAGCTAACTGATGCTTACACTGGTCAATTCATATTAGGCAGTAATTTTTACGAGAAACATGCTTAGTTAAAACTTTGGCATTGAAATTTATGACTTATGTCTTTGACACAAAGTTTAATTCTGCTTGCTTATTTTGTGGGATATTTAATTTTATCTCAATAGCCTACTATAAGTATGAGAGAGATCTACAAAATACGACCTTATTATATTGCAAATAAGTTTCAATTTCGAACGGGCTTTCCAACCAATGGACTAGGCATCTCAAAAATCTGAAAACTTCAAATTAAGAATTCCGTTCTTGACTGTCGTTGTGTTTTTTTTTTTCCCACAATAGGACACATAGAGTTAGTAAGGCGTATAGAGATAATAAAGTCATTTAATATTTATGAACAGCTTTGGCCTCATGTATAGATTTTATTGAGAGTATCTGATTCGTCGAAACAATATACACAATATTCCTTTTCATTAAGTACCATTACATTTCTGTATTAATTGTATAATTATAATATCTATTAATTATATTCAGTACTTATGTATATTTTTGAACGGAAAGGTGAGCAACAAGATTCAGAGCTATAACCGCGAAAATAGAAGTTCGCAAATTGCGAGCATTTTTCTCTGTCACTCTAATTACGCCTTCATTGGAGTAAAAGAGAAAATCCCCGCAAATTGCGAATTTCGGTTTTCGCGGTAGCCTCTCCTGTTACGAGAAAATAATTTTGGAAGACATTAATAGTATATGACAGTTAAATATCACAGTTTTTAGAAACAAAGTTAAAATTGACGAAATATTTAAAGTAAGCCGATCTTCTTTTTTAGCAGTTCTAAATAATATTAAAGTCTATATATATGGCATAGAACTAGAAACAAAATCAAATAAAAAATAATAATGAGTTCTAAATTCAAATTGAAGGAGTATACATTTAAGGTATTATAGGCCGAGCGCGCACGATATTACGATATTAATTTTTGCGACACGATTTTAGAATCGCGCTGTAATATAAGTATCGCAGAAAATTCACTGCGCGCACTGCGATGAAAAAGTCGACGATTTGTTCATTCTCAACATGGATTTCGTACCAGTCGCTTGTCATGAAACGTGTCTTTAATATGCGATTGCTGTATGACTTTGAGCATTTATAACACAAAGGTGATCCCCGTCTATTTCAATAATTGAATGGTGAACATCTAGCGTCTCATTTTGAGACTCCATTGGAGACGCAGGTGCCGAGATGTTGGGGTTTGGAGAGCGAAATGCCGACTGAGGTCCGGCCGGGGTGCGATTTTATTATTATAGTGCGCGCGGGGCCATACAACTCCGCATGCTGCAATTCACTTTGCGACAATCGCGTCTCGAACAATCGCGGAAAAATGTGATAAATCACAATTTTAAAATCGCTGCGATTTTTTTGTCACATATGCGCGCACTAACATATAAACACATACGTTGCATTTCTGCGACAAAATTATCGCAGGACAAAAAATCGTGGTGCGCGCTTGGCCTTACTCTAAATTATTATAATACATCAAGCATTCGCGAGATGCTCGACTTCGGTATTCAAACACAAAGCAATAGTACAAGAATCTAACTAAATGCAAAGGCCGAAGGAGCGATTCGAAGATCCGAAGCGTCCGACAGACGCGCGCCTCCCGTAACTTTTCCAAGTATTTTTAAGTACAAGTGTCTAAGTCGCAAGATCCAAAGGCTGAAGTCGCATTGGGCCGAAAGTCCGAAGCATCCAGGAGGTCAGTTCTAAACACAGGTAATTAATACAAGTGTCTAAATGCGAAGGCCGGAGGCCGAGCTCCGCGTAGGGCCGAAGGCCCGAAGCCTGCAAGATGTCAGTGGTTAAACACATACATAACTGACAGCCTGGACGCTTCGGGCCTTCGGCCCTACGCGGAGCTCGGCCTTCGGCCTTCGCCTTTAGATACTTATACTATTGTTCTGTGTTTAAGTACTAACATCCTGGAAGCTTCGGGCCTTCGGCCCTACGCGGAGCTCGACCTTCGGCTTTCGCATTTAGACACTTGTACTATTGTTCTGTGTTAAAGCACTGACATCCTGGACGCTTCGGGCCTTCGGGCTACGCGGAGGACGGCTAAAGCGATGACATTTTGCTAAAGCTCGGCCTTCGGCCTTCGCACTTAGACACTTTGTACTATTGTTCTGTGTGTGTAGTTGAATACGGTATCCTAAAAACAGGCAAACAACCTCTGTAAAATGTAACGATGCGAGCGGTACGGCTACCATCAGTTTGGCATTGACATAAACGCTACCGTGGGCGTGAACGTAATTTACTTTCTATGTATCTCGCTCGTACTGACATATTAGTGCGAAAGAGATATACCTATACTCCTATAGGAAGTAAATTACGTTCACGATATCGTTTATGTCAATGCCAAACTGATGGTAGCCGTACGGAACACTAAATGTCTCGAGCTATCTCGGACTTGGCCAAATTATTAATTAATATTTTTGGGTTGAATTCCTTTTCTTATTTCAACGTTTTTAACAATATCCCAAACGAACGCGATTGATTGCACTTCTTTGCATAATCTGTTGCATTCAGATGCACCTTTTGATGCTTATCTGTTGTCGGGGTTGTCATATAAGTAAATATAAGTAAAACATGAGATATTTATGTTGTCATTCCAGGAAAACTTTGTATGATTTAGGTATGACTTTTTTAGATAAAAAATAATATTGATGTAAAACAAAACATAGAAATTACAGACTGACAAAGTGGCTCTGAAATGAAACATTATTAGATTTAATGATAAAATATTCTTAGGCTCAAGAAAGAGTTCTCTAGATAAATCAGTTCAGAATTTTCGAAGGATTTGTGTCTTCAGGGATTGGCACCCTACTTTTGTTTTTGGCCTTTTGTTCTCAACATATGAGGAGGTCATTCTGAGGTGACATGCACTTTTGATGTGTGGACCCCTCCGGGGACGCACGCTCGCATGAGCCCTATTTTGTGGTAAGACCACACATTCCACATGGTGGTCAAAATGGTGGAAGCAGTTCGAGTCCTTCGGTGTGTTCCACTGAGTAAGTATAAATGGAATTTAGTTGTGATCAATTCCACAATGGCGCGAAACATTGTGGGTTTGTTCTTAACCAGGTGATAGCTAGTGAAGTGGACTGTATGATGAATTGGTGATATAATGGAAACACGCAGATTTTATACAAATATTATAAATAATTTATTTAAGAAAGCACAACAAGATCTTAATATATAGGCGGTGACAGGCAGACAGAATTGACATAATAAAAATCAAAAGGTAAATCAAAGGTTTTACAAATAATATGTTCGAAAGAGGTCGCGCGCCAGCCAGTCGCCAACATACCGGACCCCCAGTGGAACACTAACCACTGGTGGCTACTGGCTAGGGCGCGGCCTCCATCAGGATAAGTTTCCGGGCCGGTCTGCGCAGCACGCCCCCTCTGGTGTGGACGTCTGCCACGCGGACCGCTCCGTCGGGTCCTAGGTAGACCTTTGCTACCGTTCCTAGTGGCCAACAAACCACGAGGAAGGGTAGGATCGGCGATTAGCACCACGTCACCCTCACTAAGGTTCAGCGAGTTGTTGTTCGGTCCCCTTGCACGTAGCGTCGGTAGGTACTCCCGTAGCCATCGTGCCCAAAACTGATCTGCTAGGCGCAGGGTTCTCCGCCAGTCACATCGTCGGGATAGGTCTGCGTCTGTCAGCGACGTGGTCCATGGAACTACTGATGAGGAGCCGAGGATAAAATGGAATGGTGTCAACGCCTCTGGTGCATCTGGGGAGGACGGGACGTATGTAAGTGGCCTGGAATTCACTATCGATTCAGCCTCGAGTAGGAGCGTTGACAGGACCTCTTCCTTCAGTGGTTGATTTGTTAGGCAAGATCTGAGGGCTGCTTTCACTGTCCGCACAAGCCGCTCCCAGGCGCCGCCCATGAACGGGGATGCTGGTGGGATGAAGCGCCAGTCGATTTTGTGATTAGTGGCGTACTCTACGACCGAGTTGTCATGTAGGGAGCGCAGTTCGCGGGAAGAGCCAACAAAGTTAGTCCCGTTATCGGAAAATATGGTAGTGGGCGATCCCCGGCGAGCAATGAAGCGTCTGAGGCTCATTATGGCGCTATCTGCAGTGAGTGAGTTCACGATTTCGAGGTGAAGCGCTCTGGTTGTGAGGCATGTATATAAGGCGATGTATCGTTTCTCGCTCCGTCGATATAGCGTTACTAGGATCGGGCTAAAGTAATCAAGGCCCACGTGGGTGAATGGTCTTTTGTGGTGATCAAGACGTTCTGGTGGTAAGTTGCCGGTCTGAGGTTGGATAGGTTTCGTGTTCCATCTCTTACACTTCAGGCAGGCGCTTGCTACGCTACGGATGGTTCCTCTGGCTCTTAATATCGAATATCTTTGCCGAAGTTCAGTTAGGACGAGCTCATTAAACTGATGCGCGGCTTTGATATGTTCGTGGAGGATCAAGAGTCGTGAAATGTAGTGGCGGCCGTCGAGAATCATGGGTGATTTCATCTCGTCGTTCACTCCCGGTGCGGAACTTATGCGCGTGTTTTGTCGCATTATGCCTTCTCCATCAAGTGTAGGCGCCAATTTCTTAATCCGACTATTCTTGGGCACTGGCTTCGAAGATCGTAAGTTCGATAATTCCTCGGGGAAACTCTCTGTTTGTGCTTGACGGACCAACATATTCTCCGCTTCTATCATGTCTGACGCGTGAAGCCGGTGGGGAGACGTGGTGTTGTCAATGTAGAGTTTGGAATTTGGATCTATTGGCCGAGACAGTTTAAACCGGAATAGGCGTGCGCCCTGGAGAAAACGGGCAGTGGCACGTAGTAAGCGTAGCCAGGAGCTAAAACGCGTTGAGTCAGGTAACGAATTCGAGAGTGGGGTGTCGAGGAGCAGAACCATCAGATCCGATTTTAACTCGGGGTCTGATGAGGTCTCTCCCTCGTCAGTGACGCGCTCGGTCGGCCAAGTGCAAGACTGTTCAACAAGGAACTGTGGACCGGTGAACCACCGATGAGTTGCGGTAAAGTCAGTTCGTTTTGGTTTTGTCGCATCGTCAGCGACGTTGAGAGAGGTATTGATCCACCTCCAATCGGATGGATTGGTGGTTTCCAATATCTCTCCCAACCTGTGTGCCACGAAAGGTTTAAACGCGTGAGCGTCACTCCAGGACCAAAATGATAGCTAGTGAAGTGGACTGTATGATGAATTGGTGATATAATGGAAACACGCAGATTTTATACAAATATTATAAATAATTTATTTAAGAAAGCACAACAAGATCTTAATATGTAGGCGGTGACAGGCAGACAGAATTGACATAATAAAAATCAAAAGGTAAATCAAAGGTTTTACAAATAATATGTTCGAAAGAGGTCGCGCGCCAGCCAGTCGCCAACACCAGGTTTTGGTTCTTTACAGAGTTGACTCCTGCTCGAGGGTTGGGAGTGCTCCGCGAGAAGTCGTAACAGCTTCCAGTGCGGTGAGCTAAATTTCCAATTGTTTCATTTTTTCTTTAGCGGCCATTAAGTCGTCGGCTAATATATCCTTTTCTCGGTTTACAGGAGCCGGGATGTTTCTAGATGTTTCAAGATGTTTCTAGAAGCTTTCAATGTTTCTAGAAGCTTTCGATGTTTCTAGAAGCTTTCGATGTTTCTAGAAGCTTTCGATGTTCCAAGATGTTTCATGAGCTTTAGATTTCTTTCGAAGATGTTTTGAACTTTTAAAATGCTGTGGGATCTATCCCACGCCATCTGCACTGGCCGGCTCCAACCAGGTTAGCAGTCAGCTTCCCGGGGGATAGGCGAGGTCACTCCCCGCTGCTCCAGGTCCGGTAGCAGTTTTTGAGGTCGGTCCGATGCATCTTTAATTTTTAAATTGCGTCTGCGCTCGGCTACCTACAAATTTAAAATGTAATTTAGAGTAGTTATTTAGTTATTTCAGTTTAAAGTTTTGAAAGTTCTGGTGCATAAAACTTAGGTATTTCGAAATTTAGTTTTTAGTATTTAGTTAATTGGAGTAAATCCTCATAACTTGAACCTGTGAAGCGACCCAGCTTTGCCACTGAGCTTTTCAAATTATTTATTAGGTTAATAAAGTTTGTTAGTTTTAAATTTGTCTAATTGTTTCTCCTCCTAGCTTTCCTACAGCAAGGTTTCCATTTAGTTTATTTTATTTTATTTTGATTTAATTTTATTTTGTTAACATGGCTGTTTCCAATTTAGACAAGCCGGAGCTCTTCATTCATTTATTTTACCCCCTTTCAAAACAGCCGTGTTACACTACCTTATCAATAAACTTTTACTTATTTAATGTAAAAAATAAAATATTTTTGATTTTGATTTCTAATTTGAAATATTAGAATCAAAAAGTTCAAAATAAATTGTATATGTAACTACAAAAATGTGTTCCCTCTCAACGCAAAACCCCTTGTGTCTTAGGAGGATCTAGATATTTTCACACAAGACGGTTTATCGATAACTTTTTACATCACTAGATTATCGACATTAAATGTCGACTATTGCCCATCACTTTTCTGGCAGTGTACGTATTTAGAAACTTGACTCCGCCCCTAAAATTAGTGCGATAGGGACAACTGCAGCTGAGGCGAAAAATCCTGCGTAAAAATGTCAAAAATCGAGGTTTCGTACTCCACTGTTTCCTCCTCCAAAACTTAACCAATCGTAACCTTTTTTTTTTATAACACATCGGTGGCAAACAAGCATACGGCCCGCCTGATGGTAAGCAGTCACCGTAGCCTATGAACGCCTGCAACTCCAGAGGTGTTACATGCGCGTTGCCGACCTTTTAAAAACCTGTACACTCCTTTTTCGAAGAACCCCATACTGTAGACCCTCGGGAAAACCTCGGGAGGGATCTCATTCCACAGCCGGAGCGTCTGCGGGAGGAAATTCCTCTTAAATCGCACAGTACGCGACTATTTAGGTTCTAGGGTGTGAGGATGAACACCCTGCCGACGGCGAGCGGTGCGGTGATAGAAAGCGGCCGTTGGCATCATGTCAAATAGTTCCTCAGGGCACAACCCATTGTACAAGCGGTAGAACACACACAAGGAGGCAAAGTCTCTCCTTAGACTTAAAGGTTCAATACAGCTTGTGAGTTTGGGATCATCGACGATTCGCACAGCGTGCCTTTGGACTGAGTCGAAGGGTCCAAGCTGGCATCCAGGTGCTCCTGCCCAAAGGTGACAGCAGTACTCCATTGAGTACTGCTGTCACCTCCATGTTGATTATACGCTCCATGACCTTAGAGAGAAGGAAGGTAATAGCGATAGGCCTGTAATTCGATGGGTCCGATCTATCGCCCTTTTATAGGCACAGGGTGTACAAGGGCCGTCTTCCACGAAGATGGAACATGCCGTTTGTCGCTAGAGAGTGAGAAAAGACGCGCTAACACGGGACATAACTCAGGAGCACACTGCTTTAGCACAAGAGCTGGTATGCCGTCTGGCCCGCTCGACTTATGGACGTTCAGGGATAGCAACTCCCGCCGAATATCCCTCTGCGTGAATGAGATTTCTGGCATGGAGTATACGCACCGCGGGATGGTGGGCGGCACGGCGCTACCGTCGTCGTTCAGGGTCGAGTTCGAGGCAAAAAGAGTACCAAGGAGATCGGCTTTCTCCTTTGCACTGTGGGCCAGATCACCATCAGCTTTCCGCAGTGGTGGTAAAGACGACTGACAAAAATTTCCCTCGGCAGCTTTGGCAAGTGACCAGAACGCGCGACTCCCAGTGGGATAGCCCGCTAGTTTCTCACCAATTCTGCCGACGAAATCGTATTTAGCCCTGGCAATGGCTTTTTTACTGGACCTCGAGGCAGCGTTTAATTTGCGCTTCACATCAGAAACGTTCGGATCCTTATTAGCTACGGCCTTGGTCCAAGCCCTGTAAGCGGCTTGCTTGCGAACTGTAGCTTCTTTACAAGGCCGATTAAACCAAAGACGTCGCTTTGCTCCCGCAGCTATTACCGAGTTGGGAATGAAACAATCCATTCCCAGCAGTATTGTCTCGGCAACATTGGCTGCACAGGAGTCAGGATCGTCTGATGTGAAACAGAGCTGCCTCCACGGGAACGAGGCGTAGAATTCACGCAGTCCGTCCCAATCTGCTGACTTATAATGCCACACGCGCCGCGAGCTAGCTGGCTGTGGTGGATCGGGCCGCGCGCAAGGTGCCTGTGCCCGGACGAGGCAGTGATCGGACGAACCGAGAGGTGCATTCACTGAGACGAAATATCCGTCCGGACGTGTGGTCAGCAGGGGGTCCAATAAAGAGCTCGTATGGTTCTCGATATCTGGAATTCTCGTGGGAGAATGTACCAGTTGCGAGAGTCCATAGGCCAGAGAAACATCGTGAGCAGCCCTCCCTGCGTGGTCGGTGGACCGGGAACCAAGCCACTCAACGTATTGAGCGTTAAAATCCCCCAAAATCACCAGCTCTGCGGAAGGGTACTGCTCCAGAAGTTTATCAGCCGTCCGTTGTAGGTGCTCGAAAACCCGGGTTGTTTCCGTGCTTCCGCTATGAGACCTGTATAGGCACGCGTAGATACGAGTGTGGCCGCTGTAATCCACACCCACCCACAGAACTGGAACCAAATTTGGAAATCTAAATAATTATGAAATTATCTGTATTGGACCGTTTTGCCTTTTTGGCTAATTGATATCAGTTTTGAATACCACGCCTCTCATTGCGGCATAGTCAATTAGGCCATTTTGGCCATTTTTGAAGGGCTCTAGCGCCTTAAACAACAAAAATATCAAAAAAAGCAAAACGGTCCGACACAGATATTGACAATATTAATCTGTGTTGAAAAAATCATTGCTCTAGCTTCAAAAACCACGGAGGAAAACGTGGAGTACGTTTGTATGGAGGAATGACCACTCCTGTTGGCTCTTAAGGGTATGACCCTTAACTTAGTAATAGAAACTTATCATAAGAAGGTTTGGCAATAAACTTTCGGAAAAAAATAACAAGAACATTCATGGGAACTTTGCAATTTTTGAAAATTATCTTTATCACATGCTATGTACGTTAATATCGAATTATGTCGCTGATTAATATGATTATGTTTTATTTAAACATAATCATATTATTTTTTATGATTATGTCAAATTATGTTTTATTTAAACAAAATTTTATGGGTTTGGTGCTTTACGCACACTAGCGTCCCCTCTCCACCCCCTGACGCAAACCCCCCTTTTAGCATGAAGTATTATGTCCCGATTGACAATTTTATTAGCATTCTGAATGTGATTGCATTCTGAATGTGATTGCTGACAAGTTTGATTACCCGATCATCGTTTCCTCGCTAGGGCAAGTAAAAAGTGTAGCAGTACATCTTATTGATTAAGTATAGTTTCAACATAAATATATTTTTTTGTTTTTAGTTGTAGTTTTCTATCTTAGTCTAGGCACTAACAGGGTTTTAATTATTTTTCAATTATTGTAATTCCTTGGATTTCACGGGCCTATAAATCCCGGTCTTTTGATAGGCTTGCGTGGGGATATAGATCTAACACGTAGAGGCCCCTTGAAGAGCTTTAATTTCATGTAGCTCGCCTGCTCGAACCCGTTCACAGGCGCAACAATAGACACCCATGAACCGGTCTCAGCAGGCATTGGGACTATTGTAGAAAAAGTGAACAGTATACCGGTCTATAGGTTGCAGTTTGGGTGGACAATGAGACTTGGCTATTGAGAGGTCGGACACCTGCAATAACAATGTTTTACACGTTACTGAGGCAGGTGGTGACTTGCCGCTGAGTAGATGGGCTCCTGAAACTGCCGTCGCGAAGACGACCATGAGTAACATCGGTGTGAGCGGCTCAGGGGTGGAGGGGTGTGCGCCGCTTTTTACCCAGTGGCTGTATGCATCTTTCACTTCCACCTCTGGACCATATAGCTCTAGCGACTCCTCTCTGGACTAATGAAGGCAAGCTAGAGCTGAGAGTCCTGGGGGTCCCCTTGGGGTCCACTCTGACCAACGAAGACACGCCGGAGATGGACACCCTGACCGACTCTCGGGAGCAATCGGGTCCATGGGGTCGTTACTCCCCAACAACAGCTCGCCACAAGCTGCCCTACGGGCTGATTATTATTTAAAGAACAAAGTCTCAATGAAAGAAATAATAATGGAACAAGCTGAACCAGTGAACCAGCTGGTTCTCCCTATAGGTACGATTTATATAGATATTTAGTAGGTAGTATGTTATATTCTCTGACTTCTACTGTCAAAAACTTGGGTATCATCTTGGACCAGACACTTTCATGGACGCCGCATATATCTGAGGTCAGTAGGAAGCTGTTTGCTTTGCTACATTATTTGAGGCCACTGCTAAGCTTTCTTACTCTTCCCACGAAAGTTTGTCTTGCTCGCTATCTCTTACTGCCACTCCTTGATTACCTATGGGGATATTGCATTTGTGGACCTTAGGATGGAATTGCTTGATAAGCTTGAGCGCTTGCAGAATGTCTGCATTAGATACCTCCAGTATATTTGGATTGCGAAAGTACGGCCGTGTATCCACCTTCCGCTCGCAGCTTGGCTGGCTTCCGATACGTCGGCGTAGGGATGTGCATGTTCTTCCGATACGTTGGCGTAGGGATGTGCATGTTCTTCCGATACGTCGGCGTAGGGATGTGCATGTTCTTCCGATACGTCGGCGTAGGGATGTGCATGTTCTTCCGATACGTCGGCGTAGGGATGTGCATGTTCTTCCGATACGTCGGCGTAGGGATGTGCATGTTCTTTCTTTACTTTTCAACGTATTATTTCATCCAGGGCCATCTTAAACAATGCCGGGGCCCCTGGGCACATAAGAATTTGGGGCCCTGTTGGAAAGTAGAGAAAGCGAATTAGACTAACATTTGTCTACTATAATCTTCTATTTGTTATGGGTAGTCAAATATAGTGTTTCTGTCTGTCTTTGGGGGCCCCCTGAGGATGGGGGCCCTGGGCACAGGCCCCGTGTGCCCTTATGGTAAAGACGGTACTGATTTAATCCCGCATTCCCTGCGTATCTGTCGGAAAGGTTTAGTTTTCTGGCTTCTGCCAGCGGTCACCATCTGCAATCTAAGTACCTAGTACAAATCTGTCTTTAGCCATTCCGCCTAAAAAGTCGCGTACATACTCTAGGTCCTTCACTGCTCATGCAGCTAAATTGTGGAACGAGCTACCAGTAGACGTTCGGAAATCACAGTCTGTTGCCTCGCTCAAGGAGAAATTGAAATAGTTGTGGTAGTTGGACTCCCGATGTTGAAATTGACTAGTTACCTACTAATTTATGTTATAGTGTATATAATATATATAACGAGGAGTAGATAAATTAATGGTAATCCATGAACGGCACAGCTAAAACGATAGAATTCATAAAATATTAATTGTAGGAATGCAGCGAGGTTGACTGCGACACTTTTCCAATTCAAATCTGACTGACGGTTCCACTCAGGATGTCATCTCATTTCGGGCTGTCCTCAGAATCAGCCAGGAACCAATCCATTAAAGAAGCTGTTCGGGTCATTCATATAAAAGTCACTGTATCGCAGTCAAACACACTCAAGCATAGACTATTTCAATACTTGACATTCCATCAAACGCAGCCGTCATACATTCATTATGACAGTCTGCGACATATATAATATTATAGTATACCTACTCTTAATTTATTTTTCGTCTCAAGTTAGGTTATTTATAATATGAATATAAAAGTAAAATATAAAAACACTTACAAAACAATAAAATATACATAATAAACACTTTATAAAAAACCTAACCTAGGGTGCCGCCGCCAGCAGCAGCAGCGGGGCAAGGCCGAGGCTACCGGTGGTCAGGGCTGCGGAGAGAGGAACCGGCGGACTATCCGCGCGCGTGTCCAAGATATTATACTTAATTATACAGTGTGTAATAATACGGGCTAATACGGGCGAATCTCTTAACGGTGGTTAGTATAGGTCAAAGTAAAGGTAATTAGATAACATTTACTTAAAGTTGCAACAATAATTTTGTCCATACAAAATAATTCAGCCCGCAATGTAATGCAAACACACTCACGTTATACGCTCATTGACAGTTACTTTCAAAAACTCCTATTACGTATGTAATGCCATTAACTGTCATGAGTGGGTAAATAATAAATAAGTATGATGTTTTTTATCTGACGAAATTACTACCTAGTTTAAAACCAAATTACATCAAAAAATCTTATTAAAGCAATCATTAATTTTAATAACGACCCATTGAAATTACAACTGAAATTTAAAGAAAACCAACTAAAAAAGAAAACTAAAAAACACAATTTACAACAATACAAATTCTAAGAAACCTGAGTTTAGTTTTGCCCCCTCCACCCTTCCAGTTACGGGCAATCCTTCGCGAGCTCGCTGTATCGCGTTTACAATTTACTCAAGCGTTTTTTGGTACAACTCGATGAGGGAATCGCTCTCTGTACACTGCTAGCGCTCGATGACCATTTTGTAGTGTTTCACCGTAAATTAAAATCATGCCCATTTATTCAGGAGCATTAAAACTTGTTAAACGAGGCATTTTTATAACATACGATTACTTTTGAATCGAAAGACTGACATTGTCAAATCAGAGTTGAAATAAAATAAGAAACTTGCAATTTCACCAAAGAGTTGCCACGTTTTCATACAATGTACCAAGTTTTGTGCTGTTTAGACGGTTTAGTTAATTCTCGAAATAATTTTGGTAATAACTGTACAACTATTAGGCGGGCCGTATGCTTATTTTCCGCCATCCTGGTATAAAAAATTTGGCAAATTAAATACGAAATGAATACACAATAATCACTTCTTATGAGATACTGATATTAAATGAATTTTCAAAAAAGGTGTCCTATCAAAGGTGCTTGTCTATTGCTCAGATTAGAAATAATCACGTCAAGTGCTGTCATCGTGACTGATTAAAATGAAGTCAGTTTCTTGTTGATAAACATGATAAATAAATAAGATTTAATATCTTTTAACACGCCTAGTAGTACTTTTATCTACCAAAATTACTACAAAACATTAAACGCAGTGTAATGCGAACATGTATTGTGAATGTTCCTCCAGATAGGTAAGTTTGTAAATGCTATTGTTGTATTGCTAATGAACATTTGACATTTCGGTACCTCAACCATGTTTACAATACATAGCTGCTGAGAAATTTAAAAAAAAAATTATGGGGTCGTAATGAACTGCAACTTAAAAAAACCTTTTACTTCATGATTACACTAATGAATACTATGTCCGATTTAATTTATCGCCCGTATTAGACTTACACACTGTATTATTATGTGTGTTTGTTTATTTTTAGGGTTCCGTACCCAAAGGGTAAAACGGGACCCTATTACTAAGACTTCGCTGTCCGTCCGTCCGTCCGTCTGTCTGTCACCAGGCTGTAACTCACGAACCGTGATAGCTAGACAGTTGAAATTTTCACAGATGATGTATTTCTGTTGCCGCTATAACAACAAATACTAAAAACAGAATAAAATAAAGATTTAAGTAGGGCTCCCATAGAGCAAACGTGATTTTTGACCAAAGTTAAGCAACGTCGGGCATGGTCAGTACTTGGATGGGTGACCGTTTTCTTTTTGCTTTTTTTTCCGTTTTTTTTTGCTTTATGGTACGGAACCCTTCGTGCGCGAGTCCGACTCGCACTAGCCCGGTTTTTAATTATTATAGTTAGGATATAGCAATATGTTTATATATGTATTACATGCTTTATAATAGGTGTAGGTGTAGGTAGGTATATGTTTATTAGTAGTGTCCGGAGTAGCGGTGGCAAATTTCACACAGAAGGTAACGGAGTCACCTAAGTATTTTTATGATTAAACGACAAACGAGTAAATGATTAATTTTGCATAATAATCCATTTATGAGTAGGAAATGATCGATCACTCTACATCTACCGATGTCATGGTTGCATGTTTTAGGACTTGTTTATAATTTTCCATTGAAATCATATTCCTTAATTTGTCAACATCTGTGTTTCTATCTAGAACCAATTCGAGTTTATTTCGCACGGTTTTACTTCCTTGGAGGCTTAAAATACTCCTAACTAACTAACTATTACCAGAAAACTTACTTCTATCGGAATTTTAGTGCATTCTAATTTTTCTATCTATTCTGGTATAATTTCGTAACACTTTTTTATAAAGCTTAATTCGTTTTTTTAAATGTTCATTTTCGAACAACTCTTGGGCTTTTCTGATGATTGCTATCAGAAAAGCCCAAGAGTTGTTTGAAAATGAGTTTCTTTACTGTTCAATTGCATCACAACATTTTTAACCACGTCAAAATGTGTATCGTAGTAAAAACATGCATTTAACCAGGTGCCCCAACGAGTGATAATGGGTTAAATAAGTTTTAAGTAGGTACTTACTTCCAATTAACGAGTACTTTTGGAAAACGAATAATTTATTTATTCTATGTTAAAAACATTATTGAAAAAAACGACTCCATTACCCTCTGTGTGAAATTGGCCACCGCTACTCCGGACACTATTCATTAGGTTATTCGTATTAATATTACTGGCTTATATTTCCTTTTTCCTTTTTATTCTCGTCCTACTTTATGTGTGTCCAAAACATTAATATAGTTATATGTTCATTTTTCTTTTCACCTTTTAGTGTTTGTTCCTCTCTCATTTTATCAAAGGTTAGCTGGAAGAGATCTCTATTAGGGATAAGTTCGCGCTTGTACATAATTATACTTACATCTTTTACTCTGTTATTTCTGTTTTGTGTAAACTTGTTTATGTGCAATAAATTGACATACTTACCTACATACATACATTATATTGAAATTCAACAAGTCAATACATGAATATGGTGAATCTTACCAAAAAACTTATAAACCTTTTTCGTTAAGAATTCATTAAGGATTATTTCTTACATTGACTTTTTTCCAAACTCTAATACTTTTCTTAAAAACGAAAAAAAAACCATCTACCGGGACATATTTCGTGCTTAAAGGAGGGGTTGCGTCAGGGGCGAGGGTAGCGTGCAGTGTGCATAAAGCCCCAAGTGTACCCAAGGTATCATAATAGGTAGGTTCTTTTCAAGCTAGATATAATTTGCTTTCCTTTCCCATACATCGACCATAACTTGACCGAATCAAATAGCATAACAGTGTATACTTTTATAGAGTCGGCCTGGTATGCGCGAAGGATATAAAAGACAACGTGTACCAAGAAATGGACTATTGCGTGCTAGTGAAAATGAATTGCATAGGCGGCGTCGCGGGTACGTACTTACCCGCCTACCTACACTCACTGTTAGCAGGCGAAGTCAACAAGCAGGCCTCTTGTCCAAAATTAGCTTGCATGAT
The DNA here is from genome assembly GCF_963556715.1 of Cydia fagiglandana. Classification (NCBI taxonomy): domain Eukaryota; kingdom Metazoa; phylum Arthropoda; class Insecta; order Lepidoptera; family Tortricidae; genus Cydia; species Cydia fagiglandana. Next base: position 3,590,823 of record NC_085959.1, read on the forward strand.
ATTTTTGAAAGATGGCAATTGGCTCTGATACTCTACTTCCCGTAAGATTCAAATATTTCAAATAAACCTGTATTATGCACCCCAGAAATTTACACAAAAGTGTGTCATACTTAGTGAGAAATGAGCTTTTTTAATATATAAGTATACCTACATTTGAAATTTCGTGCAATTTTCTTTAAGATGCCATAAAAATCATTTTTAAAGGCGTGCAAAAAAATTTGGCAAACATCTAAAGCGTTCTAAATTACTTAAATACAACAAGAAAACAAATACTTACAGCGTTTTGATCACCCAAATTATTTAACCGCAACGTTTTATTACGGATATTGTATATATCTTTTGTCTAATTCACGTGGACTACTGCGTTTTTGCCGTATACATATAAATTACTTATACATTTGGTAATGCAGTTTACTACGTATTTAAACGTAAACGTAGTAACCCACAAAATTTTCATTTGTAACTAATACTTAGAGCCCGCGCACACAGAAAGCGGTCAGAAGTTCCGCGATCGGCTGACCGCTGACCGCTTGGTTTACGAAAGCGTTCTAAAGTGTTTATGCTATTGTATGTGCAACATGTCGCTAAATAGTTCATCTTCCGAAGACGAAGCGTTGCGTTGCGTTTTGTGCCTATTAGAGGCATTAAAAAAAAGAAAGAAACGAGGTGAATTCCATAATATTTTTACCGAATTACATATTGGAGATAAAGAAGGATTTTATATTTATTTTCGCATGTCTAGCAATAGTTATAATCATTATGACTTAAATCATAATTATAAAATACGCCTTTCTCTCACCAGCTCAATATATTTTTCTATGTCAATGGCGGTTGACATTGCGGTGATCTGGCGTTCTCTGTCTCGGCGGGAATAGAACTCTTGACCGCCGGCGTTCTGTCTGACCGCAGCGGTCTGAATGCCTCCTGTGTGTGTTTTGAGTAGTTAGGAGCTACCTACATTGCATAGAACGCAGAACTCTGAACGCGGAACGCAGAACTTCAGACCGCTTTCTGTGGGCGCAGGCTCTTACGGTTAAATGCATTTACTTAAATGAAATTAAGTCCAATTTTTTTTTAAACATTGCATCCAATTTTGAGTAAGGTATGTTCATAAACACGTTTTTAATGACTTTTTTTTTTCAAAAATTGAAAGGTGCTTCGCTGGTGAACAATTTGGTTTTTGTGGGTTTATACTTACGTGTTTGTTATTTGCCGTCGATAGGTATACTATTTAGTATGAAGTTGATCTGATAATGCATTCCGAAGGTATACAAGCCCATAGGAGCTACCCGAGGAGGTGATCACAGCAGCACGCTTTCTGTTCCAGTTGTTCAGTCGTCAGGCAGATGGGGAGAGTTTGGGAAGATACCGTTCGCCATCAAGCCGCGCTGGGGGCGTATTTCGATCCGGGGTGCCGAAAACGCCCACATCCGCTTTTACGACAACTGGCCGTATAAGATAAAACACAGTTATTGGGTAATTCACAAATCACAGATATTATGTTATACCGGGTGTGGCCTGTAATATGAGCAATAATTAAACTCTACTATAAACTACTCCTCATACTGACCAACATTTGTTCGGCGACTTAAATAACTTGTGGTTTGATTTTAAATACACTTTAAAGTGTATTCGAAGACGCAATGTATTATGTTATGTTTAAGACGTGACAAGCAACATCAATCACAATGATATGGCGTGGCGATGGCGTTCATTGAAGATAATAATTATTTATTTTGTATGAAAAATAGGGAATCAAAATAATTCATAGTTTTTAAAAGTTGTCGAAGCAAAGGGTCACCGTTTGAGGAGTACAATCTATGTTTTGATTATTTGCTCATGTTACAAGCCACACCCGGTACGTTTAATGTAATTTTAATTATTTTTATTGTATATGTAACATCTTTTTGGGCTTCGGGGCGGAATTACACGTTTTCAATGTTTTTATTAACCGACTTCCAAATCTCAAAGAAGGAGGTTATCAATTCGGTTGTATGTTTTTTATTTTTTTTTGTTTGTTACTCCATATCTCCGTCTTTACTGGACCGATTTTGAAAATTATTTTTTTGATTGTATGTATATGCATACAGATTGGTCCCGTTTTTGTCAAAACCCAGTTCTGATGATGGGGTCCATGAGGAATCGAGGGAACTCCTCAAATCTTAAAGGCATACATATAGTGATTTTTGGGTTTTTATCAACAACTCAAGCATATACATCCAAAAAAGTGACATTTGGTGAAGCGGAACTGCTGATGATGATCAGAACGGAACTCTTCAACGACGCATAGTTCACGTTTGGCGATTTAAGCCACATTTTCGTCAAGCTCGAGTTCTGATGATGGGATCCAAAAGGAATCGAGGGAACTCCTCAAATATTAAAGGCATACGTATAGGTTTTGTTGTAGTTTCATCATAAAATCAAGCATTTCCATTAAAAACTGTCGCATTTCATGAAGTGGAACTGCTGATGATGAGGACCAGAACAGGACTCTTCAAGGACTCATAGTAGGTACACTTTTGGTCTCTGACCCAGACCAGTTGGACTCGGAGCCGAAACTGGACTCATACCCTGTACCCTGACTAGGATCCGGACTCAGACTCGGACACGGATTCGGACCCGGACTCGGGCCCGGACTCGGGGCCGGACTCGAACCCGGACTCGGGCCCGGACTCGGGCCCGGACTCGAACCCGGACTCGGACCCGGACTCGGACCCGGACTCGGACCCGGACTCGGACCCGGACTCGGACCCGGACTCGGACCCGGACTCGGACCCGGACTCGGACCCGGACTCGGACCCGGACCCGGACTCGGACCCGGACTCGGACCCGCACTCGGATCCGGACTCGGAGTCGGACCCGGACTCGGACCCGTACCTTGACCCGGAAAACTACTATGATACCTTAACTAAATAAACCACTATGATTACCTAGCATAAAATGTAGGTATAAAGTATGATGATGCCAGTCTCACTACTTACAAGCCCCTCCCGCTTAAACCCCCGTACACCGCACCGCATGCGCCGTTAAGTTAGGTTAGGTTAGGTTAGGTTTGAACTGCGATCCTCACAGAACCGAACAAGGGTTAGGTTAGGTTAGAACTGCGAGCCTTACAGAAACGAAAAGTTGAAAAGTGGGTTTGATTAGGTTCGAACTGCGATCCTCACAGAACCGAACTGCTATCGAAGTGGGTTAGATTAGGCTAGAACTACGACCTGGCGAGGTTGCGGAAGAGTACTTCGGCGTTCCTGGGACCTCGCCGTATAGCAGCGAGGCGGCAACAGAGGGGTTTTAGTGGGTAAACCTGGGGTCTCATGAGCCCACAACAGGGAGTCTCACATAACCATCCCGGCCCGTCCCCGCGCCGGGGTGGTATGCGTAAAGCATTTCCCCTCTATAAAAAAAAAGGCTAGAACTACGACCCTTACAGAATCGAAATGCTAGTAGAAAAGTGGGTGGTTTTACCTCCTTTTCTACATAGTGTACCATCTACAATAATCTTTCACAGGCCCCCATAGAAGTCGGTTTTTTGACGTGAAACGTAGGTAAATGTCTTTAAAAACCCGTAGAGGGGCTCGGATCAAAACCCAATGTAACGAAAAAGTGTTATGGCGCGGCACCTTATATCTCCGAAACTATAATACCAAAAAAACATAGTTTTGATATAGATGTTTAGAAGAAAGTAGCCTTTACTCGAAACAGTACGTGCCGCTGATTCTGCGCTAGACACGACGTATTCGGAGCAAAAATGACCCCTATTTTCAGTGTTCATTTAGTAATGACTCATCAGCCCATTAACCGATTTCGGTAAAATTCATGTCATTTGATAGATCTTACTTTATTTTATTGAAATATGAGTAAAATAAAGTACATGGAATTATAATAAGCTGTTAAAAAATAAAAAGGTGACAAGTTTTACAGAATTTTTATCACTGCTCTTGTTTGAGGCCACCGTGTGCGAAAAAAAGGGCGCAAAACTGACAAAATATACCTGAAATAGTAAGACAAAGCAATAACAGTTTTTTTAATACCACATTCTTTATAGTAATACATGCTCATCTCCTCAAATAATGCATTAGCATCTACGGCGGAGTTACTTTGATAGAACACATATAACGTACTAGCTGTGCCCGCGGCTCCGCCCGCGTGGAATTCGGTCTGTTCTATTTCTCTCCCTCTCCCCTGGAGGCGGAACTTGAAGTAAAGTTGACAGATGGATATGCTAGAGGACTGTAGCCCAGATAAAATATTTTACAACTAGCTGTGCCCGCGGCTCCGCCCGCGTGGAATTCGGTTTGTGTCAGTAAGCTGCTAAATATAAAAAAAAATTGTAAATTACAATACATTACGCTGTATTTTTTTATTCAAAAAATTATAACATTTATAATTTCCTGCATGGTAATTTCTTAAAATAATCTTATTGTTTCATACTTTTTAGAGCGCGATTAGTCCGACTACGCCCGACTCTTTTAGTATGAGAAAGTCTAAGTCGCCTAGCTTTGGACCGCGTGCAGTGCGCCACATACGTCGGGCAATTCCCGACTCTTTTAGTATGAGGGCGCCGAAGGAGCCCGGCTTTGGAACGCATTTAGCGCGCCACGTGCGTCGGGCTTAGCCCGATGCTTTGAGTATGAGGGTGCCTTCGGCTCCCAACTTTGGCAAGCGTACAGCGTGTCACGTACGTCGGGTTACGCCCGACGCTTTGAGTATGAGGGAGGCGCCCGGCTTTGGAACGCGTACAGCGTATCACGTACGTCGGTCTAGGCCCGACACTTTTAGTATGAGGGCGCCGAAGGCGCCCGGCTTTGGAACGCGTACGTTACGCCCGACGCTCTTAGTATGAGGGCGCCGGAGGTGTAACGTACGCCGGAGGTGGAATGCGTACAGCGTGTCACGTACGTCGGGCTACTCCCGACGCTCTGAGTATGAGGGCGCCGAAGGCGCCCGGCTTTGGAACGCGTACAGCGCGACACGTACGTCGGGTTAAGTCCGAAGCAGTGCCGGATTAAGATATTTTGATGACGCGTAGCCCGACGCTTTGAGTATGAGGATGCCTTCGGCGCCCAACTTTGGCAAGCGTACAGCGTGTCACGTACGTCGGTCTACGCCCGACTCTTTTGGTATGAGGGCGCCGAAGACGCCCAGCTTTGAAACGCGTACGTTACGCCCGACGCTCTTAGTATGAGGGCGCCGGAGGCGCCCGGCTTTGGAATGCGTACAGCGTGTCACGTACGTCGGTCTACGCCCGACACTTTTAGTATGAGGGTGCCGTAGGCGCCCGGCTTTGGAACGCGTACAGCGCGCCACGTACGTCGGGCTACTCCCGACGCTCTGAGTATGAGGGCGCCGAAGGCGCCCGGCTTTGGAACGCGTACAGCGCGACACGTACGTCGGGTTAAGTCCGAAGCAGTGCCGGATTAAGATATTTTGATGCCCTAAGCATTTCTAGACCCTGGTGCCTCCTCTCCCTAAGGTCATCAAGATTACATTTTTTTTTTTGGTAAATTGAGTGAAGTTCATTGCAACATTACAGCTGAGAATAGAAATCAGTCACATCATTTTATCAGGAAAATTGTCAGTGCCGCAGCAGTAATGTTCCAACAGAGTACCTAATGCTGCTGCATTCGCCACCCGAATGTCACCTTTATCATATCTTAGGTGAGAATGTAATTGAAAACGCGAGCGAAGCGAGCGGGAAAATTTTTCGATATAAAAACGCAATTTGTTGTAAAAACGCAGTTTGACGACCGGTCTGGCCTAGTGGGTAGTGACCCTGCCTGCGAAGCCGATGGTCCTGGGTTCGAATCCCAGTAAGGGCATTTATTTGTATGATGATACAGATATTTGTTCCTGAGTCATGGGTGTTTTCTATGTATTTAAGTATGTATTTGTATATTATATATATCGTTGTCTGAGTACCCACAACACAAGCCTTCTTGAGCTTACTGTGGGACTTAGTCAATCTGTGTAAGAATGTCCTAAAATATTTATTTATTTAAATATTAATTTGATAGACAGTTGTACATTTTTACTTTTAGTATGGAAATCAGTCACATCATTTTATCACGAAAATTGACAGTGCTGCAGCAGTAACGTTGTAACAGAGTAATGTTGCTGCAGTCGCCACCCGAATGTCACCTTTAACATACCTTAGAAAGTGATTGAAAACGCGAGCGATGCGAGCGCGAAAATTTTTCGATATAAAAATGCAATATGATAGACAGTTGTACATTTTCACTTTTAGTATGGAAATCAGTCACATCATTTTATGACGAAAATTGACAGTACCGCAGCAGTAACGTTGCAACAGAGTAATGCTGCTGCAGTCGCCACCCGAATGGCACCTTTATCATACCTTAGAAAGTTATTAAAAACGCGAGCGTAGCGAGCGCGAAAATTTTTCGATAAAAAAAACGCCTCAGCGAGGTTGTTTTCATGCATAAAAGATGCAAGAAAGCAGAGCTTGGAATTGACCAAGTGAATTGAATTGGCGAAGTGTGAGCAAGGCAGTAGGCCCAGCTGCGAAAGAGGAAAGCTTGGATTTGGATCCACGCCCAAGTGTAATTAAGGCAGAAGATCAACTTTGCCGTAAGGCAAAGTAATTCAATTAAATTTGTTGATTCCGTACCCCCTCATCTAAACTTATAGTTAATATGGCAAAAACCTTCCTCGGTGGCTATTCATGTCACTACGTATTAAATTCAGCGCCATCTGTTAGTTTACCAGGGTACTCAATAGTGGTAGCACATTTGAAAAAAGTTTGCCCCTCCTTCCTAAGTAGCGCCATAAGATTCAGGGGCAAACTTAAATCAAGCGAGTTTTGTGGCTACCCCCCCTTTTAAGGGTTGAATTTTTATAGCCTATAACCTGGCCGGAGATTGTCTCGACAGATTAGTAAAGTTTGCATCAAAATCCGTTCAGCCGTTTTCAGGTGATGCGCGTTCAAATAAACAGACAAACAGATAAACAGATAAACAGACAAACAGACAAAAATTCTAAAAACTGTTGGAACGTGTTCTGTTATCGATTTTAAGTATCCCTAGCCAACTTTTTTTCAAATATCTTCCAAGTACAGACTTTCGACCCTCTACAGCTTTATTATATGTATAGATAGATTAGGTACCACTGAATAAAACTACACTCCAAAATCAATAGCTTTTTTCGCCCTTATTCAAATTTTACACGTGATTTAAACGACAGAGTAGTAGGTGTATATCGGACGATACAGTAAGGTATACGCGCGCGAGCAAAAGCGAAGCGGCTTGCCTGGCTAAAGCGCCAAAAAAATTTTTCGATATAAAAACGCAATTTGATAGAGAGTTGTACATTTTTACTTTTAGTATAGAAATCAGACACATCATTTTATCACGAAAATTGACAGTACTGTAGCAGTAACGTTGCAATAAAGTACTATTTTCGATATAAAAAACGCAATTTGATAGACAGTTGTATATTTTTACTTTTAGTTCCAACCAGGCGCGAATCCAGGATTTCATACAGAGAAGGGATGTGACAGTTTTCTATCAGCCTAGCTCGGCATACTGCTGGAGTTGCTAACCGAATATCATCTTTATCATATCATAGAACGGTTTTGAAAACGCGAGCGAAGCGAGCGCGAAAATTTTTCGATATAAAAAACGCCATTTGATAGATAGTTGTACATTTTTAGGGTTCCGTACCCAAAGGGTAAAACGGGACCCTATTACTAAGACTCTGCTGTCCGTCCGTCCGTCTGTCACCAGGCTGTATCTCACGAACCGTGATAGCTAGACAGTTGAAATTTTCACAGATGATGTATTTCTGTTGCCGCTATAACAACAAATACTAAAAACTGAATAAAATAAAGATTTAAGTGGGGCTCCCATACAACAAACGTGATTTTAGACCGTAGTTAAGCAATGTCGGATGGGGACTTGGATGGGGGACCGTTTTATTTTTGCCTGTTTTTGCATTATGGTACGGAACCCTTCGTGCGCGAGTCCGACTCGCACTTGCCCGGTTTTTTTACTTTTAGTCCCAACCAGGCGCGAAAAAGTTTGCCCCTCCTTCCTAAGTAGCGCCATAAGATTCAGGGGCAAACTTATATCAAGCGAGTATTGTGGCTACCCCCCCTTATATGGGTTGAATTTTTATAGCCTATAACCTGGCCGGAGATTTTCTCGACAGATTAGTAAAGTTTTCATCAAAATCCGTTCAGCCGTTTTCACGTGATGCGCGTTCAAATAAACAGACAAACAGATAAACAGATAAACAGACTAACAGACAAAAATTCTAAAAACTGTTGGAACGTGTTCTGTTATCGATTCTAAGTATCCCCAGCCAACTTTTTTTCAAATATCTTCCATGTACAGACTTTGGACCGTCTACAGCTTTATTATATGTATAGATAGATAGATAGATAGATGACGGCTGCTTGACAATCCCGAGTTCCTAATGCTAGTAAGTATATATGTATATAGTAATCTTAGGCCGACTTGCACCATTCCACTAACCCGGGGTTAAGCGGTTAAACCTGGAGTTACCATGGTTACCAGTACAATTTGACACTGGGTTAACAGATTTACCGCTTAACCCTGGGTTAGTGAAATGGTGCAAGTCGGCCTTAGTTAGGTACTTTCTGATGTAATGGGTAAAATATAATTTAGAAAAGGTATCTTCTGTGGACAATAGGACTGTGGTTCATATACAGGGTGAAATTTAATTCACTGGCCAAATTGAAACAACCGAAAGAAATCGAAAAAATATTAAACACGTGTTTTTTCTTTTAATACCGCTCAGTACATTTTTTTCGAAATAACTCATCATCAAGTTGTCCTAAAAATCTCGTACGTTATGGTGAACCGACAACTACCCACTACACCCGCTTCTCTCTTATCAGTTAAGGTCATTGACACCTCGCCCCTCCCGCTGTTTGCAATCGCGTCACCAATTATGAACCCTATTGCAGCGAGATTACCTACATAAGTTGCTAATTTTTCCTTTCATATTAACGGGCTTAGAACCGTCAAAATGTAAAGGAAACCCATATGTTATTGCTGACTAATGATTATTAACAAAACTTCCGTGGCTTAAAAACAATGAGTAAAAACTAGGTCAGGAATCTTTGCATTCAGGCGTATTTAAAAAATTGAATCAACTTACGTACATTCGATTAAAAATCGACGCAATTAACGAAAGTCCCACGAGATGGTACCTACTCTTGGATTCAATCCTTGTCTGCGAAGGCGTGGAACGGATTCCATTTCGTATAATCTTTGTGCACCACGTAAACACTCACCACTTAATAAATAACACTGTACCACTTCGTAATATTCCCGGTTCGAAAACATTTTTTTAACCTTAGTACGTGCGCGATTATTATTTTAAGGTTGGCGAGTGAATAGTGACTAATCATTTATGCTTACCGTTATGTTTACCGCTAGCGCGGAATGGTTTAGTTTAGACTACCCTCGAAATTGATAAACCTGCCTACCATCGCCAACACTAACTGGGTGGACCCTATTGCAACGATTATAAGGTTTAGTGAAGGTCAGATAAGGGTTTTGCTGATGTTGTTGTTAAAACCTACTATTAGGTTTGTTTACATTTGTGGTAACAGGGTGACCACGAGTCGTGAAAAATATTTAAAATTTGAAAAATGAAAATTAAAAAAAGTGTACTCTTTTTTTTCGCTAAATAGATTCCTTAAGTGTAACCTAGTGCCGGGAATGAATATGGCCAGTGATTTAAATTTCACCCTGTATACCCCGTTTTTCTCATTTGAGTCTCAAGTACTGAATGAAATATTCTGCCTGTAAAGGTGCTGCGTAAAAAATTGCTTTTAGATTCCCTTAAATGCGATGGCTACTGGAAAAACACGAACAAGTTTGCTATAAAACGTGTATTACCCGTACAAAATATCTATTCTCGTAATTTTGGAGTGTTATTTACAAAAAAAATGTACCTAATCGTTACATTCATTACTCCAAAATGAATTGATCATTTAATTATTTAAATAGGTGAGACGCTGTAATGAATTATTAAGTTCATCTCGATACACTGAATCATTATGACCCCAAATAATCTTTACAGATAAAATTTAGATCTTACTCAAAATTATTATAATACATCACGCATTCACGAGATGCGCGACTTCGATATTCAAACACAAGGCAAGGGTAGAACTAAATGCGAAGGTCGAAGGCCGCGCTCTATGTAAGGCCGAAGGCAAGAAGCGTCCAGGATATCAGTGTAATGTTTAACACAGAACAATATTACAAGTAACTAAATGCGAAGGCCGAAGGCCGTGATCCGCGTAGGGCCGAAGGCCCGAAGCGTCCAGTCTGTCAGTTCTGTGTTTAACTACTGACATCCTGGACGCTTCGGGCCTTCGCCCCTACGCGGAGCTCAGCCTTCGGCCTTCACATTGACACTTGTACTATTGTTCTGAGATAAAGCATTGACATCCTGGACATTTCGGGCCTTCGGCCCTATGCGGTGCTTGGCCTTCGGCCTTCGCACTTATACATTTATACTATTGTTCTGTATTAAAGCAATAACATCCTGGACGCATCGGGCCTTCGGCCCTACGCGGAGCTTGGCCTCACATTTAGACACTTCTACAATAGTAGCTCTGCTAAAGCACTAACATCCTGGACGCTTCAAGCCTTCGGCCATACGCAGAGCTCAGCCTTAGGTCTTTGCATTTAGACACTTGTACTACTGTTCTGTATTAAAGCACTTAAATCCTGGACGCTTCGAGCCTTCGGCCGTACGCGGAGCTCGGCCTTCGGCCTTCACATTTAGACACTTGTATTATTGTTCTGTGCTAAAGCACTGATGTCCTGGACGCTTCGGGCCTTCGGTCCTACGCGGAGCTTGGCCTTCGGCCTTCGCATTTAGACACTTGTACTATTATTTTATGTTAAAGCACGTAAATCTTGGACGCTTCGGGCATTCGGCCCTACGCCAAGCTCGGCCTTCGGCCTTCGCATTTAGACACTTGTATTATTGTTGTGTTTAAGCACTGACATCTTGGACGCTTCGGGCCTTCGGCCCTACGCGGAGCTCGGCCTTCGGCCTTCGCATTTAGACACTTGTACTATTGTTCTGTTTTATAGCATTTAAATCCTGGACGCTTCGGGCCTTCGGCCCTACGGGGAGCTCGGCCTTCAGCCTTCGCATTTAGACTCTTGTACTATTGTTCTGTTGTAAAGCACTAACATCCTGACCGCTTCGGGCCTTTGGCCCTACGTGGAGCTCGGCCTTCGGCCTTCACATTTAGACACTTGTATTATTTTTCTGTGCTAAAACACTGATGCCCTGGACGCTTCGGGCCTTCGGCCCTACGTGGAGCTCGGCCTTCGGCCTTCGCATTTAGACACTTGTACTAATGTTCTGTGTTATAGTACTTAAATCCTGGACGCTTCGGGCCTTCGGCCCTACGCGGAGCCCGGCCTTCGGCCTTCGCATTTAGACACTTGTACTATTTTTCTGTGCTAAAACACTGATGTCCTGGACGCTTCGGGCCTTCGGTCCTACGCGGAGCTCGGCCGTCGGCCTTCGCATTTAGACACTTGTACTATTGTTCTGTGTTATTGCACTTAAATCCTGGACGCTTCGGGCCATCGGCCCTACACGGAGCTCGGCCTACGGCATTTAGACACTTGTAATATTGTTTTGTGTTTAAGCACTGACATCTTGGACGCATCGGGCCTTCGGCCCTACGTGGAGCTCGGCCTTCGGCCTTCGCATTTAGACACTTGTACTATTGTTCTGTGTTATAGCACTTAAATCTTGGAATTTTCGGCCCTACGCGTAGCTCGGCCTTCGACCTTCGCATTTAGACACTTGTAGGTACTATTGTTCTATTTATTTAAAATTTAAGTCAGGCAACAAGGCCCATATTACAAATACCTTACAGACTAACATACATATATATTTTATAAACTTATAAGCTAAACACTATTTATTTATTTATTTATTTTTCTATGTTAAAGCACTTAAATAGACACTTGTATTATTTTTCTGTGCTAAAACACTGATGCCCTGGACGCTTCGGGCCTTCGGCCCTACGTGGAGCTCGGCCTTCGGCCTTCGCATTTAGACACTTGTACTATTGTTCTGTGTTATAGTACTTAAATCCTGGACGCTTCGGGCCTTCGGCCCTACGCGGAGCCCGGCCTTCGGCCTTCGCATTTAGACACTTGTACTATTTTTCTGTGCTAAAACACTGATGTCCTGGACGCTTCGGGCCTTCGGTCCTACGCGGAGCTCGGCCTTCGGCCTTCGCATTTAGACACTTGTACTATTGTTCTATGTTAAAGCACTTAAATCCTGAACGCTTCGGGCCTTCGGCCCTACGCGGAGCTCGGCCTTCTGCCTTCGCATTTAGACACTTGTACTATTGTTCTGTGTTATTGCACTTAAATCCTGGACGCTTCGGGCCATCGGCCCTACACGGAGCCCGGCCTTCGGCATTTCGACACTTGTAATATTGTTATGTGTTTAAGCACTGACATCTTGGGCGCTTCGGGCCTTCGGCCCTATGCGGAGCTCGGCCTTTGGCCTTCGCATTTAGACGCTTGTACTATTGTTCTGTGTTATAGCACTTAAATCCTGGACGCTTCGGGTCTTCGGCCCTACGCGGAGCTCGGCCTTCGGCCTTCGCATTTAGACACTTGTAAGTACTATTGTTCTATGTTAAAGCACTTAAATCCTGGACGCTTCGGGCCTTCGGCCCTACGCGGAGCTCGGCCTTCGGCCTTCGCATTTAGACACTTGTAATATTGTTATGTGTTTAAGCACTGACATCTTGGAAGCTTCGGGCCTTCGGCCCTACGCGGAGCTCGGCCTTCGGCCTTCGCATTTAGACGCTTGTACTGTTGTCCTTTGATATAGCACTTAAATCCTGGACGCTTCGGGCCTTTGGCCCTACGCGGAGCTCGGCCTTCGGCCTTCGCATTTAGACACTTGTAGGTACTATTGTTCTATGTTAAAGCACTTAAATCCTGGACGCTTCGGTTCTTCGGCCCTACGCGGAGCTCGGCCTACGGCTTTCGCATGTAGACACTTGTAATATTGTTATGTGTTTAAGCACTGACATCTTGGACGCATCGGGCCTTCGGCGCTACGCGGAGCTCGGCCTTCGGCCTTCGAATTTAGACACTTGTACTATTGTTCTGTGTTATAGCACTTAAATCTTGGACCCTTCGGCCCTACGCGTAGCTCGGCCTTCGGCCTTCGCATTTAGACACTTGTAGGTACTATTGTTCTATGTTAAAGCACTTAAATCCTGGACGCTTCGGGCCTTCGGCCGTACGCGGAGCTCGGCCTTCGGCCTTCGCATTTAGACACTTGTACTATTGTTATGTGTTTAAGCACTGACATCTTAGACGCTTCGGGCCTTCGGCCTTCGCATTGGCGGTCCACACCACGTTTCACGTCAGCCATAGCGGCTGTGTGCCTGATACAGCCTCTCTCATTTTTAGGGTTCCGTACCCAAAGGGTAAAACGGGACCCTATTACTAAGACTTCGCTGTCCGTCCGTCCGTCTGTCACCAGGCTGTATCTCACGAACCGTGATAGCTAGACAGTTGAAATTTTCACAGATGATGTATTTCTGTTGCCGCTATAACAACAAATACTAAAAACAGAATAAAATAAAGATTTAAATGGGGCTCCCATACAACAAACGTGATTTTTGACCAAAGTTAAGCAACGTCGGGAGTGGTCAGTACTTGGATGGGTGACCGTTTTTTTTTTTTGTTTCTTTTTGTTTTTTTATTTTTTCATTATGTTACGGAACCCTTCGTGCGCGAGTCCGACTCGCACTTGTTTTTTCTTAATACAGTGAAACCTAGTTAAATGGGACCTGGATAAGTGAGAAACCTCTATAGCTGGGACTCATGGTGCGGTCCCGACACTTTAGCACTGAATTACCTCTGTTACTGAGAAAAAACGAACCTCTATAACTGGGATTCGTTGTTGTGATTTTATAGTCACATTTACCTCTATAATTGAGACAGAGAGTGTATTTTACCTCTTTTACTGAGACTATATTTATAAGATTACATTTTCCTAATTGTTTTTTAGTATTTTATAGGGAATTGACCTCTGTATCTGAGATAACGTCAATCTATGACCTCTCTAACTTTGACTCAATTTCCGTATTCTTACTCTTAGTTTATCCACAAATTCCGCATTTGCCTTATTGTGTCTAAACAACTTCAAGATTGATTTAGTTAATTTATGTAAGTAGTTAAAACTATCGAAACGAAAGCTGAAATTTTGATAAGTAACACGAAAAAATAAATTTTCATTTATTAAATTTCTAATACGCAATGAAGTCCGTATCAAATTTAATTTAATTTTGAAATATCTATCCTTTGGAGAATCATTCAAAATAAATTCAAATAAATATTTAAACAGACTTAAAAATATTTAGGGACAAGGATTATTTTACCTTATTTATTTTTAAAGATAATTACTAAATACCTTATTAACCACCTCTATAACTGAAATATACTCTATTCTCACCTCTATTAATGGAACCCTCTGTAAATGAGACAGAAATTTATTTGTACCTGGCTAACTGAGAGCCTGGGTAAGTGAAAAACCTCTTTAAGTGAGACAAATTTGCTCGTCCCTTGAGATTCCACTTATCCAGGTTTCACTGTAATTATTATTATAGAGATAACGCAGGTAGCTTGTTAAAACCTACTGGCACGTCCGCTGAACATAATCTTAAATTTATTTTAAATGATAGGTACTTATTTTTCGGACAATACAATAGTGTTTCGTGTTAAATAGGCTACAATTTACGTGGAAAACCTATTAGTGGATGGTGCTGGAGCTAATATACGGCGTTGCATGAACAAGAGATTTCCTTTGGCAGGATTGGTCCCAGGACCCAGGGATGGATTCAAGAAGTGGAGCCACCGAGATTTTTGATGTAAATTCTTAGGGGGGGGGGGGGTCTAAACTTGATCTTGATATCTGTATCATTTAAGCTACTAGGTCAAGTTTGGTATCGTTTCCGTATAAATCAGGGGTGCCGAATTCATTTCTGATATCATAATGACACCATTCCGAAGTAAAAACACATAAAAATATGAAAAAAATACTTTTTTTAAAATTCCTTTTCACGCTTAAACTGCTGAACCAATTTAGTTAAAATTTGGTACAGAGATAGTTTGAGTCCCAGGGAATAACATAGCATACTTTTAATCTCAATAATTATCCCTTAAGGGTGTGAAAAGGGAGGAGGAAATTTGTATGGGGATTCAATAACCGCTGAACCGATTTAGATAAAATTTGGTATAGGGATAGTTTGAGTGCCGGGGAAGAACATAGGATAGTTTTTATTCCAAAAAAAAACCTTATTAATGAATGGTAAGGTGTATGATTGTATGGGAAATCAATAAACGCTGAACCGATTTCGATGAAATCTATGTCTATATCTTTGATTTAGTTGAAAATGATACTAAACTTGACTTAGAACCTAAACTTAAAAAAATATTAACCTCAAACGTCGCAGACGCTTAACCCCCCCCCCCCCCCCCACCTGCATCAAAAATCTGGGTGGCTCCACTTCTTAAATCCATCCTTGGGTCCTAAGGACCAATCCTGCTAAAGGAAATCTCTTGTTCATGCAACGCCGTGGTTGACCTTTTTTTGCTCTGAGCAAACACAACTATATTATCTGGGCGTAATAACGCTCACTGACATTTATTTGAATAAGTACTTACCTACTATAAATATTGTGCCGTGACTTGACAACATAGTGTCATTGGTCTGGTAATTTGGACCTTTACGGCTACCATCAGTTTGGCATTGACATAAACGCTATCGTGAACGCAATTTACTTCCTATATATCTCTCTCAGCGAGATGCATAAAAAGTAAATTACGTGCACGGTAGCGTTTATGTCAATGCCAAACTGATGGTAGCCGTACTGTTTTGACATTGGAAATGTCTTTTCGTTCGCTCCAGTATAGATAGGCCCCGATTTCACGAAAAAGTGCGATCCCCTTATATCTCGTCATTTTTCACATGACATTTATGACTTTATGTTTCGCAGAGTTCGTTACCGGTGTTTGTTGTGAATTATCGGGGTTATGACGGTAGAGTCAGACCGAGAAAAGTCTGCAGCGATTTTGATAACCCATGCAGTGCCAGTGTCATCTTAAACGTCAAACTGCTATGAAATTATGACGTATAAATAACACTTGCACTGCGTGGGCTATCCAAATCGCTGCAGATTTTTCTTGGTCTAACTCTATCTATCCTGTTTGAGACGGTCGTAGATAACGTGTTCACTATTCGACAATCTAATCGCACTGTTAGGAATGAGATTTAACATATCGGGGGGCACGGCAGTGCCCCCGCCAAGTCGAGCGCGAAGCAAACACTGCCGTACCATCCTTTACTGGAACAATTTCGCCGCATTTTCAGGCCCCTATTTGAGAACCTCTGGATAAGACCAGAACGCAGAAATTTTGGTCATCCAGTAAGCTATAATCACATACTTAAAATCCAAAATTTCAAGTCTGTAGGTCATTTAGTTCCGAAGTTAAGCGAAAGCAAAGTTTCGCATTTATGAAACTCACTCATGATCATCAGAATAGAACTAGTACTTCCCATAAACTCAGAGAGCTGAAATTTGGTACAGAGTTAGGGTTTAATGGCCACATAAAGGGAAAACCTAAAAATATTGCAATATTAGTCACGTTTTAAAGAACGAACTAAGAACTGCATAAGTAAGTTTGTAATCCCATATAAATATATGATATTACAAAGTTACTGTTGCAGTTCCTACAAATAGTAGGTAAAGTAAAGTAAAGGTACACTACGATGTACGATGTGAGTATGAATGAAGATATGTTTAGTTATGATATGTGTACACATAGTATGGGTATGAGTACCCGAAAAGAAGGACTGCCTACAAAAAGAGATGAGATCCCATCAAAAACATTACATCTAAAAAGGTGCAAGGTCGCAACGCTTTTACTACAAAAAAGTTTTGAGATGTAATGTGAAACCAAGTCGGTTATTTTAATCAGTGCCAGGGGGTGTTAAAACCGTATCAATAAGATATCTTTAATTTGTAATACGTATAATGACTTGGCCATCGCACGGCTGCATAACCTATTAAAAATAATTCTAATTGAACATAACGCTAGCGCTAATTGCAGTTTGAGCATTACACATATTTACAAGTACGGTACGAGTAAAGCATTATGTGCGATTGCCAAGTCATTATATGATGATTAGTGACGGATTACTGATTATTATTTAATTATTAGATTTAATGAATGGGCAATACGAAAAACTGTTGCTACTGTACAAGAATCAGAACCGGAAAAAAAGAAAAGAAAGATTTGTAATAATAAAAAAACTACTCCTAAAAAGAAAAAAAATGTGTTAAATAAGAAAATCTAATAAAATAAAGCCCACGTTTCTACAAAAAGAAGTGAAATCCCACCAAAAACATTCTGTAAAAAACTAGCCAAGTCTCGATGGAGCTGCTTGTTTATCTCTAAAAAGTAATTAAATCTAGACAAAGTCGTGCCAAGTCTAAGGTTCCTTACTGCGATTTCTTTATTATTATAGTTAATGTTGTGTGACTTGGCCGGTGAAGGGTACACAAGGGTACAAAACCAGGTGCTCCATGACACCATTGCACCAATCTGCCATTGCACCAAAAAGAAGTGTTTGTTTCAGGCTCGCCCATACATAAGTATTATTGAAATACGCAGCTTTATCAAGCCTACAATTGACTGGTTATTGAATCAACGTTTTCCAAGTGGCAATTTTCCATCGTCAATGGGTAGCGGTTCTGGCGACAGATTGGTGCAATGGTGTCATGGAGCACCTGGTTTTGTACCCTTGTGTACCCTTCAACGGCCAAGTCACGCAACATTAACTATAATAATAAAGAAATCGCAGTAAGGAACCTTAGACTTGGCACGACTTTGTCTAGATTTCATTACTTTTTAGAGATAAACAAGCAGCTCCATCGAGACTTGGCTAGTTTTTTACAGAATGTTTTTGGTGGGTTAATATTTTAAATTCATGTCTCGATGTGTCATAGAAGGTAGCATCCTATAGAAGTGGTATACGCGTGCCTCCGCGAGGGACAAAACATACGCAATGCGACAATATTAAAAACGCGTTTTAACATTCCTGACAATATACCAAATTTATGTGTCGTTGGTATTTGTGTATCGTTGGCGTACGTGTCGCCATCAATTTTTAGATTAAGTCAGGTCCCCACAGAAAACCAGCGCCACGGTCTGCCGCGGCATCATGCTGAGTGGGGATCCTATTTTAGCGTCCTAATCTCTTTTATGTCTGCATACTTTTCTTTTATTTATTTTTTCCATGTACTATGTTGTGACGTCAAATAAATGTATTTCTTTCTTCTTTCTTTAAATGACAAAATTCGTAAGTCGGTCGGGTTATTCATTTAATTTATGGGGCGAACAAACAAAAAGTGGGACTGTGACAAGAACAAGCAATAATACCGCTTTCTCTGCTACTCCTACTGAAAGTTTCATAAGTGTATCTAGTTCAGTCATTTGGCCCCTCCTCCGTTTCATGTTATTTCTAATTTTAACAAGCTAATACATGAATATTGTGCACCATATAAAAAAATAATATGACCTTTTTTATTAAGTATTTATTAAGGATTATATCTTTCATTGACACTTTTTTCCTCAAATGTATACTTTTCTCAAGAAATGTAAAAAACTGTGAACCGGGACATATTTCATGCAAAAAGTGGGGTTGCGTCAGAGGGAGGGGAAGGGACGCTAGTGTGCGTAAAGCACCATACCCTAAGGTATCATACTACATTCATAAAAGGCTGGCTATAATTAGTTTGTCTTCCCCATACATTAAGTAGAACACAATTTAACCGAATCAATGGGATATGGGGTTTTTATGATAATTAATGGGATAATTTGAGGAATATCATTTTATTTTCTTTAGTGAATAGGTAACATATTTATGTAGGTACTTACAGAAGGACAGAGTTATGACGAAATTGCTGTTTGCTAGTTTTTAAAGTGTTTATAAATAAGTATATGGTAAAAGAATCAGTATAAAGTCTATCGGGTAATAGAAAATATTATAAAAAAAATTGCTTCATTTATTTATATAACCTAATACGTATATCATTATCATGCTCTTCCTAACCTAATCTAATTTTCTGGCAGTTGTTCGTTTTTGTAGGTCACAGTTCTAACCTAACCTAACTTACTTTTCTGGTGGCCGTTCGTTTTGTATGAGGTCGCAGTTCTAACGTAACCTAACCCACTTTTCTGGTATCCGTTCGTTCCATACAGGAGGCCGTAGTTCCTACCTAACATAATCTTTTCTGGCACAGGTTCAATTTTGTTTGGGGTTCACAGAAAAAACATTATGCCATAATAAAAGTATGCTGCAGGATGATTATGGTACATTAAATTATGCTAAACGCAAGTGTGCAAAAGTAATCTTCTGCTAAATAATATGCTGCAAAATGTATTGTATGCATAGTAATAATAACGCCAAGTAATATTAATGCAAAATTATCATTCGACTAAAAGATGTATTATTGTATCGCTCGAGTGAAGTGCTATGCGCGCTTGGAATCGGACGCGCATTACTGCACAATCTATCTTCTATCTATCTATACATATAATAAAGCTGTAGAGGGTCGAAAGTCTGTACTTGGAAGATATTTGAAAAAAAGTTGGCTAGGGATACTTAAAATCGATAACAGAACACGTTCCAACAGTTTTTGATGCAAACTTTACTAATCTGTCGAGACAATCTCCGGCCAGGTTATAGGCTATAAAAATTCAACCCTTAAAAGGGGGGGTAGCCACAAAACTCGCTTGATTTAAGTTTGCCCCTGAATCTTATGGCGCTACTTAGGAAGGAGGGGCAAACTTTTTTCAAATGTGCTACCACTATTGAGTACCCTGGTAAACTAACAGATGGCGCTGAATTTAATACGTAGTGACATGAATAGCCACCGAGGAAGGTTTTTGCCATATTAACTATAAGTTTAGATGAGGGGGTACGGAATCAACAAATTTAATTGAATTACTTTGCCTTACGGCAAAGTTGATCTTCTGCCTTAATTACACTTGGGCGTGGATCCAAATCCAAGCTTTCCTCTTTCGCAGCTGGGCCTACTGCCTTGCTCACACTTCGCCAATTCAATTCACTTGGTCAATTCCAAGCTCTGCTTTCTTGCATCTTTTATGCATGAAAACAACCTCGCTGAGGCGTTTTTTTTATCGAAAAATTTTCGCGCTCGCTACGCTCGCGTTTTTAATAACTTTCTAAGGTATGATAAAGGTGCCATTCGGGTGGCGACTGCAGCAGCATTACTCTGTTGCAACGTTACTGCTGCGGTACTGTCAATTTTCGTCATAAAATGATGTGACTGATTTCCATACTAAAAGTGAAAATGTACAACTGTCTATCATATTGCATTTTTATATCGAAAAATTTTCGCGCTCGCATCGCTCGCGTTTTCAATCACTTTCTAAGGTATGTTAAAGGTGACATTCGGGTGGCGACTGCAGCAACATTACTCTGTTACAACGTTACTGCTGCAGCACTGTCAATTTTCGTGATAAAATGATGTGACTGATTTCCATACTAAAAGTAAAAATGTACAACTGTCTATCAAATTAATATTTAAATAAATAAATAAATAAATATTTTAGGACATTCTTACACAGATTGACTAAGTCCCACAGTAAGCTCAAGAAGGCTTGTGTTGTGGGTACTCAGACAACGATATATATAATATACAAATACATACTTAAATACATAGAAAACACCCATGACTCAGGAACAAATATCTGTATCATCATACAAATAAATGCCCTTACTGGGATTCGAACCCAGGACCATCGGCTTCGCAGGCAGGGTCACTACCCACTAGGCCAGACCGGTCGTCAAACTGCGTTTTTACAACAAATTGCGTTTTTATATCGAAAAATTTTCCCGCTCGCTTCGCTCGCGTTTTCAATTACATTCTCACCTAAGATATGATAAAGGTGACATTCGGGTGGCGAATGCAGCAGCATTAGGTACTCTGTTGGAACATTACTGCTGCGGCACTGACAATTTTCCTGATAAAATGATGTGACTGATTTCTATTCTCAGCTGTAATGTTGCAATGAACTTCACTCAATTTACCAAAAAAAAAATGTAATCTTGATGACCTTAGGGAGAGGAGGCACCAGGGTCTAGAAATGCTTAGGGCATCAAAATATCTTAATCCGGCACTGCTTCGGACTTAACCCGACGTACGTGTCGCGCTGTACGCGTTCCAAAGCCGGGCGCCTTCGGCGCCCTCATACTCAGAGCGTCGGGAGTAGCCCGACGTACGTGGCGCGCTGTACGCGTTCCAAAGCCGGGCGCCTACGGCACCCTCATACTAAAAGTGTCGGGCGTAGACCGACGTACGTGACACGCTGTACGCATTCCAAAGCCGGGCGCCTCCGGCGCCCTCATACTAAGAGCGTCGGGCGTAACGTACGCGTTTCAAAGCTGGGCGTCTTCGGCGCCCTCATACCAAAAGAGTCGGGCGTAGACCGACGTACGTGACACGCTGTACGCTTGCCAAAGTTGGGCGCCGAAGGCATCCTCATACTCAAAGCGTCGGGCTACGCGTCATCAAAATATCTTAATCCGGCACTGCTTCGGACTTAACCCGACGTACGTGTCGCGCTGTACGCGTTCCAAAGCCGGGCGCCTTCGGCGCCCTCATACTCAGAGCGTCGGGAGTAGCCCGACGTACGTGACACGCTGTACGCATTCCACCTCCGGCGTACGTTACACCTCCGGCGCCCTCATACTAAGAGCGTCGGGCGTAACGTACGCGTTCCAAAGCCGGGCGCCTTCGGCGCCCTCATACTAAAAGTGTCGGGCCTAGACCGACGTACGTGATACGCTGTACGCGTTCCAAAGCCGGGCGCCTCCCTCATACTCAAAGCGTCGGGCGTAACCCGACGTACGTGACACGCTGTACGCTTGCCAAAGTTGGGAGCCGAAGGCACCCTCATACTCAAAGCATCGGGCTAAGCCCGACGCACGTGGCGCGCTAAATGCGTTCCAAAGCCGGGCTCCTTCGGCGCCCTCATACTAAAAGAGTCGGGAATTGCCCGACGTATGTGGCGCACTGCACGCGGTCCAAAGCTAGGCGACTTAGACTTTCTCATACTAAAAGAGTCGGGCGTAGTCGGACTAATCGCGCTCTAAAAAGTATGAAACAATAAGATTATTTTAAGAAATTACCATGCAGGAAATTATAAATGTTATAATTTTTTGAATAAAAAAATACAGCGTAATGTATTGTAATTTACAATTTTTTTTTATATTTAGCAGCTTACTGACACAAACCGAATTCCACGCGGGCGGAGCCGCGGGCACAGCTAGTATCGAATAATATAATTATTCGCGATCGGCGCGAATTAGGTCGCTGCCTCGGATCTTTTCGTAATGGGTTCGCAACAACTCGTAGCGAATGAATTACTGGCGTTCGTACAGAATGCCGTCGACACCATGGACGAAGTCAGCATCAGGCAGATCTGCAAATCAAGTTTCAGTGAAGACGACATTTACAGTGGCAAGGCGCTGCTATTCCAGACGATCGGCAAAACTGACCAGATGCCATCCCGTCGGAGGGATGGGGGTGTGAAGAGTCTTCAGGACATAATTAAAGTGTTCAAGGAGACGAATCCAGACGACGTGCCTGCCTTCCTTGCGAAGCGGCTAGACCGGTTACCGCCGGTTACCTTCGATCACGTCGACGTCACCAGGCTGCTGAAGGACATAACATTCCTGAAGACGAGTCTGGCAGAGGTGCAGTCTAAGTTAGAGGTCGCAAATAACACCATTTGTGAACTTCGTACTGAGGTAGTGACACTCCGTGACACTATTTCGGTATGTAGGTCACACGAGGCCACTGACTTAGGCTCGTGTAGTGATGCGCGTGCAATTGTGTGCAATGCTGGGTCAGCAACGGGCGATATGACGCCAGTCCCCGCCGCCGACTCGCCCCCCGCACCCCGCACGCCGCGTCTCGTCGTACCGTCATCTGCTCCAGTTGGTGTATCAGCGACTCCTGGTCTCGATTACGCTGCTGCTGCAAAACGAAGAAAAGCACCTTCGAGGGTACCTGAACGTGTTTCTCGTAATGAGAAGCCACCCCGCGCTGAAAAAGGATTCAGACAGGCGTCGAAGGAGAGGAAGCCGCGCAAGGCGCCTCGCAAGAGCCAGTGTGGCACTGCGGAGCTAGATATTGCTTCTGGCCTGAGAGTTGCCACGCCGAATACGGCGCTATATGTATCGCGCCTGCACGTTTCCACCACGGTTGACGATGTGGTGGAATATGTTCGCAAGAAGAGCCGTTACGAACTGAAAGTGTTCCAGCTGCGATCGCGCCATTACGTGCACTTCAGCTCTTTCGTCGTGCGCGTGCCGCGGCCGCTGCTGGAAACCATCGCGAGCGCGGACTTCTGGCCGAAGGGTGTAGTGTTTCGGCGGTTCCGTGGGAATCTACCAAATCCTACACCGGAACATGCGACACAACTGAAAACCGCCGTGTCGCCGAAATATTTTTTTAGCTTGTAAGATTTTACTATTGTATGTATGTTAGTTTGTAAGGTATGTATCTATGGGCCTTAGTTGCCTGATAATAAATGATATTTGATTTGATTTGATTTGTTTCGGCGATACATGTTATGCGAAGTATATTTCGGACAAACAATATTATGTCAGATGAGGGGATGGGCCCTGGTTTACCACATTTGATATCAATATTTTGAAGTAGGCACGTAACATGATGGTTGAGATAAACAGTTGACTCGTTCGGTCGTGTTCCAGGTGGTCCTCAACGGCCGATGGGGTAGCAGCAGCTGGTGGTGGTGGGGTGGATCCCGGTTAATGACCAAGTTGTGGCAGGAAGAGCGGGAGCCGCCGAAGGTGATCGACAACCCCAACGCGCTTCGAGGTGCAGACCTCTGGACGGAGTACAGCGTCGTGTGGAACAAGACCTCCGGCTGGTTCCTCATGTCGCAGCCTCGCTGGATCCACTGGCGGGAGCACTTCCTCCTTGATCACGTGTCCTGGCCCTACCCCAGGAACATCAAATACTTCGACGTGTCGAGTGATCGCGGCATCCCTCTGACCTGGATACTCCACGGTGCGTACACAAAAGTCTTAAACGTTTAATATAAACCCTCTCAACCCTCATAGAAAAATAATTTTCCAAAGTGCTATAATCAGTTTTCTTGTATAGACGACCGGTCTAGCCTAGCGGGTAGTGGCCCTGCCTGTGAAGCCGATGGCCCTGGGTTCGAATCCCGGTACGGGCATTTATTGAACCCAAATATCTGTTCCTGAGTCATCGGTATTTTCTATGTATCTAAGCATGTATGTATCTAAGCATTTATTTATCTATACAGTGTGTAAATTCAATACGGGCGAATATTTAAACGGTGGTTAACATAGGACCTAAGACGTATACATTAAGATACTTAGATATTGCTTAGAAATACAATGATAGTAATTTTAACCATACAAAATAATTCGGCGCGCATTGTAATACAACATAAAAGTTACGGGATACGAGCTTTTTAAAGTAACTGTCAAGAGTGTCAAGGTAAAAAGCTCGTATCTCGTAATGTCATGCCATTTTATCTCTTTATGTTTGCCCTACTACTGGGTAAATTAATAAAATTACGGGGTCAGTAACTGAAAAAAACTTCTTAATAGGGGGTATTACTGCAATGTGCTGCCGCCACAGTGCAGCACTAGCACCCTTCGTAAACCATTGAGTAACTCATACATACTGTGCCTTAAACTGTTTTTTACAAGTTTTCACACACGGAAACGCGAAAATCGAAACTTGAGCTATCTGCCTCTTTATCGCTCGAATACGCAAGACTGCCATGTCCAGCCAAACTCACGTATATTTGAAATTGGCATTTCGAGAAAATCGACGTTAACGATTAAAACAAAGAACTTATCATAACTGACAAAATTATGTTCCGTTTCTTTATTAGGGTTCCGTACCTCAAAAGGAAAAAAACGGAACCCTTATAGGATCACTCGTGCGTCTGTCTGTCCGTCTGTCCGTCTGTCACAGCCAATTTGCTCCGAAACTACCGGACCAATTAAGTTGAAATTTGGTACACATATGTAAGTCTGTGACCCAAAGACGGATATGTAACGTCAACAAATGAATTTTAAACATAGGGGCTACTTTTGGGGGATAAACGATAAAATTAAAAAACAAAGTTTTGAAAACTATATCGTGTTACATATCAAACGAAAGAGCTCATTTTGAGAATCTCAAATATATTTTTCTTATAAATTTACGATAAAACGTTTAGAAGTTATTCAAGAAAATAGACAAAAAATTACCATTCCCCCCCCTCTATCTCCGAAACTACTGGGTCTAAAATTCTGAAAAAAATACACAAAATAGTCCTTTACCTAAAGATGCCAGGAAAACCTATCAGAAATCTAGAGTCAAGCGTGAGTCGGATTTAAGAACAAAAATGCGGTTAACGTTTTTTTAGGGACACAGCCGCAATGGTTTAAGTGAAACGTGATGTAGACAGCTATTGCGAAGGCCCTAGGCCGATATCCGCATAAGGCCGAAGGCCCGAAGCTCCCCAAAGAGGCGTGCCTTTAGCTTCAAGCGAGAGTCGGACTGAAGACAAAAAATGCGACTAGGCTGTATCTGGCACATAGTCGCAATGGTACTTGTAGTACAGTCAACAGCAGAAGTTGCTAAGCGGCCGAGGTGTTCAAAATTACCTTGACATGCTCTTATTGTCTTAACTATAAAGTCGCGTCCAGATCATTTTAAACCACTCTCCCGCTTAGCAACTTCTGCTGCTGACTGTACTGATTGATTAGGTTACTATTGTTACGTGTTTTAAAAAGCAGTAGGTATACAGGCTGGCTAAAAAATAAACTAAGTGTATTCCCGTTGCCAACGTTTAACCTTGAAATCGCGAAGAAAAATTTGGCTGTTTCATACATTTTGGCTGGTCCGTTTTCTATGGGAGGATACTTCTATTTTCGCGATTTCGGGGTTGGTGCCATACTAAAATGAAATGAAATGAAATGAAAATGAAATGAAATGAAATGAAAAGAAAAGAATTTATTTGACACAACAATCTTAAGATTAATAGATATTAAATATCTAAGACATGGTTTTGTAACTTGTTGTCTCAAAGAGGATACCACTCAGCATGTGTCGGAGCACATAGTGCAACGACGCTGATTTTCAGTGGTTCCTTAAACTTAAAACTAATAATCCTTAAATTTAGAAATAAAAACATTAAGAACAATAAAAAACACAATGCAAGTAGTCTTAAAAATAATATCCAGCATAAAACAAAATTTGAATTATTCTGAAAACATGTGAACAAGCGATGAATGGAAAGTTTAATTACCTACGCAACATAAACTAAACTAATTTTTTTAAATAATAGACACAGGTGACTAGCAGTGGGAATTTTGGTTATTGAGAAGATGAAGTTTTAATTTGCTTTTAAATGAAAAAAGTGAACCAGCATTTCTTATTGGCGGAGGAATGTTGTTCCAGCATCGCGTGGCAGCATAACGGAAGCTGCCACGAAAGCTAGTCAAACTGTGTCGCGGGCAGATGAGACGGGAGGCTTGTCTTTCGTGCATTCTAGAAAATGTAAGCTTGTCAAAGAGATAAGAGGGTTTTTTGCTGTTTATAATTCCAAACAATAAGGAAGCAAGATGTAGTGTTCTGCGTGCGTCCATTTTAAGCAGTTTACTATTGTTTAAGAATGGTGTAATATGGGCACGCTTTGGTATCGGAAAGCAAAATCTGGCGCAGGCATTTTGTAGTCTCTGTATTTGCATTTTTGTACGCGACAATAGACACCCTCCTATTACTGTGTCAGCATAATTGAGTTTCGACAGGATAAGTGAATCGCAAAACTTAATACGCATATCTATGTTAAGGTGATCACGGATCTTATATAAAACTGTAAGGCGATAAAAACAATTTCTTATATTCTCTAGGACGTATTTTTCGAATTGAAGCCTTTCATCTATTAGTACCCCAAGATTCCGAGCTTCAGATACACGAGTTATGCTTTCATTTAAAATATGGACCTGTGGATTTTGAGATATTGTATTAATTATTTGAAGTTTTGTACCGATTATTATGAACTTAGATTTTAGGGGATTTATAACTAAACTATTTTTTTCAGACCACAGTGCAATCTGACTGAGATCTTGGTTAATTTTGTCGACAGCCGAATGAGTGTCTTCAGGCTTGAAAGAGGCATACATTTGTAAGTCATCTGCGTATAGGTGACATTTACAATGATTGATTTTGTACGTTAAGTCTGCGCTGTATAGTAGAAATAAAATAGGGCCCAGAATTGATCCCTGGGGAACGCCTCTGGTGACCATAGACTTATCTGACACCATTGATACGCCCTGTGAGTTGCTTAATTCTACCCTTTGAGTGCGCTCACCGAGATAAGAAGCAAACCAGTTTACCGTTTTATGGTCAAATCCATAGTATGTTAATTTTGATAGCAATAGAGTAACATTAATAGTATCAAAGGCGCGCGAGAAGTCCAGTAACACAAGAATTGAAGCTTTTCCGCTATCTTGGGCAGTGAGGATATCATCTACAACATCGAGAAGGGCAGTTGTTGTGCTGTGTTTTTTTCGAAATCCCGATTGATTGGAGGGGATGATATTTTGTCCTTCAAGATATTCTACTAGTTGCGTACATACTGTTTTCTCTAATATTTTAGACATAAGAGGAAGAATACTTATAGGACGCAGATCTTTGAAATTAGTTGGTGAAGTAACTTTAGGAATAGGTCTTATTACAGCACTTTTCCAGGCTTCAGGGAAAACGCCCGTCATAATCGACTGGTTGACAATAGCTGTAATAGTAGACAACGTGCGTGGCAAGGTCATTAATAACATATCGAGGGATATGCAATCATTTCCCTGGGCCTGGGTACTAATTGAGCGTATTATTTTATCGATAGCAGTTTCTGTTACTGGCCGCAGTTTAAAGCAGGCATCACTGTGTCTATTGAATTCGAAATATGTTAAGTCGGATATTCTAGTTTTGTTTTTGCCAGGAACATCAAGAAAGAAGTCATTTATGCCATTGGGGTCTAATAAATGCTGTGGTATTTCAGAATCTTTTTTATTAAAGTCAGCTATGTTTCTTTTAACGTGTTGCCATAAAGCGCGATGATTTTTTACTTGAGTTATAATGTACTCATTGAAATATGCAGATTTCTCATTATATATGGCATCAATGACCACCTTTTTCATGTCTTTATAATATACTTTGTGAGTATCTAGGCCGCTCAGTTTGTACTTTGCGTGTGCTTCGTCTCGTTTTGCCATAAGTTTTTTAATATTATATGTTATCCATGGAAACGATCGTTCTTTGATTACAATGCGTTTTAAAGGTGCATATCGGTCAAACAAATTTAGCAAAAAAGCGTTAAAAGTAACTACGGATTGATTAACATCGTCTGATAAAACATTCTCCCATTTAATATTATTAACATCAGAATTAAAACTATCTAGATCTATGTTTTTGATTGGACGGTAAACTATACATCTTGGCGGGGTTTTAGCCTTAGTTATGTTCAACTTACATGATATAAACGCATGACTACTTAGATCTGGAATAAAATTTACACATATATCGGTAACCTTAATGCTAGAGCATATAACATCTATCAATGTTTCGCTATGGTCTGTAAAATGGGTGGATTGGGTTATATATTGACTAAGATTATGACAATACAAAAAATCGTTTAATTTTTTAGTATTTGAGTCCTGGTTTTTTGACATATCTATGTTGAAGTCTCCCATCAGAACAACATGGTCGAAAGAAGAAAAATGAGAGACAGAGTCGCTTAAAGCGCTGATAAAAATATCGGGATTTTGCCACGGCGGCCTGTACGCGGTGCCAATAGCTAGCTTAATTCCGTTAACAGAGATACTAAGCCACATTTGTTCAATAGAAGGCGCTATCGGGTGCGCGAGCAGGCGCGCGTTTATGCCGCGCTTGAGGTAGAACCCGACGCCGCCGCCGCGTAAAAGTTGCTGAGTATAATCCCAAAATCTCCTTGGCTACGGGAATACACTTATTTTTTGGTCACCCTGTAGGTATTATCTCTCTTCGGCCTTCGCTTTTAAAACACTTTCGTAAGTTGTAGGAAGCGCGACCCGTCGGACGCTCGAGTTTTCAGCTCTACGCATTTGGACACTTGTAGGTACTATTGTTCGGCATTTAATCTTCAGAGATATGCCACCACGCCAGAAAACTTCATGTTACATCTGGTTTTTGATTGAGTCATTCGGGTTTTTCAAGACGTTTCACTCACGTCACGTTTCTCGTATAAAAAAAATTTTGAAAATTGTGTGATGTACGGAACCCTTGAAACGCGAGTCCGACTCGCACTTGACCAGTTTTTTATATAATACGAATAAGTAGTACAAGAACCACCGATAAGACGTATTTAAAACTAAAATTGTATTCATATGAATTAATTATGCCAAATTCAAAATATGGACAGTCTAAAATTGCATACTTACATTTTAAGTTACGCGAAATGCGGTATCTACAGATACGGTAACATGGCGGTCGGCCTTTAATCCGTTGGCAGCACAACATATACGGACGGTGTTATGCCGATCTCCAGTATCTTAATAGTGCTAGGAAATCACATAGGTAAAACTTAAAGATAAAACTTAAAGAAAAGTCACATTTTTGGGAAAGTAGGTAATTTAAAGAATACATTAATAATTAACATAACAAATGGTAAATTCTGTTAGAAATAGAAAATGGTCATCAAACCTCCAGGGATCTACAAACATAGTACTACTACAGTAGCATAGTAGTACTAACAGTGTACTAGGGACAAACATAGTACTAAACATGCAATTTCAACATTTTCAACATAATTTTTGATATTACTTTTTTTGGAACATAATAATTAATAATTTGTATGTATGCATGTATGTATAAACTCTTTATTGTACAAAACACAAATTTATGGCACAGGATAGGCAGTACAAAGGCGAACTTATCCCTTTAAGGAGTGCAGCACATTTGACCTTTAAACCATCAAGTCTTCATGCAGTCACCCGTGCTGTCAACGCACAGCAATAGATATTGCTACTCAATAGCATATCATTGATATGAATGATGAACAGAGTAGGTAACAAAACAGATCCTTGGGGTACGCCAGCGTTAATGGGCTGGAGATTTGAGCATTGTCCGTCAATAAGCGCTGTAATGCTACGCCCAGATAGAAAGCTGGCGACCCATGTGCGTGTCCATCGGGAGCGCGTACTAAGAAAGCTTGGAGAGAAGCGGCTTGTGCCAAACCCTATCGAAATCCTTTGCGATATCTAGGCTAATTGCCAGAGCTTCTCCCTTGCTCTCAATGGCGGTGGCCCTACGGTGAGTGAAATATCCCAGAAGATCACCAGCGCCACGACCATGGCGGAAGCCGTATTGCCGGTCACTTATGAGCTGGAGGTCCTCAAGGTACGCTAGGAGCTGGTTGTTAGCCACGCGTTTATGCCGCAAATAAAAACGTATATTTCGACACTCTCAAGGGAATCAAAATGGATAGGGTAGTTAATGTTGACCTAGAACTATGGAATTTGGCAAGTAATGTCATCGTTATTTTTTTTTCAGATTTACCACACGGTAAGTATCTATTTACTACTCAGAGACGAGCAACGAGCACGTGTTTTGGCGAGGCGCCCGTGGCCCGCGCCGATAATCGGTCTTAATCGGTTTAGGTTGATAAAAATACAATCTACTGTGGCAAAACCAAAAGGAATAATACATTACTATTATACAAGTGCGAAATGTAGGAAATTACCTTTTCTCAAACATGCAATGAAATATTGATGTTATGTTCCTTATAATAGGCTGCGAAGTATGACGTTTCAGGTGCGCTAGGACAAAAGGTCGTTAATGGAATTTCATACACATCTTGCAGGCCTAGGCCGGCAAAGTCCTCTTTTTTAATTTT
Organism: Cydia fagiglandana; assembly: GCF_963556715.1. Lineage (NCBI taxonomy): Eukaryota > Metazoa > Arthropoda > Insecta > Lepidoptera > Tortricidae > Cydia > Cydia fagiglandana. The sequence goes on from NC_085959.1 coordinate 3,621,905, forward strand.
CATTTCACAGATATTTGTGACACAGCATCGTGGCATTCATCCATTAAAAAAAACTAGAGGCAGTATTTGCTTTATGGTTCGTAATGACAATCTGCCACTACGCCTATAAAAAAAAAAAACAAAAAACAATGTTTGCTATAATTTGCAGTTTTATTTGTGTAAAATCAACATGACCTTAATAAATAATACATTCTATAATTTTATAATTTTAAATTATAAATTTAACTACACAAATAAAAACATCTATACATATAATAAAGCTGTAGAGGGTAGAAAGTCTGTACATGGAAGATATTTGAAAAAAAGTTGGCTGGGGATACTTAGAATCGATAACAGAACACGTTCCAACAGTTTTTAGAATTTTTGTCTGTTTATCTGTTTGTCTGTTTATCTGTTTATCTGTTTGTCTGTTTATTTGAACGCGCATCACGTGAAAACGGCTGAACGGATTTTGATGAAAACTTTACTAATCTATCGAGAAAATCTCCGGCCAGGTTATAGGCTATAAAAACTCAACCCCTAAAAGGGGTAGGTAGCCACAACACCCGCTTGATTTAAGTTTGCCACTGAATCTTATGGCGCTACTTAGGAAGGAGGGGCAAACTTTTTTCAAATATGTGCTACCACTATTGAGTACCCTGGTAAACTAACAGATGGCGCTGAATTTAATACAAGTGACATGAATAGCCACCGAGGAAGGTTTTTGCCAAATTAACTCTAAGTTTAGATGAGGAGGTACGGACATGGACAACAAATTTAATTGAATAATTATGTCGATTTAAAAATATACAACAAAATTAAACGACAGTAAATTAATTACCCCTCATTGCAGTGACATCTTTTTCACGACTACCCAAAAAAAAGTGAGAGAGAGTGTATTGTGTTTTCAGCGTTCGTGTTTGTATGTGTATATATTTATTTATCTGGGTTTCACTCTCTCTCACTCTTTTGCGGTTCGGCGTTAGGTTATATGCGAGGCCTTCTGCCTTACGGCAAAGTTGATCTTCTGCCTTAATTACACTTGGGCGTGGATCCAAGCTTTCCTCTTTCGCAGCTGGGCCTACTGCCTTGCTCACACTTCGCCAATTCAATTCTCTTGGTCAATTACAAGCTCTGCTTTCTTGCATCTTTTATGCATGAAAACAACCTCGCTGAAATCCTTAAATATCGAGCCCTATGCGAAGCTAGGCTGGTAGAAAACTGTCCCATCCCTTCTTTGTATGAAATCCTGGATTCGCGCCTGGTTGGGACTAAAAGTAAAATTGCGTATATCGAAAAATTTACACGCGCGCGTTCCAAAGCCGGGCGCCTTCGGCGCCATCATACTAAAAGTGTCGGGCGTAGACCGACGTACGTAATACGCTGTACGCGTTCCAAAGCCGGGCGCCTCCCTCATACTCAAAGCGTCGGGCGTAACCCGACGTACGTGACACGCTGTACGCTTGCCAAAGTCGGGAGCCGAAGGCACCTTCATACTCAAAGCATCGGGCTAAGCCCGACGCACGTGGCGCGCTGAATGCGGTCCAAAGCTAGGCGACTTCGACTTTCTCATACTAAAAGCGTCGGGCGTAGTTGGACTACTACAAATCGCGCTCTAAAAAGTATGAAACAATAAGATAGAATTATTTTAAAAAATTATCATGCAGGAAATTATAAATGTTATTATTTTTTGAATAAAAAATACAGCGTAATGTAATTTACAATTTTTTATATATTTAGCAGCTTACTGACACAAACCGAATTCTACGCGGGCGGAGCCGCGGGCACAGCTAGTTTAAAATATTTCATCTAAACGTTAGCGGTAAAAAGGTCTACTCAAACACGCGTAGTTATATTTTTAGTGTTCCGTACAAAACTTTGTTTACGGAACACTTATGGGATCACTTCGGTCTTGCAAATCAGTTAAATACGTTTTTCTCAGAGACCGTTTGACATAGATAACTACCTAAAATTTGGAACAGTTATAGCAATTACCGCCACTCATATTGTAAATAAGTCAAAACTGCTTATTTCTTATTAAAGGGGGAAATTTAGGGGGTTGAGAGGGGTAGGCTGAAACTGTTTTCATTTGTAAGAATCGTGTGGGGTACCATTAGAAAGCTTGCAAAAAATTGAGTCGATGGACTGATTTTGACTTCATTTTAGACTGCAATAGTATGGTCAAAAAATGCATTTAAAGTTGCAAGTTTTCATACAAAATTTTTCACCTCTGTCCTGGCGATTTTCGCGAAAACTATAGCTAACAGGCAGCTGACCAGTCAATACCCAACTTAAAGAAGCATGGAGACGGCGGGAAAATTATCAGCTTAACTCTATCTTTATTAGTTTTTCAACTGGAGCTTGACCTTTGGTTGCTTAGGGCTAGCTAACTGATGCTTACACTGGTCAATTCATATTAGGCAGTAATCTAGACACGCGGTAGCGTGTCAAGCCAAGTTCAAGCAAAGGAACTGGCTAGCCAGCGCCAAGTGTAATATTATTAGATTATTAGAATATTACACGAACCACTTGGTGCCACTTTTGACCCTTCTATAACTCAAAACATCTTTAACGTAAACACATAAAACTACGTGTGTTTAATTATATCCATAAGGACATCTAGAAGCCCAAATGTCATGAAGCTAGCTCAAACGGTTATAAAGATATGAAGGTCAAAAAGTCGTAAATTTTAAGACTGACTGACAGACTTATAGTACCTAAACCTAACCTACTTCCAGATGACCTAGAAGGATGAAATTTGGAATCAAGCTCAGTTATTGTGTGAAAGCGTAGGAAAAAATCTAAAAATAAAAAAAAGGTATAAAATAGGGGGGGTCCCCATACAAAAAGCCATTTTTTATTGTGACTGACATATAAGTACCTAAACCTAACCTACTTCCAGATGACCTAGAAGGATGAAACTTGGAATCCAGCTCGGTTATTGTGTGTAAGCGTAGGAAAAAATATAAAAACAAAACAAGTTAATAAATAGGGGGGGTCCCCATACAAATTTCTTTTTTCTTGTGACTGACATATAGCACCTAAACCTAACCTACTTCCAGATGACCTAGAAGGATGAAATTTGGAATCCAGCTCGGTAATTGTGTGTAAGCGTAGGAAAAAATCTAAAAATAAAAAAAGTTAAAAAATAGGGGGGGTCCCCATACAAAAAACCTGTAATACGCGCTAAACAACCGGCCAACGGTGTGTCTTTGGCGGCGCGCGGCACCACATAATTAATACAAAGAACAGAAGTAAAAAACATGCAGCGGAAACACAAGAACAAACATTAAATCTCAATACCTGCCTAGTCAATACTTTTTGTAAAGAAAACTCTTTACAAAAAGTATTGATATCCCATCAAAAACATAAATGTAAAAAAGGAGATCCAAGTTCAATACAAAAATTATGCTTGGCTGTGGGGTTCGCCGCCAAAAGAATGGAGATCTAAATGAGTGCCAAGTTCTATGCAAAATCCAAATATGTATTTATAGGAACAAAATAACATTATAAAAAAGTATTAAACTCTATTTCTTTGCTTTATTGGATACCTATAACAATTGCTGTTATTTAAAAAAAATGTGAGATCTTAAAGTAGGTTAGATTTGGCTTGGCCAGTTTTTATCAGAATTACAAAATATATATGTTGAATAACTTAATAAAATGACTGATGTAATGAAAACTGTATTGAACTTGGCTCTCCTTTTTTACATTTATGTTTTTGATGGGATTTTAACGAGAAACATCCTTAGTTAAAACTTTGGCATTGAAATTTATGACTTATGTCTTTGACACAAAGTTTAATTCTGCTTGCTTATTTTTGTGGGATATTTAATTTGATCTCAATAGCCTACAATAAGTATGAGAGAGATCTACAAAATACGACCTTATTATATTGCAAATAAGTTTAGATTTCGAAAGGGCTTTCCAACCAATGGACTAGGCATCTCAAAAATCTGAAAAATTCAAATTAAGAATTCCGTTCTTGACTGTCGTTGTGTTTTTTTTTCACAATAGGACACATAGAGTTAGTAAGGCGTATAGAGATAATAAAGTCATTTAATATTTATGAACAGCTTTGGCCTCATGTATAGATTTTATTGAGAGTATCTGATTCGTCGAAACAATATACACAATATTCCTTTTCATTAAGTACCATTACATTTCTGTATTAATTGTATAATTATAATATCTATTAATTATATTCAGTACTTATGTATATTTTTGAACGGATCGGTGAGCATCAAGATTCAGGGCTATAATCGCGAAAATAGAAGTTCGCAAATTGCGAGCATTTTTCTCTGTAACTCTAATTATGCCTTCATTGGAGTAAAAGAGAAAGATCCCCGCAAATTGCGAATTTCGGTTTTTGCGGTAGCCCCTCAGTCCTGTTACGAGAAAATTATTTTGGAAGACATTAATAGTATATGACAGTTAAATATCACAGTTTTTAGAAACAAAGGCAAAATTGACGAAATATTTAAAGTAAGCCGATCTTGTTTTTTAGCAGTTCTAAATAATATTAAAGTCTATATATATATGGCATAGAACTAGAAACAAAATCAAATAAAAAAAATAATGAGTTCTAAATTCAAATTGAAGGTATTATAGGCCAAGCACACACCACGATTTTAATTTTTGCGACACGATTTTAGAATCGTGCTGTAATATATCGCAGAAAATTCACTGCGCGCACTGCGATGAAAAAATCGACGATTTGTTCATTCTTAACATGGATTTCGTACCAGTCGCTTGTCATGAAACGTGTCTGTAATATGCGAATGCTGTATGACTTTGAGCATTTATAACACAAAGGTGATCCCCGTCTATTTCCATAATTAAATGGTCAACATCTAGCGTCTCATTTTGAGACTCCATTGGAGATGCAGGTGCCGAGATGTTGGGGTTTGGAGAGCGAAATGCCGACTGAGGTCCGGCCGGGGTGCGATTTGATTATCATAGTGCGCGCGGGGCCATACAACTCCGCATGCTGCAATTCACTTTGCGACAATCGCGTCGCGAACAATCGCGGAAAAATGTGACAAACCACAATTTTAAAATCGCTGCGATTTTTTTTCGCATATGCGGACCAAATACTTTATTCATATATATGGTACAAAAACAACATATAAACACATACGTTGCATTTCTGCGACAAAATTATCGCAGGACAAAATATCGTGGTGCGCGCTTGGCCTTACTCTAAATTATTATAATACATCAAGCATTCGCGAGATGCTCGACTTCGGTATTCAAACACAAAGCAATAGTACAAGAATCTAACTAAATGCGAAGGCCGAAGGAGCAATTCGAAGATCCGAAGCGTCCGACAGACGCGCGCCTCCCGTAACTTTTCCAAGTATTTTTAAGTACAAGTGATTAAGTCGCAAGATCCAAAGGCTGAAGTCGCATTGGGCCGAAAGCCCGAAGCATCCATCAGGAGGTCAGTTCTAAACACAGGTAATTAATACAAGTGTCTAAATGCGACTGCAAGATGTCAGTGGTTAAACACAGAACTGACAGGCTGGACGCTTCGGGCCTTCGGCCCTACGCGGAGCTCGGCCTTCGGCCTTCGCATTTAGATACTTATACTATTGTTCTGTGTTTAAGTACTAACATCCTGGATGCTTCGGGCCTTCGGCAGTACGCGGAGCTCGGCCTTCGGCTTTCGCATTTAGACACTTGTACTATTGTTCTGTGTTAAAGCACTGACATCCTGGACGCTTCGGGCCTTCGGGCTACACGGAGGTCGGCCTTTGGCCTTCACATTTAGACACTTGTACTATTGCTCTGTGCTAAAGCGATGACATTTTGCTAAAGCTCGGCCTTCGGCCTTCGCACTTAGACACTTTGTACTATTGTTCTGTGTGTGTAGTTGAATACGGTATCCTAAAAACAGGCAAACAACCTCTGTAAAATGTAACGATGCGAGCGGTACGGCTACCATCAGTTTGGCATTGAAATAAACGCTACCGTGGGCGTGAATTTCTTAATTTGAAAGTCAACTCACATTAATTTCTACTACTATGTAAAGTACAGTCAAGGACAAACACATATCATTACGTTCTAATATTTTAATTTTATTGATATCTTCCAGAACTTCTCGTTTATCCGTTTTTTTACACACTTGTCCTGTTTATGAGATTCAGGTATTAATAAATTCACATACTTAATCAAAGTTATACGGAAATGTTAGAAGTTTAGAACTAGTACTTAAAGTATCAAAATATTAAAAGAGCACCAACCTACTAAATTGTTTTCGACTTGTAAACATTGCAGTTTTTCTTTATAAAACGCTTCACGTCGACTTCGCACATTGTCGTAATTATTTACGAGCTTAAATAATAGTTTGCGGACCTCACACGGATAGTCATTATTAATATTATATAAGTACTAGACGGGCCCGCAGCTCCGCTCGCGTAAATGAAATAAAGAGTGTGTCAACCCTGCCAGGGTTCATAACGGTGATAGGGATTTTTTATTTGCACCCGTTATTTGGATAACTTAATACGCAAAATATCTGAAAAAAATTATGTGATTTGATAAAAGGCAAAATTATACTTTTTAGGGTTCCGTACCTCAAAAGGAAAAAACGGAACCCTTATAGGATCACTCGTGCGTCTGTCTGTCTGTCCGTCTGTCACAGCCGATTTTCTCCGGAACTACTGGACCAATCAAGTTGAAATTTGGTACACATATGTAAGTTTGTGACCCAAATACGGACATGTATCGTATTTGAATTTTAAACATGGCGACCACTTTAGGGGGGTAAATGAAAAAAATGAAAAAATTAAATTTTTCAAACTATATCATGTTACATATCAAATGAAAGAAATTATTATAAGGATCTCAAATATATATTTTTTTTATTTTCAAATAAACAGTTTAGAAGTTATTCAAGAAAATAGGCAAAAAATGATCTTTCCCCCCACTTATCTCCGAAACTACTAGGTCTAAAATTTTGAAAAAAATACAGTAAATAGGTCTATACCTATAGATGACAGGAAAACCTATTAGAAATGTACAGTCAAGCGTGAGTCGGACTTAATTACAGGTTTTGATCCGACCCCTACGGATTTTTTAAAGAGATATCACTCACGTTTCACATAAAAAATACAATGTTAACAGTGCCGGATTACTTAGAGTAGTAGTTTTCTTAGAATAATTGGTAATAATTTTCTGATAAGTTAATCATTTTCAATATTTAACGGTCTTACCATAACACTTTTTCGTTACCTACATAGGTTTTTGATCCGAGCCCCTCTAAGGGTTTTTAAAGATGTTCACCTACGTTTCACGTCAAAAGATCCTATACAGGGTGAAATTTAATTCACTGGCCAAATTGAAACACCCGAAAAAACTCGAAAAAATATTAAACACGTGTTTTTTCTTTTAATACCGCTCAGTACTTTTTTTTCGAAATAACTCATCATCAAGTTGTCCTAAAAACCTCGTACGTTATGGTGAACCGACAACTACCCACACCCGCTTCTCTCTTATCAGTTAAGGTCATTGACACCCCGCCTCTCCCGCTGTTTGCAATCGCGTCACCAATTATGAACCCTATTGCAGCGAGATAAGAAGACGCTTACCTACATAAGTTGCTAATTTTTCCTTCATACTTTAACGGGCTTAGAATCTAAAATGTTATTTCTGACATTCTGACTAATGATTATTAACAAAATGCCACGCCACGGAGGCTTAAAAACAATGAGTAAAAACTAGGTCAGGAATCTTTGCATACAGGCGTATTTAAAAAATTTAATCAACTTATGTACTTACATTTGATTAAAAGTCGACGCAACTAACGAAAGTCCCACGAGATGGTACTCTTGGATTCAATCCTTGTCTGCGAAGGCGTGGAACTGATTCCATTTCGTATAATCTTTGTGCACCACGTAAACACTCACCACTTAATAAATAACACCGTACCACTTCGTAATATTCCCGGTTCGAAAACATTTTTTTTAACCTTAGTACGCGCGCGATTATTATTAAGGTTAGCGAGTGACGAGTGACTAATCATTTATGCTTACCGTTATGTTTACCGCTAGCGCGGAATGGTTTAGTTTAGACTACCCTCGAAATTGATAAACCTGCCTACCATCGCCAACACTAACTAAGTGGACCCTATTGCAACGATTATAAGGTTTATTGAAGGTCAGATAAGGGTTTTGCTGATGTTGTTGTTAAAACCTACTATTAGGTTTGTTTACATTTGTGGTAATAGGGTGACCACGACTCGTGGAAAATATTTAAAAATTGAAAAATGAAAATTAAAAAAAAATGTACTCTTTTTTTTCGCTAAATAGATTCCTTAAGTGTAACCTAGTGCCGGGAATGAATATGGACAGTGATTTAAATTTCACCCTGTATAATCGATCTAAAGTTATAGTTTTCCCCTACTCGTAATTTTCATTTTACTATTGACTGCTTGTTACCCGACTACGGCCACGCAAAAGGAGGGTTATGATTTTGACCGGTATGTATGTGGGTATGTATGTATGTATGTTCATTTGTTCCCTCAGAACTTCTAAAGTACGCATTATAATTTGACAAACGATATGTCATTCGACTCGTTTTAATCGTCCGCTGGTTATAGGCTATATGACGTCACAAAAAAAAATGAGAGAGGCTGTATCAGGGACACAGCCGCTATGGCTGACGTGAAACGTGGTGTGGACCCGAAGGCCCGAAGCGTCCAGGATTTAAGTGCTTTAACATAGAACAATAGTAAAAGTGTCTAAATGCGAAGGCCGAAGGCCGAGCTCCGCGTAGGGCCGAAGGCCCGAAGCGTCCAGGATTTAAGTGCTATAACACATAACAATAGTAAAAGTGTCTAAATGCGAAGGCCGAAGGCCGAGCTCCGCGTAGGGCCGAAGGCCCGAAGCGTCCAAGATATCAGTGCTTTAGCACAGAAAAATAGTAAAAGTGTCTAAATGCGAAGGCCGAAGGCCGAGCTCCGCGTAGGGCCAAAGGCCCGAAGCGCCCAGAACGTTAGTGCTTTAACACAGAACAATAGTACAAGTGTCTAAATGCGAAGGCCGAAGGCCGAGCTCCGCGTAGGGCCGAAGGCCCGAAGCGTCCAGGACATCAGTGTTTTAGCACAGAACAATAATACAAGTGTCTAAATGCGAAGGCCGAAGGCCGAGCTCCGCGTAGGGCCGAAGGCCCGAAGCGTCCAGGATGTTAGTGCTTTAACACAGAACAATAGTACAAGTGTCTAAATGCGAAGGCCGAGCTCCGCGTAGGGCCGAAGGCCCGAAGCGTCCAGGACATCAGTGTTTTAGCACAGAACAATAATACAAGTGTCTAAATGCGAAGGCCGAAGGCCGAGCTCCGCGTAGGGCCGAAGGCCCGAAGCGTCCAAGATATCAGTGCTTTAGCACAGAAAAATAGTAAAAGTGTCTAAATGCGAAGGCCGAAGGCCGAGCTCCGCGTAGGGCCAAAGGCCCGAAGCGCCCAGAACGTTAGTGCTTTAACACAGAACAATAGTACAAGTGTCTAAATGCGAAGGCCGAAGGCCGAGCTCCGCGTAGGGCCGAAGGCCCGAAGCGTCCAGGACATCAGTGTTTTAGCACAGAACAATAATACAAGTGTCTAAATGCGAAGGCCGAAGGCCGAGCTCCGCGTAGGGCCGAAGGCCCGAAGCGTCCAGGATGTTAGTGCTTTAACACAGAACAATAGTACAAGTGTCTAAATGCGAAGGCCGAGCTCCGCGTAGGGCCGAAGGCCCGAAGCGTCCAGGACATCAGTGTTTTAGCACAGAACAATAATACAAGTGTCTAAATGCGAAGGCCGAAGGCCGAGCTCCGCGTAGGGCCGAAGGCCCGAAGCGTCCAGGATTTAAGTGCTATAACACAGAACAATAGTACAAGTGTCTAAATGCGAAGGCCGAAGGCCGAGCTCCGCGTAGGGCCGAAGGCCCGAAGCGTCCAAGATGTCAGTGCTTTAGCACAGAAAAATAGTAAAAGTGTCTAAATGCGAAGGCCGAAGGCCGAGCTCCGCGTAAGGCCGAAGGCCCGAAGCGTCCAGAATGTTAGTGCTTTAACACAGAATAATAGTACAAGGGTCTAAATGCGAAGACCGAAGGCCGAGCTCCGCGTAGGGCCGAAGGCCCGAAGCGTCCAGGATTTAAGTGCTATAACACAGAACAATAGTAAAAGTGTCTAAATGCGAAGGCCGAAGGCCGAGCTCCGCGTAGGACCGAAGGCCCGAAGCGTCCAGGATTTAAGCACTATAACACAAAACAATAGCACAAGTGTCTAAATGCGAAGGCCGAAGGCCGAGCTCCGCGTAGGGCCGAAGGCCCGAAGCGTCCAGGACATCAGTGTTTTAGCACAGAACAATAATACAAGTGTCTAAATGCGAAGGCCGAAGGCCGAGCTCCGCGTAGGGCCGAAGGCCCGAAGCGTCCAGGATGTTAGTGCTTTAACACAGAACAATAGTACAAGTGTCTAAATGCGAAGGCCGAAGGCCGAGCTCCGCGTAGGGCCGAAGGCCCGAAGCGTCCAGGATTTAAGTGCTTTAACATAGGACAGTAGTACAAGTGTCTAAATGCGAAGGCCGAGCTCCGCGTAGGACCGAAGGCCCGAAGCGTGCAGGACATCAGTGCTAAAGCACAGAAAAATAGTACAAGTGTCTAAATGCGAAGGCCGAAGGCCGAGCTCCACGTAGGGCCGAAGGCCCGAAGCGTCCAGGATTTAAGTGCTATAACACAGAACAATAGTACAAGTGTCTAAATGCGAAGGCCGAAGCGTCCAGGATGTCAGTGGTTAAACACAGAACTGACAGACTGGACGCTTCGGGCCTTCGGCCCTACGCGGAGCTCGGCCTTCGGCCTTCGCGTTTAGACACTTGTAATATTGTTCTGTGTTAAAGCACTGACATCCTGGACACTTCTTGCCTTCGGCCTTACGTAGAGCGCAGCCTTCGACCTTCGCATTTAGTTAGACTCTTGTACTATTGCTTTGTGTTTGAATACCGAATTCGCACATCTCGCGAATGCGTGATGTATTATAATAATTTTGGATAATATCTAAATTTTATCTGTAAAGAATATTTGGGGTCATAATGATTCACTTTATCTAACTTGAATGCGGCATTTGATGGGTAATTTAAAAATAATTAATTACAGCGTCACACCTATTTAAATAATTAAATGATCAATTCATTTTGGAGTAATGAATGTAACGATTAGGTACAATTTTTTGTGTAAATAACACACCAAAATTACGAGAATAAATATTTTATACGGGTAATACACGTTTTATAGCAAACTCGTTCGTGTCTTTCCTGTAGCCATCGCATTTAAGGGAATCTAAAAGCATTTTTTTACGCAGCACCTTTACAGGCAGAATATTTCATTCAATACTTGAGACTCAAATGAGAAAAACGGGATATATATGAACCACAGTCGTTACCTTTTATAGTACCTATTGTCCACAGAAGTGACCATTTCTAAATTATGTTTTACCCATTACATCAGAAAGTACCTAACTAAGATTACTATATACTTACTAGCATTAGGAACTCGGGATTGTCAAGCAGCCGTCATACGTTATATTATGTGTTCTATCAAAGTAACTCGCGCCGCCGCGCCGCCGCGCCGCCTTAGATGCTAATGCATTATTTGAGGAGATGAGCATGTATTACTATGGTGAATGTAGTATTAAAAGAACCGTTATTGCTTTATCTTACTATTTCAGGTATATTTTGTCAGTTTTGCGCCCTATTTTTCGCACACGGTGGCCTCAAACAAGAGCAGTGATAAAAATTCTGTAATAACTGTCACATTTTTATGTTTTAGCAGCTTATTATAATTCCACGTACTTTATTTTACTCATATTTCATTAAAATAAAATAAGATCTATCAAATGGCACCAATTTTACCGAAATCGGTTAATGGGCTGATGAGTCATTACTAAATGAACACTGAAAATAGGGGTCATTTTAGCTCCGAATACGTCGTGTCTAGCGCAGAATCAGCGCCATTTATGTCAGCGGCACGTACTGTTCCGAGTAATGGCTACTTTCTACTATATATCTATATCAAAACTATGTTTGTAGGTATTATAGTTTATGAGATATAAGCCGCCGCGCCATAACACATTTATCGTTACACTTGGTTTTTGGTCCGGCACCTCTACTACGGCTTTTTAAAGACGTTTCACGTCAAAATGAACACGGCGCCCTCTAGAGGCCATAAAGTCACGAACCAAAAAAATAAAATAAAATAATTTTTAAGAAAAAAAAACCGACTTCTTTGGGGGCCGGTGAAAGATTATAGTAGATAGTACACTATGTAGAAAAGGAGGTAAAACCACCCATTTTTCTACTAGCATTTCGCTTCTGATGGCTCCTCTACAGGATGGGTCAACGCCGGCCACTCCAAGGGACGCAGCCATGCGGTAGAAAGAGATAGCAATATTACTTGCTCCCTCTAATGCATAAATGCGTCCCTTGGAGTGGCCGGCGTTGGCCCATCGTGTAGAGGAGCCATAAGGGTCGTAGTTCTAGCCTAACCTAACCCACTTCTCAGATAGCAGTTCGGTTCTGTGAGGATCGCAGTTCGAACCTAATCAAACCCACTTTTCAAGTAGCATTCCGTTTCTGTAAGGCTCGCAGTTTCAACCTAACCTAACCCTTGTTCGGTTCTGTGAGGATCGCAGTTCAAACCTAACCTAACCCGCTTAATGGCGCATGCGGTGCGGTGTACGGGGTTTTAAGCGGGAGGGGTTAGTAAGATTGGCATCATCATACTTTATACCTACATTTTATGGTAGGTAATCATAGTGGTTTATTTAGTTAAGGTATCATAGTGGTTTTCCGGGCCAAGGTCCGGGTCCGAGTCCGGGTCCGAGTCCGAGTCCGGGTCCGAGTCCGGGTCCGAGCCCGGGTCCGAGTCCAGGTCCGAGTCCGGGTCCGAGTCCGAGTCCGGGTCCGAGTCTGGGTCCGAGTCCGGGTCCGAGGCCGGGTCCGTGTCCGTGTCCGGATCCCAGACCGGATTCGAGTCCGGGTCCGAGGCAGGATCCGAGTCCGGGTCCGAGTCCGGGTCCGAATCTGGATCCGAGTCCAGGTCCGGGTCCGGGTATGAGTCCGAGTCCGGGTCCCAGTCCAAGTCAAAATCTAAATTCGTAATCACTAGACGTGTACCATGCGTCGTTGAAGAGTTCTGTTCTGGTCATCATCAGCAGTTCCACTTCATCAAATGCGACAGTTTTTAATGTAAATGCTTGATTTTATGAAGAAAATACAGAAAATTCTATACGTATGCCTTTAAGATTTGAGGAGTTCCCTCGATTCCTTATGGACCCCATCATCAGAACTCGAGCTTGACAAAAGTGTGGCTTAAAAACTTAACTTGCTTAACGAACATAACGAAGAGGAAAAATCGCCAAACGTGAACTATGCGTCGTTGAAGAGTTCTGTTCTGATCATCATCAGCAGTTCCACTTCATCAAATGCGACAGTTTTTAATGAAAATGCTTGATTTTCTGATGTAAATACAAAAATCTCTATACGCATGCCTTTAAGATTTGAGGAGTTCCCTTGATTCCTCATGGATCCCATCATCAGAACTCGAGCTTGACAAAAATGTGGCTTAAAAACTTAACTTGCTTAACAAACATAACGAAGAGGACAAATCGCCAACCGTGAACTATGCGTCGTTGAAGAGTTCCGTTCTGATCATCATCAGCAGTTCCACTTCATCAAATGTCACTTTTTTGGATGTATATGCTTGATTCGTTGATAAAAAACCAAAAATCACTATGTATATGCCTTTAAGATTTGAGGAGTTCCCTCGATTCCGCATGGATCCCATCATCAGAACTGGATTTTGACAAAAACGGGACCAATCTGTATGCATATACATTCAATCAAAAAAAGAATTTTCAAAATCGGTCCGGTAATGACGGAGTTATGGAGTAACAAACATAAAAAAAAATAAAAAAAATAATAAAAAAAAATAAAAAAAATAAAAAAAATAAAAAAAAATGAGAGAGGCTGTATCAGGGACACAGCCGCTATGGCTGACGTGAAACGTGGTGTGGACCCGAAGGCCCGAAGCGTCCAGGATTTAAGTGCTTTAACATAGAACAATAGTAAAAGTGTCTAAATGCGAAGGCCGAAGGCCGAGCTCCGCGTAGGGCCGAAGGCCCGAAGTGTCCAAGATGTCAGTGCTTTAGCACAGAAAAATAGTAAAAGTGTCTAAATGCGAAGGCCGAAGGCCGAGCTCCGCGTAGGGCCGAAGGCCCGAAGCGCCCAGAACGTTAGTGCTTTAACACAGAACAATAGTACAAGTGTCTAAATGCGAAGGCCGAAGGCCGAGCTCCGCGTAGGGCCGAAGGCCCGAAGCGTCCAGGATTTAAGCACTATAACACAAAACAATAGTACAAGTGTCTAAATGCGAAGGCCGAAGGCCGAGCTCCGCGTAGGGCCGAAGGCCCGAAGCGTCCAGGACATCAGTGTTTTAGCACAGAACAATAATACAAGTGTCTAAATGCGAAGGCCGAAGGCCGAGCTCCGCGTAGGGCCGAAGGCCCGAAGCGTCCAGGATGTTAGTGCTTTAACACAGAACAATAGTACAAGTGTCTAAATGCGAAGGCCGAAGGCCGAGCTCCGCGTAGGGCCGAAGGCCCGAAGCGTCCAGGACATCAGTGTTTTAGCACAGAACAATAATACAAGTGTCTAAATGCGAAGGCCGAAGGCCGAGCTCCGCGTAGGGCCGAAGGCCCGAAGCGTCCAGGATTTAAGTGCTATAACACAGAACAATAGTACAAGTGTCTAAATGCGAAGGCCGAAGGCCGAGCTCCGCGTAGGGCCGAAGGCCCGAAGCGTCCAAGATGTCAGTGCTTTAGCACAGAAAAATAGTAAAAGTGTCTAAATGCGAAGGCCGAAGGCCGAGCTCCGCGTAAGGCCGAAGGCCCGAAGCGTCCAGAATGTTAGTGCTTTAACACGGAACAATAGTACAAGGGTCTAAATGCGAAGACCGAAGGCCGAGCTCCGCGTAGGGCCGAAGGCCCGAAGCGTCCAGGATTTAAGTGCTATAACACAGAACAATAGTAAAAGTGTCTAAATGCGAAGGCCGAAGGCCGAGCTCCGCGTAGGACCGAAGGCCCGAAGCGTCCAGGATTTAAGCACTATAACACAAAACAATAGCACAAGTGTCTAAATGCGAAGGCCGAAGGCCGAGCTCCGCGTAGGGCCGAAGGCCCGAAGCGTCCAGGACATCAGTGTCCGAGGTCCGAGTCCGAGTCCGGGTCCGAGTCCGAGTCCGGGTCCGAGTCCGGGTCCGAGCCCGGGTCCGAGTCCAGGTCCGAGTCCGGGTCCGAGTCCGAGTCCGGGTCCGAGTCTGGGTCCGAGTCCGGGTCCGAGGCCGGGTCCGTGTCCGTGTCCGGATCCCAGACCGGATTCGAGTCCGGGTCCGAGGCAGGATCCGAGTCCGGGTCCGAGTCCGGGTCCGAATCTGGATCCGAGTCCAGGTCCGGGTCCGGGTATGAGTCCGAGTCCGGGTCCCAGTCCAAGTCAAAATCTAAATTCGTAATCACTAGACGTGTACCATGCGTCGTTGAAGAGTTCTGTTCTGGTCATCATCAGCAGTTCCACTTCATCAAATGCGACAGTTTTTAATGTAAATGCTTGATTTTATGAAGAAAATACAGAAAATTCTATACGTATGCCTTTAAGATTTGAGGAGTTCCCTCGATTCCTTATGGACCCCATCATCAGAACTCGAGCTTGACAAAAGTGTGGCTTAAAAACTTAACTTGCTTAACGAACATAACGAAGAGGAAAAATCGCCAAACGTGAACTATGCGTCGTTGAAGAGTTCTGTTCTGATCATCATCAGCAGTTCCACTTCATCAAATGCGACAGTTTTTAATGAAAATGCTTGATTTTCTGATGTAAATACAAAAATCTCTATACGCATGCCTTTAAGATTTGAGGAGTTCCCTTGATTCCTCATGGATCCCATCATCAGAACTCGAGCTTGACAAAAATGTGGCTTAAAAACTTAACTTGCTTAACAAACATAACGAAGAGGACAAATCGCCAACCGTGAACTATGCGTCGTTGAAGAGTTCCGTTCTGATCATCATCAGCAGTTCCACTTCATCAAATGTCACTTTTTTGGATGTATATGCTTGATTCGTTGATAAAAAACCAAAAATCACTATGTATATGCCTTTAAGATTTGAGGAGTTCCCTCGATTCCGCATGGATCCCATCATCAGAACTGGATTTTGACAAAAACGGGACCAATCTGTATGCATATACATTCAATCAAAAAAAGAATTTTCAAAATCGGTCCGGTAATGACGGAGTTATGGAGTAACAAACATAAAAAAAAATAAAAAAAATAATAAAAAAAAATAAAAAAAATAAAAAAAATAAAAAAAAATGAGAGAGGCTGTATCAGGGACACAGCCGCTATGGCTGACGTGAAACGTGGTGTGGACCCGAAGGCCCGAAGCGTCCAGGATTTAAGTGCTTTAACATAGAACAATAGTAAAAGTGTCTAAATGCGAAGGCCGAAGGCCGAGCTCCGCGTAGGGCCGAAGGCCCGAAGTGTCCAAGATGTCAGTGCTTTAGCACAGAAAAATAGTAAAAGTGTCTAAATGCGAAGGCCGAAGGCCGAGCTCCGCGTAGGGCCGAAGGCCCGAAGCGCCCAGAACGTTAGTGCTTTAACACAGAACAATAGTACAAGTGTCTAAATGCGAAGGCCGAAGGCCGAGCTCCGCGTAGGGCCGAAGGCCCGAAGCGTCCAGGATTTAAGCACTATAACACAAAACAATAGTACAAGTGTCTAAATGCGAAGGCCGAAGGCCGAGCTCCGCGTAGGGCCGAAGGCCCGAAGCGTCCAGGACATCAGTGTTTTAG
Organism: Cydia fagiglandana; assembly: GCF_963556715.1. Taxonomy (NCBI): domain Eukaryota; kingdom Metazoa; phylum Arthropoda; class Insecta; order Lepidoptera; family Tortricidae; genus Cydia; species Cydia fagiglandana. Next base: position 3,638,768 of record NC_085959.1, read on the forward strand.
CACAGAACAATAATACAAGCGTCTAAATGCGAAGGCCGAAGGCCGAGCTCCGCGTAGGGCCGAAGGCCCGAAGCGTCCAGGATGTTAGTGCTTTAACACAGAACAATAGTACAAGTGTCTAAATGCGAAGGCCGAAGGCCGAGCTCCGCGTAGGGCCGAAGGCCCGAAGCGTCCAGGACATCAGTGTTTTAGCACAGAACAATAATACAAGTGTCTAAATGCGAAGGCCGAAGGCCGAGCTCCGCGTAGGGCCGAAGGCCCGAAGCGTCCAGGATTTAAGTGCTATAACACAGAACAATAGTACAAGTGTCTAAATGCGAAGGCCGAAGGCCGAGCTCCGCGTAGGGCCGAAGGCCCGAAGCGTCCAAGATGTCAGTGCTTTAGCACAGAAAAATAGTAAAAGTGTCTAAATGCGAAGGCCGAAGGCCGAGCTCCGCGTAAGGCCGAAGGCCCGAAGCGTCCAGAATGTTAGTGCTTTAACACGGAACAATAGTACAAGGGTCTAAATGCGAAGACCGAAGGCCGAGCTCCGCGTAGGGCCGAAGGCCCGAAGCGTCCAGGATTTAAGTGCTATAACACAGAACAATAGTAAAAGTGTCTAAATGCGAAGGCCGAAGGCCGAGCTCCGCGTAGGACCGAAGGCCCGAAGCGTCCAGGATTTAAGCACTATAACACAAAACAATAGCACAAGTGTCTAAATGCGAAGGCCGAAGGCCGAGCTCCGCGTAGGGCCGAAGGCCCGAAGCGTCCAGGACATCAGTGTTTTAGCACAGAACAATAATACAAGTGTCTAAATGCGAAGGCCGAAGGCCGAGCTCCGCGTAGGGCCGAAGGCCCGAAGCGTCCAGGATGTTAGTGCTTTAACACAGAACAATAGTACAAGTGTCTAAATGCGAAGGCCGAAGCGTCCAGGATGTCAGTGGTTAAACACAGAACTGACAGACTGGACGCTTCGGGCCTTCGGCCCTACGCGGAGCTCGGCCTTCGGCCTTCGCGTTTAGACACTTGTAATATTGTTCTGTGTTAAAGCACTGACATCCTGGACACTTCTTGCCTTCGGCCTTACGTAGAGCGCAGCCTTCGACCTTCGCATTTAGTTAGACTCTTGTACTATTGCTTTGTGTTTGAATACCGAATTCGCACATCTCGCGAATGCGTGATATATTATAATAATTTTGGATAATATCTAAATTTTATCTGTAAAGAATATTTGGGGTCATAATGATTCACTGTATCTAGATGAACTTGAATGCGGCATTTGATGGGTAAATTAAAAATAATTAATTACAGCGTCACACCTATTTAAATAATTAAATGATCAATTCATTTTGGAGTAATGAATGTAACGATTAGGTACAATTTTTTGTGTAAATAACACACCAAAATTACGAGAATAGATATTTTATACGGGTAATACACGTTTTATAGCAAACTCGTTCGTGTCTTTCCTGTAGCCATCGCATTTAAGGGAATCTAAAAGCATTTTTTTATGCAGCACCTTTACAGGCAGAATATTTCATTCAATACTTGAGACTCAAATGAGAAAAACGGGATATATATGAACCACAGTCGTTACCTTTTATAGTACCTATTGTCCACAGAAGTGACCATTTCTAAATTATGTTTTACCCATTACATCAGAAAGTACCTAACTAAGATTACTATATACTTACTAGCATTAGGAACTCGGGATTGTCAAGCAGCCGTCATACGTTATATTATGTGTTCTATCAAAGTAACTCGCGCCGCCGCGCCGCCGCGCCGCCTTAGATGCTAATGCATTATTTGAGGAGATGAGCATGTATTACTATGGTGAATGTAGTATTAAAAGAACCGTTATTGCTTTATCTTACTATTTCAGGTATATTTTGTCAGTTTTGCGCCCTATTTTTCGCACACGGTGGCCTCAAACAAGAGCAGTGATAAAAATTCTGTAATAACTGTCACATTTTTATGTTTTAGCAGCTTATTATAATTCCACGTACTTTATTTTACTCATATTTCATTAAAATAAAATAAGATCTATCAAATGGCACCAATTTTACCGAAATCGGTTAATGGGCTGATGAGTCATTACTAAATGAACACTGAAAATAGGGGTCATTTTAGCTCCGAATACGTCGTGTCTAGCGCAGAATCAGCGCCATTTATGTCAGCGGCACGTACTGTTCCGAGTAATGGCTACTTTCTTCTATATATCTATATCAAAACTATGTTTGTAGGTATTATAGTTTATGAGATATAAGCCGCCGCGCCATAACACTTTTCGTTACACTTGGTTTTTGGTCCGGCACCTCTACTACGGCTTTTTAAAGACGTTTCACGTCAAAAAACATACAACCGAATTGATAACCTCCTTCTTTGAGATTTGGAAGTCGGTTAATAATGATGACGTGTTGCATATCATTTGAGGTTGTTTCTCAAAAAGTTGGCACCGCCAGGTTAAAATTTATGTTTTTCAAAAATTTTGCATTTTCGCATTTTTTTTTATTGGGATCGTTAAAAGGCAACTTAAACTATTAGAAAATGTGGAAGGGAAGCAATTCCTTCAATTAGTTTAGAAGATATAGGCGTTTGAAATTCAGGTGAATGATATCAAGGGCAGGTGAAAGATATTTTGTCTCCAGGTTATCGATAGTAGAAGCAGGTTATCGAGAAATAAGTACAAATTCCAATGAAAATATTGACAGGTTTTCGAGAGGCGTCATTAACCTGTGTCCGTAGCCGTTAACCTGGTTTCTTGTCATCATTCACCTGTAATGAGTGTCATCCACCTGTCCACCACATCATTTCAATGCCTTCTAAAAATAATCGAAAAATGTGTCATCTTCAATAAAAAGGGAACTTATTGTCCACCACGACGATTAAAATTTTGGATTCTGACCCACCTCACCTTCGATTCGATTCCCAATGTAACAACAAGTTTCTGTGAATAAGTAAACATTCAATCTTGCTGTCTATTCACCCTGGCAGTACCTAGTGGAACTCAGGTTTGGTGCAACATAGACACACGCTGTTTTGGTCATCCAACACGTCTTGATGAGCACTTGGAAGTGCAGTACCCAAGATAGAGCTGATGCTGAGCCCTCGCAGTACCTACTGGAACTCAGGTTTGATGCAACATAGACACACGCTGTTTTGGTCAGTCGACACGTCTTGATAAGGACTTGGGAGGGCAGTACCCAAGATAGAGCTGATGCTGAACCCTCGCAGTACCTAGTGGAACTCAGGTTTGGTGCAACATAGACACACGCTGTTTTGGTCATTCGACACGTCTTGATGAGGACTTGGGAGAGCAGTACCCAAGATAGAGCTGATGCTGAACCCTCGCAGTACCTAGTGGAACTCAGGTTTGGTGCAACATAGACACACGCTGTTTTGGTCATTCGACGCGTCTTGATGAGGACTTGGGAGAGCAGTACCCAAGATAGAGCTGATGCTGAACCCTCGCAGCACCTAGTGGAACTCAGGTTTGGTGCAACATAGACACACGCTGTTTTGGTCATCCAACACGTCTTGATGAACACTTGGAAAAGTGGTTACTAAGATAGAGCTGATGCTGAACCTTCGCAGTACCTAGTGGAACTCAGGTTTGGTGCAACATAGACACACGCTGTTTTGGTCATCCAACACGTCTTGATGAGCACTTGGAAGTGCAGTACCCAAGATAGAGCTGATGCTGAGCCCTCGCAGTACCTACTGGAACTCAGGTTTGATGCAACATAGACATACGCTGTTTTGGTCAGTCGACACGTCTTGATAAGGACTTGGGAGGGCAGTACCCAAGATAGAGCTGATGCTGAACCCTCGCAGTACCTAGTGGAACTCAGGTTTGGTGCAACATAGACACACGCTGTTTTGGTCATTCTACACGTCTTGATGAGGACTTGGGAGAGCAGTACCCAAGATAGAGCTGATGCTGAACCCTCGCAGTACCTAGTGGAACTCAGGTTTGGTGCAACATAGACACACGCTGTTTTGGTCATTCGACGCGTCTTGATGAGGACTTGGGAGAGCAGTACCCAAGATAGAGCTGATGCTGAACCCTCGCAGCACCTAGTGGAACTCAGGTTTGGTGCAACATAGACACACGCTGTTTTGGTCATTCGACACGTCTTGATGAGGACTTGGGAGAGCAGTACCCAAGATAGAGCTGATGCTGAACCCTCGCAGTACCTAGTGGAACTCTGGTTTGATGCAACATAGACACATGCTGTTTTGGTCATTCGACACGTCTTGATAAGCACTTGGGAAAGCAGTACCCAAGATAGAGCTGATAATGAACCCTCGCAGTACCTAGTGGAACTCAGGTTTGGTGCAACATAGACACACGCTGTTTTGGTCATCCAACACGTCTTGATGAACACTTGGAAAAGTGGTTACTAAGATAGAGCTGATGCTGAACCTTCGCAGTACCTAGTGGAACTCAGGTTTGGTGCAACATAGACACACGCTGTTTTGGTCATTCGACGCGTCTTGATGAGGACTTGGGAGAGCAGTACCCAAGATAGAGCTGATGCTGAACCCTCGTAGCACCTAGTGGAACTCAGGTTTGGTGCAACATAGACACACGCTGTTTTGGTCATCCAACACGTCTTGATGAACACTTGGAAAAGTGGTTACTAAGATAGAGCTGATGCTGAACCTTCGCAGTACCTAGTGGAACTCAGGTTTGGTGCAACATAGACACACGCTGTTTTGGTCATCCAACACGTCTTGATGAGCACTTGGAAGTGCAGTACCCAAGATAGAGCTGATGCTGAGCCCTCGCAGTACCTACTGGAACTCAGGTTTGATGCAACATAGACACACGCTGTTTTGGTCAGTCGACACGTCTTGATAAGGACTTGGGAGGGCAGTACCCAAGATAGAGCTGATGCTGAACCCTCGCAGTACCTAGTGGAACTCAGGTTTGGTGCAACATAGACACACACTGTTTTGGTCATTCGACACGTCTTGATGAGGACTTGGGAGAGCAGTACCCAAGATAGAGCTGATGCTGAACCCTCGCAGTACCTAGTGGAACTCAGGTTTGGTGCAAAATAGACACACGCTGTTTTGGTCATTCGACGCGTCTTGATGAGGACTTGGGAGAGCAGTACCCAAGATAGAGCTGATGCTGAACCCTCGCAGCACCTAGTGGAACTCAGGTTTGGTGCAACATAGACACACGCTGTTTTGGTCATCCAACACGTCTTGATGAACACTTGGAAAAGTGGTTACTAAGATAGAGCTGATGCTGAACCTTCGCAGTACCTAGTGGAACTCAGGTTTGGTGCAACATAGACACACGCTGTTTTGGTCATTCGACACGTCTTGATGAGGACTTGGGAAAGCAGTACCCAAGATAGAGCTGATGATGAACCCTCGCAGTACCTACTGGAACTCTGGTTTGATGCAACATAGACACATGCTGTTTTGGTCATTCGACACGTCTTGATAAGCACTTGGGAAAGCAGTACCCAAGATAGAGCTGATAATGAACCCTCGCAGTACCTAGTGGAACTCAGGTTTGGTGCAACATAGACACACGCTGTTTTGGTCATCCAACACGTCTTGATGAACACTTGAAAAAGTGGTTACTAAGATAGAGCTGATGCTGAACCCTCGCAGTACCTAGTGGAACTCAGGTTTGGTGCAACATAGACACACGCTGTTTTGGTCATTCGACACGTCTTGATGAGCACTTGGGAAAGCAGTACCCAAGATAGAGCTGATGCTGAACCCTCGCAGTACCTACTGGAACTCAGGTTTGATGCAAGATCAGGTCAGGTTAGGTCCGGGTTCAGGTTCAGATAAGAGCCGGGATCCAGGTCCAGGTCCGAGTCACAGTCCGGGTCCGAGTCCGGGCCCGAGTCTGGGTCCGGGTCCCAACCCTAGTCCCAATCCAAGACAAAATCTAAATCGCCAAACGTGTACTATGCATCGTTGAAGAGTTCTGTTCTAATCATCATCAGCAGTTCCACTTCATCAATTGCGACAGTTTTTAATAAAAATGCTTGATTTTCTGATGAAAATCCAAAAGTCACTATACGCATGCCTTTAAGATTTGAGGAGTTCCCTCGATTCCTCATGGATCCCATCATCAGAACTCGAGATTGACAAAAATGCAGCTTATAAACTTATCTTGCTTAAAAAACATAACGAAGAGGACAAATCGCCAAACGTGAACTATGCGTCGTTGAAAAGTTTCGTTCTGATCTTCATCAGCAGTTCCACTTCATCCAATGTCACTTTTGTGAATGTATATGCTTGATTTGTAAATAAAAATACAAAAATTACTATATGTATGCCTTTAAGATTTGAGGAGTTCTTCATAGATCCCATCATCAGAACTGGGTTTTGACAAGAACGGGACTAATCTGCATATACTTATACTTTTTACAAAACATTTTAATATATGTCTAAAACTAAAAACCCTCATAAGGTACCTTTTCCCGTGGGACGTCACAAATCTAGTTTGAGTATATGTAACGTGGATTTTAAATAATTATCGATCACCTGTCATATGGCAGGTGAATGACGCTTCGTTCACCTGCCATTGCATCATTCACCTGACTTTTTGGACAGGTTAACGAGACTTAAGACAAAAGTACAAAAATTTCAATAATATGCAGCTTTAACAGACAGGATAGTTTTTATTCCTAAATTAACACACAAAAGCGATATAACCGCTATATAATTATATAGTTACGAATATTAGTTGTGGTATCAGTGATATTAACCTGCCGCAAAATCTCATCCACCTGGCAGTTTTAGCCAGGTGGACGATATGCAGGTGATGGGGAAAATGGCAGTTATGTCGCGAATACACAAAATGTATTAGCTTGATGAACTCCATACTTAGGCATATAAAACTAAACTATTGTTTACGTTACATATCTTGATAATGCGATAGGTTACATAATTAGCAAGATATCGACTCCAGGATAAAGAGTACTTACCCATTACAAACTCCAATTTCCGATACTTTGTCGTTTGTGTTTTATTTGCGAAGCACAATAACCACGTCTTCGTCCAACCAGGTGATAGCTGATGAGTGACGGCTTCAGCTCGTGCGGAGTGAGACGGGAAAGGTGCGGTGGGGGTTATACAATCGTCGTGAACGTGACGCGCCAGGTGACTGTTAAGAATTGCCTTGGACAAACTTTGAAGCCGAATAACTTAAAATATAAGTATAATATTGTTATGCGATAGTAATACTTTAAAAGTTAAGGATATATGTTAATAAAATACGGTAATGCCGTTAAATTAAGTTAATATTTTGTGTGGTTTTCATAGCTCGGAACATCAGTACCTCGCATTGGGACACGGCAGGTTAACGGATAAACGTAGTTACAATATTTTTTTTTGTAATCAATATTTATAAGTATTAGGCCTCTGTGTAAAAAGTCTCTCTAAATATGTATTAATTTTTTATATATAAAAATAGTACATAAGGAAAAAAAAGTTCTAACATAAACCTATTTACAGGTGGTGGTGCCAACTTTTTGAGAAACGACCTTGAAAGAGCTCAATTAGCACATTTCAAATATATACATATTGCTAGCTTTTGCATCCGGCTTTACTTACATGAACCCGATAAAACATTAATTTATCGGGTAGGTAATTCGAACTACGAATCTACAAGCGCTCTGGATTCTATCCGCGTATTACCCAATTAAGGCGATACAAGAAGATTTTTGCCAAACAATGGCCACTATCTATACATGGTGTTTTTTAATGATCTGCAATATTTTATAACGCAAATAGGTACAAAAGTCCAGATCAGCCAAAATGTAGGCAACAGCCGTACAAGAGACGAACGTACGTGTACGTACGAAGCTCGCTGTAGGTGTTCCAAAACCGGGCGCCTTCGGCGCCCTCATACTAAAAGAGTCGGGCGTAGCCCGACGTACGAGGTACGCTGTAGGCGTTCCAAAGCCGGGTGTTGAAGGCGCTCTCATACTAAAAGAGTCGGGCGTAGCCCGACGTACGAGGTACGCTGTACGCGTTCCAAAGCCGGGCGCCGAAAGCGCCCTCATACTAAAAGACTCGGGCGTAGCCCGACGACGTACGAGACACGCTGTACGCGTTCCACAGCAGGGCGCCGAAGGCGCCCTCATACTAAAAGAGTCGGGCGTAGCCCGACGTACGAGGTACGCTGTACGCGTTCCAAAGCCGGGCGCCGAAGGCGCCCTCATACTAAAAGACTCGGGCGTAGCCCGTCGACGTACGAGACACGCTGTACGCGTTCCAAAGCCGGGCGCCGAAGGCGCCCTCATACTAAAAGACTCGGGCGTAGCCCGACGACGTACGAGACACGCTGTACGCGTTCCACAGCAGGGCGCCGAAGGCGCCCTCATACTAAAAGAGTCGGGCGTAGCCCGACGTACGAGACACGCTGTACGCGTTCCAAAGCCGGGCGCCGAAGGCGCCCTCATACTAAAAGACTCGGGCGTAGCCCGACGACGTACGAGACACGCTGTACGCGTTCCACAGCAGGCGCCCTCATACTAAAAGAGTCGGGCGTAGCCCGACGTACGAGGTACGCTGTACGCGTTCCAAAGCCGGGCGCCGAAGAACCTCCTTGACTGAGTGAGACAAAATGACTCAGTGAGCAAAATCGCATTTTGCTCACTATTTTTAAGCAGCAAAGTACCCTTGTTCGAGCTGCTGAGGTGAAAATTATATTACGTTGTATTTTTTTATTAAAAAATGATAACAGTTATAATATTTCCTGTTTAATAATTTCAGATAAGAATTCTATCTTTTTTTCATACTTTTTAGAGCGTGATTTGCAGTAGTCGGGTTTTAGTTTTTGAACTTATTTTTAGTGTTCCGTACAAAACTTTGTTTACGGAACACTTATGGGATCACTTCGGTCTTGCAAATCAGTTAAATACGTTTTTCTCAGAGACCGTTTGACATAGATACCTAAAATTTGGAACAGTTATAGCAATTACCACCACTCATATTGTAAATAAGTCAAAACTGCTTATTTCTTATTAAAGGGGGAAATTTAGGGGGTTGAGAGGGGTAGGCTGAAACTTTTGACGTGAAACGTCTTTAAAAAGCCGTAGTAGAGGTGCCGGACCAAAAACCAAGTGTAACGAAAAGTGTTATGGCGCCTCGGCTTATATCTCATAAACTATAATACCTACAAGCATAGTTTTGATATAGATATATAGAAGAAAGTAGCCATTACTCGGAACAGTACGTGCCGCTGACATAGATGGCGCTGATTCTGCGCTAGACACGACGTATTCGGAGCTAAAATGACCCCTATTTTCAGTGTTCATTTAGTAATGACTCATCAGCCCATTAACCGATTTCGGTAAAATTGGTGCCATTTGATAGATCTTAATTTGTTTTAATGAAATATGAGTAAAATAAAGTACGTGGAATTATAATAAGCTGCTGAAACATAAAAATGTGACAGTTATTACAGAATTTTTATCACTGCTCTTGTTTGAGGCCACCGTGTGCGAAAAATAGCGCGCAAAACTGACAAAATATACCTGAAATAGTAAGATAAAGCAATAACGGTTCTTTTAATACTACATTCACCATAGTAATACATGCTCATCTCCTCAAATAATGCATTAGCATCTAAGGCGGCGCGGCGGCGCGAGTTACTTTGATAGAACACATATAACGTGTGACGGCTGCTTGACAATCCCGAGTTCCTAATGCTAGTAAGTATATAGTAATCTTAGTTAGGTACTTTCTGATGTAATGGGTAAAACATAATTTAGAAATGGTCACTTCTGTGGACAATAGGTACTATAAAAGGTAACGACTGTGGTTCACATATATCCCGTTTTTCTCATTTGAGTCTCAAGTATTGAATGAAATATTCTGCCTGTAAAGGTGCTGCGTAAAAAAATGCTTTTAGAATAGATTCCCTTAAATGCGATGGCTACAGGAAAGACACGAACGAGTTTGCTATAAAACGTGTATTACCCGTATAAAATATCTATTCTCGTAATTTTGGTGTGTTATTTACACAAAAAATTTTACCTAATCGTTACATTCATTACTCCAAAATGAATTGATCATTTAATTATTTAAATAGGTGTGACGCTGTAATTAATTATTTTAAAATTACCCATCAAATGCCGCATTCAAGTTCATCTAGATACAGTGAATCATTATGACCCCAAATATTCTTTACAGATAAAATTTAGATATTATCCAAAATTATTATAATACATCACGCATTCGCGAGATGTGCGAATTCGGTATTCAAACACAAAGCAATAGTACAAGAGTCTAACTAAATGCGAAGGTCGAAGGCTGCACTCTACGTAAGGCCGAAGGCAAGAAGTGTCCAGGATGTCAGTGCTTTAACACAGAACAATATTACAAGTATCTAAACGCGAAGGCCGAAGGCCGAGCTCCGCGTAGGGCCGAAGGCCCGAAGCGTCCAGTCTGTCAGTTCTGTGTTTAACCACTGACATCCTGGACGCTTCGGCCTTCGCATTTAGACACTTGTACTATTGTTCTGTGTTATAGCACTTAAATCCTGGACGCTTCGGGCCTTCGGCCCTACGTGGAGCTCGGCCTTCGGCCTTCGCATTTAGACACTTGTACTATTTTTCTGTGCTAAAGCACTGATGTCCTGCACGCTTCGGGCCTTCGGTCCTACGCGGAGCTCGGCCTTCGCATTTAGACACTTGTACTACTGTTCTATGTTAAAGCACTTAAATCCTGGACGCTTCGGGCCTTCGGCCCTACGCGGAGCTCGGCCTTCGGCCTTCGCATTTAGACACTTGTATTATTGTTCTGTGCTAAAACACTGATGTCCTGGACGCTTCGGGCCTTCGGCCCTACGCGGAGCTCGGCCTTCGGCCTTCGCATTTAGACACTTGTGCTATTGTTTTGTGTTATAGCACTTAAATCCTGGACGCTTCGGGCCTTCGGCCCTACGCGGAGCTCGGCCTTCGGCCTTCGCATTTAGACACTTGTATTATTGTTCTGTGCTAAAACACTGATGTCCTGGACGCTTCGGGCCTTCGGCCCTACGCGGAGCTCGGCCTTCGGCCTTCGCATTTAGACACTTGTACTATTGTTCTGTGTTAAAGCACTAACATCCTGGACGCTTCGGGCCTTCGGCCCTACGCGGAGCTCGGCCTTCGGCCTTCGCATTTAGACACTTGTATTATTGTTCTGTGCTAAAACACTGATGTCCTGGACGCTTCGGGCCTTCGGCCCTACGCGGAGCTCGGCCTTCGGCCTTCGCATTTAGACACTTGTACTATTGTTTTGTGTTATAGTGCTTAAATCCTGGACGCTTCGGGCCTTCGGCCCTACGCGGAGCTCGGCCTTCGGCCTTCGCATTTAGACACTGTTACTTATTGTTCTGTGTTATAGCATTTAAATCCTGGACGCTCCGGGCCTTCGGCCCTACGCGGAGCTCGGCCTTCGGCCTTCGCATTTAGACACTTGTACTATTGTTCTGTGTTAAAGCACTAACATTCTGGGCGCTTCGGGCATTCGGCCCTACGCGGAGCTCAGCCTTCGGCCTTCGCATTTAGACACTTTTACTATTTTTCTGTGCTAAAGCACTGACATCTTGGACGCTTCGGGCCTTCGGCCCTATGCGGAGCTCGGCCTTCGGCCTTCGCATTTAGACACTTTTACTATTGTTATGAGTTATAGCACTTAAATCCTGGACGCTTCGGGCCTTCGGCCCTACGCGGAGCTCGGCCTTCGGCCTTCGCATTTAGACACTTTTACTATTGTTCTATGTTAAAGCACTTAAATCCTGGACGCTTCGGGCCTTCCGGTCCACACCACGTTTCACGTCAGCCATAGCGGCTGTGTCCCTGATACAGCCTCTCTCATTTTTTTTCATTTGTAAGAATCGTGTGGGGTACCATTAGAAAGCTTGCAAAAAATTGAGTCGATGGACTGATTTTGACTTCATTTTAGACTGCAATAGTTTCGTCAAAAAATCCATTAAAAGTTGCAAGTTTTCATACAAAAATTTTCACCTCTGTCCTGGCGATTTTCGTGAAAACTATAGCTAACAGGCAGCTGACCAGTCAATACCCAACTTAAAGAAGCATGGAGACGGCGGGAAAATTATCAGCTTAACTTTATCTTTATTAGTTTTTAACTGCAGCTTGACCTTTGGTTGCTTAGGGCTAGCTAACTGATGCTTACACTGGTCAATTCATATTAGGCGAGAAAACATCCTTAGTTAAAACTTTGGCATTGAAATTTATGACTTATGTCTTTGACACAAAGTTTAATTCTGCTTGCTTATTTTTGTGGGATATTTAATTTTATCTCAATAGCCTACAATAAGTATGAGAGAGATCTACAAAATATGACCTTATTATATTGCAAATAAGTTTTAATTTCGAACGGGCTTTCCAACCAATGGACTAGGTATCTCAAAAATCTGAAAAATTCAAATTAAGAATTCCGTTCTTGACTGTCGTTGTTTTTTTTTTCACAATAGGACACAGAGTTAGTAAGGCGTATAGAGATAATAAAGTCATTTAATATTTATGAACAGCTTTGGCCTCATGTATAGATTTTATTGAGAGTATCTGATTCGTCGAAACAATATACACAATATTCCTTTTCATTAAGTACCATTACATTTCTGTATTAATTGTATAATTATAATATCTATTAATTATATTCAGTACTTATGTACATTTTTAAACGGAACGGTGAGCAACAAGATTCAGAGCTATAACCGCGAAAATAGAAGTTCGCAAATTGCGAGCATTTTTCTCTGTCACTCTAATTACGCCTTCATTGGAGTAAAAGAGAAAGGTCCCCGCAAATTGCGAATTTCGGTTTTCCCGGTAGCCCCTCAGTCCTATTACGAGAAAATAATTTTGGAAGACATTAATAGTATATGACAGTTAAATATCACAGTTATTAGAAACAAAGGTAAAATTTACGAAATATTTAAAGTAAGCCGATCTTCTTTTTTAGCAGTTCTAAATAATATTAAAGTCTATATATATGGCATAGAACTAGAAACAAAATCAAATAAAAAATAATAATGAGTTCTAAATTCAAATTGAAGGAGTATACATTTAAGGTATTATAGGCCGAGCGCGCACGATATTACGATATTAATTTTTGCGACACGATTTTAGAATCGCGCAGTAATATAAGTATCGCAGAAAATTCACTGCGCACACTGCGATGAAAAAGTCGACGATTTGTTCATTCTCAACATGGATTTCGTACCAGTCGCTTGTCATGAAACGTGTCTTTAATATGCGATTGCTGTATGACTTTGAGCATTTATAACACAAAGGTGATCCCCGTCTATTTCAATAATTGAATGGTCAACATCTAGCGTCTCATTTTGAGACTCCATTGGAGATGCAGGTGCCGAGATGTTGGGGTTTGGAGAGCGAAATGCCGACTGAGGTCCGGCCGGGGTGCGATTTTATTATTATAGTGCGCGCGGGGCCATACAACTCCGCATGCTGCAATTCACTTTGCGACAATCGCGTCTCGAACAATCGCGGAAAAATGTGATAAATCACAATTTTAAAATCGCTGCGATTTTTTTGTCGCATATGCGCGCACTAACATATAAACACATACGTTGCATTTCTGCGACAAAATTATCGGAGGACAAAAAATCGTGGTGCGCACTTGGCCTTACTCTAAATTATTATATTATACATCAAGCATTCGCGAGATGCTCGACTTCGGTATTCAAACACAAAGCAATAGTACAAGAATCTAACTAAATGCAAAGGCCGAACGAGCGATTCGAAGATCCGAAGCATCCGACAGACGCGCGCCTCCCGTAACTTTTCCAAGTATTTTTAAGTACAAGTGTCTAAGTCGCAAGATCCAAAGGCTGAAGTCGCATTGGGCCGAAAGTCCGAAGCATCCAGGAGGTCAGTTCTAAACACAGGTAATTAATACAAGTGTCTAAATGCGAAGGCCGGAGGCCGAGCTCCGCGTAGGGCCGAAGGCCAGAAGCCTGCAAGATGTCAGTGGTTAAACACATAACTGACAGCCTGGACGCTTCGGGCCTTCGGCCCTACGCGGAGCTCGGCCTTCGGCCTTCGCCTTTAGATACTTATACTATTGTTCTGTGTTTAAGTACTAACATCCTGGAAGCTTCGGGCCTTCGGCCCTACGCGGAGCTCGACCTTCGGCTTTCGCATTTAGACACTTGTACTATTGTTCTGTGTTAAAGCACTGACATCCTGGACGCTTCGGCCCTTCGGGCTACGCGGAGGTCGGCCTTTGGCCTTCACATTTAGACACTTGTACTATTGCTCTGTGCTAAAGCGATGACATTTTGCTAAAGCTCGGCCTTCGGCCTTCGCACTTAGACACTTTGTACTATTGTTCTGTGTGTGTAGTTGAATACGGTATCCTAAAAACAGTCAAACAACCTCTGTAAAATGTAACGATGCGAGCGGTACGGCTACCATCAGTTTGGCATTGACATAAACGCTACCGTGGGCGTGAACGTAATTTACTTTCTATGTATCTCGCTCGTACTGACATATTAGTGCGAAAGAGATATACCTATATGAAGTAAATTACGTTCACGATATCGTTTATGTCAATGCCAAACTGATGGTAGCCGTACGGAACACTAAATGTCTCGAGCTATCTCGGACTTGGCCAAATTATTTATTTAAGTAGATAGAAAAGTCTATGTACAATTTCACCGACTAAATCTATTAATTTTACATTTTTGCGACTAAAATCGTTACCGGCCTCTAAAACGCCACTTGCAACATTCGACTAACCCGGGTTAACCGGTTAAACCTGAAGTCACCTTGGTTACCAGGACAATTTGACACTGGGTTAAGGGTTTAACCGGTTTACCCCGGATTAGTGGTATGGTGCAAATGCATGGCCCTAAGTTAGAAATGTGGCTTGAAAGCGATGCGAATATAAACGCTTTTTTTCTGGGTCTAACATTAATCGTAATAATGATTATATTTTCAGATCTCGAGATATTGAGAAAGGGCCGCTGCCCGCGGTCATAGCTGCGGGACAACTCTATGATGGGCACGGAGGGCGTGCGCCCTCAGGACTAGTCCGTGGAGGACAGTGTCTACGCTGAATATTCCACGAATTAATAAAGTAGTGGAAGTGAAATATGACTGTTGTTTTAGTATGAAAACCAATGTCGCCAAACTCACTAATCTGTGGGCACGTTAAAATATGTCACTGAAATACCTACAATGCCTACATATAAATGCTTTGATTCGTAGCAACTTTTCGTGCCATTGGGTGACACCGGTTGACATTTCTCACACGAATAATTATCAACTATAGGTGACATGACCCATCACGGTCTAAAATATAAAATGTCAAAGTTATGAGACATACGACTCTTTAATTACTTCAATCATCTCACGAAAGCTTGCTAAACATTCACCTGGGTCAATTTCTGAACACGATTTTTTTTCTGTCCGTGATGAAAATCGCGGGTTAGCATTAGATAATACTTACCATTTTTTTTTACATAAAGAAGCCGCACTTTCACACTGGGTTCCATATGAATTCACTGATTAATTGGTTTTTAGAGCACACTTAAAAATACCTAAAGGCTCAAATTACTACTCCCGTGCCCTGTCCGGAATCTACTTTTGAGCATAATGAAAAATCCTACGAAAAATTCTACATTAGTATCACTAATTTAGTGTCAAATACTTAAACTAGATGATATTTACTATCACTGAGCACATACACGATTAACTTCATTGTGGTAAATAACTCGTGATCGAAGTTTAAATTTTGTCCGAGCGCGCGAGTAAAATTTCGTCGGCAAAACTCAAAGAGCTCTGACAGCTCACGTCTGTATCTGAACCGCCTCGTGTCCCGCCTCACCTGTACTGGCAGTATTCGGCTGTTTCTCAAAGTAAGCGGATGTACGTCAAGCCGCGGCGTGTTCGAGCAAATCGCATGAGTATTTTGGAATCCGGGTGGGCGACAATTTTTTTCTAATTTCGATGCCCCTTATAAATTTTATTTCCCACATCGCTTTTCAATAACAATTGTCATATTTAGGAGCCCTTTATGTATCTTTATGTAAGCGATAACATAACAGTTTGGTTTAAAACGATTTAAATTTTTGGCGAATTTTAGTTTTTGAACTTATTTTTAGTGTTCCGTACAAAACTTTGTTTACGGAACACTTATGGGATCATTTCGGTCTTGCAAATCAGTTAAATACGTTTTTCTCAGAGACCGTTTGACATAGATACCTAAAATTTGGAACAGTTATAGCAATTACCACCACTCATATTGTAAATAAGTCAAAACTGCTTATTTCTTATTAAAGGGGGAAATTTAGGGGGTTGAGAGGGGTAGGCTGAAACTTTTGACGTGAAACGTCTTTAAAAAGCCGTAGTAGAGGTGCCGGACCAAAAACCAAGTGTAACGAAAAGTGTTATGGCGCGGCGGCTTATATCTCATAAACTATAATACCTACAAACATAGTTTTGATATAGATATATAGTAGAAAGTAGCCATTACTCGGAACAGTACGTGCCGCTGACATAAATGGCGCTGATTCTGCGCTAGACACGACGTATTCGGAGCTAAAATGACCCCTATTTTCAGTGTTCATTTAGTAATGACTCATCAGCCCATTAACCGATTTCGGTAAAATTGGTGCCATTTGATAGATCTTATTTTATTTTAATGAAATATGAGTAAAATAAAGTACGTGGAATTATAATAAGCTGCTAAAACATAAAAATGTGACAGTTATTACAGAATTTTTATCACTGCTCTTGTTTGAGGCCACCGTGTGCGAAAAATAGGGCGCAAAACTGACAAAATATACCTGAAATAGTAAGATAAAGCAATAACGGTTCTTTTAATACTACATTCACCATAGTAATACATGCTCATCTCCTCAAATAATGCATTAGCATCTAAGGCGGCGCGGCGGCGCGGCGGCGCG
This sequence comes from Cydia fagiglandana, assembly GCF_963556715.1. Lineage (NCBI taxonomy): Eukaryota > Metazoa > Arthropoda > Insecta > Lepidoptera > Tortricidae > Cydia > Cydia fagiglandana. Next base: position 3,655,677 of record NC_085959.1, read on the forward strand.
AGTTACTTTGATAGAACACATAATATAACGTATGACGGCTGCTTGACAATCCCGAGTTCCTAATGCTAGTAAGTATATAGTAATCTTAGTTAGGTACTTTCTGATGTAATGGGTAAAACATAATTTAGAAATGGTCACTTCTGTGGACAATAGGTACTATAAAAGGTAACGACTGTGGTTCATATATATCCCGTTTTTCTCATTTGAGTCTCAAGTATTGAATGAAATATTCTGCCTGTAAAGGTGCTGCGTAAAAAAATGCTTTTAGATTCCCTTAAATGCGATGGCTACAGGAAAGACACGAACGAGTTTGCTATAAAACGTGTATTACCCGTATAAAATATTTATTCTCGTAATTTTGGTGTGTTATTTACACAAAAAATTGTACCTAATCGTTACATTCATTACTCCAAAATGAATTGATCATTTAATTATTTAAATAGGTGTGACGCTGTAATTAATTATTTTTAAATTACCCATCAAATGCCGCATTCAAGTTAGATAAAGTGAATCATTATGACCCCAAATATTCTTTACAGATAAAATTTAGATATTATCCAAAATTATTATAATACATCACGCATTCGCGAGATGTGCGAATTCGGTATTCAAACACAAAGCAATAGTACAAGAGTCTAACTAAATGCGAAGGTCGAAGGCTGCGCTCTACGTAAGGCCGAAGGCAAGAAGTGTCCAGGATGTCAGTGCTTTAACACAGAACAATATTACAAGTGTCTAAACGCGAAGGCCGAAGGCCGAGCTCCGCGTAGGGCCGAAGGCCCGAAGCGTCCAGTCTGTCAGTTCTGTGTTTAACCACTGACATCCTGGACGCTTCGGCCTTCGCATTTAGACACTTGTACTATTGTTCTGTGTTATAGCACTTAAATCCTGGACGCTTCGGGCCTTCGGCCCTACGTGGAGCTCGGCCTTCGGCCTTCGCATTTAGACACTTGTACTATTTTTCTGTGCTTTAGCACTGATGTCCTGCACGCTTCGGGCCTTCGGTCCTACGCGGAGCTCGGCCTTCGCATTTAGACACTTGTACTACTGTCCTATGTTAAAGCACTTAAATCCTGGACGCTTCGGGCCTTCGGCCCTACGCGGAGCTCGGCCTTCGGCCTTCGCATTTAGACACTTGTACTATTGTTCTGTGTTAAAGCACTAACATCCTGGACGCTTCGGGCCTTCGGCCCTACGCGGAGCTCGGCCTTCGGCCTTCGCATTTAGACACTTGTATTATTGTTCTGTGCTAAAACACTGATGTCCTGGACGCTTCGGGCCTTCGGCCCTACGCGGAGCTCGGCCTTCGGCCTTCGCATTTAGACACTTGTGCTATTGTTTTGTGTTATAGTGCTTAAATCCTGGACGCTTCGGGCCTTCGGTCCTACGCGGAGCTCGGCCTTCGGCCTTCGCATTTAGACACTTTTACTATTGTTCTGTGTTATAGCACTTAAATCCTGGACGCTTCGGGCCTTCGGCCCTACGCGGAGCTCGGCCTTCGGTCTTCGCATTTAGACCCTTGTACTATTATTCTGTGTTAAAGCACTAACATTCTGGACGCTTCGGGCCTTCGGCCTTACGCGGAGCTCGGCCTTCGGCCTTCGCATTTAGACACTTTTACTATTTTTCTGTGCTAAAGCACTGACATCTTGGACGCTTCGGGCCTTCGGCCCTACGCGGAGCTCGGCCTTCGGCCTTCGCATTTAGACACTTGTACTATTGTTCTGTGTTATAGCACTTAAATCCTGGACGCTTCGGGCCTTCGGCCCTACGCGGAGCTCGGCCTTCGGCCTTCGCATTTAGACACTTGTATTATTGTTCTGTGCTAAAACACTGATGTCCTGGACGCTTCGGGCCTTCGGCCCTACGCGGAGCTCGGCCTTCGCATTTAGACACTTGTACTATTGTTCTGTGTTAAAGCACTAACATCCTGGACGCTTCGGGCCTTCGGCCCTACGCGGAGCTCGGCCTTCGGCCTTCGCATTTAGACACTTGTATTATTGTTCTGTGCTAAAACACTGATGTCCTGGACGCTTCGGGCCTTCGGCCCTACGCGGAGCTCGGCCTTCGGCCTTCGCATTTAGACACTTGTACTATTGTTCTGTGTTAAAGCACTAACGTTCTGGGCGCTTCGGGCCTTTGGCCCTACGCGGAGCTCGGCCTTCGGCCTTCGCATTTAGACACTTTTACTATTTTTCTGTGCTAAAGCACTGATATCTTGGACGCTTCGGGCCTTCGGCCCTACGCGGAGCTCGGCCTTCGGCCTTCGCATTTAGACACTTGTATTATTGTTCTGTGCTAAAACACTGATGTCCTGGACGCTTCGGGCCTTCGGCCCTACGCGGAGCTCGGCCTTCGCATTTAGACACTTGTACTATTGTTCTGTGTTAAAGCACTAACATCCTGGACGCTTCGGGCCTTCGGCCCTACGCGGAGCTCGGCCTTCGGCCTTCGCATTTAGACACTTGTATTATTGTTCTGTGCTAAAACACTGATGTCCTGGACGCTTCGGGCCTTCGGCCCTACGCGGAGCTCGGCCTTCGGCCTTCGCATTTAGACACTTGTACTATTGTTCTGTGTTAAAGCACTAACGTTCTGGGCGCTTCGGGCCTTTGGCCCTACGCGGAGCTCGGCCTTCGGCCTTCGCATTTAGACACTTTTACTATTTTTCTGTGCTAAAGCACTGATATCTTGGACGCTTCGGGCCTTCGGCCCTACGCGGAGCTCGGCCTTCGGCCTTCGCATTTAGACACTTTTACTATTGTTATGTGTTATAGCACTTAAATCCTGGACGCTTCGGGCCTTCGGCCCTACGCGGAGCTCGGCCTTCGGCCTTCGCATTTAGACACTTTTACTATTGTTCTATGTTAAAGCACTTAAATCCTGGACGCTTCGGGCCTTCGGGTCCACACCACGTTTCACGTCAGCCATAGCGGCTGTGTCCCTGATACAGCCTCTCTCATTTTTTTTGTAGTAAAAGCGTTGCGAGACTTGCACCTTTTTACATGTAATGTTTTTGATGGGATCTCATCTCTTTTTGTAGGCAGTCCTTCTTTTCGGGTACTCATACCCATACTATGTATACACATATCATAACTAAACATAATCTTCATTCATACTCACATCGTACATCGTAGTGTACCTTTACCTTTACTTTACTTTACCTACTAACTTTAACTACTTGTAGGAACTGCAACAGTAACTTTGTAATATCATATATTTATATGGGATTACAAACTTACTTATGCAGTTCTTAGATCTTTAAAACGTGACTGATATTGCAATATTTTTAGGTTTTCCCTTTATGTGGCCATTAAACCCTAAGTCTGTACCAAATTTCAGCTCTCTGAGTTTATGGGAAGTACTAGTTCTATTCTGATGATCATGAGTGAGTTTCATAAATGCGAAACTTTGCTTTCGCTTAACTTCGGAACTAAATGACCTACAGACTTGAAATTTTGGATTTTAAGTATGTGATTATAACTTACTGGATGACCAAAATTTATGCGTTCTGGTCTTATCCAGAGGTTCTCAAATAGGGGCCTGAAAATGCGGCGAAATGGTTCCAGTAAAGGATGGTACGGCAGTGTTTGCTTCGCGCTCGACTTGGCGGGGGCACTGCCGTGCCCCCCGATAAACAAGTATTAAACTCTATTTCTTTGCTTTATTGGATACCTATAACAATTGCTGTTATTTAAAAAAATGTGAGATCTTAAAGTAGGTTAGATTTGGCTTGGCCAGGTTTTATCAGAATTACAATATATATAAAATGATTGATATAATGAACACTGGCCAAGTCAAATCTAACCTACTTTAAGATCTCACATTTTTTTAAATAACAGCAATTGTTATAGGTATCCAATAAAGCAAAGAAATAGAGTTTAATACTTGTTTATAATGTTATTTTGTTCCTATAAATACATATTTGGATTTTGCATAGAACTTGGCAGTGGCACTCATTTAGATCTCCATTCTTTTTGCGGCGAGCCCCACAGCCAAGCATAATTTTTGTATTGAACTTGGCTCTCCTTTTTTACATTTATGTTTTTGGTGGGATCATATTGACACCATTGTGAACTAGAAACATATAGTACATTACTACAGAGGCCGGGACGAAAGGGGTTGCCGGCCGAAGACATATAGACGGCCGAGCGAAGTGTGTTTGAGTAGACCCTTTTACCGCTAAGGTTTATATGAAATATTTTAAATGTTTTTATTTGTGTAGTTAAAATTATAGAATTTGGCTAATAATAGTAATAATGTATTATATTTTATTATGTTCATGTTGATTTTATACAAATAAAACTGCAAATTATAGCAAACATTGTTTTTTGTTTTTTTTATAGGCGTAGTGGCAGAGTGTCATTACGAACCATAAAGCAAATACTGCCTCTAGTTTTTTTTAATGGCTGAATGCCACGATGCTGTGGCACAAATATCTGTGAAATGGAAATTAAAAAAGAGGACTTTGCCGGCCTAGGCCTGCAAGATTTGTATGAAATTCCATTATCTACCTCTTGTCCTAGCCGCACCTGAAACGTCATACTTCGCAGCCTATTATAAGGAACATAACCTCAATATTCCATTGCATGTTTGAGAAAAAATTATTATATCCCACTTAAACACAAAAAAACAACAATTATAAATCCGAAATTATACATAGTATGGGGGCGTATCTCTTACTATCTCTGCGTGCATGTGTACAGTGGCGGATTTCCCATAAGGCGCAGTAGGCCCGGGCCTAGGGCGGCGAGATATTAGGGGCGGCAAATTGTGACAAAAAATTCGCTGATGATAACTAAAAATAACTCAAAATTAGGCTAGGCAACGAATTCTCAAAAAAAGGTACCTATAGAGGAAATGCTTGATACACAATTTTTGACTTATATCTTAGTTTTTCGCTTATATCTCGGAAACTATGCGTTCTAACGACATGATCATTATACAAAATGAAAGTTGGTTAAATTTGCTACAAGCTACAATTTTTACGATATCTTGAAGGCCTTCCACACTAGTGCGCGAATCGCAGCGTGAAGCCGCGAACGCGAGTGTGGCGTCGATTTCGCAAATTGTTGACGCCTTCGCGCCTTGTTCCCCGTTTATAGGGTTCCGTACCGGAAGAAAACGGAACCCTTATAGGATCACTCGTGCGTCTGGCTGTCCGTCTGTCACAGCCTATTTTCTCCGAAACTGCTGGACCAATTATGTTGAAATTTGGCACACATATGTAAGTTTGTGACTCAATGATGAATGTAAATGAGAAAATTAAAAAAAAGTTTTTCAAACTATATCGTGTTACATATCAAACCAAAGAGCTCATTGTAAGAATCTCAAATACCTTTTTTATAATTTTAAGATAAATAGTTTAGCAGTTATTCAAGAAAATAGGCAAAAAAATGTTTTTCTTGTTTCTTTTTTTGATTTTTTGAATGTTTACCTATGTTTACCTACAAGGTACCTACACAAAAGTCAATGTTATTGGTAAAACTGTCACTTAAAATTAATAAGTACTTAAATTGCTTATTTTTTTCGTAAAACCTATGTTCCTATGATCATGTCACAAGGACGTATAGTTTCTGAAATATAATAAGCGAAAAACCGAAAAATGTGACCTTCAAACCAAACCCCCCTTCCCCGGTCAAGGAGACTTTTGATATGTTCACCTCCTAACGAGCCCAAAAAAGTTACTAAGTTAAAAATGTGTCCCAAACATTTCCCTCTATACCTTTTCGTTGCCTGATCTAAATGTAGTCAATATGATGGGTGCTGATGCTGAGAAAGGGGCGGCTACAAGGCCTGGGGCCTAGGGCGGCAAAGACTGCAAATCCGCCACTGCATGTGTAGGTACTGTTTGCATGAATCTACTGAACTGATTTAAATAAATGAGGTGTCAATTTATTTGTCTTTGTAGCCCAGGTCACAAAATCCACATTTTAACCGACTTTCAAAGCAGGAGATAAGGTACCTACTTAAAGAAACAGTATTTTGTGTACTTATCAAGCAAATTATTATTTTTACACGACTGCCCAAACAAAAAGAGTGTATTGGCGTTCATGTTTGTATGTATATATTTATTTACTTATGTGAGTTTCTTTATTCCACCATAACTTCTGAATGCCTTAACCGATTTAGATGTATGATACATCATTAGAATCCTTACGTCATCCCGGGTGACATATGCTATGTGACGTCATTATAAAACCAATATGGCGGACGCAATACGCAATATTGCGTGACGTTTAGAAAAAAATATCTTGCAAACCTATCGAGTGGGGTCTCAAAATGAAGAGCTTCGAAAGGCGATTTAAAATATATATGCAAAATAGGCGCTTAAATCTTATTTTGGTTAAATAAGGATTTACAAAATGTGCTAAGAAAAATAAATCTATTCTATCTTATTTAGTGAGCTATCAAATAAAAGGGTATTTACCGCTGATCATAAAAATATATACAAATCATCCATATGACTTGTATAGGTATATTTTTATAAAGTAAATTTAGGAACTAAAGCGCCCTATAGAAATCTAAACGTGTGAACTTCGATGTAAGCGATAGGCTTTGAATAATACTAAAAGAGTCGGGCATAGCACGACATACGTGGCGCGCTGCACGTGGTCCAAAAACAAGCGTCTTCGATTGTCTCATACTTAAAGAGTCGGGCGTAGCCCGACGTACGTGGCGCGCTGTACGCTTACCAAACTCGGGCGCCGTCGGCGTCCTCATACTCAAAGCAGCCCGACGTACGTGGCGCGCTGTATGCGTTCCAAAACCGGGCGCCTTCGGCGCCCTCATACTGAAAGAGTCGGGCGTAGCTTGATGTTACGTCACACGCTGTACGCTAACCAAAGCCGGGCGCCTTCGGCGCCCTCATACTTAACCTCGTGCAGCCCAAGAAAAAAAACGCAAGATCAGCTAAACGCCCAGTGTGCAATATATGATATGAGCCATAATATTGTGAAGTCGTAACTGCCCACGCACTTGAAACATTTTTTTTTTACAAAAAACTCGAGTTGTATTTTTTATATCTTTTTCTGGGTACAGTAGAGTCCGGTTATAACGACACTCAAGGGACCGCTGATATTACGTCGTACTAACCGGACGTCGTACAAAACGAGCCGCCAATTTTAATATATTTTTTAATCAAAATAATTACATCATTTTGTATTTATTAATACTTATATGACAATCAAAGAAATAAAACATTTCTTTTAAAATATATATTTACGTTAGTATTACGACACCTTGTCTTAAATGGAGAGACTTGTGTGTTTAGAAGAAGCCACTTTTCATCAAGGTACGCGTACTCACTCGTCATCTGCAAATTACTCGAATCCCGTAAAATAAAAAGTCGTAATTCTTGGGGATCTAATCAAAATGACGTTGTTTTATCACATAGTTCATGTGGCCACCTCCTGTGTCCATCGACAGATCAGCTCGAAGGTACCTACCAAAATATTGCATTGTCACCCAACTTACATAATTATGTATATGTTATTTATCTCATTTTTTTTTATTATATGTGTGTGAAGTTTAAGCTCAATCGAATAATGGGAATTGTTTTATTTAGTTTGCAAGATTACGAAAAGTCGCATGACTATCTATTTCATCTTGCTCCCTATATGCAAAAGGGGGAGGAGAGTTGGGTGCGCGGGACGGAGTAAGCTTCTTACCAACAATTTATTTGTAAAAATTACGTCGCTCGTCGTTGTAACCGGACTTGACGGACGGATTTTGAGTCAATTTCCGTCGTTAAAAGCGATCGGTCGTTATAAGCGGAGTCGTTATAAACGGTTGTGCTTTCATAGTAGCTTGTACTAAAACCAAACAAGTGCCTATACTTACGTCGCTATAAGCGGTTGGTTGTTATATGCGGAGTCGTACTAACCGGACTCTACTGTATATGTGAATAAAAATGAATACAGTAAACTGAATTCCACCTTCGTATCTTTTGTTCATTTAAATGCACATTGGGTTTTTGATTGATGTTAGAAGTAATAAAATATATTTTTTTTAATCAACTTTAAGGCACGTAATCGCGATAACGTAGCCTCTGACTATCGGGGGGCACGGCAGTGCCCCCGCCAAGTCGAGCGCGAAGCAAACACTGCCGTACCATCCTTTACTGGAACCATTTCGCCGCATTTTCAGGCCCCTATTTGAGAACCTCTGGATAAGACCAGAACGCATAAATTTTGGTCATCCAGTAAGTTATAATCACATACTTAAAATCCAAAATTTCAAGTCTGTAGGTCATTTAGTTCCGAAGTTAAGCGAAAGCAAAGTTTCGCATTTATGAAACTCACTCATGATCATCAGAATAGAACTAGTACTTCCCATAAACTCAGAGAGCTGAAATTTGGTACAGACTTAGGGTTTAATGGCCACATAAAGGGAAAACCTAAAAATATTGCAATATCAGTCACGTTTTAAAGATCTAAGAACTGCATAAGTAAGTTTGTAATCCCATATAAATATATGATATTACAAAGTTACTGTTGCAGTTCCTACAAGTAGTTAAAGTTAGTAGGTAAAGTAAAGTAAAGGTAAAGGTACACTACGATGTACGATGTGAGTATGAATGAAGATTATGTTTAGTTATGATATGTGTATACATAGTATGGGTATGAGTACCCGAAAAGAAGGACTGCCTACAAAAAGAGATGAGATCCCATCAAAAACATTACATGTAAAAAGGTGCAAGTCTCGCAACGCTTTTACTACAAAAAATTTTGAGATGTAATGTCAAACCAAGTCGGTTATTTTAATCAGTGCAGGGGGTGTTAAAACCGTATCAATAAGATATCTTTAATTTGTAATACGTATAATGACTTGGCCATCGCACGGCTGCATAATGACAAAAGGATCATCGTCACCTATTAAAAATAATTCTAATTGAACATAACGCTAGCGCTAATTGCAGTTTGAGCATTACACATATTTACGAGTACGGTACGAGTAAAGCATTATGTGCGATTGCCAAGTCATTATATGATGATTAGTGACGGATTACTGATTATTATTTAATTATTAGATTTAATGAATGGGCAATACGAAAAACTGTTGCTACTGTACAAGAATCAGAACCGGAAAAAAAGAAAAGAAAGATTTGTAATAATAAAACAACTACTCCTAAAAAGAAAAAAAATGTGTTAAATAAGAAAATCTAATAAAATAAATCAATATGCCCACGTTTCTACAAAAAGAAGTGAAATCCCACCAAAAACATTCTGTAAAAAACTAGCCAAGTCTCGATGGAGCTGCTTGTTTATCTCTAAAAAGTAATGAAATCTAGACAAAGTCGTGCCAAGTCTAAGGTTCCTTACTGCGATTTCTTTATTATTATAGTTAATGTTGTGTGACTTGGCCGTTGAAGGGTACACAAGGGTACAAAACCAGGTGCTCCATGACACCATTGCACCAATCTGCCATTGCACCAAAAAGAAGTGTTTGTTTCAGGCTCGCCCATACATAAGTATTATTGAAATACGCGGCTTTATCAAGCCTACAATTGACTGGTTATTGAATCAACGTTTTCCAAGTGGCAATTTTCCATCGTCAATGGGTAGCGGTTCTGGCGACAGATTGGTGCAATGGTGTCATGGAGCACCTGGTTTTGTACCCTTGTGTACCCTTCAACGGCCAAGTCACACAACATTAACTATAATAATAAAGAAATCGCAGTAAGGAACCTTAGACTTGGCACGACTTTGTCTAGATTTCATTACTTTTTAGAGATAAACAAGCAGCTCCATCGAGACTTGGCTAGTTTTTTACAGAATGTTTTTGGTGGGATTATTATTCTTCTTAAATAGTTACATATTATGTAACGTAACTCAACAATAAGCAGAATTTTTTTTTTAGTAATGGGCCACTTTTTACACGACTGCCCAAACAAAAAGAGTGTATTGTGTTCAGCGTTCATGTTTGTATGTATATATTTATTTACTTATGTGAGTTTCTTTATTCCACCATAACTTCTGAATGCCTTAACCGATTTAGATGTATGATACATCATTAGAATCCTTACGTCATCCCGGGTGACATATGCTATGTGACGTCATTATAAAACCAATATGGCGGACGCAATACGCAATATTGCGTGACGTTTAGAAAAAAATATCTTGCAAACCTATCGAGTGGGGTCTCAAAATGAAGAGCTTTGAAAGGCGATTTAAAATATATGTGCAAAATAGGCGCTTAAATCTTATTTTGGTTAAATAAGGATTTACAAAATGTGCTAAGAAAAATAAATATATCTATCTTATTTAGTGAGCTATCAAATAAAAGGGTATTTACCGCTGATCATAAAAATATATACAAATCATCCATATGACTTGTATAGGTATATTTTTATAAAGTAAATTTAGGAACTAAAGCGCCTAGGGTTTGAATAATACTAAAAGAGTCGGGCATAGCACGACATACGAGGCGCGCTGCACGTGGTCCAAAACCAAGCGTCTTCGATTGTCTCATACTTAAAGAGTCGGGCGTGGCCCGCCGTACGTGGCGCGCTGTACGCTTACCAAACTCGGGCGCCGTCGGCGTTCTCATACTCAAAGCAGCCCGACGTACGTGGCGCGATGTATGCGTTCCAAAACCGGGCGCCTTCGGCGCCCTCATACTGAAAGAGTCGGGCGTAGCTTGATGTTACGTCACACGCTGTACGCTAACCAAAGCCGGGCGCCTTCGGCGCCCTCATACTTAAAGCGTGGGTGGAAGAGATCCCTGAAAGGGATAAGTTCGCCTTTTATTGTATGTTGGCTGTATTTCAGTATCACTTTCTTGGAACCTTTATTTTTCACTAAGACTGTAAGTGTAAATGTTTGGTTTATCACCAGAAAGTAGGTACTCAGGATCACGAATTTTATTATGTAATGGCAAAAAGTCTTCCAGCTCGTATTCAACAAGTAAATCATCATGCAGACCTCAAAATTAACTATCAAAAAGGAACCTTCAGTTGTAGGTTATATTATGTATTTTTATAACAGTAGCGCCCAGTGTGCAATATGATGAACATAATCTTACGATTAAGAAAAAAAATTACTTATTTGTGCCTTTGTAAAAAAATAACAGTACAATTCAATAAAACAAACATTGAGGATAATTTTTATGTCACTCTCTAAACGAAAAAAAGCCATGATTCATTTAATAAATCGAGATTATATCTGTGCCTCCAATGTAAAAGGGTTAAACTCGAGTTTGTCCAAATTACAAATTTTGCCAGTACAAGGTTTATTACATGAAACTACATCTTTTGTGCTGACACCCACGGCCCTACGACTTCTAATTGCTGAGATATCGATTGTGCAAAAGGGTTTAAGTTTGCCAAAAATCTTAACCATTATGTTCAAAACGATTTATTTTTATATTATCTCGTTTAAAAAATTGGTACTTAAGAATCGTGTTACGAACGATAGTTAAAGTAAAGTTTAATCTTAATGAATAAACTACATTTCAAGAAACATTCGGTGTAAAGAAATCAAAATTCACTTAGATCTATTTCATCTACCGAGTCTAGTTCGTGAATGACGGTAAAACTTAAGTTTTTTATTATTCACAAACATTTTTTAAGACGTCATGATGTGTAAAGGGGTATAAATAATTTACTTTGACCGTTTTTCACCATCTAGTTTCGCTAAATTGAGTTAATGATTATGGTTAATGTTCACTTAGATTCCTTTCCATATAATTTTTTTTTGTTGGTCAATGTTGTGCAAAACGGTGGAAGTCAAATATCAAAAAGAAAGTCCTTTAGAAGAAAAGACATCTAATATAAATAAAAATAAAAAATGAGAGAGGCTGTATCAGGGACACAGCCGCTATGGCTGACGTGAAACGTGGTGTGGACCCGAAGGCCCGAAGCGTCCAGGATTTAAGTGCTTTAACATAGAACAATAGTAAAAGTGTCTAAATGCGAAGGCCGAAGGCCGAGCTCCGCGTAGGGCCGAAGGCCCGAAGCGTCCAGGATTTAAGTGCTATAACACATGACAATAGTAAAAGTGTCTAAATGCGAAGGCCGAAGGCCGAGCTCCGCGTAGGGCCGAAGGCCCAAAGCGTCCAAGATGTCAGTGCTTTAGCACAGAAAAATAGTAAAAGTGTCTAAATGCGAAGGCCGAAGGCCGAGCTCCGCGTAGGGCCGAAGGCCCGAAGCGTCCAGAATGTTAGTGCTTTAACACAGAACAATAGTACAAGTGTCTAAATGCGAAGGCCGAAGGCCGATCTCCGCGAAGGGCCGAAGGCCCGAAGCGTCCAGGATTTAAATGCTATAACACAGAACAATAGTAAAAGTGTCTAAATGCGAAGGCCGTAGGCCGAGCTCCGCGTAGGGCCGAAGGCCCGAAGCGTCCAGGATTTAAGCACTATAACACAAAACAATAGTACAAGTGTCTAAATGCGAAGGCCGAAGGCCGAGCTCCGCGTAGGGCCGAAGGCCCGAAGCGTCCAGGACATCAGTGTTTTAGCACAGAACAATAATACAAGTGTCTAAATACGAAGGCCGAAGGCCGAGCTCCGCGTAGGGCCGAAGGCCCGAAGCGTCCAGGATGTTAGTGCTTTAACACAGAACAATAGTACAAGTGTCTAAATGCGAAGGCCGAAGGCCGAGCTCCGCGTAGGGCCGAAGGCCCGAAGCGTCCAGGACATCAGTGTTTTAGCACAGAACAATAATATAAGTGTCTCAATGCGAAGGCCGAAGGCCGAGCTCCGCGTAGGGCCGAAGGCCCGAAGCGTCCTGGATTTAAGTGCTATAACACAGAACAATAGTACAAGTTTCTAAATGCGAAGGCCGAAGGCCGAGCTCCGCGTAGGGCCGAAGGCCCGAAGCGTCCAAGATGTCAGTGCTTTAGCACAGAAAAATAGTAAAAGTGTCTAAATGCGAAGGCCGAAGGCCGAGCTCCGCGTAAGGCCGAAGGCCCGAAGCGTCCAGAATGTTAGTGCTTTAACACAGAATAATAGTACAAGGGTCTAAATGCGAAGGCCGAAGGCCGAGCTCCGCGTAGGGCCGAAGGCCCGAAGCGTCCAGGATTTAAGTGCTATAACACAGAACAATAGTAAAAGTGTCTAAATGCGAAGGCTGAAGGCCGAGCTCCGCGTAGGGCCGAAGGCCCAAAGCGTCCAGGATTTAAGCACTATAACACAAAACAATAGCACAAGTGTCTAAATGCGAAGGCCGAAGGCCGAGCTCCGCGTAGGGCCGAAGGCCCGAAGCGTCCAGGACATCAGTGTTTTAGCACAGAACAATAATACAAGTATCTAAATGCGAAGGCCGAAGGCCGAGCTCCGCGTAGGGCCGAAGGCCCGAAGCGTCCAGAATGTTAGTGCTTTAACACAGAACAATAGTACAAGTGTCTAAATGCGAAGGCCGAAGGCCGAGCTCCGCGTAGGGCCGAAGGCCCGAAGCGTCCAGGATTTAAATGTCAATTATAGCTATACTATGAGTCACACATACATGTGTGTTACATGTAATAAAAGGTTATTAAATTTAGTATGATTCACCTAAACATTGTTTGTAAAAAAAATGTACGGTTTAAGTGCTAGAAACAAAGAAATACCACTTTTTATGGAAAAAGTAGATGTATATCAATTTTATAGCTAAACTAAAATCGTCAATAAAATGTTGCGTATAATATTTAAAAAACCGGGCAAGTGCAAGTCGGACTCGCGCACGAAGGGTTCCGTACCATAATGCAAAAAAAAAAAACAAAACAAAAAAGCAAAAAAAAAACGGTCACCCATCCAAGTACTGACCACTCCCGACGTTGCTTAACTTTGGTCAAAAATCACGTTTGTTGTATGGGAGCCCCATTTAAATCTTTATTTTATTCTGTTTTTAGTATTTGTTGTTATAGCGGCAACAGAAATACATCATCTGTGAAAATTTCAACTGTCTAGCTATCACGGTTCGTGAGATACAGCCTGGTGACAGACGGACGGACGGACGGACGGACAGCGAAGTCTTAGTAATAGGGTCCCGTTTTACCCTTTGGGTACGGAACCCTAAAAACCAGTTATTCAACTATATATAACAATTTAAATTTTACATTTCCGACAAAAACTGTGGAAGTTCTGGAAAAAAAACTAAAGCGCCCCAACAATTCTACCTTAATGCGCTCATATTATGCAAAGAATAGTTCTAATCATCGAGTATTAAATGAATGAACGTTACATAAAATACATGAAAACGATATTTTCGAATGGAACCATAATTAAAAAAATAATAATTTACTTGATAAGTAAGCAAAATACTGTTTCTTTAAGTACCTAATCTCCTCCTTTCAAAGTCGGTTAAAATGTGGCTTTTGTGACCTGGGCTACACAGACAAATAAATTGACACCTCATTTATCAAAATCAGTTCAGTTGTTTCATGTAAAAAATATATAATTATATATTTAAGCCTCGATTAGCCTTATACATACATACATACATACATCACTGGCTCAGTGACCCAAAGAGGATCTTGACCTCTGACACAAAAAAGCGTCACTCTGCCCTATTCTGCGCCACTTCGCGCCAGTTGGGTATTCTTATAAAAGTGGAATCTTGAGTGGTGCAAGGGTTTCAAGGCTGAGCTGAGAAGGCTGGCAGAATTTTCCCTCTGATCCTCCGAAATACAGGTCACCCCTCTGGTCTGCTAACATCTACGGCCTGAGGGTTTCAACGTTAGATGCCAAGCCACGCCAGGCCATAATAGTAAAGGTCTAATTATTGAATTTGAATTTTTTGTCCGACTACGGCAAAATTTGCTATCTATGCGTGCATATGTAGGTACCGTTTGCATGAAAGTACTGAACTGATTTTGATAAATTAGGTGTCATTTTATTTGTCTTTGTAGCCCAGGTCACAAAAGCTACATTTTAACCGACTTTGAAAGGAGGAGATTAGGTACTTAAAGAAACAGTATTTTGCTTACTTATCAAGTAAATTATTATTTTTTTAATTATGGTTCCATTCGAAAATGTCGTTTTCATGTATTTTATGTAATGTTCATTCATTTAATACTCGATAATTAGAACTATTCTTTGCATAATATGAGCGCATTAAGGTAGAATTGTTGGGGCGCTTTAGTTTTTTTTCCAGAACTTCCACAGTTTTTGTCGGAAATGTAAAATTTAAATTGTGATATATAGTTGAATGAACTGGTTTTTCAAATATTATACGCAAATTTTTTTTGACGATTTTAGTTTAGCTATAAAATTGATACATATCTACTTTTTCCATAAAAAGTGTTATTTCGTTGTTTCTAGCTCTGAAAGCGTACATTTTTTTTACAAACAATGTTTAGGTGAATCATAATACATTTAATAACCTTTCATTACATGTAACACATGTGTATGTGAGACTCGTGATATATTATGTAATTTACATTTTGCGAAATTCGGCAGTGATTATTTATATGACGTCATTATTTGTAACTGAGGAACAACAGAGATGGTCTCCCGGCAGTTTTAGAATCCAGGTCATATTGCTAATAACATACTAAAAGCTTATGCGGATTATCCTGAAAATGACCAATTTGGATTTTTTTAACTTTTATGCATTTGTATGGGCAAATATCTACATTTTGATGCATAATTTCCACATATTTGGTCCAATTTTGATTTTATTGATATCAGTGTAGGGTCAAACAGGTCACTGTGTTACGTTCTTTCCTATGGACATACACAAAGTTAAGGGCTATAAAGATTAATTTTCTTATTTAACCCTTATCCACGTAAAAAGGTCCTCCTTTTATTTACAGAACTATGATAAAATCATTACTTACATGCCCACAAGCTGTTAACTATTGCCCACAGGAGAGAAAACTAGCGTGTTCGCGCGAACTGTACATTTTTCTCCCCTGTGGGCAATAGTTAACAGCTTGTGGGCATGTAAGTAATGATTTTATCATAGTTCTGTAAATAAAAGGTGGACCTTTTTACGTGGGTTAGGGTTAAATAAGAAAATTAACCTTTATAGCCCTTAACTTTGTGTATGTCCACAGGAAAGAACGTAACACAGTGATCTGTTTGACCCTGTATGGCTTGAGACGTCATATTTAATGTTGTAGTACATTGCTTTATCGTCCGACTTTTGGTTTGGTTGTAAAACCCAAATAATCGAATATTTTTTTACGTAATTTTTATTTATTTGTAAATTTCTCTTAAACTGTTGCATATTTTGGTACACTTTGTATAAATAAAATAAAGTTTATTTAATTGGCAATTAATAATAATGTGCAATGCATAGTTTGGGTGCAGTATGCAACATTCGCAACGAAGCGGGAGTCATTTTGATGACGTCATTCCGCTGAAGTAGATGGCCGGCGCCGCCGTCTCCCGGCAGTTTTGGAGACCCAATGCCATGCTCAACAACATACTAAAAGTTGGTAGCGGTTTCCGGCTCTGAACTATCTCTGCGACCGTTTCCCATAAGGCATGGCACTACTTGGCAGTGAGCAGGGCCATAGAGAGGGAAGGGGGTTGATTGAAGGGGAGAGGGCTCATATTACGGGCCTAAATGTCGCCAAGCTCACCATAGTTGTTAACCTATCGAATGAGATGATGCCTTTACTGAGATTGGTCAACGATATGTAATCATACGACATACCTATATGAGGCCTGGACGTTAGTGAGATGACGATTCACTCATTGCTGGTGTCCTACTTTATTACCTACATATAAAATTAGTTTCACCTGATTATCCACCTGGTTTCCTGAACTTCGTAGTCGCCTCCAAACCTCCCCTTATAGCGACCCCATTCCTCACACTAGTTTACCGTAAGTTCATATTAGCCATCAACAATTCCCTCGGATCACTGTTCACTCTGATTACTGATATACGTTGTTCACAATTTGCAAGAGACACATCATTAATCTAATAACACCATAAGAAACTCGTTGAATTGATCCAAACGCAAAATTCTCTTCCTCCGTAGATTTGTTTGCACATGACCTCGTCTTATCCCTGTCGTTCGGCGTCTACCCTCTTATCTCCCCAAAAAATCACAATAACCTAGAAGCGGTTATTTTAACTTAAACGTGACTGCGAGCGCCATCTACCCCATGACGCTGGCAACTATTAGCCGATTCGCGATATGTTCGCGACACTAAAAGGGGAAGCAAATACCTGTAACTTGTATAATCTTACGAATCATAATTAAAAATGTATGTTGGTTCGTAATTGCGTTGTTTTAAGGTTTTATGAGGTTTGAGGATTATGTATCCAATGTTTATATTGTTTATTAGCCATTAATTGTGATTAGCGGAACTGTTAATAATTGGAATATATTAAATAAAATTGTTGGATTTTGGTTTACTATGCTAGTAGCAGGTAGGTATTTGTAGCATAAATAACTATGTGTATGAATCGATATTACTTTGGAAAGTATTGCATGGCAATAGAATTTTTGGTGCTTGTCTTTTGTAAGATATTTTTTTGTTTCTTTTTTATTGAGATATTTTCATATATTATTTGTTTATTGCTTGCTTGTTTTTATTAATGCTTGTGTTTTTACTCAGATATTAACTCGGTATCAACATCTAATAAAGATTACAATACATCAAATAGCACAAATGTATTTAAAAAAATGAGAGAGGCTGTATCAGGGACACAGCCGCTTTGGCAGACGTGAAACGTGGTGTGGACCGCCAATGCGAAGGCCGAAGGCCGAGCTCCGCGTAGGGCCGAAGGCCCGAAGCGTCCAGGATTTAAGTGCTTTAACATAGAACAAGAGTAAAAGTGTCTAAATGCGAAGGCCGAAGGCCGAGCTCCACGTAGGGCCGAAGGCCCGAAGCGTCCAGGATTTAAGTGCTATAACACAGAACAATAGTACAAGTGTCTAAATGCGAAGGCCGAAGGCCGAGCTCCGCGTAGGGCCGAAGGCCCGAAGCGTCCAAGAAGTCAGTGCTTAAAGACGTAACAATATTACAAGTGTCTAAATGCGAAGGCCGAAGGCCGAGCTCCGCGTAGGGCCGAAGGCCCGAAGCGTCCAGAATGTTAGTGCTTTAACACAGAACAATAATAGTACAAGTGTCTAAATGCGAAGGCCGAAGGCCGAGCTCCGCGTAGAGCCGAAGGCCCGAAGCGTCTAGGATTTCAGTGCTATAACACAGAACAATAGTAAAAGTGTCTAAATGCGAAGGCCGAAGGCCGAGCTCCGCGTAGGGCCGAAGGCCCGAAGCGTCCAAGATGTCAGTGCTTAAACACATAACAATATTACAAGTGTCTAAATGCGAAGGCCGAAGGCCGAGCTCCGCGTAGGGCCGAAGGCCCGAAGCGTCCAGAATGTTAGTGCTTTACCACAGAAAAATAGTACGTCTAAATGCGAAGGCCGAAGGCCGAGCTCCGCGTAGGGCCGAAGGCCCGAAGCGTCCTGGATTTAAGTGCTATAACACAGAACAATAGTAAAAGTGTCTAAATGCGAAGGCCGAAGGCCGAGCTCCGCGTAGGGCCGAAGGCCCGAAGCGTCCAGAATGTTAGTGCTTTAACACAGAACAATATTAGGTACAAGTGTCTAAATGCGAAGGCCGAAGGCCGAGCTCCGCGTAGGGCCGAAGGCCCGAAGCGTCCAGGATTTAAGTGCTACAACACAGAACAATAGTAAAAGTGTCTAAATGCGAAGGCCGAAGGCCGAGCTCCGCGTAGGGCCGAAGGCCCGAAGCGTCCAAGATGTCAGTGCCTTTGCACAGAAAAATAGTAAAAGTGTCTAAATGCGAAGGCCGAATGCCGAGCTCCGCGTAGGGCCGAAGGCCCGAAGCGTCCAGGATTTAAGTACTACAACACAAAACAATAGTACAAGTGTCTAAATGCGAAGGCCGAAGGCCGGGCTCCGCGTAGGGCCGAAGGCCCGAAGCGTCCAAGATGTCAGTGCTTTAACACATAACAATAATACAAGTGTCTAAATGCGAAGGTCGAGCTCCGCGTAGGACCGAAGGCCCGAAGTGTGCAGGACATCAGTGCCTTAGCACCGAAAAATAGTACAAGTGTCTAAATGCGAAGGCCGAAGGCCGAGCTCCGTGTAGGGCCGAAGGCCCGAAGCGTCCAGGATTTAAATGCTATAACACAGAACAATATTACAAGAGTATAAATGCGAAGGCGGAAGCGTCCAGGATGTCAGTGGTTAAACACAGAACTGACAGACTGGACGCTTCGGCCCTTCGGCCCTACGCGGAGCTCGGCCTTCGGCCTTCGCATTTAGACACTTGTAATATTGTTCTGTGTTAAAGCACTGACATCCTGGACGCTTCTTGCCTTCGAGAGCGCAGCCTTCGACCTTCGCATTTAGTTAGACTCTTGTACTATTGCTTTGTGTTTGAATACCGAAGTCGCACATATTTGAGTAGTATCTAAATTTTATCTGTAAAGATTATTTGGGGTCATAATGATTCACTGTATCTAGATGAACTTGAATACAGCATTTGATGGGTAATTTTAAAATAATTAATTACAGCGTCACACCTATTTAAATAATTAAATGATCAATTCATTTTGGAGTAATGAATGTAACGATTAGGTACAATTTTTTTGTAAATAACTCAGCAAAATTACGAGAATAGATATTTTATACGGGTAATACACGTTTTATAGCAAACTCGTTCGTGTTTTTCCTGTAGCCATCGCATTTAAGGGAATCTAAAAGCAATTTTTTGCGCAGCACCTTTACAGGCAGAATATTTCATTCAATACTTGAGACTCAAATGAGAAAAACGGGATATATTTGAACCACAGTCGTTACCTTTTATAGTACCTATTGTCCACAGAAGTGACCTTTTCTAAATTATGTTTTACCCATTACATCAGAAAGTACCTAACTAAGATTACTATATACTTACTAGCATTAGGAACTCGGGATTGTCAAGCAGCCGTCATACGTTATACGTGTTCTATCAAAGTAACTCGCGTCGCTGCGCCGCCATAGATGCTAATACATTATTTGAGGAGATGAGCATGTATTACTATGGTGAATGTGGTATTAAAAGAACCGTTATTGCTTTATCTTACTATTTCAGGTATATTTTGTCAGTTTGGCGCCCTTTTTTTCGCACACCGTGGCCTCAAACGAGAGCAGTGATAAAAATTCTGTAAAAACTGTCACATTTTTATTTTTTAACAGCTTATTATAATTCCACGTACTTTATTTTACTCATGTTTCATTAAAATAAAGTAAGATCTATCAAATGACATGAATTTTACCAAAATCGGTTAATGGGCTGATTAGTCATTACTAAATGAACACTGAAAATAGGGGTCATTTTTGCTCCGAATACGTCGTGTCTAGCGCAGAATCAGCACCATCTATGTCAGCGGCACGTGCTGTTCCGAGTAATGGCTACTTTCTTCTACACATCTGTATCAAAACTATGTTTATAGGTATTATAGTTTCGGAGATATAAGCCGCCGCGCCATAACACTTTTTCGTTACATCGGTTTTTGATCCGAGCCCCTCTACGGGTTTTTAAAGACGTTTACCTACGTTTCACGTCAAAACAACGAAACTGTCCTATACAATACAACCATTAGTGAAGTCTCAAGCTCTCACAAAATCTTTGGAATTAGCAAGCAACAAGAGAATGACTTCGACCTCTCTGAAATTATTGTCCATTTAGATGCCGCCTTACAAGAAAGATTGATCCAGAATTTAGATAAAGAGGATACAGAATTTCTTCGCTGGTTGGACATTGACATTGACTCGGAACCTTCAGAGTCCTTGGCTCGTCTCAAGGGCTTCAGAAGACAGACTTCAAAAGCCCTTGGACTGCAAGAAAAGAAAATTCTTGAACATTTAAGTTTTAACAAGAATCTTCTTTCACATTCGGTCTCCCATAAGAAACTAAAACAAGGAAAGGAGTCAGCTCAAGTACGCAGTCAAACGCGATTGGAAAAGATAATTCCGGAGTTGCGTTCAATATATGACTCTAGTTCTTTAGATCCCTCATTGAAGAGACCCAAATCGGGTGCTAAAATCGGGTCTTTAAAAAGATTAAAGAGACAAGCCGACTTGGAGCCTCCGCGATGGCCTGGGATGCCGACTGAAGTGCCGGGCGTGCTTCGCAATATTAATAACGGAATTGTCAAACGGAAGCTCATAGATATGATGCTGCAATCTTTGTACTCTGCGCAGGTATGACTATTGGCTAGGGGTCTATCTTACTAATACGAGTGTACATACAGGTTGATTCATAAATCGTCATCAGAAATATGCAATGTGTTTCATACTCTGTATGTACATTTGAAAGCGTCTCTGGCCCCTAGGAGGGCCAATCGTGGCCAAGTACGGTCACCTGACCCCCTACCGCCTGGCCTTCATCTTAGGTCCTTCTACTGATACATTGATGATTTCAGGAGCGTCTCTGGCCCCTAGGGCCAATCGTGGCCAAGTACGGTCACCTGACCCCCTACCGCCTGGCCTTTATCTTAAAGGTCCTTCTACTGATACGTTGATGATTTCAGGAGCGTGTCGGGCACCTAGGGCCAATCGAGGCAAAGTACGGTCATCTGGCTCCCTACCGCATGGCCTTCATCTTTTTGAAGCTGGATCAGCTGGTTCACGAGAGCCATTCTATCAAGATGTACATAGATAGTAAGGAGTAAGTTCTAATTACCCGACTACGGCAACGCAAAAGGAGGGTTATGATTTTGACCGGTATGTATGTGGGTATGTATGTATGTATGTATGTATGTATGTTCATCTGTTCCCTCATAACTTCTAAAGTACTTATTATAATTTAATAAACGATGTGTCATTCGAATCGTCTTAATCGTCCGCTGGTTATAGGCTATATGGCGTCACAAAAAAATGAACACTGCGCCCTCTAGAGGTCATAAAGTCACGAACCAAAAAACTAAAATTAAGTAATGATGATGTGTTATACATCATTGGAAAGAGCTCAATTAGCACATTTCAAATATATAAATATTGTTAGCGTTTGCACCTGGCTTTGCTTGCATGCGCCAGATAAAACATTAAATTTTCGGTTAGGTGATTCGAAATTCGAACTATGAATCTACAAGCGCTCTGGATTCTATCCGTGTGTTACGCGACTACGGCGATACAAGAAGGTTTTTGCAAAAGAAATTTGGCCGCTATACATGGTGTTTTTTTAATGTCCTGCAACATTTTATAACGTGAATAGGTATAGAAGTCCTGATCAGCCAAAATGTATGAAACAGTCAATTTTTTTACAAGATACGTACGCGTTCCAATGCCGGACGCCTTCGGCGCCCACATACTAAAAGAGTCGGGCGTCGGGCGTAGCCCGACATACGCGTTCCAAAGCCGGGCGCCTTCGGCGCCCTCATAATAAAAGAGTCGGGCGTAGCCCGACATACGCGTTCCAAAGCCGGGCGCCTTCGGCGCCCTCATACTAAAAGTGTCGGGCGTAGCCCGACGTACGCGTTCCTAAGCCGGGCGCCTTCGGCGCCCTCATACTAAAAGTGTCGGGCGTAGCCCGACGTACGCGTTCCAAAGCCGGGCGCCTTCGGCGCCCTCATACTAAAAGAGTCGGGCGGAGCCCGACGTACGCGTTGCGAAGTCGGGCGCCTTCGGCGCCCTCATACTAAAAGTGTCGGGCGTAGCCCGACGTACGCGTTCCAAAGCCGGGCGCCTTCGGCGCCCTCATACTAAATGTGTCGGGTGGAGCCCGACGTACGCGTTGCAAAGTCGGGCGCCTTCGGCGCCCTCATACTAAGAGTGTCGGGCGTAACCCGACGTACGCGTTGCAAAGCCGAGCACCTTCGGCGCCCCCTTACTAAAAGAGTCGGGCGAGCGTTCCAAAGCCGGGCGCCTTCGGCGCCCTCATACTAAAAGAGTCGGGCGGAGCCCGACGTACGCGTTCCAAAGCCGGGTGCCTTCGGCGCCCTCATACTAAAAGAGTCGGGCGGAGCCCGACGTACGCGTTCCAAAGCCGAGCTCCTTCGGCGCCCTCATAATAAATGAGTCGGGCGGAGCTCGACGTACGCGTTGCGAAGCCGGGCGCCTTCGGCGCCCACATACTAAAAGGCGATTTAAAATATATGTGCAAAATAGGCGCTTAAATCTTATTTTGGTTAAATAAGGATTTACAAAATGTGCTAAGAAAAATAAATATATCTATCTTATTTAGTGAGCTATCAAATAAAAGGGTATTTACCGCTGATCATAAAAATATATACAAATCATCCATATGACTTGTATAGGTATATTTTTATAAAGTAAATTTAGGAACTAAAGCGCCTAGGGTTTGAATAATACTAAAAGAGTCGGGCATAGCACGACATACGAGGCGCGCTGCACGTGGTCCAAAACCAAGCGTCTTCGATTGTCTCATACTTAAAGAGTCGGGCGTGGCCCGCCGTACGTGGCGCGCTGTACGCTTACCAAACTCGGGCGCCGTCGGCGTTCTCATACTCAAAGCAGCCCGACGTACGTGGCGCGATGTATGCGTTCCAAAACCGGGCGCCTTCGGCGCCCTCATACTGAAAGAGTCGGGCGTAGCTTGATGTTACGTCACACGCTGTACGCTAACCAAAGCCGGGCGCCTTCGGCGCCCTCATACTTAAAGCGTGGGTGGAAGAGATCCCTGAAAGGGATAAGTTCGCCTTTTATTGTATGTTGGCTGTATTTCAGTATCACTTTCTTGGAACCTTTATTTTTCACTAAGACTGTAAGTGTAAATGTTTGGTTTATCACCAGAAAGTAGGTACTCAGGATCACGAATTTTATTATGTAATGGCAAAAAGTCTTCCAGCTCGTATTCAACAAGTAAATCATCATGCAGACCTCAAAATTAACTATCAAAAAGGAACCTTCAGTTGTAGGTTATATTATGTATTTTTATAACAGTAGCGCCCAGTGTGCAATATGATGAACATAATCTTACGATTAAGAAAAAAAATTACTTATTTGTGCCTTTGTAAAAAAATAACAGTACAATTCAATAAAACAAACATTGAGGATAATTTTTATGTCACTCTCTAAACGAAAAAAAGCCATGATTCATTTAATAAATCGAGATTATATCTGTGCCTCCAATGTAAAAGGGTTAAACTCGAGTTTGTCCAAATTACAAATTTTGCCAGTACAAGGTTTATTACATGAAACTACATCTTTTGTGCTGACACCCACGGCCCTACGACTTCTAATTGCTGAGATATCGATTGTGCAAAAGGGTTTAAGTTTGCCAAAAATCTTAACCATTATGTTCAAAACGATTTATTTTTATATTATCTCGTTTAAAAAATTGGTACTTAAGAATCGTGTTACGAACGATAGTTAAAGTAAAGTTTAATCTTAATGAATAAACTACATTTCAAGAAACATTCGGTGTAAAGAAATCAAAATTCACTTAGATCTATTTCATCTACCGAGTCTAGTTCGTGAATGACGGTAAAACTTAAGTTTTTTATTATTCACAAACATTTTTTAAGACGTCATGATGTGTAAAGGGGTATAAATAATTTACTTTGACCGTTTTTCACCATCTAGTTTCGCTAAATTGAGTTAATGATTATGGTTAATGTTCACTTAGATTCCTTTCCATATAATTTTTTTTTGTTGGTCAATGTTGTGCAAAACGGTGGAAGTCAAATATCAAAAAGAAAGTCCTTTAGAAGAAAAGACATCTAATATAAATAAAAATAAAAAATGAGAGAGGCTGTATCAGGGACACAGCCGCTATGGCTGACGTGAAACGTGGTGTGGACCCGAAGGCCCGAAGCGTCCAGGATTTAAGTGCTTTAACATAGAACAATAGTAAAAGTGTCTAAATGCGAAGGCCGAAGGCCGAGCTCCGCGTAGGGCCGAAGGCCCGAAGCGTCCAGGATTTAAGTGCTATAACACATGACAATAGTAAAAGTGTCTAAATGCGAAGGCCGAAGGCCGAGCTCCGCGTAGGGCCGAAGGCCCAAAGCGTCCAAGATGTCAGTGCTTTAGCACAGAAAAATAGTAAAAGTGTCTAAATGCGAAGGCCGAAGGCCGAGCTCCGCGTAGGGCCGAAGGCCCGAAGCGTCCAGAATGTTAGTGCTTTAACACAGAACAATAGTACAAGTGTCTAAATGCGAAGGCCGAAGGCCGATCTCCGCGAAGGGCCGAAGGCCCGAAGCGTCCAGGATTTAAATGCTATAACACAGAACAATAGTAAAAGTGTCTAAATGCGAAGGCCGTAGGCCGAGCTCCGCGTAGGGCCGAAGGCCCGAAGCGTCCAGGATTTAAGCACTATAACACAAAACAATAGTACAAGTGTCTAAATGCGAAGGCCGAAGGCCGAGCTCCGCGTAGGGCCGAAGGCCCGAAGCGTCCAGGACATCAGTGTTTTAGCACAGAACAATAATACAAGTGTCTAAATACGAAGGCCGAAGGCCGAGCTCCGCGTAGGGCCGAAGGCCCGAAGCGTCCAGGATGTTAGTGCTTTAACACAGAACAATAGTACAAGTGTCTAAATGCGAAGGCCGAAGGCCGAGCTCCGCGTAGGGCCGAAGGCCCGAAGCGTCCAGGACATCAGTGTTTTAGCACAGAACAATAATATAAGTGTCTCAATGCGAAGGCCGAAGGCCGAGCTCCGCGTAGGGCCGAAGGCCCGAAGCGTCCTGGATTTAAGTGCTATAACACAGAACAATAGTACAAGTTTCTAAATGCGAAGGCCGAAGGCCGAGCTCCGCGTAGGGCCGAAGGCCCGAAGCGTCCAAGATGTCAGTGCTTTAGCACAGAAAAATAGTAAAAGTGTCTAAATGCGAAGGCCGAAGGCCGAGCTCCGCGTAAGGCCGAAGGCCCGAAGCGTCCAGAATGTTAGTGCTTTAACACAGAATAATAGTACAAGGGTCTAAATGCGAAGGCCGAAGGCCGAGCTCCGCGTAGGGCCGAAGGCCCGAAGCGTCCAGGATTTAAGTGCTATAACACAGAACAATAGTAAAAGTGTCTAAATGCGAAGGCTGAAGGCCGAGCTCCGCGTAGGGCCGAAGGCCCAAAGCGTCCAGGATTTAAGCACTATAACACAAAACAATAGCACAAGTGTCTAAATGCGAAGGCCGAAGGCCGAGCTCCGCGTAGGGCCGAAGGCCCGAAGCGTCCAGGATTTAAATGTCAATTATAGCTATACTATGAGTCACACATACATGTGTGTTACATGTAATAAAAGGTTATTAAATTTAGTATGATTCACCTAAACATTGTTTGTAAAAAAAATGTACGGTTTAAGTGCTAGAAACAAAGAAATACCACTTTTTATGGAAAAAGTAGATGTATATCAATTTTATAGCTAAACTAAAATCGTCAATAAAATGTTGCGTATAATATTTAAAAAACCGGGCAAGTGCAAGTCGGACTCGCGCACGAAGGGTTCCGTACCATAATGCAAAAAAAAAAAACAAAACAAAAAAGCAAAAAAAAAACGGTCACCCATCCAAGTACTGACCACTCCCGACGTTGCTTAACTTTGGTCAAAAATCACGTTTGTTGTATGGGAGCCCCATTTAAATCTTTATTTTATTCTGTTTTTAGTATTTGTTGTTATAGCGGCAACAGAAATACATCATCTGTGAAAATTTCAACTGTCTAGCTATCACGGTTCGTGAGATACAGCCTGGTGACAGACGGACGGACGGACGGACGGACAGCGAAGTCTTAGTAATAGGGTCCCGTTTTACCCTTTGGGTACGGAACCCTAAAAACCAGTTATTCAACTATATATAACAATTTAAATTTTACATTTCCGACAAAAACTGTGGAAGTTCTGGAAAAAAAACTAAAGCGCCCCAACAATTCTACCTTAATGCGCTCATATTATGCAAAGAATAGTTCTAATCATCGAGTATTAAATGAATGAACGTTACATAAAATACATGAAAACGATATTTTCGAATGGAACCATAATTAAAAAAATAATAATTTACTTGATAAGTAAGCAAAATACTGTTTCTTTAAGTACCTAATCTCCTCCTTTCAAAGTCGGTTAAAATGTGGCTTTTGTGACCTGGGCTACACAGACAAATAAATTGACACCTCATTTATCAAAATCAGTTCAGTTGTTTCATGTAAAAAATATATAATTATATATTTAAGCCTCGATTAGCCTTATACATACATACATACATACATCACTGGCTCAGTGACCCAAAGAGGATCTTGACCTCTGACACAAAAAAGCGTCACTCTGCCCTATTCTGCGCCACTTCGCGCCAGTTGGGTATTCTTATAAAAGTGGAATCTTGAGTGGTGCAAGGGTTTCAAGGCTGAGCTGAGAAGGCTGGCAGAATTTTCCCTCTGATCCTCCGAAATACAGGTCACCCCTCTGGTCTGCTAACATCTACGGCCTGAGGGTTTCAACGTTAGATGCCAAGCCACGCCAGGCCATAATAGTAAAGGTCTAATTATTGAATTTGAATTTTTTGTCCGACTACGGCAAAATTTGCTATCTATGCGTGCATATGTAGGTACCGTTTGCATGAAAGTACTGAACTGATTTTGATAAATTAGGTGTCATTTTATTTGTCTTTGTAGCCCAGGTCACAAAAGCTACATTTTAACCGACTTTGAAAGGAGGAGATTAGGTACTTAAAGAAACAGTATTTTGCTTACTTATCAAGTAAATTATTATTTTTTTAATTATGGTTCCATTCGAAAATGTCGTTTTCATGTATTTTATGTAATGTTCATTCATTTAATACTCGATAATTAGAACTATTCTTTGCATAATATGAGCGCATTAAGGTAGAATTGTTGGGGCGCTTTAGTTTTTTTTCCAGAACTTCCACAGTTTTTGTCGGAAATGTAAAATTTAAATTGTGATATATAGTTGAATGAACTGGTTTTTCAAATATTATACGCAAATTTTTTTTGACGATTTTAGTTTAGCTATAAAATTGATACATATCTACTTTTTCCATAAAAAGTGTTATTTCGTTGTTTCTAGCTCTGAAAGCGTACATTTTTTTTACAAACAATGTTTAGGTGAATCATAATACATTTAATAACCTTTCATTACATGTAACACATGTGTATGTGAGACTCGTGATATATTATGTAATTTACATTTTGCGAAATTCGGCAGTGATTATTTATATGACGTCATTATTTGTAACTGAGGAACAACAGAGATGGTCTCCCGGCAGTTTTAGAATCCAGGTCATATTGCTAATAACATACTAAAAGCTTATGCGGATTATCCTGAAAATGACCAATTTGGATTTTTTTAACTTTTATGCATTTGTATGGGCAAATATCTACATTTTGATGCATAATTTCCACATATTTGGTCCAATTTTGATTTTATTGATATCAGTGTAGGGTCAAACAGGTCACTGTGTTACGTTCTTTCCTATGGACATACACAAAGTTAAGGGCTATAAAGATTAATTTTCTTATTTAACCCTTATCCACGTAAAAAGGTCCTCCTTTTATTTACAGAACTATGATAAAATCATTACTTACATGCCCACAAGCTGTTAACTATTGCCCACAGGAGAGAAAACTAGCGTGTTCGCGCGAACTGTACATTTTTCTCCCCTGTGGGCAATAGTTAACAGCTTGTGGGCATGTAAGTAATGATTTTATCATAGTTCTGTAAATAAAAGGTGGACCTTTTTACGTGGGTTAGGGTTAAATAAGAAAATTAACCTTTATAGCCCTTAACTTTGTGTATGTCCACAGGAAAGAACGTAACACAGTGATCTGTTTGACCCTGTATGGCTTGAGACGTCATATTTAATGTTGTAGTACATTGCTTTATCGTCCGACTTTTGGTTTGGTTGTAAAACCCAAATAATCGAATATTTTTTTACGTAATTTTTATTTATTTGTAAATTTCTCTTAAACTGTTGCATATTTTGGTACACTTTGTATAAATAAAATAAAGTTTATTTAATTGGCAATTAATAATAATGTGCAATGCATAGTTTGGGTGCAGTATGCAACATTCGCAACGAAGCGGGAGTCATTTTGATGACGTCATTCCGCTGAAGTAGATGGCCGGCGCCGCCGTCTCCCGGCAGTTTTGGAGACCCAATGCCATGCTCAACAACATACTAAAAGTTGGTAGCGGTTTCCGGCTCTGAACTATCTCTGCGACCGTTTCCCATAAGGCATGGCACTACTTGGCAGTGAGCAGGGCCATAGAGAGGGAAGGGGGTTGATTGAAGGGGAGAGGGCTCATATTACGGGCCTAAATGTCGCCAAGCTCACCATAGTTGTTAACCTATCGAATGAGATGATGCCTTTACTGAGATTGGTCAACGATATGTAATCATACGACATACCTATATGAGGCCTGGACGTTAGTGAGATGACGATTCACTCATTGCTGGTGTCCTACTTTATTACCTACATATAAAATTAGTTTCACCTGATTATCCACCTGGTTTCCTGAACTTCGTAGTCGCCTCCAAACCTCCCCTTATAGCGACCCCATTCCTCACACTAGTTTACCGTAAGTTCATATTAGCCATCAACAATTCCCTCGGATCACTGTTCACTCTGATTACTGATATACGTTGTTCACAATTTGCAAGAGACACATCATTAATCTAATAACACCATAAGAAACTCGTTGAATTGATCCAAACGCAAAATTCTCTTCCTCCGTAGATTTGTTTGCACATGACCTCGTCTTATCCCTGTCGTTCGGCGTCTACCCTCTTATCTCCCCAAAAAATCACAATAACCTAGAAGCGGTTATTTTAACTTAAACGTGACTGCGAGCGCCATCTACCCCATGACGCTGGCAACTATTAGCCGATTCGCGATATGTTCGCGACACTAAAAGGGGAAGCAAATACCTGTAACTTGTATAATCTTACGAATCATAATTAAAAATGTATGTTGGTTCGTAATTGCGTTGTTTTAAGGTTTTATGAGGTTTGAGGATTATGTATCCAATGTTTATATTGTTTATTAGCCATTAATTGTGATTAGCGGAACTGTTAATAATTGGAATATATTAAATAAAATTGTTGGATTTTGGTTTACTATGCTAGTAGCAGGTAGGTATTTGTAGCATAAATAACTATGTGTATGAATCGATATTACTTTGGAAAGTATTGCATGGCAATAGAATTTTTGGTGCTTGTCTTTTGTAAGATATTTTTTTGTTTCTTTTTTATTGAGATATTTTCATATATTATTTGTTTATTGCTTGCTTGTTTTTATTAATGCTTGTGTTTTTACTCAGATATTAACTCGGTATCAACATCTAATAAAGATTACAATACATCAAATAGCACAAATGTATTTAAAAACAACGAAACTGTCCTATACAATACAACCATTAGTGAAGTCTCAAGCTCTCACAAAATCTTTGGAATTAGCAAGCAACAAGAGAATGACTTCGACCTCTCTGAAATTATTGTCCATTTAGATGCCGCCTTACAAGAAAGATTGATCCAGAATTTAGATAAAGAGGATACAGAATTTCTTCGCTGGTTGGACATTGACATTGACTCGGAACCTTCAGAGTCCTTGGCTCGTCTCAAGGGCTTCAGAAGACAGACTTCAAAAGCCCTTGGACTGCAAGAAAAGAAAATTCTTGAACATTTAAGTTTTAACAAGAATCTTCTTTCACATTCGGTCTCCCATAAGAAACTAAAACAAGGAAAGGAGTCAGCTCAAGTACGCAGTCAAACGCGATTGGAAAAGATAATTCCGGAGTTGCGTTCAATATATGACTCTAGTTCTTTAGATCCCTCATTGAAGAGACCCAAATCGGGTGCTAAAATCGGGTCTTTAAAAAGATTAAAGAGACAAGCCGACTTGGAGCCTCCGCGATGGCCTGGGATGCCGACTGAAGTGCCGGGCGTGCTTCGCAATATTAATAACGGAATTGTCAAACGGAAGCTCATAGATATGATGCTGCAATCTTTGTACTCTGCGCAGGTATGACTATTGGCTAGGGGTCTATCTTACTAATACGAGTGTACATACAGGTTGATTCATAAATCGTCATCAGAAATATGCAATGTGTTTCATACTCTGTATGTACATTTGAAAGCGTCTCTGGCCCCTAGGAGGGCCAATCGTGGCCAAGTACGGTCACCTGACCCCCTACCGCCTGGCCTTCATCTTAGGTCCTTCTACTGATACATTGATGATTTCAGGAGCGTCTCTGGCCCCTAGGGCCAATCGTGGCCAAGTACGGTCACCTGACCCCCTACCGCCTGGCCTTTATCTTAAAGGTCCTTCTACTGATACGTTGATGATTTCAGGAGCGTGTCGGGCACCTAGGGCCAATCGAGGCAAAGTACGGTCATCTGGCTCCCTACCGCATGGCCTTCATCTTTTTGAAGCTGGATCAGCTGGTTCACGAGAGCCATTCTATCAAGATGTACATAGATAGTAAGGAGTAAGTTCTAATTACCCGACTACGGCAACGCAAAAGGAGGGTTATGATTTTGACCGGTATGTATGTGGGTATGTATGTATGTATGTATGTATGTATGTATGTTCATCTGTTCCCTCATAACTTCTAAAGTACTTATTATAATTTAATAAACGATGTGTCATTCGAATCGTCTTAATCGTCCGCTGGTTATAGGCTATATGGCGTCACAAAAAAATGAACACTGCGCCCTCTAGAGGTCATAAAGTCACGAACCAAAAAACTAAAATTAAGTAATGATGATGTGTTATACATCATTGGAAAGAGCTCAATTAGCACATTTCAAATATATAAATATTGTTAGCGTTTGCACCTGGCTTTGCTTGCATGCGCCAGATAAAACATTAAATTTTCGGTTAGGTGATTCTAAATTCGAACTATGAATCTACAAGCGCTCTGGATTCTATCCGTGTGTTACGCGACTACGGCGATACAAGAAGGTTTTTGCAAAAGAAATTTGGCCGCTATACATGGTGTTTTTTTAATGTCCTGCAACATTTTATAACGTGAATAGGTATAGAAGTCCTGATCAGCCAAAATGTATGAAACAGTCAATTTTTTTACAAGATACGTACGCGTTCCAATGCCGGACGCCTTCGGCGCCCACATACTAAAAGAGTCGGGCGTCGGGCGTAGCCCGACATACGCGTTCCAAAGCCGGGCGCCTTCGGCGCCCTCATAATAAAAGAGTCGGGCGTAGCCCGACATACGCGTTCCAAAGCCGGGCGCCTTCGGCGCCCTCATACTAAAAGTGTCGGGCGTAGCCCGACGTACGCGTTCCTAAGCCGGGCGCCTTCGGCGCCCTCATACTAAAAGTGTCGGGCGTAGCCCGACGTACGCGTTCCAAAGCCGGGCGCCTTCGGCGCCCTCATACTAAAAGAGTCGGGCGGAGCCCGACGTACGCGTTGCGAAGTCGGGCGCCTTCGGCGCCCTCATACTAAAAGTGTCGGGCGTAGCCCGACGTACGCGTTCCAAAGCCGGGCGCCTTCGGCGCCCTCATACTAAATGTGTCGGGTGGAGCCCGACGTACGCGTTGCAAAGTCGGGCGCCTTCGGCGCCCTCATACTAAGAGTGTCGGGCGTAACCCGACGTACGCGTTGCAAAGCCGAGCACCTTCGGCGCCCCCTTACTAAAAGAGTCGGGCGAGCGTTCCAAAGCCGGGCGCCTTCGGCGCCCTCATACTAAAAGAGTCGGGCGGAGCCCGACGTACGCGTTCCAAAGCCGGGTGCCTTCGGCGCCCTCATACTAAAAGAGTCGGGCGGAGCCCGACGTACGCGTTCCAAAGCCGAGCTCCTTCGGCGCCCTCATAATAAATGAGTCGGGCGGAGCTCGACGTACGCGTTGCGAAGCCGGGCGCCTTCGGCGCCCACATACTAAAAGTGTCGGGCGTAGCCCGACGTACGCGTTCCAAAGCCGGGCGCCTTCGGCGCCCACATACTAAAAGGGTCGGGCGTAGCCCGACGTACGCGTTCCAAAGCCGGGCGCCTTCGGCGCCCACATACTAAAAGGGTCGGGCGTAGCCCGACATACGCGTTCCAAAGCCGGGCGCCTTCGGCGCCCACATACTAAAAAGTCGGGCGTAGCCCGACATACGCGTTCCAAAGCCGGGCGCCTTCAGCGCCCTCATACTAAAAGAGTCGGGCGTAGCCCGACATACGCATTCCAAAGACGGGCGCCTTCGGCGCCCTCATACTAAAAGTGTCGAGCGTAACCCGACGTACGCGTTCCAAAGCCGGGCGCCTTCGGCGCCCTCATATTAAATGAATCGGGCGTAGCCCGACGTACGCGTTCCAAAGACGGCCGCCATCGGCGCCCTCATAGGCACTAAAGGAGTCGGGCGTAGCCCGATATAGGCGGCGCGCTCTGCGTACATTTCTGTACTGAGGACGCCCTCGCAAAAGTAATATAAAGTGACTTCAAAATGTTAGTAACGAAATCATGACCCCAAAATTAATTAAATAAAAAATAAGTTCAAAAACTAAAACCCGACTACTGCAAATCGCGCTCTAAAAAGTATGAAACAAGATAGAATTCTTATCTAAAATTATCAAGCAGGAAATATTATAAATGTTACCATTTTTAGTGTTCCGTACAAAACTTTGTTTACGGAACACTTATGGGATCACTTCGGTCTTGAAAATCAGTTAAATACGTTTTTCTCAGAGACCGTTTGACATAGATACCTAAAATTTGGAACAGTTATAGCAATTACCACCACTCATATTGTAAATAAGTCAAAACTGCTTATTTCTTATTAAAGGGGGAAATTTAGGGGGTTGAGAGGGGTAGGCTGAAACTTTTTTCATTTGTAAGAATCGTGTGGGGTACCATTAGAAAGCTTGCAAAAAATTGAGTCGATGGACTGATTTTGACTTCATTTTAGACTGCAATAGTTTCGTCAAAAAATGCATTTAAAGTTGCAAGTTTTCATACAAAAATTTTCACCTCTGTCCTGGCGATTTTCGCGAAAACTATAGCTAACAGGCAGCTGACCAGTCAATACCCAACTTAAAGAAGCATGGAGACGGCGGGAAAATTATCAGCTTAACTTTATCTTTATTAGTTTTTCAACTGCAGCTTGACCTTTGGTTGCTTAGGGCTAGCTAACTGATGCTTACACTGGTCAATTCATATTAGGCAGTAATTTTTACGAGAAACATCCTTAGTTAAAACTTTGGCATTGAAATTTATGACTTATGTCTTTGACACAAAGTTTAATTCTGCTTGCTTATTTTTGTGGGATATTTAATTTTATCTCAATAGCCTACTATAAGTATGAGAGAGATCTACAAAATACGACCTTATTATATTGCAAATAAGTTTCAATTTCGAACGGGCTTTCCAACCAATGGACTAGGCATCTCAAAAATCTGAAAAATTCAAATTAAGAATTCCGTTCTTGACTGTCGTTGTGTTTTTTTTTCCACAATAGGACACATAGAGTTAGTAAGGCGTATAGAGATAATAAAGTCATCTAATATTTATGAACAGCTTTGGCCTCATGTATAGATTTTATTGAGAGTATCTGATTCGTCGAAACAATATACACAATATTCCTTTTCATTAAGTACCATTACATTTCTGTATTAATTGTATAATTATAATATCAATTAATTATATTCAGTACTTAAACTACGTAACGTACGTACGTTTATTTATTGTAAACTACGTGTATGTGAGGTGTGCAATAAAGAGTATTGTATTGTATTGTATTGTACTTATGTATATTTTTGAACGGATCGGTGAGCAACAAGATTCAGGGCTATAACCGCGAAAATAGAAGTTCAAAAATTGCGAGCATTTTTCTCTGTCACTCTAATTACGCCCTCATTGGAGTAAAAGAGAAAGATCCCCGCAAATTGTGAATTTCGTTTGTCGCGGTAGCCCCTCAGTCCTGTTACGAGAAAATAATTTTGGAAGACATTAATAGTATATGACAGTTAAATATCACAGTTTTTAGAAACAAAGGTAAAATTGACGAAATATTTAAAGTAAGCCGATCTTGTTTTTTAGCGGTTCTAAATAATATTAAAGTCTATATATATGGCATAGAACTAGAAACAAAATCAAATAAAAAAAAATAATGAGTTCTAAATTCAAATTGAAGGAGTATAGGTACATTTAAGGTATTATAGGCCAAGAGCGCACCACGATTTTAATTTTTGCGACGCGATTTTAGAATCGCGCTGTAATATATCGCAGAAAATTCATTGCGCGCACTGCGATGAAAAAGTCGACGATTTGTTCATTCTCAACATGGATTTACGTACCAGTCGCTTGTCATGAAACGTGTCTTTAATATGCGATTGCTGTATGACTTTGAGCATTTATAACACAAAAGTGATCCCCGTCTCTTTCCACAATTAAATGGTCAACATCTAGCGTCTCATTTTGAGACTCCATTGGAGATGCAGGTGCCGAGATGTTGGGGTTTGGAGAGCGAAATGCCGACTGAGGTCCGGCCGGGGTGCGATTTTATTATCATAGTGCGCGCGGGGCCATACAACTCCGCATGCTGCAATTCACTTTGTGACAATCGCGCCGCGAACAATCGCGGAAAAATGTGACAAATCACAATTTTAAAATCGCTGCGATTTTTTTGTCGCAAATGTCGCGCACTAACATATAAACACATACGTTGCATTTCTGCAATAAAATTATCGCAAGACAAAAATCGTGGTGCGCGCTTGGCCTTAATCTAAATTATTATAATATTTATAATACATCAAGCATTCGCGAGATGCTCGACTTCGGTATTCAAACACAAAGCAATAGTACTTGTACTATCTAACTAAATGCAAAGGCCGAAGGAGCGATTCGAAGATCCGAAGCGTCCGACAGACGCGCGCCTCCCGTAACTTTTCCAAGTATTTTTAAGTACAAGTGTCTAAGTCGCAAGATCCAAAGGCTGAAGTCGCATTGGGCCGAAAGCCCGAAGCATCCAGGAGGTCAGTTCTAAACACAGGTAATTAATACAAGTGTCTAAATGCGAAGGCCGGAGGCCGAGCTCCGCGTAGGGCCGAAGGCCCGAAGCCTGCAAGATGTCAGTGGTTAAACACAGAACTGACTTCGGGCCTTCGGCCCTACGCGGAGCTCGGCCTTCGGCCTTCGCATTTAGATACTTATACTATTGTTCTGTGTTTAAGTACTAACATCCTGGACGCTTCGGGCCTTCGGCCCTACGCGGAGCTCGGCCTTCGGCTTTCGCATTTAGACACTTGTACTATTGTTCTGTATTAAAGCACTGACGTCCTGGACGCTTCGGGCCTTCGGGCTACGCGGAGGTCGGCCTTTGGCCTTCACATTTAGACACTTGTACTATTGCTCTGTGCTAAAGCGATGACATTTTGCTAAAGCTCGGCCTTCGGCCTTCGCACTTAGACACTTTGTACTATTGTTCTGTGTGTGTAGTTGAATACGGTATCCTAAAAACAGGCAAACAACCTCTGTAAAATGTAACGATGCGAGCGGTACGGCTACCATCAGTTTGGTATTGACATAAACGCTACCGTGGGCGTGAACGTAATTTACTTTCTATGCATCTCGCTCGTACTGACATATTAGTGCGAAAGAGATATACCTATAGGAAGTAAATTACGTTCACGATATCGTTTATGTCAATGCCAAACTGATGGTAGCCGTACGGAGCACTAAATGCCTCGAGCTATCTCGGGCTTGGCCAAATTATTTTTATATAAATTACAACGTAATATAATTTACTGATTTTTTTATATATTTACAGAGATTCAGAGGATAGCCGTGGTCGTATGCCACATTACTTTTAAGTTTATAATCGCGGCATACGACCACGGCGATCCTCTGAATTTCTGTAAATATATAAAAAAATCAGTAAATTATATTACGTTGTAATTTATATAAAAAAAATGGTAACATTTATAATATTTCCTGCTTGATAATTTTAGATAAGAATTCTATCTTGTTTCATACTTTTTAGAGCGCGATTTGCAGTAGTCGGGTTTTAGTTTTTGAACTTATTTTTTATTTTTCTTTTGCGGAGCTTATGACTCCGCAGCAAGCTCGGCCGAATCTCACCTTCTCATGCAAACCGAATTTCGTTCTCATTCTAAAACTACGTGTTGGATTGCAATGAAATTTTGCACATATATTTTGTCATTTTTGTAATTTTTCTCACTGGTGGTTGATCATACCGTGAGTCTGTGCGCGCACTGCTAGGTTCCGGCAGAATACCAGCGCTGTGGCAGCAATGCTGCAGCACATGCTGAGCCGGCGCCTTTTCGCGACGTGACAAAAAAAATCCTAGTATGTAGTTAGTAATTACTTTAGTATAGTACTTAGACAAAAGTTTTAGTTTTATTCTTATCATAAGTTCAATTTTTTTTTGTCACGATAATGTTTTGGAATAAAGTTTTTATCTATCTATCTATATACGTAGTATAAATTTTGTCAAATGATTTTTACGCTAATACCCTTTAAGACCGTAATCTTTTAAACAAGTAAAAGCATTGTTTCTTTTGTGTGACAGTTGCCTAAGAGGTACTTTGGTGTATTCTCATGTGTCCCCGCCTTACGTGACGGCCGCCATACATGTGGCGGGGAAAAATGGGAATGATTTATTTGCATGGGAATACACCATTTTACTGACGCTTTAATTATACAGCTGTTAAGAAGCAAAAGACGTATTTTGACGTGAAACGTCTTTAAAAAGCCGTAGTAGAGGTGCCGGACCAAAAACCAAGTGTAACGAAAAGTGTTATGGCGCGGCGGCTTATATCTCATAAACTATAATACCTACAAACATAGTTTTGATATAGATATATAGTAGAAAGTAGCCATTACTCGGAACAGTACGTGCCGCTGACATAAATGGCGCTGATTCTGCGCTAGACACGACGTATTCGGAGCTAAAATGACCCCTATTTTCAGTGTTCATTTAGTAATGACTCATCAGCCCATTAACCGATTTCGGTAAAATTGGTGCCATTTGATAGAACTTATTTTATTTTAATGAAATATGAGTAAAATAAAGTACGTGGAATTATAATAAGCTGCTAAAACATAAAAATGTGACAGTTATTACAGAATTTTTATCACTGCTCTTGTTTGAGGCCACCGTGTGCGAAAAATAGGGCGCAAAACTGACAAAATATACCTGAAATAGTAAGATAAAGCAATAACGGTTCTTTTAATACTACATTCACCATAGTAATACATGCTCATCTCCTCAAATAATGCATTAGCATCTAAGGCGGCGCGGCGGCGCGGCGGCGCGAGTTACTTTGATAGAACACATAATATAACGTATGACGGCTGCTTGACAATCCCGAGTTCCTAATGCTAGTAAGTATATAGTAATCTTAGTTAGGTACTTTCTGATGTAATGGGTAAAACATAATTTAGAAATGGTCACTTCTGTGGACAATAGGTACTATAAAAGGTAACGACTGTGGTTCATATATATCCCGTTTTTCTCATTTGAGTCTCAAGTATTGAATGAAATATTCTGCCTGTAAAGGTGCTGCGTAAAAAAATGCTTTTAGATTCCCTTAAATGCGATGGCTACAGGAAAGACACGAACGAGTTTGCTATAAAACGTGTATTACCCGTATAAAATATTTATTCTCGTAATTTTGGTGTGTTATTTACACAAAAAATTGTACCTAATCGTTACATTCATTACTCCAAAATGAATTGATCATTTAATTATTTAAATAGGTGTGACGCTGTAATTAATTATTTTTAAATTACCCATCAAATGCCGCATTCAAGTTAGATAAAGTGAATCATTATGACCCCAAATATTCTTTACAGATAAAATTTAGATATTATCCAAAATTATTATAATACATCACGCATTCGCGAGATGTGCGAATTCGGTATTCAAACACAAAGCAATAGTACAAGAGTCTAATTAAATGCGAAGGTCGAAGGCTGCGCTCTACGTAAGGCCGAAGGCAAGAAGTGTCCAGGATGTCAGTGCTTTAACACAGAACAATATTACAAGTGTCTAAACGCGAAGGCCGAAGGCCGAGCTCCGCGTAGGGCCGAAGGCCCGAAGCGTCCAGTCTGTCAGTTCTGTGTTTAACCACTGACATCCTGGACGCTTCGGCCTTCGCATTTAGACACTTGTACTATTGTTCTGTGTTATAGCACTTAAATCCTGGACGCTTCGGGCCTTCGGCCCTACGTGGAGCTCGGCCTTCGGCCTTCGCATTTAGACACTTGTACTATTTTTCTGTGCTAAAGCACTGATGTCCTGCACGCTTCGGGCCTTCGGTCCTACGCGGAGCTCGGCCTTCGCATTTAGACACTTGTACTACTGTCCTATGTTAAAGCACTTAAATCCTGGACGCTTCGGGCCTTCGGCCCTACGCGGAGCTCGGCCTTCGGCCTTCGCATTTAGACACTTGTACTATTGTTCTGTGTTAAAGCACTAACATCCTGGACGCTTCGGGCCTTCGGCCCTACGCGGAGCTCGGCCTTCGG
Source organism: Cydia fagiglandana (assembly GCF_963556715.1). NCBI lineage: Eukaryota > Metazoa > Arthropoda > Insecta > Lepidoptera > Tortricidae > Cydia > Cydia fagiglandana. The sequence continues at coordinate 3,694,959 of NC_085959.1, forward strand.
CCTTCGCATTTAGACACTTGTATTATTGTTCTGTGCTAAAACACTGATGTCCTGGACGCTTCGGGCCTTCGGCCCTACGCGGAGCTCGGCCTTCGGCCTTCGCATTTAGACACTTGTGCTATTGTTTTGTGTTATAGTGCTTAAATCCTGGACGCTTCGGGCCTTCGGTCCTACGCGGAGCTCGGCCTTCGGCCTTCGCATTTAGACACTTTTACTATTGTTCTGTGTTATAGCACTTAAATCCTGGACGCTTCGGGCCTTCGGCCCTACGCGGAGCTCGGCCTTCGGTCTTCGCATTTAGACCCTTGTACTATTATTCTGTGTTAAAGCACTAACATTCTGGACGCTTCGGGCCTTCGGCCTTACGCGGAGCTCGGCCTTCGGCCTTCGCATTTAGACACTTTTACTATTTTTCTGTGCTAAAGCACTGACATCTTGGACGCTTCGGGCCTTCGGCCCTACGCGGAGCTCGGCCTTCGGCCTTCGCATTTAGACACTTGTACTATTGTTCTGTGTTATAGCACTTAAATCCTGGACGCTTCGGGCCTTCGGCCCTACGCGGAGCTCGGCCTTCGGCCTTCGCATTTAGACACTTGTATTATTGTTCTGTGCTAAAACACTGATGTCCTGGACGCTTCGGGCCTTCGGCCCTACGCGGAGCTCGGCCTTCGCATTTAGACACTTGTACTATTGTTCTGTGTTAAAGCACTAACATCCTGGACGCTTCGGGCCTTCGGCCCTACGCGGAGCTCGGCCTTCGGCCTTCGCATTTAGACACTTGTATTATTGTTCTGTGCTAAAACACTGATGTCCTGGACGCTTCGGGCCTTCGGCCCTACGCGGAGCTCGGCCTTCGGCCTTCGCATTTAGACACTTGTACTATTGTTCTGTGTTAAAGCACTAACGTTCTGGGCGCTTCGGGCCTTTGGCCCTACGCGGAGCTCGGCCTTCGGCCTTCGCATTTAGACACTTTTACTATTTTTCTGTGCTAAAGCACTGATATCTTGGACGCTTCGGGCCTTCGGCCCTACGCGGAGCTCGGCCTTCGGCCTTCGCATTTAGACACTTGTATTATTGTTCTGTGCTAAAACACTGATGTCCTGGACGCTTCGGGCCTTCGGCCCTACGCGGAGCTCGGCCTTCGCATTTAGACACTTGTACTATTGTTCTGTGTTAAAGCACTAACATCCTGGACGCTTCGGGCCTTCGGCCCTACGCGGAGCTCGGCCTTCGGCCTTCGCATTTAGACACTTGTATTATTGTTCTGTGCTAAAACACTGATGTCCTGGACGCTTCGGGCCTTCGGCCCTACGCGGAGCTCGGCCTTCGGCCTTCGCATTTAGACACTTGTACTATTGTTCTGTGTTAAAGCACTAACGTTCTGGGCGCTTCGGGCCTTTGGCCCTACGCGGAGCTCGGCCTTCGGCCTTCGCATTTAGACACTTTTACTATTTTTCTGTGCTAAAGCACTGATATCTTGGACGCTTCGGGCCTTCGGCCCTACGCGGAGCTCGGCCTTCGGCCTTCGCATTTAGACACTTTTACTATTGTTATGTGTTATAGCACTTAAATCCTGGACGCTTCGGGCCTTCGGCCCTACGCGGAGCTCGGCCTTCGGCCTTCGCATTTAGACACTTTTACTATTGTTCTATGTTAAAGCACTTAAATTCTGGACGCTTCGGGCCTTCGGGTCCACACCACGTTTCACGTCAGCCATAGCGGCTGTGTCCCTGATACAGCCTCTCTCATTTTTTTAGAGATTCAAAGGGATTACGTCATTAGAAAAGTAGACTCATCTCATAGCAATACCTCTTAACTCAAGGGAATTGCCTGAATAAACGTGACAATAGTCTGTTTGAGATCCTGAAAACGGTAAAAATTTAAGATACTACTCCTAAAAATACGTGTGATACCTCATTCTATTCGTCATGATGTCTAGAAAAATGTGTTCGAAGCGTGTATTAGCACACAAAAAATATCAAAAGTTATAAACGGTAAAAATTAAAGATACTATTTAATATTTACCGTTTTCAGGATCTCAAAACAGACTACAAGCGATCGACGGCCCACAAGTGGCGCCAGTTTCCTTCCGGACTTCCAAGAAAATGTAACAATGTTTAAACTGACTGTGTATTATAATGTAATTACAGGAATCTGGTGATGACGGAACGCCTGCAGTTGTACTCACATATCTTGCGGAGGAATATAGACGTCACTTACCTGGTAAGGATGACTCACGTTAGACTTCTTACTTACTTTTCTATGACATGATAGGCGATCACGTGATGCTTTCCATAGAAATCGATGCGCCAGAAGCATACCCATACGTCTTCGACAACATACCCATAACAATGTAGGTACACATTTGTGACGTCCCATGGGACCATGGCCATGGCCATGGGCCATAAGGTACCTTTGACCATGGTCAAAGGTATATACCTATTCCAATGACCATGGTCAAAGGTACCTTATGGTGGGTATGGAGTTATGCATATCCCAGTAATCTACAATAAATAAGCTATCGATAGCTCCTAAGTTGTATAGTTACAGAGATATTATGTTTTGAAGATAAAGGTGACAGTCAATTTCCAACGACAGCTGCATTACTGTTCATTTTACTATGGAAATTGACAATGACAGCGACGCGTTCAGGTCGGTCTTAGGCGTCGCGTGGAATCGCGCCTTCCCAATTAAGATAGCGCATGTACCTCCGGACCTTCGGCTTTACGCGGAGTTCGGTCTACAGGCATCGCATTAGACACTTGTAATATTGCATTGTTCTGTGTTTAAATACTAAAGGTACGCCTCTCTCGGACGCTTCGGGCATTCAGCCCTACGCGAGGTTCACGGCCTTAGGCCTTCGCATTTAGGTACTTGTATTATTGTCTATTGCAGTAAAACAATTTTATTTTTGCAGATCACGTATAATTTTACACACTTATCAAAAAAAAAGTTACACCCTGTATACAATTTTATTTTTACAAATTCTACTAAAAACACTATTTTGTTCGATTTAAACTATTGTCTGCGTTCCGCATAGGTGGTAAACATGAAAGGTTAAAAAAAGGAATACGGTTGAGAATTTAGCTGAAAGGAAAAAAATGTATTAATGTGGCGAATATAATGGACGATGATGGTTGGCGAGTTGGCGAATGATACCTAAATTTTGAACCGCTTGTTTATACCGCCCGTCAAGCGAGGCTTTTTGAATTTTGAGGAATTGTTGGAAGAAGAAGAAGAGGTATGCGGATCACAGATATTAATTAACAAATGGCGAAACAAAAATATGGCACAAAAATACTAAACAAATAATTAGGTGGTTATAAAAATTAGAATTGGAAAAAACTAACGCTAAAATTTACAAATATCCGTCTTGAAGTACAGGGGGAAATTACATATATAGGCTGATAAACACATTACCCTCCTTTGCGTCGCGCAGTCGGGTAAAAAAGGTAAAAGGGACAAGTGTGGGGGCACACGCAAGGCTGCGGTAGCCGGTAGGAAACTTTACTTGTTCAGCAGAGATGGCGCACGAGATGGTGAGCCTGAAGCAGGCCGACGAGGTAAGCCACTCGCTTCCTGGCGAGCGCGTATGGCAGAGCGGGCGATAACGATGAGGTTCCTTCACTCCACCAGTGCTTAGCGCTGACCTACGCACGGCCTTGGTGACCAGCAGTTTACGGGGAGCCTCTCCTTTCCGGACGCCGATTCATGCACGGCTTAGGTAGCCAGCTGTCTACGAGGAGCCTTTCCTCTCGTCGATTAACGCACACTTTCAACACCTCGAATTAATAATCAAACTGGTTAAACGTTGCAAAAAATTTAGTTTAAAGAAACAGCCCGGATCGCCAACGACTTTTTGACACCGAATCCACAAACCATCTGCCAAAAAACACATTCAAAGTTTTCTTTTTCGAACATTCCATCAAAATTTGAATTCAAAATAATCGCTAATATGCATTTTATTTTTTTACAAACGGCCAGCAGCGTTTCGCTACACTATATGGTATGTTGTTGTTGTTTGAATACTAAAGACGCGCCTTTCTCGGATGATTCGGGCCATTGGCTTATTTATTGCTATAAAAGGGGAGATATTAGTTAGGGGAAATTGCAGTAAGTGAGTTCCACCTGTCAGACGATTCTGGCCTTCGACCCTACCCCAGCTCGGACTTTGGCCTGCGCATCTAGACACTTGTTCTATTGGTCTGTGTTTGAACACAACACTCTCGCAGCTCAGCCTTTGCTGGCCTTCAAAATTAAGATATTACTTAGGGGAAAGTTGCGAAAAGCGCGCGCTTTGGCCCTTGGACCATACGCGGAGCTCACATTTCGGCTTTTGAATTTAGACAAACGTCTACTACTACTAGTTAGGTTAGGAAATTATAAAGGAAGGTTCTAAGCATTCTAGAAGGAAGGAAAAGACATGTATAAACATTAGTCACATAGATACTTCTTACAATAGGGAATATTACGCGAAACTCTGTGTAGGGGGCGCCACTACTACAATCCATCACAATCTCGGGCTCTACCGCGAAATATCGCTATCACTCTTGCATATTCGGCAGAACATTGCAGTATCCCTATTATAAAAATTAGTTTAGTAGGGGAGAGCGGGGTTAAACGTGCCGATTGTTATAAAATACAAATTAGATCTATGAAAACAGTGTGAATAAGGTATGTGTGTTACGCTATATTAATTAATGATTATTTGCGTTTCTGAGTAGCGATACTATTTTGTGCATCGTTAAACAGTTTTTTTACCAGAACTTTTTTTATGAGATAGGTCGGAACGGAACAACTAACCCCGCTATGGGGCGGGTTGTTCCGTTGCTAAAATTTATAACTTATCCGTCAAATATTTAAATCTCAGTTCACACACGCTTAAAGAGTATTTTGCAGTTCGTCGAAATATATGGTAATTTGTTGTGTACTATCAACAGATAGTAAAAAAAATCCAAAGCTAAAATGTGATTATCCGTGGGGTTCGTTGTGCCCTCGTTTTTGATTTATTTTCCATAACTACTATTCTACTATAATGGAAGCATCGAAAACGGCTCCTGCAACCGCATAGTGGACTGACTTTTCGCGACAAACATCATACGAATCGCTCCATGGTTTACTTGCGTTCCTATTCTCATCGGATCAACTTACCTCCGGCAAGTTTGACCCCACTCTCCCCTACCTACTAAAGTTAAGAAGAAATAAATGATCGAAGTTGGTAGGTACCTGCCTACGCACGTGTTAAAACAAAACCAATTTTTTTCGCAGGCCTGTTAAGACTTTTAAGTAGGTTTAGTAGGCAAGGATAATTTCATTCACAAGAAATATAAGAATCCAATTAGCCAGAAATTATTCGAAGTCCATGTTCACATTTTTAGATTTCAATAGCGCGATTTAGAACATGTTTGTGAATGAATGAATGAAATGTATTTATTTGCCAGAATATGGTACATTGATGTGATCTTAAATTAGAATGAATGCAAGTTCCATCATATTCTACCGTGAAGTCGGTGTACAAATATTTTCACTTATATCTATTTCTTACATCTATATCTTTGGTTTACACAATATATTAAAACTAGCTGTGCCCGCGGCTCCGCCCGCGTGGAATTCGGTTTGTGTCAGTAAGCTGCTAAATATAAAAAAAAATTGTAAATTACAATACATTACGCTGTATTTTTTTATTCAAAAAATTATAACATTTATAATTTCCTGCATGGTAATTTCTTAAAATAATCTCATTGTTTCATACTTTTTAGAGCGCGATTAGTCCGACTACGCCCGACTCTTTTAGTATGAGAAAGTCTAAGTCGCCTAGCTTTGGACCGCGTGCAGTGCGCCACATACGTCGGGCAATTCCCGACTCTTTTAGTATGAGGGCGCCGAAGGAGCCCGGCTTTGGAACGCATTTAGCGCGCCACGTGCGTCGGGCTTAGCCCGATGCTTTGAGTATGAGGGTGCCTTCGGCTCCCAACTTTGGCAAGCGTACAGCGTGTCACGTACGTCGGGTTACGCCCGACGCTTTGAGTATGAGGGAGGCGCCCGGCTTTGGAACGCGTACAGCGTATCACGTACGTCGGTCTAGGCCCGACACTTTTAGTATGAGGGCGCCGAAGGCGCCCGGCTTTGGAACGCGTACGTTACGCCCGACGCTCTTAGTATGAGGGCGCCGGAGGTGTAACGTACGCCGGAGGTGGAATGCGTACAGCGTGTCACGTACGTCGGGCTACTCCCGACGCTCTGAGTATGAGGGCGCCGAAGGCGCCCGGCTTTGGAACGCGTACAGCGCGACACGTACGTCGGGTTAAGTCCGAAGCAGTGCCGGATTAAGATATTTTGATGACGCGTAGCCCGACGCTTTGAGTATGAGGATGCCTTCGGCGCCCAACTTTGGCAAGCGTACAGCGTGTCACGTACGTCGGTCTACGCCCGACTCTTTTGGTATGAGGGCGCCGAAGACGCCCAGCTTTGAAACGCGTACGTTACGCCCGACGCTCTTAGTATGAGGGCGCCGGAGGCGCCCGGCTTTGGAATGCGTACAGCGTGTCACGTACGTCGGTCTACGCCCGACACTTTTAGTATGAGGGTGCCGTAGGCGCCCGGCTTTGGAACGCGTACAGCGCGCCACGTACGTCGGGCTACTCCCGACGCTCTGAGTATGAGGGCGCCGAAGGCGCCCGGCTTTGGAACGCGTACAGCGCGACACGTACGTCGGGTTAAGTCCGAAGCAGTGCCGGATTAAGATATTTTGATGCCCTAAGCATTTCTAGACCCTGGTGCCTCCTCTCCCTAAGGTCATCAAGATTACATTTTTTTTTTGGTAAATTGAGTGAAGTTCATTGCAACATTACAGCTGAGAATAGAAATCAGTCACATCATTTTATCAGGAAAATTGTCAGTGCCGCAGCAGTAATGTTCCAACAGAGTACCTAATGCTGCTGCATTCGCCACCCGAATGTCACCTTTATCATATCTTAGGTGAGAATGTAATTGAAAACGCGAGCGAAGCGAGCGGGATAATTTTTCGATATAAAAACGCAATTTGATAGACAGTTGTACATTTTTACTTTTAGTATGGAAATCAGTCACATCATTTTATCACGAAAATTGACAGTGCTGCAGCAGTAACGTTGTAACAGAGTAATGTTGCTGCAGTCGCCACCCGAATGTCACCTATAACATACCTTAGAAAGTGATTGAAAACGCGAGCGATGCGAGCGCGAAAATTTTTCGATATAAAAATGCAATATGATAGACAGTTGTACATTTTCACTTTTAGTATGGAAATCAGTCACATCATTTTATGACGAAAATTGACAGTACCGCAGCAGTAACGTTGCAACAGAGTAATGCTGCTGCAGTCGCCACCCGAATGGCACCTTTATCATACCTTAGAAAGTTATTAAAAACGCGAGCGTAGCGAGCGCGAAAATTTTTCGATAAAAAAAACGCCTCAGCGAGGTTGTTTTCATGCATAAAAGATGCAAGAAAGCAGAGCTTGGAATTGACCAAGTGAATTGAATTGGCGAAGTGTGAGCAAGGCAGTAGGCCCAGCTGCGAAAGAGGAAAGCTTGGATTTGGATCCACGCCCAGTGTAATTAAGGCAGAAGATCAACTTTGCCGTAAGGCAAAGTAATTCAATTAAATTTGTTGATTCCGTACCCCCTCATCTAAACTTATAGTTAATATGGCAAAAACCTTCCTCGGTGGCTATTCATGTCACTACGTATAAAATTCAGCGCCATCTGTTAGTTTACCAGGGTACTCAATAGTGGTAGCACATTTGAAAAAAGTTTGCCCCTCCTTCCTAAGTAGCGCCATAAGATTCAGGGGCAAACTTAAATCAAGCGAGTTTTGTGGCTACCCCCCCTTTTAAGGGTTGAATTTTTATAGCCTATAACCTGGCCGGAGATTGTCTCGACAGATTAGTAAAGTTTGCATCAAAATCCGTTCAGCCGTTTTCACGTGATGCGCGTTCAAATAAACAGACAAACAGATAAACAGATAAACAGACAAACAGACAAAAATTCTAAAAACTGTTGGAACGTGTTCTGTTATCGATTTTAAGTATCCCTAGCCAACTTTTTTTCAAATATCTTCCAAGTACAGACTTTCGACCCTCTACAGCTTTATTATATGTATAGATATAACTAGGTACAATCAAACAGCTAAACTGTGAAGCTAATCAGTTTGATCCAGAAATTCTTTTACACTATAAAAACAATGCTTAAGTAGGTAAGAATCTAAATAATGTTTGAACAATGTAGTTGGTTTGTTTTTTAGGTCATCAGGTAACTTATTATATACTTTTATTGCCATAAAGTAAACATTTTTTTGAAATAATACCAAGTTGGATTTTGGCAGAGTTAACTTGTGCTTCCATCTGGAATTTGAACCATAGGCCTCCTCTCTGGTTTTAAAGAATTGAGGGTGCTGTTTTACGAATAGACAACACTCCTTAATATATATACATGGTAATGGTAATATTCTTAATTTAATAAACAATGGCTTACATGGTTCTAGGTATCCAACTTGACTCAATATTCGAATACACTTTTTTTGTGCCTTAAACGCTCTATCTACATCTACGGAGTTGCCCCAAAGAGTTATACCATATCTCAATGTAGATGAGACGTAAGCGTGATATGCACTAAGGGCGGCCGCAAGTGAAGCCACTTTTCGTGTTCTATCTAAGGCGAATAAAAACCTATTAATTTTTAAGCAGATGGATTCGATGTGACTTTTCCAATTACAGTGTTTATCTAAATTAAACCCTAGAAATTTCGTAGTTTCAACCTCTGTAATTTTCTCGTCCCTATAAGTGACATCTATTTTTAATGGGTTTGCTTTATAAGTCTGAAATTGCACTACTGCCGTTTTGCTTACATTTATTCTTAATTTGTTTTGACTCAGATTGGCAATGACAGTTTCCAGAGCGTCATTTATATCTGCTTCAAACGTATCACTATTTCGATATTGTATTGCAATTGTTGTATCGTCAGCAAATAGCAAGCAAGGATGGCTGATGCATTGTGGAAGATCGTTAATATAAGCTAGAAATAGAATTGGCCCTAATATACTCCCTTGAGGTACCCCACTGATGTTTGTACGGAAATGTGACCTGTAAACCTTTTTTTCACCTTTATTCAGTGACGTAATTTCTGTGCATTGTTCTCTATTTTTTAAATAACTTTCTATCCAAGTATATGAATTGCCTCTAATTCCATATTTTTCTAATTTGTATAGAAGGTTTTCATGACAAACAAGGTCGAAAGCCTTAGTCATGTCTAAAAATAATACTGCTATAGGGATTTTATCATTCAGGCTCTCGGTTATTAATTTTATAAGTGAAAATGCTGCTAAGGAAGTAGAGCTGTTCTTTCGAAAACCATACTGAGCAGTGCTTAGTACATCATATTTATTGAAGAAGTCATTTATTTTTATCAGCATCGCCTTTTCAAAAACTTTTGACTAAACTGGTATTAACGTAATAGGTCTATAATTATCTAAACTAGTTTTGGGCCCCTTCTTCAATAAAGGTTTCACTACCGAAAACTTCAATTTGTCTGGAAATTTCCCCTGTTCCATAGATAAATTTATAATGAAAGTAAGCGAGGGTGTTAGAGCTTCAACGCACATTTTAATTATTTGAGTATTAATTTCATCGTAACCAGCTGATTTTGTGTTTCTGAGATTTAGTATAATTTTTCTCGTGAATTCTTCGGAGATGGGTGTCAAGTACATACTATTTGTGATATTTTTTATTGAGCTTCCCATATTCACATCATTGCTACTAGCGACTTGAGTATTTGTCTTTTTTCCTGCAACATCCACGAAGAAATCATTAAATATGTTGCAGATGTCACTTGGATTATCATAAATCATATCATTAACAATAATCGTGTCCGTACAGCTAATACTGCTTTTTGATTTAATCGTTTCTTTAATAACTTCCCATGTTGCTTTACACTTATTTTCCGATTTCTGTATATAGCGTCTATTGTTAAGTTTCTGAGCACTTAACATGCATTTCTTTAAGATTTTACTATATTGTTTATATATTAATCTATTGCTGGTTTTACTATCTGTACTCATATTGCATCGTAAGAATAGGTTCCGTTTTTGTTTAAGGCTTTTTTTTAACCCTTTTGTGAGCCATCGATTTTTAACGGGTTTATTTGTGACTTTAATTCTTATTACTGGGAAACATAAATTAAAAAACAAAACAAGAGTGTCGTGAAATGAATCAAATGCTCGATCAGTATCGCTTTCCAGGTAGACGTCAGAAAAAGACAGAGCAGAAATGCAGCTATAGATCTTTACCAGATTTTCTTGGCTCTTTTGTACTCATGCCAGTATTTAATCTTATTTGAATTGGAATTTTTTATCGGAACATAAAGTAACTGACCAGTGTTATGGTCCGATAAAGCAAGCTCATGTACTTCCGATTCTGCTTTCAAAATATTACTTGTAATTAAATCCAGGCAAGATGCCTGTCGAGTAGGTACACCAATGTGGTTACGCATACCGTAGTTATCGAGTATAGCGTTTAGTTCATTGGAATACCGATTGATTTTTAGCATGTCTATGTTCCAATCGCCACAGATGATTATTTGTTTGTTCCGCCTACTGGTAATATCTAACAAAAGCTTATTAAGGTTGTCATAGAAAACATCTAAATCTGAGTTAGGGGTTCTGTATATGCATTGTGTTTAGTTCCTGTGTTTACCTTAGATATACCATATGATTTATATATGTCGGGAATTGTGGGCGTATTATACTATCTGCAGCACATCAGAACCTTCAATCGTGGATGATGACGAGGGCCTTCAATGAAATACGTTGTTCAACTCACAATCTTACTGCACAAGACTCATTACAAATCACAGCACGCGATACGTTTCTTATCTTAAGCAAACCAGTGGATTTAACCCAGGAGCCGCCACAGACGTCATCTTCTCCCGTTCGTTCTCATCGTGTTTCTTCTGAAGATTGATTGACAGCATAACTTCAATTGTTCTCGACTTCAATTGTTTTAATAGCGCAATCTATGACGTCTTAGCGGAACTGCGTCGATCGCCACTCAGGTGTACGTAACACCCTAGTTTACTCTATTTGTCAAGGTTTGCATGATAAAACGCCTCTTGAAGGCGACAGATGGCATATTTCAGCCATTCTCCGACACGGCCAACCTGACATTGTACGGGTCCCTCCGTACATTATCCATCCCCCTTTATGATTTTCACTGGTAGACTAGAGCGAAGATCAGATTCCTTCTGCTTCCAAAAGTAGAGGACTGTAGAGCGCAGTTCATCTGCACCACCACGGCATCCTGACATTGTATGCATCACTGCATACATCTGCGGACAGAATACAACAATCTGAGGTATCTAAGCTCATTGCTCGGCCTACCTTACCAAAGTAAGTTTTCCCATAACTTTTGAATACTGACAGGTAATTCAACTCTTTCAACAACACGCACAAGATCATTGTTGTGAATAAACAAGTTCAGCATAAGTATCACCATATTCAATAAGGCCAAATTAACAGAAATGGGGTATGGGCTAGAGATACATTTCGAACATTCATTAAGACTTAAATTGCAATTATCCAAACAGCGTGAAAATAATATGGCCATAAAGATACAAACAGAGCTTTTAAATGGACCTCACCGCAGAGATTCCTCTCAGTTGAAAATCATCTTGTATTGAGCTCTCCGTAATAAACGGTTTTCCATATTTTACTGTTTTTATGAACATTATCTGCGTACCTACTCATTACTTAAACGTTTAGTATTCCCTAAGAGTTTAGTGTCCCTACTAATACATTTTCTCATTTCAACCTTGATCCAGCTTTGTTTGCCATTTTTGTCAGTACCTCAAAATTTTGGCTCCGATCACAGAAAACAGCGATGAAATTGGTTTATCCATTTGAAAGATAATTGGCCGCACGCACAATGGCCTCTCACCCCAAACCCGTGTATCGTCTCCGTTATCTCATGGTTAAAATGTTTGGTAAGTTTGGTTTTTATTGACCGCCAAATTTGCATTCCATACAGTGTACTGTTCAGACCAACTTCTCTATTTTATTCCTTCTGTACGAACAACACATTTACAAGACAGCTTCAAAACTTGAAATATTATCAGGTAAGTCCAGTATTATACTTTCTACGTAAACCACATTGTATTTTTTCATGGAGGAAACCCGCTTTAATATTTTTTTTATAAAAAAAAAACGTGATCTTAATATTATAATATTTACACACTGATGACTATTCACTATAAATGATGTGATGTAGGTAATAATAGAATTTACATCACAGGTACCTAGTACCCACTTACCTAATCTAAACCTGACTTTAGATGACTGACATAATACTTCAAAAACCACAAAGAGATCTCAGAAAGATTCAAATAGGTTGACCATGCATGAAATTAACAAGGTAAAGGAGTTCATAACCTATTTTACAACGAATGCCATCACGAGGACCTAGCGTAACACGTACTAGTGGCAGAATTTATTTTCTACCTAAATCAAACCGCTGTACTCAAATTTTGCTAACTTCATTATCTTAAAACAGAAAATAAATACGTTCACTAAACATCGACAACTATTTTCGTAAAAGATCATAATTGTAAGGAGTACGAACAACTTTTGTACTAGTTCCATAACGTGCGTAATATACTACATACTTTAATAATAATAGTCAATAATTATCGCTATTATTCTATTGCCAAGATAGAGATTTTATTACTCGCACTAACATACATAGCATATGCACGACAATCAAATAATAATACCAAGACAGAACGTCGTAGTTTTCTTGAATTTTGAACAGGTGTAATAAGAAAGAAAGCGTTATTTTCCTATTTTGCAAGTCTCATTTTTGTTGCCTTCTACCGAAAAATACTAAAGTAGCACGTCAAAACCGTTAGCATTCTGTCATTAGCCTTCACATTTGAGGGGAGCAATAATTTATACCATAGTGCCAGGAATATTAAAATGGGTTTTAAATCAGCCACATTGCGTGTGTTTTATCCCTCGTGGACGCACGAGCGAGACACAGCTTTGAGTGTTAAGCAAAACAAACTTTGCACATAATCATTGTTTTTTTTAGCAAAAACTTTCTTTTCACATGCATCAACCAATGCCTACAAGTCAACACCAACTTCCAAATAACAGTGCCAACACCTTAGCTTGCAACAGCTTTGTTCCAACACACAGCTAGCCTCATCGCCCGGTCCGAAACCCCCTTGAATTGCAGTTACGAATAGGACTGTGCCCACCAGCACCCAGCCCTCAAACGCCCTCTGGACAACTCAGGTTCCGGTTGCGACCGCCAACTCATGTGATGAACCTCTCAAATAAACTTTTCTTAATGGTATCACTACTGTTACTTTGAAAGGGGCATGAACTTCACGTTTTGTCTCTTATGTCAATGTCATAAAACCATTAGTGGCATACCTAGAGATATCTATTCCCAAAATTAATTCCTTTAAATAGTGTTTAAATAGATCAATGAATAATATCCTTCTCAAACTGCTTACTTAGCTATTCATGCAATATGCAAAATTACATTAACCCATTGAGTACGTAGGTACGTCAAATTAGGTATCAAATCGAATCCAAAATTAAATAATTCATTATTAATTGAATTTGACTCTCAAAATGCTTCTTTAACAGATATACATCGCAAACAACATATCACTAAAACACAGAATAATGAGAATTGAAAAATTCAATGCCGGTTCCAATTTAAGTGTTTTGTACTGTAAACTGTAAAAACTGGCTGCAAAAATTACCACAAATGGATTCCTTCAGCCTCGATGGGGTTAAAGTAACCTTTTACGTTCTTCAAATAAAAACACAATTTTAACCCTTATTACGTTTGACTAGTCAATTTTGGACGTCAAGTCATTTTAAGAACCTAATCAAAAGGATGTAATCAAAAACTAAGTCTGAACTATCCGTCAACAGCCATAAACTTTGCACCGCTAAATCGAATTATTTTTCATATCCAAAAATGTCACGCACACGCCTCTATCTTAGGCACAAGCTAGCAAAAGAGAAATTATATTGACAGTGTGTTCGAAAAATGGTACTAATCATTCGTGACGCTGTAGCTTCACAAGATAACGATTCTTGGTCCCACGACACAATTTAAAAGAGTAAGAATCTACAAAAAAAATTAAGATGCATTATTTTGTTAAAAGCGATTCAAGGTATTACATGCCATATTATCCAGAAAATAGTTAAACAGCCTCCCACAGAATACATTGTCTTAACAATCAATTTCAAGTCCACGTACCAGATTTCCTTAATTACATACATGTCATGTCATTCTGACCATAAGAGCTAGTAGAGTAGGTACCTATCTCGTACCTGATCTCATATTTTTCTAAATAGAACCCATAAAGGTAAAGCCAGCGTGGTACACTCCACCAATACATTAACAAATCATAAAAGATGGAAGCAACTCACGCGATTCCCAAGTTCCAGTGACAGTCTGGCAACCAGTAAATATGCGGCTCCTCTCAGCTTCTGTAAACAAACTAAGGCACGCACGCTTATGCAATGCAACCGCAGCTCCTCCAGTCTCCCACCAACTATCTTCATTCTTCATGCACAGCAGAGGACTGTAAACGTGTTAACTCAGATTTACCTAAAATATTTACGACAGTTACAACATTTCCACGAACATTTCACACAACATAAGATAAAACGTAATTATGCAAAAACTTTATCACAATTTACAAAATATGAAATATGTCAACTGTCATTTCACTTCAAATATTTTCCATCACGATACTTCTTTATTTTCCACCAGCGCCAGCATGAGATTTCTTCATTTTCTAAGGCCTTTATAACTCTTGAATTAAGGAATGCCAGGGATTTTCAACTTCAGGGCAGATTTTCGGGACCTTCAGTCCACCTTCATTTGGCAAATTTGAGCTTCAAAGAGGAATTCCGTAGCGAATTCCGTGTGTTCGGCCGCACTTCTGATGTCGGGAATTGTGGGCGTATCATACTATCTGCAGCACATCAGAACCTTCAATCGTGGATGATGACGAGGGCCTTCAATGAAATACGTTGTTCAACTCACAATCTTTACTGCACAAGACTCATTACAAATCACAGATCACAGCACGCGATACGTTTCTTATCTTAAGCAAACCAGTGGATTTGACCCAGGAGCCGCCACAGACGTCATCTTCTCCCGTTCGTTCTCATCGTGTTTCTTCTGAAGATTGATTGACAGCATAACTTCAATTGTTCTCGACTTCAATTGTTTTAATAGCGCACTCTATGACGTCTTAGCGGAACTGCGTCGAACGCCACTCAGGTGTACGTAACACCCTAGTTTGCTCTATTTGTCAAGGTTTGCATGATAAAACGCCTCTTGAAGGCGACAGATGGCACATTTCAGCCATTCTCCGACATATATATTTTTTTGATCAGCGGTAAATACCCTTTAATTTGATAGCTCACTAAATAAGATATCGCGGTAACCGAAAACAATATTAAAAATAAGTTTACAAGTGAAACCTCGATTATATTGCCAGGTGGACTACATAATGGAGAGAGTGCCCAAAGACCAGGTGGTCAGGATTCGGCAGCAGCTCATACGACACGAGCAGGAGAAGATAATGGAGAATCACGCAGTCCACCTCAAAACCGTCACTCACCGACAGAGGCCTACAAATAAGAATAAGAATCACGATTGATTGGTCGATCGATCGATCGATCGATTGGTGTTTCTGAAGAAGTTTATTTTTTAAAAAAGATATGTAACATAATATAGTTTGCGTTTAACTATCTATTCTAACACTATGTTTCAACAAGCTCAGCATCGGAAAATCAGATAAGTAAACACATTTTATGCCGACTTAATTGCGTTTAACTATCTATTCTAACACAATTTTTCAACAAGCTCAGCATCAGAAAATCAGATATTTAAACACATTTTATGCCGACTTAAACAAAGCACTTCATAGCTGCTTTGTTACTGCACACCGTTGTATGGAGACCTTGCACTTTAAGACTATGCGCTGAAACTTGGCACAGTTGATTGTTGACTGGTCTTGAGCAGATACAGAGCGGGAGCCGAAGAGAGCCACCTCTCATTTAGTGGGGGGAGGGGGGAAGTTCGACGCTGCCGCGCTTCACTTGGAGCAATATTTCTCTAAAACTATACCTATTAGGGCATGTAATATATCATTTTCAGATTTATTGAGGATGAGGAATCTAGTTTCGGAACAAAAACAATGCACATTTTTAAGTGTACCAGGAATCTGAAAACAAAAAATACAGTCGTAAAGCTACGCTTATTACGTTTTAGAAAATATATAGTTTATTATACAAAACTGTTGATAAATGGGTGATAAAAAATAATATTAAGCGTGGGCAGGCCTATGGAACTCGCCGCGCGAGCTCGGATTAATACCTACGAATCCGCTCGCGTTCACGGTAGACAAGCAAGCCAGTTGGTTGCCACACGCGCTAACGTACGCACGCGCGCGCTCGAATATGCCTGCGAGATCATTAATACGAAGGAAATGTCATCGCAACGAAAAAAAAAAATTACACAGAGTGTTTATGGCTGCAAAAATACCAAATCAAATAATACATTATCGTTTTTTGCTCTATAACGTTATTTTTACGATAGTTAAAAGCTACGAAATTCCCTTAAAGATGTAATGTTTCTAACGACACATTTATAGTTATATACTTACCTATCTAAGTATCTATTTGAAACAAGTAGGTAGCTAACTTTTAAGTTCTTTTGGTACTGTCATGTTTATTTTAACGAAAGTACCTACATAGGTACTTACTGCTATTTCAATGTAGGTATTAAGTAGGTAGTAAACTTATGTACTAACTACTGTATTGATGTTTTCTCTATTATGTAACGTAAAACTCTAACAGGTTTTAAACTACACGAAGTTTTAAAACTAATTCCTGCTGGGTTCATTACGCGGTTTATAAAACGGCGTAAACACTGCGGTTACTGCAGGGACATATGACCTTTTAAATTGTTTCGCAGACACTTCGAAATAAAACAAACGGAATACCTATTAAAATTATTGCAACCTGACTTGCTTTTAGTTATTATACACTAAGTACCTATACTATAATATACCCAATGGGAAGTTCTAATGTTCTAATGTGGTGATGATGTACGGATGTTAACTACAGTTGCATTAGGTAGGTACTGTTGTTCCCGTTTCTGTAATAGGTACTCAATTTTATAAAATAAGTGACAAATTAGGTAAGTACCGAGTGACAAAAGTCATAGGGGAGCGTGGGGTTAAAAGTAACAGGGGTAAGTAGTAGTAGTAGTCATAATAATATATGTATATACAAATACATGCACAATTATTAAGAACAAAAAAATCACGCACACCAATATTTTACAACGTGCCCCTGCTTTGTGCTACTTGCCCCATGGGCGCATTATGTCTATTTAATTAATTATGCCAAAAACTATAAGCTATAGAAGTATGTGAAAAAAGCAAATCAAAGCCAATTAAATGTCCATTGTAGCAATGAAAATACAATGAACATTTAATTTAAGTTCAATTGTCAAAATCAACATTTTCGTAAGATTTTCTTTCAATACCTGTTCGAAACAGAGCTCGTGTGCACATCCACTCGCTTCGATGTCTGGCGGGGAAATGGCGGTGTTTACGTTATTCCTCGAGTTATAAGAAAGTCATTCAGAAAAAAAATTAAAATGTTTTAAATTCCCCGTCAAAACTGAGAGTTACTACTTACCCCTGTTACATTAAGCCCCCGGCTCCCCTAAATATCCTTTATGGCACCACGGTTAAAAAAATACAAAAAGGGAAATACAAGCTTAAGACTCGGTAACAACAGGCGGTCTTATCGCTAAAAAGCGATCTCTTCCATAAAAACCTTTAAGTTCAATTCTTACAACTTTGAACGGGTAGTGCTGATACATCTAGACACGCGGCAGACAAGTTCAAGCAAAGGAACTGGCTAGCCAGCGCCGAGTGTAATATTACACGAACCACTTGGTGCCACTTTTGACCCTTCTATAACTCAAAACATCTTTGACGTAAACACATAAAACTACGTGTGTTTAATTATATCCATAAGGATATCTAGAAGCCCAAATTTCATGAAGCTAGCTCAAACGGTTATAAAGGTATGAAGGTCAAAAAGTCGTAAATTTTAAGAGTGACTTATGACTTATAGTACCTAAACCTAACCTACTTCCAGATGACCTAGAAGGATGAAATTTGGAATCCAGCTTGGTTATTGTGTGTAACCGTAGGAAAAAATCTAAAAATAAAATAAAGTTAAAAAATAGGGGGGGTCCCCATACAAAAAAACCACTTTTTATTGGGACTGACATATAAGTACCTAAACCTAACCTACTTCCAGATGACCTAGAAGGATGAAATTTGGAATCCAGCTCGGTTATTGTGTGTAACCGTAGGAAAAAATCTAAAAATAAAATAAAGTTTAAAAATAGGGGGGGTCCCCATACAAAAAAAACATTTTTTATTGGGACTGATATAAGTACCTAAACCTAACCTACTTCCAGATGACCTAGAAGGATGAAATTTGGAATCCAGCTCGGTTATTGTGTGTAAGCGTAAGAAAAAATCTAAAAATAAAAAAAAGTTAAAAAATAGGGGGGGTCCCCATACAAAAAAATATTTTTTTATTGTAGCGTTGGAACCGTTACAAGCAGATATTTGAAACTACCCCAATATATGTATTATTATATTTGCTATATTAAAATAAAGTTTAGTCAAAAAATAAGTGGTGTCCCCATACAAAAAACTTTTAATAGGTACGCTCTAAACAACCGGCCAACGGTGTGTCGTCGGCGGCGCGCGGTACCACATAATTATACAAAGAACAGAAGTAAAAACCATACAGCGGAAACACAAGAAAAAAAGTAGGTTAGATTTGGCTTGGCCAAGTTTTATCAGAATTACAATATATATAAAATGATTGATATAATGAAAACTGGCCAAGTCAAATCTAACCTACTTTAAGATCTCACATTTTTTTAAATAACAGCAATTGTTATAGGTATCCAATAAAGCAAAGAAATAGAGTTTAATACTTGTTTATAATGTTATTTTGTTCCTATAAATACATATTTGGATTTTGCATAGAACTTGGCAGTGGCACTCATTTAGATCTCCATTCTTTTTGCGGCGAGCCCCACAGCCAAGCATAATTTTTGTATTGAACTTGGCTCTCCTTTTTTACATTTATGTTTTTGGTGGGATATAAATTAACAAATCGAAGACACAAATACTATTATAAACTTAAAATAATAGGTATATATAAACAAATATAATAAATGAAACTTGAGGCCTATTTTCAATAATTTTTGTTAAACTTATTTGTAAAAGGCTGTTTGTTTTCTAAATAAAAAAATTAAAATAAAAAAAAAACACATATACATACATACATAATTATATAATCATATAAATAAAGGCAAGTTAAGGTTAAGGCGCCGAAAGGTAATGTAATTTCAATAGATTTTTAAAAACGGGAAGGGATTTAGCACGTTTGATATCTAACGGTAAAGTATTCCACAGCCGAACAGCTCGACATGTAATGTAGGTACTTATTTTTAAAACCATTTCTAAGCGTCGACAACCCTAGCGTGGTGCCGGTGCGCTCGGTGCGGGGAGCGGCGCGTCGAAGGTCATTCCATTGTATTATTGCGTAGGTATTTAAACGGTAGGTATTTGCGTTTTCTTTGAGAGATAAGTATCTGTTCGTAAGAACTATTATATAATCTGTGGCGTGGGTCAGAGTGATCTCAATACAAAATATTACGAATGTGGATAAGTTACTTATAATTTGTTGTACAATCGTTTATTTTTCTTGTTTTTCGTAAATAACTCGTAAACGGTAGCCCACTGCAAAAAAGTATCTTTTACGTAAATAATCTGTTTCAGATTTCTTATAAAATAAGAGTGACATTCCATTTCCAACTGCAGCTGCAATACTGTTCATTTTACTATGGAAACGCGTCGCTGTCATTGTCGATTTCCATAGTAAAATGAACAGTATTGCAGCTGCAGTTGGAAATGGAATGTCACTTTAAGTGCGACTTTTTTTCGCTACCATCAATATTTAAAAAAAATATTGAAGGGAGAAAATAAATACTTAGGTCCCCTTTTTTAGTAATTCGTAAATAACTCGTAAACGATGGCCAATAGCAATAAATTTTTTATTACATGAATAATTTACATAAAATTTCCTACAAAAACGGTTATTCAAACTTTTTCGCTAGGGTCAATATTTAAAAAGAGGACCTTAGAATTTATTTTCTCTCTTTAATATAGTTTTTAATATTGACCCTAGCGAAAAAGTTTAAATAACCTTTTTTGTAGGAAATTTTATGTAAATTATTCAAGTAATAAAAAAAATTGTGCTATTGGCCATCGTTTACGAGTTATTTACGAATGACTAAAAAGGGGACCTTACAATTTATTTTCTCCCTTAAATTTTTTTTTTAAATACTCATCCTAGCGAAAAAAAGTAGCACTTATTTTATAAGAAATCTGAAACAGATTATTTACGTAAAATATATGGACGAAAGATATGACCAAATTACCTAGCACTTACGCCGCCGGCGCCGCCGGCAGCCGCATCATGTGGATGCTCCGCATCGATTTTATGCGGATGCGGATGCAGATGCGGATGTTGAAAATAATGCGGATGTTCCGCGGATGCGGATGCGGATGCGGATGCGAATATTCGCAACATCCCTGCTATGGAGTACCACTTCCGTCCAAGTGACTAGTTGTCTGAGGGACTTATCTGTGACTTTGAGGCGTATAATAAACTAGACGGGCCCGCAGCTCCGCTCGCGTAAATGAAATAAAGAGTTTGTCTTATGTTTAGTTAAATACCGACATTATTATGTATTGAACCCTGCCAGGGTTTATAACTGTGATAGGGACTTCTTATTTGTAACCGATATTTGGATAACTTAATTCGCAAATTTCTCAAAAAAATTATGTGATTTGATAAAAGGCAAGATTGTATTTTTTCATCTACGTAGGTAAATTACTTTATTGCACTGACAAAATATTAAATTACATAAATTACTAAAAGACATAAATAGGAATATAAAACTAAAACTAACTACAATTAAAATAACTAAGTATAACTAAAAATTAAAAATACCAATCAAAATTTGGTGCCCTCGGGAGGGTGCCCAACAAGCAGGCAGCGTTCCCGCGCTGGATTTTATTTAAAACTTGTTTCAACATAAAATTATGGGGCTGCATTTGAATTACGCATTATAGGGAGGGGGGAGGGAGTAGGACCCCCCCCCCCCCCCCCCGAACCCATCCCCAAAGTTAGGAAATCAATAGTTACCACGAAAATAATATTTTATTTTTTTGAGGTTATGTTCAATAATACAACCATTGTACGAAAGGGTAACCAATTTGGAATTTCGTATACATATTTTTGAGCACTTTGTCCGTATACATGTTTTTGAGCACTTTGTCCGTATACATGTTTTTGACCACTGTATTTCTTTTTTGACAGCGAGTCGGGTGTGTTGTGAACGCAAGATACCTAACACTCCTCCTCGCTTCGCTCGTCGTCGTACCTAACGGTGACTCTGGCACTGTATTTCGTTTTATACAGCGAGTCAGGTGTGTTGTGAACGCTGTCCCTGTCTGGATATTGACATTACTTACGACGGCTACGGTGACACAACGACCGAAAATGAGCCCTGGCTTCCGACACCAGATCACGCCATTTTTCCCGGTCTTGCGATAGCTCTCGCCAGTCGCCATGGCCGAGGTTGATCAGATCTTGAGCAACCCTTGAGCTCCAAAATATCTGAGCATGCACTTTAACTACATTATAATTTACATTGTTCAGATATTTGAGAATACCTCAGCCGTTCCGATATATCTGATGGTGACTGTTCAGCAA
This sequence comes from Cydia fagiglandana, assembly GCF_963556715.1. NCBI lineage: Eukaryota > Metazoa > Arthropoda > Insecta > Lepidoptera > Tortricidae > Cydia > Cydia fagiglandana. The sequence goes on from NC_085959.1 coordinate 3,716,913, forward strand.
GAAGAAAAAATCCTACCTGGTCGAGTCTGTAAAGTCATTAAAGTATAATTATCATACACACACATTATTACGGGCACCATCCCTTGAACTGATGGGTTCTCTGGCCCATCTCGGCAGCCCGTTCCTCGGACGAATGGCAATGTTTGCCGAAGCCGTGAAAGTCAATCTGAATAATATAACTCAAAAAGAAATTTAAAACAATAAAATACAAATTATTAACACTTTATTAACACGATAATCATACGATAATATTAATTTGATTGATATGTCATAAATGGCATTAAGTCACTCGTATGGGCTATGGACTAAGGTTGAGGTTGGCAGCACTTTTTATTTTACTTCGTGTAAAAAAACTCAGAAATACCTGTATACCAACATGACAAACATAATTTAGTTTACTTTAACTTACGGATTATTTGGTCTAATCTGTAGCACCGCCAAACGAAAGCAACCGAGAGTTGCCGAGAAATAGCCGATGTCGTAAAATGAAGATTGTTATGAAAATTTCTTATCCTTATTGTAAATTAAATACGCATCGGAAGCGATAGTTTTTATGCTCTAGTTCTATTCCCATATGTAGATAATTGATTTGAACAGGTTTTTCTTATCATACGTGCGTCGTATTCGAGAAACGTGTCAAAAACTTTTTTAGAAATTTGTAAGGCGCCATCTCGCTTCTTCCCTCGTTTTTTATCCCGTTCTGGTTTTTCAATTTTATATATTATATATGATATGATACTAAAGATTTTTTGTGTTTATTTCACCCTTACGGTAAAATATATGTAAAATAGTATCTGGTACAATACAATTTATTGTAATATGTTAATAATTTATGTATTTGTGCCAGTGATTCAATGGACTTATAATAAAGCCACCATCACTCTCCAACAGTACTCGACCGACTGACGCCGCGAGTTTCGTGTTATCAAAATGGGTAGGCCTATCTGCTTATCAGAAATTTGAACTTGTCGTTAAGTATCTTGCTACGTTATTATCTATATTTAGATTTTATAACTAATTTATGGTTGTCCAGTGGCCTGCATGGCGAAGATAATTCAAGGGACAAAATATAAACGCAAGAAATTCATGAACCGTTACATGCAAACAACAAATCGGTATGTTTTATTGATGATACTTATCCATAAAAAGCGGCTAAGTGCGAGTCGGACTCGCCCATGAAGGGTTCCATAGCAGCAAATAACATAATAAAATTGCGTGTTACGATTTATGTTGTATTAAAAAAAAACTACTTACTAGATCTCGTTCAAACGAATTTTCGGTGGAAGTTTGCATGGCAATGTACATCATATATTTTTTTTAGTTTTATCATTCCCTTTTTTTATAAGTTACAGGAGGGGGACACACATTTTACCACTTTGGAAGTGTCTCTCGCGCAAACTATTCAGTTTAGAAAAAATGAGAGAGGCTGTATCAGGGACACAGCCGCTATGGCTGACGTGAAACGTGGTGTGGACCCGAAGGCCCGAAGCGTCCAGGATTTAAGTGCTTTAACATAGAACAATAGTAAAAGTGTCTAAATGCGAAGGCCGAAGGCCGAGCTCCGCGTAGGGCCGAAGGCCCGAAGTGTCCAAGATGTCAGTGCTTTAGCACAGAAAAATAGTAAAAGTGTCTAAATGCGAAGGCCGAAGGCCGAGCTCCGCGTAGGGCCGAAGGCCCGAAGCGCCCAGAACGTTAGTGCTTTAACACAGAACAATAGTACAAGTGTCTAAATGCGAAGGCCGAAGGCCGAGCTCCGCGTAGGGCCGAAGGCCCGAAGCGTCCAGGATTTAAGCACTATAACACAAAACAATAGTACAAGTGTCTAAATGCGAAGGCCGAAGGCCGAGCTCCGCGTAGGGCCGAAGGCCCGAAGCGTCCAGGACATCAGTGTTTTAGCACAGAACAATAATACAAGTGTCTAAATGCGAAGGCCGAAGGCCGAGCTCCGCGTAGGGCCGAAGGCCCGAAGCGTCCAGGATGTTAGTGCTTTAACACAGAACAATAGTACAAGTGTCTAAATGCGAAGGCCGAAGGCCGAGCTCCGCGTAGGGCCGAAGGCCCGAAGCGTCCAGGACATCAGTGTTTTAGCACAGAACAATAATACAAGTGTCTAAATGCGAAGGCCGAAGGCCGAGCTCCGCGTAGGGCCGAAGGCCCGAAGCGTCCAGGATTTAAGTGCTATAACACAGAACAATAGTACAAGTGTCTAAATGCGAAGGCCGAAGGCCGAGCTCCGCGTAGGGCCGAAGGCCCGAAGCGTCCAAGATGTCAGTGCTTTAGCACAGAAAAATAGTAAAAGTGTCTAAATGCGAAGGCCGAAGGCCGAGCTCCGCGTAAGGCCGAAGGCCCGAAGCGTCCAGAATGTTAGTGCTTTAACACGGAACAATAGTACAAGGGTCTAAATGCGAAGACCGAAGGCCGAGCTCCGCGTAGGGCCGAAGGCCCGAAGCGTCCAGGATTTAAGTGCTATAACACAGAACAATAGTAAAAGTGTCTAAATGCGAAGGCCGAAGGCCGAGCTCCGCGTAGGACCGAAGGCCCGAAGCGTCCAGGATTTAAGCACTATAACACAAAACAATAGCACAAGTGTCTAAATGCGAAGGCCGAAGGCCGAGCTCCGCGTAGGGCCGAAGGCCCGAAGCGTCCAGGACATCAGTGTTTTAGCACAGAACAATAATACAAGTGTCTAAATGCGAAGGCCGAAGGCCGAGCTCCGCGTAGGGCCGAAGGCCCGAAGCGTCCAGGATGTTAGTGCTTTAACACAGAACAATAGTACAAGTGTCTAAATGCGAAGGCCGAAGCGTCCAGGATGTCAGTGGTTAAACACAGAACTGACAGACTGGACGCTTCGGGCCTTCGGCCCTACGCGGAGCTCGGCCTTCGGCCTTCGCGTTTAGACACTTGTAATATTGTTCTGTGTTAAAGCACTGACATCCTGGACACTTCTTGCCTTCGGCCTTACGTAGAGCGCAGCCTTCGACCTTCGCATTTAGTTAGACTCTTGTACTATTGCTTTGTGTTTGAATACCGAATTCGCACATCTCGCGAATGCGTGATATATTATAATAATTTTGGATAATATCTAAATTTTATCTGTAAAGAATATTTGGGGTCATAATGATTCACTGTATCTAGATGAACTTGAATGCGGCATTTGATGGGTAAATTAAAAATAATTAATTACAGCGTCACACCTATTTAAATAATTAAATGATCAATTCATTTTGGAGTAATGAATGTAACGATTAGGTACAATTTTTTGTGTAAATAACACACCAAAATTACGAGAATAGATATTTTATACGGGTAATACACGTTTTATAGCAAACTCGTTCGTGTCTTTCCTGTAGCCATCGCATTTAAGGGAATCTAAAAGCATTTTTTTATGCAGCACCTTTACAGGCAGAATATTTCATTCAATACTTGAGACTCAAATGAGAAAAACGGGATATATATGAACCACAGTCGTTACCTTTTATAGTACCTATTGTCCACAGAAGTGACCATTTCTAAATTATGTTTTACCCATTACATCAGAAAGTACCTAACTAAGATTACTATATACTTACTAGCATTAGGAACTCGGGATTGTCAAGCAGCCGTCATACGTTATATTATGTGTTCTATCAAAGTAACTCGCGCCGCCGCGCCGCCGCGCCGCCTTAGATGCTAATGCATTATTTGAGGAGATGAGCATGTATTACTATGGTGAATGTAGTATTAAAAGAACCGTTATTGCTTTATCTTACTATTTCAGGTATATTTTGTCAGTTTTGCGCCCTATTTTTCGCACACGGTGGCCTCAAACAAGAGCAGTGATAAAAATTCTGTAATAACTGTCACATTTTTATGTTTTAGCAGCTTATTATAATTCCACGTACTTTATTTTACTCATATTTCATTAAAATAAAATAAGATCTATCAAATGGCACCAATTTTACCGAAATCGGTTAATGGGCTGATGAGTCATTACTAAATGAACACTGAAAATAGGGGTCATTTTAGCTCCGAATACGTCGTGTCTAGCGCAGAATCAGCGCCATTTATGTCAGCGGCACGTACTGTTCCGAGTAATGGCTACTTTCTTCTATATATCTATATCAAAACTATGTTTGTAGGTATTATAGTTTATGAGATATAAGCCGCCGCGCCATAACACTTTTCGTTACACTTGGTTTTTGGTCCGGCACCTCTACTACGGCTTTTTAAAGACGTTTCACGTCAAAAAAAATATTAGAAACCTCAATATCATTATTGACCTATCCATATAATATACCCCACACGTATGGGTTTGAAGGAAAAAAATGGCACGTATTTAACCGGTAAACTAATTAATCGAATTTGGGTAGTTTGAAAAAATTGAAATGGGTACTAAAGTTAATAGTTTGGCAACAAAAACGGAGCCTTAAAATATATCAATATGAGTTGTGTTTTAATGCCGTTACTTTTGATTATTTTTAGGCAGGTACCAAGTATTTATTTGATGGCAACTGAATTATTATATTGGAGACCATTTATGAAGCACATTTTAAAAAGAAAACGGCTATCTATTAATTCAAAAATGAAGTTCTTTTAAAATATTTTGTTGGTCATTACACGGTCAACCTAACACGCTCCTCCTCGCTTTGCTCGTCGTCGCACCTATCTGTTGACGCTAGTTTAGGGAATGCAAATCGGTTATTTTCGGTTACTTTTTGTATGGAAATAATCGGTTATTAACCGAAACCGCTGTTATTTCCATACAAAAAATAACCGATTTGCATTCCCTACTCTAGCTGAATACAGTGGTAACTATTAAAATTAGTAATTTAATATTTAAAGATCTAATGGTATAATGGCCATTAGGCGTGTCATGATTAGAAATTTCGACTATTAAGTATACTGACCATTACGTTTTGGAAAATTAATTTGAGGTGTTTTGTGTAAAGAGTTCATTAAATTTAGCCGCTTTCATGTTAAAATACTAACTAGCTGAAACGACATGGTCAGTTATGACTATAGTTGATTACTTAGGTGTGAACAACTAGATGACAACTAAATTTTATGATCGTTTTACAATATTAGTTGCCAATTTATTATTTTAGTCGCCAACCTATCACTTTAAGTTCCCTATAATTTTTTTAGGTGGCTTGATTTTGCTGCCAGTTATTTTAATAATATGATGCTTATATTTGAGGCTAATATATATTTTTTGGCACTAAAATATTAATGCACAGCCAAATTATATTATTATATGCCCAATGAAAGTTCCTGTTTAATATTTTAGTTGCCCGGTTAATAATAAGCCGAAAAAATTTTCTTGAGTTTCAGTTCTAAGTATGGGGACTCCCAAAAATTATTGTTTTTTTTTCTATTTTTGTTGTGTGAAAATCTTAATCCGGTTCACAGAATACATCTACGTACCAAGGTTCAACAGTATAGTTCTTATAGTTTCGGAAAAAACTGGCTCTGTCGGTCCGTTCCCTGGAACGGACCGACAGACAGACATGACGAATCTGGGTTCCGTTTTTTGCCATTTGGCTACGGAATCCTAAAAATGATTATGTGTATTAATATCAATTCCGCAACAGTACTTTTTTCATGATACAAAGTTTTATGGTGCGCTGTTGCAAGGGGACAATCTGTCCTACTATGGAAAACCAACTTTTGGTCTTTTGGACAACCAATAAAAAACGGGTATATTGTAAAACAACGCGAAATGTTTTGTAATAAAATGTTAGATAATATTAATTAGGAACATAACGGAATACTAAAAAAACTCATACTCTTATACAGACTCAAACAATCGTTTTTGCCACTAGAACTTTTGTCTGATCATGATGATTTTTTACGAAAAATTGCGTATCTTGGATTCCAAAACGGACATTGTTTTTAAAAGCTGCATCCCCTATATTTGTATTTGTAAATAGTATCAACACGACTTAAATGAAAAAGTGCATGACCGCCATCTTGGATTCCAAAACGGACATTATTTTTGAAAGTTGCACCCCCAAAAAATTCGGAAATGAGTACCATGACGACTTTTACAAAAAAGTGCGTGGCCGCCATCTTGGATCCAAAACGAACATTTTTTTTAGGGTTCCGTACTCAAAGGGTAAAAACGGGACCCTATTACTAAGTCTCAACTGTCCGTCTGTCCATCTGTCCGTCTGTCTGTCACCAGGCTGTATCTCATGCACCATAATAGCTAGACAGTTGAAATTTTCACAAATTATGTACCTATTTCTGTTACCGCTATAACATCAAATACTAAAAATTACGGAATGAATATCATAACGACTTTTACGAAAAATTGCAAGACCACCATCTTGGATTCCAAAACGGACATTATTTTTGAAATCTGCATCTCCGACAATTTCGGAAACAAGTTTTGAAATCCGCAACCGATATTTTTTTTTAAATAGTTCTCGTTTTAAAAATCTGCACCCAAGAACATCCAGACAACGACTATCATGACATGACAACCATTTTGTTAAAGATCTTGGATTCTAAGTCAATATTTACAAAAAGGTTTATCTAGCTTGCATTACGGTCGAAACCAGATCGTCAAAGATGGTCGTTTTTACAGCGTGATAAAGCGGTGTCCGTCACTTTGTGTGTGAAAAGTGACAGATATTTTATCACTTGAATAAAGATGGATAAAGCCATCCATAATGCACTGGCAGTATCGAGTAGGTAAAGGTTAAATGCAATACTAATTCTACTAAGGGCCACTTGCACCATTCACTAACCCGGGGTTAACAGGTTAAACCTGGAGTGTCACCATGGTTACCAGTACAATTTGACACTAGCTTAACGGTTTAACCGGTTAACCCCGGGTTAGTGGGATGGTGCAAGTGGGCCTAAATAAACGGAGCCCATATTTTTCTTCATCCTGTATATAACTAGCGTTTGCTAACTCCTAAGGGCCACTTGCACCATTCACTAACCCGGGGTTAACCGAACACCGGTAAAAACTGGAGTTATCATGGTTGCCAGTACAATTTGACACTGGGTTAACGGTTTAACCGCTTAACCCCAGGTTAGTGGGACGGTGCAAGGGGCCCTAAGATACCTACATCCTGAGTCGACGCGTTACTCTGCGGTCGCATGTTTTGAGCAAGGCCCCTACGTTTTCTGTTCTCTTTGACGGCACAGCAACTAGTATCATTTCTCTCTCCTCGCTCTTTTAAAAATGCCATTTGTCAAAAAAGGACAACCATACTGTTGACAAGGTGAACTTCAAATCAAGTGTTGCCTTTTGTGATGCATCCAGGCTGTGTATGTGTGCGTAAAAACGTGTAAGTGTGCTCTTTTAGGGATGTCAAAAGTCGATTTTAATCGTGTTATATATCGATAAACGCTACACAGCGGAACGAAATAGCTATTAATTGAAGCTTCAATATCTTCGTTAAACATAAACATAATTGAAATGCTAATGAATAATAAATATATTAGTATATAATAAAATAATTAAATTATTGCGGAACACATATTTTAGTAGGTAGGTGTTTATGTATTTTAATTAAATATCTGAACTTTCCCTTGGTTCCCTGCTGGGGCGTGACGGTAAAATTGTGATCTGATAACCACAATAAAGAATAAAAGCGTTTTTGTTCATTTTAGGTATCGTTAAACCTTTGAAGTAAAATTAAAATTGCAAGAAATGTCGATAGTTTTAGCGATGGGCGAGTCGAGTTATCTGATTCGAATAATCCGAATCAATCACAGATGAGTTGATTCGAATCAAGACTATTGGCAATCCGAATCAACTCGGCCACTAAACTGACTGGTAACTTGGTATCCGATCCGCTGACTCGGCGAATGAATCGCCAATTCACCAACTCTCCGAGCCGAGTCAACGCTACGCTAAGGCCATTCAAAAATAAACCTTAATTCGATAGCCCGAAGGTTCTTTTTACAACAACTGCCGCTTGATTCGCCGTTTCAATCCGAGTTGACTGGTACTATGACCATTCAAAAATAAACCTTAATTCCGTAGCCCGAAGGTTCTTTGTACAACAACTGCCGCTTGATTCGCCATCCCGAGTCGAGTTCACTGGTAGTATGGCCATTGCAAAATAAACCTTAATTCGGTGTCCTGAAGGTTCTGTTTACAACAACTGCCGTTTGACTCGTTTGCGGCTCCGCGGCCCGTGACCTTGTCGCGAACCACGCAAACCGTCGAGTCGAGTCAGTTCGAATTTCAACTCGGATCAGTGGCCGAATCGATTCGAATGATTCGAATCGAAAAAAAGTGGACTCGTCACATCGCTAGATAGTTTATCGATATGACTTTATCGACATGGCTGACAAAAGTGGCAACAGTGACAGCTCGCTGAAACGGGATCTCTATATATAGTAAATCTATGGTTTTGAGTTATCGCCATTGGCTTCCCTTCCCCCCCCCCCCCGCGCCCCGCGCCGATCATTTAAATAATTTAAGGATAACCATTTTTACAATTGTGTCGAACTGACGCTGTGATAACATTCAGTGCAGGCTTTATGGTGCATAAAAAAATACTGTAGAATTAGTGCGCGTGGGCTAAAATTCGTTATAATTGTTTAAAAAATAGTAAAAACAAAAACCCCTGTTTTGACGTGAAACGTCTTTAAAAAGCCGTAGTAGAGGTGCCGGACCAAAAACCAAGTGTAACGAAAAGTGTTATGGCGCGGCGGCTTATATCTCATAAACTATAATACCTACAAACATAGTTTTGATATAGATATATAGAAGAAAGTAGCCATTACTCGGAACAGTACGTGCCGCTGACATAAATGGCGCTGATTCTGCGCTAGACACGACGTATTCGGAGCTAAAATGACCCCTATTTTCAGTGTTCATTTAGTAATGACTCATCAGAGCCCATTAACCGATTTCGGTAAAATTGGTGCCATTTGATAGATCTTAATTTATTTTAATGAAATATGAGTAAAATAAAGTACGTGGAATTATAATAAGCTGCTAAAACATAAAAATGTGACAGTTATTACAGAATTTTTATCACTGCTCTTGTTTGAGGCCACCGTGTGCGAAAAATAGGGCGCAAAACTGACAAAATATACCTGAAATAGTAAGATAAAGCAATAACGGTTCTTTTAATACTACATTCACCATAGTAATACATGCTCATCTCCTCAAATAATGCATTAGCATCTAAGGCGGCGCGGCGGCGCGGCGGCGCGAGTTACTTTGATAGAACACATATAACGTATGACGGCTGCTTGACAATCCCGAGTTCCTAATGCTAGTAAGTATATAGTAATCTTAGTTAGGTACTTTCTGATGTAATGGGAAAAACATAATTTAGAAAAGGTCACTTCTGTGGACAATAGGTACTATAAAAGGTAACGACTGTGGTTCATATATATCCCGTTTTTCTCATTTGAGTCTCAAGTATTGAATGAAATATTCTGCCTGTAAAGGTGCTGCGTAAAAAAATGCTTTTAGATTCCCTTAAATGCGATGGCTACAGGAAAGACACGAACGAATTTGCTATAAAACGCGTATTACCCGTATAAAATATCTATTCTCGTAATTTTGGTGTGTTATTTACACAAAAAATTGTACCTAATCGTTACATTCATTACTACAAAATGAATTGATCATTTAATTATTTAAATAGGTGTGACGCTGTAATTAATTATTTTAAAATTACCCATCAAATGCCGCATTCAAGTTCATCTAGATACAGTGAATCATTATGACCCCAAATAATCTTTACAAATAAAATTTAGATATTATCCAAAATTATTATAATACATCACGCATTCGCGAGATGTGCGAATTCGGTATTCAAACACAAAGCAATAGTACAAGAGTCTAACTAAATGCGAAGGTCGAAGGCTGCGCTCTACGTAAGGCCGAAGGCAAGAAGTGTCCAGGATGTCAGTGCTTTAACACAGAACAATATTACAAGTGTCTTCGGCCCTACGTGGAGCTCGGCCTTCGGCCTTCGCATTTAGACACTTGTACTATTTTTCTGTGCTAAAGCACTGATGTCCTGCACGCTTCGGGCCTTCGGTCCTACGCGGAGCTCGGCCTTCGCATTTAGACACGTACTACTGTTCTATGTTAAAGCACTTAAATCCTGGACGCTTCGGGCCTTCGGCCCTACGCGGAGCTCGGCCTTCGGCCTTCGCATTTAGACACTTGTACTATTGTTCTGTGTTAAAGCACTAACATCCTGGACGCTTCGGGCCTTCGGCCCTACGCGGAGCTCGGCCTTCGGCCTTCGCATTTAGACACTTGTATTATTGTTCTGTGCTAAAACACTGATGTCCTGGACGCTTCGGGCCTTCGGCCCTACGCGGAGCTCGGCCTTCGGCCTTCGCATTTAGACACTTGTATTATTGTTCTGTGCTAAAACACTGATGTCCTGGACGCTTCGGGCCTTCGGCCTTACGCGGAGCTCGGCCTTCGGCCTTCGCATTTAGACACTTGTACTATTGTTCTATGTTATAGCACTTAAATCTTGGACGCTTCGGGCCTTCGGCCCTACGCGGAGCTCGGCCTTCGGCCTTCGCATTTAGAAACTAGTACTATTGTTCTGTGTTAAAGCACTAACATCCTGGACGCTTCGGGCCTTCGGCCCTACGCGGAGCTCGGCCTTCGGCCTTCGTATTTAGACACTTGTATTATTGTTCTGTGCTAAAACACTGATGTCCTGGACGCTTCGGGCCTTCGGCCCTACGCGGAGCTCGGCCTTCGGCCTTCGCATTTAGACACTTGTACTATTGTTTTGTGTTATAGTGCTTAAATTCTGGACGCTTCGGGCCTTCGGCCCTACGCGGAGCTCGGCCTTCGGCCTTCGCATTTAGCCACTTTTACTATTGTTCTGTGTTATAGCATTTAAATCCTGGACGCTTTGGGCCTTCGGCCCTACGCGGAGCTCGGCCTTCGGCCTTCGCATTTAGACACTGGTACTATTGTTCTGTGTTAAAGCACTAACATTCTGGACGCTTCGGGCCTTCGGCCCTACGCGGAGCTCGGCCTTCGGCCTTCGCATTTAGACACTTTTACTATTTTTCTGTGCTAAAGCACTGACATCTTGGACGCTTTGGGCCTTCGGCCCTACGCGGAGCTCGGCCTTCGGCCTTCGCATTTAGACACTTTTACTATTGTCATGTGTTATAGCACTTAAATCCTGGACGCTTCGGGCCTTCGGCCCTACGCGGAGCTCGGCCTTCGGCCTTCGCATTTAGACACTTTTACTATTGTTCTATGTTAAAGCACTTAAATCCTGGACGCTTCGGGCCTTCGGGTCCACACCACGTTTCACGTCAGCCATAGCGGCTGTGTCCCTGATACAGCCTCTCTCATTTTTTTTTTATTGAGTAGAATAATTGGCGTAACAATATAGTGGAAAATCACCAAGTGTTTAATCGTTTAAAATTTATTTAATAACATTTTTACAACTTTATAAAAAAACACTAAAACTTATAAATAAAAAATTTACCCTAAGTCATGGTCCGTAGGTAGGGTGCCCAGAAGGCTGGCCGCATTGCCCCGCTGGATGGCTCTCACTCCTCATAGAGACAACGCGCGCTAGGTCCCTACGGCCCAGAGGTTTCCACACCAAACGCCGCAAATATGTAGCTACTACCTAGTGTGACATATTTGCGGCGTTTGAGGCTTTCGGCCGAGGATGCGGCCACACCAGCGCCTACTTTGGTGCCTGGAATATGGGACGGCGCCAGGGTATCTACGCACGTAGCGTCCCAGACAAGTGGCCGTCCCATACTCCAAGGCACCAGCGTCATTCCGTCAGGCCTCTTGCCATCGACCCTGGCCAGACCGTTGGGCTCGAGGACCGCCGGTACCTTGGCACTGACAAGGGCCCTTCGGATGACGTCGTTGAGGCTGGCATGGCGGGGGATCCTTCCAGCGCTACGGCTGCATGAGAGGCCGTGGTGGCCCAGATTATCCACCATAATTCCGCATTGGCCCCTATTCTTAAGCATGTGGCCAAACGGAATGTAGTATTATCCAGCAATGTGCCCACGGTTGTGGATGGTAGTGTCTGTAACCACAGACCCGACTCCCATTCCGCAGTGGCAAGAAGACGAGCGCGATCTGTCGGACTAAGTGCCGAATCTAGGAGACGGTTCCTAGTTAGACGGCAGAGAGGCTCGTCCCACTGCCTCTGCGAACATGGGTTGACAGGCGGGTCTGTGTTAGGACATGTTAAATGCCATACGTTCTTGGCCTTGGTACAGTGCGAAGCCTCCAGGGCCCCAAGGGAAGGGGCTAAAATTTTCCCGATGAGGTTTTGAGCACCGTGTACCGAAGCCAAGAAAGCGGGTAGCGCCACGCTGGAAATTTTGCGGATGCCCAGGCCGCCCAACCTAATGGGTAGGCTAGCCTGGGTCCATGTTCTTTCGCCAAAAGAAATGTTGAAAATGGTGGTGAGGGTTTCTAAAACTAAGTTGTCCAAGTTTGATAACAAAGAAGGGTGTTTCCAAAGGTGTGATTCGCGGAGAATGTAAGTGAATTTTGGGACGAATAGACAATGTTTAATGATACAATACGCCGAATGTATATTAATTTTGATCAGACGATGTGAGGATGCCTTAAAATTTTGAATTTTTGTATCTATAACATTTTCAAAAGATTGGTCCAAGATGGGACAACCAAGGAGGTGAAGCGTTTCTTTTTTAATAATTTTGATTTCAGGAGCTAGTTGTTCAAACTGTTCTATTGTTCGTTCCTTGTTTGGGCACGAGTCTGTAACAAAGAGTGTTTAATTAATGTTGTATAGTAATTATTTATTTTAAACATTTTTAATGCTCGTGACGAATGCACCACTAAAAAAGTGGGGGATATTTTACTTACAGAGTAAAATATTTAGTTTTGCTCTTTGAATAAAAAATCACTACTGTAAAATTTAATGTTTACATCTTTCTAAAAACTAAATTTTAAAAATTTTTTTTCGAAAAATCTCAATATATTTTTTTGAGATAACTTTACACATACATTCACACAATAGTGTTCTATAATATTCCAAACACAAATATACTGTAGGACATAATGTGATGTTCTGGAACAATTCAAAGTTTGTTCCCCCGCCTATTAACCGTCGCAAAATACCTATTATACGACCCCGACACTATCATTAGCAATGACATGAAATTTCATGACGCTCCAGCGTTTGGTCCAGTCAGGTCATGACATTCTTAAATCTCCCCACACACTTAACAGAATTTCTATCAGTATTTTCATCATTACTTGTCACGGGGAATTTTAAGTTATTATTTTCCTAACCGTTCTTAGTTATGTTGTAGTGTACGTTTTGAAGAACACAAAACCAAGACATTATTCAAGCATCGATTCAAATATTTCTAACCTGTCGTAACTATACTATGTACTGTGGCAACTCTTTACCCGATGAGCCAGAAAAATGCAGAAAAAGAAATAGGTAACTAAAAAGAATATTTATTTGTTTCACCCTTTTCGTGCGTGCGTGCGTCATGACTGTGTGAAAGATTGGTACCTAGTTAAAAAATGTATACAATTTTTTTTTTTATTCTTACCACGAACCGGGAATCAAACTATAGTGCCATGCCTTATGGGAAACGGTCGCAGAGATAGTTCAGAGCCGGAAACCGCTACCAACTTTTAGTATGTTGTTGGGCATGGCATTGGGTCTCCAAAACTGCCGGGAGACGGCGGCGCTGGCCATCTACTTCAGCGGAATGACGTCATCAAAATGACTCCCGCTTCGTTGCGAATATTGCATACTGCACCCAAACTATGCATAGCGCATACACGTGTGGGGTATTAAATGAGAGCCAATTAAATAAACTTTATTTTATTTATACAAAGTGTACCAAAATATGCAACAGTTTAGGAGAAATATACAAATATATAAAAAATACGTAAAAAAATATTCGATTATTTGGGTTTTACAACCAAACCAAAAGTCGGACGATAAAGCAATGTACTACAACATTAAAGATGACGTCTCAAGCCATACACTGATATCAATAAAATCAAAATTGGACCAAATATGTGGAAATTATGCATCAAAATGTAGATATTTGCCCATACAAATGCATAAAAGTTAAAAGAATCCAAATTGGTCATTTTCAGGATAATCCGCATAAGCTTCTAGTATGTTATTAGCAATATAACCTGGATTCAAAAACTGCCGGGAGACCATCTCTGTTGTTCCTCAGTTACAAATAATGACGTCATATAAATAATCACTGCCGAATTTCGCAAAATGTAAATTATAGCTACACCACGAGTCTCACATACACGTGTGTTACATGTAATGAAAGGTTATTAAATGTATTATGATTCACCTAAACATTGTTTGTAAAAAAAAATGTAAGGTTTCAGAGCTTGAAACAACGAAATACCACTTTTTATGGAAAAAGTAGATATGTATCAATTTTATAGCTAAACTAAAATAGTCAAAAAAAATTTGCGTATAATATTTGAAAAACCAGTTATTCAACTATATATCACAATTTAAATTTTACATTTCCGACAAAAACTGTGGAAGTTCTGGAAAAAAAACAAGCGCCCCAACAATTCTACCTTAATGCGCTCATATTATGCAAAGAATAGTTCTAATCATCGAGTATTAAATGAATGAACATTACATAAAATACATGAAAACGACATTTTCGAATGGAACCATAATTAAAAAAATAATAATTTACTTGATTAGTAAGCAAAATACTGTTTCTTTAAGTACCTAATCTCCTCCTTTCAAAGTCGGTTAAAATGTAGCTTTTGTGACCTGGGCTACAAAGACAAATAAATTGACACCTAATTTATCAAAATCAGTTCAGTACTTTCATGCAAACGGTACCTACACGTGCACGCATAGATAGCAAATTCTGCCGTAGTCGGACAAAAAATTAAAATTCAATAATTAGACCTTTACGATTATGGCCTGGCGTGGCTTGGCATCTAACGTTGAAACCCTCAGGCCGTAGATGTTAGCAGACCAGAGGGGTGACCTGTATTTCGGAGGATCAGAAGGAAAATTCTGCCAGCCTTCTCAGCTCAGCCTTGAAACCCTTGCACCACTCAAGATTCCACTTTTATAAGAATACCCAACTGGCGCGAAGTGGCGCAGAATAGGGCAGAGTGACGCTCTTTTGTGTCAGAGGTCAAGATCCTCTTTGGGTCACTGAGCCAGTGATGTATGTATGTACATACATACATACATATGTATAAGGCTAATCGAGGCTTAAATATATAATTATGTATCGCATTAAGTGAACTGATATGACATTTACCGAGATAAGGCATTTTGTATTAGGCATGTACCTACTTACTGGCATGTAACTTTACATTTCTCTAATAATGTAGCGTTAGGCCATGACAATAAGAGTCTATTTGATATTAATATTTACCGCGACTACAGCAGGAACTGCTATCTACGTATGTAATTATGTATTTTTTACATGAAACAACTGAACTGATTTTGATAAATGAGGTGTCAATTTATTTGTCTTTGTAACCCAGGTCACAAAAGCCACATTTTAACCGACTTTGAAAGGAGGAGATTAGGTACTTAAAGAAACAGTATTTTGCTTACTAATCAAGTAAATTATTATTTTTTTAATTATGGTTCCATTCGAAAATGTCGTTTTCATGTATTTTATGTAATGTTCATTCATTTAATACTCGATGATTAGAACTATTCTTTGCATAATATGAGCGCATTAAGGTAGAATTGTTGGGGCGCTTTAGTTTTTTTTCCAGAACTTCCACAGTTTTTGTCGGAAATGTAAAATTTAAATTGAGATATATAGTTGAATAACTGTTTGTTTAATATT
Organism: Cydia fagiglandana; assembly: GCF_963556715.1. NCBI lineage: Eukaryota > Metazoa > Arthropoda > Insecta > Lepidoptera > Tortricidae > Cydia > Cydia fagiglandana. The sequence goes on from NC_085959.1 coordinate 3,732,690, forward strand.
ATACGCAACATTTTATTGACGATTTTAGTTTAGCTATAAAATTGATATACATCTACTTTTTCCATGAAAAGTGGTATTTCTTTGTTTCTAGCTCTTAAACCGTAATTTTTTTTACAAACAATGTTTAGGTGAATCATACTAAATTTAATAACCTTTCATTACATGTAACACACATGTATGTGTGACTCATAGTATAGCTATAATTTACATTTTACGAAATTCGGCAGTGATTATTTGTATGACGTCATTATTCGTGACTGGGGGACAATAAAGATGGTCTCCCGGCAGTTTTAGGACCCAGGTCATATTGCTAATATCATACTAGAAGCTTACGCGGATTATCCTGAAAATGACCAATTTGGATTTTTTTAACTTTAATGCATTTGTATGGGCAAATATCTACATTTTGATGAATAGTTTCCACATATTTGGCCCAATTTTGACTTGATTAATATCAACGTATGGCGTCAGACGTCGTCTTTAATTTTGTAGTACATTGCTTTAACGTCCGACTTTTGGTTTGGTTGTAAAACCCAAATAATTGAATATTTTTTTACATCATTTTGATTCTTTTGCAAATGGCTCTTAAACGGCTGAATATTTTGATACACACTGTATAAATGAAATATATCATATTTAATTGGCTTTCATTCAATACCCCACACAATTATGTGCCATGCATAGTTTGGGTACAATATGCAATATTCGCAACGAAACGGGAGTCATTTTGATGACGTCATTCCGCTGAAGTAGATGGCCGGCGCCGCTGTCTCCCGGCAGTTTTGGAGACCTAATGCCATGCCCAACAACATACTAAGAGTTGGTAGCGGTTTCCGGCTCTGAACTATAATCCCATAAGGCATATGACTACTATTCTTAAGGTACGATCAGCATCATATAGTAGGTAGCATCCTAAGTACCTATCCAAATTTAATTTTACTTTTACATACATAATTTATATTGTTACCTTGCGATGTATACATTGTAGATTTATCAGTAGGTAATCTAGTAATCTGTGGACGATGTTGTTGGTCTCACACTTTATTATCCTTTGTACTCTATTTCTGTGTTTGAACCCTGTGTGTTACTGTTTTTTGTCCCAAATAAATAAAAAAAAAAAAATAGTTCGGTACGCCATACATACCTATTATTATATGGTGTACCGAACTATTTGAATACCTACTTTGGATGCTACCTACTATACGACGCTGACTGTACCTAATGGATTCTTCTTTTATGTAAGAATGTATACGTTTTTGGTTAAGAAAAAAGGTACCTGATATGTAACCTAGTTAACTTACCTATAATAAAAATACTTTGTTTTTAACCAAATGGTTAGTAAAATGAAAACGGCTATGGCAGAAATTTAATTGATGTTTTGAAGAAAACTGAATGCAATTTATTTCGTCTTAAAGATCTATATTGTGTTCCTTCGAACTTTATCTGAGTATCTCTTTTCGTTTCAGATCCTTATGAAAAAGTCTTTAGTACCGCATTTTTCTGTCGCATTCTATATATTATGCTGAGGGAAGGACCTTTAAGACACAGGTTTTTGGGGTATCCGAAATACTAATACTTGTACATAATTATTAAAAAAGTGGTTAGGATTTTGCTGATTAAAACTAGTCGGGGTTTCTGCGGTTGACCTTAAATGTAGGTTTCCGTCCACGCGGTCATTAACCTCTCATTTTCTGGGTCCAAAGAGTCCAAAGAGTCTAAAGCGTCTAAAGAGTCTAAAGAGTCTAAAGGGTCTAAAGAGTCTAAAGGGTCTAAAGAGTCTAAAGAGCCTAAAGAGTCTAAAGAGTCTAAAGAGTCTTGTTCGGTACTTTTGTATATGTACGCACAAATACTACGTATTTACTTTTATTATTTTTCAATCGGTTAATACTTAATCGACTAGCATATTCCAAAACGGGATAAGCCTGCAACGGAACGCTTTTTGAAAGCGCGCAACACTGGAAGCTCGAGTGTTGCCATTATTACCTTTCCTAACGATCAAAAAAAATCGAAACGCCGCTGCTAACTGCTCGCTCCGTAAGCTTGAGCTATATAAAAACCAAAATCAAAGATCAAAGTGTTCAGCACAAATTGAAGAAGTCTCTCGACGCCAGCCTATGAGGTTGCTACATTCATCATCGAAGGAACAGGGGCCCCTGAAGACAACTCCACGTCATACACCAGGTTAGTCCCAAATATTGGTCTATGCTAGACAAAATTAACAACTTTTCACAACATAATTGGTTTCGAACCGGATATAACTATCTGGTATCGTTTTATACTTAATATTTGTGCTGTGCAATAGTAATTTGAAGTAAATTCCTTTGTCTTTGTTCGTAAGCTTGCGAGAACCTACCTCCGCTTACAATTGTAAATATCGAGTTTCCGACAACGTCGTGCGATATTTCTCAAAAATACTGATACGTACAGTTAGATCTCAACGAGATCATTCTAATTATATATATAGTTTTATATGGTTTTGAGCACTTTTTGCGAAATTACATTCGTCTTTATTTCCGAGAACCGGGCGGTAGGTACATACAGCGGCGCGCGAGAAATCATTTGCCTAGTACTAATAGTTCTAAATATAATTTGTCGCAACCCATTTCGTTATTTTGTACAACGTACATTACATTACATTTAGTATTTACGTACTTAAGTGTAATTTTAAGGTTCAGGTATAACGTACCGGAAAAACCAAGTTATCGTTTGCTGTCATAATTACAGTATCGAATAAACTGTCGCTCGTATTGCGTACGGCACAGAGTTCAGATTTCTTTAGCTCGGGTTCTACCGACGGGAATAGTACATTTCGATGCTAGTGCGGAAGGTATGTCATTACTTCACGAGTACGTTTTTTAATACAGTTGCGAAAAAATAAGAAAAACATTGTTAATCGTACACTAAACAAAAGTGGTAACAGTGACAGCTCGGTTAGACGTCGTCTTTAAGTATATTATATCTATGGGCGTTTGGCAGCAATTCCGTTCCATTCAGTCAACTTATTAAGAACGGAATTTTCAATATTGAATATTAAAAAATAAACGTGTTATAATGATGAAGAGGTAAGTAATTAAATATGAAATATGTAATATTTTTCGTATTCTTACATTAACGGTAGGTTTTTATGCTGATTACGACGTTTAAAGGAAACTAATATTAACACTCATCAATAAGTAGTCGTGAATTGGAACAAGTATAAATTTAAAAAAATTGGAAAAGTAAAAAACACTAGTTCGAGATAACCAACTTTCCGCACGCTAAACAGCTACGTAAAGTAGCACTTTTTGAGCAACTGTATTAAAAATACTATCTTTGTATTTAACATTGCATGTTAAATTACAACTTACTTTTAATTTGCTACAAATTGTATAACTATTTTATTTAACTAACTAACACTTTGCTAGTACCTAACCATTTTAGAGATCTAAAACTTAACGTATATACTATACATAGTTTAATCATCTCTTATCTCGTGATAACATTATTATTTTACACAGTACAATCACTCAATTTCTTACAAAATGACCGCTATGGAGATTGAACAATTGATATTCGAACGTGATTTAGCGATTAACAATATTCAAAAAATTGTAGACTGTTCGAATAATGCAGCCGAATTTCGAGTTCGAGTTAAAGAGTTAGCCTCAATCAAAAATACATTTTTCCAAGTTCAAGCGAAAATTGAAAAGTTATCGGCAAAGAATGAGTCATTCAACCGCGACGATAATTTAGCTGTGAGAAATCAATTCGATTCGTTGTACTTTAAGGTGCAAGTTGCCTTAGATACGCTTAAAGAGGAGCGTAAACAAAGCATTGCGTCATTTACGTCTGCTTGCGGCGGACTTAATGGGGTGTCACATGCAGGTTGCTGCGCCCAGCAATCAAATCAATCTCATATTCGTTTACCGCGTTTATCGCTTCAAACATTCACAGGTGTTTTAACTGAATGGAATGCTTTCTATGATTTAAAGTGACATTCCATTTCCAACTGCAGCTGCAATACTGTTCATTTTACTATGGAAATTGACAATGACAGCGACGCGTTTCCATAGTAAAATGAACAGTATTGCAGCTGCAGTTGGAAATGGAATGTCACTCTTATTTAAATCACTTGTACATGACAATGTCACTTTAACAAATGTCGAACGCTTCCGGTATTTGTTATTGTTTTTAAAAGATGAACCGTATAATCTTATCAAGTCTATTCCTGTTACGGATTCTAATTACGAAAATGCCTTACAGGTATTAATTTCGCGTTATGAAAATAAACGAATTATTTCAACAAAACATTTTGACAACATTTTTGACTGTGAGTCAGTTAACGAGAAAAATGTTGAATCAAGTTTACGTAACTTGATGAATAGTTATCACGAGAATATTACTGCTTTAAAATCATTAGGTTTACCAGTTGACGACTGGAGTTTCGTACTTTTAAATATTTTGCTACGCAAAATTACACCTAATATTCGTAGGCGTTTTGAATTATCATTGAAAACTTCATGTGAAATTCCTGACGTGACCGAATTACTCGATTTCCTCGATAAGGAATTAGCGGCATCTGAAGTGATGACCGCGTCCGCGCGTACTGCAAGTACATCCGCGGGGCCTGCGCAGCGCGCGGCGCCCGCGCTCGCTGCTGCTGGCGGAGCGGCCGGCTCGGCCCGGTCAGCTGCGGTGACGTCATCGCGCCATGCTATGGCGGGAAAACGTGCAATGTCGCTTACTCGCGCGCACTCCGATGTGCAATATAATGCACCGCGCAATAATAACGCTTCGCTTGCGCGTAATTCGCGTGCTATGAGCATACATGCTACAACGGCGGTGGATTATTTAAATAAAATTAAATGCGCGTATTGTAAGGATAATTCACATCCCTTATATAAATGTGAGAAGTTTAATACGCTCACTTTAAAAGAACGAAAACATTTCGTGGAACAAAATAAACTTTGTACCAATTGTTTATTTAGTGGTCACGAGTCTAAAGACTGCAAGTCGCGCTATGCTTGCCGCGTCTGCACTCAAAGGCACCACTCCTCATTACATGAAGATGCGCCTCCTCCAAACGTCTTACTGACTACGGAGTCCTCTTCTTCCCCTGAGTTGCGCTCAGTCGCGGAAACCTCCACGCCCACTCCATTACATGGAGCTACGGGGCAACCTTTTAGTAAGAACTGTACGGTCTTACTCACGACTGCGCTTGTAAATTTACGACCCTTGAACCAGGGGCCTTACACGCCGCGGTCCGTGCGAACCCTTGTGGATCAAGGTTCGCAGACCACACTCATTTCTGAGTCGTGCGTCCAACGTCTCGGCCTGCCGCGGTACGCCGCGCAACCGGGTACCACTCTCACCGGTATTGGTGGCGAAGTCCAATCACGTGGTTACGTGTTGTGCGAGGTCACACCTCACAACAAACCCGAACCGAAGCTTCACATCGAAGCTTATATCATACCGGACTTGACAAGCTACATAGCTTACATTCCTAAATCAATTGGGAATATTCAGAAGATTCAACACCTTCAAAAACTTGATCTAGCTGATCCAGAACTGCGTTCAACGCGGCCTGTTGAACTGCTACTGGGATCTGACTATCTGGATAGCATACTGCTACTGGATAATATCAAGGGTCCACCGGGCACACCCGTGGCCATCAATAGCATTTTTGGTTATTTGATAGGTGGTAGAATTTCATATGAAAGTATGAAACGACTAAGTGTCAACTTGAGTACTTGCCAACTTGACATGAAACTTCAAAGGTTCTGGGAATTGGAATCCATACCAGAACATCCACATCTTACAAAAGATGAATTACGCTGTGAGTCGATCTTCGTCGATACTCACACACGAGATGCAAATGGGAAATATACAGTTTCTCTACCCTTCAAAGAGAATGCGCCGCCCTTGGGCGATTCTCGTACTATAGCTCTCTCACGTTTAACTAAACTAGAGGCACGCCAGTCTCGCGACCCTGCCTTACGTGAGAACTATAACAAATGTATCCAAGAATATTTAGACTTGGGACATATGGAGCCAGTTATAGACTCAGCGAGTCCTGGCACTCCCCCCTACTACCTACCCCACCACGTTGTGGTGAAGAGTTCCACATCCACTACGGTTACTACGAAGTATCGTATCGTGTACGACGCTTCATGTAAGACTACATCAGGTCGTTCTCTTAACGATAATCTTCTTACTGGTCAGAAATTGCATCAAGACATTTCTGAAATTTTACTGAAGTACCGACTTCATAAAATAGTCTTTACGGCTGATCTCAAAATGATGTATCGCTACATCGGTCTTTGTAAAGAACACCGTGACTTCCATCGGATTCTTTGGAGATTCTCTCCCCACGATCCCGTAAAAGAATATCGTATGTGCTCTGTCACATTCGGCGTCGCTTCCGCGCCTTTTCTCGCTTTGCGAACACTTCGTCAATTAGCAATTGATGAAGCTGCTAACTTCCCACTTGCCTCGCAAGTACTTCTCAACGAAGTATTCGTTGATGATGTCGTTACTGGAGTTGATACGGTTGAAGATGCTATCACTCTTCAGCATCAGCTAACTTCCATTTGCAAAGCAGGAACCTTCGAACTCCGCAAATGGACCAGTAATAGTTCTGAGTTCTTATCGCATTTAAACGATGATGCGTACAATCACAATGACGCACTCATTCTGTCAGCACTTGACACTGACACTTCCGTCAAGGTCCTAGGGCTCAAGTGGAACCCTAAATCGGACGTTTTTTCCTATCAAACGAATGGAGTATCTAACTCACGCAAATGTACAAAGCGTATAATGTTGTCAGAAATCGCCAAGATTTACGATCCCCTCGGATTTAAAAGTCCAGTGACTGTATTCGTGAAGCATTTAATCCAACTTTTATGGGTATCAGGCTCAGGTTGGGATACTGCTCCTCCACAGGGTATCTGCGACTTGTGGTTTCGGTTCATCGACGAACTGCCGTTGCTACAAGACATCGTATTACCTCGTCACGTGCTTCCTAGCACACATGAAGTGTCACTTCATGGCTTTTCAGACGCATCTGAAAAGGCGTACGCCGCCTGCGTCTACATTCGTGTTGTTGACTCGAACGGTGCCATCAGCACCCACCTTCTCATAGGTAAAACAAAAGTTGCGCCGCTGAAACGGCTCACTATTCCGAGATTGGAGCTATGTGGTGCTCATCTCTTATCAAAATTGATAAAAAAGGTCCTCACTGCTTACAGCAGCAGATTGTCTTTCGACCAAATCTACGCTTGGTCCGATTCGATTATAACTCTTGCCTGGTTACGTTCGTCTCCAGACAAGTGGCGGACATACGTGTCTAACCGCATAGCGGAGACAACAAGCAACGTGCCTGCCTCGCAGTGGCACCACGTTCAATCCGCAGACAACCCCGCAGACCCCGCGTCGCGTGGTGTTCTCCCATCTCAGTTGAACCATCAACTATGGTTCACGGGACCTTCTTGGCTCAGTCAAAATGAGTCGGAGTGGCCTAAGACTAACGTCGTATGCCACACCGACGAAGAACGTCGCAAGCATGTTCTTCTCACACAAACCAATGAACCTAAATGCTTAGAGTTCATTGAGCGATTCTCATCGCTTCCAAGGATGCTACGCGTCATTTCGTATATGTTACGATTCATAAATAAATGTCGTAAAACTAATAGTCCTACGACTAAACATGTCACAGTTCCTGAGACCAAACAAGCTCTCAGTCGAATTATATCACTTGTCCAAAGTGAATGCTTTTCTGAAGACATCTCGCGTCTCAAGGACGACGACAGATGTACTAAACGTCTTCAGAAACTGAAACCTTTCTTGGACGGTGCCGGACTCCTCAGGGTCGGCGGCAGAATAAATCGGGCTAACGTACCGTATGATGCCAAGCATCAGATTCTGTTACCTAAGAAACATCATTTCACAAATCTTCTGATAGATTCCTATCATAAAACACATTTACATGTGGGACCTCAAACTTTACAGTTTGCCCTCGCACAGACCTACTGGATCCTGTGTGCTCGCGATGCTGTGCGTATGCGTACACGACGCTGCGTATCATGTGTTCGTGCACGACCTGTCGCACCACAGCCATCAATGGCTCAGTTACCTACTACTAGGGTTCGATCACTTGGTTTGGATTGTCGTTAGACAAGTCAAATTCAGGTAAAGACGTTAATGGTTCCCCGATGAGGAAATGTCCCGGAGTAAGGGGTAATGGATCAGTAGGATCATTACTGAGTTGACAGAGAGGCCTTGAATTACAGACCGCTTCAATTTGACATAGCAGAGTATAAAATTCGTCCTGAGTTAGTTTTAGCATTCTGTATCATAGTTCTTAGATAAAATAAGCATTATTTTATGGCCGGCGGCATGTTCGGTACTTTTGTATATGTACGCACAAATACTACGTATTTACTTTTATTATTTTTCAATCGGTTAATACTTAATCGACTAGCATATTCCAAAACGGGATAAGCCTGCAACGGAACGCTTTTTGAAAGCGCGCAACACTGGAAGCTCGAGTGTTGCCATTATTACCTTTCCTAACGATCTCAAAATCGAAACGCCGCTGCTAACTGCTCGCTCCTTAAGCTTGAGCTATATAAAACCAAAATCAAAGATCAAAGTGTTCAGCACAAATTGGAGAAGTCTCTCGACGCCAGCCTATGAGGTTGCTACATTCATCATCGAAGGAACAGGGGCCCCTGAAGACAACTCCACGTCATACACCAGGTTAGTCCCAAATATTGGTCTATGCTAGACAAAGTAACAACTTTACACAACATAATTGGTTTCGAGCCGGATACCACAACACACAATGGTATGGATTATGTTGTGTAGACGTTTGATCAAGATCTCATTTCGAACCGGATATAACTATCTGGTATCGTTTTATACTTAATATTTGTGCTGTACAATAGTAATTTCAAGTAAATTCCTTTGTCTTTGTTCGTAAGCTTGCGAGAACCTACCTCCGCTTACAATTGTAAATATCGAGTTTCCGACAACGTCGTGCGATATTTCTCAAAAATACTGATACGTACAGTTAGATCTCAACGAGATCATTCTAATTATATATAGTTTTCTATGGTTTTGAGCACTTTTTGCGAAATTACATTCGTCTTTATTTCCGAGAACCGGGCGGTAGGTACATACAGCGGCGCGCGAGAAATCATTTGCCTAGTACTAATAGTTCTAAATATAATTTGTCGCAACCCATTTCGTTATTTTGTACAACGTACATTACATTACATTTAGTATTAACGTACTTAAGTGTAATTTTAAGGTTCAGGTATAACGTACCGGAAAAACCAAGTTATCGTTTGCTGTCATAATTACAGTATCGAATAAACTGTCGCTCGTATTGCGTACGGCACAGAGTTCAGATTTCTTTAGCTCGGGTTCTACCGACGGGAAATACTATCTTTGTATTTAACATTGCATGTTAAATTACAACTTACTTTTAATTTGCGACAAATTGTATAACTATTTTATTTAACTAACTAACACTTTGCTAGTACCTAACCATTTTAGAGATCTAAAACTTAACGTATATACTATACATAGTTTAATCATCTCTTATCTCGTGATAACATTTGTTAAGGGGATTATTTTACTTCGATATTTAAAAATTATGTGGACTGTATTCAAACGAAATACGAGACGAGATACGAAACGATATACCGTGGAACTTAGGACAGGCTAGGTCAATTGGTAAAAGCACTCACCTTGCTGAGCTGTAGATGACGGTGCAGCTCTCGGTGGAGGCTGGCGCAGGCTTCTCAGACCTTCGGCTCGTCTAGACTTACCTCGAATCCGAGTTACCTGGACCAGCGTGGACACCGAAACGGAGCAGGAGCAGTGCTTCTTCAACTGATTAGCCTTCCACAATGAGTACACACAGTTTACAGACAAAATTGAATCTTTTAGATGAACCGAGACGATAATATTCGAAAATAATAATTAGGGCAGCGAGATGCGCCCGACATGTTCCATTTGCGATACGAGAAGGGGAGGAAGTATAGTTTTTTTTTTTTTTTTTAAGTTTGAACGATAATGTTGCCAGGCGAAATTATTTTAAGACTACAATCCTTAACACATTATTATTTTACACAGTACAATCACTCAATTTCTTACAAAATGACCGCTATGGAGATTGAACAATTGATATTCGAACGTGATTTAGCGATTAACAATATTCAAAAAATTGTAGACTGTTCGAATAATGCAGCCGAATTTCGAGTTCGAGTTAAAGAGTTAGCCTCAATCAAAAATACATTTTTCCAAGTTCAAGCGAAAATTGAAAAGTTATCGGCAAAGAATGAGTCATTCAACCGCGACGATAATTTAGCTGTGAGAAATCAATTCGATTCGTTGTACTTTAAGGTGCAAGTTGCCTTAGATACGCTTAAAGAGGAGCGTAAACAAAGCATTGCGTCATTTACGTCTGCTTGCGGCGGACTTAATGGGGTGTCACATGCAGGTTGCTGCGCCCAGCAATCAAATCAATCTCATATTCGTTTACCGCGTTTATCGCTTCAAACATTCACAGGTGTTTTAACTGAATGGAATGCTTTCTATGATTTATTTAAATCACTTGTACATGACAATGTCACTTTAACAAATGTCGAACGCTTCCGGTATTTGTTATTGTTTTTAAAAGATGAACCGTATAATCTTATCAAGTCTATTCCTGTTACGGATTCTAATTACGAAAATGCCTTACAGGTATTAATTTCGCGTTATGAAAATAAACGAATTATTTCAACAAAACATTTTGACAACATTTTTGACTGTGAGTCAGTTAACGAGAAAAATGTTGAATCAAGTTTACGTAACTTGATGAATAGTTATCACGAGAATATTACTGCTTTAAAATCATTAGGTTTACCAGTTGACGACTGGAGTTTCGTACTTTTAAATATTTTGCTACGCAAAATTACACCTAATATTCGTAGGCGTTTTGAATTATCATTGAAAACTTCATGTGAAATTCCTGACGTGACCGAATTACTCGATTTCCTCGATAAGGAATTAGCGGCATCTGAAGTGATGACCGCGTCCGCGCGTACTGCAAGTACATCCGCGGGGCCTGCGCAGCGCGCGGCGCCCGCGCTCGCTGCTGCTGGCGGAGCGGCCGGCTCGGCCCGGTCAGCTGCGGTGACGTCATCGCGCCATGCTATGGCGGGAAAACGTGCAATGTCGCTTACTCGCGCGCACTCCGATGTGCAATATAATGCACCGCGCAATAATAACGCTTCGCTTGCGCGTAATTCGCGTGCTATGAGCATACATGCTACAACGGCGGTGGATTATTTAAATAAAATTAAATGCGCGTATTGTAAGGATAATTCACATGCCTTATATAAATGTGAGAAGTTTAATACGCTCACTTTAAAAGAACGAAAACATTTCGTGGAACAAAATAAACTTTGTACCAATTGTTTATTTAGTGGTCACGAGTCTAAAGACTGCAAGTCGCGCTATGCTTGCCGCGTCTGCACTCAAAGGCACCACTCCTCATTACATGAAGATGCGCCTCCTCCAAACGTCTTACTGACTACGGAGTCCTCTTCTTCCCCTGAGTTGCGCTCAGTCGCGGAAACCTCCACGCCCACTCCATTACATGGAGCTACGGGGCAACCTTTTAGTAAGAACTGTACGGTCTTACTCACGACTGCGCTTGTAAATTTACGACCCTTGAACCAGGGGCCTTACACGCCGCGGTCCGTGCGAACCCTTGTGGATCAAGGTTCGCAGACCACACTCATTTCTGAGTCGTGCGTCCAACGTCTCGGCCTGCCGCGGTACGCCGCGCAACCGGGTACCACTCTCACCGGTATTGGTGGCGAAGTCCAATCACGTGGTTACGTGTTGTGCGAGGTCACACCTCACAACAAACCCGAACCGAAGCTTCACATCGAAGCTTATATCATACCGGACTTGACAAGCTACATAGCTTACATTCCTAAATCAATTGGGAATATTCAGAAGATTCAACACCTTCAAAAACTTGATCTAGCTGATCCAGAACTGCGTTCAACGCGGCCTGTTGAACTGCTACTGGGATCTGACTATCTGGATAGCATACTGCTACTGGATAATATCAAGGGTCCACCGGGCACACCCGTGGCCATCAATAGCATTTTTGGTTATTTGATAGGTGGTAGAATTTCATATGAAAGTATGAAACGACTAAGTGTCAACTTGAGTACTTGCCAACTTGACATGAAACTTCAAAGGTTCTGGGAATTGGAATCCATACCAGAACATCCACATCTTACAAAAGATGAATTACGCTGTGAGTCGATCTTCGTCGATACTCACACACGAGATGCAAATGGGAAATATACAGTTTCTCTACCCTTCAAAGAGAATGCGCCGCCCTTGGGCGATTCTCGTACTATAGCTCTCTCACGTTTAACTAAACTAGAGGCACGCCAGTCTCGCGACCCTGCCTTACGTGAGAACTATAACAAATGTATCCAAGAATATTTAGACTTGGGACATATGGAGCCAGTTATAGACTCAGCGAGTCCTGGCACTCCCCCCTACTACCTACCCCACCACGTTGTGGTGAAGAGTTCCACATCCACTACGGTTACTACGAAGTATCGTATCGTGTACGACGCTTCATGTAAGACTACATCAGGTCGTTCTCTTAACGATAATCTTCTTACTGGTCAGAAATTGCATCAAGACATTTCTGAAATTTTACTGAAGTACCGACTTCATAAAATAGTCTTTACGGCTGATCTCAAAATGATGTATCGCTACATCGGTCTTTGTAAAGAACACCGTGACTTCCATCGGATTCTTTGGAGATTCTCTCCCCACGATCCCGTAAAAGAATATCGTATGTGCTCTGTCACATTCGGCGTCGCTTCCGCGCCTTTTCTCGCTTTGCGAACACTTCGTCAATTAGCAATTGATGAAGCTGCTAACTTCCCACTTGCCTCGCAAGTACTTCTCAACGAAGTATTCGTTGATGATGTCGTTACTGGAGTTGATACGGTTGAAGATGCTATCACTCTTCAGCATCAGCTAACTTCCATTTGCAAAGCAGGAACCTTCGAACTCCGCAAATGGACCAGTAATAGTTCTGAGTTCTTATCGCATTTAAACGATGATGCGTACAATCACAATGACGCACTCATTCTGTCAGCACTTGACACTGACACTTCCGTCAAGGTCCTAGGGCTCAAGTGGAACCCTAAATCGGACGTTTTTTCCTATCAAACGAATGGAGTATCTAACTCACGCAAATGTACAAAGCGTATAATGTTGTCAGAAATCGCCAAGATTTACGATCCCCTCGGATTTAAAAGTCCAGTGACTGTATTCGTGAAGCATTTAATCCAACTTTTATGGGTATCAGGCTCAGGTTGGGATACTGCTCCTCCACAGGGTATCTGCGACTTGTGGTTTCGGTTCATCGACGAACTGCCGTTGCTACAAGACATCGTATTACCTCGTCACGTGCTTCCTAGCACACATGAAGTGTCACTTCATGGCTTTTCAGACGCATCTGAAAAGGCGTACGCCGCCTGCGTCTACATTCGTGTTGTTGACTCGAACGGTGCCATCAGCACCCACCTTCTCATAGGTAAAACAAAAGTTGCGCCGCTGAAACGGCTCACTATTCCGAGATTGGAGCTATGTGGTGCTCATCTCTTATCAAAATTGATAAAAAAGGTCCTCACTGCTTACAGCAGCAGATTGTCTTTCGACCAAATCTACGCTTGGTCCGATTCGATTATAACTCTTGCCTGGTTACGTTCGTCTCCAGACAAGTGGCGGACATACGTGTCTAACCGCATAGCGGAGACAACAAGCAACGTGCCTGCCTCGCAGTGGCACCACGTTCAATCCGCAGACAACCCCGCAGACCCCGCGTCGCGTGGTGTTCTCCCATCTCAGTTGAACCATCAACTATGGTTCACGGGACCTTCTTGGCTCAGTCAAAATGAGTCGGAGTGGCCTAAGACTAACGTCGTATGCCACACCGACGAAGAACGTCGCAAGCATGTTCTTCTCACACAAACCAATGAACCTAAATGCTTAGAGTTCATTGAGCGATTCTCATCGCTTCCAAGGATGCTACGCGTCATTTCGTATATGTTACGATTCATAAATAAATGTCGTAAAACTAATAGTCCTACGACTAAACATGTCACAGTTCCTGAGACCAAACAAGCTCTCAGTCGAATTATATCACTTGTCCAAAGTGAATGCTTTTCTGAAGACATCTCGCGTCTCAAGGACGACGACAGATGTACTAAACGTCTTCAGAAACTGAAACCTTTCTTGGACGGTGCCGGACTCCTCAGGGTCGGCGGCAGAATAAATCGGGCTAACGTACCGTATGATGCCAAGCATCAGATTCTGTTACCTAAGAAACATCATTTCACAAATCTTCTGATAGATTCCTATCATAAAACACATTTACATGTGGGACCTCAAACTTTACAGTTTGCCCTCGCACAGACCTACTGGATCCTGTGTGCTCGCGATGCTGTGCGTATGCGTACACGACGCTGCGTATCATGTGTTCGTGCACGACCTGTCGCACCACAGCCATCAATGGCTCAGTTACCTACTACTAGGGTTCGATCACTTGGTTTGGATTGTCGTTAGACAAGTCAAATTCAGGTAAAGACGTTAATGGTTCCCCGATGAGGAAATGTCCCGGAGTAAGGGGTAATGGATCAGTAGGATCATTACTGAGTTGACAGAGAGGCCTTGAATTACAGACCGCTTCAATTTGACATAGCAGAGTATAAAATTCGTCCTGAGTTAGTTTTAGCATTCTGTATCATAGTTCTTAGATAAAATAAGCATTATTTTATGGCCGGCGGCATGTTCGGTACTTTTGTATATGTACGCACAAATACTACGTATTTACTTTTATTATTTTTCAATCGGTTAATACTTAATCGACTAGCATATTCCAAAACGGGATAAGCCTGCAACGGAACGCTTTTTGAAAGCGCGCAACACTGGAAGCTCGAGTGTTGCCATTATTACCTTTCCTAACGATCTCAAAATCGAAACGCCGCTGCTAACTGCTCGCTCCTTAAGCTTGAGCTATATAAAACCAAAATCAAAGATCAAAGTGTTCAGCACAAATTGGAGAAGTCTCTCGACGCCAGCCTATGAGGTTGCTACATTCATCATCGAAGGAACAGGGGCCCCTGAAGACAACTCCACGTCATACACCAGGTTAGTCCCAAATATTGGTCTATGCTAGACAAAGTAACAACTTTACACAACATAATTGGTTTCGAGCCGGATACCACAACACACAATGGTATGGATTATGTTGTGTAGACGTTTGATCAAGATCTCATTTCGAACCGGATATAACTATCTGGTATCGTTTTATACTTAATATTTGTGCTGTACAATAGTAATTTCAAGTAAATTCCTTTGTCTTTGTTCGTAAGCTTGCGAGAACCTACCTCCGCTTACAATTGTAAATATCGAGTTTCCGACAACGTCGTGCGATATTTCTCAAAAATACTGATACGTACAGTTAGATCTCAACGAGATCATTCTAATTATATATAGTTTTCTATGGTTTTGAGCACTTTTTGCGAAATTACATTCGTCTTTATTTCCGAGAACCGGGCGGTAGGTACATACAGCGGCGCGCGAGAAATCATTTGCCTAGTACTAATAGTTCTAAATATAATTTGTCGCAACCCATTTCGTTATTTTGTACAACGTACATTACATTACATTTAGTATTAACGTACTTAAGTGTAATTTTAAGGTTCAGGTATAACGTACCGGAAAAACCAAGTTATCGTTTGCTGTCATAATTACAGTATCGAATAAACTGTCGCTCGTATTGCGTACGGCACAGAGTTCAGATTTCTTTAGCTCGGGTTCTACCGACGGGAAATACTATCTTTGTATTTAACATTGCATGTTAAATTACAACTTACTTTTAATTTGCGACAAATTGTATAACTATTTTATTTAACTAACTAACACTTTGCTAGTACCTAACCATTTTAGAGATCTAAAACTTAACGTATATACTATACATAGTTTAATCATCTCTTATCTCGTGATAACATTTGTTAAGGGGATTATTTTACTTCGATATTTAAAAATTATGTGGACTGTATTCAAACGAAATACGAGACGAGATACGAAACGATATACCGTGGAACTTAGGACAGGCTAGGTCAATTGGTAAAAGCACTCACCTTGCTGAGCTGTAGATGACGGTGCAGCTCTCGGTGGAGGCTGGCGCAGGCTTCTCAGACCTTCGGCTCGTCTAGACTTACCTCGAATCCGAGTTACCTGGACCAGCGTGGACACCGAAACGGAGCAGGAGCAGTGCTTCTTCAACTGATTAGCCTTCCACAATGAGTACACACAGTTTACAGACAAAATTGAATCTTTTAGATGAACCGAGACGATAATATTCGAAAATAATAATTAGGGCAGCGAGATGCGCCCGACATGTTCCATTTGCGATACGAGAAGGGGAGGAAGTATAGTTTTTTTTTTTTTTTTTAAGTTTGAACGATAATGTTGCCAGGCGAAATTATTTTAAGACTACAATCCTTAACACATTATTATTTTACACAGTACAATCACTCAATTTCTTACAAAATGACCGCTATGGAGATTGAACAATTGATATTCGAACGTGATTTAGCGATTAACAATATTCAAAAAATTGTAGACTGTTCGAATAATGCAGCCGAATTTCGAGTTCGAGTTAAAGAGTTAGCCTCAATCAAAAATACATTTTTCCAAGTTCAAGCGAAAATTGAAAAGTTATCGGCAAAGAATGAGTCATTCAACCGCGACGATAATTTAGCTGTGAGAAATCAATTCGATTCGTTGTACTTTAAGGTGCAAGTTGCCTTAGATACGCTTAAAGAGGAGCGTAAACAAAGCATTGCGTCATTTACGTCTGCTTGCGGCGGACTTAATGGGGTGTCACATGCAGGTTGCTGCGCCCAGCAATCAAATCAATCTCATATTCGTTTACCGCGTTTATCGCTTCAAACATTCACAGGTGTTTTAACTGAATGGAATGCTTTCTATGATTTATTTAAATCACTTGTACATGACAATGTCACTTTAACAAATGTCGAACGCTTCCGGTATTTGTTATTGTTTTTAAAAGATGAACCGTATAATCTTATCAAGTCTATTCCTGTTACGGATTCTAATTACGAAAATGCCTTACAGGTATTAATTTCGCGTTATGAAAATAAACGAATTATTTCAACAAAACATTTTGACAACATTTTTGACTGTGAGTCAGTTAACGAGAAAAATGTTGAATCAAGTTTACGTAACTTGATGAATAGTTATCACGAGAATATTACTGCTTTAAAATCATTAGGTTTACCAGTTGACGACTGGAGTTTCGTACTTTTAAATATTTTGCTACGCAAAATTACACCTAATATTCGTAGGCGTTTTGAATTATCATTGAAAACTTCATGTGAAATTCCTGACGTGACCGAATTACTCGATTTCCTCGATAAGGAATTAGCGGCATCTGAAGTGATGACCGCGTCCGCGCGTACTGCAAGTACATCCGCGGGGCCTGCGCAGCGCGCGGCGCCCGCGCTCGCTGCTGCTGGCGGAGCGGCCGGCTCGGCCCGGTCAGCTGCGGTGACGTCATCGCGCCATGCTATGGCGGGAAAACGTGCAATGTCGCTTACTCGCGCGCACTCCGATGTGCAATATAATGCACCGCGCAATAATAACGCTTCGCTTGCGCGTAATTCGCGTGCTATGAGCATACATGCTACAACGGCGGTGGATTATTTAAATAAAATTAAATGCGCGTATTGTAAGGATAATTCACATGCCTTATATAAATGTGAGAAGTTTAATACGCTCACTTTAAAAGAACGAAAACATTTCGTGGAACAAAATAAACTTTGTACCAATTGTTTATTTAGTGGTCACGAGTCTAAAGACTGCAAGTCGCGCTATGCTTGCCGCGTCTGCACTCAAAGGCACCACTCCTCATTACATGAAGATGCGCCTCCTCCAAACGTCTTACTGACTACGGAGTCCTCTTCTTCCCCTGAGTTGCGCTCAGTCGCGGAAACCTCCACGCCCACTCCATTACATGGAGCTACGGGGCAACCTTTTAGTAAGAACTGTACGGTCTTACTCACGACTGCGCTTGTAAATTTACGACCCTTGAACCAGGGGCCTTACACGCCGCGGTCCGTGCGAACCCTTGTGGATCAAGGTTCGCAGACCACACTCATTTCTGAGTCGTGCGTCCAACGTCTCGGCCTGCCGCGGTACGCCGCGCAACCGGGTACCACTCTCACCGGTATTGGTGGCGAAGTCCAATCACGTGGTTACGTGTTGTGCGAGGTCACACCTCACAACAAACCCGAACCGAAGCTTCACATCGAAGCTTATATCATACCGGACTTGACAAGCTACATAGCTTACATTCCTAAATCAATTGGGAATATTCAGAAGATTCAACACCTTCAAAAACTTGATCTAGCTGATCCAGAACTGCGTTCAACGCGGCCTGTTGAACTGCTACTGGGATCTGACTATCTGGATAGCATACTGCTACTGGATAATATCAAGGGTCCACCGGGCACACCCGTGGCCATCAATAGCATTTTTGGTTATTTGATAGGTGGTAGAATTTCATATGAAAGTATGAAACGACTAAGTGTCAACTTGAGTACTTGCCAACTTGACATGAAACTTCAAAGGTTCTGGGAATTGGAATCCATACCAGAACATCCACATCTTACAAAAGATGAATTACGCTGTGAGTCGATCTTCGTCGATACTCACACACGAGATGCAAATGGGAAATATACAGTTTCTCTACCCTTCAAAGAGAATGCGCCGCCCTTGGGCGATTCTCGTACTATAGCTCTCTCACGTTTAACTAAACTAGAGGCACGCCAGTCTCGCGACCCTGCCTTACGTGAGAACTATAACAAATGTATCCAAGAATATTTAGACTTGGGACATATGGAGCCAGTTATAGACTCAGCGAGTCCTGGCACTCCCCCCTACTACCTACCCCACCACGTTGTGGTGAAGAGTTCCACATCCACTACGGTTACTACGAAGTATCGTATCGTGTACGACGCTTCATGTAAGACTACATCAGGTCGTTCTCTTAACGATAATCTTCTTACTGGTCAGAAATTGCATCAAGACATTTCTGAAATTTTACTGAAGTACCGACTTCATAAAATAGTCTTTACGGCTGATCTCAAAATGATGTATCGCTACATCGGTCTTTGTAAAGAACACCGTGACTTCCATCGGATTCTTTGGAGATTCTCTCCCCACGATCCCGTAAAAGAATATCGTATGTGCTCTGTCACATTCGGCGTCGCTTCCGCGCCTTTTCTCGCTTTGCGAACACTTCGTCAATTAGCAATTGATGAAGCTGCTAACTTCCCACTTGCCTCGCAAGTACTTCTCAACGAAGTATTCGTTGATGATGTCGTTACTGGAGTTGATACGGTTGAAGATGCTATCACTCTTCAGCATCAGCTAACTTCCATTTGCAAAGCAGGAACCTTCGAACTCCGCAAATGGACCAGTAATAGTTCTGAGTTCTTATCGCATTTAAACGATGATGCGTACAATCACGATGACGCACTCATTCTGTCAGCACTTGACACTGACACTTCCGTCAAGGTCCTAGGGCTCAAGTGGAACCCTAAATCGGACGTTTTTTCCTATCAAACGAATGGAGTAGCTAACTCACGCAAATGTACAAAGCGTATAATGTTGTCAGAAATCGCCAAGATTTACGATCCCCTCGGATTTAAAAGTCCAGTGACTGTATTCGTGAAGCATTTAATCCAACCACCTGCCATGCCACAATGTGGCGTCGTGATAAAGAGTCTAAAGGGTCTAAAGGGTCTAAAGAGCCTAAAGAGTCTAAAGAGTCTAAAGAGTCTAAAGGGTCTAAAGGGTCTAAAGAGCCTAAAGAGTCTAAAGAGTCTAAAGGGTCTAAAGAGTCTAAAGAGCCTAAAGAGTCTAAAGAGTCTAAAGAGTCTAAAGGGTCTAAAGAGTCTAAAGAGTCTAAAGAGTCCAAAGAGTCTAGAGTCCAAAGAGTCCAAAGAGTCCAAAGAGTCCAAAGAGTCCAAAGAGTCCAAAGAGTCCAAAGAGTCCAAAGAGTCTAAAGAGTCTAAAGAGTCTAATGAGTCTAAAGAGTCTAAAGAGTCTAAAGAGTCTAAAGAGTCTAAAGAGCCTAAAGAGTCTAAAGAGTCTAAAGGGTCTAAAGAGTCTAAAGAGTCTAAAGGGTCTAAAGGGTCTAAAGAGCCTAAAGAGCCTAATGAGTGTAAAGGGTCTAAAGAGTCTAAAGAGTCTAAAGAGTCTGAAGAGTCCAAAGAGTCCAAAGAGTCCAAAGAGTCTAGAGTCCAAAGAGTCCAAAGGGTCCAGAGAGTCCAGAGAGTCCAAAAAGTCCAGAGAGTCCAGAGTCCAGAGTCCAAAGAGTCCAAAGAGTCTAGAGTCCAAAGAGTCCAAAGAGTCCAAAGAGTCCAAAGAGTCCAAAGAGTCCAAAGAGTCCAAAGAGTCCAAAGAGTCCAAAGAGTCCAAAGAGTCCAAAGAGTCCAAAGAGTCCAAAGAGTCCAAAGAGTCTAAAGCGTCTAAAGGGTCTAAAGGGTCTAAAGGGTCTAAAGGGTCTAAAGGGTCTAAAGAGTCTAAAGAGTCTAAAGAGTCTAAAGAGTCTAGAGTCTAAAGCGTCTAGAGTCTAAAGGGTCTAAAGGGTCTAAAGGGTCTAAAGAGTCTAGAGAGTGTAAAGAGTGTAGAGTCTAAAGAGTCTAAAGAGTCGAAAGAGTCGAAAGAGTCTAAAGAGTCTAAAGAGTCTAAAGAGTCTAAAGAGTCTAAAGGGTCTAAAGGGTCTAAAGGGTCTAAAGGGTCTAAAGGGTCTAAGAGTCTAAAGAGTCTAAAGAGTCTAAAGGGTCTAAAGAGTCTAAAGAGCCTAAAGAGTCTAAAGAGTCTAAAGAGTCTAAAGGGTCTAAAGAGCCTAAAGAGTCTAAAGAGTCTAAAGAGTCTAAAGAGTCTAAAGGGTCTAAAGAGCCTAAAGAGCCTAAAGAGTCTAAAGAGTCTAAAGAGTCTAAAGGGTCTAAAGAGTCTAAAGAGCCTAAAGAGTCTAAAGAGTCTAAAGAGTCTAAAGAGCCTAAATAGTCTAAAGAGTCTTAAGAGTAAAAAGTCTAAAGAGTAAAGAGACTCATGAGTCTAAGAAGTAAATCATTATAAAAGGATGAGTATGGGTTTTGTTTGTTTTTACTCGCGGACGGAATGTGTTTGCTAGACTATATTATTGAATATCGGGGGGCACGGCAGTGCCCCCGCCAAGTCGAGCGCGAAGCAAACACTGCCGTACCATCCTTTACTGGAACCATTTCGCCGCATTTTCAGGCCCCTATTTGAGAACCTCCGGATAAGACCAGAACGCAGAAATTTTGGTGATCCAGTAAGCTATAATCACATACTTAAAATCCAAAATTTCAAGTCTGTAGGTCATTTAGTTCCGAAGTTAAGCGAAAGCAAAGTTTCGCATTTATCAAACTCACTCATGATCATCAGAATAGAACTAGTACATCCCATAAACTCAGAGAGCTGAAATTTGGTACAGAGTTAGGGTTTAATGGCCACATAAAGGGAAAACCTAAAAATATTGCAATATCAGTCACGTTTTAAAGAACGAACTAAGAACTGCATAAGTAAGTTTGTAATCCCATATAAATATATGATATTACAAAGTTACTGTTGCAGTTCCTACAAATAGTAGGTAAAGTAAAGTAAAGAGGTACACTACACACTACGATGTACGATGTGAGTATGAATGAAGATATGTTTAGTTATGATATGTGTATACATAGTATGGGTATGAGTACCCGAAAAGAAGGACTGCCTACAAAAAGAGATGAGATCCCATCAAAAACATTACATGTAATAAAAAAAAACTGAAAAGCAAAAAACAAGTTCAGTAGTCGAGAACATTGAATCAGTTTCATGATTAACATTTCGTATGTCAATTTTGGACCTTGGAGTTTAAAAATAATGTCCAAATCGCTTGTGACGGATCCAGAACGAGGCATACGAATCGTTATGACACAGATAAAACAAACTATACATTCTTATACGAAACAGCAACTTCAACAGTCGGGACCCATTATTTTCGTCAACATTAGTGCCGCAGCCTAGACTTTTAATGGGTCCAAAATTGACATACGAAATGTTAATCATGAAACTGATTCAATGGTCTCGACTACTGAACTTGTTTTTTGCTTTTCAGTTTTTTTTATATTTTTTTCTAAAGATAGCTTTTTTGCAGTCGGGTTTTTTTATTTTCTAAATTATCTTTTTTTTATTTAACACTTTTTAGTTAGTATATTATAAATGTAAAAACCGGCCAAGTGCGAGTCGGACTCGCGTTCCAAGGGTTCCGTATATTACACAATTTTTAACAATCAGTGACGGATTAAGATATTTTGATGCCCTAAGCATTTCTAGGTGCCCCCTCTCCCTAGGGTCATCAAGATTACATTGATTTTTTGGTAAATTGAGAGAAGTTCATTGCCGCATTACAGCTGAGAATGGAAATCAGTCACATCATTTTATCACGAAAATTGACAGTGCCGCAGCAGTAATGTTGCAACAGAGTACCTAATGCTGTTGCAGTCGCCACCGGAATGTCACCTTTATCATAGCTCAGAAAGTAATAGAAACGCGAGCGAAGCGAGCGCGGAAATTTTTCGATATAAAAACGCAATATGATAGACAGTTGTACATTTTTACTTTTAGTATGGAAATCAGTCACATCATTTTATCACGGAAGTTGACAGTACTGCAGCAGTAACGTTGTCGTTTAAATCACGTGTAAAATTTGAATAAGGGTGAAAAAAACTATTGATTTTGGAGTGTAGTTTTATTGGTGGGTGTATTGGGTGGGTGGGGAAAATTTTTCGATATAAAAACGCAATTTTACTTTTAGTCCCAACCAGGCGCGAATCCAGGATTTCATACAGAGAAGGGATGGGACAGTTTTCTATCAGCCTAGCTTCGCATAGGGCTCGATATTTAAGGGTCTCAACGAGGTTGTTTTCATGCATAAAATATGCAAGAAAGCAGAGCTTGGAATTGAATTGACGAAGTGTGAGAAAGGCAGTAGGCCCGGCTGCGAAAGAGGAAAGCTTGGATTTGGATCCACGCCCAAGTGTAATTAAGGCAGAAGATCAACTTTGCCGTAAGGCAGAAGGCCTCGCATAAAACCTAACGCCGAACCGCAAAAGAGTGGGTTGAAATCGAATCTATGCATGTAATCACGACTCTTCTACTGCTACCGATTGTTTCTTAAAGAATTACGCGCCATTATTTTGCAAATTAGCTTTTGGACAGCTAAAAAAATCGTGTGGTAAAAACGATGTGTCTGTCCCTAATTTTAAAATTTGTTCACCTTTTTCAACCTGGCATTTTGGTGCCCCCCTGTTGATTTAATAAATTAATAATACAACAAAATTAAACGACAGTAAATTAATTGCCCCTCATTGCACAGTGCCATCTTTTGGGAAACTGAGTAAAAATTAAGTAATCAAGAAAACTAAAAATGAGTTTACATAGTTACGTAGTGGTAAAATAAACACACATATCAACACGCTCTGCCTTAATTACACTTGGGCATGGATCCAAATCCAAGCTTTCCTCTTTCGCAGCTGGGCCTTCTGCCTTGCTCACACTTCACATTCACTTGGTCAATTCCAAGCTCTGCTTTCTTGCATCTTTTCTATATGAAAATAACCTCGCTGAGACCCTTAAATATCGAGCCCCATGCGAAGCTAGGCTGATAGAAAACTGTCCCATCCCTTCTCTGTATGAAATCCTGGATTCGCGCCGGGTTGGGACTAAAAGTAAAAATGTACAACTGTCTATCAAATTGCGTTTTATATATAGAAAAATTACATTATAACATATAATAAAGGTGACATTCGGGTGGCGACTGCAGCAGCTTTACTCTGTTGTAACGTTACTGCTGCAGCACTGTCAATTTTCGTGATAAAATTATGTGACTGATTTCCATTCTCAGCTGTAATGCGGCAATGAACGTCACTCAAATTACTAAAAAAATTCAATGTAATCTCGATGACCCTAGGGAGAGGGAGCATCATGGTCTAGAAATGCTTAGGGCATCAAATATCTTAATCTGGCACTGGTCGTTTGCGGAGTGAAAGGATTTGGGACTCGCATTTTATACGTATTACCATGCCTTCCCGAAGAAAATCGAATCATTCGCAAAAGTCTCGCAACGCATTGAGGTTACAAGCGGCACGTGATCTTCCTCAGGAAGATCCTGAAGAAGACCACGGTGAGTGGGTGGCGCTCTAGCCAGGCAGGCCGCTTTGCTTTCGCTCGCGCGCGTATACCTTACTGTATCCTCCGATATAGGTACATCTACTACTCTGTCGTTTAAATCACGTGTAAAATTTGAATAAGGGTGAAAAAAACTATTGATTTTGGAGTGTAGTTTTATTTAGTGGTACCTAATTGTAAAATATTTTATCTGGACTACAGTCCTCTAGCATATCCATCTGTCAACTTTACTTCAAGTTCCGCCTTCAGGGGAGAGGGAGAGAAATTAGGCTATTAGAAATAAGTCGCTTACTGACACAGACCGAATTCCACGCGGGCGGAGCCGCGGGCACAGCTACTACTTATACTTAAATAAATACGTACGTACATATAGGCTTCATTATAATATTTTTATTTTTATTATAGGATAGTCAGTAGTCACATAGTCACATTGGCCTCCTTTGCGTCGCGCAGTGCAGTATTAATACTGAATAGAATTACTATAACTTTATAACGTTATAGATTTTAAATGGTCACTCTAAATGAAAAACTGTGAAAGAAACCTATAACTGATTTTTATTAAACACCTATTCAGTGATACCCCACTCGACATATTTCGTTAACTTTTTTTTTTTTAATTTTGGCGTCTGGTTGTCGCCATATTGAATTTTGATTACTGTCACGTGTTTAGTGACACACGCAAGAGTAAGACGGTTCGATTGACGTAAGAATTATCAAAATCGGTTCACGAGTTTGGGCTCTGGAGTGCCACATAGGAACAAACATACATACATACATACATACATACATACATACATACATACATACATACATACATACATACATACATACATATATAGGCTGATAAACACATTACCCTCCTTTGCGTCGCGCAGTCGGGTAAAAAGGTGCAAGTCTCGCAACGCTTTTACTACAAAAAAGTTTTGAGATGTAATGTGAAACCAAGTCGGTTAAAGTCTTATGTGCGACTAGCAACAATACAATCTACCTACAAATAAAAAACTAAAAAGTCATCTCAGACTACTCAAAGGCAACCAGTGTTAACAGCACTGTTTAAAGCTAGCCTGTCAGGCATCAACACTGCAAATAATTGCACGTCGACTTGCACTTTTAAACGAAGGTCTGTAGTGTCATTGACATGTTCACATATTATTACAACTTAGTTCCATCAGCACACAATTGAGTGTGATGCAAGTGTAATACATAATTGGTTTATTTACATTATTGCAGTTGAGGTACAACGTATTTAATCTGCTACGAGTAATGTGAATATGTCAGGTGAATCCCAATCAGGAGCTCAATTGACTCGATTACTTGGAAACAGCAGATTACCGAATCTGGACATTAAATTGTCACACGTAACATTACGGATGACATAATGAAACCTGTTTATGAAATTATAGCAGATAGATTTATCTGGTCATTAAATTGACATAAAACAGCTGTAAATATTATTTTCTTTTTTTTTCGAAAACCACCACGAGTGGTACACCTTTATTCACACTTACCTATCACTTGTTTGAAACAGTGGATTTGATTTAAGACCAATTTTTTGCACACTGACATAACTTGATAATTAATCGAAATTGACTAACCTGTCTTCCATTTCCTCTTTTTCCATTTTATTTTTTTCCTCGTCGCCACATGTAAAGTACTATATTTACCTCAGTCAATCATACGATATAATGTATTTCCAACGGTTCGCCAACACAAACATCACTCGGTACGACCGACTCTGTCCGCAGTCTGACATCGACTGACCCTAACTGTCAGTGACGTCACCATGACGTAAGCGCTCGAGACGTCTATACACTACACCTACGTAGGGGGCTATTCATAAATTACGTCATTTCAAAATGGGGGGGGGGTTCTGGACATCAGATGATGGTAGCATGACGTAGGAGGAAACGGGGTCATTCGAAGATTTTTGGATGATTTTAGGGGCGGGGGGTCAAAAATCGTCAAAAAACGATGACGTAATTTATGGACAGCCCCTAGATGAAAAAATACCATCTTGCCTTTTCGCAATGAGAAATTTGCGAATTAAGTTATCCAAATAACGGCTACAAACAAGAAATCCCTATCACAGTTATAAACCCTGGCAGGGCTGAATACATAATAATATCGGTATTTAACTAAACTTAAGACAAACTCTTTATTTCATTTACGCGAGCGGAGCTGCGGGCCCGTCTAAGTAAGTAAGTAAGTAAGTAAGTAAGTGTTTTATTTGTAAATATAGGTAGCTAGAATTACAGTGGTGGTCAGTTTATATATGTACAGTTCGTCGCTGTGCCTACAAAAGTCGCCATGTGTTTTTAACCTACTTTACAGGAGACACAAAAAACTGTTTATTTCGATAACTATTGAACATATTCAAATCATAATTTTTATGATAAAAGTATTTGCACTTTAACATATATTACGGAATTACCTGAAATGATATTTTAGTTTCAATAGTGTGAAAAATAGTACATTTCGATGCTAGTGCGGAAGGTATGTCATTACTTCACGAGTACCGAGATATCTTGCCACGAGCCGCAGGCGAGTGGCAAGACTCGGGACGAGTGAAGAATGACATTTCCGCACGTGTATCGAACGACGTTTTTTAATACAGTTGCGAAAAAATAAGAAAAACATTGTTAATCGTACACTAAACAAAAGTGGCAACAGTGACAGCTCGGTTAGACGTCGTCTTTAAGTATATTATATCTATGGGCGTTTGACAGCTATTCCGTTCCATTCAGTCAACTTATTAAGAACGGAATTTTCAATATTGAATATTAAAAAATAAACGTGTTATAATGATGAAGAGGTAAGTAATTAAATATGATATATGTAATATTTTTCGTATTCTTACATTAACGGTAGGTTTTTATGCTGATTACGACGTTTAAAGGAAACTAATATTAACACTCATCAATAAGTAGTCGTGAATTGGAACAAGTATAAATTTAAAAAAATTGGAAAAGTAAAAAGCACTAGTTCGAGATAACCAACTTTCCGCACGCTCAACAGCTACGTAAAGTAGCACTTTTTGAGCAACTGTATTAAAAAATATTTTTTTTATAAATATGTTACATAGCGATTTTTGTTTTAGTCGTAAAAACCGCTAAGTGTCTTAACCAGTTCATAGGTAGATTTAAATAAAATGATGGGGGTGTTCAATAAAACAGAAAAAAAAACTTTTAAGTCGATATAATGGAAATTTAATTATGATTGAATAGTCTACGTACTTTTTTATTATAACTAGATATTACTACATATTAATATTTCCTTGTTTGTGTAAGCTTCTGATTATTAATAGTCATATTTTGACTAAACGAAACTCGAGTGGAACCCCTAGTGTGAGAATATGGAACTAAAATATTGTCCTGTGTTTAAATATATTGTTTAAACATATTAAATAACGCATACAGTTAATTAAAAATAATAGTTATTCTAAGTTATAAATATTCAATGTATAAATATAATAGTTGTAGCATTTACCTTGGAATGACCTCCTTCCTCTGTTTATTGTATCCTAATTCCTTCATTTAGCTTTCCAAGTCCGATCGTTCTGACTTGCTTATTATGGCTCCGATCACATTATGATACTTCTTGAATTGTATCTGAAATTTACAAACTCTAATAAGACTCTTAAAGTCCTTTCAACCCTCAGGATGCATGGGAAGACTGGGACTTCTGCCTGGCTTACTTTGGGCTATTATTTTTATAACTTTTCATATGCAATGCGGCCCTAAGCCACCTAAATACATACCTTTAGGTTTTTCCCACTATTTTATATAAATCTAAGGGATTTTTGTTAATATTATCGCTGTATTTTTCGGGATTCTTTCATTGTTTACATTTTGTAAGATGATTGACGTAACCCGTCAATCGGCTTTCAACTGTTCGGATTTCACCACTAAAAAGACTAGTATGTATACTTTCGGCAAAGGTTATTCAAAATTTTGGTAAAATCATAACTGGTACTCGACTATTTTTAAATTTCAAATCTTGTAAATCTGATTCTTTAGATGTTCTAAAGAATCAGGTATAAAAGCGGAACAACCGTCATTCTGTTCAGTTCTTCGTCAGCTCTCATCCGAGCATTTTCGAAATTAAGGGTCCGTGCGGGGCCAAGTCAGGCCCCGCACCTTCAAGAAACCCTCTCTTCCTGGCGTAATTTACTAAATAAATAATACTGCTATAAACTAAAGACACAAGCATACAAGTCGGCAAGTATACAAGTGTTGACCCTCGCTGAACGCCTGTGCGCGCCCTCCTTGACGCCGCGCGCCCTCTTCGACGCCGCGCGCCTGTGCGTGCCTGTGCGCGCCCTCCTCGACGCCGCGCGCCTGTGCGCGCCCTCCTCGACGCCGCGCGCCTGTGCGCGCCCTCCTTGACGCCGCGCGCCCGTTCGCGCCCTATTCGACGCCGCGCGCCTGTGCGTGCCTGTGCGCGCCCTCCTCGACGCCGCGCGCCTGTGCGCGCCCTCCTCGACGCCGCGCGCCTGAGCGCGCCCTCCTTGACGCCGCGCGCCTGTTCGCGCCCTCTTCGACGCCGCGCGCCTGTGCGCGCCCTCCTCGACGCCGCGCGCCTGTGCGCGCCCTCCTTGACGCCGCGCGCCTGATCGCGCCCTCCTTGACGCCGCGCGCCTGAGCGTGGGAACGCGTTTCCCAGGCGCTGCACCCCGGAGCACCGTGCTACCACGCTACTACAACTTCCCGGTGTTGTTGGACAATTTAAGTTCCCAACCGTGCCATATTGACCCACCACTTATACCTGGAAAAATAAACGTTACCTACCCCTGAGTCTTTACTTTTCATTTCTTCACCCTTCATCCTTCCAGCTGCTCAGTTGCGGCTCTACCAATTCATTGGCAGAGCACGTAACGCGACATAGTTAATACGGCTAATGAAAATAAAGTAATGTCACTGACTTGGAATTGGTTACCAGTTCCGGTTCGCGCGCTGTTATTGAACAGAGTGGGAGGGTTGAGTTGTCAAAACTGGTAACCGACACCAAGTCCGGGTCATTCGGTGATCGGATTTCAAGGTGTAAACAAGTGTGCCAAATATAGTTGCTGAGAAGTGAAAACTGTGGTTTGGATTATTTCGATTAACCTATCAATTCCAGTCCAGTGCTAGCGTGGATTTAGGTGTGAGTGGATGAGTTTACATATGTCAGAAGTGGGATGAATTAAAGGTACGTGTTACTTTCTTTTTTTTTTTTATGGAAGGTTTTGCTGTATAATTTTGACCTATGGTGATAAAGTTAATAATTTCGTTTCGATTACTATTACCTAACGATTTATTTACTACTGCTTATCGGTGGTGGTAATTACATTATTAGTTTCAATCTTTATCATAATTGAATCTGAATGCAGTATCAATAACGAATATTGTAGAAATGATAACCTTCAATTCCACGTGTAAGAAAAGAAAGAAAATTTCAAATCTTAACGGACAAGCGAATGTTGAATCGGTTATAGACTGGTACCTTAAGTACAAATAGTAAGTAAAAGTAAAAAGTAAAGTGTAAACAGTAGTAAAATAGAAACAATAGTAAATGTAAACAGTAGTAAATGTAAACCGTAGTAAAGTGTAAACATTTGTGAAATGTAAACATTTGTGAAATGTAAACATTTGTGAAATGTAAACATTTGTGAAATGTAAACATTTGTGAAATGTAAACATTTGTAAAATGTAAACATTTGTGAAATGTAAACATTTGTGAAATGTAAACATTCGTGAAATGTAAACATTTGTGAAATGTCAACATTTGTGAAATGTAAACATTTGTGAAATGTAAACATTTGTGAAATGTAAACATTTGTGAAATGTAAACATTTGTGAAATGTAAACATTTGTGAAATGTAAACATTTGTGAAATGTAAACATTTGTGAAATGTAAACATTTGTGAAATGTAAACATTTGTGAAATGTGAACAATTAAAAAAATATATACAGGGTGAAATTTAATTCACTGGCCAAATTGAAACAACCGAAAGAGCTCGAAAAAATATTAAACACGTGTTTTTTCTTTTAATACCGCTCAGTACATTTTTTTCGAAATAACTCATCATCAAGTTGTCCTAAAAACCTCGTACGTTATGGTGAACCGACAACTACCCACTACACTCGCTTTTATCTTATCAGTTAAGGTCATTGACACCCGCCCCTCCCGCTGTTTGCAATCGCGTCACCAATTATGAACCCTATTGCAGCGAGATTACCTACATAAGTTGCTAATTTTTCCTTTCATATTAACGGGCTTTTAATCTAAAATGTTATTTTTAATCTAAAATGTTATTTCTGACTAATGAATGATTATTAACAAAACGTCCGTGGCTTAAAAACAATGAGCAAAAACTAGGTCAGGAATCTTTGCATTCAGGCGTATTTAAAAAATTGAATCAACTTACGTACATTTGATTAACAATCGACGCAATTAACGAAAGTCCCACGAGATGGTACTCTTGGATTCAATCCTTGTCTGCGAAGGCGTGGAACGGATTCCATTTGTGCACCACGTAAACACTCAACACTTAATAAACTAGTGGCTCTGTGAGCTGTAGACCTCGCGAGCTGAGCTTAAAACTGAGTAAATGTATGGCTTCGTTGTTTAGAAGAATTTAGAGAATCTAATTTGAAAATTAAAACCTTAACTATCGAACCTGCTTACAAAATTAACGGAATTCAATAAAAACACGGTGTATAGTAAATTAAAGAAAAACAATACGAAATTTATGTGTAAAAAAATACAAAAAGTTATGATATCCCAGCATACAATTACTGGGGATCGAACCCAGACCCTCTGTGCAAACAGAAAAAGCGAACGTTTACAAACTGAGCCAAATAGTTCTTAGATGGGTTGACGAAATTTAGCTACTCCTTCTCAAATTAAAATTAGTTAAAATTAAATATCTAAATACCGCCTAAACCAGCGATAATTTTTTTCTGCATTTTTGCTATTAACTCTGTAAACATGTTTCAAAAAGAAAATAGGCTTATGATATCGATACGACTATTTGTTTAGGCGCCAGGTATCACGACTCCGCCATTTTAAAAAAATTCCAAAAACCGGATTGACAAAAAAATTTTATTTAGTCATAAAATTCGGTCACAAAATTTCACGAGAATCGGTTAAGAATTGCGACCTGTAGAGGAGAACATCCGGACATACGAAAGCAAAATGCCCGAGTCAAAACGTAGACCTTCGCTTCGCTTCGGTCAATAACACACCGTACCACTTCGTAATATTCCCGGTTCGAAAACATTTTTTTTAACCTTAGTACGCGCGCGATGTTTTAAGGTTGGCGAGTGACGAGTGACTAATCATTTATGCTTACCGTTATGTTTACCGCTAGCGCGGAATGGTTTAGTTTAGACTACCCTCGAAATTGATAAACCTGCCTACCATCGCCAACACTAACGGGGTGGACTCTATTGCAACGATTATAAGGTTTAGTGAAGGTCAGATAAGGGTTTTGCTGATGTTGTTGTTAAAACCTACTATTAGGTTTGTTTACATTTGTGGTAATAGGGTGACCACGACTCATGGAAAATATTTAAAAATTGAAAAATGAAAATAAAAAAAAAGTGTACTCTTTTTTTTCGCTAAATAGGTTCCTTAAGTGTAACCTAGTGCCGGGAATGAATTTGGCCAGTGAATTAAATTTCACCCTGTATATAAAAATGTGAGCATATCATGTCCTTCCGTATTTTGTTTACAGCTACAAATGAGTGACCAAGATCAAGCACCACTGCTGGCTGAAGCCCAAGCCGATGCAGTCGATGATAACCAGAGTCTCGACGATGCTCGCGGACGTAGCATGCGACGAACCCCACGAAGACGAGTGCTGCGGAGCCCTTCACTACGGAGGGTACGGCGCCAACGCTCACCATCAGCGAGGTCACGCTCCCATTTACGTCGAAGCCGTACTCGAAGCCGGAGCCGTTTCTTTGTTGATGAACGAGGAAGCGGAGACCACGCCGATCAACGGGAATCACAGCATCGCAGTAGAACCAGGGAGTCTCCTTCCTTTGTTCATGAACGAGGAAGTGGAGACCACGGCGATCGACGGGAACCACGGCGTCGCAGTAGATCCAGGGAACCACTACGACGCTATGACCGATCCAGAGAACCATCGCGACGACGAGGCAGATCCAGGGAGTCTCCTCGGCACCAGCGATCTTCAGCCACAGAGGAGACCTCACGTGAGTTTTTGTCTCAATTTACAAAGCTATTAGACAACCTTGGATCCTCTCGCAAAAGTAATAAGGAAACTTTTTAAAATATTAACGTAGTGCCAGAATTTGATCCTTCATTGAAGAACCAAACAATTAGGAACTGGTTAACAAAGGTTAATGAATGCGCAAAGTTGTACGAATGGTCAGAACGTCAAACGATACATTATGCATTACCAAAGTTGGTGGGCGTCGCAAAAAAGTGGTACGAAGGTCTACCAACTTTGTTATACTCATGGTCCGATTGGCAAATCAAACTTAAATCTGCTTTCCCTTCGGAAGAAAATTATGGTCAAATGTTGACGGACATGTTGGCCAAGCGAGCTAAGTTTGGAGAGTCACTCGAAGAATACTATTATGAAAAAGTTGCCTTTTTAAATCGTTGCGGCATAGTGGGAAAAAGAGCGGTTGAATGCGTCCTATTTGGTATAGACGACAGGTCGGTGCGCCTTGGTGCGGAGGCAGCACAATTTACAGATACAGATAAGCTTTTAGCATATTTACGAAATGTTAAAACAGGGCCTATTAGAAACTTTAACAATTCAAATAAAAAGACTCGAGAGCTGAAGTCTAATATTACTGTAGGTTCTACGAATAAGGTTAATACTAATATCCGTTGCTATAATTGCAAAGAAGATGGGCACCCCTTATCCAGGTGTCCTAAGCCTATAAAAAAATGCAGTAAATGCTCTTTAGTCGGTCATACCGACGCAGAATGCTTTCGCACCGGGTCAAATGATAAAAAAGATAAATCGGTAATGATGATTGGGCAATCGCAGATTAATAAAAGCTCAAATAAATACGTACAACAAATTCTCGTAAATGGACAAGATACAACATGCTTTATAGATCTTGGGAGTGAATTAACCCTAGTTCGAAATAGTGATGCTAAACGGTTATTTGGCAAGTTTGACGATGAAGTTGGTAGAATGGTAGGATTTGGAGGTGCGGTTGTTGAATCTTTGGGTTCATGTATGGCTAACGTACAGATTCAGAATGTAAGCGCTTATGTAAAATGTATGATTGTAGCAGATCATCTTATTAAGTACCCTGTGTTAATCGGTCAGACCTTTACCGAACAACCTCACGTTCAAATACTGAAAACTAATAAAGAGTTGATTTTTACAAGCAATTATGAAGCTGAAGAGTCAGTTCAAAAGTTCGAGAAATTAAGGATAACTAGTGATGTCACTATCAAGGGGGTAGATAATTGTTAGAGGTAAAAGGTGATTCGGATTTAACAGGAAGCGTATATGTTCGTAACAATTACCGAGGACAACCTGGTAGGGAATACCAGATTGAAGAAGGTATATACGCTATTAAGAATGGGATAGGTCATATAATTGTGACTCCGTTAAGCAAAAAACCCATTACATTTAAGAAAAACGAACTGATTGCAAGAGTAGAAATAGTTATAGATTCTCCTGATCTTAGCGAAATTAATAGAATTGAAAGTAAGGGACCACTCGAACCCTTCACGTTGGAACAATTAAATGTCGGTAATATTCCCGAGTCACAAAAAGTACGTTTATTGGATTTGGTTAATTCTTACAGAGATTGTTTCGCAACATCGTTGAATGAATTAGGCTGTACAGAAGTAGAGAAGATGAACATTGATTTGAGCGATGATCAACCGATAGTATATAGACCGTATAGGCTCTCGCAGAAAGAAAGAGAAGAGGTACAATGTATGGTAGATGAACTGAGTGCCAACGGAATAGTTAGGGAATCCAGTTCACCGTATGCTAGCCCGATCATATTAGTTCGAAAGAAAACAGGCGATAAACGCCTTTGCGTGGATTACCGGGCGTTAAATAGAAAAACCGTTAAACAGCATTACCCTCTTCCATGTATGGAGGACCAGATGAATAGACTATCGGGTTATTCTTTTTACACTACGTTGGACTTAGCTAGCGGCTACTATCAAATTGAGCTAGCGGAAGAAGCGAAACCAAAGACTGCGTTCATAACACCGGATGGCCAATGGGAATTCAATAGAATGCCCTTTGGTCTGGCCAACGCGCCAGCAGTGTTTCAAAGGACTGTGAACAAGGCTTTGGGTTCGCTTCGTTTTAATACGGCCGTAGCCTACATGGATGACGTTTTGGTACCTTCGGCTACGTTTGAGGAGGGTTTGACAAAGCTAGAGTTGATTTTCAAAAGATTAAGGGAGTTCAATTTAACCTTAAAACCGAGTAAATGTTTTTTCTTTCAAACCTCTGTCGATTTCCTCGGATTTCAAGTGACGGCTGAAGGTATCAAACCGGGCAACAAAAAGATAGAGGCAGTACAATCTTTTCCGTTACCTAAGAATGTACATAACGTGCGTCAATTCATTGGCTTAGCAAGTTTTTTTAGGAAATTTATTAAAAACTTCGCAATTATAGCAAAACCACTAACGAGCTTGTTAAAGAATAATGTACCCTGGGTTTGGAGTCATGAACAAGACGAGGCGTTTAATGAATTAAAAGAGAGACTGGTTTCTCGACCTATTTTAGCACTGTACAATCCATTGCCAAAGACTGAGCTGCATACCGATGCAAGTAAGTGGGGTGTTGGGGGCATATTGCTTCAGAAGCAACATAACGGAGATTTAAAGCCAGTGGCATACTTCAGCCGCCAAACGTCATCTGTTGAACAGCATTTTTCATCATACGAATTGGAAACATTGGCGGTTGTATCATCCTTAGCAAAGTTCAGACCTTATCTCATTGGTATGCCGTTCACTATAGTAACGGATTGTAATTCACTCAGGGCTACTTTCATGAAGAGGGACATGATTCCTAGAATTGCTCGTTGGTGGAGTTTGATTGCGAAGTAAAGTACAAATCCGGTCAGAAGATGTGTCACGTTGACGCATTGAGCCGAAACCCGATTGCTAGTTTACCTGATGATTCCCCTTTAACGGATCCAGAGCTACCAACTGTTTTTGCAATTTCTGAAGATTGGTTAAAAACAGTACAATCTGATGATAGTGAAATTGAAAGAATAAAAAACATATTACAAGACCCCAAAAGTAATGACGTAGTTGACATAAAGAAAAAAATTTGCAAAAAAAACAATTGTGTGTATAGGATGACTGAAGATGGTAACAAATGGTTGGTACCTAAAGGAGTACGATGGCATGTGTTGAAGGCGTGCCATGACGAGATTGGACATTTTTCCGTAGAGAAGACGTTAGAAAAAATTAAAGAAACTTATTGGTTTCCTGGCATGAATAAGTTCACAAAGAAATATGTCCAGTCTTGTTTGGAGTGCGCTCATAGCAAAACACCATCGGGAAAGAAGTCGGGTTATTTACACCCGATACCTAAGGTTGCCCAACCTTTTCATACCTTACACGCCGACCATTTGGGGCCATTTAATGCGAGTAAACGTAAAAATAAATATCTGCTGGTAATTATAGACTCGTACAGCAAGTTTATAATTTTAAAAGCTGTAAAAAGTACGAAGTCGTTTACAACTATAAAAGCATTTAAAGAATACTTTTCTATGTTTGGGTGCCCCACAAGATTAATTACCGACAGGTATTCTTCCTTCACGGGTAAGAAGTTTGCCAATTTCTTAAATGATGTAGGGGTGAAACATATAATGAACGCGGTTGCCACTCCACGGGCCAACGGCCAAGTGGAGAGGTACAATCGCACGATTTTAGATTCTCTGACAGCAATGAACCATGGACGCGATGAGGATGATTGGGATAGTAAAGTTTTGGAAGTCCAATGGGGATTAAATAATACGAAAAATAAAGGTATAGGTCGTACACCCGCGGAAGTATTATTCGGGTTCAATTTGACAAGTATGGCAGAGGGCAAATTGCGGTCAACAATAAATAATGATCAAGAGCAAAATGTTACTACTAATAAACTTACAGAAATTAGGGCCGACGTTGATAGACATATAGAGTTAGCACAACAAAAACAGAAAACCCAATTTGATAAAACTAGATGCGAACCCCGAAAATTTAAAATAGGGGATTTGGTAAGAGTAGAGAGGTCCGTTTTATGTCCGGGAAAGAGTAAGAAGCTAATGCCAAAATGTTTGGGTCCGTACAAAATTGTTAGTGTGATGAGTAACGACAGATATTCGGTAGAAGATACTCAGATTACTAGGCGTAAAGGAAAGGCTGTCTATAGGGGTGTATATCCTGTAGAAAAGATCCCACCAAAAACATAAATGTAAAAAAGGAGAGCCAAGTTCAATACAAAAATTATGCTTGGCTGTGGGGCTCGCCGCAAAAATAATGGAGATCTAAATGAGTGCCACTGCCAAGTTCTATGCAAAATCCAAATATTTATTTATAGGAACAAAATAACATTATAAACAAGTATTAAACTCTATTTCTTTGCTTTATTGGATACCTATAACAATAGCTGTTATTAAAAAAAATGTGAGATCTTAAAGTAGGTTAGATTTGACTTGGCCAGTTTTCATTATATCAATCATTTTATATATATTGTAATTCTGATAAAACCTGGCCAAGCCAAATCTAACCTACTTTAAGATCTCACATTTTTTTAAATAACAGCAATTGTTATAGGTATCCAATAAAGCAAAGAAATAGAGTTTAATACTTGTTTATAATGTTATTTTGTTCCTATAAATACATATTTGGATTTTGCATAGAACTTGGCAGTGGCACTCATTTAGATCTCCATTCTTTTTGCGGCGAGCCCCACAGCCAAGCATAATTTTTGTATTGAACTTGGCTCTCCTTTTTTACATTTATGTTTTTGGTGGGATATCAGTACTTTTTGTAAAGAAAACTAGGCAGGTATTGAGATTTAATGTTTTTTCTTGTGTTTCCGCTGTATGGTTTTTACTTCTGTTCTTTGTATAATGATGTGGTGCCGCGCGCCGCCGACGACACACCGTTGGCCGGTTGTTTAGAGGGTTTACCCTTGAATTG
Source organism: Cydia fagiglandana (assembly GCF_963556715.1). Classification (NCBI taxonomy): domain Eukaryota; kingdom Metazoa; phylum Arthropoda; class Insecta; order Lepidoptera; family Tortricidae; genus Cydia; species Cydia fagiglandana. The sequence continues at coordinate 3,770,196 of NC_085959.1, forward strand.
CCGACAGACATTTCATCGAATGTTATTTCGAAGACAACGTTTCAAGTATTTTCATTTCATCGACAAGTCATTGCGTCGAAGAATTGATACTAGTAAATTTAAATCTAGGACTTTTAATTGGCACTCGAGTTATTTCGTATATAGTTTATATCGTGGTATTTCTTTACGGGTTTTCTTATTTCATTTTGGATTGCATTTAATACAATTTATTACGCATAAAATTATTTCAAAATGTAATATTTGACTTTGATAGCCGTGCGTTTGTGTGTGGGGTCGCAGTTCTAACCTAACCTAAACCTACTTTGAAAGACGTTCGTTTCTGTGTGGGGTCGCAGTTCTAACCTAACCTAAACCTACTTTGATAGCCGTTCGTGTCTGTGTGGAGTCGCAGTTTTAACCTAACCTAAACCTACTTTAAAAGCCGTTCGTTTTTGTGTGGGGTCGCAGTTCTAACCTAACATAAACCTACTTTGAAAGCCGTTCGTTTTTGTGTGGGGTCGCAGTTCTAACCTAACCTAAACCCACTTTGAAGCCGTTCGTTTCTGTGTGGGGTCGCAGTTCTAACCTAACCTAAACCCACTTTGAAAGCCGTTCGTTTCTGTGTGGGGTCGCAGTTCTAACCTAACCTAAACCTACTTTTAAAGCCGTTCGTTTCTGTGTGGGGTCGCAGTTCTAACCTAACCTAAACCCACTTTGAAGCCGTTCGTTTCTGTGTGGGGTCGCAGTTCTAACCTAACCTAAACCCACTTTGAAAGCCGTTCGTTTCTGTGTGGGCTCGCAGTTCTAACCTTACCTAAACCCACTTTGAAGCCGTTCGTTTCTGTGTGGGGTCGCAGTTCTAACCTAACCTAAACCCACTTTGAAAGCCGTTCGTTTCTGTGTGGGGTCGCAGTTCTAACCTAACCTAAACCTACTTTTAAAGCCGTTCGTTTCTGTGTGGGGTCGCAGTTCTAACCTAACATAAACCTACTTTGAAAGCCGTTCGTTTCTGTGTGGGCTCAGTTCTAACCTAACCTAAACCCACTTTGAAGCCGTTCGTTTCTGTGTGGGGTCACAGTTCTAACCTAACCTAAACCCACTTTGAAAGCCGTTCGTTTCTGTGTGGGGTCGCAGTTCTAACCTAACCTAAACCTACTTTTAAAGCCGTTCGTTTCTGTGTGGGGTTGCAGTTCTAACCTAACCTAAACCGACTTAGATAGCCGTTCGTTTCTGTGTGGGGTCGCATTTCTAACCTAACCTAAACCTAAAATTGTTACACCAGAAAAATGTATAAATGAGTAGTACGACATATAAAAATGTATTAAAGCAATACGTCGAACAAATGAATTGCAATGTTTAGTAGTTGTGCCAATTAAAATAATTTGAAACGAATCAGCGATCAAGTAATATTCGTTGAATAGTATTTCTACGCAGTAAGAAAAATTTAAATAAATAGTATATGAAACAAAATAACGCTAAACAATATTACTAGTAATAACCTTTCGATGAATCGTTGTCGATGAAATAATATTCGATGAAAAGTTTGTCGGCAAAACGAGGGTACACCCCCAATAAAAAATGGTTTTTTTGTATGGGGACCCCCCCTATTTTTAAACTTTATTTTATTTTTAGATTTTTTCCTACGGTTACACACAATAACCGAGCTGGATTCCAAATTTCATCCTTCTAGGTCATCTGGAAGTAGGTTAGGTTTAGGTACTTATATGTCAGTCCCAATAAAAAGTGTTTTTTTTGTATGGGGACCCCCCCTATTTTTTAACTTTATTTTATTTTTAGATTTTTTCCTACGGTTACACACAATAACCAAGCTGGATTCCAAATTTCATCCTTCTAGGTCATCTGGAAGTAGGTTAGGTTTAGGTACTATAAGTCATAAGTCAGTCTTAAAATTTACGACTTTTTGACCTTCATACCTTTATAACCGTTTGAGCTAGCTTCATGAAATTTGGGCTTCTAGATATCCTTATGGATATAATTAAACACACGTAGTTTTATGTGTTTACGTCAAAGATGTTTTGAGTTATAGAAGGGTCAAAAGTGGCACCAAGTGGTTCGTGTAATATTACACTCGGCGCTGGCTAGCCAGTTCCTTTGCTTGAACTTGGCTTGACACGCTGCCGCGTGTCTAGATACACCCATGGTTACATTTCAAAAGGTCAGAAGACGATACGAGCACTGAAGAGATGGAAGAGGATGATGTTAATAATAGCAACACAACAATAAATATAACGAATGATGGATTAGAGGTAGATGGAATTCAGGAATCAGGATCCAAGGGAACATAGTCTAAAAGATATATATATAGCTGTAAAATGAGATAAAAATCACGTAAATAATATAATGGATGGAAGGATAATATAATAATTGGATATAAATTAAAAATGGAAGGATGTTAATCTTTTTTTTTCAGAGAGATAATGGAAGGATGTTAACCTTTTTATTTCAGAGGGATGATGAAAGGAAGGATGTTAATTATTGTCAGAGGGATGATAGAAGGATTAAACTTTTGGTTTTCTTAAAATGGATGATTATATATTATGTGATGAGATACCGATGTAATTTGCTAAATATTATGTGAGGATATTTGTTAACTAGTCATTGACTAATAAATTTTGGAAGGATATTGGCTAATAATATAACAAAAATTGGATATTCTGAATGAATTGAAAAATAAAGAAGATTGTTGTATATAGTAGTAAAAGGAACTGGAAAATAAATTTATTAAATCAATTAATGTTAAAAAAAAAAACAGGATTCGTTTTCGAAACTTAGTATGAGTTGAGAAATATTGCATAATTGATTATGTAACCTGTTAAATACAAATAATAATTGAATATGAGATGCTAATGTTTCACGAATCAAGCAAGTATATAATGGTTGGTACATTTTCTCACACATAGGGGGCTTACACGAGGTCGTGACATGATTTGTCAGGATGGACGAATCTGTAAGCTTCTGATTATTAATAGTCATATTTTGACTAAACGAAACTCGAGTGGAACCCCTAGTCTGAGAATATGGAACTAAAATATTGTCCTGTGTTTAAATATATTGTTTAAACATATTAAATAACGCATACAGTTAATTAAAAATAATAGTTATTCTAAGTTATAAATATTCAATGTATAAATATAATAGTTAATACGGCTAATGAAAATAAAGTAATGTCACTGACTTGGAATTGGTTACCAGTTCCGGTTCGCGCGCTGTTATTGAACAGAGTGGGAGGGTTGAGTTGTCAAAACTGGTAACCGACACCAAGTCCGGGTCATTCGGTGATCGGATTTCAAGGTGTAAACAAGTGTGCCAAATATAGTTGCTGAGAAGTGAAAACTGTGGTTTGGATTATTTCGATTAACCTATCAATTCCAGTCCAGTGCTAGCGTGGATTTAGGTGTGAGTGGATGAGTTTACATTTGTAGGCAACACAAGGGTCACTGCGGTATTTGCGTGGCTTGTAAATTGAAATTTTGTTGTCTTCTAATATTTCTTTAAACTTCTTTCTCCCAACACAGCATACGAAAAAATAATTCAATCGACTCTTTTACATATATTCTGGTACTTATTATTTTCCTTTGAAAAGACATGAATAATTAATAATGTATTTGTCTAATGTTTACTGCTTTTTTTTCATTTATTATCTAAGTTTGTGTTACAATATTAAACACGACACGATATTGCCTAGCTGAGTTGAAAATAAACCATTTGTATTTAAGATATTGACCCTGCCTGTGAAGGCGATGGCCCTGGGTTCGAATCGGGTCCATATCGGGTCGCATAATAATTGATTGTCCTAATGTAATGTTACGCATAAAACTCATTTCGCATTATTGTTATTGTGCTGGAAATATTAACATTTCTGAAAAATTATAACACAAACCATTTGCAATGCAAAATATTTTCGAAAATACTTTCTGTTTCAGTTGGAGAAAAAAATATGCGAAAAGAGATTTATGCGTAACATTACATTATGACAATCAATTATTATGCGATGAGACCTTAGGACCCCGTTCGAATCCCAGTAAGGGCATTTATTTGTGTGATGACACAAATATTTGTTTCTGAGTCATGGCTTGGTCATGGTTGTTTTCTATGTATGTAAATATTTATATATTATATATATCGTTGTCTGAGTACTCACAACACAAGCCTTCTTGAGCTTACTGTTGGACTTAGTCGTCAATCTGTGTAAGAATGTCCCATAAAATAACATGATTTTTTTTTCTTTAATTAATGCATAAATGCACTACATGTTCATGTTATAAAGTACATTGCGCTAATTTTATTAAAAATTTTTTATCAGAGATAAATCAAATTACATAATTTTTTGATCCAAAAGCATCGGTAAACCAGAATGGTTTGTCTGGATACTCCATTCCGCAGTACTTAAACAAGTAAATATACAATAGGCAAAACATATTTCTATTTTTTATGTAATTTTTCATTCACTTGTTACCTTTGCCAACAATTTGTAACGAAAACTCACAAAACTCAATTATTTGTACACACACGTACGGTAGACTGGATACTGGATTGTTATAAAGAAAATTCCGCCATGTGTCGTAACAGGCACGGTCTGGGAACATAGCATCGACTCCAACTTGTACAATAATTATCGCAATGTGCGAGGAACTACATATCCGGCGCAAGCGCATCTAATAATTTTTCAATAAACTTGTAGAAAATATCGCTATGTGTCAAGAATGACATAGCGAGTGCACGTCTGTAATTGCTGTTGAAGTAAGCTAATGTAGTTATGTGATTTATTCCAGTTAGCGATTATAGGAAGAGCATTCATTGTATGGGCATCACATACCTACATTTGTTAAATCCTTAAATAGTGAAATAAGCTCAACGCTGTTTTTGGAGCATATGCGTATGGAAATAAGGTTCAAAATGGCAATAAAACCTAAAAATCGTCAAAAATCACATAGCGACTTTTGTAGGCACAGCGACGAGTTTCACTATATTTTACCAAACGGCGTACAAAAACATTGAACTTAATACTAGAAACTAAACTATCATGCTCATCGCGTACGAGTAACAGTGTAATCCTACTTACAGCTATGTCAATTCAATAATGAATATCAGGTACAAGTACATAGTTATAAGAATTAATAGATGTAATATAAAATATAGATTTCTATTATTATTATTTAGTATCATTATGTATAATTAATAAATATTATGTCAATTTAATGCCTATTAAAAAGATAAAACAAATTGTCATAGTATATGATCATTCTAAGTCATCATTTAAATAATCTGTAATGGAATAATAGCATTTATCAATCAATAATGTCATTAGCTTATTTTTTAATTCGAATATACTTAGTGACTTAAAGATAATCGGCAATTTGTTATATATTTTACTGGCCAAGTAATACACACTCTTTCGCAACAATGATGTATTTGCAGGAATCGTGCACAGATTGTGTACATGCTTGTTTCTCAGATTTCTGTGAGAAACATCAACATGTTTTTTGAACAAGCTTGCATTGTTTTTTAACCGACTTCCAAATCTCAAAGAAGGAGGTTCTCAATTCGGTTGTATGTTTTTTTTTATTTTTTTTATTTTTTTATTTTTTTTTTTTATTTTTTTTTATGTTTGTTACTCCATAACTCCGTCATTACTGGACCGATTTTGAAAATTCTTTTTTTGATTGAATGTATATGCATACAGATTGGTCCCGTTTTTGTCAAAATCCAGTTCTGATGATGGGATCCATGAGGAATCGAGGGAACTCCTCAAATCTTAAAGGCATATACATAGTGATTTTTGGTTTTTTATCAACGAATCAAGCATATACACCCAAAAAAGTGACATTTGATGAAGTGGAACTGCTGATGATGATCAGAACGGAACTCTTCAATGACGCATAGTTCACGGTTGGCGATTTGTCCTCTTCGTTATGTTTGTTAAGCAAGTTAAATTTTTAAGCCACATTTTTGTCAAGCTCGAGTTCTGATGATGGGATCCATGAGGAATCAAGGGAACTCCTCAAATCTTAAAGGCATGCGTATAGAGATTTTTGTATTTACATCAGAAAATCAAGCATTTTCATTAAAAACTGTTGCATTTGATGAAGTGGAACTGCTAATGATGATCAGAACAGAACTCTTCAACGACGCATAGTTCACGGTTGGCGATTTGTCCTCGTCGTTATGTTTGTTAAGCAAGTTAAGTTTTTAAGCCACATTTTTGTCAAGCTCGAGTTCTGATGATGGGATCCATGAGGAATCAAGGGAACTCCTCAAATCTTAAAGGCATGCGTATAGAGATTTTTGTATTTACATCAGAAAATCAAGCATTTTCATTAAAACTGTTGCATTTGATGAAGTGGAACTGCTGATGATTATCAGAACAGAACTCTTCAACGACGCATAGTTCACGTTTGGCGATTTTTCCTTTTCGTTATGTTCGTTAAGCAAGTTAAGTTTTTAAGCCACATTTTTGTTAAGCTCGAGTTCTGATGATGGGATCCATAAGGAATCGAGGGAACTCCTCAAATATTAAAGGCATACGTATAGATTTTTTTGTATTGTCATCATAAAATCAAGCATTTACATTCAAAACTGTCGCATTTGATGAAGTGGAACTGCTGATGATGACCAGAACAGAACTCTTCAATGACGCATGGTACACGTTTGGTGATTACGAATTTCGATTTTGACTTGGACTGGGACCCGGACTCGGACTCATACCCGGATCCGGTTCGGACCCGGACCTGGACTCGGATCCGGATTCGGACCCGGACTCGGAACCGGACTCGGACCCGGACTCGGATCCGGACTCGGACCCGGTCTCGGACCCGGACACGGACCCGGACTCTGACCCGGACTCGGACCCGGACCTTGACCCAGAAAACCACTATGATACATACCTTAACTAAATAAACAACTATGATTACCTACCATAAAATTAATGTAGGTATAAAGTACGATGATGCCAATCTTACTAGCCCCTCCCGCTTAAACCCCCGTACACCGCACGGCATGCGCCATTAAGTGGGTTAGGTTAGGTTTGAACTGCGATCCTCACAGAACCGAACAAGGATTAGGTTAGGTTAGAACTGCGAGCCTTACAGAAACGAAATGCTACTTGAAAAGTGGGTTTGATTAGGTTCGAACTGAGGAGTGGGTTAGGTTAGGCTAGAACTACGACCCTCATGGCTCCTCTTCACGGTGGGCCAACGCCGGCCACTCCAAGGGACGCATTTATGAGTTAGAGGGAGCAAGTGATAGTGCATGGCTGCGTCCCTTGGAGTGGCCGGCGTTGGCCCATCCTGTAGAGGAGCCATTATACAGAAGCGAAATGCTAGTAAAAAAGTGGGTGGTTTTACCTCCTTTTCTACATAGTGTACCATCTACAATAATCTTTCATCGGTCCCCATGGAAGTCGGTTTTTTTTTCTTAAAAATTATTAACCGACTTCCAAATCTCAAAGAAGGAGGTTCTCAATTCGGTTGTATGTTTTTTTTTATTTTTTTTATTTTTTTTATTTTTGTTATTTTTCTTTTTATTTTTTTTTATGTTTGTTACTCCATAACTCCGTCATTACTGGACTGATTTTGAAAATTCTTTTTTTGATTGAATGTATATGCATACAGATTGGTCCCGTTTTTGTCAAAATCCAGTTCTGATGATGGGATCCATGAGGAATCGAGGGAACTCCTCAAATCTTAAAGGCATACACATAGTGATTTTTGGTTTTTTATCAACGAATCAAGCATATACATCCAAAAAAGTGACATTTGATGAAGTGGAACTGCTGATGATGATCAGAACGGAACTCTTCAATGACGCATAGTTCACGGTTGGCGATTTGTCCTCTTCGTTATGTTTGTTAAGCAAGTTAAATTTTTAAGCCACATTTTTGTCAAGCTCGAGTTTTGATGATGGGATCCATGAGGAATCAAGGGAACTCCTCAAATCTTAAAGGCATACATATAGTGATTTTTGGTTTTTTATCAACGAATCAAGCATATACATCCAAAAAAGTGACATTTGATGAAGTGGAACTGCTGATGATGATCAGAACGGAACTCTTCAACGACGCATAGTTCACGGTTGGCGATTTGTCCTCGTCGTTATGTTTGTTAAGCAAGTTAAGTTTTTAAGCCACATTTTTGTCAAGCTCGAGTTCTGATGATGGGATCCATGAGGAATCAAGGGAACTCCTCAAATCTTTAAGGCATGCGTATAGAGATTTTTGTATTTACATCAGAAAATCAAGCATTTTCATTAAAACTGTTGCATTTGATGAAGTGGAACTGCTGATGATGATCAGACCAGAACTCTTCAACGACGCATAGTTCACGTTTGGCGATTTTTCCTTTTCGTTATGTTCGTTAAGCAAGTTAAGTTTTTAAGCCACATTTTTGTCAAGCTCGAGTTCTGATGATGGGATCCATAAGGAATCGAGGGAACTCCTCAAATATTAAAGGCATACGTATAGATTTTTTTGTATTGTCATCATAAAATCAAGCATTTACATTCAAAACTGTCGCATTTGATGAAGTGGAACTGCTGATGATGACCAGAACAGAACTCTTCAATGACGCATGGTACACGTTTGGTGATTACGAATTTCGATTTTGACTTGGACTGGGACCCGGACTCGGACTCATACCCGGATCCGGTTCGGACCCGGATCCGGTTCGAACCCGGACCTGGACTCGGATCCGGATTCGGACCCGGACTCGGAACCGGACTCGGACCCGGACTCGGATCCGGACTCGGACCCGGTCTCGGACCCGGACACGGACCCGGACTCTGACCCGGACTCGGACCCGGACCTTGACCCAGAAAACCACTATGATACATACCTTAACTAAATAAACAACTATGATTACCTACCATAAAATTAATGTAGGTATAAAGTACGATGATGCCAATCTTACTAGCCCCTCCCGCTTAAACCCCCGTACACCGCACGGCATGCGCCATTAAGTGGGTTAGGTTAGGTTTGAACTGCGATCCTCACAGAACCGAACAAGGATTAGGTTAGGTTAGAACTGCGAGCCTTACAGAAACGAAATGCTACTTGAAAAGTGGGTTTGATTAGGTTCGAACTGAGGAGTGGGTTAGGTTAGGCTAGAACTACGACCCTCATGGCTCCTCTTCACGGTGGGCCAACGCCGGCCACTCCAAGGGACGCATTTATGCGTTAGAGGGAGCAAGTGATAGTGCATGGCTGCGTCCCTTGGAGTGGCCGGCGTTGGCCCATCCTGTAGAGGAGCCATTATACAGAAGCGAAATGCTAGTAAAAAAGTGGGTGGTTTTACCTCCTTTTCTACATAGTGTACCATCTACAATAATCTTTCATCGGCCCCCATGGAAGTCGGTTTTTTTTTCTTAAAAATTATTACAAACATTATCACTTCAAAAATGAAAAGTGAGGGCATCGTCAAAATTTTTAAGTCCTTGAAATACGGTACGCAACTGTCGGGTGTTTTGATTCCACACATTGCTCTAATGCACCTCTTTTGTGCCTTAAAAACTAATTCTCTATTTGTGGAATTTCCCCAAAAGATAATACCATACCGCAGCTTTGAGGCTACAAAACCATGATATGCTACTAAAACCGCGTGAGAACTTGCTTTTTTGGCTAATATATGTAGGGCATAGGCATACTGACTAAGTTTTTTGCACATTTCTTCTGTATGGGATTTCCAAGATAAATTTTCATCAATTTGTACTCCTAAAAACTTTGTGTCGACAACAGACTCTATACATTGACCTTCATATTTACAGCAAATTGGAGGAGGTAATTTACGTTGGTAGAAATGGATAATTTTAGTCTTATCTAGATTTATCAATAAATTATTTATATTAAGCCATTAAATTATGTCAACAATTGTATTATTAATTTCAGATTCATAGTGATAAATATCTTTACATTCTATTATAACGGTACTGTCATCAGCGAACAGGACCATGGGATATTTGATGTTTCGTGGAAGGTCATTGATATAAAGTAAAAACAGCAAAGGACCAAGAACGCTTCCTTGCGGCACACCATACTTTATTTTACGTTTTTCTGATTGAAAAGACTTTTGATGCTTAGTCCTCAAACAAATTTGAGTGAGCTCTGTATATTGATCTCTGTTACTTAAATATGACCTGAATAAATCCAACACATTTCCTCGTATTCCATATGCATTAAGTTTTTTTAAGAGAATTGTATGGTCTACGTAATCAAAGGCCTTAGTCATGTCCATGAAGACTGCACAAATATAACTACGCCTATCCATAGCATCTATAATGGGCTGTACGAGATCAAATATGGCCATATTTACTGTTTTCTGTTTTCTGAAACCTTTTTGTTCTGTTGCAAAAAATTTAAATTTATCTAAGTAACTGTACAGTGCCTCGTATATAACTTTTTCAAAGATTTTTGAGAAAATTGTTGCCAGAGCAATAGGCCTGTAATTTTTTATATTTGTTTTTTCACCTTTTTTATGTAATGGCTTTACAATAACAGACTTTAAGTTATCGGGATACACTCCAGTTGCAATAATAATAATATAATAATAATAATAAATTTCTTTATTTCAATAACATAACAACTAAGATAACAACAAGTTAAAGATACATTTAAGGCAGCGAGGTACATACATCAGTCTGATTTAGGTACCTACATAAAGATTAATTTAGTTGCAAAGTTATACATTATATTATGAGAAGAATGAGTCCTTTACTCCCCGTACTAGTTAAAACTGTATCACGGTGAAGTAAGATTCGTCACCCGCAAACATAATAAACTTGCATAGAATTTATGTTAACAGTAATCATTACATTACCAAAGTCTGAGAAAATTAGATTTGAATCGTGTACATTTATGAGACGAACAAACAAAAACAGCTGACGGTAACTTGCATTCTTTCTAGCATGCGGCATCGGCATGTTGCTAAGCGTTAACTTAAACGTAAACAAGTAGAGTATGCAAACAATACAGATGCATTCCTTAATTATAATTGGATATTTATTTACTTAATAAAAATAATATTAAAAGTTGAGAATGTACTGTGTATGTGTACGTATGTATATATGTGTGTGTGTGTGTGTATGCATGTGTGTGTGTGTGTGTGTGTATGCATGTGTGTTCGTGTGTATGGTTAGTTAGGTATGTGTGTTTTTGCCATTTATTTTAATAATTTTTCAGTGTCTTCGTAGCTAAGGGTATTCAGAAACGTGTCTAATAATCTTTTACACTCATATAAACTTCGGTCACGCAATTGGATGTGTTTACTTATTGTATTGTATAGTTTGGGACCTAGATATTTTTGAAACTTTCGTGAAAACGCAGTCCTAGATTCGGGGATATTATAAACAATGTCAAGTCTACGGCGTGAAGTAGGTTGATCTGGTAGGTTTTTATGTTGAGCTAGGATTAGACCCTTTATAAAAGATTGTCTTATAGTTAAAACCTTCGTATCATTATAAATGGACTGTGTCGGATATCTAAAGGGTTTGAACGTCATAACTTTGAGAACAGCACGCTGAGCGCGCTCAAGTGTAATTAATATTGTTTTTGCAGCACCTCCCCATGCCGTGATGCAATAAGTTGCTATTGATTGACAAAGTGTATAGTAAATGGTGGTTAGCAACTTAACATCACAGACATGTCGGAGATTCTTAAAAATATAAATAAGCTTTCTAACTCTGTTAGTTAAATTTGTAATATGCTTATTCCAATTCAGGTTTTTATCTAACTCAATGCCTAAGTATTTTATTGAATCAGTACTTTGGATAACAGAGCATGTACACGCAATCAACTGTGAGCACGAATGAGCTTTAATTGTAATCATACCAGGTGTAGGCTGGGTATTATTGCGTATACTAAATGTGATATACTTAGTTTTAGAGGAATTTAAGGTAAGAAGATTATAGTCTAGCCACTGGATTACTTGATTAAAACCTAATTGTGCTGTCTTTGCTAACTTAGACCAAGTACTATCTTGGAAAACTAGGGCTGTGTCGTCAGCGAAAGTTACAATTTGACCATTAGTTAGTTTGAGATGACACAGCTCGTCAATATATATTAAAAAGAGGGTAGGTCCAAGGACGCTGCCTTGTGGAACGCCATAAGTAACCTTTTGTTCCGAGCTAAGAAGTTCCCCTACTCTCACAGCCTGTGTCCTATTTGTCAAGTAATCGGTTAGTAGTAGAAGTGGAAGACCTCGAACACCTATGTTTTCTAACCTTTTGAGAAGGATGGGGACAGAGACTGTATCAAAGGCCTTTTTTATATCAAGAAATAATCCTAAGACTTTTTTGTGGTGGTCAATTTGGTTAACTATATGTGAAGTTACATTTCTAACTGCATCACTGGTGGATTTACGTTCCCTGAAACCAAATTGGTTAGCCGAAAGTACATTATTTTTCTCCAAATGTGATCTAAGTCTATTATTTATAAGTTTTTCGATTACTTTAGATAGTGATGGCAACAAGGAAATTGGTCTATAATTGGTTATACAGTCTCTGTCCCCCGATTTGAATACTGGGATGACTACGGATTTCTTCAGAGAATCAGGAAACTTCCCTTCCTGAAAACAGCGATTAAAGATGTTTGCCAATGGTTTGCTAAGTACCGTAGCGCCCATTTTGAGGAAAATTGAAGAGATTCCATCCCAACCAGTGGCTGAACTCGAATTTAAGTTGCAAATTATTTGTTTTATTTCCCTATCATCCGTAGGTGTTAAAAACATAGAGTTAGAATTTGAGTTTGTCATTTTTATTAAGTTGGCTCTCTGATGTTCAGATAATTGAGAATTGCGAAGAATCTCATTGGCTAATTCTTTACCGATACTAGTAAAATATTGATTAGCATAATTTACCGACTCTAAGGGGCTAGATTTCAGTTTAAGTAAATTGGTGTTTTTATCTTGATTATCTATATTACAGATGCACTTGATTAGTTCCCATTGTTTTTTAACATTACGCGAGTTAGTTTTAATTTGTTGTCTTTGATAAGCCCTTTTTAGATTATTGAGAAGGTTATTGCATGTGTTACGATACCTACGATAGGTTATTTTTAAAATAGTATTGTTAGGGTCCTTTTTCAATTTTAGATGTAAATGGTCCCTATTCCGCATACACCTTATTAGCCCTGGAGTAATCCATGGCTTGATATTGTGTTTTCTACGCGAAATCGTTACATACTGGGTATATTTACTTAGAATATTGGCTATGTAGGAGATGAAAGTGTTAGTCGCATCATTACTATTCTTGTTTAATAACATTTCATCCCAGTTTGTTAACTCAAGTTCTTTCATTGCAGCTTCATAATTAATTTTCTTTATTCTATGTAATTTTTTGTCTTTTTGATGTTGACGACTAGAGAGTGAGGTCATTACACATGAGTGATCGGTAGTAGTTGTATCACATACTATAGTTATTATTGGGAGTTTAGTTTTGACAAGGCAATGGTCCAGGCATGTATTAAACCTGGTTGGTAGGGTGTGGGCCGGTAAGATACCATTAAGTGCCAACATGTCTAGGTAATCTGATACATAATTATCTTGTTTATTCTCCCCAATGTCAATATTTAAATCCCCTATCAAAATTATGTTTTTAACTTGCTTCAGTTTACTCAGTATTTTGTCTAAACCGTTAATAAAAGTGTCTAAGATTCTGAACGAAGGTGGTCTATATATAGAAATAATTGCATACTCTAGACCCAACGTAGTTATTAGGCAGTTAGCTTCTATACTTTCAGTAGGTTCAACTGTGTTAAACAACATATTATCTTTAACGTATATCACAACGCCATCGTTCTGGTTAAAGTTTCGACTAGTAGCAAAAGACCGATAGTTATGTAATTTGGGTAATACCGTACTTTTATTCAGCCAACATTCAGTGAGCACAATAACTTCATAATTAATATTTAGCCTAGTAAGGAGTACTTGAAGGTCACTAAAATTCCGATTAATGCTTCTTATATTTAATGTGAAAATCTTCAACGAATCATTAGAATTACCCAAGACACTTTTGCATTGCTCTGGGACACTCAGCGCCACTGATTGCCCGATATTGACACTATTGTCAATATCACTAGAAATTTTTTCAACGTCACACATGATCGAAATATGCAAAGAGAAAATATGTAAGTATTGTTGAAGGAGCAGCAGCACACATGGCCCAGAATACAATGCAGCATAAATTTATAAATGGCAAAACAAGGATATAATTGAGCATGTGGGGTTGTGTATAGTGTGTAATGTGTGCGAATTTAGACATTGATGTTATGCCTTGTGTGAGTAATAATAGTAAACAAAAATGTGCAATAACTAATGAAGTTAACCTACGATACATAATGTTTTCGAAAAATAGTCATATTTCACCAGTGTTAGAAGCCTCCACTTCATCCGTAGAATCAATTTGAACGGGTACAGGATTATGTTCATAGTGTACAGGTGCTTCTTCAGTAACTGCCGGTTTTTTCAGAGCTTCTACTTGTTGGACAGACTTGATCTGAATGGGAGGAGTTCCGTCGGTATACTTAACAAATACGCGTCCCATCGAAGTCCAACAGTGCTGGTAGCCATGGTCCTTACGCAGTTCCCGTGCCAGAAAGTGTAGTTTCCTGCCAGTCGGGGTTAAGGATTCACTAATATATATAGGGGTTTTCTTACCCGGCAGGTCGATGCACGTAGTATTATACTTGTCTTCTTTATGAGTTTTATTGTAAGCTTTCAATGCTTTTAATACTGCGGCACTCGCGCGAATGTTAACATATTCCACGATAATCACTTTACTCTTACTGGCTTTAATGCGCCGGACTTGCTTAATCTGATCTGAAGAGACTGGGACTTCTAATGAATTATGTAGTTTTTGTATGACATCATCCAAATTTTCATTATCAACTTCAGGCATATTTCTTATCTCTAAGGTGGATACGCGCTGGGCTCTTTGCATGTCCTCAATTTGTTCTTCAAGTGCATTAATTTTTAGCACAGCTTCACTATGCCCGCCTTCTAATTTATTAACTTTCTGTTTCAAATCTTTGTATAAGTCTTGTGTACTTAAGAGTATCTTTTCTATGTTCGAATTTGTTTTCATGATCTCTTTGTTTTGTACATTTAATGCATCAATAGAATCCTGCAGCTTTTGGGTTTGTGTATCTTGGTTTTGTTTAATGTCGTCTAGCCGTTCTCCAATATCCTGTTTAAAGGTCAACAAATCTTGCATCTCTGGGTTGGGTTTACGCTTCCTGTTACTTGAATTAGACCCGTTATCTGATGTGTTTTGCTGCAACCGTGATTTGTTATCCGATAACGCACTTTGTAACTTGCCCTTTTCATCTGTCATCGTAGCGTACTCTGTACTAGCGTACCTTTTTGCAGCAACTGATAAGCGAGCCGCCAGGTGTTTGTAATCCTCTCGACTTACTTTAGGTTGTAGCACACTTGTATTAGAGTTCACTTTACTTAGTTAGTTTATTATATTTTGTGAGCAATTATCGGGAGCATGACACACAACAACTCTCAACTAGCAACAAGCGACGAATGATTGCAATACTTAAATTAATAATATAACTAAGAGGGACAGCAATTATGTGTGCAACTTCCTTTACAACTTTAGTGCATATGTTGTCATGTCCGACACTGTTAGTGTTTTTCAAAGACTTAATTATTGTGAAGATGTCATGAGGGACAGTTGGTTTCATGTACATAGACTGAATGCAGTTTACATTTATGTCATATTTTTGTCGGGCTGATGGCGTTTGATCAGTAAAAAAGTTATTGAACTCATTTGCTATGTCTGTTGGATCTGTAATAATAGTATCATCATCTCTAATATTTTTTTGAATAGGTTCCTTAGGGAACTGCTGCTTAGTTTTATTTATTACTTGCCATGTAGCCTTGGATTTATTACTCGCAGATTTAATGAAGTGATCATTTTGTGAGCGTTGCGTTAGAGTCAAAATTTTCTTAAATCTAGCATTATATAATTTAAACCTATCTCTATTCTGGGCAGTGGGACATAAACGGTACTCCCATAACATGGACCTTCTCTTTTTACTACATATCTTGATGCCATGAGATATCCACTTAAATTTTCGAGTAGATTTAACTTTTATACTCATCATTGGAAAACAAAGGTTGTACAGACAAGAAAACGTATCCAGAAAGGAGTCAAATGCCATGTTTACATTATTTAATTCCGCTACTTCAGAAAAAGACAGACTGCCAAGACATTTTTTAAACAGTTCTATATTTTCTGAACTGAAATCACGCTTCGGTATGCGCCATGTGCTAATCGAACAAGTTTTCCTTACTGGGCATTTTAGTAACTGAGCAGTATGATCCGACAAACCAAGGTCTATAACTTCTGCCTTACATCCTTTAATATTGCCTGCGAAATTATCTAGACACTCTTTTACTTGTACTATTGCATATTTTTTTAAGTAATTTCTCAAGATGTTCAAAGAAAAGAGTAACGTTTGACTGCGGAGGTCTATACATACATATTATAACAATTTTATGACGTACCAATTCAATTGCACAACATTCCATTAAACCTGTTACGGACAGTTTTTTTACATCGGTTAGTTCATTATACTCGTGTTGCAATCTAACCAATATACATGCGCCACCCCTACGCTGGTTGCGGCAAAAGGAAGACGCTAGTTTAAAGTTCGGTATAGTCAGCAGGTCCCCTAGCTCCTCCATCATAAAGTGTTCAGAAATGCATATTACATCAATAGGTCTCTGTTTCTCTTCAAATTCATCTAAATGGACTGATAACGCATCTGCTTTGTTTATTAAACCCGCTATGTTCTGATGTAATACGTAGATGGAGGTATAGAAAAAAAATCCTCATTTGCTTTTAATCTCAGGGGGGTCCTGGGGGTCGTCTGCGTATAAGACTCTTTGACCGTTATGTAGTTTCTCTGGAACGGAGCATGAGCAGTAGGAGTCGTGGTCTGCGAATATGGTCTTGTCATAGGCTGTGTAGTAGATACCTCAGTTGCAGGAATGGGCGATGTCGTGATGTATTTATTTCCGAAGTCCTCGTGTATCAATTGTCTTATGTTTCTGTGGATGTGTCT
This sequence comes from Cydia fagiglandana, assembly GCF_963556715.1. NCBI lineage: Eukaryota > Metazoa > Arthropoda > Insecta > Lepidoptera > Tortricidae > Cydia > Cydia fagiglandana. Next base: position 3,787,255 of record NC_085959.1, read on the forward strand.
TAATCCGTTATATTTAATTTTGCCTGTATACGGTGAAAACATTGCGTAATTAAGGTCTAAGTTCGAGCCTTGAGTGTGGACGCTTTGAGATGTTTGTGGCGGACTTACTGCATTTTTTTGGGCGTCTAATTGAGGGCTGCCATTTGACGACGTTGGTGGCGGACTTGCTGCATCTTCTGAGCCTTGAGTGTGGACGCTTCGAGATGTTGGTGGCGGACTTACTGCATTTTTTTGAGCGTCTAATTGAGGGCTGCCATATGACGACGTTGGTGGCGGACTTGCTGCATCTTCTGAGCCCTGAGTGTGGTCGCTTTGAGATGTTGGTGGCGGACTTACTGCATTTTTCAGAACATCTAATTGAGGGCTGCCACTCGACGACGATGAGCCTTGATAATTTACTCCAGTATCTAGTCTAGTTTGAAATAAACAACAACCATATCTAGTTTGGTCTAAGAATTATTCTTTATTCTTCTGTTCAATCATAGACACAAAAACATAAAAGTCGAAGACAAACTAAACATACTCTACACAATTAGAGTTTCTGCTCGAGAATTCTCGAGGCGAGAAATCTCGAGAAATTTGTCCTAAGTCGAGACGGGCAAAAAACTTAATGCCTCGGGAACTTGAGAAATAAATCTCTTGTGCACTTGGCAATCGCACATAATGCTTTACTCGTACCGTACTCGTAAATAATGTGTAAGTAATGCTCAAACTGCAATTAGCGCTATAGTAGGGTCAGTAAGGTCATTTAGCATGCACTTTAGTCTCAGGCGATGCCGCTTGGCATGATTGTTCCTTAGATCAAACAAAGTTGATCTGGCCCGGTAGACAGGAGATCGTACCATGCAGACCCCCCAAAAAGGGGGGGTGAAAGAGTCGGCTCCCCAGGTCCAATCTATGCTATATTCCTTCCTAGTCTTAGCAACTAGGGCAAGTTATATCATTTTCGTATAAATTAGGGAGGAGGAATTCATTTTTGAAATAATTATTATGCCTTTCCATACAAAAAAAAATATTTGTGTACAAAACATGAAAATGTTATGTCATTTTTTGTGACAATTTTGGATGTTACAATCACAGTGTGGCGATTTGCACTAAATAAAAAATTGGACGATGTAGCCCATGTATTCTTTATTCTGGAAAATATCACCTTATAGTAGGCATTCGTAATTTTTTTGTAAAAAAATAATAATTTATAGCGCGTGGCGGTAACGATTTCCATACAAATGGAACTATGCCTAAAGTCAAAGATTAAAAATGTTTACTAAAACACTGAATTTGACATTTTAAAAGTTTAAATATTATGTTTTAATCATTTTTCCATGCGTTTTTGCCCTTTTTTGGTACAAATTTGTTGTTTTTATTTTTCTTCCACACAAACTTTCTCCCCCCCCCATTTCCCCCCTTAAGGGTAGATATTTTTAAATTTGTTTTTATAACTAACTTATTTCTTTTGTAATTAATCGATGTTCAAACGTTCAGGTTAAAATGTTCGGTAGTTTAGGATCTACATGTGTTTGAGCTAAAGACATTTTATTTCATAATATCCCATACATTATAATATCTTACTGAGATGGCAGATAAAGCCCAACAGCGGTACCCCGCGGCTCAACTCGTATTCCTTGGGGACTTTAACGCCCACCACGAGGAGTGGCTGTTCCCGTACAAGAATACTTGCCACGCTGGGAGGGAAGCGCGCAAATTTGCTGTATCCCTAAACCTTACCCAGCTGGTAAATGTTGCGACGCGGATACCGGATGTTACTGACCATACACCCAATTGCCTTGACCTTCTGCTGACAACTGATCCAGACAGGCACTCGGTTTCGGTCTCAGCTCCGCTACGATCGTCCGATCACTGTCTGGTGAAATCCGTGTCGATCCACTCTCCTCCTGATCTCTGCCCTAGGGGCACGAGGAGAGTATGGCGATACGAGTCAGCGGACTGGGATGAGATGCGGCATTTCTTTGCGTCTTTCCCCTGGCAGCAGGTCTGTTTTTCTTCGGGTGACCCCTCGTGTTCTGCTGAGGCTGTTGCGGATGTGATTCGGCAGGGAATGGAATATTTCATTCCGTTCTCCGACCTATCGCTCGATCACAAGACCCGAGCATGGTACAATTCGGACTGTGCTCGAGCCGAGGCTCTTAAGCAGTCTGCATACCAGGCTTGGGTACTAGCCCGCGATACCAAAGCTGGAGCACAGAGGGTTCGCGCGAAGAAAAAAGCCTTTAACTCAGCTGCCAAGTCCTGCAAACGGGTGCTTCGAATGGCTCGATTCGACCACGTCAGTCGAATAGGGGCCAAACTCGCCTCCTACCCTCCTGGTAGCAAGCGGTTCTGGTCCCTGTCGAAAGCGGTCGAATCCAACTTCTGCCGACCCACATTGCCACCTCTGCAGAAACCTGATGGGACACTGGCCCACTCCGCGACAGAGAAAGCTAACTTGTTTGCTTCTCTGTTTGCGAGCAATTCACGTCTAGATGCAGGCTCAAAACTTCCACCTACGCTACCTCATTGCAGTTCCTCTATGCAGAGAATTGCTATACATCAAAAAGAGGTACGCCGAGCTCTGCTGAATCTTGACGTGAATAAGGCCAATGGACCAGACGGTATACCTGCACGTGTACTAAAGCAGTGTGCGCCTGAGTTGTCTCCTGTACTGACACGCCTGTACCGCCTCTCTCTCCAAACAAGAACGGTGCCGAAATCCTGGAAGCTTGCAAACGTGCAGCCAGTACCCAAGAAGGGTAGTCGTGCTGATCCCTGCAATTACCGACCAATCGCCATTACCTCCATGCTCTGTAAAGTCATGGAAAGGGTACTTAACGGCAAACTGCTGGCATACCTCGAAGCAAATGATCTGCTCAGTGACCGTCAATATGGCTTTCGCATAGGTCGGTCTACTGGGGATCTTTTAGCGTATGTCACGCACTACTGCGGCGAGGCCATCGAGAGGAACGGTGAAGCGCTTGCTGTTTCACTGGACATCTCGAAGGCCTTTGACAGGGTTTGGCACGCAAGTCTCCTTAGCAAGCTTCCTGCTTACGGCATCCCTGCTGATTTTTGTAGCTGGCTATCTGATTTCTTGAGTGAACGGTCGATCAGAGTAGTTATTGATGGCTGCTCTTCGGACCTCATGGCCATTGACGCCGGTGTTCCTCAGGGGTCTGTTCTCTCCGCAACCCTTTTCCTGCTCCACATTAACGACATGCTGCAACCCAGCATTGTAGGTTATGCAGATGACAGTACGGTTGTTGAGAGATATTTGGCTAGTGCAGGGGACAGCAGGGAGGATATACGTTCACAGAGAGAGGCCATGGTTGAGCGAATGAACTTGACCCTTAGTCTCGTTTCCCAGTGGGGTGATGACAATCTGGTCACGTTCAATGCCTCCAAAACGCAGGCGTGTCTATTTTCCGCTAAACGGAGTCCATTCGACCTGACTCCTTCTTTCCGGGGTGCATCTGTACCTATTGCCGACAGCCTGGAACTCCTCGGCATGGAGTTGAGTTCAGTCCTCGGCTTCGGCAGCTTCATTGAGTCTAAAGCACAAACTGCGGCCAGAAAGCTGGGCGTCCTAAATAAGGTGAAGCGACACTTCACACCTGGACAGCTTCTAACACTTTACAAAGCTCAAGTCCGGTCGTGTATGGAGTATTGCAGCCACCTGTGGGATGGCTCAGCTAAATACCAACTCGCCGCTTTGGACTCAGTGGAGCGCAGAGCCAGGAGGATGATTGGCGACAAGAAGCTAACGGCTAAGCTTCAGACTTTGGCCCATCGGCGGAAAGTCGCCAGCCTGTCGGTATTCTACAGGTTGCACTTCGGGGAGTGTGCCCAAGAGCTACACGAGCTCATTCCACCGTCCCCATTCTACCATCGGACTTTTAGACGCACGGCCGGTTTCCATCCTTACTTGGTAGATATTCCGCCAATTCGCACTAAGCGCTTTGCTTCTACTTTCCTTATGCGCACTGCCAAGGAATGGAATTCCTTGCCGGCGTCTATATTTCCGTGCTCTTATAACCCGGCAACCTTCAAATCAAGAGTGAACAGGCACCTTCTGGGCGAGCTCGCTCCATCGTAGGCCACGTCTACGCCTCGGCTAGTCTGTGGCCATGAGTAAACCCATGCATAATAAAAAAAAAAAATCTAACAAAACTCTGCTTACTTCCAGACATCATACAATCTAAACCCCTGAAGATATAGAGCTGAAATATTCAACATCAATTAAATGCGACAGGTTTAAGTTTAAAATAAAATAAAATTTTATAAAATCAACGCTTAAGGGGGGGAAATGGGGGGGAGAAAGTTTGTGTGGAAGAAAAATAAAAACAACAAATTTGTACCAAAAAAGGGCAAAAACGCATGGAAAAATTATTAAAACATTATATTTAAACTTTTAAAATGTCAAATTCAGTGTTTTAGTAAGCATTTTTAACCGACTTCCAAATCTCAAAGAAGGAGGTTATCAATTCGGTTGTATGTTTTTTTTTAATTTTTTTATTTTTATTTTTTTTTATGTTTGTTACTCCATAACTCCGTCATTACTGGACCAATTTTGAAAATTATTTTTTTGATTGAATGTATATGCATACAGATTGGTCCCGTTTTTGTCAAAACCCAGTTCTGATGATGGAATCCATGAGGAATCGAGGGAACTCCTCAAATCTTAAAGGCATACATATAGTGATTTTTGGTTTTTTATCAACGAATCAAGCATATACATCCAAAAAAGTGACATTTGATGAAGTGGAACTGCTGATGATGATCAGAACGGAACTCTTCAACGACGCATAGTTCACGGTTGGCGATTTGTCCTCTTCGTTATGTTTGTTAAGCAAGTTAAGTTTTTAAGGCACATTTTTGTCAAGCTCGAGTTCTGATGATGGGATCCATGAGGAATCAAGGGAACTCCTCAAATCTTAAAGGCATGCGTATAGAGATTTTTATATTTATATCAGAAAATCAAGCATTTACATTAAAAACTGTCGCATTTGATGAAGTGGAACTGCTGATGATGATCAGAACAGAACTCTTCAACGACGCATAGTTCACGTTTGGCGATTTTTCCTCTTCGTTATGTTCGTTAAGCAAGTTAAGTTTTTAAGCCAAACTTTTGTCAAGCTCGAGTTCTGATGATGGGATCCATAAGGAATCGAGGGAACTCCTCAAATCTTAAAGGCATACGTATAGAATTTTCTGTATTTTCATCATAAAATCAAGCATTTACATTAAAAACTGTCGCATTTGATGAAGTGGAACTGCTGATGATGACCAGAACAGAACTCTTCAACGACGCATGGTACACGTCTGGTGATTACGAATTTCGATTTTGACTTGGACTGGGACCCGTACTCGGACTCATACCCGGACCCGGACCTGGACTCGGATCCAGATTCGGACCCGGACTCGGACCCGGACTCGGATCCTGACTCGGACCCGGACTCGGATCCGGTCTGGGATCCGGACACGGACACGGACCCGGCCTCGGACCCGGACTCGGACCCGGACTCGGACTCGGACTCGGACTCGGACTCGGACTCGGACCCGGACTCGGACCCGGACCTTGGCCCGGAAAACCACTATGATACCTTAACTAAATAAACCACTATGATTACCTACCATAAAATGTAGGTATAAAGTATGATGATGCCAATCTTAATAACCCCTACCGCTTAAACCCCCGTACACCGCACCGCATGCGCCATTAAGTGGGTTAGGTTAGGTTTGAACTGCGATCCTCACAGAACCGAACAAGGGTTAGGTTAGGTTGAAACTGCGAGCCTTACAGAAACGGAATGCTACTTGAAAAGTGGGTTTGATTAGGTTCGAACTGCGATCCTCACAGAACCGAACTGCTATCTGAGAAGTGGGTTAGGTTAGGCTAGAACTACGACCCTTATGGCTCCTCTACACGATGGGCCAACGCCGGCCACTCCAAGGGACGCATTTATGCGTTAGAGGGAGCATGTAATATTGCTACCCACCAAAAACATAAATGTAAAAAAGGAGAGCCAAGTTCAATACAAAAATTATGCTTGGCTGTGGGGCTCGCCGCAAAAAGAATGGAGATCAAAATGAGTGCCACTGCCAAGTTCTATGCAAAATCCAAATATGTATTTATAGGAACAAAATAACATTATAAACAAGTATTAAACTCTATTTCTTTGCTTTATTGGATACCTATAACAATTGCTGTTATTTAAAAAAATGTGAGATCTTAAAGTAGGTTAGATTTGACTTGGCCAGTTTTCATTATATCAATCATTTTATATATATTGTAATTCTGATAAAACCTGGCCAAGCCAAATCTAACCTACTTTAAGATCTCACATTTTTTTAAATAACAGCAATGGTTATAGGTATCCAATAAAGCAAAGAAATAGAGTTTAATACTTGTTTATAATGTTATTTTGTTCCTATAAATACATATTTGGATTTTGCATAGAACTTGGCAGTGGCACTCATTTTGATCTCCATTCTTTTTGCGGCGAGCCCCACAGCCAAGCATAATTTTTGTATTGAACTTGGCTCTCCTTTTTTACATTTATGTTTTTGGTGGGATATCAATACTTTTTGTAAAGAAAACTAGGCAGGTATTGAGATTTAATGTTTTTTCTTGTGTTTCCGCTGTATGGTTTTTACTTCTGTTCTTTGTATAATTATGTGGTGCCGCGCGCCGCCGACGACACACCGTTGGCCGGTTGTTTAGAGCGTATTACAAGTTTTTTGTATGGGGACACCACTTATTTTTTGACTAAACTTTATTTTAATATAGCAAATATAATAATACATATATTGGGATAGTTTCAAATATCTGCTTGTAACGGTTCCAACGCTACAATAAAAAAATATTTTTTTGTATGGGGACCCCCCCTATTTTTTAACTTTTTTTTATTTTTAGATTTTTTCCTACGCTTACACACATTAACCGAGCTGGATTCCAAATTTCATCCTTCTAGGTCATCTGGAAGTAGGTTAGGTTTAGGTACTTGTATGTCAGTTCCAATAAAAAATGGTTTTTTTGTATGGGGACCCCCCCTATTTTTAAACTTTATTTTATTTTTAGATTTTTTCCTACGGTTACACACAATAACCGAGCTGGATTCCAAATTTCATCCTTCTAGGTCATCTGGAAGTAGGTTAGGTTTAGGTACTTATATGTCAGTCCCAATAAAAAGTGGTTTTTTTGTATGGGGACCCCCCCTATTTTTTAACTTTATTTTATTTTTAGATTTTTTCCTACGGTTACACACAATAACCAAGCTGGATTCCAAATTTCATCCTTCTAGGTCATCTGGAAGTAGGTTAGGTTTAGGTACTATAAGTCATAAGTCAGTCTTAAAATTTACGACTTTTTGACCTTCATACCTTTATAACCGTTTGAGCTAGCTTCATGAAATTTGGGCTTCTAGATATCCTTATAGATATAATTAAACACACGTAGTTTTATGTGTTTACGTCAAAGATGTTTTGAGTTATAGAAGGGTCAAAAGTGGCACCAAGTGGTTCGTGTAATATTACACTCGGCGCTGGCTAGCCAGTTCCTTTGCTTGAACTTGGCTTGACACGCTGCCGCGTGTCTAGATCTCTTTCTACCGCATGGCTGCGTCCCTTGGAGTGGCCGGCGTTGGCCCATCCTGTAGAGGAGCCATTACAGAAGCGAAATGCTAGTAGAAAAATGGGTGGTTTTACCTCCTTTTCTACATAGTGTAATTAGTGTACTATCTACTATAATCTTTCACCGGCCCCCAAAGAAGTCGGTTTTTTTTCTTAAAAATTATTAATCTTTGATTTTGGGCATAGTTCCATTTGTATGGAAATTGTTACCGCCACGCGCTATAAATTATTTTTTTATTACAAAATAATGTATGAATGCCTACTATAAAGTGATATTTTCCAGAATAAAGAATACATGGGCTACATCGTCCAATTTTTTATTTAGTGCAAGTCGCCACACTGTGATTGTAACATCCAAAATTGTCACAAAAATGACATAACATTTTCATGTTTTGTACAAAAATCATTTTTTTTGTATGGAAAGGCATAATAATTATTTCAGAAATGAATTCCTCGTCCCTAATTTATACGAAAATGATATATGACTTGCCCTAGTTGCTAAGACTAGGAAGGAATATAGCATAGATTGGACCTGGGGAGCCGACCCTTCCCCCCCCCCCTTCTTGGGGGGTCTGCATGGTACGATCTCCTGGCTACCGGGCCAGATCAACTTTGTTTGACCTAAGGAACAATCGTGCCAAGCGGCATCGCCTGAGACTAAAGTGCATGCACTTCCATACATTTGTGTTCCTTACTGACCCTACTACTAGCGTTATTTTCAATTAGAATTATTTTTAATAGATGACGATGATACTTAATAGTACATTTCGATGCTAGTGCGGAAGGTATGTCATTACTTCACGAGTACCGAGATATCTTGCCACGAGCCGCAGGCGAGTGGCAAGACTCGGGACGAGTGAAGAATGACATTTCCGCACGTGTATCGAACGACGTTTTTTAATATAGTTGCGAAAAAATAAGAAAAACATTGTTAATCGTACACTAAACAAAAGTGGTAACAGTGACAGCTCGGTTAGACGTCGTCTTTAAGTATATTATATCTATGGGCGTTTGGCAGCTATTCCGTTCCATTCAGTCAACTTATTAAGAACGGAATTTCCAATATTGAATATTAAAAAATAAACGTGTTATAATGATGAAGAGGTAAGTAATTAAATATGAAATATGTAATATTTTTCGTATTCTTACATTAACGGTAGGTTTTTATGCTGATTACGACGTTTAAAGGAAACTAATATTAACACTCATCAATAAGTAGTCGTGAATTGGAACAAGTATAAATTTAAAAAAATTGGAAAAGTAAAAAGCACTAGTTCGAGATAACCAACTTTCCGCACGCTAAACAGCTACGTAAAGTAGCACTTTTTGAGCAACTGTATTAAAAAGTCTATTTCAATAGAACTTGCTAACTATGTAAACAAACAACGTAATTTTGTTTTATCACTGTTTCTCTTTGAATTTTCACACCATCACATCAATTACCATTGAAACCATACACATATACACTATTGAAACGGTCCGTTCCGTAAAATACATAAATATGTAACTGTATCTTGAATATTTAATTAAAAGTTTAAAATGGTTTCATAAGTTAGGTTATTAGGACCTGATGGAATGGCGGTTTTATTTCTTTTAAATTCTACAATTGTCTATGATGGGTAGCGTTGTGACTAAAGTTTGTAATATAAAACCGCTACACACTACCCAACCCACGTTCTGTACCTACCGCCGCGGTTATAAAATACATCAATACATCATTCTTAAGTACTAATTTGTCTTCTGATCGTGATTAAACAAATTAAAAATAAGTAACTACTTGTTTTTTACTTTTGGTATTTTATTATTCGACATGGTTTGACATTAGTAAAGTAGTAAGTAGGAGTCTTGCCCATCACTAGTAAATTGATCATTCAGAGACAATTTCAATATGGCGGTTTGTTTACATAGTTAGCAAGTTCTATTGAAATAGGCTTTATGTCATTATGCAGCCGGGCGATTGCCAGGTCATTATATGTATTACAAATTAAAGATATCTTATTGATACGGTTTAACACCCCCTGGCACTGATTAAAATAACCGACTTGGTTTCACATTACATCTCAAAACTTTTGACGTGAAACGTCTTTAAAAAGCCGTAGTAGAGGTGCCGGACCAAAAACCAAGTGTAACGAAAAGTGTTATGGCGCGGCGGTTTATATCTCATAAACTATAATACCTACAAACATACTTTAGATATAGATATATAGAAGAAAGTAGCCATTACTCGGAACAGTACGTGCCGCTGACATAAATGGCGCTGATTCTGCGCTAGACACGACGTATTCGGAGCTAAAATGACCCCTATTTTCAGTGTTCATTTAGTAATGACTCATCAGCCCATTAACCGATTTCGGTAAAATTGGTGCCATTTGATAGATCTTAATTTATTTTAATGAAATATGAGTAAAATAAAGTACGTGGAATTATAATAAGCTGCTAAAACATAAAAATGTGACAGTTATTACAGAATTTTTATCACTGCTCTTGTTTGAGGCCACCGTGTGCGAAAAATAGGGCGCAAAACTGACAAAATATACCTGAAATAGTAAGATAAAGCAATAACGGTTCTTTTAATACTACATTCACCATAGTAATACATGCTCATCTCCTCAAATAATGCATTAGCATCTAAGGCGGCGCGGCGGCGCGGCGGCGCGAGTTACTTTGATAGAACACATAATATAACGTATGACGGCTGCTTGACAATCCCGAGTTCCTAATGCTAGTAAGTATATAGTAATCTTAGTTAGGTACTTTCTGATGTAATGGGTAAAACATAATTTAGAAAAGGTCACTTCTGTGGACAATAGGTACTATAAAAGGTAACGACTGTGGTTCATATATATCCCGTTTTTCTCATTTGAATCTCAAGTATTGAATGAAATATTCTGCCTGTAAAGGTGCTGCGTAAAAAAATGCTTTTAGATTCCCTTAAATGCGATGGCTACAGGAAAGACACGAACGAGTTTGCTATAAAACGTGTATTACCCGTATAAAATATCTATTCTCGTAATTTTGGTGTGTTATTTACACAAAAAATTGTACCTAATCGTTACATTCATTACTCCAAAATGAATTGATCATTTAATTATTTAAATAGGTGTGACGCTGTAATGAATAATTTTAAAATTACCCATCAAATGCCGCATTCAAGTTCATCTAGATACAGTGAATCATTATGACCCCAAATAATCTTTACAAATAAAATTTAGATATTATCCATAATTATTATAATACATCACGCATTCGCGAGATGTGCGAATTCGGTATTCAAACACAAAGCAATAGTACAAGAGTCTAACTAAATGCGAAGGTCGAAGGCTGCGCTCTACGTAAGGCCGAAGGCAAGAAGTGTCCAGGATGTCAGTGCTTTAACACAGAACAATATTACAAGTGTCTAAATGCGAAGGCCGAAGGCCGAGCTCCGCGTAGGGCCGAAGGCCCGAAGCGTCCAGTCTGTCAGTTCTGTGTTTAACCACTGACATCCTGGACGCTTCGGCCTTCGCATTTAGACACTTGTACTATTGTTCTGTGTTATAGCACTTAAATCCTGGACGCTTCGGGCCTTCGGCCCTACGTGGAGCTCGGCCTTCGGCCTTCGCATTTAGACACTTGTACTATTTTTCTGTGCTAAAGCACTGATGTCCTGCACGCTTCGGGCCTTCGGTCCTACGCAGAGCTCGGCCTTCGCATTTAGACACTTGTACTACTGTTCTATGTTAAAGCACTTAAATCCTGGACGCTTCGGGCCTTCGGCCCTACGCGGAGCTCGGCCTTCGGCCTTCGCATTTAGACACTTGTACTATTGTTCTGTGTTAAAGCACTAACATCCTGGACGCTTCGGGCCTTCGGCCCTACGCGGAGCTCGGCCTTCGGCCTTCGCATTTAGACACTTGTATTATTGTTCTGTGCTAAAACACTGATGTCCTGGACGCTTCGGGCCTTCGGCCCTACGCGGAGCTCGGCCTTCGGCCTTCGCATTTAGACACTTGTGCTATTGTTTTGTGTTATAGTGCTTAAATCCTGGACGCTTCGGGCCTTCGGTCCTACGCGGAGCTCGGCCTTCGGCCTTCGCATTTAGACACTTTTACTATTGTTCTGTGTTATAGCACTTAAATCCTGGACGCTTTGGGCCTTCGGCCCTACGCGGAGCTCGGCCTTCGGTCTTCGCATTTAGACCCTTGTACTATTATTCTGTGTTAAAGCACTAACATTCTGGACGCTTCGGGCCTTCGGCCTTACGCGGAGCTCGGCCTTCGGCCTTCGCATTTAGACACTTTTACTATTTTTCTGTGCTAAAGCACTGACATCTTGGACGCTTCGGGCCTTCGGCCCTACGCGGAGCTCGGCCTTCGGCCTTCGCATTTAGACACTTGTACTATTGTTCTGTGTTTTAGCACTTAAATCCTGGACGCTTCGGGCCTTCGGCCTTCGCATTTAGACACTTGTATTATTGTTCTGTGCTAAAACACTGATGTCCTGGACGCTTCGGGCCTTCGGCCCTACGCGGAGCTCGGCCTTCGGCCTTCGCATTTAGACACTTGTACTATTGTTCTGTGTTAAAGCACTAACATCCTGGACGCTTCGGGCCTTCGGCCCTACGCGGAGCTCGGCCTTCGGCCTTCGCATTTAGACACTTGTATTATTGTTCTGTGCTAAAACACTGATGTCCTGGACGCTTCGGGCCTTCGGCCCTACGCGGAGCTCGGCCTTCGGCCTTCGCATTTAGACACTTGTACTATTGTTTTGTGTTATAGTGCTTAAATCCTGGACGCTTCGGGCCTTCGGCCCTACGCGGAGCTCGGCCTTCGGCCCTACGCGGAGCTCGGCCTTCGGCCTTCGCATTTAGACACTTTTACTATTGTTCTGTGTTATAGCATTTAAATCCTGGACGCTTCGGGCCTTCGGCCCTACGCGGAGCTCGGCCTTCGGCCTTCGCATTTAGACACTTGTACTATTGTTCTGTGTTAAAGCACTAACATTCTGGACGCTTCGGGCCTTCGGCCCTACGCGGAGCTCGGCCTTCGGCCTTCGCATTTAGATACTTGTATTATTGTTCTGTGCTAAAACACTGATGTCCTGGACGCTTCGGGCCTTCGGCCCTACGCGGAGCTCGGCCTTCGGCCTTCGCATTTAGACACTTGTGCTATTGTTTTGTGTTATAGTGCTTAAATCCTGGACGCTTTGGGCCTTCGGCCCTACGCGGAGCTCGGCCTTCGGCTTTCGCATTTAGACACTTTTACTATTGTTCTGTGTTAAAGCACTAACATTCTGGACGCTTCGGGCCTTCGGCCTTACGCGGAGCTCGGCCTTCGGCCTTCGCATTTAGACACTTTTACTATTGTTCTGTGTTATAGCACTTAAATCCTGGACGCTTCGGGCCTTCGGCCCTACGCGGAGCTCGGCCTTCGGTCTTCGCATTTAGACCCTTGTACTATTATTCTGTGTTAAAGCACTAACATTCTGGACGCTTCGGGCCTTCGGCCTTACGCGGAGCTCGGCCTTCGGCCTTCGCATTTAGACACTTTTACTATTTTTCTGTGCTAAAGCACTGACATCTTGGACGCTTCGGGCCTTCGGCCCTACGCGGAGCTCGGCCTTCGGCCTTCGCATTTAGACACTTGTACTATTGTTCTGTGTTATAGCACTTAAATCCTGGACGCTTCGGGCCTTCGGCCCTACGCGGAGCTCGGCCTTCGGCCTTCGCATTTAGACACTTGTATTATTGTTCTGTGCTAAAACACTGATGTCCTGGACGCTTCGGGCCTTCGGCCCTACGCGGAGCTCGGCCTTCGGCCTTCGCATTTAGACACTTGTACTATTGTTCTGTGTTAAAGCACTAACATCCTGGACGCTTCGGGCCTTCGGCCCTACGCGGAGCTCGGCCTTCGGCCTTCGCATTTAGACACTTGTATTATTGTTCTGTGCTAAAACACTGATGTCCTGGACGCTTCGGGCCTTCGGCCCTACGCGGAGCTCGGCCTTCGGCCCTACGCGGAGCTCGGCCTTCGGCCCTACGCGGAGCTCGGCCTTCGGCCTTCGCATTTAGACACTTTTACTATTGTTCTGTGTTATAGCATTTAAATCCTGGACGCTTCGGGCCTTCGGCCCTACGCGGAGCTCGGCCTTCGGCCTTCGCATTTAGACACTTGTACTATTGTTCTGTGTTAAAGCACTATCATTCTGGACGCTTCGGGCCTTCGGCCTTACGCGGAGCTCGGCCTTCGGCCTTCGCATTTAGATACTTGTATTATTGTTCTGTGCTAAAACACTGATGTCCTGGATGCTTCGGGCCTTCGGCCCTACGCGGAGCTCGGCCTTCGGCCTTCGCATTTAGACACTTGTGCTATTGTTTTGTGTTATAGTGCTTAAATCCTGGACGCTTTGGGCCTTCGGCCCTACGCGGAGCTCGGCCTTCGGCCTTCGCATTAAGACACTTGTATTATTGTTCTGTGCTAAAACACTGATGTCCTGGACACTTCGACACTTTTACTATTGTTCTGTGTTAAAGCACTAACATTCTGGACACTTCGGGCCTTCGGCCTTACGCGGAGCTCGGCCTTCGGCCTTCGCATTTAGACACTTGTACTATTGTTCTGTGTTAAAGCACTAACATCCTGGACGCTTCGGGCCTTCGGCCCTACGCGGAGCTCGGCCTTCGGCCTTCGCATTTAGACACTTGTATTATTGTTCTGTGCTAAAACACTGATGTCCTGGACGCTTCGGGCCTTCGGCCGTACGCGGAGCTTGGCCTTCGGCCGTCGCATTTAGACACTTGTACTATTGTTTTGTGTTATAGTGCTTAAATCCTGGACGCTTCGGGCCTTCGGCCCTACGCGGAGCTCGGCCTTCGGCCTTCGCATTTAGACATATTTACTATTGTTCTGTGTTATAGCATTTAAATCCTGGACGCTTCGGGCTATCGGCCCTACGCGGAGCTCGGCCTTCGGCCTTCGCATTTAGACACTTGTACTATTGTTCTTTGTTAAAGCACTAACATTCTGGACGCTTCGGGCCTTCGGCCCTACGCGGAGCTCGGCCTTCGGCCTTCGCATTTAGACACTTTTACTATTTTTCTGTGCTAAAGCACTGACATCTTGGACGCTTCGGGCCTTCGGCCCTACGCGGAGCTCGGCCTTCGGCCTTTGCATTTAGACACTTTGACTATTGTTATGTGTTATAGCACTTAAATCCTGGACGCTTCGGGCCTTCGGCCCTACGCGGAGCTCGGCCTTCGGCCTTCGCATTTAGACACTTTTACTATTGTTCTGTTAATGCACTTAAATCCTGGACGCTTCGGGCCTTCGGGTCCACACCACGTTTCACGTCAGCCATAGCGGCTGTGTCCCTGATACAGCCTCTCTCATTTTTAGCGTATTTCTGTGACCAAGCGAAAACTAAAAAGCCATCTTATCTACATTTAATATAAACTAAGAATATGCGTTGTTTTTTTGTAGTAGGAGTGTTGCGAGACTTGCACCTTTTTACATGTAATGTTTTTGATGGGATTATACATTACAGTTTCATGTAAGGTTTTGTTTACTAAATGTTTTTAAATTTTAACGCATTGTAAATATTTATGCACTCGGAGTAAATATCTATGGAGCGGCCATTAACAGGCGTTCCCCTCTGCAAAAACATCGCGGCCGCCGGTCAAGGAGGTTATATAAAACTAGTTGCCACACGTCATACGCCATTCAGCAAACGTCAGTCTAAGCGGAATGATAGGAGCCGAAAATGCCGAATTGCAGCGTTTTCTCATGCAAAATGAGATCGTAAACGTCTAGTCTACAAAAAGAACACGTTTCTTATCATATTTAAGTACTATTACATCTAAATATTATCAAATAGTGCATTAATTTTGCAAATAACTAAAAAACATTGTCAATCTGACAGTGATACCAGTGATATGATATTAGATCAAATTTAGGGTAATTCTAAAGAAGACTTTCTAAATATTAATTAAGTACGAGTAGAATTTCTAATAGGAAATATTATGCGAAACTCTGCGTAGGGGGCGCGACTACCACAATCCATCACAATCTGGGGGTCCGCCGCGGAACAAGAAAATTTAAATTTCGTTATCTAACCTCTCTATCACTATTGCATATTTGAGCGATAAAGAGAAAAGAGAAAATTTACTAGCTAGCTTAGTGCTACACTCTGGCGGCAGAACATTGCAGTAATATGCCCTATTTGCTATGCTTTTTGTTATATAATTTATGTAACACATTATTTTTATATAACACCTTAGTTTCATATCAACCTAATCTATTTAATCAAATTAATAGATCTATGAATAAAGAAAAGGGGGACGGGGGATCAAAAAGTAGTCGAAAACATCTCGCGTGATTTGTGCACAACCCCTAAATAACGTAAAATTACCGATAGACTATTTTTCGAAAATTAATTTTTCCTTTAGATTCTACATATAGCTGGTCAAGCAGATCTTGTCAGTAGAAAAAGGCGGCATATTTGAAAAATGTAGGCGGGAAGGGATATCGTCCTATAGAAAATTAGAATTTCGCGCCTTTTTTACTGACAAGATTTGCTTGACCAGCTATATATTTTTATTTAACATGTCAAATATATTATTAACTAGCTGTGCCCGCGGCTCCGCCCGCGTGGAATTCGGTTTGTGTCAGTAAGCTGCTAAATATAAAAAAAATTTGTAAATTACAATACATTACGCTGTATTTTTTTATTCAAAAAATTATAACATTTATAATTTCCTGCATGGTAATTTCTTAAAATAATCTTATTGTTTCATACTTTTTAGAGCGCGATTAGTCCGACTACGCCCGACTCTTTTAGTATGAGAAAGTCTAAGTCGCCTAGCTTTGGACCGCGTGCAGTGCGCCACATACGTCAGGCAATTCCCGACTCTTTTAGTATGAGGGCGCCGAAGGAGCCCGGCTTTGGAACGCATTTAGCGCGCCACGTGCGTCGGGCTTAGCCCGATGCTTTGAGTATGAGGGTGCCTTCGGCTCCCAACTTTGGCAAGCGTACAGCGTGTCACGTACGTCGGGTTACGCCCGACGCTTTGAGTATGAGGGAGGCGCCCGGCTTTGGAACGCGTACAGCGTATCACGTACGTCGGTCTAGGCCCGACACTTTTAGTATGAGGGCGCCGAAGGCGCCCGGCTTTGGAACGCGTACGTTACGCCCGACGCTCTTAGTATGAGGGCGCCGGAGGTGTAACGTACGCCGGAGTGGGAATGCGTACAGCGTGTCACGTACGTCGGGCTACTCCCGACGCTCTGAGTATGAGGGCGCCGAAGGCGCCCGGCTTTGGAACGCGTACAGCGCGACACGTACGTCGGGTTAAGTCCAAAGCAGTGCCGGATTAAGATATTTTGATGACGCGTAGCCCGACGCTTTGAGTATGAGGATGCCTTCGGCGCCCAACTTTGGCAAGCGTACAGCGTGTCACGTACGTCGGTCTACGCCCGACTCTTTTGGTATGAGGGCGCCGAAGACGCCCAGCTTTGAAACGCGTACGTTACGCCCGACGCTCTTAGTATGAGGGCGCCGGAGGCGCCCGGCTTTGGAATGCGTACAGCGTGTCACGTACGTCGGTCTACGCCCGACACTTTTAGTATGAGGGTGCCGTAGGCGCCCGGCTTTGGAACGCGTACAGCGCGCCACGTACGTCGGGCTACTCCCGACGCTCTGAGTATGAGGGCGCCGAAGGCGCCCGGCTTTGGAACGCGTACAGCGCGACACGTACGTCGGGTTAAGTCCGAAGCAGTGCCGGATTAAGATATTTTGATGCCCTAAGCATTTCTAGACCCTGGTGCCTCCTCTCCCTAAGGTCATCAAGATTACATTTTTTTTTTGGTAAATTGAGTGAAGTTCATTGCAACATTACAGCTGAGAATAGAAATCAGTCACATCATTTTATCAGGAAAATTGTCAGTGCCGCAGCAGTAATGTTCCAACAGAGTACCTAATGCTGCTGCATTCGCCACCCGAATGTCACCTTTATCATATCTTAGGTGAGAATGTAATTGAAAACGCGAGCGAAGCGAGCGGGAAAATTTTTCGATATAAAAACGCAATTTGATAGACAGTTGTACATTTTTACTTTTAGTATGGAAATCAGTCACATCATTTTATCACGAAAATTGACAGTGCTGCAGCAGTAACGTTGTAACAGAGTAATGTTGCTGCAGTCGCCACCCGAATGTCACCTTTAACATACCTTAAAAAGTGATTGAAAACGCGAGCGATGCGAGCGCGAAAATTTTTCGATATAAAAATGCAATATGATAGACAGTTGTACATTTTCACTTTTAGTATGGAAATCAGTCACATCATTTTATGACGAAAATTGACAGTACCGCAGCAGTAACGTTGCAACAGAGTAATGCTGCTGCAGTCGCCACCCGAATGGCACCTTTATCATACCTTAGAAAGTTATTAAAAACGCGAGCGTAGCGAGCGCGAAAATTTTTCGATAAAAAAAACGCCTCAGCGAGGTTGTTTTCATGCATAAAAGATGCAAGAAAGCAGAGCTTGGAATTGACCAAGTGAATTGAATTGGCGAAGTGTGAGCAAGGCAGTAGGCCCAGCTGCGAAAGAGGAAAGCTTGGATTTGGATCCACGCCCAGTGTAATTAAGGCAGAAGATCAACTTTGCCGTAAGGCAAAGTAATTCAATTAAATTTGTTGATTCCGTACCCCCTCATCTAAACTTATAGTTAATATGGCAAAAACCTTCCTCGGTGGCTATTCATGTCACTACGTATAAAATTCAGCGCCATCTGTTAGTTTACCAGGGTACTCAATAGTGGTAGCACATTTGAAAAAAGTTTGCCCCTCCTTCCTAAGTAGCGCCATAAGATTCAGGGGCAAACTTAAATCAAGCGAGTTTTGTGGCTACCCCCCCTTTTAAGGGTTGAATTTTTATAGCCTATAACCTGGCCGGAGATTGTCTCGACAGATTAGTAAAGTTTGCATCAAAATCCGTTCAGCCGTTTTCACGTGATGCGCGTTCAAATAAACAGACAAACAGATAAACAGATAAACAGACAAACAGACAAAAATTCTAAAAACTGTTGGAACGTGTTCTGTTATCGATTTTAAGTATCCCTAGCCAACTTTTTTTCAAATATCTTCCAAGTACAGACTTTCGACCCTCTACAGCTTTATTATATGTATAGATAGATAGATTAAAGGTATTTACGGCTGTCACTTTCCATAAATAGGCACTTTTAATTTATTACTCTGGTATCACCGTACCAATATTAGTGATGGGACACCATAAAAACCAATATCGGTAAAATCGATATAAACATAATGAATAATAAACAGATGGTCATGATGACTAGCGAACACCAGCCATATCGTACAAACCTCAAGGTGTGATATTCCTAGGCAGATGATGATCTGCCTAGTGACCACCAGCCATATCGTGCTAACTTCAAGGTGTGATATTCCTAAGCAGAGCATGAAACGCCGGCATGTCATGATCTGACTAGTGACCACCAGCCATACCGTTCAAACCTCAACATTTAGGCATATCGAATAAGTAGGATATCCTAAATTTTAGCAAATGATAACCATTGAAATGGCTTGACAACCTACTTATAGTACGTGTTTGGGTAGCGTATGATTTTAGTACCTATCTAGTATCTACGCATTCTGCTCCAAATGCCACATACAATGCAGCACTAGCAGTGGCAAAAAATGCAAAAGGCAGATTATTAAATGGCGGCGTTTCATGATATGCCTAGGAATATCTCGATATGCCTGATTTTACGATCTACCGCCGATATATATACTAATTATCCCCTACTCAATATCCCTTAAATGACATCCTATGGCCGCGTTCCATCTCTGTCATCATGCAGATCTGCATGCTCGATAGTATATTGCATTGCTTTCAGAAGTAAACCAACATGTAAAATATTAACTAATGAACTTATAATAAAAAATCATTCTATATTAGCTTGCAAGATTGGCCCTAAACAAATTGACAAACTATTAGAAATAACATCTAAACAATACAAAAATTGAAAGTTGGTAAAATGCTGGTACAAAGACTTGATATTGTATTATTATTATAATTGATAAAAGCAGAAATTAAAATTCATTGTCAATTTTATCGACAATATTATCGACGCGTCCCTCGCACTATCTAGGTTTACTTAGAACTGACGTCATCTCGTTCACGGACAGGGTTGTCTGTGTTTGTTCTTGTACTTGTGTGAATATAGTTTTTGCTAGTGTTTGATAATTTTGTCGTGTGCGTGTGTAGCGACGTATGCTAAAAATGCATTAGTGTTAACATTATTTGTGTGCGTTACCTCGTCCCCCGCGCCAAAAACGACAGAATTTTTCAGATAGAAAGTAGTGGGCGTATCTACTCCATAGATATTTACTCCGAGTTTATGCACTAACAGATAGTAAATGCATCAAAATGTAGATTATGGAAAAATATATACTAATTTAAGAAATAAATGCAAAACTTCCAGTGCGCATCGAAATCTGTTGTTTCCGTTGCGCCATTTTGATTATTAGGTACTTACTAATTAATTTAGAATAGAATAGAATAGAATATACATATTTTATTTGTATTAATTGTACATCGTCATATTCATAAATTATTTACAATTAGGGGAACAATGTTATTTTTAGGGGACAATTAGGGGAACAATGTTATTTTTTTCTATAAGAAAGGAGGGTAGCTCGACATATTGATGGCAGAATTATTTTGTCAGGTAATAAAGTGAACCTGCTAGATATTTTAAAGTTCCATGTATCACGGGTGTTATAATGCCAAGATAAGGGTTAAACACAGAGGTACAATAATATAGAGAGGACATGGCGGAGGGGCTAAATGACCGAACGAGATGCACTTATCGAATTTTCAGTAGGAGTAGCAGAGAAAGCGGTATTATTGCTTGTCCTTGTCACAGTCTCTCTTTTGACGTGAAACGTCTTTAAAAAGCCGTAGTAGAGGTGCCGGACCAAAAACCAAGTGTAACGAAAAGTGTTATGGCGCGGCGGCTTATATCTCATAAACTATAATACCTACAAACATAGTTTTGATATAGATATATAGAAGAAAGTAGCCATTACTCGGAACAGTACGTGCCGCTGACATAGATGGCGCTGATTCTGCGCTAGACACGACGTATTCGGAGCTAAAATGACCCCTATTTTCAGTGTTCATTTAGTAATGACTCATCAGCCCATTAACCGATTTCGGTAAAATTGGTGCCATTTGATAGATCTTAATTTATTTGAACGAAATATGAGTAAAATAAAGTACGTGGAATTATAATAAGCTGCTAAAACATAAAAATGTGACAGTTATTACAGAATTTTTATCACTGCTCTTGTTTGAGGCCACCGTGTGCGAAAAATAGGGCGCAAAACTGACAAAATATACCTGAAATAGTAAGATAAAGCAATAACGGTTCTTTTAATACTACATTCATCATAGTAATACATGCTCATCTCAAATAATGCATTAGCATCTAAGGCGGCGCGGCGGCGCGAGTTACTTTGATAGAATACATATAACGTATGACGGCTGCTTGACAATCCCGAGTTCCTAATGCTAGTAAGTATATAGTAATCTTAGTTAGGTACTTTCTGATGTAATGGGTAAAACATAATTTAGAAATGGTCACTTCTGTGGACAATAGGTACTATAAAAGGTAACGACTGTGGTTCATATAAACCCCTTTTTTTCTCATGTCTCAAGTATTGAATGAAATATTCTGCCTGTAAAGGTGCTGCGTAAAAAAATGCTTTTAGATTCCCTTAAATGCGATGGCTACAGGAAAGACACGAACGAGTTTGCTATAAAACGTGTATTACCCGTATAAAATATCTATTCTCGTAATTTTGGTGTGTTATTTACACAAAAAATTGTACCTAATCGTTACATTCATTACTCCAAAATGAATTGATCATTTAATTATTTAAATAGGTGTGACGCTGTAATTAATAATTTTAAAATTACCCATCAAATGCCGCATTCAAGTTCATCTAGATACAGTGAATCATTATGACCCCAAATAATCTTTACAGATAAAATTTAGATATTATCCAAAATTATTATAATACATCACGCATTCGCGAGATGTGCGAATTCGGTATTCAAACACAAAGCAATAGTACAAGAGTCTAACTAAATGCGAAGGTCGAAGGCTGCGCTCTACGTAAGGCCGAAGGCAAGAAGTGTCCAGGATGTCAGTGCTTTAACACAGAACAATATTACAAGTGTCTAAACGCGAAGGCCGAAGGCCGAGCTCCGCGTAGGGCCGAAGGCCCGAAGCGTCCAGTCTGTCAGTTCTGTGCTTAACCACTGACATCCTGGACGCTTCGGCCTTCGCATTTAGACACTTGTACTATTGTTCTGTGTTATAGCACTTAAATCCTGGACGCTTCGGGCCTTCGGTCCTACGCGGAGCTCGGCCTTCGGCCTTCGCATTTAGACACTTTTACTATTGTTCTGTGTTATAGCACTTAAATACTGGACGCTTCGGGCCTTCGGCCCTACGCGGAGCTCGGCCTTTGGTCTTCGCATTTAGACCCTTGTACTATTATTCTGTGTTAAAGCACTAACATTCTGGACGCTTCGGGCCTTCGGCCTTACGCGGAGCTCGGCCTTCGGCCTTCGCATTTAGACACTTTTACTATTTTTCTGTGCTAAAGCACTGACATCTTGGACGCTTCGGGCCTTCGGCCCTACGCGGAGCTCGGCCTTCGGCCTTCGCATTTAGACACTTGTACTATTGTTCTGTGTTATAGCACTTAAATCCTGGACGCTTCGGGCCTTCGGCCCTGCGCGGAGCTCGGCCTTCGGCCTTCGCATTTAGACACTTGTATTATTGTTCTGTGCTAAAACACTGATGTCCTGGACGCTTCGGGCCTTTGGCCCTACGCGGAGCTCGGCCTTCGGCCTTCGCATTTAGACACTTGTACTATTGTTCTGTGTTAAAGCACTAACATCCTGGACGCTTCGGGCCTTCGGCCCTACGCGGAGCTCGGCCTTCGGCCTTCGCATTTAGACACTTGTATTATTGTTCTGTGCTAAAACACTGATGTTCTGGACGCTTCGGGCCTTCGGCCTTCGCATTTAGACACTTGTACTATTGTTTTGTGTTATAGTGCTTAAATCCTGGACGCTTCGGGCCTTCGGCCCTACGCGGAGCTCGGCCTTCGGCCTTCGCATTTAGACACTTTTACTATTGTTCTGTGTTATAGTATTTAAATCCTGGACGCTTCGGGCCTTCGGCCCTACGCGGAGCTCGGCCTTCGGCCTTCGCATTTAGACACTTGTACTATTGTTCTGTGTTAAAGCACTAACATTCTGGGTGCTTCGGGCATTCGGCCCTACGCGGAGCTCGGCCTTCGGCCTTCGCATTTAGACACTTTTACTATTTTTCTGTGCTAAAGCACTGACATCTTGGACGCTTCGGGCCTTGGGCCTTACGCGGAGCTCGGCCTTCGGCCTTCGCATTTAGACACTTTTACTATTGTTATGTGTTATAGCACTTAAATCCTGGACGCTTCGGGCCTTCGGCCCTACGCGGAGCTCGGCCTTCCGCCTTCGCATTTAGACACTTTTACTATTGTTCTATGTTAAAGCACTTAAATCCTGGACGCTTCGGGCCTTCGGGTCCACACCACGTTTCACGTCAGCCATAGCGGCTGTGTCCCTGATACAGCCTCTCTCATTTTTTTTGTTTGTTCGCCACCAAAAAATTAGTATGGTTTATGGTGGGCAACAAATAACCCGACCGAATTATGTAGATTGTTTTTGGTATATTGTCAGGAATGTTAAAATGTCTTTTTTAATATAGTCGCTTTGCGTGTGTTTTGTCCCTCACGGAGGCACTTCTATATCTGCTGGATGCTACTGCTATGGGTTTTAGGTGGCCGCACCCCGCACTGTGCCACAGAATAAATAATATTACTAGGTACCGAAGCAAAGAATATAATACTCACTAGGAGAAGAACGATAACTCCATACAAAAAAATGTCTCTTTCAAAAGTTCGTTTATACTACTAGCACTCTGCACCTCTACACATCTTGCATCCGCGACTTAAGCCCCCCATTCACACTCCTACCTTGTAGTCCGCCTCATTGGGTAGGATTGTGTATGGGGGTCGCGGACTACGTGCCGTCCTATAACACCCAAGTAGGATGCCTCTTGGGTCCTACAAATCCTACAAGCCCCGCCCACCACGGTAGTCCGCCGCGCAGGATTGTGTGTGGGTTGTCATCCTACGTTGCGGACTGCCGTGTTTGACGTATGACGACGTATGACAACAATGCGCGCCATTTTTTGAAATTTATAAAGAAAATCAATGTTTGTGCGACAAAAAATCACTCAATCACTCCAACAAACAATGGAGGAATATTATTACTAATACTTAAGAAATATGACGCTCTCTGGCGAATTTTTAGCAGTTTCTTTTCCCACACTCTTTTATATTTTTATCCAATAACAACTATAACAAGATACATAGCAAAAGAGCTATTTTCTTTTTTTTTTAATTGCACGTATCATTTTCAAGAGTAAGTAGACCAACACTTGTGAGAAACGAAGCAGTACTGATGATGGACGGCAAAACAGTACCGTGTGTGAGCTATTTCTTGCTCCGTAGTACTGCAAGGCGTACTACAATGTAGGAGGGTGTGTGAGCTATATCCTGGGCCGTAGTCCTGCGAGGCGGACAAAACAGCTTTTCATTAATATTGGCGTATTAACAGTACCGTCTCTCTA
Organism: Cydia fagiglandana; assembly: GCF_963556715.1. Lineage (NCBI taxonomy): Eukaryota > Metazoa > Arthropoda > Insecta > Lepidoptera > Tortricidae > Cydia > Cydia fagiglandana. The sequence goes on from NC_085959.1 coordinate 3,811,628, forward strand.
TGTTCTCGAGGTCAGCAAGTATGTGAGGAGAATTTATATTAAAATACCCGAGCCAATCAGACCCGTTCACACCGATTGTATTTTTGTTCGTAAACTGAAGAATTACTGCATAATGAATAAGGAATGGAAATCGGTTATTTTTTGTATGGAAATAAGCGCGGTTTCGGTTAAAAACCGATTATTTCCATACAAAAAATAACCGATTTGCATTCCCTAATAATGAATGCCTACTATTCTGTTAATGAGTTTCTGGACGAATGAAACTTGTCCAAATCCCCGTGTGAAATGCATCTTTTTAGGTTACCTATACTTAATTTTGTGAATGTAACTGTGATAATTTTTGTATTGTAATTGTAATTAATTTAATTTGAATTATATTTTATTGGTCTCCTAAATGTACTAGAATTTTAAAATTGTTGTCATTATTATTTTTTTCTTTTTTTTAACCCTTAATATGCAAGACATGAAATAATGTATCCACCTATCTCGTGGAATATTTTTGGGGATAGTAATGAGTAAAAAAGTACTATATTTAAGAAAAAAATGATATGGTGTCAATATGATACCATAAATCAGGTCAGCATATTATTTTTTATGGCATACGTATACTTACGCTCTTGCCGCCCATTGTGCGATACATTGTAGGTACAAAGTGACACTCAGCTTAACCACAGTATAATAAAGAGTACTAACGTACAGTATGGACACTCCATTTTTGACGTGAAACGTCTTTAAAGAGGTGCCGGACCAAAAACCAAGTGTAACGAAAAGTGTTATGGCGCGGCGGCTTATATCTCATAAACTATAATACCTACAAACATAGTTTTGATATAGATATATAGTAGAAAGTAGCCATTACTCGGAACAGTACGTGCCGCTGACATAAATGGCGCTGATTCTGCGCTAGACACGACGTATTCGGAGCTAAAATGACCCCTATTTTCAGTGTTCATTTAGTAATGACTCATCAGCCCATTAACCGATTTCGGTAAAATTGGTGCCATTTGATAGATCTTATTTTATTTTAATGAAATATGAGTAAAATAAAGTACGTGGAATTATAATAAGCTGCTAAAACATAAAAATGTGACAGTTATTACAGAATTTTTATCACTGCTCTTGTTTGAGGCCACCGTGTGCGAAAAATAGGGCGCAAAACTGACAAAATATACCTGAAATAGTAAGATAAAGCAATAACGGTTCTTTTAATACTATATTCACCATAGTAATACATGCTCATCTCCTCAAATAATGCATTAGCATCTAAGGCGGCGCGGCGGCGCGGCGGCGCGAGTTACTTTGATAGAACACATAATATAACGTATGACGGCTGCTTGACAATCCCGAGTTCCTAATGCTAGTAAGTATATAGTAATCTTAGTTAGGTACTTTCTGATGTAATGGGTAAAACATAATTTAGAAATGGTCACTTCTGTGGACAATAGGTACTATAAAAGGTAACGACTGTGGTTCATATATATCCCGTTTTTCTCATTTGAGTCTCAAGTATTGAATGAAATATTCTGCCTGTAAAGGTGCTGCGTAAAAAAATGCTTTTAGATTCCCTTAAATGCGATGGCTACAGGAAAGACACGAACGAGTTTGCTATAAAACGTGTATTACCCGTATAAAATATCTATTCTCGTAATTTTGGTGTGTTATTTACACAAAAAATTTTACCTAATCGTTACATTCATTACTCCAAAATGAATTGATCATTTAATTATTTAAATAGGTGTGACGCTGTAATTAATTATTTTTAAATTACCCATCAAATGCCGCATTCAAGTTCATCTAGATACAGTGAATCATTATGACCCCAATTATTCTTTACAGATTAAATTTAGATATTATCCAAAATTATTATAATACATCACGCATTCGCGAGATGTGCGAATTCGGTATTCTTTTTTTTTTTTTTTTTTATTATTATGAATGGGCTTACTCATGGCCACAGACTAGCCGAGGCGTAGACGTGGCCTACGATGGAGCGAGCTCGCCCAGAAGGTGCCTGTTCACTCTTGATTTGAAGGTTGCCGGGTTATAAGAACACGGAAATATAGACGCCGGCAGGGAATTCCATTCCTTGGCAGTGCGCATAAGGAAAGTAGAAGCAAAGCGCTTCGTGCGAATTGGTGGAATATCTACCATGTAAGGATGGAAACCGGCCGTGCGTCTAAAAGTCCGATGGTAGAATGGGGACGGTGGTATAAGCTCGTGTAGCTCTTGGGCACACTCCCCGAAGTGCAGCCTGTAGAATACCGACAGGCTGGCGACTTTCCGCCGATGGGCCAAAGACTGAAGCTTAGCCGTTAGCTTCTTGTCGCCAATCATCCTCCTGGCTCTGCGCTCCACTGAGTCCAAAGCGGCGAGTTGGTATTTAGCTGAGCCATCCCACAGGTGGCTGCAATACTCCATACACGACCGGACTTGAGCTTTGTAAAGTGTTAGAAGCTGTCCAGGTGTGAAGTATCGCTTCACCTTATTTAGGACGCCCAGCTTTCTGGCCGCAGTTTGAGCTTTAGACTCAATTTCTTCTTCTTCGCATTTAGTTAGACTCTTGTACTATTGCTTTGTGTTTGACTGTATTCAAACACAAAGCAATAGTACAAGAGTCTAACTAAATGCGAAGGTCGAAGGCTGCGCTCTACGTAAGGCCGAAGGCAAGAAGTGTCCAGGATGTCAGTGCTTTAACACAGAACAATATTACAAGTGTCTAAACGCGAAGGCCGAAGGCCGAGCTCCGCGTAGGGCCGAAGGCCCGAAGCGTCCAGTCTGTCAGTTCTGTGTTTAACCACTGACATCCTGGACGCTTCGGCCTTCGCATTTAGACACTTAGTCTTGTACTATTGTTCTGTGTTATAGCACTTAAATCCTGGACGCTTCGGGCCTTCGGCCCTACGTGGAGCTCGGCCTTCGGCCTTCGCATTTAGACACTTGTACTATTTTTCTGTGCTAAAGCACTGATGTCCTGCACGCTTCGGGCCTTCGGTCCTACGCGGAGCTCGGCCTTCGCATTTAGACACTTGTACTACTGTTCTATGTTAAAGCACTTAAATCCTGGACGCTTCGGGCCTTCGGCCCTACGCGGAGCTCAGCCTTCGGCCTTCGCATTTAGACACTTGTACTATTGTTCTGTGTTAAAGCACTAACATCCTGGACGCTTCGGGCCTTCGGCCCTACGCGGAGCTCGGCCTTCGGCCTTCGCATTTAGACACTTGTATTATTGTTCTGTGCTAAAACACTGATGTCCTGGACGCTTCGGGCCTTCGGCCCTACGCGGAGCTCGGCCTTCGGCCTTCTCATTTAGACACTTGTGCTATTGTTTTGTGTTATAGTGCTTAAATCCTGGACGCTTCGGGCCTTCGGTCCTACGCGGAGCTCGGCCTTCGGCCTTCGCATTTAGACACTTTTACTATTGTTCTTTGTTATAGCACTTAAATACTGGACGCTTCGGGCCTTCGGCCCTACGCGGAGCTCGGCCTTCGGTCTTCGCATTTAGACCCTTGTACTATTATTCTGTGTTAAAGCACTAACATTCTGGACGCTTCGGGCCTTCGGCCTTACGCGGAGCTCGGCCTTCGGCCTTCGCATTTAGACACTTTTACTATTTTTCTGTGCTAAAGCACTGACATCTTGGACGCTTCGGGCCTTCGGCCCTACGCGGAGCTCGGCCTTCGGCCTTCGCATTTAGACACTTGTACTATTGTTCTGTGTTATAGCACTTAAATCCTGGACGCTTCGGGCCTTCGGCTCTACGCGGAGCTCGGCCTTCGGCCTTCGCATTTAGACACTTGTATTATTGTTCTGTGCTAAAACACTGATGTCCTGGACGCTTCGGGCCTTCGGCCCTACGCGTAGCTCGGCCTTCGGCCTTCGCATTTAGACACTTGTACTATTGTTCTGTGTTAAAGCACTAACATCCTGGACGCTTCGGGCCTTCGGCCCTACGCGGAGCTCGGCCTTCGGCCTTCGCATTTAGACACTTGTATTATGGTTCTGTGCTAAAACACTGATGTCCTGGACGCTTCGGGCCTTCGGCCCTACGCGGAGCTCGGCCTTCGGCCTTCGCATTTAGACACTTGTACTATTGTTTTGTGTTATAGTGCTTAAATCCTGGACGCTTCGGGCCTTCGGCCCTACGCGGAGCTCGGCCTTCGGCCTTCGCATTTAGACACTTTTACTATTGTTCTGTGTTATAGCATTTAAATCCTGGACGCTTCGGGCCTTCGGCCCTACGCGGAGCTCGGCCTTCGCATTTAGACACTTGTACTATTGTTCTGTGTTAAAGCACTAACGTTCTGGGCGCTTCGGGCCTTCGGCCCTACGCGGAGTACGGCCTTCGGCCTTCGCATTTAGACACTTTTACTATTTTTCTGTGCTAAAGCATTGACATCTTGGACGCTTCGGGCCTTCGCCCTACGCGGAGCTCGGCCTTCGGCCTTCGCATTTAGACACTTTTACTATTGTTATGTGTTATAGCACTTAAATCCTGGACGCTTCGGGCCTTCGGCCCTACGCGGAGCTCGGCCTTCGGCCTTCGCATTTAGACACTTTTACTATTGTTCTATGTTAAAGCACTTAAATCCTGGACGCTTCGGGCCTTCGGGTCCACACCACGTTTCACGTCAGCCATAGCGGCTGTGTCCCTGATACAGCCTCTCTCATTTTTTTTTTGACCGAGTGGGAATGCATTTACGCACGGTGTATGGGACTCGCCGCTCCTTTCCCCTCTCCTGGCAAGAGAGGGGGAGAATTTGGCCCTACCCACTAAACCCATTCCAGCGTTTCACCCTCTCTGTGAGGGCGCACTGGGATCGACTAGGATGACATTCCACCACGGCGCCCTCCGGCAACCCCGGCTTATCGCCAGGGCCCCCCCCACAATGGGTGAGGATCAGAAACGCTTGAACCCCCCCTTTTCCGACGACGTGTATGGGGCCGTGCAATGCGGGTTCGGTGTCCGCTGGCCCTACTGGGGCTCGAGGCGAGCATGCGCTCTTCGCCCTCGACCCTGCCGCCTGCGTCGGAGAGGAAGTGCGTCAGCAGCCGCTTCTCGCACCCTCTCCGCCGCCTCCTTCTGTGACATGTTTTCTTCGCAGAAGGAGTCCACCGCTTCCCATTTCCTCTCGCTACCCAGCATCGCCGCTATTATGCTGCGTAGCGAGAGGTCCGCTACCCCCGTGGTCGCCCTGAGGGCAGCAGCTCTTTCCTCGGCCCAGCGATTGCACTTTTCTAGAGTGTGCTGAGCCGTGTCGTCCGCCGCTCCACATTCGTGGCACTGGGGCCCCGGCTCCCTCTGTATCTTGTGCAGGTAATGTCCGAAGCAGCCGTGTCCGGACACCACCTGCGTCACCCTATTATGTCAGGGCCCCCTTGCCCCAATCCACCCACTCGTCCATTACCGGGAGAATAGCCCCTATGGTTAGGGTTCCATAGTGGCTATCCTCCAAGGCATCCCTCCATCGCTCTCGTAGGTGCACCGCGGCTGCCCGCAAATATTTACAAAACCTATCAGATCACACTGAAAACAACACAATATCCATATGAACAAAAAATCATGTTTTCAACTTACGTAATATTTTGGTGGTCTGAATTTCCTTACAAAAATTTTGTTACTTCGTTTATACTGTTTATTGTTTATTGTTTATTGTTTATTTGTTGCATACAATTAACACTTACAGTTCAACCTTACGTGCTAATTGGAATTACATTAATTAATAGCTAGCAACATGCATTATTCGAATAAATGAGTGAATATATTATAAGTAACTACATTCGATTTAAATCTATATCACATTACTGACATTACATTAGGAGTATGACGTTATTACATAAAAGAGATCAAGGGAGTAAAATAATTGATTAAATGTCATTGAAGGATAATTCAAAATAGGACTGATTCAAAATAGGAAACTATTGTATAAATCGAGCTTAGATACCCACCTTAAAGCATAATACGATTCTTATTTCTTCCTAATTCGCGTAATGAGTATTGAGTCATTGAGGTCATCGAACTTGACAACAAATTGGCGAGATCCCTAGCACGTCTTATCTCACTCACACAAGCATGGTACGCGTTCACCTACACGAGCTTAGACTGTGTGCGTAGGAACGCGTTTGTTTCATACATTTGATCGCCAGTGTCCGAGGTGTGGCATATCTGTCCAGACTTCAGAAATAAAATTCAGAGCTAAACGCCCAGTGTAGGTACAATACGTTGTAAGTACATAAAAGTGTAGTGCCGTTTCAGTCGATTTACCCGGCTGGTACTTACACTTACCTCTGCAATCTGATAACTTTGAATTGTCGAGTGTTTGACGCCTATGAGTTCGAATTAACGCGTCGTTTTGACGTGAAACGTCTTTAAAAAGCCGTAGTAGAGGTGCCGGAACAAAAACCAAGTGTAACGAAAAGTGTTATGGCGCGGCGGCTTATATCTCATAAACTATAATACCTACAAACATAGTTTTCATATAGATATATAGAAAAAAGTAGCCATTACTCGGAACAGTACGTGCCGCTGACATAGATGGCGCTGATTCTGCGCTAGACACGACGTATTCGGAGCTAAAATGACCCCTATTTTCAGTGTTCATTTAGTAATGACTCATCAGCCCATTAACCGATTTCGGTAAAATTGGTGCCATTTGATAGATCTTATTTTATTTTAATGAAATATGAGTAAAATAAAGTACGTGGAATTATAATAAGCTGCTAAAACATAAAAATGTGACAGTTATTACAGAATTTTTATCACTGCTCTTGTTTGAGGCCACCGTGTGCGAAAAATAGGGCGCAAAACTGACAAAATATACCTGAAATAGTAAGATAAAGCAATAACGGTTCTTTTAATACTACATTCACCATAGTAATACATGCTCATCTCCTCAAATAATGCATTAGCATCTAAGGCGGCGCGGCGGCGCGGCGGCGCGAGTTACTTTGATAGAACACATAATATAACGTATGACGGCTGCTTGACAATCCCGAGTTCCTAATGCTAGTAAGTATATAGGAATCTTAGTTAGGTACTTTCTGATGTAATGGGTAAAACATAATTTAGAAATGGTCACTTCTGTGGACAATAGGTACTATAAAAGGTAACGACTGTGGTTCATATATATCCCGTTTTTCTCATTTGAGTCTCAAGTATTGAATGAAATATTCTGCCTGTAAAGGTGCTGCGTAAAAAAATGCTTTTAGATTCCCTTAAATGCGATGGCTACAGGAAAGACACGAACGAGTTTGCTATAAAACGTGTATTACCCGTATAAAATATCTATTCTCGTAATTTTGGTGTGTTATTTACACAAAAAATTGTACCTAATCGTTACATTCATTACTCCAAAATGAATTGATCATTTAATTATTTAAATAGGTGTGACGCTGTAATTAATTATTTTTAAATTACCCATCAAATGCCGCATTCAAGTTCATCTAGATACAGTGAATCATTATGACCCCAATTATTCTTTACAGATTAAATTTAGATATTATCCAATATTATTATAATACATCACGCATTCGCGAGATGTGCGAATTCGGTATTCAAACACAAAGCAATAGTACAAGAGTCTAACTAAATGCGAAGGTCGAAGGCTGCGCTCTACGTAAGGCCGAAGGCAAGAAGTGTCCAGGATGTCAGTGCTTTAACACAGAACAATATTACAAGTGTCTAAACGCGAAGGCCGAAGGCCGAGCTCCGCGTAGGGCCGAAGGCCCGAAGCGTCCAGTCTGTCAGTTCTGTGTTTAACCACTGACATCCTGGACGCTTCGGCCTTCGCATTTAGACACTTGTACTATTGTTCTGTGTTATAGCACTTAAATCCTGGACGCTTCGGGCCTTCGGCCCTACGTGGAGCTCGGCCTTCGGTCTTCGCATTTAGACACTTGTACTATTTTTCTGTGCTAAAGCACTGATGTCCTGCACGCTTCGGGCCTTCGGTCCTACGCGGAGCTCGGCCTTCGCATTTAGACACTTGTACTACTGTTCTATGTTAAAGTACTTAAATCCTGGACGCTTCGGGCCTTCGGCCCTACGCGGAGCTCGGCCTTCGGCCTTCGCATTTAGACACTTGTACTATTGTTCTGTGTTAAAGCACTAACATCCTGGACGCTTCGGGCCTTCGGCCCTAAGCGGAACTCGGCCTTCGGCCTTCGCATTTAGACACTTGTATTATTGTTCTGTGCTAAAACACTGATGTCCTGGACGCTTCGGGCCTTCGGCCCTACGCGGAGCTCGGCCTTCGGCCTTCGCATTTAGACACTTGTGCTATTGTTTTGTGTTATAGTGCTTAAATCCTGGACGCTTCGGGCCTTCGGTCCTACGCGGAGCTCGGCCTTCGGCCTTCGCATTTAGACACTTGTACTATTGTTCTGTGTTAAAGCACTAACATCCTGGACGCTTCGGGCCTTCGGCCCTACGCGGAGCTCGCCCTTCGGCCTTCGCATTTAGACACTTGTATTATTGTTCTGTGCTAAAACACTGATGTCCTGGACGCTTCGGGCCTTCGACCCTACGCGGAGCTCGGCCTTCGGCCTTCGCATTTAGACACTTGTACTATTGTTCTGTGTTAAAGCACTAACATCCTGGACGCTTCGGGCCTTCGGCCCTACGCGGAGCTCGCCCTTCGGCCTTCGCATTTAGACACTTGTATTATTGTTCTGTGCTAAAACACTGATGTCCTGGACGCTTCGGGCCTTCGGCCCTACGCGGAGCTCGGCCTTCGGCCTTCACATTTAGACACTTTTACTATTGTTCTATGTTAAAGCACTTAAATCCTGGACGCTTCGGGCCTTCGGGTCCACACCACGTTTCACGTCAGCCATAGCGGCTGTGTCCCTGATACAGCCTCTCTCATTTTTTTGTTACGTAGCGACGATTTTTTTGTTCGAATTACCAAGTGCTTAAAAATGTATTAGGCCAAGCAATAAGAAGTTATAGAGGGAAATGCTAGGAACACAATTTTTGACTACGTAACTTTCTTTGGACTAGTTAGGAGGTGAACATATCAAAAGTCCCCGGCCGTAGCTCCGGTGCTGGGGGGTAGAGGGGGGAAAGAAGGTCTCATTTTTCGGTTTTTAGTGTTCCGTACAAAACTTTGTTTACGGAACACTTATGGGATCACTTCGGTCTTGCAAATCAGTTAAATACGTTTTTCTCAGAGACCGTTTGACATAGATACCTAAAATTTGGAACAGTTATAGCAATTACCACCACTCATATTGTAAATAAGTCAAAACTGCTTATTTCTTATTAAAGGGGGAAATTTAGGGGGTTGAGAGGGGTAGGCTGAAACTTTTTTCATTTGTAAGAATCGTGTGGGGTACCATTAGAAAGCTTGCAAAAAATTAAGTCGGTGGACTGAGTTTGACTTCATTTTAGACTGCAATAGTTTCGTCAAAAAATGCATTTAAAGTTGCAAGTTTTCATACAAAAATTTTCACCTCTGTCCTGGCGATTTTCGTGAAAACTATAGCTAACAGGCAGCTGACCAGTCAATACCCAACTTAAAGAAGCATGGAGACGGCGGGAAAATTATCAGCTTAACTTTATCTTTATTAGTTTTTCAACTGCAGCTTGACCTTTGGTTGCTTAGGGCTAGCTAACTGATGCTTACACTGGTCAATTCATATTAGGCGAGAAACATCCTTCGTTAAAACTTTGGCATTGAAATTTATGACTTATGTCTTTGACACAAAGTTTAATTCTGCTTGCTTATTTTTGTGGGATATTTAATTTTATCTCAATAGCCTACTATAAGTATGAGAGAGATCTACAAAATACGACCTTATTCTATTGCAAATAAGTTTCAATTTCGAACGGGCTTTCCAACCAATGGACTAGGCATCTCAAAAATCTGAAAAATTCAAATTAAGAATTCCGTTCTTGACTGTCGTTGTTTTTTTTTCACAATAGGACACATAGAGTTAGTAAGGCGTATAGAGATAATAAAGTCATTTAATATTTATGAACAGCTTTGGCCTCATGTATAGATTTTATTGAGAGTATCTGATTCGTCGAAACAATATACACAATATTCTTTTTCATTAAGTACCATTACATTTCTGTATTAATTGTATAATTATAATATCTATTAATTATATTCAGTACTTATGTATATTTTTGAACGGAAAGGTGAGCAACAAGATTCAGAGCTATAACCGCGAAAATAGAAGTTCGCAAATTGCGAGCATTTTTCTCTGTCACTCTAATTACGCCTTCATTGGAGTAAAAGAGAAAATCCCCGCAAATTGCGAATTTCGGTTTTCGCGGTAGCCCCTCCTGTTACTAGAAAATAATTTTGGAAGACATTAATAGTATATGACAGTTAAATATCACAGTTTTTAGAAACAAAGGTAAAATTGACGAAATATTTAAAGTAAGCCGATCTTCTTTTTTAGCAGTTCTAAATAATATTAAAGTCTATATATATGGCATAGAACTAGAAACAAAATCAAATAAAAAATAATAATGAGTTCTAAATTCAAATTGAAGGAGTATACATTTAAGGTATTATAGGCCGAGCGCGCACGATATTACGATATTAATTTTTGCGACACGATTTTAGAATCGCGCTGTAATATAAGTATCGCAGAAAATTCACTGCGCGCACTGCGATGAAAAATTCGACGATTTGTTCATTCTCAACATGGATTTCGTACCAGTCGCTTGTCATGAAACGTGTCTTTAATATGCGATTGCTGTATGACTTTGAGCATTTATAACACAAAGGTGATCCCCGTCTATTTCAATAATTGAATGGTCAACATCTAGCGTCTCATTTTGAGACTCCATTGGAGATGCAGGTGCCGAGATGTTGGGGTTTGGAGAGCGAAATGCCGACTGAGGTCCGGCCGGGGTGCGATTTTATTATTATAGTGCGCGCGGGGCCATACAACTCCGCATGCTGCAATTCACTTTGCGACAATCGCTGAATTTTAAAATAGCTGCGATTTTTTTGTTGCATATGCGCGCACTAACATATAAACACATACGTTGCATTTCTGCGACAAAATTATCGCAGGACAAAAAATCGTGGTGCGCGCTTGGCCTTACTCTAAATTATTATAATACATCAAGCATTCGCGAGATGCTCGACTTCGGTATTCAAACACAAAGCAATAGTACAAGAATCTAACTAAATGCAAAGGCCGAACGAGCGATTCGAAGATCCGAAGCGTCCGACAGACGCGCGCCTCCCGTAACTTTTCCAAGTATTTTTAAGTACAAGCGTCTAAGTCGCAAGATCCAAAGGCTGAAGTCGCATTGGGCCGAAAGTCCGAAGCATCCAGGAGGTCAGTTCTAAACACAGGTAATTAATACAAGTGTCTAAATGCGAAGGCCGGAGGCCGAGCTCCGCGTAGGGCCGAAGGCCCGAAGCCTGCAAGATGTCAGTGGTTAAACACATAACTGACAGCCTGGACGCTTCGGGCCTTCGGCCCTACGCGGAGCTCGGCCTTCGGCCTTCGCCTTTAGATACTTATACTATTGTTCTGTGTTTAAGTACTAACATCCTGGAAGCTTCGGGCCTTCGGCCCTACGCGGAGCTCGACCTTCGGCTTTCGCATTTAGACACTTGTACTATTGTTCTGTGTTAAAGCACTGACATCCTGGACGCTTCGGGCCTTCGGGCTACGCGGAGGTCGGCCTTTGGCCTTCACATTTAGACACTTGTACTATTGCTCTGTGCTAAAGCGATGACATTTTGCTAAAGCTCGGCCTTCGGCCTTCGCACTTAGACACTTTGTACTATTGTTCTGTGTGTGTAGTTGAATACGGTATCCTAAAAACAGGCAAACAACCTCTGTAAAATGTAACGATGCGAGCGGTACGGCTACCATCAGTTTGGCATTGACATAAACGCTACCGTGGGCGTGAACGTAATTTACTTTCTATGTATCTCGCTCGTACTGACATATTAGTGCGAAAGAGATATACCTATAGGAACTAAATTACGTTCACGATATCGTTTATGTCAATGCCAAACTGATGGTAGCCGTACGGAACACTAAATGTCTCGAGCTATCTCGGACTTGGCCAAATTATTTACTTATATCTTGGAAACTTTGCGTCTTAGCGACATGACTACTAAGACAAACCAAAAGCTGATAACATTTGTTACAAGTTTTATTCAGTCAAGTTTTTCGATATCTTGAATAGTTTTTGAGATATCCGAGCTTGAAAGTTTATTTAGGGCTTTCAATTTTATCTTGATATCTACATTAGTGACGCTGCTAGACCGTGTTTGGTATCATTTTCGTATAAATCGGGGGTGCTGAATTCAGTTTTGGTATCACATTGACACCATTCCTAAGAAAAAACATATAAACTTTAAAAAAATACCTTTTTTTTAAATTCCTCTTCACGCTTAAACCGCTCAACCGATTTAATTGAAATTTGGTATACAGATATTTCGAGTCCCAAGACAGGACATAAGATACTTTTTATCTTAATAATCATCCTTTAAAGTTGTGAAATGGAGTATGGGGGAATTCAACTTCGTCGACGAAACTGAATTCCTGAGGTTAATACTGCTCAAGGTAAGGTTTGAAGTCATGTTTGGTATCATTTTCATCTAAATCACAGATGTATTCCGTCCTAAATTTCATCTAAACCGGTTCAGCGGTTATTGACTCCCCATACAAATTTCCACCCCACTTTTCACACCCTCAGAAGATGCTTTTGGTTATTAAAACTATCCTATGTTCTGTGTCGAGACTGAAACTATTTCTATACCAAATTTCAACGAAATTGGTTCAGTAGTTTAAGCGTCAAGAGGGATTTAAAAAAATATATTTTTTTAAATTTTGGTTTTACTTCGGAATAGTGTCAATGTGATACCATAAATGAATTCAGCACCCCCGATTTATACGAAAATGATACCAAACATGGCCTAACAGCTTCACTGACGTAGATATCAAGATAAAATTAAAATCCCTAAATAAACTTTCAAGAGCGGGTATCTCAAAAACTATTCAAGATATCGAAAAACTTCACTGGATAAAACTTGTAACTAATTTTATCAGCTTTCGGTTTGTCTTAGTAGTCATGTCGCTAAGACGCAAAGTTTCCAAGATATCAATGAAAAACCGAAAAATTCGACCTTCTTACCCCCCTCTACCCCCCAGCAGCGGGGCTACAGCCGGGGACTTTTGATATGTTCACCTCCTACCTAGTCCAAACAAAGTTACGGAGTCAAAAATTGTGTTCCTAGCATTTCCCTCTACAACGTTTTTTGAGCATTCATTTCCTGATATAAAGAGATTTTCTAGGGAACTCGTGATAACTTCGAATTATAGAGAGGTTCGAATTATCGCAGGTTGGAATTAACGAGAGTCGACTGTACTCGTATAGTGCGAAATAAAATAATAGAAAATAAATTAGGGTGCCACTTTCTACGTAACTGTCACATTTTTGACGTAAAATGCTTACACATGGCAACAATTTAGTATGGACATTTTTGAGTTCCATTTTATTTAATGTCTACTATTTTATGTCGCACTATAGGCGGCAATGGATCAAAGATAGCGTGGATTTATTGCAAGGTCTGTGGAGCCCTTTACTGATAGATTTAAGCAAAGAGTAGTATTTATAATATAGGTAGTTGGTCAAGCAGATCTTGTCAGTAGAAAAAGGCGGCAAATTAGAAAAATGTAGGCGCGAAGGGATATATCGTCTTACAGAAAATTTGAATTTCGCGCCTTTTTCTACTGACAAGGTTTGCTTGGCCATTTATATATAGGAGAAAGAGAGCCCTCTCATGGAACTTTTTTGCATCAATTTTGAAGCGCCATCTGTAATCTTAACCAGAAATATCAACGTCAATATCAGGGGAGAAGGGGCATAAATAGCGTCTAAATATGTTGCGAACGTAAAAAACTTCGACGTTGAAGAAAGGCTATTTATTAATACACGAAAACAGGTTAGGTACTTTTAACTTGACTGTTGATGTAAATAAAGTAAGTACCTATCATACACGGCTGTAATAACACACAATTAGACCACGAGACACATTTACACACAGCAGGTTGTGAATCTACCCGCCATGATTTTTTCTGAATTTTTTGATAATAAAGTTCTCAGCAACTGTGATGGCGTATGAAAACTTTGTTTCTTTTAACATTGTAAAACCGCAATTTATTTATCTGAATTATGTCGCAGTACAGGCAATAAATACGGTGTTAAGTATAATATTTTGAGTTTTATTTGGCAAAGTTGTTTTTTTTTTGTGACAATCGCCTCCATGGCAACGATGACCATAAATAGTATATTCTATCAGATGTTTTGACGTGAAACGTCTTTAAAAAGCCGTAGTAGAGGTGCCGGACCAAAAACCAAGTGTAACGAAAAGTGTTATGGCGCGGCGGCTTATATCTCATAAACTATAATACCTACAAACATAGTTTTGATATAGATATATAGAAGAAAGTAGCCATTACTCGGAACAGTACGTGCCGCTGACATAAATGGCGCTGATTCTGCGCTAGACACGACGTATTCGGAGCTAAAATGACCCCTATTTTCAGTGTTCATTTAGTGATGACTCATCAGTCCATTAACCGATTTCGGTAAAATTGGTGCCATTTGATAGATCTTAATTTATTTTAATGAAATATGAGTAAAATAAAGTACGTGGAATTATAATAAGCTGCTAAAACATAAAAATGTGACAGTTATTACAGAATTTTTATCACTGCTCTTGTTTGAGGCCACCGTGTGCAAAAAATAGGGCGCAAAACTGACAAAATATACTTGAAATAGTAAGATAAAGCAATAACGGTTCTTTTAATACTACATTCACCATAGTAATACATGCTCATCTCCTCAAATAATGCATTAGCATCTAAGGCGGCGCGGCGGCGCGAGTTACTTTGATAGAACACATATAACGTGTGACGGCTGCTTGACAATCCCGAGTTCCTAATGCTAGTAAGTATATAGTAATCTTAGTTAGGTACTTTCTGATGTAATGGGTAAAACATAATTTAGAAATAGTCACTTCTGTGGACAATAGGTACTATAAAAGGTAACGACTGTGGTTCATATATATCCCGTTTTTCTCATTTGAGTCTCAAGTATTGAATGAAATATTCTGCCTGTAAAAAAATGCTTTTAGATTCCCTTAAATGCGATGGCTACAGGAAAGACACGAACGAGTTTGCTATAAAACGTGTATTACCCGTATAAAATATCTATTCTCGTAATTTTGGTGTGTTATTTACACAAAAAATTGTACCTAATCGTTACATTCATTACTCCAAAATGAATTGATCATTTAATTATTTAAATAGGTGTGACGCTGTAATTAATTATTTTTAAATTACCCATCAAATGCCGCATTCAAGTTCATCTAGATACAGTGAATCATTATGACCCCAAATAATCTTTACAGATAAAATTTAGATATTATCCAAAATTATTATAATACATCACGCATTCGCGAGATGTGCGAATTCGGTATTCAAACACAAAGCAATAGTACAAGAGTCTAACTAAATGCGAAGGTCGAAGGCTGCGCTCTACGTAAGGCCGAAGGCAAGAAGTGTCCAGGATGTCAGTGCTTTAACACAGAACAATATTACAAGTGTCTAAACGCGAAGGCCGAAGGCCGAGCTCCGCGTAGGGCCGAAGGCCCGAAGCGTCCAGTCTGTCAGTTCTGTGTTTAACCACTGACATCCTGGACGCTTCGGCCTTCGCATTTAGACACTTGTACTATTGTTCTGTGTTATAGCACTTAAATCCTGGACGCTTCGGGCCTTCGGCCCTACGTGGAGCTCGGCCTTCGGCCTTCGCATTTAGACACTTGTACTATTTTTCTGTGCTAAAGCACTGATGTCCTGCACGCTTCGGGCCTTCGGTCCTACGCGGAGCTCGGCCTTCGCATTTAGACACTTGTACTACTGTTCTATGTTAAAGCACTTAAATCCTGGACGCTTCGGGCCTTCGGCCCTACGCGGAGCTCGGCCTTCGGCCTTCGCATTTAGACACTTGTACTATTGTTCTGTGTTAAAGCACTAACATCCTGGACGCTTCGGGCCTTCGGCCGTACGCGGAGCTCGGCCTTCGGCCTTCGCATTTAGACACTTGTATTATTGTTCTGTGCTAAAACACTGATGTCCTGGACGCTTCGGGCCTTCGGCCCTACGCGGAGCTCGGCCTTCGGCCTTCGCATTTAGACACTTGTGCTATTGTTTTGTGTTATAGTGCTTAAATCCTGGACGCTTCGGGCCTTCGGTCCTACGCGGAGCTCGGCCTTCGGCCTTCGCATTTAGACACTTTTACTATTGTTCTTTGTTATAGCACTTAAATACTGGACGCTTCGGGCCTTCGGCCCTACGCGGAGCTCGGCCTTCGGTCTTCGCGTTTAGACCCTTGTACTATTATTCTGTGTTAAAGCACTAACATTCTGGACGCTTCGGGCCTTCGGCCTTACGCGGAGCTCAGCCTTCGGCCTTCGCATTTAGACACTTTTACTATTTTTCTGTGCTATAGCACTGACATCTTGGACGCTTCGGGCCTTCGGCCTTCGCATTTAGACACTTGTATTATTGTTCTGTGCTAAAACACTGATGTCCTGGACGCCTCGGGCCTTCGGCCCTACGCGGAGCTCGGCCTTCGGCCTTCGCATTTAGACACTTGTATTATTGTTCTGTGCTAAAACACTGATGTCCTGGACGCCTCGGGCCTTCGGCCCTACGCGGAGCTCGGCCTTCGGCCTTCGCATTTAGACACTTGTACTATTGTTCTGTGTTAAAGCACTAACATCCTGGACGCTTCGGGCCTTCGGCCCTACGCGGAGCTCGGCCTTCGGCCTTCGCATTTAGACACTTGTATTATTGTTCTGTGCTAAAACACTGATGTCCTGGACGCTTCGGGCCTTCGGCCCTACGCGGAGCTCGGCCTTCGGCCTTCGCATTTAGACACTTGTACTATTGTTTTGTGTTATAGTGCTTAAATCCTGGACGCTTCGGGCCTTCAGCCCTACGCGGAGCTCGGCCTTCGGCCTTCGCATTTAGACACTTTTACTATTGTTCTGTGTTATAGCATTTAAATCCTGGACGCTTCGGGCCTTCGGCCCTACGCGGAGCTCGGCCTTCGGCCTTCGCATTTAGACACTTGTACTATTGTTCTGTGTTAAAGCACTAACATTCTGGGCGCTTCGGGCATTCGGCCCTACGCGGAGCTCGGCCTTCGGCCTTCGCATTTAGACACTTTTACTATTTTTCTGTGCTAAAGCACTGACATCTTGGACGCTTCGGGCCTTCGGCCCTACGCGGAGCTCGGCCTTCGGCCTTCGCATTTAGACACTTTTACTATTGTTATGTGTTATAGCACTTAAATCCTGGACGCTTCGGGCCTTCGGCCCTACGCGGAGCTCGGCCTTCGGCCTTCGCATTTAGACACTTTTACTATTGTTCTATGTTAAAGCACTTAAATCCTGGATGCTTCGGGCCTTCGGGTCCACACCACGTTTCACGTCAGCCATAGCGGCTGTGTCCCTGATACAGCCTCTCTCATTTTTTTTGTTTGTTTTATGCTCTGGATACAAGACTTTTAAGACATTCTGACGAAATAAAGTGAAGCCATATTAAAAAAAAAAGTTCAGCGTTAAGTAATATAGATGGCGCTATTTTTACGAATAAAGGGCTTTGTATACGGCTGTCCCTCCCCTGGATTTATGTCACCACCTTAAGCCCCATTTAGACGGTTCAAGAACTTGCATGCAATTTTCGTTACATTGCGGTATTTGGTCGATCGACTGAATTCATTATTCTCTGTAGTTAGCAATGTATAGAATATTGCATGCAAGTTCTTGAACCGTCTAAATGGGGCCTTAGAGATTAAAATAAACTGTGTATCTGTGCTAAGACGAAATATTTCCTGTCAAATGTCAAATACTTATATTATGTTTATTTTATTTTATTGTTATCTTGCTAATTATTTCGACATGGTAAATTTAAAAACGATATTATAAAAGTGTAAACAGAGCGCTTTCATTTGATACTAAAGTCGACCATGTTTCTTGCAAATAAAATGACCAGAATAGCAAGACCTCTCACAAACAGCTTTTTGGCCTTCTAAGCTCTTCTAGCTAATAACTCCTTGATCGGGCCTGCTCATAATTTAATGACTAAAATATAATGCCCGCAACTACACGTTTACCCAATTTCATTTAAATTAGAACAAATTTACTTAAGTTATTGAGTATCAAACTATCTTCTGACAGTTCAGCTTAAAAACATCTAAATGCCGGGACGTGCCGCTAGCCAGCCGCGTGTTCAAAGTCGAATGTAAGAACTTCGCTTCGCTTCGCTCGCTCGTTCGAATAGTGCCATGTCCGGTGTTAAGTAGTTGTATTACTTGTATTAGGTGAATGTTTAGCAAGCTTTCGTGAGATGATTGAAGTAATTAAAGAGTCGTATGTCTCATAACTTTGACATTTTATATTTTAGATCGTGATGGGTCATGTCACCTATAGTTAATTAGTTAGATAATTATTCGTGTGAGAAATGTCAACCGGTGTCACCCAATGGCACGAAAAGTTGCTACGAATCAAAGCATTTATATGTAGGTATTTCAGTGACATATTTTAACGTGCCCACAAATTAGTGAGTTTGGCGACATTGGTTTTCATACTAAAACAACAGTCATATTTCACTTCCACTACTTTATTAATTCGTGGAATATTCAGCGTAGACACTGTCCTCCACGGATTAGTCCTGAGGGCGCACGCCCTCCGTGCCCATCATAGAGTTGTCCCGCAGCTTTGACCGCGGGCAGCGGCCCTTTCTCAATATCTCGAGATCTGAAAATATAATCATTATTACGATTAATGTTAGACCCAGAAAAAAAGCGTTTATATTCGCATCGGTTTCAAGCCACATTTCTAACTTAGGGCCATGCATTTGCACCATACCACTAATCCGGGGTTAACCGGTTAAACCCTTAACCCAGTGTCAAATTGTCCTGGTAACCAAGGTGACTTCAGGTTTAACCGGATGGTGAGTCTTACCAAAAAGTTGTACATAACCTTTTTTGTTTAGAATTTAATAGAGAACATTTCTTTCATTGACACTTTTTTCCTAACTCTAATACTTTTCTCAAAAATAAAAAAAAACCGGGACATATTTCATGCTAAAAGGGGAGGTTGCGTCAGGGGGAGGGGGAGGGACGCTAGTGTGCGTAAAGCACCATACCCAAAGGTATCATACTACATTCATAGAATGCTGGCTATAATTTGTTTTTCTTGCTCATACATTAGAACATAATTTAACCGAATTAAATAGTAAAACGAATTACGAGTAGGGGAAAACTATAACTTTAGATCGATTATATGGGATCTTTTCACGTAAAACGTAGGAGAACGTCTTTAAAAACCCGTAGAGGGGCTCGGATCAAAAACCGATGTAGGTAACGAAAAAGTGTTATGGCGCGGGGGCTTATATCTCCGAAACTATAATACCTACAAACATAGTTTTGGTATAGATATATAGAAGAAAGTAGCCATTACTCGGAACAGCACGTGCCGCTGACATATAGATGGCGCTGATTCTGCGCTAGACACGACGTATTCGGAGTTCAAATTACCCCTATTTTCAGTGTTCATTTAGTAATTTTCGATTTCGGTAAAATTGGTGCCATTTGATAGATCTTAATTTATTTTAATGAAATATGAGTAAAATAAAGTACGTGGAATTATAATAAGCTGCTAAAACATAAAAATGTGACAGTTATTACAGAATTTTTATCACTGCTCTTGTTTGAGGCCACCGTGTGCGAAAAATAGGGCGCAAAACTGACAAAATATACCTGAAATAGTAAGATAAAGCAATAACGGTTCTTTTAATACTACATTCACCATAGTAATACATGCTCATCTCCTCAAATAATGCATTAGCATCTAAGGCGGCGCGGCGGCGCGGCGGCGCGAGTTACTTTGATAGAACACATATAACGTATGACGGCTGCTTGACAATCCCGAGTTCCTAATGCTAGTAAGTATATAGTAATCTTAGTTAGGTACTTTCTGATGTAATGGGTAAAACATAATTTAGAAAAGGTCACTTCTGTGGACAATAGGTACTATAAAAGGTAACGACTGTGGTTCATATATATCCCGTTTTTCTCATTTGAGTCTCAAGTATTGAATGAAATATTCTGCCTGTAAAGGTGCTGCGTAAAAAAATGCTTTTAGATTCCCTTAAATGCGATGGCTACAGGAAAGACACGAACGAATTTGCTATAAAACGTGTATTACCCGTATAAAATATCTATTCTCGTAATTTTGGTGTGTTATTTACACAAAAAATTGTACCTAATCGTTACATTCATTACTACAAAATGAATTGATCATTTAATTATTTAAATAGGTGTGACGCTGTAATTAATTATTTTAAAATTACCCATCAAATGCCGCATTCAAGTTCATCTAGATACAGTGAATCATTATGACCCCAAATAATCTTTACAAATAAAATTTAGATATTATCCAAAATTATTATAATACATCACGCATTCGCGAGATGTGCGAATTCGGTATTCAAACACAAAGCAATAGTACAAGAGTCTAACTAAATGCGAAGGTCGAAGGCTGCGCTCTACGTAAGGCCGAAGGCAAGAAGTGTCCAGGATGTCAGTGCTTTAACACAGAACAATATTACAAGTGTCTAAATGCGAAGGCCGAAGGCCGAGCTCCGCGTAGGGCCGAAGGCCCGAAGCGTCCAGTCTGTCAGTTCTGTGTTTAACCACTGACATCCTGGACGCTTCGGCCACTTGTACTATTTAGACACTTGTACTATTGTTCTGTGTTATATGTAGCACTTAAATCCTGGACGCTTCGGGCCTTCGGCCCTACGTGGAGCTCGGCCTTCGGCCTTCGCATTTAGACACTTGTACTATTTTTCTGTGCTAAAGCACTGATGTCCTGCACGCTTCGGGCCTTCGGTCCTACGCGGAGCTCGGCCTTCGCATTTAGACACTTGTACTAATGTTCTATGTTAAAGCACTTAAATCCTGGACGCTTCGGGCCTTCGGCCCTACGCGGAGCTCGGCCTTCGGCCTTCGCATTTAGACACTTGTACTATTGTTCTGTGTTAAAGCACTAACATCCTGGACGCTTCGGGCCTTCGGCCCTACGCGGAGCTCGGCCTTCGGCCTTCGCATTTAGACACTTGTATTATTGTTCTGTGCTAAAACACTGATGTCCTGGACGCTTCGGGCCTTCGGCCCTACGCGGAGCTCGGCCTTCGGCCTTCGCATTTAGACACTTGTGCTATTGTTTTGTGTTATAGTGCTTAAATCCTGGACGCTTTGGGCCTTCGGCCCTACGCGGAGCTCGGCCTTCGGCCTTCGCATTTAGACACATTTACTATTGTTCTGTGTTATAGCACTTAAATCCTGGACGCTTCGGGCCTTCGGCCCTACGCGAAGCTCGGCCATCGGCCATCGCATTTAGACCCTTGTACTATTATTCTGTGTTAAAGCACTAACATTCTGGACGCTTCGGGCCTTCGGCCTTACGCGGAGCTCGGCCTTCAGCCTTCGCATTTAGACACTTGTACTATTGTTCTATGTTATAGCACTTAAATCGTGGACGCTTCGGGCCTTCGGCCCTACGCGGAGCTCGGCCTTCGGCCTTCGCATTTAGAAACTTGTACTATTGTTCTGTGTTAAAGCACTAACATCCTGGACGCTTCGGGCCTTCGGCCCTACGCGGAGCTCGGCCTTCGGCCTTCGTATTTAGACACTTGTATTATTGTTCTGTGCTAAAACACTGATGTCCTGGACGCTTCGGGCCTTCGGCCCTAAGCGGAGCTCGGCCTTCGGCCTTCGCATTTAGACACTTGTACTATTGTTTTGTGTTATAGTGCTTAAATCCTGGACGCTTCGGGCCTTCGGCCCTACGCGGAGCTCGGCCTTCGGCCTTCGCATTTAGACACTTTTACTATTGTTCTGTGTTATAGCATTTAAATCCTGGACGCTTCGGGCCTTCGGCCCTACGCGGAGCTCGGCCTTCGGCCTTCGCATTTAGACACTTGTACTATTGTTCTGTGTTAAAGCACTAACATTCTGGACGCTTCGGGCCTTCGGCCCTACGCGGAGCTCGGCCTTCGGCCTTCGCATTTAGACACTTTTACTATTTTTCTGTGCTAAAGCACTGACATCTTGGACGCTTTGGGCCTTCGGCCCTACGCGGAGCTCGGCCTTCGGCCTTCGCATTTAGACACTTTTACTATTGTCATGTGTTATAGCACTTAAATCCTGGACGCTTCGGGCCTTCGGCCCTACGCGGAGCTCGGCCTTCGGCCTTCGCATTTAGACACTTTTACTATTGTTCTATGTTAAAGCACTTAAATCCTGGACGCTTCGGGCCTTCGGGTCCACACCACGTTTCACGTCAGCCATAGCGGCTGTGTCCCTGATACAGCCTCTCTCATTTTTTTTTTCACATTAGAGCACATAGAGTTAGTGAAGCGTATAGAGATAATAAAGTCATTTAATATTTATTAACAGCTATGGCGTCATCTACCTATAGATTTTACCGAGAGTATCTGATTCGTCGAAACAGTATTCCTTTTCATTAAGTACCATTACATTTATGTATTAATTGTATACAGTATGTATATTTATGAACCGATCGGTGAGAGCAGCAACTAGATACTGTTCTGTTACGAAAAAATAATTTTGGAAGACCTGCGGGCGCAGCACGGTTCCATTTTTATCGACTATAACTATGCGCATCCCTTTCGCACTAACATATTTGTTAGAACGTGACAGGCATGGTGACAAGCGATAAAAACGGCGACAAGCGATAAAAAAAATTTCATCCTTCTAGGTCATCTGGAAGTAGGTTAGGTTTAGGTACTTATATGTCAGTCATAATAAAAAATGTTTTTTTTTGTATGGGGTCCCCAGTAGGGGTACTTTTTAACTTTTTTTTATTTTTAGATTTTTTCCTACGCTTTCAGACAATAACTGAACTGGATTCCAAATTTCATCCTCCTATGTCATCTTATATGTCATGAGTCGAACCGGAGATGCGGCAGACCTCGTCGGCGATGGCGGGATAACTTAGACTCCTTTTTGAGAGACTGGCCAGATGCAGCTCAAAATCGGGAAGAATGGAAGAAGAGGGGGGAGGCCTTTGCCCAGCAGTGGGACACAATGGGCTCGTAATAATAAATAATAATAATATGTCATCTGGAGGAAGTAGGTTAGGTTTAGGTACTATAAGTCAGTCAGTCAGTCTTAAAATTTACGACTTTTTGACCTTCATATCTTTATAACCGTTTGAGCTAGCTTCATGAAATTTGGGCTTCTAGATGTCCTTATGGATATAATTAAACACACGTAGTTTTATCTGTTTATGTTAAATATGTTTTGAGTTATAGAAGGGTCAAAAGTGGCACCAAGTGGTTCGTGTAATATTACACTTGGCGCTGGCTAGCCAGTTCCTTTGCTTGAACTTGGCTTGACACGCTGCCGCGTGTCTAGATGTTGAATTAAACACATGTTTCTAGCTGGTTCTTTAATTTATATAAAACATGTGCTCATGGTACAAATCGAATACGAAAAGACATCTTCTTGATGTATGTCATTTTTAAAATGTAGTAAATGAATAAAATAAGGTTTTAATACCGAACACGTAGCGGCCCCCTTTTTCAATATTTTTCGTTAAATTCAAATAATTACGATTATTTAGCTGTGGCGCTAGTGTGCACGTTGAAGGGCTCTTAAATATTCGTTGTGTTTTGTGATGAACGGGAAAAACATGGTGAAACCTTACAAACCCGGCGTGCGACAGTTATTTTTCCACATGAGGAATAATTTTACACTAGTAGAAAATCAGCACGAGGCGATTCAAGCTCAAAAACAACAATGTTTACAAAGTTTGGAGTTGATGACGGGTAAATGGAATGAAACATCTTAATACTTGTACATTATGTAGATAATAATTATAATATTGGTTTGTACTAAGGTTTCACAGCAAATTGAACACACCTAATAGGTATAGGCATACTTACCTTAT
Organism: Cydia fagiglandana; assembly: GCF_963556715.1. NCBI lineage: Eukaryota > Metazoa > Arthropoda > Insecta > Lepidoptera > Tortricidae > Cydia > Cydia fagiglandana. Next base: position 3,835,663 of record NC_085959.1, read on the forward strand.
GAACTTCCTCTAACATTTCGAGAAACTCATTGGTACGAGCTGCATTTCGAGCTCGAACCCACAACTAGTTAAAGCTTAAATTTATTTCAAATGTATGTTTATTGTTTTTATGGTTTATTTCGTTTTTCCAAAAACCGAAGTTCACAAATTGGGGGCAATTTCTCTGTCAAAATAATTACGCCTTAATGGGAGTAAAAGAGAAAGATACCCGCAATTTGCGGATTTCGGTATTTGCGGTAGACCCTTTTGTACCTATTTACCACTAGGCCGTCGCGGATATTACAAAAGCTCAATAATTTTGATGAATCCAAATATCAGATTCTTCCAATATTATTTATCAACATTAGTAAACATACATTAGTATATATATATACATATAGTGAAATCTATTGTTGGAATTAAATTTAAATGTATTTAACCATAATGCACAGCTTAAAACCCCATTCACACGAGAGCTTTTTCAACGCGCGTTAATAAAGCGCTTGAATCAGTCCACAGTGTTCACACGCTTAATTCGATTTAACGACCAACGCTTAAAGTCAAAAATTCAACAACGCTTGATAAAAAGCGCCTTTTTTCACGCGCGTTGAAAAATCTCTCGTGCGTATGGGCACAGAATAAATAATGGTACTAGGTACAGAAGACTCACTCTCTAACAAAACGCGTCTGTCACGATCAGCACAGAGACGGCCGCTAGGTGGCGACAGGGCCACGCGCGGCTTATGCCAAACCCCAAAATTGGGGTCGAACGGATGTACTTTTAGCTACTTGTAGTAAAGCGACGAAATCGGAGTGAGCCACGCCTGGTATGGGGCCTAAACTTTTCATAAGCGGTAAATATGGTAGAAATTTCACAAGTATCAAGACTATTTAATCCATTTTCTGTGGTGTTGTCACAATTTCACATACTGATTTCTAAAAGCTACTTTTTATTTTGCGCTGCAGACTATCTGTGGTCTGACTATATATATAGAATTGAAAAACCAGAACGGGATAAAAAACGAGGGAAGAAGCGGGATGGCGCCTTACAAATTGCTAAAAAAGTTTTTGACACGTTTCTCGAATACGACGCACGTATGATAAGAAAAATCTATTATCTAAATATGAGAATAGAACTAGAGCATAAAAACTATCGCTTTCGATGCATATTTAATTTAAAATAAGCAAAAGAATTTTCATAGCAACCTTCATTTTACACCGATCGGCCATCTCTCGGCAACTCTCGGTTAGTTTCGTTTCGGTGGTGTTACAGACTAGACCAAATTATAAGTTAGTTAAAGTAACCTAAATTATGTTTGGCATGTTGGTATACAGTTATTTCGGAGTTTTTTTACACAAAGTAAAATAGAAAGAGCTGTCAACCTCAACCTTAGTCTATGCCCATACGTGTGACTTATGCCATATATTACTTATCAATCAAATTAATATAATCATATTATTAACTAGCTGTGCCCGCGGCTCCGCCCGCGTAGAATTCGGTTTGTGTCAGTAAGCTGCTAAATATATATAAAAAATACGCCACGTGCGTCGGGCGTAGCCCGACGCTTTGAGTATGAGGGTGCCTTCGGCGCCCAACTTTGGCAAGCGTACAGCGTGTCACGTACGTCGGTCTACGCCCGACTCTTTTAGTATGAGGGCGCCGAAGACGCCCAGCTTTGAAACGCGTACGTTACGCCCGACGCACTGAGTATGAGGGCACCGGAGGCGCCCGGCTTTGGAATGCGTACAGCGTGTCACGTAGTCGGTCTACGCCTGACTTTTAGTATGAGGGCGCCGAAGGCGCCCTGCTTTGGAACGCGTACAGCGTGTCAGCACGTACGTCGGTCTACTCCCGACGCTTTGAGTATGAGGGCGCCGAAGGCGCCCGGCTTTGGAACACGCACGGTGTGTCAAGTACATCGGTCTACGCCCGACTCTTTGAGTTTGAGGGCACTGAAGGCGCCCGGCTTTGGTAACCATACAGCGTGTCACGTACGTCTCTTTTAGTATGAGAAAGTCAAATTCGCCTGGCTTTGGACCGCGTGCAGCGCGCCACGTTGTCGGGCTACGCCAGATTCTTTTAGTATGAGGGCGCCGAAGGCGCCCGGCTTTGGAACGCGTACAGCGCGACACGTACGTCGGGTTAACTCCGAAGCAGTGCCGGATTAAGATATTTTAATGCCCTAAGCATTTCTAGACCATGGTGCCCCCTCTCCCTAAGGTCATTAAGTTTACATTATTTTTTTTGGTAAATTGAGTGCAGTTCATTGCCGCAGCACAGCTGAGAATGGAAAAAAGTCACATTATTTTATCTCGATAATTTGATAGACGGTTGTACATTTTTACTTTTAGTATGGAAATCAGTCACATCATTTTATCACGAAAATTTACAGTGCTGCAGCAGTAACGTTGTAACAGAGTAATGCTGCTGTAGTCGCCACCCGAACGTCACCTTTATCAGATCTTAGAAAGTGATTGAAAACGCGAGCGAAGCGAGCGCGAAATTTTTTAGATATAAAAACGCAATATGATAGACAGTTGTACATTTTTACTTTTAGTATGGAAATCGGTCACATAATTTTATGACGAAAATTGACAGTAACGTTGCAACAGAGTAATGCTGCTGCAGTCGCCACCCGAATGTCACCTTTATCATAACTTAGAAAGATATTAAAAACGCGAGCGAAGCGAGCGCGAAATTTTTTCGATATACGCAATTTTACTTTTAGTCCCAACCAGGCGCGAATCCAGGATTTCATACAAAGAAGGGATGGGACAGTTTTCTACCAGCCTAGCTTCGCATAGGGCTCGATATTTAAGGATTTCAGCGAGGTTGTTTTCATGCATAAAAGATGCAAGAAAGCAGAGCTTGTAATTGACCAAGAGAATTGAATTGGCGAAGTGTGAGTAAGGCAGTAGGCCCAGCTGCGAAAGAGGAAAGCTTGGATCCACGCCCAAGTGTAATTAAGGCAGAAGATCAACTTTGCCGTAAGGCAGAAGGCCTCGCATAGAACCTAACGCCGAACCGCAAAAGAGTGAGAGAGAGTGAAACCCAGATAAATAAATATATACCTACATACAAACACGAACGCTGAAAACACAATACACTCTCTCTCACTTTTTTTTGGGTAGTCGTGAAAAAGATGTCACTGCAATGAGGGGTAATTAATTTACTGTCGTTTAATTTTGTTGTATATTTTTAAATCGACATAATTATTCAATTAAATTTGTTGTCCATGTCCGTACCTCCTCATCTAAACTTAGAGTTAATTTGGCAAAAACCTTCCTCGGTGGCTATTCATGTCACTTGTATTAAATTCAGCGCCATCTGTTAGTTTACCAGGGTACTCAATAGTGGTAGCACATATTTGAAAAAAGTTTGCCCCTCCTTCCTAAGTAGCGCCATAAGATTCAGGGGCAAACTTAAATCAAGCGAGTGTTGTGGCTACCCCCCCTTTTAGGAGTTGAGTTTTTATAGCCTATAACCTGGCCGGAGATTTTCTCGATAGATTAGTAAAGTTTGCATCAAAATCCGTTCAGCCGTTTTCACGTGATGCGCGTTCAAATAAACAGACAAACAGATAAACAGATAAACAGCCATACAGATAAACAGACAAAAATTCTAAAAACTGTTGGAACGTGTTCTGTTATCGATTCTAAGTATCCCCAGCCAACTTTTTTTCAAATATCTTCCATGTACAGACTTTCTACCCTCTACAGCTTTATTATATGTATAGATAGATAGATAGAAGATAATATGTATTTTGTCGTTTTAAATTTCTTTTTGAGTTATATTATTCAGATTCACTTCTACAGCTTCGGCAAACATTGTCATTCGTCCGGGTATCGGGCTGCCGAGATGGGCCAAAAATACAAAGTTGATAGATGGTTGATAGCAAATTATAATGTAGATAGATAAAGTGCATGTTCAGATATTTTCGAGCGACCTGATGAAAATAAAGCAAATGTACAGTCAGCTTAACATCATAATATAACTTTATTGCCATAGAAATAAGGATGTGTTCAGATAATTATAGTGGCGTAATATTGAGAGACAAACGCGGCTAAGCTTCAGTGGCGCGAAAGAGAATGGGAGAGGATCGTGCCGTGACGAGAGCGTAGTTGGGACAACGAAATGGGTGACGCCCGTTTGGACGTCCTAGGTACCGCTGGAACGACATTGTTGCTCAAGGTCTGCTCAACCTCGGCCATGGCGGCTGGCGAGAGCTATCGCAAGACCGAAAAGCATATCGTGATCTATTCTGGTGTCGGAGGCCAGGACTCACTTTGGGTCGTTGCGTCACCGTAGCCGTAGTAAGTAATGTTAATATCCAGAAAGGGAAATGGGGACTACCTACGTTTGTATGAAAGGGCGATTTATGGGCGGTGGTCGTCCATATTAGTCTTAAGGCGGAAATTAATGTAATGAACATTTTTGCAACTAGGCTTATAAATACTTTATAATTTTATGTTTTAAATAAATAGTTGTTGAAAAAATACAATCTTGCCTTTTATCAAGTAACATACTTGCGAATAGAGTTATCCTCGCGGGGTCGAATACATAATAATGTCGGTATTTAATTAAACATAAGACAAACTCTTTATTTCATTTACGCGAGCGGAGCTGCGGGCCCGTCTAGTATCTTATAATAATTTTTAAGAAAAAAAAACCGACTTCCATGGGGGCCGATGAAAGATTATTGTAGATGGTACACTATGTAGAAAAGGAGGTAAAACCACCCACTTTTTTACTAGCAACGCCGGCCACTCCAAGGGACGCAGCCATGCACTATCACTTGCTTCCTCTAACGCATAAATGCGTCCCTTGGAGTGGCCGGCGTTGGCCCATCGTGAAGAGGAGCCATGAGGGTCGTAGTTCTAGCCTAACCTAACCCACTCCTCAGATAGCAGTTCGGTTCTGTGCGGATCGCAGTTCGAACCTAATCAAACCCACTTTTCAAGTAGCATTTCGTTTCTGTAAGGTTCGCAATTCTAACCTAACCTAATCCTTGTTCGGTTCTGTGAGGATCGCAGTTCAAACCTAACCTAACCCACTTAATGGCGCATACCGTGCGGTGTACGGGGGTTTAAGCGGGAGGGGCTAGTAAGATTGGCATCATCGTACTTTATACCTACATTAATTTTATGGTAGGTAATCATAGTTGTTTATTATGGATCCCATCATCAGAACTCGAGCTTGACAAAAATGTGGCTTAAAAACTTCACTTGCTTAACGAACATAACGAAAAGGAAAAATCACCAAACGTGAACTATGCGTCGTTTAAGAGTTCTGTTCTGATCATCATCAGCAGTTCCACTTCATCAAATGCAACAGTTTTTAATGAAAATGCTTGATTTTCTGATGTAAATACAAAAATCTCTATACGCATGCCTTTAAGATTTGAGGAGTTCCCTTGATTCCTCATGGATCCCATCATCAGAACTCGAGCTTGACAGAAATGTGGCATAAAAAACTTAACTTGCTTAGCAAACATAACGACGAGGACAAATCGCCAACCGTGAACTATGCGTCGTTGAAGAGTTCTGTTCTGATCATCATCAGCAGTTCCACTTCATCAAATGCAACAGTTTTTAATGAAAATGCTTGATTTTCTGATGTAAATACAAAAATCTCTATACGCATGCCTTTAAGATTTGAGGAGTTCCCTTGATTCTTCATGGATCCCATCATCAGAACTCGAGCTTGACAAAAATGTGGCTTAAAAACTTAACTTGCTTAACAAACATAACGAAGAGGACAAATCGCCAACCGTGAACTATGCGTCGTTGAAGAGTTCCGTTCTGATCATCATCAGCAGTTCCACTTCATCAAATGTCACTTTTTTGGATGTATATGCTTGATTCGTTGATAAAAAACCAAAAATCACTATGTGTATGCCTTTAAGATTTGAGGAGTTCCCTCGATTCCTCATGGATTCCATCATCAGAACTGGATTTTGACAAAAAACGGGACCAATCTGTATGCATATACATTCAATCAAAAAAAGAATTTTCAAAATCGGTCCAGTAATGACGGAGTTATGGAGTAACAAACATAAAAAAAAATAAAAAAAAAAATAAAAATAATTTTTAAGAAAAAATAATTTTTAAGAAAAAAAAACCGACTTCCATGGGGGCCGATGAAAGATTATTGTAGATGGTACACTATGTAGAAAAGGAGGTAAAACCACCCACTTTTTTACTAGCATTTCGCTTCTGTATAATGGCTCCTCTACAGGATGGGCCAACGCCGGCCACTCCAAGGGACGCAGCCATGCACTATCACTTGCTCCCTCTAACGCATAAATGCGTCCCTTGGAGTGGCCGGCGTTGGCCCACCGTGAAGAGGAGCCATGAGGGTCGTAGTTCTAGCCTAACCTAACCCACTCCTCAGTTCGAACCTAATCAAACCCACTTTTCAAGTAGCATTTCGTTTCTGTAAGGCTCGCAATTCTAACCTAACCTAATCCTTGTTCGGTTCTGTGAGGATCGCAGTTCAAACCTAACCTAACCCACTTAATGGCGCATGCCGTGCGGTGTACGGGGGTTTAAGCGGGAGGGGCTAGTAAGATTGGCATCATCGTACTTTATACCTACATTAATTTTATGGTAGGTAATCATAGTTGTTTATTTAGTTAAGGTATCATAGTGGTTTTCTGGGTCAAGGTCCGGGTCCGAGTCCGGGTCAGAGTCCGGGTCCGTGTCTGGGTCCGAGACCGGGTCCGAGTCCGGATCCGAGTCCGGGTCCGAGTCCGGTTCCGAGTCCGGGTCCGAATCCGGATCCGAGTCCAGGTCCGGGTCCGAACCGGATCCGGGTCCGAACCGGATCCGGGTATGAGTCCGAGTCCGGGTCCCAGTCCAAGTCAAAATCGAAATTCGTAATCACCAAACGTGTACCATGCGTCATTGAAGAGTTCTGTTCTGGTCATCATCAGCAGTTCCACTTCATCAAATGCGACAGTTTTGAATGTAAATGCTTGATTTTATGATGAAAATACAAAAAAATCTATACGTATGCCTTTAATATTTGAGGAGTTCCCTCGATTCCTTATGGATCCCATCATCAGAACTCTAGCTTGACAAAAATGTGGCTTAAAAACTTAACTTGCTTAACTAACATAACGAAAAGGAAAAATCGCCAAACGTGAACTATGCGTCGTTGAAGAGTTCTGTTCTGATCATCATCAGCAGTTCCACTTCATCAAATGCAACAGTTTTTAATGAAAATGCTTGATTTTCTGATGTAAATACAAAAATCTCTATACGCATGCCTTTAAGATTTGAGGAGTTCCCTTGATTCCTCATGGATCCCATCATCAGAACTCGAGCTTGACAAAAATGTGGGTTAAAAATTTAACTTGCTTAACAAACGACGAGGACAAATCGCCAACCGAGAACTATGCGTCGTTGAAGAGTTCCGTTCTGATCATCATCAGCAGTTCCACTTCATCAAATGTCACTTTTTTGGATGTATATGCTTGATTCGCTGATAATAAATCAAAAATCACTATGTGTATGCCTTTAAGATTTGAGGAGTTCCCTTGATTCCTCATGGATCCCATCATCAGAACTGGATTTTGACAAAAACGGGACCAATCTGTATGCATATACATTCAATCAAAAAAAGAATTTTCAAAATCGGTCCAGTAATGACGGAGTTATGGAGTAACAAACATAAAAAAAAATAAAAAAAAAAATAAAAAAAATAAAAAAAATAAAAAAAAACATACAACCGAATTGAGAACCTCCTTCTTTGAGATTTGGAAGTCGGTTAAAAAACCGACTTCTATGGGGCCCGGTGAAAGATTATGGTAGATGGTGAACTATGTAGAAAAGGAGGTAAAACCAGTACCTACTTTCTAGTAGCATTTCGTTTCCGTAAGGGTCGTAGTTATCTAGCCTAACCTAACCCACTTCTCTGATAGCAGTTCGGTTCTGTGAGGATCGCAGTTCTAACCAAACCTAACCCACTTTTGTTCGGTTCTGTGAGGATCGCAGTTCAAACCTAACCTAACCCACTTAACGGCGCATGCGGTGCGGTGTACGGGAGTTTGAGCGGGAGGGGTTTGGCATCATCATACCCACATTTTATGGTAGGTAATCATAGTGGTTTATTTAGTTTAGGTATCATAGTGGTTTTCCGGGTCAAGGTCCGGGTCTCTGAGTCAGAGTCCGGGTCCGAGTCCCGGTCCAAGTCCGAGTCCGAGTCCGAGTCCGGGTCCGAGTCCGGGCCCGAGTCCGAGTCCGAGTCCGGGTCCGAACCGGATCCGGGTATGAGTCCGGGTCCCAGTCCAAGTCAAAATCGAAATTCGAAATCACCCAACATGTACTATGCGTCGTTGGAGAGTTCTGTTCTGATCATCATCAGCAGTTCCACTTCATCAAATGCGACAGTTTTTAATGTAAATGCTTGATTTTATGATGAAAATACAAAAAATTCTATACGCATGCCTTTAAGATTTGAGGAGTTCCCTCGATTCCTTATGGATCCCATCATCAGAACTCGAGCTTGACAGAAATGTGGCTTAAAAACTAAACTTGCTTAACAAACATAACGAAGAGGACAAATCGCCAAACGTGAACTATGCGTCGTTGAAGAGTTCCGTTCTGATCATCATCAGCAGTTCCATTTCATCAAATGCGACAGTTTTTAATGAAAATGCTTGATTTTCTGATGAAAATACAAAAATCTCTATACGCATGCCTTTAAAATTTGAGGAGTTCCCTCGATTTCTCATGGATCCCATCATCAGAACTCAAGCTTGATAAAATTGTGGCTTAAAAACTTAACTTGCTTAGCAAAAATAACGAAGAGGACAAATCGCCAAAGGTGAACTATGCGTCGTTGAAGAGTTCCGTTCTGATCATCGTCAGCAGTTCCACTTCATCAAATGTCACGTTTTTGAATGTATATGCTTGATTTGTTGATAAAAACACAAAAATCACCATATGTATGCCTTTAAGATTTGAGGAGTTCCGTCGATTCCTCATAGATCCCATCATCAGAACTGGATTTTGACAAAAACGGGACCAATCTGTATGCATATACATACAATCAAAAAAATAATTTTCAAAATCGGTCCAGTAATGACGGAGATATGGAGTAACAAACATCTATACATATAATAAAGCTGTAGAGGGTAGAAAGTCTGTACATGGAAGATATTTGAAAATAATTTTTAAGAAAAAAAAACCGACTTCCATGGGGGCCGATGAAAGATTATTGTAGATGGTACACTATGTAGAAAAGGAGGTAAAACCACCCACTTTTTTACTAGCATTTCGCTTCTGTATAATGGCTCCTCTACAGGATGGGCCAACGCCGGCCACTCCAAGGGACGCAGCCATGCACTATCACTTGCTCCCTCTAACGCATAAATGCGTCCCTTGGAGTGGCCGGCGTTGGCCCACCGTGAAGAGGAGCCATGAGGGTCGTAGTTCTAGCCTAACCTAACCCACTCCTCAGTTCGAACCTAATCAAACCCACTTTTCAAGTAGCATTTCGTTTCTGTAAGGCTCGCAATTCTAACCTAACCTAATCCTTGTTCGGTTCTGTGAGGATCGCAGTTCAAACCTAACCTAACCCACTTAATGGCGCATGCCGTGCGGTGTACGGGGGTTTAAGCGGGAGGGGCTAGTAAGATTGGCATCATCGTACTTTATACCTACATTAATTTTATGGTAGGTAATCATAGTTGTTTATTTAGTTAAGGTATCATAGTGGTTTTCTGGGTCAAGGTCCGGGTCCGAGTCCGGGTCAGAGTCCGGGTCCGTGTCTGGGTCCGAGACCGGGTCCGAGTCCGGATCCGAGTCCGGGTCCGAGTCCGGTTCCGAGTCCGGGTCCGAATCCGGATCCGAGTCCAGGTCCGGGTCCGAACCGGATCCGGGTCCGAACCGGATCCGGGTATGAGTCCGAGTCCGGGTCCCAGTCCAAGTCAAAATCGAAATTCGTAATCACCAAACGTGTACCATGCGTCATTGAAGAGTTCTGTTCTGGTCATCATCAGCAGTTCCACTTCATCAAATGCGACAGTTTTGAATGTAAATGCTTGATTTTATGATGAAAATACAAAAAAATCTATACGTATGCCTTTAATATTTGAGGAGTTCCCTCGATTCCTTATGGATCCCATCATCAGAACTCTAGCTTGACAAAAATGTGGCTTAAAAACTTAACTTGCTTAACTAACATAACGAAAAGGAAAAATCGCCAAACGTGAACTATGCGTCGTTGAAGAGTTCTGTTCTGATCATCATCAGCAGTTCCACTTCATCAAATGCAACAGTTTTTAATGAAAATGCTTGATTTTCTGATGTAAATACAAAAATCTCTATACGCATGCCTTTAAGATTTGAGGAGTTCCCTTGATTCCTCATGGATCCCATCATCAGAACTCGAGCTTGACAAAAATGTGGGTTAAAAATTTAACTTGCTTAACAAACGACGAGGACAAATCGCCAACCGAGAACTATGCGTCGTTGAAGAGTTCCGTTCTGATCATCATCAGCAGTTCCACTTCATCAAATGTCACTTTTTTGGATGTATATGCTTGATTCGCTGATAATAAATCAAAAATCACTATGTGTATGCCTTTAAGATTTGAGGAGTTCCCTCGATTCCTCATGGATCCCATCATCAGAACTGGATTTTGACAAAAACGGGACCAATCTGTATGCATATACATTCAATCAAAAAAAGAATTTTCAAAATCGGTCCAGTAATGACGGAGTTATGGAGTAACAAACATAAAGAAAAATAAAAAAAAAAATAAAAAAAATAAAAAAAATAAAAAAAAACATACAACCGAATTGAGAACCTCCTTCTTTGAGATTTGGAAGTCGGTTAAAAAGTTGGCTGGGGATACTTAGAATCGATAACAGAACACGTTCCAACAGTTTTTAGAATTTTTGTCTGTTTATCTGTTTGGCTGTTTATCTGTTTATCTGTTTGTCTGTTTATTTGAACGCGCATCACGTGAAAACGGCTGAACGGATTTTGATGCAAACTATACTAATCTATCGAGAAAATCTCCGGCCAGGTTATAGGCTATAAAAACTCAACTCCTAAAAGGGGGGGTAGCCACAACACTCGCTTGATTTAAGTTTGCCCCTGAATCTTATGGCGCTACTTAGGAAGGAGGGGCAAACTTTTTTCAAATATGTGCTACCACTATTGAGTACCCTGGTAAACTAACAGATGGCGCTGAATTTAATACAAGTGACATGAATAGCCACCGAGGAAGGTTTTTGCCAAATTAACTCTAAGTTTAGATGAGGAGGTACGGACATGGACAACAAATTTAATTGAATAATTATGTCGATTTAAAAATATACAACAAAATTAAACGACAGTAAATTAATTACCCCTCATTGCAGTGACATCTTTTTCACGACTACCCAAAAAAAAGTGAGAGAGAGTGTATTGTGTTTTCAGCGTTCGTGTTTGTATGTAGGTATATATTTATTTATCTGGGTTTCACTCTCTCTCACTCTTTTGCGGTTCGGCGTTAGGTTCTATGCGAGGCCTTCTGCCTTACGGCAAAGTTGATCTTCTGCCTTAATTACACTTGGGCGTGGATCCAAGCTTTCCTCTTTCGCAGCTGGGCCTACTGCCTTACTCACACTTCGCCAATTCAATTCTCTTGGTCAATTACAAGCTCTGCTTTCTTGCATCTTTTATGCATGAAAACAACCTCGCTGAAATCCTTAAATATCGAGCCCTATGCGAAGCTAGGCTGGTAGAAAACTGTCCCATCCCTTCTTTGTATGAAATCCTGGATTCGCGCCTGGTTGGGACTAAAAGTAAAATTGCGTATATCGAAAAATTTTCGCGCTCGCTTCGCTCGCGTTTTTAATATCTTTCTAAGTTATGATAAAGGTGACATTCGGGTGGCGACTGCAGCAGCATTACTCTGTTGCAACGTTACTGTCAATTTTCGTCATAAAATTATGTGACCGATTTCCATACTAAAAGTAAAAATGTACAACTGTCTATCATATTGCGTTTTTATATCTAAAAAATTTCGCGCTCGCTTCGCTCGCGTTTTCAATCACTTTCTAAGATCTGATAAAGGTGACGTTCGGGTGGCGACTACAGCAGCATTACTCTGTTACAACGTTACTGCTGCAGCACTGTAAATTTTCGTGATAAAATGATGTGACTGATTTCCATACTAAAAGTAAAAATGTACAACCGTCTATCAAATTATCGAGATAAAATAATGTGACTTTTTTCCATTCTCAGCTGTGCTGCGGCAATGAACTGCACTCAATTTACCAAAAAAAATAATGTAAACTTAATGACCTTAGGGAGAGGGGGCACCATGGTCTAGAAATGCTTAGGGCATTAAAATATCTTAATCCGGCACTGCTTCGGAGTTAACCCGACGTACGTGTCGCGCTGTACGCGTTCCAAAGCCGGGCGCCTTCGGCGCCCTCATACTAAAAGAATCTGGCGTAGCCCGACAACGTGGCGCGCTGCACGCGGTCCAAAGCCAGGCGAATTTGACTTTCTCATACTAAAAGAGACGTACGTGACACGCTGTATGGTTACCAAAGCCGGGCGCCTTCAGTGCCCTCAAACTCAAAGAGTCGGGCGTAGACCGATGTACTTGACACACCGTGCGTGTTCCAAAGCCGGGCGCCTTCGGCGCCCTCATACTCAAAGCGTCGGGAGTAGACCGACGTACGTGCTGACACGCTGTACGCGTTCCAAAGCAGGGCGCCTTCGGCGCCCTCATACTAAAAGTCAGGCGTAGACCGACTACGTGACACGCTGTACGCATTCCAAAGCCGGGCGCCTCCGGTGCCCTCATACTCAGTGCGTCGGGCGTAACGTACGCGTTTCAAAGCTGGGCGTCTTCGGCGCCCTCATACTAAAAGAGTCGGGCGTAGACCGACGTACGTGACACGCTGTACGCTTGCCAAAGTTGGGCGCCGAAGGCACCCTCATACTCAAAGCGTCGGGCTACGCCCGACGCACGTGGCGTATTTTTTATATATATTTAGCAGCTTACTGACACAAACCGAATTCTACGCGGGCGGAGCCGCGGGCACAGCTAGTAAAAAATAAAAAAAAAAATAAAAAAAATAAAAAACATACAACCGAATTGATAACCTCCTCCTTTGGGATTTGGAAGTCGGTTAAAAAACATACAACCGAATTGATAACCTCCTTCTTTGAGATTTGGAAGTCGGTTAATCTATACATATAATAAAGCTGTAGAGGGTAGAAAGTCTGTACATGGAAGATATTTGAAAAAAAGTTGGCTGGGGATACTTAGAATCGATAACAGAACACGTTCCAACAGTTTTTAGAATTTTTGTCTGTTTATCTGTTTGGCTGTTTATCTGTTTATCTGTTTGTCTGTTTATTTGAACGCGCATCACGTGAAAACGGCTGAACGGATTTTGATGCAAACTTTACTAATCTATCGAGAAAATCTCCGGCCAGGTTATAGGCTATAAAAACTCAACTCCTAAAAGGGGGGGTAGCCACAACACTCGCTTGATTTAAGTTTGCCCCTGAATCTTATGGCGCTACTTAGGAAGGAGGGGCAAACTTTTTTCAAATATGTGCTACCACTATTGAGTACCCTGGTAAACTAACAGATGGCGCTGAATTTAATACAAGTGACATGAATAGCCACCGAGGAAGGTTTTTGCCAAATTAACTCTAAGTTTAGATGAGGAGGTACGGACATGGACAACAAATTTAATTGAATAATTATGTCGATTTAAAAATATACAACAAAATTAAACGACAGTAAATTAATTACCCCTCATTGCAGTGACATCTTTTTCACGACTACCCAAAAAAAAGTGAGAGAGAGTGTATTGTGTTTTCAGCGTTCGTGTTTGTATGTAGGTATATATTTATTTATCTGGGTTTCACTCTCTCTCACTCTTTTGCGGTTCGGCGTTAGGTTCTATGCGAGGCCTTCTGCCTTACGGCAAAGTTGATCTTCTGCCTTAATTACACTTGGGCGTGGATCCAAGCTTTCCTCTTTCGCAGCTGGGCCTACTGCCTTACTCACACTTCGCCAATTCAATTCTCTTGGTCAATTACAAGCTCTGCTTTCTTGCATCTTTTATGCATGAAAACAACCTCGCTGAAATCCTTAAATATCGAGCCCTATGCGAAGCTAGGCTGGTAGAAAACTGTCCCATCCCTTCTTTGTATGAAATCCTGGATTCGCGCCTGGTTGGGACTAAAAGTAAAATTGCGTATATCGAAAAATTTTCGCGCTCGCTTCGCTCGCGTTTTTAATATCTTTCTAAGTTATGATAAAGGTGACATTCGGGTGGCGACTGCAGCAGCATTACTCTGTTGCAACGTTACTGTCAATTTTCGTCATAAAATTATGTGACCGATTTCCATACTAAAAGTAAAAATGTACAACTGTCTATCATATTGCGTTTTTATATCTAAAAAATTTCGCGCTCGCTTCGCTCGCGTTTTCAATCACTTTCTAAGATCTGATAAAGGTGACGTTCGGGTGGCGACTACAGCAGCATTACTCTGTTACAACGTTACTGCTGCAGCACTGTAAATTTTCGTGATAAAATGATGTGACTGATTTCCATACTAAAAGTAAAAATGTACAACCGTCTATCAAATTATCGAGATAAAATAATGTGACTTTTTTCCATTCTCAGCTGTGCTGCGGCAATGAACTGCACTCAATTTACCAAAAAAAATAATGTAAACTTAATGACCTTAGGGAGAGGGGGCACCATGGTCTAGAAATGCTTAGGGCATTAAAATATCTTAATCCGGCACTGCTTCGGAGTTAACCCGACGTACGTGTCGCGCTGTACGCGTTCCAAAGCCGGGCGCCTTCGGCGCCCTCATACTAAAAGAATCTGGCGTAGCCCGACAACGTGGCGCGCTGCACGCGGTCCAAAGCCAGGCGAATTTGACTTTCTCATACTAAAAGAGACGTACGTGACACGCTGTATGGTTACCAAAGCCGAGCGCCTTCAGTGCCCTCAAACTCAAAGAGTCGGGCGTAGACCGATGTACTTGACACACCGTGCGTGTTCCAAAGCCGGGCGCCTTCGGCGCCCTCATACTCAAAGCGTCGGGAGTAGACCGACGTACGTGCTGACACGCTGTACGCGTTCCAAAGCAGGGCGCCTTCGGCGCCCTCATACTAAAAGTCAGGCGTAGACCGACTACGTGACACGCTGTACGCATTCCAAAGCCGGGCGCCTCCGGTGCCCTCATACTCAGTGCGTCGGGCGTAACGTACGCGTTTCAAAGCTGGGCGTCTTCGGCGCCCTCATACTAAAAGAGTCGGGCGTAGACCGACGTACGTGACACGCTGTACGCTTGCCAAAGTTGGGCGCCGAAGGCACCCTCATACTCAAAGCGTCGGGCTACGCCCGACGCACGTGGCGTATTTTTTATATATATTTAGCAGCTTACTGACACAAACCGAATTCTACGCGGGCGGAGCCGCGGGCACAGCTAGTAAGACAAATAAACGCCCCTAAGAAAGGTATACACTTCAGCGAGGGGCAGTTTCACTATAGGATTGCGGCCAGTACGGCTACCACCAGTTTTGTCATTGACATATTCGAGCACGTCTACGTAACTTACTTTTTAATACAGTTGCTCAAAAAGTGCTACTTTACGTAGCTGTTTAGCGTGCGGAAAGTTGGTTATCTCGAACTAGTGCTTTTTACTTTTCCAATTTTTTTAAATTTATACTTGTTCCAATTCACGACTACTTATTGATGAGTGTTAATATTAGTTTCCTTTAAACGTCGTAATCAGCATAAAAACCTACCGTTAATGTAAGAATACGAAAAATATTACATATTTCATATTTAATTACTTACCTCTTCATCATTATAACACGTTTATTTTTTAATATTCAATATTGAAAATTCCGTTCTTAATAAGTTGACTGAATGGAACGGAATAGCTGCCAAACGCCCATAGATATAATATACTTAAAGACGACGTCTAACCGAGCTGTCACTGTTACCACTTTTGCTTAGTGTACGATTAACAGTATTTTTTCGCAACTGTATTAAAAAACGTCGTTCGATACACGTGCGGAAATGTCATTCTTCACTCGTCCCGAGTCTTGCCACTCGCCTGCGGCTCGTGGCAAGATATCTCGGTACTCGTGAAGTAATGACATACCTCCCGCACTAGCATCGAAATGTACTATTCTATACGAGTACATCTGTCTCGTACAGGCATATTAGTGCAAATGAGATGTACAGAAAGTAAAGATTACGTAGACATGAGCGTTACGTCAACGTCAAAACTGGTGGTAGCCGTAGTGAGCCTTTAGTTTTTTCTTCACAAGTGTGATGAAAAACATTGTGTGTAACCCCCGGAGTTATACCTACACACAATGTTTTTCAGCTGCGGCTGTCGTGAATATATAGACTCACGTACAATATTTCGCTTACCCCCCCCAGTGTATTATTTAATCACACTTGCTCGTAATAGGTGTTAGAGTCTGGCTAGCCAAATTTTGTTGACAGATTTCCTTGTTGTATCACCAATTGTCTATTGTTTTAAAAAAAGTTAAAAGTCTGTTGTCAATTTATGTCATTCATTCAAATTGTTCGCGGTTTATAAGGCGCATAGTCTAATAAAACATGGTCTTCTATTCCCAGAGTGACACAAGCCTACGTCACAATAACATGGCCGCTATATATAGCGCTATCGCATATTATCATATAGCGCTGTAGCATGATGACGTAGGCTTTGTGTCAGTCAGGTGACCTAGAAAAGACGGGAAGAGCCAGTACCAGGCGGAGTATATTATTATACCATGATAAGGCGTTTATTTTAAATAATACTTATATAATATTAATAATGACTATACCGTGTGAGGTCCGCAAACTATTATTTAAGGTCCTGTCGTAAATAATTACGACAATGTGCGAAATTGACGTGAAGCGTTTTATAACGAAAAACTGCAATGTTTACAAGTCGGAAACAATTTAGTAGGTTGGTACTCTTTTAATATTTTGATACTTTAAGTACTAGTTCTAAACTTCTAACATTTCCGTATAACTTTGATTAAGTATGTGCATTTATTAATACCTGAATCTCATAAACAGGACAAGTGTGTAAAAAAAACGGATAAACGAGAAGTTCTGGAAAATATCAGTAAAATCAAAACATTAGAACGTAATTATATGTGTTTCTCGTTGACTGTTCTTGACATAGTACGTAGTAGAAATTAATGTGAGTTGAATTTGAGTGCATTCAACGTATAATTAACTTATCTCCTTTTTCTAGTATCAAAACTATAATTCCTACTACACACAGTGTGACCATCTCAAGATTTTTTGAATTTTCCGCCAAAATTTTGGGTAATATTTCAGTAGCCTAATCTATGCCAGCATACTGAGATGGAACGGGCTATATAGGTATATTATTGGCCAAGGGCGTAATAGTTTTTTTTTATTTCATTATCAATACCTACGCTCAATCCCATCACCCATGGGCATTTCATACATTCGTCCGCCATATTAACATTTTCCCCATCGACATTCAGTCACAATTGAAAATAGTGTAAAAATATTTTTCTCAAACATGCAATGAAATATTGATGTTATGTTCCTTATAATAGGCTGCGAAGTACGACTTTTCAGGTGCGGCTAGGACAAGAGGTCGTTAATGGAATTTCATACAAATCTTGCAGGCCTAGGCCGGCAAAGTCCTCTTTTTTTAATTTCCATTTCACAGATATTTGTGACACAGCATCGTGGCATTCATCCATCAAAAAAACTAGAGGCAGTATTTGCTTTATGGTTCGTAATGACACTCTGCCACTACGCTTATAAAAAAAACATAAAACAATGTTTGCTATAATTTGCAGTTTTATTTAAATAAAATCAACATGAACATAATAAATAATACATTTTTAACCAAATTCTATAATTTTAAATTATAAATTTAACTACACAAATAAAAACATTTAACATATTTCATTTAAACGTTAGCGATAAAAAGGTCTACTCAAACACGCGTAGTTTTTTTTAAATTATTATGGAGGCAAAGTTGAGAAATTTTCATTCTGTATTTCTGTTTTATTGGATTTATGGTGCGTTGTTGATTTTATACTTTAATATGAGATCCAACGAAATAGTGAAATTAATATTAATTGTAATCGTAGGAGTTGGATTTGGCAGCCTAAGCAGAATTGATTTTAAATAACTTGCTGCCTCTGCTGCCAAGTCAAAGACGAAGTATGTATATGGTTGCTTATGGCAATTTTATTATTTGAAAAATGGCTTACAGTTTATTAGAAACAGTTTTGTGGCATATTTTAAAGAAATGAAAGTAACTACAAAATCGTCAACACTGTGGAAATTATACTTATTTACTCCATGTATAAAGCAACGATGTTTGTGAAATAAGATATCAACATGAAATACTTATGTGACGAAAACGACAGTCAGACGGATACAAGGCGAAAAAATCAAAGATACATGAAAATATACGGGTAGTAAAAATACACGACTCGTGTAAAAGATACGCGTGATAAAGATATATATGTACGTGTTAGTTATATTTTGGGTGTAGTTTACTTTTAGTTTTTTCTATATATAAAACTTGGGTTTCGTGGATTTTTTATTTTATTTATTTCATTGCATGTTTGAGAAAAGCACTATACATACCACGGCGTGAAAAGGGGTTGTCGGCCTCAGAACTATCCTATATGTCTATAAGTCTTCGGCCGGCAACCCCTTTTGTCCCGGCCTCTGTAGTAATGTACTATTAAACGGCTATTAAATTAAACCAATTGAATATATTTAAGCATAAACAAAAATATTAAATTATAAACGTCGGTATTTTAAAAGGAAAACTCCTAATACCTTGATTTTAAGCAAATTATTTTACTTATAACCTAGGTACCTGCATGGTTCGTATGAATTAGTGATATAATTTAAAAAAGCTATAACTCCTTAATGAGTTATAGCTTTTTATCCATAACAACCACGGGAACAATATAGGCCTTAGCCCTTCAGTAAACCTGTATGAAAAAAGGTAGGTATTTTTCGAGCAAGTGTTACGGAATAAGAATAACATTGTTGTAGCACAAACAATGTTATTTCATAACTCCTTCGGCTTCGGTCTTAAAATTAACACTTGTTCGTAAATTCTTCTTTACCGCCTTTATTACACAATGTACTTTTGCACTACTACTATCTACATATGGTGCTACTTTTCCGCCCTAGGGCGGGATTGAGGACAATACGTGCCTATGTCGAAAATTTAAAGGGCCATATGTGCTGTAAAACGTTTAAAAATACACGTGCGAAAAGGTAATTTCCTACTTTGCTCACTTGTATAATAGTAATGTACTATTCCTTTTGGTTTTGCCACAGTAGATTGTATTTTTATCAACCGAAACCGATTAAGACCGATTATCGGCGCGGGCCACGGGCGCCTCGCCCAAACACGTGCTCGTTGCTCGTCTCTGGGTAGTAAATAGATACTTACCGTGTGGTAAATCTGAAAAAAATAACGACGACATTACTTGCCAAATTCCATAGTTCTAGGTCAACATTAACTACCCTATCCATTTTGATTCCCTTGAGAGTGTCGAAATATACGTTTTTATTTGCGGCATAAACGCGTGGCTAACAACCAGCTCCTAGCGTACCTTGAGGACCGCCAGCTCATAAGTGACCGGCAATACGGCTTCCGCCATGGTCGTGGCGCTGGTGATCTTCTGGTATATTTCACTCACCGTAGGGCCACAGCCATTGAGAGCAAGGGAGAAGCTCTGGCAATTAGCCTAGATATCGCAAAGGATTTCGATAGGGTTTGGCACAAGCCGCTTCTCTCCAAGCTTTCTTAGTACGCGCTCCCGATGGACACGCACATGGGTCGCCAGCTTTCTATCTGGGCGTAGCATTACAGCGCTTATTGACGGACAATGCTCAAATCTCCGGCCCATTAACGCTGGCGTACCCCAAGGATCTGTTTTGTTACCTACTCTGTTCATCATTCATATCAATGATATGCTATTGACTAGCAATATTAATATGTTAACAGCACGGGTGACTGCATGAAGGCTTGATGGTTTAAAGGTCAAATGTGCTGCACCCCTTAAAGGGATAAGTTCACCTTTGTACTGCCTATCCTATGCCATAAATTTGTGTTTTGTGTTTTGTACAATAAAGAGTTTATACATACATGCATACATACAAATTATTAATTAATATGTTCCAAAAAAAGTAATATCAAAAATTATGTTGAAATGTTGAAATTGCACGTTAAGTACTATGTTTGTCTCTAGTACACTGGTAGTACCATTATGCTACTGTAGTTAGTACTATGTTTGTAGATCCATGGAGGTTTGGTGACCATTTTTAGGGTTCCGTACCTCAAAAGGAAAAAACGGAACCCTTATAGGATCACTCGTGCGTCTGTCTGTCCGTCTGTCCGTCTGTCACAGCCAATTTGCTCCGAAACTACCGGACCAATTAAGTTGAAATTTGGTACACATATGTAAGTCTGTGACCCAAAGACGGATATGTAACGTCAACAAATGAATTTTAAACATAGGGGCTACTTTTGGGGGGTAAACGATCAAATTAAAAAACAAAGTTTTGAAAACTATATCGTGTTACATATCAAACGAAAGAGCTCATTTTGAGAATCTCAAATATATTTTTGTTATAAATTTACGATAAAACGTTTAGAAGTTATTCAAGAAAATAGACAAAAAATGACCATTCCTCCCCCTCTATCTCCGAAAATACTGGGTCTAAAATTCTGAAAAAAATACACAAAATAGTCCTTTACCTAAAGATGCCAGAAAATCTATCAGAAATCTAGAGTCAAGCGTGAGTCGGATTTAAGAACAAAAATGCGGTTAATGTTTTTTTCGGGACACAGCCGCAATGGTTTAAGTGAAACGTGATGTAGACAGCTATTGCGAAGGCCCTAGGCCGATATCCGCATAAGGCCGAAGGCCCGAAGCTCCCCAAAGAGGCGTGCCTTTAGCTTCAAGCGAGAGTCGGACTGAAGACAAAAATTGCGACTAGGCTGTATCTGGCACATAGTCGGAATGGTACTTGTAGTACAGTCAACAGCAGAAGTTGTTAAGCGGCCGAGGTGTTCAAAATTACCCTGACATGCTCTTATTGTCTTAACTATAAAGTCGCGTCCAGATCATTTTAAACCACTCTCCCGCTTAGCAATTTCTGCTGTTGACTGTACTGATTGATTAGGTTACTATTGTTACGTGTTTTAAAAAGCAGTAGGTATACAGGGTGGCTAAAAAACAAACTAAGTGTATTCCCGTTGCCAACGTGCAACCTTGAAATCGCGAAGAAAAATTTGGCTGTTTCATACATTTTGGCTGGTCCGTTTTCTATGGGAGGATACTTCTATTTTCGCGATTTCGGGGTTGGTCCCATACTAAAAGTTGCTCAGTATAATCCCAAAACCTCCTTGGCTACGGGAATACACTTATTTTTTGGTCACCCTGTAGGTATTATCTCTCTTCGGCCTTCGCTTTTAAAACACTTTCGGAAGTTGTAGGAAGCGCGACCCGTCGGACGCTCGAGTTTTCAGGTCTACGCATTTGGACACTTGTAGGTACTATTGTTCGGCATTTAATCTTCAGAGATGTCAGAGATATGCCACCACGCCAGACAACTTCATGTTACATCTGGTTTTTGATTGACCCATTCGGGTTTTTCAAGACGGTTTCACTCACGTCACGTTTCACGTACAAAAAAAATTTTGAAAATTGTGTGATGTACGGAACCCTTGAAACGCGAGTCCGACTCGCACTTGACCAGTTTTTTATTTATTTCTAACATAATTTACCATTTGTTATGTTAATTATTAATGTATTCTTTAAACTACCTACTTTCCCAAAAATGTGACTTTTTACCTATGTGATTTACTAGCACTATTAAGATAACTGGAGATCGGCATAACACCGTCCGTATCTGTTGTGCTGCCAACGGATTAAAGACCGACGCCATGTTACCGCGTATCTGTAGATACCGCATTTCGCGTAACTTAAAATGTAAGTATGCAACTTTAGACCGTCCATATTTTTAATTTGGCATAATTAATTCATATGAATACAATTTTAGTTTTAAATACGTCTTGTCGGTGGTTCTTGTACTTCTTATTCGTATTATATAAAAAAATAAAAAAACGGAACATAATTTTGTAAGTTATGATAAGTTCTTTGTTTTAATCGTTAACGTCGATTTTCTCGAAATGCCAATTTCAAAGATACGTGAGTTTGGCTGGACACGGCAGTCTTGCGTATTCGAGCGATAAAGAGGCAGATAGCTCAAGTTTCGATTTTCGCGTTTCCGTGTGTGAAAACTTGTAAAAAACAGTTTAAGGCACAGTATGTATGAGTTACTCAATGGTTTACGAAGGGTGCTAGTGCTGCACTGTGGCGGCAGCACATTGCAGTAATACCCCCTATTAAGAAGTTTTTTTCAGTTACTGACCCCGTAATTTTATTAATTTACCGAGTAGTAGGGCAAACATAAAGAGATAAAATGGCATGACATTACGAGATACGAGCTTTTTAGGGTTCCGTACCCAAAGGGTAAAACGGGACCCTATTACTAAGACTTCGCTGTCCGTCCGTCCGTCCGTCCGTCCGTCCGTCTGTCACCAGGCTGTATCTCACGAACCGTGATAGCCAGACAGTTGAAATTTTCACAGATGATGTATTTCTGTTGCCGCTATAACAACAAATACTAAAAACAGAATAAAATAAAGATTTAAATGGGGCTCCCATACAACAAACGTGATTTTTGACCAAAGTTAAGCAACGTCGGGAGGGGTCAGTACTTGGATGGGTGACCGTTTTCTTTTTGCTTTTTTTGTTTTTTTTTTGCATTATGGTACGGAACCATTCGTGCGCGAGTCCGACTCGCACTTGCCCGTTTTTTTTAACATTAACACAGCACAAGCCTTGACAGTTACTTTAAAAAGCTCGTATCCCGTAACTTTTATGTTGTATTACAATGCGCGCCGAATTATTTTGTATGGTTAAAATTACTATCATTGTATTTCTAAGCAATATCTAGGTATCTCAATGTATACGTCTTAGGTCCTATTGTTAACCACCGTTTAAATATTCGCCCGTATTGAATTTACACACTGTATAGATAAATAAATGCTTAGATACATACATGCTTAGATAGATAGAAAATACCGATGACTCAGGAACAGATATTTGGGTTCAATAAATGCCCGTACCGGGATTCGAACCCAGGGCCATCGCCTTCACAGGCAGGGTCACTACCCGCTAGGCTAGACCGGTCGTCTATACAAGAAAACTGATTTTAGCACTTTGGAAAATTATTTTTCTACGAGGGTTGAGAGGGTTTATATTAAACGTTTAAGACTTTTGTGTACGCACCGTGGAGTATCCAGGTCAGAGGGATGCCGCGATCACCCGACACGTCGAAGTATTTGATGTTCCTGGGGTAGGGCCAGGACACGTGCTCAAGGAGGAAGTGCTCCTGCCAGTGGATCCAGCGAGGCTGCGACATGAGGAACCAGCCGGAGGTCTTGTTCCACACGACGCTGTACTCCGTCCAGAGGCCTGCACCTCGAAGCGCGTAGGGGTTATCGATCACTTTCGGCGGGTCCCGCTCGTCCTGCCACAACTTGGTCATTAACCGGAGTCCGCCCCACCGGCCGCTGAGGACCACCTGGAACACGACCGGACGAGTCAACTGTTTATCTCAACCATCATGTTTCGTACTTTTTTTTTTAATAGCCTAGTTTGTGTCCCACTGCTGGGCAAAGGCCTCCCCCTTCCCCCGCCACTCGTCACGGTTTTGTGCATGTTCCCGCCAGTCGCTGCAAAAAGCGTCAAGGTCATCCCGCCATCTCTTTTTTGGTCTACCTCTGCCCCGGCTAATCCATTCAGTAGCCACTTTGGCCCACCGATCTGGGTGCATACGGCAGACGTGTCCCGCCCAATCCCACTTAAGCTTAGCGGCCTTAACACCCACATCTACTATACCAGTTCTGGAGCGCAGATCGGTGTTCTAACCCGATCGGTTCTGCGAACTCCTAGTATGCTGCGCTCCATTGCTCGCTGGCAAATCTTGAGTCGGGACTTCTGGGCTTCCGTTAATGACCAAGTTTGGGCGCCGTAAGTTAGGATAGGCAGGATACACATGTCGACGAGTTTGCGTTTTAGTGTCAGTGGAAGGTTGCCCTTCATTAGTGCCTTCATGGACCAGAAGCTCTTCCAGGCGTTTTCGATGCGTCGATCGATTTCTTTAGACTGCCTGTTATCGAAGGATGCTATCTGGCCCAAATAGATGTATTCATCGACATATTGGATATCCTGCCCATCAACGCTGACCGTACGTTTCGCGCCGTTGGTCATTAACTGGGTTTTGGCCCTGTTCATTACGAGTCCGACTTCAAGACTTGCCGTGCTAAGGTCTTGCAGCATTTGTTGTAGATGGGGTGCAATGTGGGAGAACAGAACTATGTCGTCGACAAAACGCAGGTTAGTCAACCTTTTGCCGCCGACGTCAATGCCCATTGCTTCCCACCTGGTCGCTAGCTTTTCGAAAATCTGTTGTAGGCATGAGGTGAACAATTTTGGAGATAGAGGGTCGCCCTGCTTGACTCCCTTTTCAATGCGAAATTTAGGGCCAAGAACATGCAATTTAATGCTTGCTGTACTTTGCCGATATATGGTTCCAACGAGTTTAATATTTCGGTCAAGGTAGTTTGGAGCCACTGTGAATGAAATCATTTATTCATTTGCAAGAATGTAGCAGCCGTATTCGAACAATGAGATATATAATTTCTTCAAACAAAAATGAGAGAGGCTGTATCAGGGACACAGCCGCTATGGCTGACGTGAAACGTGGTGTGGACCCGAAGGCCCGAAGCTTCCAGGACATCAGTGTTTTAGCACAGAACAATAATACAAGTGTCTAAATGCGAAGGCCGAAGGCCGAGCTCCGCGTAGGGCCGAAGGCCCGAAGCGTCCAGGATGTTAGTGCTTTAACACAGAACAATAGTACAAGTGTCTAAATGCGAAGGCCGAAGGCCGAGCTCCGCGTAGGGCCGAAGGCCCGAAGCGTCCAGGACATCAGTGTTTTAGCACAGAACAATAATACAAGTGTCTAAATGCGAAGGCCGAAGGCCGAGCTCCGCGTAGGGCCGAAGGCCCGAAGCGTCCAAGATTTAAGTGCTATAACACAGAACAATAGTACAAGTGTCTAAATGCGAAGGCCGAAGGCCGAGCTCCGCGTAGGGCCGAAGGCCCGAAGCGTCCAGAATGTTAGTGCTTTAACACAGAATAATAGTACAAGGGTCTAAATGCGAAGACCGAAGGCCGAGCTCCGCGTAGGGCCGAAGGCCCGAAGCGTCCAGGATTTAAGTGCTATAACACAGAACAATAGTAAAAGTGTCTAAATGCGAAGGCCGAAGGCCGAGCTCCGCGTAGGACCGAAGGCCCGAAGCGTCCAGGATTTAAGCACTATAACACAAAACAATAGCACAAGTGTCTAAATGCGAAGGCCGAAGGCCGAGCTCCGCGTAGGGCCGAAGGCCCGAAGCGTCCAGGACATCAGTGTTTTAGCACAGAACAATAATACAAGTGTCTAAAT
The DNA here is from genome assembly GCF_963556715.1 of Cydia fagiglandana. NCBI lineage: Eukaryota > Metazoa > Arthropoda > Insecta > Lepidoptera > Tortricidae > Cydia > Cydia fagiglandana. Next base: position 3,861,262 of record NC_085959.1, read on the forward strand.
GCGAAGGCCGAAGGCCGAGCTCCGCGTAGGGCCGAAGGCCCGAAGCGTCCAGGATGTTAGTGCTTTAACACAGAACAATAGTACAAGTGTCTAAATGCGAAGGCCGAGCTCCGCGTAGGACCGAAGGCCCGAAGCGTGCAGGACATCAGTGCTTTAGCACAGAAAAATAGTACAAGTGTCTAAATGCGAAGGCCGAAGGCCGAGCTCCACGTAGGGCCGAAGGCCCGAAGCGTCCAGGATTTAAGTGCTATAACACAGAACAATAGTACAAGTGTCTAAATGCGAAGGCCGAAGCGTCCTGGATGTCAGTGGTTAAACACAGAACTGACAGACTGGACGCTTCGGGCCTTCGGCCCTACGCGGAGCTCGGCCTTCGGCCTTCGCGTTTAGACACTTGTAATATTGTTCTGTGTTAAAGCACTGACATCCTGGACACTTCTTGCCTTCGGCCTTACGTAGAGCGCAGCCTTCGACCTTCGCATTTAGTTAGACTCTTGTACTATTGCTTTGTGTTTGAATACCGAATTCGCACATCTCGCGAATGCGTGATGTATTATAATAATTTTGGATAATATCTAAATTTTATCTGTAAAGATTATTTGGGGTCATAATGATTCACTGTATCTAGATGAACTTGAATGCGGCATTTGATGGGTAATTTAAAAATAATTAATTACAGCGTCACACCTATTTAAATAATTAAATGATCAATTCATTTTGGAGTAATGAATGTAACGATTAGGTACAATTTTTTGTGTAAATAACACACCAAAATTACGAGAATAGATATTTTATACGGGTAATACACGTTTTATAGCAAACTCGTTCGTGTCTTTCCTGTAGCCATCGCATTTAAGGGAATCTAAAAGCATTTTTTTACGCAGCACCTTTACAGGCAGAATATTTCATTCAATACTTGAGACTCAAATGAGAAAAACGGGATATATATGAACCACAGTCGTTACCTTTTATAGTACCTATTGTCCACAGAAGTGACCATTTCTAAATTATGTTTTACCCATTACATCAGAAAGTACCTAACTAAGATTACTATATACTTACTAGCATTAGGAACTCGGGATTGTCAAGCAGCCGTCATACGTTATATGTGTTCTATCAAAGTAACTCGCGCCGCCGCGCCGCCTTAGATGCTAATGCATTATTTGAGGAGATGAGCATGTATTACTATGGTGAATGTAGTATTAAAAGAACCGTTATTGCTTTATCTTACTATTTCAGGTATATTTTGTCAGTTTTGCGCCCTATTTTTCGCACACGGTGGCCTCAAACAAGAGCAGTGATAAAAATTCTGTAATAACTGTCACATTTTTATGTTTTAGCAGCTTATTATAATTCCACGTACTTTATTTTACTCATATTTCATTAAAATAAATTAAGATCTATCAAATGGCATCAATTTTACCGAAATCGGTTAATGGGCTGATGAGTCATTACTAAATGAACACTGAAAATAGGGGTCATTTTAGCTCCGAATACGTCGTGTCTAGCGCAGAATCAGCGCCATTTATGTCAGCGGCACGTACTGTTCCGAGTAATGGCTACTTTCTTCTATATATCTATATCAAAACTATGTTTGTAGGTATTATAGTTTATGAGATATAAGCCGCTGCGCCATAACACTTTTCGTTACACTTGGTTTTTGGTCCGGCACCTCTACTACGGCTTTTTAAAGACGTTTCACGTCAAAAACATCACTTTTGACTCTTGTTTGACACTGACATTTATCCAATCCATATCGTTTCAATATCTAGTATTTGATGTATCTCATTGTTCGAATACGGCAGTAAGTAGTAGGTACACACAACAAGTTCTAACAATATGAAAATGTTCAATACATTCTGCTTAGCAAAATGCTTGCTTAGCAGAATGTAATGTACCCTTAAACTAAAATTAACTAAATTACAAGTAGGTATTTTAAAGTAGGAAGATACTAATATTATTACTATAAACTTTCATCTCCTTTTTAACCCCCTTAGGAGTTTTATAATGTTACAAATAGAAACGAAGGCACTTGCCTATACGAGTAGTAATGACTGAGATACAGTTCCAGGTGCAACCATATTTTGGATAGGTTTGGTTTCTTGGGACTCCTGAAACTCAGTTGTTTGTGATTTTGTGAATGAATGAATGCAAAATGGAATGATGATTTTTTTGACAAATTCTGCATATGTGGTTGAATTCATTTATAGACTGAGTGATGAGGTCCTAAACCGTTAAAGAAAAGGCTGTGTGACTGGACAAAACCTCGACGACCTCCGTCTCGTTCGTCTAAGTAATGTTGAAATATAGAAGGCTCTGTCGATATTCTAAAAGGCATTCTATATTCTATTATACCCAAAAGATCCTAAAGATTCCGGTGCTATTTCAAATTGTATGTAGGCCTCCTTCAGTACGTCCGCCATGTACTAATTTCTGTCGTGGCTGATCAAAACGTGGAACTCGGTGAACGTGTTTAATCAAAACAGGGTTTAATGTGCTCCTGAAGTCTCCGCAGATTGTTATGTCACCGTTCGGTTTCACGACGTTCACTGTGGGGGTCGCCCACCCTACTGGTGTTATGTTTGGTTCTACGGGGTGTATGAAATAGTCAGCCACAAGGTGCGCCATTTCCTTGACGACCGGTGTTTCCTAGTTGGTAGTGACCCTGCCTATGAAGCCGATGGTCCCGGGTTCGAATCCCGGTAAGGACATTTATTTGTATGATGACACAAATATTTGTTCCTTAGTCATGGTTATTTTCTATGTATTGAAGTGTTTATACATTATATCGTTATCTAAGTAGGTACCCACGACACAAGCCTTCATGAGCATTAGTCAATTCGTGTAAAAAAAATATTATAATATGTACCTATTTATTTATATTTATTTATGTTTTTCTTCATCCAAAACTTGATAGGTCGTGCTTGTAAATGTACAGGTACTGTTCCTTGTTTTACGTGAATATTTACCAGGTAGTTTTCCACTTTGCCGAGCTTCCCGTCAAAAAGAGGCTTCTCAATGACTCGTTCTAGTGTCGTCGGCGTTGCGTTTTTAATGGAGTACACAGGTTTGGGAACTCCATTCCAAAGGTTTCACTCCAGGGTAACCCAAATAGCATTGGATCCGCGTGTTTCATGACAACCACGGGAATGATTTTCTGTTTCCCTTCGACTTCTATCGTAACGTCGGTGAGCCCCTCTGATTTGAGCTAGTGATTACGGTACGCTTTTTTTTAGGGGCTTTCTTTAATGTTGGAGCACCTATTTGCCGCCAATGTGCTTAAGATTGAGTAGGGTGGTCCCAGGTTCCAGTCAATAGTACAGTGTCTTCCGTTTATAATATAATATAAATATTCTCTTAAAGTCACTGTTTCCTGCTGGAGTGATGTTACATACTAGATCGCTTCAGTGTCACTATCATCCGAAGAATCATCGTTTGTGTTAAAAGATGATCGGAACGATCCTGTGGTGTTAGGTACACGTTGTGTTTCGTACCTGAGTGTTTTAGGTCTGTGTTTAATTAGATAAACTCGGCCAGTTTTTACACGACTGCCCAAACAAAAAGAGTGTATTGTGTTCAGCGTTCATGTTCGTTTTTGCGAATCAAACATGTAATAGGCAGCTTATTAATCGTTTTATTATTACTTAGGTACTTAATATTTTTTTACTACTTGATTTTACAGTGCATTGGTGTGTATTTACTTATGTGAGTTTCTTTATTCCACCATAACTTCTGAATGCCTTAACCGATTTAGATGTATGATATATCATTAGAATCCTTACGTCATCCCGGGTGACATAGGCTATGTGACGTCATTATAAAACCAATATGGCGGACGCAATACGCAATATTGCGTGACGTTTAGAAAAAAAAATCTTGCAAACCTATCGAGTGGGGTGTCAAAATGAAGAGCTTTGAAAGGTGATTTAAAATATATATGCAAAATAGGCGCTTAAATCTTATTTTGGTTAAATAGGGATTTACAAAATGTGCTAAGAAAAATAAATCTATCATCTTATTTAGTGAGCTATCAAATAAAAGGGTATTTACCGCTGATCATAAAAATATATACAAATCATCCATATGACTTGTATAGGTATATTTATATAAAGTAAATTTAGGAACTAAAGCGCCTTATAGAAATCTAAACGTGTGAACATCGATTTAAGCGATAGGGTTTGAATAATACTAAAAGAGTCGGGCATAGCACGACATACGTGGCGCGCTGCACGTGGTCCAAAACCAAGCGCCTTCGATTGTCTCATACTAAAGAGTCGGGCATAGCCCGACGTACGTGACACGTTGTACGCTTACCAAAGCCGGGCGCTTTCGGCGCCCTCATACTCAAAGCGTCGGGCGTAGCCCCACGTACGTGGCGCGCTGTACGCTTACCAAACTCGGGCGCCGTCGGCGTCCTCATACTCAAAGCAGCCCGACGTACGTGGCGCGCTGTATGCGTTCCAAAACCGGGTGCCTTCGGCGCCCTCATACTGAAAGAGTCGGGCGTAGCTTGATGTTACGTCACACGCTGTACGCTAACCAAAGCCGGGCGCCTTCGGCGCCCTCATACTAAGAGAGTTGGGCGTAGCCCGACGTATTTGACACGCTGTACGCTTACCATATCCGGGCGCCTTTGGCGCCCTCATACTTAAAGCGTGGGGCTTAGCCCGACGTATGTGGCGCGATGCACGCGTTCCAAAGTCGGGTGCCTTCGGCGCCCTCATACAAAAAAGCGATCCTTTTTGTATGAGGCCTTTTTCTATGCCCGATGGCATAGCTAGTGTCTAAATGCGAAGCCCGTAGATCGAACTCCGCGTAAAGCCGAAGACCCGGAGCGTCCGACAGGTACGCGCTTTCTACAATTTCCCCTAGTACCTATCATAATTGAGAAATCGCAATTCCACGCAAAGCCGAAGATCGAGCTGCGGCAGGTTAGTACTCGCGGAACTCGATCAGATATTTGTAGAAATTACAGGAATTGCTAGAATCCCTAGCCCTTCGGCCTTACGCGGAGGTCGGTCTTCAGCTTACGTATTTTAACACATGTATTTCAGATATTTGTAGAAATTACAGGAATTGCTAGAATCCCTAGCCCTTCGGCCTTACGCGGAGGTCGGTCTTCAGCTTACGTATTTTAACACATGTACACAAAACCACTGTAGGTACCTACAGTGGTTTTGTGTTTCACCGCTAACGTCCCGCAACTTAGCCTTCAGCCTCGCGTAGAAGCTCGCTTCTCTTGGACGCTTTGGGTGTTTGGCCCTACGCAGAGCTCGGCATTCAGCAATCTAGTCTCTCAGGGCTACCTACTTTTATTTGCAAGTTCATCACTTGTATGTAGGTAGGTATACTAACACTTTTTAAAGTCATTAGCGTCGAATAGACCCTTTTACATATTGCAGTCTGTCGCGTATTATTGATGTGAATTGGTGCTATTTTGCCAAAGGCCATGTGTGCGTCGTGCTGAAGTTGCGTTGCGATGAAGATAATGGGGACAAAATCTTTTTAGTGACAGTTAAAATTATGAGTCTTTATTGTGGATCTTCAAACCCTCATGGCCATTATAATTCAAAATTCTACTTCTTTTTAAGAAGTTAAGAAGCTATATTTAATATCAAATGTGAAATGTCCCAAATTGTGAACACATTCACATATTATCCACAGAAAAGACGCCCGTATTCCGGAACGGTGAGCTTAATTATAAGGTCCCAGTCCCGGGAGCTAATACCTATCCGCATAAAAAGAACTTTGTGGACAAACTAAATGGCCGGGGGAAATCTTTATAAATGGTAGTTTTACTTAGTTTTTTCACTAAAATGTTTAAAATAAAATAAATTAATTAAAAAATTAAAAACACGACTGCTGCATTTTAAAGCGAACTGAAAAGCTAAAAATAATGTTAATATGTTAGTCACTAAATTTTATGAATCTTAATTGGAATGTAAATGTACACTCACGGTCATTCATAGTAAATACAAAGGGCTATGTACATTAGTGACCGTGACTGTACTCGTAGGTACGTGTATATTTAATTTCAATTGCAGTCGGGGGACCTTTTGATTGAGATGCACTTAGGTACATCAAGGTCCCCCGATTGTAATTGAAATTAAATGTAACGTACCTACAGTCACGGACATAAATGTGCATAGCCCTTTGTATTTACTATGAATGACCGTGAGTGTACATTTACATTCCAATTAAGATTCATAAAATTTAGTGACTAACATATTAACATTATTTTTAGCTTTTCAGTTCGCTTTAAAATGCAGCAGTCGTGTTATTAATTTTTTAATTAATTTATTTTATTAGTATTTGTTATAGCGGCAACAGAAATACATCATCTGTGAAAATTTCAAGTGTCTAGCTATCACGGTTCGTGAGATACAGCCTGGTGACAGACGGACGGACGGACGGACAGCGAAGTCTTAGTAATAGGGTCCCGTTTTACCCTTTGGGTACGGAACCCTAAAAAAAGAACATACAATCGAATTAATAACCTCCTTCTTTGAGATTTGGAAGACGGTTAAAAACAGGTCCAAATTACCAGTCCAATGGCACTATGTTGTCAAGTCACGGCACAATATTTATAGAATAGGTACCTATTTTAAATAAATGTCAGTGATTTATTACGCCATAGGTTTTCCACGTAAATTGTAGTCTATTTAACACGAAACACTATTGTATGTATAGTCCGAAAAATAGGTATAATTTAAAATAAATTTAAGATTATGTTCAGCGGAGACGCCAGTAGGTTTTAACTAGCTACCTGTGTTATCTCTATAATAATAAAAACATTGAAAACGTGTAATTCCGCCCAGAAGCCCGTAAAGTTGTTACATACGAGTATAATAAAAATAATTAAAATTAAATTACACATATAACATTATATCTGTGATTTGTGATTTACCCAATAACTGCTTATAGCTTTATACGGCCAGGTGTCGTAGAAGCGGATGTGGGCGTTTTCGGTACCCCGGATCGAAATACGCCCCCAGCGCGGCTTGATGGCGAACGGTATTTCCCCAAACTCTCCCCATCTGCCTGACGACTGAACAACTGCAACAGAAAGCGTGCTGCTGTGATCACCTCCTCGGGTAGCTCCTATGGGTACCTTCGGAATGCATTATCAAATCAACTTCATGCTAAATAGTATACCTATCGACGGCAAACAACAAACACGTAAGTATAAACCCACAAAAACCAAATTGTTCACCAGCGAGGAAAAACCTTTCGATTTTTGAAAAAAAAAATCATTAAAAAAGTGTTTATGAACATACCTTACTCAAAATTGGATGCAATATTAAAACAAATTTGGACTCAATTTCATTTAAGTAAATGAATTTAACCGTAAGAGCCTGCGCCCACAGAAAGCGGTCTGAAGTTCTGCGTTCCGCGTTCAGAGTTCTGCGTTCTATGCAATGTAGGTAGCTCCTAACTACTCATAATTTTTAAGAAAAAAAAACCGACTTCTATGGAGCCCGGTGAAAGATTATGGTAGATGGTGCACTATGTAGAAAAGGAGGTAAAAACAGTACTTTCTAATAGCATTTCGTTTCCGTAAGGGTCGTAGTTCTAGCCTAACCTAACCCACTTCTCTGATAGCAGTTCGGTTTTGTGAGGATCGCAGTTCGAACCTAATCAAACCCACTTTTCTAGTAGCATTTCGTTTCTGTAAGACTCGCAGTTCTAACCAAACCTAACCCACTTTTGTTCGGTTCTGTGAGGATCGCAGTTCAAACCTAACCTAACCTACTTAACGGCGCATGCGGTGCGGTGTACGGGGGTTTGAGCGGGAGTTTTGGCATCATCATACCTTATACCTACATTTTATGGTAGGTAATCATAGCGGTTTATTTAGTTTAGGTATCATAGGGGTTTTCCGGCTCAAGGTCCGGGTCTCTGAGTCCGAGTCCGGGTCCGAGTCCCGGTCCGAGTCCGGGTCCGGGTCCGAGTCCGGGTCCGGGTCCGAGTCCGGGTCCGGGTCCGAGTCCGGGTCCGGGTCCGAGTCCGGGTCCGAGTCCGAGTCCGAGTCCAGGTCTGGGTCCGAACCGGATCCGGATACGAGTCCAAGTCAAAATCGAAATTCGAAATCACCAAACGTGTACTATGCGTCGTTGAAGAGTTCTGTTCTGATCATCATCAGCAGTTCCACTTCATCAAATGCGACAGTTTTTAATGTAAATGCTTGATTTTATGATGAAAATACAAAAAATTCTATATGTATGCCTTTAAGATTTGAGGAGTTCCCTCGATTCCTTATGGATCCCATTATCAGAACTCGAGCTTGACAGAAATGTGGCTTAAAAACTAAACTTGCTTAACAAACATAACGAAGAGGACAAATCGCCAAACGTGAACTATGCGTCGTTGAAGAGTTCCGTTCTGATCATCATCAGCAGTTCCACTTCATCAAATGCGACAGTTTTTAATGAAAATGCTTGATTTTCTGATGAAAATACAAAAATCTCTATACGCATGCCTTTAAAATTTGAGGAGTTCCCTCGATTTCTCATGGATCCCATCATCATAACTCAAGCTTGACAAAATTGTGGCTTAAAAACTTAACTTGCTTAACAACAACCGTTCTGATCATCATCAGCAGTTCCACTTCATCAAATGTCACGTTTTTGAATGTATATGCCTGATTTGTTGATAAAAACACAAAAATCATTGTATGTATGCCTTTAAGATTTGAGGAGTTCCCTCGATTCCTCATGGATCCCATCATCAGAACTGGATTTTGATAAAAACGGGACCAATCTGTATGCATATACATACAATCAAAAAAAGAATTGTCAAAATCGGTCCAATAATGACGGAGATATGGAGTAACAAACATAAAAAAAAAATAAAAACATGCAACCGAATTGATAACCTCCTCCTTTGGGATTTGGAAGTCGGTTAAAAACACACACAGGAGGCATTCAGACCGCTGCGGTCAGACAGAACGCCGGCGGTCAAGAGTTCTATTCCCGCCGAGACAGAGAACGCCAGATCACCGCAATGTCAACCGCCATTGACATATAAATATATATTGAGCTGGTGAGAGAAAGGCGTATTTTTACACGACTGCCCAAACAAAAACAATACACTCTTTTTGTTTGGGCAGTCGTGTAAAAAGAGTGTATTGTTTTCAGCGTTCATGTTTGTATGTATGTGAGTTTCTTTATTCCACCATAACTTCTGAATGGGTACACTACATAATTCCGAAATATTTTATGCCGAATTTTAGAATATCGAATTTTATTATTCCGTTTTTTAAATGCTCGACCCATCAAAATTCCGACTGTCGTAATTACGAATGATGAAAATCACAAAAGTGTATATTTCCGAATAGCAAAAAAGACGATTTTTTTAAATTCCGAATCACATAATTCCGAATATAAAAATTCCGATATTGATAAACACCGAATTTAACATTTACGATTTTTGAAATCACGAATTCCGAAATGCCATTATTCCGAAAATTTTAATTCCGATTCCACGTGACTCCTATTTTAAATATCCCCATTTTTTAAATTCCGAATTTATCGTGGATTCGCAGTTCTAACCTAACCTAACCCACTTCTCTGGCAACAGTTCGTTTTCTTGGGGGTCGCAGTTCTAACCTAACCTAACCCACTTTTCTGGCAACAGTTCGTTTTCTTGAGGGTCGCAGTTCTAACCTAACCTAACCCAACTTTCAGGCAACAGTTTGTTTTCGTGAGGTCGCAGTTCTAACCTAACCTAACCCACTTTTCTGGCAACAGCTTGTTTTCGTGGGGTTGCAGTTCTAACCTAACCTAAGCCACAGTTTTTTTGTTGGGCTCCGCATCTGCTGCGGCGCTACGGGAATAGCTTCCCCTCCGCGCCTCCGGCTTTTTACATACACTCTAGGGGTAGGACAGACAAGACCACGTGGATAGTGGGGTGCTCCGATTCGGATTTTGGTTAGTTAGACTTAAAAAAGTGCGTTTAAGTCTTATTTTCAAAATCACGAATTTCATTATTCCGAGTTTACAAAAGATCGAATTTCTGAATACCGAATTACTTTATTTCCGATCGGTCAATGATTTTTCGGAATAGACGAATTCGGGAAAAATATTTTCGGATTTTTCCTAAATCGGAATTTTAAGCTTTCGTCCATATGAAAATCGGATTTTAAGTATTCGGAAATAACACAGTCGTGATTTTCTTCTTTCGTGGTTTTCAAAGTCGTAATTTAGATATTTCGGACATATAAAAAATCGGGATTATGTAAATCGAGGTTATGAAAGTCGGAAAAACATATTTCGGAATATTTGGGTGTTCCCCTTCTGAATGCCTTAACCGATTTAGATGTATGATACATCATTAGAATCCTTACGTCATCCCGACTAACATAGGCTATGTGACGTTATTATAAAACCAATATGGCGGACGTAATACACAAAATTGCGTCACGTTTAGAAAAAAAATCTTGCAATCCTATCGAGTGGGGTCTCAAAATGAAGAGCCTTGAAAGACGATTTAAAATATATATGCAGCATACGCGTTTAAGTCTTATTTTGGTTAAATAAGGATTTACAAAATGTGCTAAGAAAAATAAATCCTTCTATCTACTTTAGTGAGCTATCAAATGAAAGGGTATTGACTGCTGATCATAAAAATATATACAAATCATCTATATGATTTGTATATATTTTTATAAGGTAAAAGGAACTAAACACAAACATGTTCTAAATCGCCCTATTGAAATCTAGACCTGTGAACTTCGATTTAAGCGATAGGGTTTGAATAATTTATGGCTTATTGCATTCTTATATTTCTTGTGAATAAAATTGTACTTGACTACTAATTCAACCCGACTGTAAAAAAACAGATTTTGATTTAACACGTGCGTAGGTAGGTAGGTACATGCAAACCTCAATCATTTCTTCTTAAGAGTGCTATTACATTTCGGGGTTGAGCGAGTTTAGGTATTTTACGCGCTGCGGCAGGCCGTGCGAGCTCAGTATTCCGATCCCTTCTACCACACTCGCACTACAATGATGGATTAAACATTCTTGATCCTTCGCGAAGCATATCGAAATCAACCATAACAACACTAACTGTACTTAACTTATAAAGTCCTAAAACTGTTATTTGGTAAGTACGAAAATACTAAATGCAGTGCAAATGTACATAGGGGCTGTTCATAAATTACGTCATCTATTTTTGACCCCCCCATCCCTCATCCATCATCCAAAAATCATGCTTCGGATGACTCTGTTTCCTCCTACGTCATGCTACCATCATCCGATGTCCAGACCCCCTCCCCCCCTCCTCCCATTTGAAACGACGTACTTTATGAATAGCCCCATACTCGTACTTATGAACGTATATTACTCGAAAGAAATTATAGGTACTCGCTTATTTACAAGAAACAAGTTACAAGAAACTGAAGATACACAGGGTCTGATGATGGAGCTGGAAGGTGGCCACGGGTACCAGTCTATCATGTAACTAAACCACTTCGTGTTTGGGCTCGTTTGATTCGTCTCAACAAGATCTTTGACACTGAAGACACACAGGGTCTGATGATGGAGCTGGAAGGTGGCCACGGGTACCAGTCTCTCATGTAACTAAACCATTTCGTGTTTGGGCTCGTTTGATTCGTCTCAACAAGATCTTTGACACAAGACAGTACTCAGGGTCTGATGATGGAGCTGGAAGGTGGTCACCATTACCAATCAACCATACAACTAAACCACATCGTGTTTAGGCTCGTTTTATTCATCTCAACAAGATCTTTGACACTATATAGGTGATACTCAGAGTCTGATGATGGAGCCGGAAGGTGGTCACCGGTACCAATCAACCATGCAACTAAACCACTTCGTGTTTGGGCTCGTTCGATTCGTCTCAACAAGATCTTTGACACAAGATAGTACTCAGGGTCTGATGATGGAGCCGGAAGGTGGTCACCGGTACCAATCAACCATGCAACTAAACCACTTCGTGTTTAGGCTCGTTTGATTAGTCTCAACAAGATCTTTGACACTAGGTGATACTCAGAGTCTGATGATGGAGCTGGAAGGTGGTCCCGGTACCAATCAACCATGCAACTAAACCACTTCGTGTTTAGGCTCGTTTGATTCGTCTCAACAAGATCTTTGACACTAGGTGATAAACCAAACACGAAGTGGTTCAGTTATGTGATAGACTGGTACCCGTCGCCACCTTCGAGCTCCATCATCAGACCCTGAGTAGTATCTTGTGTCAAAGATCTTGTTGCGACGAATCAAACGAGCCCAAACACGAAGTGGTTCAGTTACATGGTAGACTGGTACCCGTGGCCACAGTCCAGCTCCATCATCAGACCCTGAGTACTAACTTGTGTCCAAGGTCTTGTTGAGACGAATCAAACGAGCCCAAACATGAAGTGGTTCAGTTACATGATAGCAGTGTTGGCAAAAAATCAATTCGAATTGACGATTGACGATTGAGAATTGACCGATCAATTCGAATTGACGATTGACGAAACTAATTCTAAATCTACTGATTGAAGATTGACGATTACTAATCGTTAATTCGAATTGATCGGTCAATCCTCAATCGTCAATTCGGATTGACGATTACTTTGTATGTACCTACCTAATGTCCTTTTTATTTAGGCCATTTTTGTGAAACTGACCAAATGCGTTCAAAAGCGGTGTCTGAGTTTACCAAAGGTTCCGAAACATGTTTCCGACGGCTATATCGTCGGTATACTTCAAAAACATGATAAGTGACGAAATGGTCAAAAATGAGTTATTTATACAATTTTGTTCAAATTTTATTGCTTTAAATATATATGTGACATTTTTTAAATTATGTTTATTATTTACAAAGTTACACAGTGTAAAAAAGTACTAACAGACAGGAAATTAAATATAATGTACACTTAAAACATAATAAGAGTATTTAACACTACCTTATCTCATAAAACTGGTCACGCAAAATATATAAAGTAACGTTAACATTTTTTACCTGAATGTACCTATAATTAAGAACCTAGTTATAGCAACTGGTAAAACATTATAACATTATTAATTACTATTTACCTGTAGACATTTCTTTCAATACGCGATCCATTATACAACTAGACAATATTAAATTCACTTTAAACTGATTAACATTATGCTCGTTAAACGCTAAAAAAATCAGTTACATAATTTATTGCAGTAATTCAGTTAATAAGGAGTGTATTATCACATGTTTCTTCAATAAAGGAGGGAAAAGTCAAAAATTGTAATATTAGAATCACTTATAACTGTTTACCTGTAAATAATAACATGTTGTATGTAATTTATTACTTTTTATTGCTAACGGTAGTTTTTAGAATTTACTTATAATGCCGTGTCAACTAGTATTTTTATCACTGTCATTATTTTTAATTATATATAATTATTTTTTATATGATTATAAATTAATAGGCAAAAATCAGTCCATTTTTTATACAGGCAAAACATGATAACTAACACATCCCATGTTTTTGTCGGCCAATATTTATTATTTTTCGGTTCAAAAACATCAGTTTTATCACTTTATAGACAACTTTAATATCCAAAAATTTTAAATGTTAAACTAAATTTGTAAAAACGCGTTTCTAAATTCCCACATTTGAGGATCAAACTTTCAACTTGCGTTTTCTCGAAACTATGTTTCAGGTAGTTATCATGTTTTAGAAGTATACCGACGATATGAAGGATGTTCTTTTTGGAACATTTTCGGGACTTTCCTTGAAATTAACTGATAGCGTTCAAAATCGACATCTGAGGTGCCCAAAGGTTTCGAAACTTGTTTCCGAGGGAAATATTGAGAGATGTCCTTTTTGGGACATTTCTAGAAATTACCCGATTGCGTTTAAAATCGATATCTGAGGTAAACAGAGGTTTCTAAACATTTTTTCAACTGCAATATTGAAAGGTGTCCTGTTTTGGGACATTTTAGTGACATTCTTTGAAAGTGACTGATTGCATTCAAAATCGATATCTGAGGTGCAAAATATGATTTCAACGGCAATATTTAGACTATACACTTTAGCCGCGTACTTACTTTACTACCTGCATTACGCCACCCTGCTGAAAAAAGGTCATTTTTCGGTATTGCCGTCAGAAACATGTTTCGAAACCTTTGGGCACCTCAGATATCGATTTTGAACGCAATCGGTTAATTGGAAGAAATGTCCCATAAATGTCCAGAAAAAAAAGGAAACTCCGTCTGTATTGCCGTCGGAAACATGTTACGGAAGCTTTGGAAATCTCAGATATCATTTTAAAGTGCCAAAGATCAATTTAAAAAAATGTCCCGAAATGGAAGGGACATCCTTCAATACTGACGTCAGAAACATTTTTCGGGACCTATGGTCGACATCGATTACGAATATGAACGTAATTGGCCAATTTCGAAAAATGTCCCTAAAAGGGACATCAGTCAATACTGACATCAGGAACACGTTTTCGAACCTCTGGGAACCTCAGATATCGACTTTAAGTCCAGTAAGTAAGTCCCTAAAAAGGACACCTTTGAAAACTAATCTTAGGGAAGGGAAAGGGACCCTTTCTTATCTTAGGGAAGGGGAAGGGGTTAATCTAGTTTGAGTATTGATTTAATCCGAATTGAGGATTGATGCGTTAATTCCAATTGATTCAATCGGATTGACGCGTCAATCAGAATTAAATAAATTCGAATTGATCAATTCGGATTGACGCGTCAATTCGATTGATCAATCCGGATTGATTTAGTTCAGATTGATGCCAACACTGCATGATAGACAGGTACCCGTCGCCACCTTCGATCATCAGATCATCAGATCCTGAGTACTATCTTGTGTCAAAGATCTTGTTGAGATGAATAAAATGTGCCTAAACACGAAGTGGTTCAGTTACATAATAGACTGGTACCCGTGGCCACCTTTCAGCTCCATAATCAAACCTTGTGTATCTTCAGTGTCAAAGATCTTGTTGAGACTAATCATGGACTAGTTGCATGGTTGATTAGTACTGGTGACCACATTCCGGCTCCATCATCAGACCCTGAGTACTATCTTGTGTCAAAGATCTTGTTGAGACGAATAAAACGAGCCTAAACACGAAGTGGTTTAGTTGCATGGTTGATTGGTACTGGTGACCACCTTCCGGCTCCATCATCAGACCCTGAGTACTATCTTAAGTCAAAGATCTTGTTGAGCCGAATCAAACGAGCCCAAACACGAAGTGGTTTAGTTGCATGGTTGATTGGTACCGATGACCACCTTTCGGCTCCATCATCAGACCCTGAGTACTATTTTGTGTCAAAGATCTTGTTAAGACGAATAAAACGAGCCTAAACACGAAGTGGTTTAGTTGCATGGTTGATTGGTACCGGTGACCACCTTCCGGCTCCATCATCAGACCCTGAGTACTATCTTGTGTCAAAGATCTTGTTGAGACGAATCGAACGAGCCCAAACACGAAGTGGTTTAGTTGCATGGTTGATTGGTACCGGTGACCACCTTCCGGCTCCATCATCAGACCCTGAGTACTATTTTGAGTCAAATAAATACATATAGAATGTCAGGTCGTTTCAAATATTTTTAATCCTGTCCGGTAGTTTATTAAACTGTACCATTATAAATTATAATACTATAAAAACAGTGCTAGGATCAAAGTCTCTCGTTGCGGTTTACACGCACACATTATAGCGTTTTACACGGCGCCCGCCGCACACAATGATAAAAAACCTCGTCGTCGCCGTTGAAAATGTGCGGAGCCGACCGACACACGTCCTGCCTGTACAAGCTCTGCCGCGGCACTGAGCTGGCGAGCGCGCGTCATCGGTAATATAGAGTAGTTTTCAAAAAATTGCCAAAAAATTATAGTAGAATTTCATAAACACTAATGTATACCAACAGTATAAGCAAACGTTGCAGATTGCTTGAGTATGAAAATGACTTCGATATTAAGTAGATTTTCGTAGAAATTGACACTTGTTTCGGAGAGAAAATTGAGTTCGTTTTACTTTGATTTTCTCTTTCTCAAAGGTATGTAGGAAAAATATCGTTTGATATTCCTAAAGTACAGGGTATTAGTAATACAAAATAGCCAGGTTTAGCAGAGTAAACTTCTCAACATTTCCAAATAAGAGCTTGCCGTTCAGTGCTTCACGCGGTTTTTCGGAAACGACCATCAGAAAAAAAATCATTACTAATTTAATAAGTCCTTTTTCTAATATTTACAACGATATTTAAAAAGATAAGAAGACGTTTTTACTGGAACAAGTACTCATTGTTTCTAATAATGAGCACAAAGTCCTGAATTTCGTCGACTAGTATCATCAATTTTGGATTATTTCGACTTTTCTTGTAAGAGCGCTCTTAACTTTAGTACTAAACTAATTTTCATAATAATAAGAAGTATTTAAGTGACAATGATTATACATATTATGTCTTTCTATACTTGTATAGGTCGACTGTAACAATATAAGACAGTGTATTGTCATTCTATGTCTGAACACCAAATTAAAGGCGCACCAAAGGTAAACTTTGCGTAGGGCCGAAAGCCCGAAGTGTCCAAAAGAGGCGTACCAACGTTTAGTATAATATTGTACGCTTACCAAAGCCGAGTGCCTTCGGCGCCCTCATACTCAAAACGTAGGGCGTAGCCCGACGTACGTTGCGCGCTGTACGCTTACCAATCCCGGGCGCCTCCAGCACCCTCATACTAAGAGTGTCAGGCGTAGGTAGTCCGACGTACGTGGCGCGCTGTATGTGTTCCTAAACCGGGCGCCCTCGGCGCCCTCATACTTAAAGCGTCGGGCGTAGCCCGACCTACGTGGCGCGCCGGACGCGTTCCAAAACCGGGCGCCTTCGGCGCCCTCATACTAAAAGTGTTGGGCGTAGCCCGATGTACGTGGCGCGCTGTACGCGTTTCAAAACCGGGCGCCATCGGCGCCCTCATCCTAAAAGAGTCGGGCGTAGCCCGACGTACAAGACACGCTGTACGCGTTCCAAAGCCGGGTGCCTTTGGCGCCCTCATACTTAAATCGTCGGGCGTAGCCCGACCAACGTGGCGCGCCGTACGCGTTGCAAAACCGGGCGCCGAACATACTATAAGAGTGTCGGGCGTAGATAGCCTGACTTACGTGGCGCGCTGCACGCGGTCCAAAATTATGAGTCTTTATTGTGGACCTTCAAACCCTGATGGCCATTATAATTATAAATTTCTACTTATAATAATACTAAGGGTTATGCTCATTTATGACCGTGAATGTAGGTACGTGTACATTTAATTTCTATTGCAGTCGGGGGACCTTTTGAATGAGATGCACTTAGGCAAACCAAGGTCCCCCGATTGTAATTGAAATTAAATGTACACGTACCTACATTCACGGTCACAAATGAGCATAACCCTTAGTATTTACTGTGAATGACCGTGAGAGTATATTTACATTCCAATTTAGATTCATAAAGTTATTTAACTAACGAATGAACATTATTTTTAGCTTTTCAGTTCGCTTTAACATTCAGCAGTCGTGTTTTTAATTTTTTAATTATATAATTATGAATTAAGTCATAATGATTATAACTATTGCTAGACATGCGAATATAAATATAAAATCCTTCTTTATCTCCAATATGTCATTCGGTAAAAATATTATACAAATACAAATAGTTTATTTCCAAAAAAAAAAAAGAACGTTTACAGTTTATACTGACCCCCACACTAGGCATAAGCCTGTCCCGTGGGGGAAAACATACGATTAACTTAAAGGTAGGTGTTACATAAGCGGCTATTGTACCATGATGAACAGAAAAATAAAAGTAAAATAAGGAAATTAATTTATAAGAGAAACATATAAAGCCTGAAGTAAAAATTATTAATTTAATTGAGTATCGACACGTTGTGTGTATGTGTGTGTGTGTATGTTAGTGTGTGTGTGGTGTGTATGTGTGTGTTATATTAGGATATTATCCTAATAATGTTTTCTGTGTCTAAAAAGGATAAGTTTATTAAATTAACTGTTAAGAGCTTTTTTGTATCGAGTAGCGAGTAATCTTTAAAATTGTATAAATTAACTAGACGATTGTAGATTCGGGGGTGGAGAAAGACTGAAAAACGATGTGCAAATGTGGTTTTGACGGCAATCGTGGGAATTTTAAATATTCGACTTTTGAGTAACCTATTGTAGTTTGATGAGTTTAGAACCATTTTGTGTACCGACAGAGCCACCCTCAGAAGATAGAGCTTCCGAACACTGAGTACTTGAGCGTCATTGTATAAGACCTTCGTAGGATACCTAATTGATATCTTCAAGGCTACCTTTAGCACTACTCTTTGCGCTCTTTCTAATTTCAGAAGGATAGTCGAGGTTGTACCTCCCCAGGCAAGAATGCAGTAATTGATTATCGATTGTCCAAGAACGGTATAAATAGTTCTTAATAGGGATAAGTCAGCTGATTCCCTTAGCATCTTCATGGTGTATATCAGCTTTCTGACCCTACCTGCCACTGCCTCCACATGCAGCTTGAAGTTTAGTTTCTCGTCTATCACAATTCCGAGGTACTTTATTTTGTTCGATCTTGTCATATGGTCACACATACAAGTTTGGGCTGAAGAAACAGTGCAACTTTAAGTTTTACCTGAAGTCCTGGTGAAGAAGCCGCCGTCTTATAGAAACAAAGGAATTTCGTTTTGGTTGTATTTAAAGTTAAAAGATTCTGCTTTAACCAACCCGACAGTAGAGACATACCATGCTCGACATGGGTATAGACGTTTTCCCAAGAGCAACCGTGAAAGACGATAGCGGTGTCGTCGGCATAGCACAATAGCTCAGCATTCTGTAACGGAGTAAGTGCAATGTCATTGATATACAATAGAAAAAGGGTAGGACCTAAAATGCTGCCCTGTGGTACGCCAAAAGACACCGCCCTCAGGTCACTGAAGTGGTCCCCAATTTGTACACACTGCTTTCTTTCAGTCAAGTAACTAGTAAACCAACTTAGTGTATTCCCACGAAACCCGTACGCCTCTAGTTTTTAGGGTTCCGTACCTCAAAAGGAAAAAACGGAACCCTTATAGGATCACTCGTGCGTCTGTCTGTCCGTCTGTCCGTCTGTCACAGCCAATTTGCTCCGAAACTACCGGACCAATTAAGTTGAAATTTGGTACACATATGTAAGTCTGTGACCCAAAGACGCATATGTAACGTCAACAAATGAATTTTAAACATAGGGGCTACTTTTGGGGGGTAAACGATCAAATTAAAAAACAAAGTTTTGAAAACTATATCGTGTTACATATCAAACGAAAGAGCTCATTTTGAGAATCTCAAATATATTTTTGTTATAAATTTATGATAAAACGTTTACCCCCTTATTCATAAACGTTTACTAAAGTTGACAAGCCGATAATAATCGTTTGTCCCTTTCCATCATATCAATACGTCGGAAAGGGACGAACGATTATTATCGGCTTGTTAACTTTAGTAAACGTTTATGAATAAGGGGGTTAGAAGTTATTCAAGAAAATAGACAAAAAATGACCATTCCTCCCCCTCTATCTCCGAAACTACTGGGTCTAAAATTCTGAAAAAAATACACAAAATAGTCCTTTACCTAAAGATGTCAGGAAAACCTATCAGAAATCTAGAGTCAAGCGTGAGTCGGATTTAAGAACAAAAATGCGGTTAACGTTTTTTTAGGGACACAGCCGCAATGGTTTAAGTGAAACGTGATGTAGACAGCTATTGCGAAGGCCCTGGGCCGATATCCGCATAAGGCCGAAGGCCCGAAGCTCCCCAAAGAGGCGTGCCTTTACCTTCAAGCGAGAGTCGGACTGAAGACAAAAAATGCGACTAGGCTGTATCTGGCACATAGTCGCAATGGTACTTGTAGTACAGTCAACAGCAGAAGTTGCTAAGCGGCCGAGGTGTTCAAAATTACCCTGACATGCTCTTATTGTCTTAACTATAAAGTCGCGTCCAGATCATTTTAAACCACTCTCCCGCTTAGCAACTTCTGCTGCTGACTGTACTGATTGATTGGGTTACTATTGTTACGTGTTTTAAAAAGCAGTAGGTATACAGGGTGGCTAAAAAATAAACTAAGTGTATTCCCGTTGCCAACGTGCAACCTTGAAATCGCAAAGAAAAATTTGGCTGTTTCATATATTTTGGCTGGTCCGTTTTCTATGGGAGGATACTTCTATTTTCGCGATTTCGGGGTTGGTCCCATACTAAAAGTTGCTCAGTATAATCCCAAAACCTCCTTGGCTACGGGAATACACTTATTTTTTGGTCGCCCTGTAGGTATTATCTCTCTTCGGCATTCGCTTTTAAAACACTTTCGGAAGTTGTAGGAAGCGCGACCCGTCGGACGCTCGAGTTTTCAGCTCTACGCATTTGGACACTTGTAGGTACTATTGTTCGGCATTTAATCTTCAGAGATGTAGAGATATGCCACCACGCCAGAAAACTTCATGTTACATCTGGTTTTTGATTGACCCATTCGGGTTTTTCAAGACGTTTCACTCACGTCACGTTTCACGTACAAAAATATTTTGAAAATTGTGTGATGTACGGAACCCTTGAAACGCGAGTCCGACTCGCACTTGACCAGTTTTTTTTAAAAGGATGGGGACAGAAACCGTGTCGAAGGCTTTTGCTAAGTCTAGAAAGACTCCGACACAGGCCCGGCCCTCGTCCAAGTGTGAAGAGACGATTTTTGTGAGAAGAGTAACGGCATCTTCGGTCGATTTTCCCTTTCTGAAACCAAACTGACGATCCGATAAAAGGCCATTGGATTCAAGGTAAGTAACTATCCTTTTATTCACAATTCGCTCTAGAAGTTTTGAGTAACAACCAAGTAGTGATATAGGCCGATAGTTGCAGGGCTCATTTTTGACACTCCCTTTGTGAATCGGAACTATTGCCGACATTTTCCAAGCCGTGGGAAATATACGATTTTCTATGCTTTGGTTAAAAATCACTGCAAGATTTTATAGGGTTCCGATGTGTAATTTTATTTATGGTTTTTCACAGTTTTTTTGGCGACATTTTGTGGGCAGTAAGTTCTTTTCTCTCATGTTCTGCTTTAAGATTTCTTAGAAGATTAGTAAAAAAGTTGCGATATTTTGTGTATACAAGTTTTTTAGTTTCGTCGTTCGGAAATTGCCGCGAAATCCGGTGTAGTTTGTCTCTGTTTTGAACACCTAATTAGCCCCGGAGTCATCCAAGGTTGGATGCAGAATTTAGAGCGGCTTACTTGAATCTTTTCGGAGTTTCTGGAGATCGCCTCTGAGACAATGGTTGAGAAAACCGACACGGCATCATTCACAGACCTTGCTCGCACAACAGTGGACCAGTTAGCAAATTCAAGTTCTCTACTGAGTCCGTCGTAGTTGACCTTTAGTCTTGATCTTTTTTGAATAGTATTCCTATTACGTTCCGTTACGATGCCGATCATAATTAAATCATGATCAGTTAGGTCGGACTGGCATACAATCGATTTAGCGGAAAGGCTGCTTGATATGAAGATATGGTCTATGCAGGTTTTACTATGTCTTGGTTTGTTGATCGAGGAGAGTAATCCATGCGAAGCAAGCGCATCCAGGTATCTTGATGCATGCTCGTCATCTGCTGCTGATTCCAAAATGTTAATGTTCATATCACCTTATACTATCAGACATGACTTTCGACAGACGGTTCCAAGAA
Source organism: Cydia fagiglandana (assembly GCF_963556715.1). NCBI lineage: Eukaryota > Metazoa > Arthropoda > Insecta > Lepidoptera > Tortricidae > Cydia > Cydia fagiglandana. The sequence continues at coordinate 3,882,934 of NC_085959.1, forward strand.
ACTGGTCCAGAGATAAGCAAAAATTGACAACATTAGAAAAAGACGGGGACCGATAGATAGCTAAAACTGTAGAAACGCTAGGAATATCTATCTCTAAACAGTTTGCGTCATGTATATCTGGCTCTGACACATTTGGTGACCATTTGTTGTTCACATAAGCGATAACCCCTCCTGATTTGTTTATACAGGGTGGAAAGGCACGACGATCCTTCCCGGAAGTATTAGGTCGTTTAAGTGATACAGAGCAGATTGGTAATGGTAAGAATCGTTAATTGAGTAAAAAATAAAAATACCAAATTTTCTACTTTTTAACTGTGGTGATAACCCTATAGCATGTGCACATGACGGCTAGGTTAAGGATTTCCGTCGGGAAAGCTCGGGACTCTACGCTTTTTTCCGATCGTTGACAGAATCGCAATGATGTATGAATGACGCGTATATGACAAATAAATCAAATGAATGCAAAAATATTACAAACAATTTTATTACTTCCTTAGATAACTACTTTTTGCCAATATTTAACACTATCTTCTCTTCACATACGGTTAATTTCAAATGTACCTCCGTGTCTTATAATGTACGCCGCAGCCCGCACCCGAGCCCGCGCACATTGCCCACATGTCATTTCATTGAAGAAGAAAGAGAAGAGTTTTGTAGTAGATATTTGATAATGTTCCTCATTTTTCCTCCGCAGATTGTCAAAAGCAGCAATTAGCCTTTAATGTCTCATTTCGTCCGCAGTTTCACATTCCGTTTGGTACACCATATCTTTTACACAGTCCCACAAATTTAAATAACCACGAGCATCTAACGACGGTATTTTTATTTGAAGAATATGACATTAGATAAGTAAAGTTCAATGACAATTTAATTTCAAACATCAGACGTCTTGTCTATTTCCTACCACGCAAGAAGGTTTGTTAGTAAGGTATTTAAGAAGTACCTATTTATTCTTGATGTATTCTTAGTAGATATTTCAATTTTGCAAATTCATTTGGTCTATCATACACAACCTACTTGTATTTTTTTATTATTTTAGATAGTTTCCAATTATTCGAAAATTATTTTGTGAAACGTGTTAAGAAGCTAAAACCTTTTTATCAGTCAAGGAAACCAGAGATATTTATAAGACCATTGCGTACTTGTGAGTGGTTGTCAATGTCACAATTTAAACTGTCGTTGTAAACAATGTTGTGATTAGTATTATTAATATTAAGGAATAACATAACTACTTCATTCCAGTATTGAACAAGTGGAACCACTAAGAAAGCGAAAATCCTGCAACGATTCTTACCGTGTTGTAAGCAGACCTAAGAATAGTTGGATGGCAACATATTAGTACAATTTCCTGTCGTATACAGATTGTTTACTAGTAAGTTCATTGACCTTGTCACCTGTTAGGGTTAGAACAAAGTAGTTTTTTGCATGGATGTTTAAAAGGCCATAATTTAGAAACGGTTGCCCATATTAACATAGTTTCTATGGAGAAAATGTAGAGCTTAGGCTAAACAATCCGCCTTTTGCGGAAAGGATCGTCGTGCCTTTCCACCCTGTATACTTTTTTGTACTAAATGATGTGTATCCGTTTATTTGTTTAATCGTAGAGTTATCATTGATCCAGCATTCGCTGAAAATAATAATGTCAAAACTTATATTTAAACGAGCAAAAATCAATAAGAAGTTGTCAAAGTTCCGTTGTATACTTCTTATATTTATTTGAAGAAGTTTCAATGAATACTTAGTGTTGTAGTTTGTAACCTTCTTTGTGTAGACAAACGTTAAGTCTTCTATTTTCTGTTTTTGATATATTTTAATATATTTTAAAATTGCTTAGTTACCTTACTTCGAATAAAACACTCATGTCATAAACATCTCTTTCTTACATTATTTTACAAATACCTAATTTTTACAACACGTTATCAGCACGAATGCTATAATTTATAATGCAAAGTTTAGTGTAAACTGTAAAATATTGAGTTGTAGTGATTGTGTGATGAAAATAATAAAAATCGTAAATATGTCACACGAATCGGGAGATGCTTCGAGTGTTTGTAATTCCCGTTCAAGCTCATCTATTCCATCGTTTTGCCTGAGGAGCAAAGATGGATACCCTGCGTGGAAATTTAAGATGCGCAATTACCTATTGCACGAGGATCTGTGGGAGACAATCGGTGGCTACCCTGAAGGAGACACGACCCCTGCCTCTACAAAGGTACGAAAAGATTCGAAAGCCCTGGCAAAGATATGTTTGACAGTAGATGGTGCGGCAATCATTCATGTTAGATGTGCGAAAACCGCAGCCGAAGCATGGAAATCTTTGCAGAAAGCTTTTGAGGACAAGGGAATGGGACGAAGACTTTCTTTAGAGCGAAAATTGTACAGGTTGAGTCTGTCGGACTTTTCGAATATGGAACTGTACATTAACGCAGTTATGTCAACCGCACAGGACGTGGCGGATATAGATGTAGTCTTAGAGGATAAGTCTATTTCTGCGATACTTTTGGGAGGTATTTCTGGCAGTTTTGGGAGGTCTCACTCTAAAATACGAACCTCTCATTATGGCTTTAGAAAACTGTAATGTTGATGTGACTACAGACTTAGTTAAGACAAAACTGCTAAATGAAATGTCCAAGAATGCGACTACACCATTAGAATCGGTTTTTCATGCGAAAGGGAAGCCGAAGTCAAAGAAGAAGGATCTGGTTTGTTACGACTGCAAGATGCCTCGACATAAGCGGCCAGACTGTCCGATGAGATGCAAGAAGGAGAAAGCCAATGAGGTAACTGTCAACAATACGACATTTACAGCTCTTAATATTTCTGGCAGTTCAAGTAAGGACATCATTTACGTAGATTCGGGCTGTACTAGACACATGACTTCTAGACGAGATTGGTTTCAGAGTCTTTCGATACAGAATCAAGGTACCGTTACTGTCGCAAACGGAGAACAGATTAAGTGCTGCGGAATTGGAAACATATCAATAAACACACCCGAGAACGTTGTGAACAAGATCAGTGATGTTGATTTTGTACCAGATTTAAAAGCTAATTTGTTATCTGTATACAAAACTGTTCAAAAGGGTTTTATATGTGTTTTTGATATTAATGGATGTAACTTTTATAAATCTGATAATTTTCGTTTTACAGGTGAATCTGTTGCTCATGCCTCGCCCTGTGGTGGACTGTACGTTTTAGACGGTACTGTTAATGTTCCCGAGAATGTGGCAGATAATTATATGACACAGGATGTGCACTCTGACTGTCAGGATAGTTATCAACTTTGGCATAAGAGGCTAGGACATTTGTGTCGCATAGGCATGAACCAACTGAAGAATCACGAGGTAGGCGTAAAGTATTCAGTAGTAGATAAAAATAGTTGCATCGCTTGCGTGGAAGGTAAACAAGCGAGGAAACCTTTCAAGAAGGTAGCGTTTAATAGGGCTACTTCCCCGTTAGAACTGATCCATACAGATCTAACGCGATGTGACTACAGACTTAGTTAAGACAAAACTGCTAAATGAAGCACTTGGATGTCGATACCGCGTTCCTAAACGGAGATTTAGAAGAAGAAGTTTTCATGGAGCAACCTCTTGGTTTCATCGAAAAGGGCAGTGGTGCAGGGTCGTTGCTCTCGTTACAGTCTGAAAACTGTCAAGATTGTCAATTTTATGACTGTAACGAGAGCAACGACCCTGCACCACTGTGATTTTTTGATATATTTTAAAACTAGCTGTGCCCGCGGCTCCGCCCGCGTAGAATTCGGTTTGTGTCAGTAAGCTGCTAAATATATAAAAAATTGTAAATTACATTACGCTGTATTTTTTATTCAAAAAATAATAACATTTATAATTTCCTGCATGAGAATTTTTTAAAATAATTCTATCTTATTGTTTCATACTTTTTAGAGCGCGATTTGTAGTAGTCCAACTACGCCCGACGCTTTTAGTATGAGAAAGTCGAAGTCGCCTAGCTTTGGACCGCATTCAGCGCGCCACGTGCGTCGGGCTTAGCCCGATGCTTTGAGTATGAAGGTGCCTTCGGCTCCCGACTTTGGCAAGCGTACAGCGTCTCACGTACGTCGGGTTACGCCCGACGCTTTGAGTATGAGGGAGGCGCCCGGCTTTGGAACGCGTACAGCGTATTACGTACGTCGGTCTACGCCCGACACTTTTAGTATGATGGCGCCGAAGGCGCCCGGCTTTGGAACGCGTACAGCGTGCCACGTGCGTCGGGCGTAGCCCGACGCTTTGAGTATGAGGGTGCCTTCGGCGCCCAACTTTGGCAAGCGTACAGCGTGTCACGTACGTCGGTCTACGCCCGACTCTTTTAGTATGAGGGCGCCGAAGACGCCCAGCTTTGAAACGCGTACGTTACGCCCGACGCACTGAGTATGAGGGCGCCGGAGGCACCCGGCTTTGGAATGCGTACAGCGTGTCACGTACGTCGGTCTACGCCTGACTTTTAGTATGAGGGCGCCGAAGGCGCCCTGCTTTGGAACGCGTACAGCGTGTCAGCACGTACGTCGGTCTACTCCCGACGCTTTGAGTTTGAGGGCACTGAAGGCGCCCGGCTTTGGTAACCATACAGCGTGTCACGTACGTCTCTTTTAGTATGAGAAAGTCAAATTCGCCTGGCTTTGGACCGCGTGCAGCGCGCCACGTTGTCGGGCTACGCCAGATTCTTTTAGTATGAGGGCGCCGAAGGCGCCCGGCTTTGGAACGCGTACAGCGCGACACGTACGTCGGGTTAACTCCGAAGCAGTGCCGGATTAAGATATTTTAATGCCCTAAGCATTTCTAGACCATGGTGCCCCCTCTCCCTAAGGTCATTAAGTTTCATTATTTTTTTTGGTAAATTGAGTGCAGTTCATTGCCGCATCACAGCTGAGAATGGAAATCAGTCACATTATTTTATCTCGATAATTGACAGTGCCGCAGCAGTAATGTTGCAACAGAGTACCTAATGCTGCTGCAGTCGCCACCCGAATGTCACCTTTATCATATCTTAGGTTAGAATGTAATTTAAAATTTTTCGATATAAAAACGCAATTTGATAGACGGTTGTACATTTTTACTTTTAGTATGGAAATCAGTCACATCATTTTATCACGAAAATTGACAGTGCTGCAGCAGTAACGTTGTAACAGAGTAATGCTGCTGTAGTCGCCACCCGAACGCAGAGGCGTAGCTAGAGGATATGGCGCCCGGGGCAGGCACCGAATTTGCGCCCCCCCTCCCTCCTAACGAAAGGTCTTGTGCATTTTGGCGCCCCCCCCGTTGGACGGCGCCCGGGGCACGTGCCCCCTCCAACCCCCCCCTAGTTACGCCACTGCCCGAACGTCACCTTTATCATATCTTAGAAAGTGATTGAAAACGCGAGCGAAGTGAGCGCGAAATTTTTTAGATATAAAAACGCAATATGATAGACAGTTGTACATTTTTACTTTTAGTATGGAAATCGGTCACATAATTTTATGACGAAAATTGACAGTAACGTTGCAACAGAGTAATGCTGCTGCAGTCGCCACCCGAATGTCACCTTTATCATAACTTAGAAAGATATTAAAAACGCGAGCGAAGCGAGCGCGAAAATTTTTCGATATACGCTATTTTACTTTTAGTCCCAACCAGGCGCGAATCCAGGATTTCATACAAAGAAGGGATGGGACAGTTTTCTACCAGCCTAGCTTCGCATAGGGCTCGATATTTAAGGATTTCAGCGAGGTTGTTTTCATGCATAAAAGATGCAAGAAAGCAGAGCTTGTAATTGACCAAGAGAATTGAATTGGCGAAGTGTGAGCAAGGCAGTAGGCCCAGCTGCGAAAGAGGAAAGCTTGGATCCACGCCCAAGTGTAATTAAGGCAGAAGATCAACTTTGCCGTAAGGCAGAAGGCCTCGCATATAACCTAACGCCGAACCGCAAAAGAGTGAGAGAGAGTGAAACCCAGATAAATAAATATATACCTACATACAAACACGAACGCTGAAAACACAATACACTCTCTCTCACTTTTTTTTGGGTAGTCGTGAAAAAGATGTCACTGCAATGAGGGGTAATTAATTTACTGTCGTTTAATTTTGTTGTATATTTTTAAATCGACATAATTATTCAATTAAATTTGTTGTCCATGTCCGTACCTCCTCATCTAAACTTAGAGTTAATTTGGCAAAAACCTTCCTCGGTGGCTATTCATGTCACTTGTATTAAATTCAGCGCCATCTGTTAGTTTACCAGGGTACTCAATAGTGGTAGCACATATTTGAAAAAAGTTTGCCCCTCCTTCCTAAGTAGCGCCATAAGATTCAGGGGCAAACTTAAATCAAACGGGTGTTGTGGCTACCTACCCCTTTTAGGGGTTGAGTTTTTATACCCTATAACCTGGCCGGAGATTTTTTCGATAGATTAGTAAAGTTTTCATCAAAATCCGTTCAGCCGTTTTCACGTGATGCGCGTTCAAATAAACAGACAAACAGATAAACAGATAAACAGACAAACAGATAAACAGACAAAAATTCTAAAAACTGTTGGAACGTGTTCTGTTATCGATTCTAAGTATCCCCAGCCAACTTTTTTTCAAATATCTTCCATGTACAGACTTTCTACCCTCTACAGCTTTATTATATGTATAGATAGATAGATATTTTAAAATGGCTTAGTTACCTTACTTCGAATAAAACACTCGTGTCATAAACATCTCTTTCTTACATTATTTTACAAATACCTAATTTTTACAACACTTAGATATAATGGGACTACACCCTTCAGGGGTGGATATTGCATGGCATTCAACATTATAGGAGTTGTCGATTTGAGACATTAATTCTAACGCTTCCATTCACAGTATAAAAATAAATAAAAGAGAATATTGTAGTCTAAAGTGGTAATGCCTCTACGGGTTGCGAGCGTCCCATCTTCAGTATAAGCAATGACACAATGTATGAAGTAAAGTATGCTTATTACGATTTTTTTCCTATAGGTATGTGTGTGTGTATGTAAGTGTGTGTGAAGTGAAGAGTTGGTGTGGGTGTAAGTAACATATGTCAACATTCCATTTAAAAAGTAATGTAAGGCCATGATGGTTAGACACTGCAGTCTCATTATTAGTGAAAAACGTGAGACAAAATAAAACCAGGTAAACAAACACATTCCTAGAAAGTTATTCGTTTCATTGTCCTGAAAACTTTTGGAGATCTTCGTGAGATCGAATCTGAAGGGCCGGGCTTCCATCTTTACCTTCATGCTTCCTGATGTAGATGTTATCTCTGCGAGTCCAGCAGTATTTAAAACCGTGTTCCTTAACCCATGTCCGTGTGTCACGAAATAAGCGCCTGCTGTCACTGGTCAAGCGCTCATTCACGTATACCCTTGTCGTAGGACTTGTTGGTACGATGTCCTTGCTACTGAGCGTTGACCGCCGAGTTTTTGCCTGTTTTAGGAACTCTTCACGTTTCGCCCTCCTCACAAAGGAAACCACTAAGGGCCTTGCTTGATTGATTTTGTCACCCTGGCGTCGTGGGCCCACGCGGGTCACAAAGTTTACATCAACTTCTTCGAGATGCATCCCTAGCGTCGACTCAGGACTATGTGGTAGGGGTTTTCATTTGGCGTTTCAGAAAGGCCCATTATCTCCAGTTCTAAACTTAGCGACTGCTGGGCTTGCTGGTTTAATTGATTTTGGAGGTCTACAACATGGGTCTTGAGTAAGACGTTCTCCCTTTCCGTCTCTTCCAGTCTTAAAATACGCGCATTATAGTCTGCGACCTGTTGAGATAAGGAATCGAGGCGGCTGGCGAAATCAGATTGTAATTTAGCCACGTCTGCACGAAGCAAACGAATTTCTGAAAACAGCGATTCTATATTCGCCGGCGGGTTCCGTGACGCATCTTTCGACGGATTATGCTGCAGATTCGTTTTTCGGAAGGTAACATTACCAGCTGACCGTACTGGGGTGTGCGTATTGTCCCCACCTACCCTGGAGCTCGCCTGACAGTCCGGACATACCCACGTCTTCGCTTGCTCTGAGTCTATGTGTAGAGCATTTCCACATATCAAATGGCACGCCTTTCCACAATTTTGTGCTGTACAGGCAATACCTTGCCCGTCCGCTATCGGCAGAACGCAGCCGGAGCAAATCATTCTGGCCCTCGTACCAAGCAATCCTAAGCGATACCTTAGCGATACGACGCACAGCGCGCCGATTCCGTCGAGTCTCGTGGTGCGAGGCAGAGCGAGCGGTGACTCACGATGCGCGCTGTGTTCAGGGTTGGGCAGTATTTCAATTACATGTATTTGAAATACGTATTTGAAATACATTGTAGTATTTTGTATTTGTATTTCAAATACTACCTGGAAAAGTATTTTGTATTTGGTATTTCAAATACTGCACTCACATGTATTTTGTATTTTGTATTTCAAATACTTCAAGCTTCAAAATACATTTCTACAAAATACATTTTATTAAATTCTATGATCCTAAAATGGAACGTTTTTTTTTTAATATAATGTACAACTTGTACGAGGGCAAATATGTACCATGCGCGAGTTATTCTGCGCGGAACTTTTCGTCAACAGCCAGGGGATAGAGTCATTACAGTAGTTTCCGTCCATGCTCTAGTTTTCGACCACTTGACAGATAGGCAAATAATATATTTCATTTTTAATTTACTATTTGCAGCAATGTGCTATTTTTGTATGTAGCTAGAGTGATACACGCAGTGAGAAGTGAAACATTTAATTGGTATATTATTATAAAATTACACTATAACATATCACAAGGAAAATTCATTGTCGAGTGACAGGAAGAAAACGAACGCCAACAGGCCTTGACATATTTTCAAATTCAAATTATGTGATGGCCAGCGTTACACTTCCAACACCCCCCCATAACGTGGGCATCATCATGGCTTCAAGCCACACCAAGCTGACGAGTGAACATCTCGTGCTTGACACAGCCCAGGGGCTTAGTGAACACATCTGCTAACATTTCATCCGTAGGGATGTATACAATTTCAACGTTAAACCTATCTATCATGTCTCTAACGTAATGAAATCTTATTTCTATATGCTTGCTCCGTCTGTGATGAGTGTGATTGGTAGCAAGCTGTATAGCAGATTGATTGTCACAATACATAACTATTTTACAACTAGTCGTCATTAACAATTCCTTAATTAAAGCTTGTAGGAACACCGCTTCTCTACTCGCTTCGCTCAAGCTGCAATACTCCGCCTCGGTGGACGAAAGCGATATGCACGACTGTTTGAAGCTACCCCAAGATACCGAATTACCGCCGTATTTAAACACATACCCCGTGTACGACTTTCGATCAGGATCAGCCGCCCAATCTGCGTCAGAATAACCCTCAAGAACGGGATCTAAATTCGACTTCTTAAATACCAAAGCCTTTTGCTTAGTACCTTTAAGGTATCGCAGTATACGCTTGGCTTGATTCCAATGGAATTCCGTATAACAACTGTTAAATTTACTTAAAAATGACACAGCAAACGAAATGTCAGGTCGCGTAGTTACACATAAATACATAAGACTACCAATCAACTCTTGATACGGAAACTTCGTTACAATGTTATTCGTAGCATTATTAGAACTCTCAATGACCGAACTAATATTAGTTATCATGGGAGACTTTACAGGCTTACAGTCTGTCATGCCAAAACGATCTAACATATTGTCAATCCGGTTTTCCTGACTAAGTTTAATGGAAGTTGCATCACGTTCTACCTTTATACCTAACATGTTTCGTACCGGACCTAAGTCTTTGAGTTTAAAAACCTTTAACAAAGAACTTTTTAACGTCTCAGCCAGACGTTTGTCATGTCAAAACAATCGACTCACCTGATCTCTTAGTGAAGATGCAGTCCTCTTGTTTACACTGTCTGTATCCCAAAGAAAGTAATACATGTTTTACCTTTTGGTACCAGGATCGCGATGCTTGCTTCAACCCATAAACAGCCTTTCGTAATCTATAGACTTTGTTCTCACTCCCAGGGCATATGAAACCTTCCGGTTGTTGCATAAAGATCTCCTCCTGCAAATCTCCATTCAGGAATGCTGTCTGCACGTCTAAATGATCAATCTTAAGGTTCATTTCCACAGCCAGAGATAGCAACAATCTTATAGAGCAATGACGAACGACCGGTGAAAAAGTTTCTTGGAAATCTTCACCATATCTTTGGGTAAAGCCTTTCGCTACCAACCTTGCCTTATAACGTGTAATGTTCCCATCCGAGTCTCGCTTAAGGGTAAAAATCCACTTATTTTTAACGACATTTTTGTCAACCGGCTTATCAGTAAGCTCCCAAGCTCCGTGTAAGACAAAAGAATCGATTTCTTCTTTCATGGCCTTCTGCCATAACTCTTTATCTTCACAACTTAAAGCTTCTTTGACAGTACGTGGCTCTATGGGCCCTGTCACATTACACACGTTAGTTATGTTACAGGTTGTCTTAGGCATACGTGGACGTAGGTTATATCGTTGACCAGTAGACTCTGGTGCCAATTCAGGCAACGTTACCGAATCTTCACTAGCCTCGCGTTCACATTCCAACTCAACAGGATGATTTGGTGATTCTGCAGGAACAGTATCTGTTTCCGCTTCAAGAGTATGATCTGACGACTCAGCCAACAGGTACTCTGGCTCCGCCTCAAGTGGATGATCTGACGACTCTGCCAACAGGTACTCTGGCTCCGCCTCAACCGGCGTAGTCTTCAGCGTCTCCCTCTCATCATCACCTCCTGTAAGATAAATAGGTTCAAACACACGTTTTGGCCCTATTTTAGAATGTCTCCCTGGAAACAAAGATTCGTTGAACACCACATCACGTGATATAACGATCTTATTGTCTTCAGGATTGAACAAACGATATCCTTTGACGTTATCACAGTAACCTAAAAAGATTAGCCTTTTACTTTTAGGGTCTAACTTTTTACGTTTACAGTCATCTACATGAGCAAATGCCTCGCAACCAAAGACACGCAGATTTTTAAGGCTCACTTTCTTACCACTCCATACCTCCTCAGGTAACCTACCAGAAAGTCTTGAGCTTGGCGATCTGTTGATTAGATACGCCGCGGTATTGACAGCCTCTGCCCACATCTTGTCATCGAGATTTGCGTTATACAGTAGACATCTGACCTTGTCAAGTAAAGAACGATTCAGGCGCTCCGCGGATCCATTCTGCTGACTAGAATAAGGTACCGTCAGCTGATGTACTATGCCTTTCTTTTTAAGAAAGTCCGTCAGCTCAGCATTTACGTACTCAGAGCCATTATCTGTTCTCAGTACCTTGACTTTAGCACTACACTGATTCTCTACCAGTCTAATAAAATCTTTAGTGTACTTACACACTTCACTCTTCTTTGCAATGGGATAGACGAACACCTTCCTGGAGTAGTCGTCTAGGAACGTGAGGACATAGCGCTTGCCTCCGAGAGAAGTAGTCGGCATCGGCCCCATGACGTCACTGTGAATGAGCGCCAGCCGCGCCTCGGCCACCTGTTTGTTAGGATTTATCACAAAGGGAGCGCGGGATTGCTTACCCTTAAGACACACATCACAAACTTTCTTCTGAGTAGTAACCTGAAAGTCAATGTCATTAGCAACCTTCCTAAGTGATGCCAAGCTATCAAAATTAATATGAGCTAACCTTTGATGCCATAACATCATATCCTTAGACGTAGATGACGTTGTCAGATTGACTTTACTCACAGAATGAAGCCTGTAAACTCTCCCAACTTTCCTAGCATGTAAAACTACTTTACCAGCTTTAATTATGTCACATCCATTATTATCAAAAATAAATTTAAATCCCTTTTCAGCAAGAGTAGACACAGATATTAAATTAACAGTAAGGTCGGGTATAAGCATTACATCTTTTAAAGTAGTATCTATCGTATGTCCACGAGAGTTAACCGTAAAATGTACGTCACCTTTCCCGTTCACCTCTAACTTCTTGCCATTGGCAACACACACCTCCTTAGTAGACGACTCATCGAGAGCTTGAAACCATTCTTGGCGTCCTGACATATTATCTGTCGCTCCAGAATCAATAATCCACGAACTGTCAGTGTTAAGTGCAGACAACACCATAGAAGTCGACTTCGCTCCATTGCGGTCCAATTGAGGACAATCTTTCTTGGCATGTCCTTTAGAACGACACTTCCAACACAATGTAGGTTTATATTCAAATTTCGTCAAGTGGATGAAAACTAGAGCTGGACGAAAACAAGCGCAATGACCATACGTTTTTAGGAAAGGATATTCGTTAAACTAACTAAACGATTAGACAAAAAGAATTAAAAGTATTTTGTATTTTGTATTTGAAATACATTATGTATTTTAAACACTGTAATTTGTATTTTGTATTTCAAATACCAGTCACCAAAGTAGTTTGTATTTGGTATTTCAAATACTTTTAAAAATGTATTTTGTAATTTGTATTTGAAATACGTGGAAGCCAGTATTTTGCCCAACCCTGGCTGTGTTCGCGTTCAATGTTTCGACGGGTAACGCTTTTTAGAAAAATAAATATCGTGATTGTACTTCGGGCACGCACTTCTCACTAACACTGAATATGTCACTGGATAGCTGGTGAAATTGTCTTTATGTTGATGTAGATTTCAACGGGAACCAAAACTGTATTTACTGCAATATTAGAATATTATTTACGGAGCGATGAAATACGGTGTTGTTGCTTAGCCGCTGCGCGGTAGGAATTATGGAATTCACCTCGATCCTTTATTTTTTTAAATGCCTCTAACAGGCACAAAACGCAATGCAACGCTTCGTCTTCGGAAGATGAACTATTTAGCGACATGTTGCACATACAATAGCATAAACACTTTAGAACTCTTTCGTAAATCAAGCGGTCAGCGGTCAGCCGATCGCGAAACTCCACACCGCTTTCTGTGTGCGCGGGCTCTAAGTATTAGTTACAAATGAAAATTTTGTGGGTTACAACGTTTACGTTTAAATACGTGGTAAACTGCATTACCAAATGTTTGAGATAGCATTTTTTTTATTTGTATGTTTACGGCTAAAACACAGTAGTGCACGTGAATTAGACAATAGTTATTTGTTTTACAAGGGGGCAAAGTGGTTATTTAACCGCTCGTGCTACTATTGATACCCGAGCAAGCGAAAGATTCCAAAATTGAACCACGAGCGTAGCGAGTGGTTCGGAAAATGGAATCTAGAGCGTTGCGAGGGTTGCACAAAAACGTGCAAAGCACGAGGGTTAAACAAATCCAAATGAATGTTATTAAATATTTATTATACAAAATCACCATTTAAAAGTCAATTCTACCAGCAAACATAAGAAAACAACTCAAAATTTGCATTTGATTAGTTTGCCTCACATGTGAATAAAATGCCACTTTGCTATCCGTTTTTGAAGTGCAAAGTAAGCCTTTCTGAGCTGGTGTGGTGAAAAAGATATATAATATCCGTAATAAAGACGTTGCGGTTAAATAATTTGGGTGATCAAAATGCTGTATACTTACTCCTCTCTTTCCTGTTGTAAGTAATTTAGACACACTTTTCATTTTTTGTACTTTTGCAATTTGTAAGTTTCTGGGGTACAATATACAGGTTTATTTGAAATATTTGAATCTTACGGGAATTGCCATCTTACAAAAATATCATGCAAGCTAATTTTGGACAAGAGGCCTTCTTGTTGGCTTCGCCTGCTAACAGTGAGTGTAAGTAGGCGGGTAAGTACGTACCCGCGATGCCTCCGATACAGTTCATCTTTAATAGCACGCAATAGTCCATTTCTTGATACACGTTATTTTTAATGTCCTTTGCGCAAACTAGGCCGACCCTTTAAAAGTATACACTGTTAAATATGCTATTTGACTCGGTCAAGTTATGTTCGATGTATGGGGAAGGAAAACAAATTATATCTAGCTTGAAAAGAATGTACTTAGTGTGATACCTTAGTTGGGTACACTTGGGGCTTTATGCACACTGCACACTACCCTCCCCCTACGCAACCCCCCCTTTAAGCATGAAATATGTCCCGATAGACGGTTTTTTTTTTCATTTTTAGGGTTCCGTACCTCAAAAGGAAAAAACGAAACCCTTATAGGATCACTCGTGCGTCTGTCTGTCTGTCCGTCTGTCACAGCCGATTTTCTCCGGAACTACTGGACCAATCAAATTGAAATTTGATACACATATGTAAGTTTGTGACCCAAATACGGACATGTAACGTAAACAAATGAATTTTAAACATGGGGGCCACTTTTGGGGGGTGAAAGAAAAAATGAAAAAAAAAAATTTCAAACTATATCATGTTACATGTCAAATAAAAGAGCTTATTGTAAGGATTTCAAAAATATTTTTTTTATAATTTTATAATAAACCATTTAGAAGTTATTCAAGAAAATAGGCAAAACATGACCATTCCCTCCCCCCCCCCCCCTTATCTCCGAAACTACTAGGTCTATAATTTTGAAAAAAATACATAAAATAGGTCTATACCTATAGATGACAGGAAAACCTATTAGAAATGTACAGTCAAGCGTGAGTCGGACTTAATTACAGTTTTTGATCCGACCCCTACGGATTTTTTAAAGACATTTCACTCACTTTTCATATAAAAAATACATTGTTAACAGTGCCGGATTACTTAGAGTAGTAGTTTTCTTAGAGTAATTGGTGATAATTTTCTGATAAGATAATCATTTTAAATATTTAACGGTCTTACCTACCTACTTACGAGTAATTGTAAGCTCAAATTAAAAATAATGTTTAAAAAAATGTTAAATTGAGAGCTAGCTTAAAGTTTTTTGTACTCGTCGACTTTAATGGTTGAATTAATAAAGACTTTGTAACCAATAAGCAAAACAAGCACGTGCTTAGGCACCAAAATGCCAGGTTGAAAAAGGTGAACAAATTTTAAAATTAGGGACAGACATATTAGTCCGGGAGCCGGCTGCATGAAACAAACCTCATCAAAAAATAGAATATACCTACCCTGTAGAGGTACCTGACATTTAGTAGATTCCAACGCACTTGGTCGGCCTAGGCTTAACCTGGCAGATTTTGTACAAATGGCAAAAACGTTGGACAAAAATTCATCAAAAAAAACCTCATCGAAAAATAGAATGAAACTTGTATGGTAGGATACCTGACCTTGAGGACAGTAAAAAAAAAGTGGTCGGCCTCACCTTAGCCTGGCAGTTTTTGCAGTCCGACCAGATTTATTGGGTCACGTGAGAGCTACAATTTACCTCATCGAAAAATAGAATGAAACAAACGGATTATAATAGCTAAAATAAGTCTGTTGACGTATGTCTTGGTCGGCCTCACCTTAACCTGGCAGTTTTTGCAGTCCGACCAGATTTATAAAAAAATCATCAAAAAATTTTTATCGATAAATCGTATGAAACTTGTATGGTACGATAGCTGCCTTTGAGGACAGTAAAAAAAAAAATGGTCGGCCAAATCCTGTGTTTGCAGGTTCCTGTGTCCGACCAATTTTGTGGTACCACGTGAGAGCTACAATTTACCTCATCGAAAAATAGAATGAAACAAACGGATTATAATAGCTTATTAAATAAGCCTGTTGACGTATGTCTTGGTCGGCCTCACCTTAACCTGGCAGTTTTTGCAGTCCGACCAAATTTATAAAAAAAAACATCAAAAAAATTTTATCGAAAAATCGTATGAAACTTGTATGGTAAGATAGCTGCCTTTGAGGACAGTAAAAAAAAAGTGGTCGGCCAAATCCTTTGTTGGCAGGTTCCTGTGTCCGACCAATTTTGTGGTACCACGTGAGAGCTACAATTTACCTCAACGAAAAATAGAATGAAACAAACGGGTAATAATAGCTAAAATAAGCCTGTTGACGTAGGTCTTGGTCGGCCTCACCTTAACCTGGCAGTTTTTGCAGTCCGAGCAAATTTATAAAAAAATCATCAAAATTTTTTTATCGAAAAATCGTATGAAACTTGTATGGTACGATAGCTGCCTTTGAGGACAGTAAAAAAAAAGTGGTCGGCCAAATCCTGTGTTGGCAGGTTCCTCTGTCCGACCAATTTTGTGGTACCACGTGAGAGCTACAATTTACCTCATCGAAAAATAGAATGAAACAAACGGATTATAATAGCTTAAATAAGCCTGTTAACGTATGTCTTGGTCGGCCTCACCTTAACCTGGCAGTTTTTCCAGTCCGGCCAAATTTATAAAAAAAACATCAAAAATTTTTTATCGAAAAATCGTGTGAAACTTGTATGGTACGATAGCTGCCTTTGAGGACAGTAATAAAAAAGTGGTTGGCCAAATCCTGTGTTGGCAGGTTCCTGTGTCCGACCAATTTTGTGGTACCACGTGAGAGCTACAATTTACCTCATCGAAAAATAGAATGAAACAAACGGATTATAATACCTAAAATAAACCTGTTGACGTATGGCTTGGTCGGCCTCACCGTAGCCTGGCAGTTTTTGCAGTCCGACCAAATTTGTGATACCACGCGACAGCTAGAATAGGACCACAGATGCTGTATTCCATACGCATCATGACTTTGTGTACCTATCTGATGGGCGGGCGTATATGAAACGCCTTCTTGTACGTGCAGGTGATCCAGGTATACACCAAAGCTTAGTTTTCAATCGAACACTTGTAAAATAAGAGGAAAAACTGCACGTGATCCTTCCAAAATTTAAATAAATGGTAAAATGTTCCTCCACGATGTTCTCAACGGGCATCTAGACTGCGTTGGATTGCTGTCACAGTTAGGGCTCCGCGCTCCCACGCGCCGAACTCGTCACACCACACTATTCCATATTCCCTGTCATCGTACCAATTATGGCCAAAATTCTATTCTATTAAATTCTGAGTAGAATCGCACGTACCTATAATAAATCGTTCCAAAACATTGACCCTTTCTTCTCCTCCAGACGTGTTTTCAAATCACAAATTGCAAAGCAACTTTCCTGGTAGTCACGCACTATCACACCCACTTACACACATACACCCACCCACACACACACACACACACACACACACACACACACACACACACACACACACACACGAACACATAAATTCCAATAAATGCATACAAACTAAGAGATTCGCTCGTTTATGTAGGTACTGTATGTATTTTTATTTTACTATTTTTTATTTATTGTTTACGCAAAATTAGAGCTATACCTACTATTTTAGGATTTTTTTTCCAGTTTACAGTTATTATTAATTTTTTCTCTTTTTCCTTGTACCTTAAAGACTTACAAATTAAGTTATATTTACGATTCTTGTACAGCACAAGTTACAAGTCTACCCACAGATGATTTTTTATTATGTATAAATTACAGGAAGTTCTGTTATTGGCTATGCTATAAGTTCTCATGTTTTTTGTATATTATTTAATGTAAACGCTGTTGAACTTCTCAATAAATATAAATAAATAAAAATACACAAGATAACCTCACATATTAAGTGATTATCTTATTGTTATTTCTTCGACTCGCAAAGGCGTTATGTGTCCTTCAAACCATTTGATCTTATACATTTCATCTCTTAATGTCCAGCCACAATGTGTTGCATCAAATTTGATGCAAGTGGATTCTGCCGCACACTGCCACATTGAATTTATGAAAGCCGCCCGTAACAAGCCATACGTCAACAGGGTTATTTTAGCTATTATAATCCGTTTGTTTCATTCTATTTTTCGATGTGGTAAATTGTAACTCTCACGTGGTACCACAAAATTGGTCGGAGACAGGAACCTGCCAACACAGGATTTGGCCGACCATTTTTTTTTACTGTCCTCAAAGGCAGCTATCGTACCATACAAGTTTCATACGATTTTTCGATATAAATTTTTTGATGATTTTTTCATAAATTTGGTCGGACTGCAAAAACTGCCAGGTTAAGGTGAGGCCGACCAAGACATACGTCAACAGGCTTATTTAAGCTATTATAATCCGTTTGTTTCATTCTATTTTTCGATGAGGTAAATTGTAGCTCTCACGTGGTACCACAAAATTGGTCGGACACAGGAACCTGCAAACACAGGATTTGGCCGACCATTTTTTTATTACTGTCCTCAAAGGCAGCTATCGTACCATACAAGTTTCACACGATTTTTCGATAAAAATTTTTTGATGATTTTTTTATAAATTTAGCCGGACTGCAAAATCTGCCAGGTTAAGGTGAGGCCGACCAAGACATACGTCAACAGGCTTATTTAAGCTATTATAATCCGTTTGTTTCATTCTATTTTTCGATGAGGTAAATTGTAGCTCTCACGTGGTACTACAAAATTGGTCGGACACAGGAACCTGCAAACACAGGATTTGGCCGACCATTTTTTTTTACTGTCCTCAAAGGCAGCTATCGTACCATACAAGTTTCATACGATTTATCGATAAAAAATTTTTGATGATTTTTTTATAAATCTGGTCGGACTGCAAAAACTGCCAGGTTAAGGTGAGGCCGACCAAGACATACGTCAACAGGCTTATTTTAGCTATTATAATCCGTTTGATTCATTCTATTTTTCGATGAGGTAAATTGTAGCTCTCACGTGACCCAATAAATCTGGTCGGACTGCAAAAACTGCCAGGCTAAGGTGAGGCCGACCACTTTTTTTTTACTGTCCTCAAGGTCAGGTATCCTACCATACAAGTTTCATTCTATTTTTCGATGAGGTTTTTTTTGATGAATTTTTGTCCAACGTTTTTGCCATTTGTACAAAATCTGCCAGGTTAAGCCTAGGCCGACCAAGTGCGTTGGAATCTACTAAATGTCAGGTACCTCTACAGGGTAGGTATATTCTATATTTGATGAGGTTTGTTTCATGCAGCCGGCTCCCGGACTATATCGTTTTTACCACACGATTTTTTTTAGCTGTCCAAAAGCTAATTTGCAAAAATAATGGCGCGTAATTCTTTGGGAAACAATCGGTAGCAGTAGAAGAGTCGTGATTACATGCATAGATTCGATTTCAACCCACTCTTTTGCGGTTCGGCGTTAGGTCTTATGCGAGGCCTTCTGCCTTACGGCAAAGTTGATCTTCTGCCTTAATTACACTTGGGCGTGGATCCAAATCCAAGCTTTCCTCTTTCGCAGCTAGGCCTACTGCCTTTCTCACACTTCGCCAATTCAATTCCAAGCTCTGCTTTCTTGCATATTTTATGCATGAAAACAACCTCGCTACCTCGCTGAGACCCTTAAATATCGAGCCCTATGCGAAGCTAGGCTGATAGAAAACTGTCCCATCCCTTCTCTGTATGAAATCCTGTATTCGCGCCTGGTTGGGACTAAAAGTAAAATTGCGTTTTTATATCGAAAAATTTTCGCGCTCGCTTCGCTCGCGTTTTCAATTACTTTATAAGGTACGATAAAGGTGACATTCAGGTGGCGACTGCAGCAACATTACTCTGTTGCAACGTTACTGCTGCAGTACTATCTACTTCCGTGATAAAATGATGTGACTGATTTCCATACTAAAAGTAAAAATGTA
The DNA here is from genome assembly GCF_963556715.1 of Cydia fagiglandana. NCBI lineage: Eukaryota > Metazoa > Arthropoda > Insecta > Lepidoptera > Tortricidae > Cydia > Cydia fagiglandana. The sequence continues at coordinate 3,902,422 of NC_085959.1, forward strand.
CAACTGTCTATCATATTTCGTTTTTATATCGAAAAATTTCAGCGCTCGCTACGCTCGCGTTTCTATTACTTTCTAAGCTATGATAAAGGTGACATTCGGGTGGCGACTGCAACAGCATTAGGTACTCTGTTGCAACATTACTGCTGCGGCACTGTCAATTTTCGTGATAAAATGATGTGACTGATTTCCATGCTCAGCTGTAATGCGGCAATGAACTTCTCTCAATTTACCAAAAAATCAATGTAATCTTGATGACCCTAGGGAGAGGGGGCACCTAGAAATGCTTAGGGCATCAAAATATCTTAATCCGTCACTGATTGTTAAAAATTGTGTAATATACGGAACCCTTGGAACGCGAGTCCGACTCGCACTCGGCCGGTTTTTAAGAGAAGTATTAGAGTTAGGCAAAAAAGTCAATGTAAGAAATAATCCTTAATAAATTCTTAGCAAAAAAGGTTTATAATTTTTTTGGTCTGATTCACCATGTATTCATGTATTAACTTGTTGAAGTTCAATATGATGTATGTATGTCAATTTATTGCACATAATCAAGTTTACAGAAAACAGAAATAACAGAGTAAAAGATGTAAGTATATGTACGAAGGCCAACTTATCCCTAATAGAGATCACTTCCAGCTAACCTTTGAGAAAATGAGAGAGGAACAAACACTAAAAGGTGAAAGATAATTAAAAATCCCACCAATAACATTTTCATGTAAAATATTGCCAAGACGAAACCATAAGGCTCTCACTGACAAAAAGTTATCAGAAGTCTTGTAGAGCCAAGCTTCTAACTCTACAAGCCTTAACTTCACAGACTCTACACCTTAGTCAAAATATGTGGCTTGACGTTTTCTGGAGCATTCCACGGGCTGTCCCGTACAAACGCATTTTATTTCCTGTGTTGCGACTTTTTTTTCGGCATTTAAAACAGGCGATTATTACTCTGTGGATATTTTTGACCATTTGTTATAGAAAAGGAAACTCTTATACTTGCAAATCTTCACAAAATTCGCGTTTGTACGGGACAAACGGTAGACAATTTCATGGAATGCTCCTTCTTATCATAATTATATTTTTTTTTTGATTTATCATTCTCTCATTTTAGAAGTTACAGGGGGGGTCACACATTTTACCACTTTGGAAGTGTCTCTCGCGCAAACTATTCAGTTTAGAAAAAAATTATATTAGAAATCTCAATATCATTTTTGAAGACCTATCCATGGGTTTCTATGGATAGGTCTTCAATGGTGATGGACACGTATGGATTTGAAGATAAAAAAAATTTGGAGTTTCAGTTCTAAGTATGGTAACCCTAAAAATTTATTGTTTTTTTTTCTATTTTTGTATGAAAATCTTAATGCGGCGCACAGAATACATTTACTTACCAAGTTTCAAGAGTATAGTTCTTATAGTTTCGGAAAAAAGTGGCTGTGACATACACGGACAGACGGACAGACAGACAGATGGACAGACATGACGAATCTATAAGGGTTCCGTTTTTTGCCATTTGGCTACGGAACCCTAAAAATGATAAAAAAAATCCAACGTCCCTTCATCATAAAAAAAATCGCATGCACGAAAGTGACGATCAGGATTTATCTGTAAATGCACGAACGTGCAAATTCATTTGGATTTGTAATATGATATAAAAAAAGCCCAACATTTTACACAACAATACACTAGTATAATAATAGTTAAGTCTTTAAATTTACATAATCATCACAGTTCTCTTTAAGAATCAACACCTTCTTCTTTTCACGTTATCTTCATATCACGAAATATATGAAAGATGCAAATAAACCCTTGTTTGTGGTATTATCAATTGATTTAAATAAAAGGCATGTTTATATTTATAATATTGTATTATTTATTAAAAAAATGTTTTACTTATAGAAAATAAATATACACTGAAACTGGCAACTTAATAAAAAATAGACATTAATAAAGCGCATTCACAAAGTTTTCAGTATTATACAAATAACATTAGGCATGCCTACCTATCACACTTTACACACAGATACACTACACTTTACACAACACAGATTTCTAACTTGTATACATACATTTCTTCACGGTTAATTAATACGCTTTCCAGATGCGTTATGACTCGGTTCCTTCTGAACCCACTAAAGCTGTATAAATTTCACTCTGGCTGCTTCAACAGCCGTTGCTCCGCATTTAGCACATTTTCTATGTGCATTGCTGTAATCTATGTAGGTACAGACTTACAGTCTTAAGTGGTTGTACCGCTACGTTGTATTTATTATTTAAAGATTTAATAAATAAAATTTTCGTTATGAAATTTAACCACAGCAGTTGGACAGAGTCATTGACAAATATATTTTTTTATTGTGGTGGGTAGACGTACCTACCCTCCATATATTTTATGAACATTGATAAAGACAGTTGGAAGCAAATATTCATTATAAAACTTAATCGCGTGTAATTAAGTTTTAAGCGTTTTAAGTCCCGTTTTATGATTAATTATGTATAAAATTCGTGATAATTTAAATCAGAGTTGGGAGCAATGTTGCTGTAGAAAAATGTTTTTATTTTTATTACTCGCAACTTTTTCTCGGAGGCCAACGCACACATAGAAGCTTCAGGCGCACACATGCGCAATTATTTGGGGACATAACTTTCTTAGGAAGTGAACAGGCCTTGATGTTGATACAATTCCTCGCCTGTCTGCCTGTGACCACGAACGTAACGTCGCGTTCAAAACGTCAGGCCATAAATAAACGTAAGTTTTACGCGATTAAGGGTCGGTTGCACCAAACTGTTCATATCGTTAAAGAGTTTGCTAAATTTTAATGTACGGAAAGTTTCATAGTTAGCGCTGGGGCGCGCCGGCTGACGTTGATCAGTCTGTCAAATGTGATTGGTGCAACTGGCCCTAAGTCCCGTGTTAGTTATAAAAGTATAAATAGATGAGAGCAAGAACTCACTGTCTGTCTGACGGGCTGCATTTATTGCACCTTTTCGTATTTTCTTGGTACATTTTCAGTATGTGTTGGGGGTAGACGTCAGGAGAGGGGCCTAGCACGCACGTGGGGCCCCGGTTTACATAACAACTTTGATTTTTCTGAAGCTGCTCGTGACTCCAAACCTGTGTTGTTACAGAAAAGTTTTGACATATAAATGTGAAACCAAGTCGGTTACTTTAGTCAGTGCCAGGGGGTGTTAAAACCGTATCAATATTAGATATCTTTAATTTTTAATTCAAATGATAATGGTCTATGTACACATATTCATACTCACATCATACATCTTAGACCTTTACTTGACCTACTATTTGTGGGAACCGCAAAAGTAACTTTGCTGTCGCATATATATTTATAAGGCTGGCAATCGCTATCCAACGTGGTAACGCGGCAAATATCATGGGCAGCTTTGCACGCAGTACAGCCCGCGCAGGTCTTTTACATAAAATATTTAGATATATTTAAGTTACTTTTGTATGATTATTTATATATCATTAACCTTTTGTATAATAAATAAATATATTTTTAACTACAAACTTACTTATGCAGTTCTTAAATCTTTAAAATGTGACTGGTATTTCAATATTTTTACACGACTGCCCAAACAAAAAGAGTGTATTGTGTTCAGCGTTCATGTTTGTATGTATATATTTATTTACTTATGTGAGTTTCTTTATTCCACCATAACTTCTGAATGCCTTAACCGATTTAGATGTATGATACATCATTAGAATCCTTACGTCATCCCGGGTGACATAGGCTATGTGACGTCATTATAAAACCAATATGGCGGACGCAATACGCAATATTGCGTGACGTTTAGAAAAAAATATCTTGCAAACCTATCGAGTGGGGTCTCAAAATGAAGAGCTTTGAAAGGCGATTTAAAATATACAGGGCGTCCCACGGCGATGCCACATGGAGGGAAAGTACCTTAAATATCATAGATAGCATATTTTGCTGAAAGAAGACTTCATTTTATTTTTAAAACTTAGTAAAGTTGCATTCATACTTTTTTAATTTTTTGAAAAAAAAATGTATGGAAAAAAATTATCGCGTCATTGGAGGAAAAGTACCTTAATTATTGTAAATGAACATCTTACCGAAAGAACACATTATTTCGATTTAAAAAAAGAAGTTGAATTGCATTTTAAATAATTTTATGGTTAAACCGGGAATCGAACCCGCTACACGAGAAAAAAAAATAAGTTGTAGCTTTGTCATACCGATCGAAAGACGCGATAATTTTTTTCCATACATTTTTTTCAAAAAAAAGTAAAAAAGTATGAATGCAACTTTACTAAGTTTTAAAAATAAAATGAAGTCTTCTTTCAGCAAAATATGCTATCTATGATATTTAAGGTACTTTCCCTCCATGTGGCATCGCCGTGGGACGCCCTGTATATGCAAAATAAGGCCCTACGCGGAGCTCGGCCTTCGGCCTTCGCATTTAGACACTTGTACTATTGTTCTGTGCTAAAACACTGATGTCCTGGACGCTTCGGTCCTTCGGCCCTACGCGGAGCTCGGCCTTCGGCCTTCACATTTAGACACTTGTACTGTTGTTCTGTGTTAAAGCACTAACATCCTGGACGCTTCGGGCCTTCGGCCCTACGCGGAGCTCGGCCTTCGGCCTTCGCATTTAGACACTTCTATTATTTTTCTGTGCTAAAACACTGATGTCCTGGACGCTTCGGGTCTTCGGCCCTACGCGGAGCTCGGCCTTCGGCCTTCGCATTTAGACACTTGTACTATTGTTCTGTGCTAAAACACTGATGTTCTGGACGCTTCGGGCCTTCGGCCCTACGCGGAGCTCGGCCTTCGGCCTTCGCATTTAGACACTTTTACTATTGTTCTGTTTTATAGTATTTAAATCCTGGACGCTTCGGGCCGTCGGCCCTACGCGGAGCTCGGCCTTCGGCCTTCGCATTTAGACACTTGTACTATTGTTCTGTGTGAAAGCACTAACATTCTGGGCGCTTCGGGCATTCGGCCCTACGCGGAGCTCGGCCTTCGGCCTTCGCATTTAGACACTTTTACTATTGTTATGTGTTATAGCACTTAAATCCTGGACGCTTCGGGCCTTCGGCCCTACGCGGAGCTCGGCCTTCGGCCTTCGCATTTAGACACTTGTACTATTGTTCTGTGTGAAAGCACTAACATTCTGGGCGCTTCGGGCATTCGGCCCTACGCGGAGCTCGGCCTTCGGCCTTCGCATTTAGACACTTTTACTATTGTTCTATGTTAAAGCACTTAAATCCTGGACGCTTCGGGCCTTCGGGTCCACACCACGTTTCACGTCAGCCATAGCGGCTGTGTCCCTGATACAGCCTCTCTAATTTTTTTATTAAGTTTTCTATGGCTGGAAAAGCTAAAAACTGACTTGAAATTTGCGCACACTATAGCGTCCCACACCCTCCCCCTGACGCAACCCCCCCCCCTTAAAGCATAATAATGTCCCGGTTGACAGTTTTTTTTCTGTTTTTTGGGGAAAGTATACAATATAGGAAAAAAGCGTCAATTAAATGATCCCTATTAAATTCTTATCAAAAAAGTTATGTTCATTTTTTTGATACGACGCACCATATTGATGTTATAGCTAGATGAAGTTCGACAAAATTTAACCGTTGAAAAACTTGTTGAAGTTCGATATAACATAGTACGTGAGCGTGACCGTACTGAAAGAAATCTTCACGGAGAATAAGATTGCAAGCTTACTCGTATTCTCCGTATTAGATTTTTTTCAGTACTATCACGTACTAACTTATATTGAACTTCAACAAGTTAATACATGAATATGGTGAGTCTTACCAAAAAGTTGTACCTATATAACCTTTTTTGTTTAAAATTTATTAAGGATTATTTCTTACCTTGACACTTTCCTTTCCTAACTCTAATACTTTTATCAAAAATTTAAAAAAAAAAACCGTAACCTGGGACATATTTCATGCTAAAAGGCGGGGTTGCGTCAGGGGGAAGGCGAGGGACGCTAGTGTGCGTAAAGCACCATATCCAAAGGTACCATATTATATGATACTACATCCATTGAATGCTGGCTATAATTTGTTTGTCTTCCCCATACATTAGAACATAATTTAATCGAATCATAGAAGTACCTTAGAATTATGATGATCGTGAGTGAGTGAGCGTGTCAGTGTCGAAACTAAGGAACTTTGAAGTACAATCATTCGTAAACTACAAGTTCAATTTTAATGTTTTTGAGAATATATCTTAAACATATTAAGCCTGTGTTATTTATTGATAAAAACAAAGAAAGGAATAAACAAACATAATAAAACTTACAAAACTATTAAGCCTTATATGTCACTGAAAATACAGGGTTTTAGCCAGCACAAAATTACAGGACGTCGAAAATTGCCTGAATTGCTTCGAGAAAAGGATGGAACGGCCGTGTCTCTTTGTTTTGCTCGACTTGGCGGCCGCCGTGCCCCCAGATATCATCTCACGACGACCGTTTGCAGAAAAGGAAACGAAACTTGAACGATTTCGAACGAAACGAAACAAGATCATTTCCATATATAATACATAAACTTTTATCTTAGCGTTTCGTTTTCTGCAAACGATTGTCACATCTTGGCATAACACCCTGCTCTCTGCAACATACTTTCATACATTTTTTCATGGTTTAGACACCAGCTCATTCGATCCCAATATGATAAAAAGCGGCCAAGTGCGAGTCGGACTCGCCCATGAAGGGTTCCGTAACAGCAAGTAAAATAATATAATTTTTATTATTTATTTGTCAGCCTGTTGTGTCCCACTGCTGGGCAAAGGCCTCCCTCTCTTTCTTCCACGCGTCTCGTTCTATGGCAATATTGGGCCAATCTTTCCGAAAGACGTCAAGATCGTGCCGCCACCTCCTTCTAGGTCTGCCGTGACGCCGCACTATGTTTGGTGTCCACTCGGTAGTTTTCTTGGCCCACAAGTCGTTTGGCATACGGCAGATGTGTCCGGCCCAGTCCCATTTAAGCTTGGCGGCTGTCAGGGCTACGTCGGCTACTTTGGTTTTGGAGCGCAAGGTGGAATTTCTAATTCTGTCAGTCAATTTGACACCAAGAATACTGCGCTCCATCGCTCTCTGGCAAACCTTGAGGGAAAGCTTTTGAGCATTAGTCAAAGACCAAGTCTGAGCGCCGTAGGTGAGGATCGGAAGAATACACATATCCATGAGTTTACGTTTCAGCGATATAGGAAGGTCTCCCTTCATGTATTCCTTCATGGACCAGTAGCTCTTCCAGGCATTTTCGGTACGTCTTGCGACCTCCTTGTCTTGTCGTGCCTGGAAAGAGACTACTTGGCCCAAGTAAATGTACTCATGGACATATTCAATTCCTCCGCCGTCTACTTGAATCCTACGTTTGGCGCAGTTTGTCATTACTTTGCTCTTTGACATGTTCATTTGCAGTCCTATCTCAAGGCTTACCGTGCTCAGTTGTTGGAGCATGCTTTCGAGTTCTGTAGCCGACGCTGAGAAAAGGACGATGTCGTCAGCAAAGCGAAGGTTTGTTAACCGTCTGCCGCCGACTTCAACGCCCCTATCTTCCCATTCGGTCGCCAGCTTACGGAACGCCTGTTCCAAGGTGGACGTAAATAATTTGGGAGATAGCGGGTCACCCTGTTTGACGCCTTTTTCAATTCTGAAAGTTGGACCAGATGACTGTAATTTTATATTGGCTGTGCTGTTATTGTAAATGTTGCGTAAGAGATTTATATATGTGGGATCTATGTTTTGTTCTTCTAAAGCAGTAAATATCGATTTATGAGAAATGCTGTCAAAGGCTTTTGTATAATCAACGAATGCAAGGTAGAGAGGAAGATCGAATTCATGGTGCTTTTCTATTATTTGGTTGAGTGTCTGTAGATGGTCTGTGGTGGATAGTCCGGGTCGGAACCCTGCTTGCTCTGGTGGTTGTTGTTTATCTAGTTGGCCTGATATACGGTTTTCGATGACTTTAATAAATGTTTTATACAGATGAGAGACGAGGCTTATGGGCCTGTAATTGTTTATGTCGGCCTTGTCTCCCTTCTTGTACAAAATTATAATGTTGGAATGACAAAAATGTTGCGGAAATATGCCTGTTTTTAAAATATCATTAAAAAGGTTAGTAATGTGTGTGATCAGGGTTGGCTCGCCGATTTTAAGAGCCTCTGTAGTGATACCATCCTCCCCAGGACTTTTACTGTATTTCATTTTAGACAGCGCTACGTGGACTTCATAGCCCGTTATGGGGGGAATGGTATCAGGACAGAAGTATGGAATGTTGGTGGTATTGCATGAGCGGACTGGGTCGGAGTATAAGTTTTTGTAAAACTTTGTGCAAATGGCCATTATCTTTCCTCTGTCGCCTTGTATAGTACCAGTTTCATCGCGTAGGCCAGAGATCCATGTTTTTTGTTTGGTGATTCCTTGTTTGGCTATTTTAAGAGATCTGTTTTGCTCTAAGGCTACTTTAATTAGTGTATTATTGTAAGTGCGTATGTCCTTTCGAATATAATTTTTAATTAAAAAAAACCGACTTCTATGGGGACCGGTGAAAGATTATTGTAGATGGTATACTATGTAGAAAAGGAGGTAAAACCACTCACTTTTCTACTAGCATTTCGCTTCTGTAAGGGTCGTAGTTCTAGCCTAACCTAACCCACTTCTCTGATAGCAGTTCGGTTCTGTGAGGATCGCAGTTCAAACCTAACCTAACCCACTTAACGGTGCATGCGGTGCGGTGTACGGGGGTTTAAGCGGGAGGGGCTAGTAAGATTGGCATCATCATACTTATATACTTACACATTTTATGGTAGGTAATCATAGTGGTTTATTTAGTTAAGGTATCATAGTGGTTTTCCGGGTCAAGGTCCGGGTCCGAGTCCGGGTCTGAGTCCGGGTCCGAGTCTGGGTCCGAGTCCGGGTCCGAGCCCGGGTCCGAGTCCAGGTCCGGGTCCGGGTCCGAACCGGATCCGGGTATGAGTCCGGTTCTGGGTCCGAGTCCGGGTCCCAGTCCAAGTCAAAATCGAAATTCGTAATCACCAAATGTGTACTATGCGTTGTTGAAGAGTTCTATTCTGGTCATCATCAGCAGTTCCATTTCATCAAATGCGACAGTCTTTAATGTAAATGCTTGATTTTATGATGGAAATACAAAAATATCTATGTGTATGCCTTTAATATTTGAGGAGTTCCCTCGATTTCTTATGGATCCCATCATCAGAACTCGAGTTTGACAAAAATGTGGCTTAGAAACTTAACTTGCTTAACAAACATAACGAAGAGGAAAAATCGCGAAACATGAACTATTCGTCGTTGAAGAGTTCTGTTCTGATCATCATCAGCAGTTCCACTTCATCAAATGCGACAGTTTTTAATAAAAATGCTTGATTTTTTGATGTAATTACAAAAATCTCTATACGCATGCCTTTAAGATTTGAGGAGTTCTCTCGATTCCTCATGGATCCCATCATCAGAACCCGAGCTTGACAAAAATGTAGCTTAAAAACTGAACTTGCTTAACAAACATAACGAAGAGGACAAATCGCCAACCGTGAACTATGCGTCGTTGAGGAGTTCCGTTCTGATCATCATCAGCAGTTCCACTTCATCAAATGTCACTTTTTTGGATGTATATGCTTGATTTGATGATAAAAACCCAAAAATCACTATATGTATGCCTTTAAGATTTGAGGAGTTCCCTCGATTCCTCATAGAATCCATCATCAGAACTGGGTTTTGACAGAAACGGGACCAATCTGTATGCATATACATTTAATCAAAAAAAGAATTTTCAAAATCGGTCCAGTAATGACGGAGATAGGGAGTGACAAACAACATAAAAAAAAATAAAAATAAAAAAAAAAACAAAAAAAAAAACATACAACCGAATTGATAACCTCCTCCTTTGAGATTTGGAGGTCGGTTAAAAATAGCGGTTTTCGATTTATGACGTATTAAATAATAGTACATTACTACAGAGGCCGGGACAAAAGGGGTTGCCGGCCGAAGACATATAGACGGCCGAGCGAAGCGAGGCCGGATAGGTCTGAGCGCGGGCAACCCCATTTCCCGCCGAGGTATGTATAGTGCTTTTCTCAAACATGCAATGAAATAAATAAAATAAAAAATCCACGAAACCCAAGTTTTATTTATAGAAAAAACTAAAAGTAAACTACACCCAAAATATAACTAACACGTACCTATATCTTTATCACGCGTATGTTTTACACGAGTCGTGTATTTTTACTACCCGTATATTTTCATGTATCTTTGATTTTTTCGCCTTGTATCCGTCTGACTGTCGTTTTCGTCACATAAGTTTACATAGTCTTTCATGTTGATATCATGTTTCACATACATCGTTGCTCTATGCATGGAGAAAATAAGTATAATTTCCACAGTGTTCACGATTTTGTAGTTACTTTCATTTCTTTAAAATATGCCACAAAACTGTTTCTAATAAACTGTAAGCCATTTTTCTTAGATTCTAAAATAATAAAATTGCCATAAGCAACCATATAGATACTTCGTCTTTGACTTGGCGGCAGAGGCAGCAAGTTATTTAAAATCAATTCTGGTTTCGCTGCCAATTCCAACTCCTACGATTACAATTAAAATTAATTTCATTATTTTGTCGGGACTCATATTAAAGTAAAAAGATACAACGCACCATAAATCCAATAAAACAGAAATACAGAATGAAAATTTTTCAACTTTGCCTCCATAACAATTTAAAAAAATAACTACGCGTGTTTGAGTAGACCTTTTTACCGCTAACGTTTAGATGAAATATTTTAAATGTATTTATGTGTGTAGTTAAATTTATAATTTAAAATCACAGAATTTGGTTAATAATGTATTATATTTATTAAGTTCATGTTGATTTTATACAAATAAAACTGCAAATTGTAGCAAACATTGTTTTTGTTTTTTTTTATAGGCGTAGTGGCAGAGTGTCATTACGAACCATAAAGCAAATACTGCCTCTAGTTTTTTTTAATGGCTGAATGCCACGATGCTGTGTCACAAATATCTGTGAAATGGAAATTAAAAAAGAGGACTTTGCCGGCCTAGGCCTGCAAGATTTGTATGAAATTCCATTAAATACCTCTTGTCCTAGCCGAACCTGAAACGTCATACTTCGCAGCCTATTATAAGGAACATAACATCAATATTTCATTGCATGTTTGAGAAAAACTACTTACCTACTAGATCTCGTTCAAACCAATTTTCGGTGGAAGTTTGCATGGTAATGTAAATCATATAGTTTTTTTACACGACTGCCCAAACAAAAAGAGTGTATTGTGTTCAGCGTTCATGTTTGTATGTATATATTTATATACTTATGTGAGTTTCTTTATTCCACCATAACTTCTGAATGCCTTAACCGATTTAGATGTATGATACATCATTAGAATCCTTACGTCATCCCGGGTGACATAGGCTATGTGACGTCATTATAAAACCAATATGGCGGACGCAATACGCAATATTGCGTGACGTTTAGAAAAAAATATCTTGCAAACCTATCGAGTGGGGTCTCAAAATGAAGAGCTTTGAAAGGCGATTTAAAATATATATGCAAAATAGGCGCTTAAATTTTATTTTGGTTAAATAAGGATTTACAAAATGTGCTAAGAAAAATAAATCTAATCTATCTTATTTAGTGAGCTATCAAATAAAAGGGTATTTACCGCTGATCATAAAAATATATACAAATCATCCATATGACTTGTATACGTATATTTTTATAAAGTAAATTTAGGAACTAAAGCGCCCTATAGAAATCTAAACGTGTGAACTTCGATTTAAGCGATAGGGTTTGAATAATACTAAAAGAGTCGGGCATAGCACGACATACGTGGCGCGCTGCACGTGGTCCAAAAACAAGCGTCTTCGATTGTCTCATACTTAAAGAGTCGGGCGTAGCCCGACGTACGTGGCGCGCTGTACGCTTACCAAACTCGGGCGCCGTCGGCGTCCTCATACTCAAAGCAGCCCGACGTACGTGGCGCGCTGTATGCGTTCCAAAACCGGGCGCCTTCGGCGCCCTCATACTGAAAGAGTCGGGCGTAGCTTGATGTTACGTCACACGCTGTACGCTAACCAAAGCCGGGCGCCTTCGGCGCCCTCATACTTAACCTCGTGCCGCCCAAGAAAAAAACGCAAGATCAGCTAAACGCTTAGTGTGCAATATATGATATGAGCCATAATATTATGAAGTCGTAACTGCCCACGCACTTGAAACATTTTTTTTTTACAAAAAACTCGAGTTGGATTTTTTATATTTTTTTCTGGGTATATGTGAATAAAAATGAATACAGTAACTGAATTCCACCTTCGTATCTTTTGTTCATTTAAATGCACATTGGGTTTTTGATGTTATAAGTAATAATAGTACATTACTACAGAGGCCGGGACGAAAGGGGTTGCCGGCCGAAGACATATAGACGGCCGAGCGAAGCGAGGCCGGATAGGTCTGAGCGCGGGCAACCCCATTTCCCGCCGAGGTATGTATAGTGCTTTTCTCAAACATGCAATGAAATAAATAAATTAAAAAATCCACGAAACCCAAGTTTTATTAATAGAAAAAACTAAAAGTAAACTACACCCAAAATATAACCAACACGTACCTATATCGTTATCACGCGTATGTTTTACACGAGTCGTGTATTTTTACTACCCGTATATTTTCATGTATCTTTGATTTTTTCGCCTTGTATCCGTCTGACTGTCGTTTTCGTCACAAAGGTTTACATAGTCTTTCATGTTGATATCATGTTTCACATACATCGTTGATTTATGTATGGAGTAAAGAAGTATAATTTCCACATTCATTTAAAATATGCCACAAAACTGTTTCTAATAAACTGTAAGCCATTTTTCTTAGTTTCTCAAATAATAAAATTGCCATAAGCAACCATATACATACTTCGTCTTTGACTTGGCGGCAGAGGCAGCAAGTTATTTAAAATCAATTCTGCTTACGCTGCCAATTCCAACACATACGATTACAATTAATATTAATCTCATTATTTCGTCGGAACTCATATTAAAGTCAAAAAATCAACAACGCACCATAAATCCAATAAAACAGAATTCATATTTTTCAACTTTACCTCCATAACAATTTTAAAAAATCACTACGCGTGTTTGAGTAGACCTTTTTACCGCTAACGTTTAGATGAAATATTTTAAATATTTTTATCTACGCACATATCATTAAGGCTCTAAAATGCATTCAGAAACCATAGGAAATGACCAGCATTATGACAACCAATTTTACTATGAGTACTTTCTTATCTGTGGTAGTAGGTAAAATCTGTACTTTAAAGTTATAACTTTATAGATTTTTGTAAGGTTATGAGTTTAAATTTGGAACAGCTGTCAAAACTCAAGTGGGTGTCTATTCTAGTATCCATAGATATTAAAACAATTATCGATACGAAACGTCAATTCAGTATATATTTGTAATATAAACCGTACGACATTTTATCTCGAGTGACATGAAAATAGGGACTTCATTCGTTTGTCTATGAATTTAAAAAAAAACTACAGATGCGTGACATGTGTGAAAAAAGTTTTCATTTACCGCTATTTGACGTACAGTCTACAGTTTATCTTTTAATTAGTTTTAGGTATAAAATTAATTTGTTTTGTTGTTTCTAAATAAGTTTTAAGCAAAAGTTTCATATAAAATGTATTCGTAATCAAGTATTCATAATCAACGTGTGGTATGGGGGGAGAGAGGGGCGGATCAGGTAGCTCGCTACAGTGACGAATGTAGTAAAGGATTAAAATGTATTGACTTTCCATCTGAGTTTAGACTTTGCGCAGATAAGTACTGCAATGAAACTAGCCATAGAACAATAATTAATCAATTATACAAGAATATTGTGTCAGTGTTATGCGCGGCGGCTATTGCCAGTTGTAAAAGTAGGAAACGAAAGTCTAAAAATCGGGTGGTGGGATGGAATCGACATGTCAAGGGCGCTCATGGGGCAGCGAGACTGAAGTTTCAAGAGTGGATTATTAATGGTAGACCCTCACATGGAGATGTGTGAAACGCGTAAAATCTTCAAATCTCGCCTTAAATGGTGTCAAGATCACGAAACGCAAATTAAAATGGATTATATAGCGTCGCGACACTCCAAAAAAGATTTCCGAGCTTTTTGGAAGGCTACCAATAACACAAAGCTTCGGCCTGGCTGTCCTGTAAGCGTTGGAGGCAAAAGCGATTTAAAAGACATCGCTAACAACTTTAAGGAACAGTTCGTTGTAAAATCGCCTCTTGGACCATCGCAGGAGATGGACGGTGCTGAGGCCATCACGGAACCGGTGGGACCTCGTTATACGGCTCGGGAAGTAGCTAAAGCTATTCGCTCGATCTCCCGAGGCAAGTCCCCGGGGCATGATGGCCTCAGCATTGAGCATCTTCAATATGCGGGTCCTCATATCTCAAGGACGCTAGCGATGTTTTATACGTTGTGCGTTAGACACTGCTACCTACCTGAGGACTTAATGAAGACTATCGTAGTGCCGGTCGTTAAAAATAAAACTGGTGACTTATCCGATTCCACTAACTATAGACCTATTTCCCTTGCGACCATTGTAGCAAAGGTATTTGACAGTTTGCTTAACGCACAGTTAAATAAGTACGTGCACCTTAACCATAATCAGTTTGGATTTAGACCTGGGCTATCCACTGAGAGCGCGATACTGTGCCTTAAGTATACTGTCAAATATTACGTGGATAGGAAAACGCCAGTCTATGCTGCCTTCTTAGACCTTTCTAGGGCTTTTGACCTGGTCTCCTACGATGTATTATGGAAGAAGCTGGAAGCTATTAAACTACCCTCTGAGACAGTTCGCATACTTAAGTACTGGTATGGGGGCCAGGTCAATAGCGTTAGATGGGCTGGTACACTGTCGGACCCGTACAGGTTGGAGTGTGGAGTGAGGCAGGGCGGATTGACCTCGCCCACACTCTTCAATCTGTACGTAAATGGATTACTCGAGGCGCTGGGTAAGATGCATGTCGGCTGCTATATAGACGCAGTGTGCGTAAACAATATAAGCTATGCGGACGACATGGTTTTGCTCAGCGCATCGGCTTGTGGCTTACGACAATTGTTACATGTATGTGAGAAATACGCCTTTGAACACGGACTTAAATACAATGTAACTAAAAGTAATTTTATGGTATTTGACCCCGGCAAAAATAGGGTTAATGAGGTTCCTCCCATATATCTAAATGATATTCCGCTAGAGAGTGTGGGAAGCTTCAAATATTTAGGTCATATTGTTACGTCTGACTTAAAGGACAATCTGGACGTAGAACGAGAACGGAGGGCTCTGTCGGTTAGGGCAAATATGATTTCCCGTAGGTTTGCGCGATGTACAAGGGAGGTAAAACTTACCTTATTTAAAACGTACTGTACTTCCCTGTATACGTGCAGCCTATGGAGGTTCTATACGCAGCGGGCCTACGGGGCCCTCCGGATCCAATACAACAACGCGTTCCGGGTATTGATGGGGCTGCCTCGTTTCTGCAGCGCATCAGGGATGTTCGCAGAAGCGCGCGTGGACTGCTTTTATGCGACTATGCGCAAACGATGCACATCCCTGGTGCGCCGGGTGCGGGCCAGCCCCAACCCTATCCTGTGTGTGATAGCGGACAGACTTGACTGCCCGTATATGAGACACTGCTGCGAAATGCATGTTTCCAGCAGTGTATATATATTGTAATAGTTAATTAGGTACTAACATTAGGAACGTAAGTCTACTAACAAATCTGTATGAGTCCATAGTTGCTCGAAATAAATATTTTTCATTCATTCAAAATGAGTGATAAAAAGATATTTAAGGAGACGGCACCTCTCAAATCTGCGAGTTCCGCCAGAGAGCAACGATTGATGTCGACTGAAATATGAGGTTAGTGAATATATAAAAGAAGGTAATTATATGTGTGTAGATAAAGTAGTGTATGTAACTGTACATAATTAGGCATTAAAACACGAGTGTGGGTTTAAGAAACGAACGAAGTGAGTCCCTTGGAGTGGGCGGCGCGGCGTTGGCCCATCCTGTAGAGGAGCCATTATACAGAAGCGAAGTGCTAGTAGAAAAGTGGGTGGTTTTACCTCCTTTTCTACATAGTGTACCATCCACAATAATCTTTCACCGGCCCCCATGGAAGTCGGTTTTTTTTTCTTAAAAATTATACTACTACTACTACTACTACACTACTACTAAGAGAGTTGGGCGTAGCCCGACGTATTTGACACGCTGTACGCTTACCATATCCGGGCGCCTTTGGCGCCCTCATACTTAAAGCGTGGGGCTTAGCCCGACGTATGTGGCGCGATACACGCGTTCCAAAATCGGGTGCCTTCGGCGCCCTCATACAAAAAAGCCATCCTTTTTGTATGAGGCCTTTTTCTATGCCCGATGGCATAGCCAGTGTCTAAATGCGAAGCCCGTAGATTGAACTCCGCGTAAAGCCGAAGACCCGGAGCGTCCGACAGGTACGCGCTTTCTACAATTTCCCCTAGTATCATAATTGAGAAGTCGCAATTCCACGCAAGGCCGAAGATCGAGCTGCGGCAGGTTAGTACTCGCGGAACTCGGTCAGATATTTGTAGAAATTACAGGAATTGCTAGAATCCCTAGCCCTTCGGCCTTACGCGGAGGTCGGTCTTCAGCTTACGTATTTTAACACATGTATTTCAGATATTTGTAGAAATTACAGGAATTGCTAGAATCCCTAGCCCTTCGGCCTTACGTGGAGGTCGGTCTTCAGCTTACGTATTTTAACACATGTACACAAAACCACTGTAGGTACCTACAGTGGTTTTGTGTTTCACCGCTAACGTCCCGCAGCTTAGCCTTCAGCCTCGCGTAGAAGCTCTCTTGGACGCTTTGGGTGTTTGGCCCTACGCAGAGCTCGGCATTCAGCAATCTAGTCTCTCAGGGCTACCTACTTTTATTTGCAAGTTCATCACTTGTATGTAGGTAGGTATACTAACACTTTTTAAAGTCATTAAACTCTTTTACATGCAGTCTGTCGCGTATTATTGATGTTTGAATTGGTGCTATTTTGCCAAAGGCCATGTGTGCGTCGTGCTGAAGTTGCGTTGCGACGAAGATAATGGGGACAAAATCTTTTTTAGTGACAGTTAAAATTATGAGTCTTTATTGTGGATCTTCAAACCCTCATGGCCATTATAATTCAAAATTCCACTTCTTTTTAAGAAGTTAAGAAGCTATATTTAATATCAAATGTCAAATGTCCCAAATTGTAAACACATTTACATATTATCCACAGAAAAGACGCCCGTATTCCGGAACGGTGAGCTTAATTATAAGGTCCCAGTCCCGGGAGCTAATACCTATCCGCATAAAAAGAACTTTTTAATACAGTTGCTCAAAAAGTGCTACTTTACGTAGCTGTTTAGCGTGCGGAAAGTTGGTTATCTCGAACTAGTGCTTTTTACTTTTCCAATTTTTTTAAATTTATACTTGTTCCATTTCACGACTACTTATTGATGAGTGTTAATATTAGTTTCCTTTAAACGTCGTAATCAGCTTAAAAACCTACCGTTAATGTAAGAATACGAAAAATATTACATTTTCATATTTAATTACTTACCTCTTCATCATTATAACACGTTTATTTTTTAATATTCAATATTGAAAATTCCGTTCTTAATAAGTTGACTGAATGGAACGGAATAGCTGCCAAACGCCCATAGATATAATATACTTAAAGACGACGTCTAACCGAGCTGTCACTGTTACCACTTTTGTTTAGTATACGATTAACAATGTTTTTCTTATTTTTTCGCAACTGTATTAAAAAACGTCGTTCGATACACGTGCGGAAATGTCATTCTTCACTCGTCCCGAGTCTTGCCACTCGCCTGCGGCTCGTGGCAAGATATCTCGGTACTCGTGAAGTAATGACATACCTTCCGCACTAGCATCGAAATGTACTATTGTGGACAAACTAAATGGCCGGTGGAAATCTTTATAAATGGTAGTTTTACTTAGTTTTTTCACTAAAATGTTTAAAATAAACATAATTAATTATAAAATTAAAAACACGACTGCTGCATTTTAAAGCGAACTGAAAAGCTGTAAAGCTAATTGATGTACCTAAGTGCATATCAATCAAAAGGTCCCCCGACTGCAATTGAAATTAAATATACACGTACCTACAGTCACGGTCACTAATGTACATAGCCCTTTGTATTTACTATGAATGACCGTGAGTGTACATTTACATTCCAATTAAGATTCATAAAATTTAGTGACTAACATATTAACATTATTTTCAGCTTTTCAGTTCGTTTTAAAATGCAGCAGTCGTGTTTTTAATTTTTTAATTTATTTATTTTTAGTTTTATCATTCTCTTATTTTAGTTAAGTGACACACATTTTACCACTTTGGAAGTATCTCTCGCGCAAACTATTAAACAAACAAACTATTATTAGTAAGTTAAAAAATTATACTATGTAAAATAAGTATAAGTTTAACCCTACAATGCATTACAGTTCCATATATGGCACAACCGAAATATGTGCGAATTGCGTCAAGATTCAGGTAGGCAGCGACATCTGTTATACCTTGAAGGTTACTTTACACTCAAGGCTACTATAATAGTTCGGCGTGTTGCCGCTAGGTAGCAGTAAATAACCATGGTGACGGACAATCGGTCAAATTTCGGGAGTTGGTGCAAAAATCGGTTTTGACAAGTTTCGAAGTGCGACAAAAAAATCATTTTAAAGTTAAAGAATAAGAAAAAATATATATTGTGACTGTTAATCTGTATATTACTCAATGGTAAGTTTAATTTTATAGTTTTGCAACGTTTAGATAGCGTCAAGCAATATTTTTCAAACGTTCCCGATATGGCACACCATGCATCGAGGTTCATATTGCTTACACAAAACAAGTAAGGAACGCTTGCACCTGTCAGAGTCTTTATTACGTTGGCATAAGTTTTAATTTGGCGTAACCTGTAGGAACGGTTATTTATGGTTTTACGGCACACTCACGTTAAAATATGTATACATTTGAGAACTTCTGTCCAAGGCATAAGGCTCAAAATCGTTAACCTTTGTTTAGAGCTCACAACAGCTGATTAATTAATAATTATGAACAGTTTTTAGACGATGCGAAAGTAAATCCTTACGGAATGCAGATAATGAGCATTATTTATCATTTTTATCAATCCTTTGCAAGTAAAGATGATCGGTATCTGGATGATGGGATATTCGAGTGTCGATAGTGAATTCGTCTTTCAAATAATGCGGGCAACAATAAATCAGGCTTCTGAAGAATTTAGCGACTCAGAAAATAGTCGGTCGTCATGTCCTGAGTTAGTTGAGCTGACGCCAGTTACATATGACTTATTTTTAACTATATCACAACTCCATACATCCGAATCACCTGTCAGAATTTCGGAGTTGGTATCAAGTTCAATAATAGGTCACCAATGTGTTCCATGATCATCTGCACGTCCTACACTTTAATTCTGTAAAGTCAACCTACAATACCAGAAGTTTTTGGAATGCTGATGCTGGTAATACATCACCAGTAGAGCTTCAAGCTGGCCACATCGGGACTAAGCAAAATTACAAAAATCTCGTCAAAAACATCATTCAAGGCCGCCAAATCCACAAAAGTCACTTAAAAGCAATCCACATCCATAAAAACTGTTGATAGCATTACAAAAAGAAATGGAATATGTAAAAACGAAAATGTGCCATATATTTTTAAATGTATATACTCTATACCTTAATGCATGGTGTTCCATATATGGAACACAGATAAAAAACCTTCTATTTTCCAAAATATGCGTTGTGTATTTTTTTTATTATTTTTCCCTAATAGTAATCACATATATTTATCACATATAATTTTATTTCCATAAACAAAAAAGTCATGCATTGTAGGGTTAAAGTGTTGGCAACCTTGTACAATATCATAATTTAATGTACCTACTATGACGTGTAAATAATTGTTTGCCAATAAATCATTATTCATTATACACCTACGTTTCACGTCAAAAAAAAATAAGATGTACATTACCATGCAAACTTCCACCGAGAATTGGTTTGAGCGAGATCTAGTCTGTTTTTTTTAGCATTAGAAAGAACTTCGCAGAGGTAAGCTTGTGGTTCTAAATCCGACACTTATAGCGGTAATAATTTGAAGTAAATTATATGTATTGACCATGCTACATTAATAAATTCAATAATTATTAACAATTAAAATGCCTGATAAAAACTGCACGCTTGCTTCTGTGGAGTTCTTTCTAATGCTAAATAAAACGAACTATAGTAAGTAGTTTTTTTGAAGTGAAAACTTCTTTAGTGGCGCTGAGCACTTTTTGAGGTGGGGAAAAAATGATAAACTCGATTCAGCGTAACGCGTAACGTAACGCTGACGTCTTGTGTCACGGACAATGTTATTCACCAAAGAACTTTAGTCATAACGTATCATAATCAGGTCATTTATTTAAAACTGGACTTTTATATTAAGCAATAAAGCTCAATGTTATAATCTTGTACGGGCTGAAATACGAGGATCTCACTGTTACATTCTAACTTTATATCACTCAAATATAATTCAATAAAGCTACATCTAAATAATCGCTAATAAAAGTGAACTCTATCACAGAATAAATGATAGTACTAAGTACAGAAGACTCACTCTCTAACAAAACGCGTCTGTTACGATCAGCACAGATATGGCCGCTAGGTGGCGACAGCGCCACGCGCAGCTTATGGCAAATCCCAAAATTGGTTCCAAACGGATGTACTTTTATTAGCTACCTGTAGCAAAGGGACGAAATCGCGAAGTGAGACACGCCTGACTCTATTACTGGTGAATAAAACTCAAAATATCATGACCAAATATATTTAGATGCGAGGTCTGCAAGGTAACCTTCTATTCGAATTTTAAACAATTAATGCTACAAATTTAAGCTCACTGGCCAGCAATTTTGGAACTAAAGTTTTTGAATAGAAAAGAGGATGGGTCAATTATACATAGTGCTGCAGACATTTTAGACTAGTCATTGAGTTTTCACTTCTGTGGGCACTTCCGGAGTGCAATCCGTTGTTTTTTTTAATACGTCATTAATCTTAAAGCGCAGTTTTATTATGGGCGAACCCTTCATGGGCGAGTCCGACTCGCACTTGGCCGCTTTTTAGGGTTCCGTAGTCAAATGGCTAAAATCGGAACCCTTATGGATTCGTCATGTCTGTCCGTGTATGTCACAGGCACTTTTTTCCGAAACTATAAGAAATATACTGTTGTAACTTTGTGAGTAGATGTATTCTGTGAACCGCATTAAGGTTTTTACACAAAAATAGAAAATAAAAGATAAATTTTGGGGGTCCCCCATACTTAGAACTGAAACTCAAAAATTTTTTTTTCATCAAACCCATACGTGTGGGGTATCTACCTATGGATAGGTCTTCAAAAATGATATTGAGGTTTATAATATATATTTTTTCTAAACAGCCGGCCTAGCCAAGGTTACAATCGCTATCGCTTCGACAACGAAAACCATTATATCTCTCTATTACACTTCCAATATTAGTGCGACAGTGACAGTTGCGTTTCGATCGCTACGGAGCGTAAGCGATCGGCATCTTGGCTACGCGGCCTGAATAGTTTGCGCGAGAGACACTTCCAAAGTGGTAAAATGTGTGTCACTTAACTAAAATAAGAGAATGATAAAACTAAAAAAACTATATGATTTACATTACCATGCAAACTTCCACCGAAAATTGGTTTGAACGAGATCTAGTAGGTAAGTAGTTTTATTTAATACGTCATAAATCGAAAACCGCTATTTTATTATGTTACTTGCTGTTACGGAACCCTTCATGGGCGAGTCCGACTCGTACTTGGCCCCTTTTTATCATATTGGGGTCGAATGAGCTGGTGTCTGACTATGACTAGAAATAACATATAGGTACATATATCCCAATGACATCCAATCTAAACCATGAAAAAATGTATGCAGATGAAAGTATGAAAGTATGTTGCAGAGAGCAAGGTGTTATGCCAAGATGTGACAATCGTTTGCAGAAAACGAAACGCTAAGATAAACGTTTATGTATTACATATATATGGAAATGATCTTGTTTCGTTTCGTTCGAAACCGTTCAAGTTTCGTTTCCTTTTCTGCAAACGGTCGTCGTGTTGGCTAGGCCTCCAGGCTAGAAATCGAAATAAACGAGATCGTATTATAAGATGGATCCAGTGAAAGTAATTATGTATCTTTTTACTAACTGTACAAGAAATGCAGGGCAGCTGTGCCCACAACCCCGCAATCACAACGATTGTCGACACCATCACCAACGCCATTGTTCTCGAACTGCAACAAAAGGTAGGTATTTATTGTGAATATACTGTGTGTGGCCTGTAATACGAGCAAATAAATAAAACTTAGATTGTACTCCTCAAACGGTGACACTTTTGTTCAACAACTTTTTTAAATTATGAATATTTTGAAATTATGATTTATTTAAACTTCCTATTTTTCATACAAAATAAATATTATCTTCAATGGACGACATCGCAATGCCATATCATTTGTGATTGACGTTGGTTGTCATGCCTGAAACATAACAAAATTCGCAATACATTGCGTCTTAGAATATAGGCCACCAAAGGAAGACCAAAAACAGCCACACAGGGGAAATAATTCGTGTGTGAGCGAATTTTGGCACAGTTGTAGGGCAAGGTGCCTTACACAACATACTGAAAGTACTGGTGGATAGGGTTGTGCTAACGGGTGGAGGGGGGTTTAAAGGTCCCTTTTTTTAGTTTTTCGTAAATAACTCAGGGTGCAGATGCAGGAGCAAATAATAGGCACCAAGCGTTCGTTTTCGCACACCGATTTATTCTCCGTAACGGCACACAATACACATCTATATAAAATAGAAGGAGTAAGAGCGAAAGCCAAACAATTATTAGAAATACAAATTTAACAGAAAAAGCAACTTAATATGACAGCCACGATAACAACATTTGTATCTAAGGGCTCTCTGCGCCTGCGGGAAGCGGGCACAATACATCGCTGTCAGCGCTGCAGCCGAGGGCGGATCGTTAGACCGTCCAGCGCGGCACGCAGCGCTTACAGCTGCTCTAGGATTATTTACACAGAACAGAGCTCATACATTTGAAAATTATCTAATAATAAAATCGGTCGCTCTGTCCGCGAGTGATTAAAATATATTTGGGATTTACATTATAACTATAAATTCATCCCTACAATAGTAAAAAAGATATTAAAGCCGGTAAGTTAGTTATAATCAATTTTATGCTCCCTTTTTTAGTTTTTCGTAAATAACTCGTAAACGGTGGCCCATAACAGTAAATATTCACGGACATAAATAATCTTCATAAAATTTTATACAAAAAAGATTATACACACTCTGGAACCAACCCATCGTTCTGCCAAGCCGACTGAGCTACCGAGACTTACCCGAAGACAGCGAAAATTTCTACTACTGCATCTTTCATATCAGCCTTAAGGTACCGTTTGGATTCAGACTATGCCAGCATTACTGCTACAGTATTCCACCGGCACATTACTTCATCATCATCATCATCATCATTTCAGCCTATATACGTCCCACTGCTGAGCACAGGCCTCCTCTCATGCGCGAGAGGGCTTGGGCTATAGACCCCACGCTAGCCCAATGCGGATTGGGCATTACTTACAACCGCATTACTGTCGCAAATGACGAAAATCGCGCAGCAACATTGATTTTGACATTTGCGCTGTAATCTAGACACGCGGCAGCGTGTCAAGCCAAGTTCAAGCAAAGGAACTGGCTAGCCAGCGCCGAGTGTAATATTACACGAACCACTTGGTGCCACTTTTGACCCTTCTATAACTCAAAACATCTTTGACGTAAACACATAAAACTACGTGTGTTTAATTATATCCATAAGGATATCTAGAAGCCCAAATTTCATGAAGCTAGCTCAAACGGTTATAAAGGTATGAAGGTCAAAAAGTCGTAAATTTTAAGACTGACTTATGACTTATAGTACCTAAACCTAACCTACTTCCAGATGACCTAGAAGGATGAAATTTGGAATCCAGCTTGGTTATTGTGTGTAACCGTAGGAAAAAATCTAAAATTAAAATAAAGTTAAAAAATAGGGGGGGTCCCCATACAAAAAAAACACTTTTTATTGGGACTGACATATAAGTACCTAAACCTAACCTACTTCCAGATGACCTAGAAGGATGAAATTTGGAATCCAGCTCGGTTATTGTGTGTAACCGTAGGAAAAAATCTAAAAATAAAATAAAGTTTAAAAATAGGGGGGTCCCCATACAAAAATCCATTTTTTATTGGGACTGATATAAGTACCTAAACCTAACCTACTTCCAGATGACCTAGAAGGATGAAATTTGGAATCCAGCTCGGTTATTGTGTGTAACCGTAGGAAAAAATCTAAAAATAAAATAAAGTTTAAAAATAGGGGGGGTCCCCATACAAAAATCCATTTTTTATTGGGACTGATATAAGTACCTAAACCTAACCTACTTCCAGATGACCTAGAAGGATGAAATTTGGAATCCAGCTCGGTTATTGTGTGTAAGCGTAGGAAAAAATCTAAAAATAAAAAAAAGTTAAAAAATAGGGGGGTCCCCATACAAAAAAATATTTTTTTATTGTAGCGTTGGAACCGTTACAAGCAGATATTTGAAACTACCCCAATATATGTATTATTATATTTGCTATATTAAAATAAAGTTTAGTCAAAAAATAAGTGGTGCCCCATACAAAAAACTTTTAATACGCTCTAAACAACCGGCCAACGGTGTGTCGTCGGCGGCGCGCGGTACCACATAATTATACAAAGAACAGAAGTAAAAACCATACAGCGGAAACACAAGAAAAAACATTAAATCTCAATACCTGCCTAGTTTTCTTTACAAAAAGTATTGATATCCCACCAAAAACATAAATGTAAAAAAGGAGAGCCAAGTTCAATACAAAAATTATGCTTGGCTGTGGGGCTCGCCGCAAAAAGAATGGAGATCTAAATGACTGCCACTGCCAAGTTCTATGCAAAATCCAAATATGTATTTATAGGAACAAAATAACATTATAAACAAGTATTAAACTCTATTTCTTTGCTTTATTGGATACCTATAACAATTGCTGTTATTTAAAAAAATGTGAGATCTTAAAGTAGGTTAGATTTGGCTTGGCCAGGTTTTATCAGAATTACAATATATATAAAATGATTGATATAATGAAAACTGGCCAAGTCAAATCTAACCTACTTTAAGATCTCACATTTTTTTAAATAACAGCAATTGTTATAGGTATCCAATAAAGCAAAGAAATAGAGTTTAATACTTGTTTATAATGTTATTTTGTTCCTATAAATACATATTTGGATTTTGCATAGAACTTGGCAGTGGCAGTCATTTAGATCTCCATTCTTTTTGCGGCGAGCCCCACAGCCAAGCATAATTTTTGTATTGAACTTGGCTCTCCTTTTTTACATTTATGTTTTTGGTGGTAGTGTTACAGTCGACTGTACTAGTTCAGGAAAAGTCGAAAAGGTAATTTTTCGGGCAGTAATGCAGTAGTAGTATTGCAGTGCGACATTACTGTCGACTGTATCAGTGTCGCAAATAGAAAATATCTACTCAGCAACATTGATTTTGACAATTGCGGCAGTAATGCAGTCGGCATTAATTTCGCGTTGCAATAATGCTAACTGTCGACTTCACTACTGTAGGAAACGTCAAAAGGGTAATTTTATCGATTCTTTTATATTATATTGGACGTTTCAGCCAGTAATGCAGTCGGCTGCAGCAGTATTAGAGTGCGACATTACTACCGACTACATTACTGTCGCAAATGGCAAATATCCACTCAGCAACATTGATTTTGACAATTGCGGCAGTAATGCAGTCGGCAGTAATGTCGCGTTGCAATACTGCTACTGTCGACTTCACTACTGCAGGAAACGTCTAAAGGGTGACCACCAACGACCCAGTGGCATCTGACTCCATTCACAACACCATATTTTGCCGATGCACGACCGGGTGTGGGGCGCGATGCAGCTGCCAGAAAGCAGGAATTTCGTGCTCCAGTGTCTGTGGTGTATGCTCTGGCTTATGCACTAACGGAGCCCCCATCGAAATCATCGTCAGCAATGATGATGATGATGATGATGATGATTTTGTAGTTTTAGAAGATAATTAGAAATTTTATTTATAGAACTATACGTCCCAATCTTAAAAATAATTTGGCCAAGTCCGAGATAGCTCGAGACATTTAGTGTTCCGTACGGCTACCATCAGTTTGGCATTGACATAAACGATATCGTGAACGTAATTTACTTCCTATAGGTATATCTCTTTCGCACTAATATGTCAGTACGAGCGAGATACATAGAAAGTAAATTACGTTCACGCCCACGGTAGCGTTTATGTCAATGCCAAACTGATGGTAGCCGTACCGCTCGCATCGTTACATTTTACAGAGGTTGTTTGCCTGTTTTTAGGATACCGTATTCAACTACACACACAGAACAATAGTACAAAGTGTCTAAGTGCGAAGGCCGAAGGCCGAGCTTTAGCAAAATGTCATCGCTTTAGCACAGAGCAATAGTACAAGTGTCTAAATGTGAAGGCCAAAGGCCGACCTCCGCGTAGCCCGAAGGCCCGAAGCGTCCAGGATGTCAGTGCTTTAACACAGAACAATAGTACAAGTGTCTAAATGCGAAAGCCGAAGGTCGAGCTCCGCGTAGGGCCGAAGGCCCGAAGCTTCCAGGATGTTAGTACTTAAACACAGAACAATAGTATAAGTATCTAAAGGCGAAGGCCGAAGGCCGAGCTCCGCGTAGGGCCGAAGGCCCGAAGCGTCCAGGCTGTCAGTTATGTGTTTAACCACTGACATCTTGCAGGCTTCGGGCCTTCGGCCCTACGCGGAGCTCGGCCTCCGGCCTTCGCATTTAGACACTTGTATTAATTACCTGTGTTTAGAACTGACCTCCTGGATGCTTCGGACTTTCGGCCCAATGCGACTTCAGCCTTTGGATCTTGCGACTTAGACGCTTGTACTTAAAAATACTTGGAAAAGTTACGGGAGGCGCGCGTCTGTCGGACGCTTCGGATCTTCGAATCGCTCGTTCGGCCTTTGCATTTAGTTAGATTCTTGTACTATTGCTTTGTGTTTGAATACCGAAGTCGAGCATCTCGCGAATGCTTGATGTATTATAATAATTTAGAGTAAGGCCAAGCGCGCACCACGATTTTTTGTCCTGCGATAATTTTGTCGCAGAAATGCAACGTATGTGTTTATATGTTAGTGCGCGCATATGCAACAAAAAAATCGCAGCTATTTTAAAATTCAGCGATTGTCGCAAAGTGAATTGCAGCATGCGGAGTTGTATGGCCCCGCGCGCACTATAATAATAAAATCGCACCCCGGCCGGACCTCAGTCGGCATTTCGCTCTCCAAACCCCAACATCTCGGCACCTGCATCTCCAATGGAGTCTCAAAATGAGACGCTAGATGTTGACCATTCAATTATTGAAATAGACGGGGATCACCTTTGTGTTATAAATGCTCAAAGTCATACAGCAATCGCATATTAAAGACACGTTTCATGACAAGCGACTGGTACGAAATCCATGTTGAGAATGAACAAATCGTCGAATTTTTCATCGCAGTGCGCGCAGTGAATTTTCTGCGATACTTATATTACAGCGCGATTCTAAAATCGTGTCGCAAAAATTAATATCGTAATATCGTGCGCGCTCGGCCTATAATACCTTAAATGTATACTCCTTCAATTTGAATTTAGAACTCATTATTATTTTTTATTTGATTTTGTTTCTAGTTCTATGCCATATATATAGACTTTAATATTATTTAGAACTGCTAAAAAAGAAGATCGGCTTACTTTAAATATTTCGTCAATTTTACCTTTGTTTCTAAAAACTGTGATATTTAACTGTCATATACTATTAATGTCTTCCAAAATTATTTTCTAGTAACAGGAGGGGCTACCGCGAAAACCGAAATTCGCAATTTGCGGGGATTTTCTCTTTTACTCCAATGAAGGCGTAATTAGAGTGACAGAGAAAAATGCTCGCAATTTGCGAACTTCTATTTTCGCGGTTATAGCTCTGAATCTTGTTGCTCACCTTTCCGTTCAAAAATATACATAAGTACTGAATATAATTAATAGATATTATAATTATACAATTAATACAGAAATGTAATGGTACTTAATGAAAAAGAATATTGTGTATATTGTTTCGACGAATCAGATACTCTCAATAAAATCTATACATGAGGCCAAAGCTGTTCATAAATATTAAATGACTTTATTATCTCTATACGCCTTACTAACTCTATGTGTCCTATTGTGAAAAAAAAACAACGACAGTCAAGAACGGAATTCTTAATTTGAATTTTTCAGATTTTTGAGATGCCTAGTCCATTGGTTGGAAAGCCCGTTCGAAATTGAAACTTATTTGCAATAGAATAAGGTCGTATTTTGTAGATCTCTCTCATACTTATAGTAGGCTATTGAGATAAAATTAAATATCCCACAAAAATAAGCAAGCAGAATTAAACTTTGTGTCAAAGACATAAGTCATAAATTTCAATGCCAAAGTTTTAACGAAGGATGTTTCTCGCCTAATATGAATTGACCAGTGTAAGCATCAGTTAGCTAGCCCTAAGCAACCAAAGGTCAAGCTGCAGTTGAAAAACTAATAAAGATAAAGTTAAGCTGATAATTTTCCCGCCGTCTCCATGCTTCTTTAAGTTGGGTATTGACTGGTCAGCTGCCTGTTAGCTATAGTTTTCACGAAAATCGCCAGGACAGAGGTGAAAATTTTTGTATGAAAACTTGCAACTTTAAATGCATTTTTTGACGAAACTATTGCAGTCTAAAATGAAGTCAAAATCAGTCCACCGACTTAATTTTTTGCAAGCTTTCTAATGGTACCCCACACGATTCTTACAAATGAAAAAAGTTTCAGCCTACCCCTCTCAACCCCCTAAATTTCCCCCTTTAATAAGAAATAAGCAGTTTTGACTTATTTACAATATGAGTGGTGGTAATTGCTATAACTGTTCCAAATTTTAGGTATCTATGTCAAACGGTCTCTGAGAAAAACGTATTTAACTGATTTGCAAGACCGAAGTGATCCCATAAGTGTTCCGTAAACAAAGTTTTGTACGGAACACTAATAAACAAAGTTTTGTACGGAACACTAAAAACAAAGTTTTGTACGGAACACTAATAAAGTAACTATTGTGTGTAGAATTGATTTTAATTAAATTCCTCTCTTTAGTATCTTTTTAAATATTAATCCTAGCGAAAAAGTGTACCGATCTTTCTTGTAGGCAATTTTATGTTAATTATTTATGTATAAGAATAATTTTTACTATGGACCGCTGTTTAAAAGTTATTTACGAAAAACTAAAAAAGAAAACCGGCAAATTGATTAATATTAAATTTTCCCCTTTAATATCTCATGAAATATTGATTCTAGCGAAAATGTATAAATAATATTTTTTGTAGAAAATGTTATCACGATTATTTAAGTATAACGTTTTTTTGCAATGGGTAACCGTTTACGAGTTATTTATGAAAAAGCAAAAACAGGGACCTGCGAAGTGATTGTAATTAACTTTCCCCCTTTAATATTTTTTAAAATATTAGTCCCAGAGAAAAATATTTCGTATATTTTTTTATAGGAAATTTTATGTAGTTTATCTAGACACGCGGCAGCGTGTCAAGCCAAGTTCAAGCAAAGGAACTGGCTAGCCAGCGCCAAGTGTAATATTACACGAACCACTTGGTGCCACTTTTGACCCTTCTATAACTCAAAACATCTTTAACGTAAACACATAAAACTACGTGTGTTTAATTATATCCATAAGGACATCTACTTAGAAGCCCAAATTTCATGAAGCTAGCTCAAACGGTTATAAAGATATGAAGGTCAAAAAGTCGTAAATTTTAAGACTGACTGACATACCTATAGTACCTAAACCTAACCTACTTCCAGTTGACCTAGAAGCTACCCCCATATTGCTACTCTTTCGAATAGACTGAGCTCTGCAGCTTTTGCAGTGAGCAAAATCCGTCAGTTAACTGATGTGAAAACAGCTCGATTAGTATATTTTAGTTACTTTCATAGCATTATGGCATATGGTATTTTACTGTGGGGCGGTGCTTCAGAGATAAATACCATTTTTGTTCTGCAGAAGAGGGCTATTCGAGCAATATACAAAATGAACCATAGAGACTCACTTAGAGATAAATTTAAGGAAATTGACATAATGACAGTGCACTGTCAATACATTTATGAGAATATGCTGTATGTACATAAAAATATTGTAAATTTTAGGAAAAATTGTGAAATCCATAATATTAATACTAGAAATAAACAAAAGTTCGCAGTGCCCTTCACTCGGCTCCATAAAATTAAAAAATCATTCATGGGTAATTGTGTAAGATTTTATAATAAACTTCCAAACCATATTACTGAATTATCTATTAATAAATTTAAGAATTATGTAAAGCGTAACCTTATTTCCAAAGCTTATTATACCACACAGGACTACATGAATGATAATACAACGTGGGATTAATTGTTATTCGAAATGATTATTTATTTATTAGGTATATTTGATTATTGATGAGGAAATTGATATTCCGATGTAATACTATCTACTTGTTTGTTACTTATGCTTTTTTTGACATTTAGATTTTATTCTAGAAATTCTAGACTAGTATTTTTTTATACAATTTTATTTTTAATGTTTG
Organism: Cydia fagiglandana; assembly: GCF_963556715.1. Lineage (NCBI taxonomy): Eukaryota > Metazoa > Arthropoda > Insecta > Lepidoptera > Tortricidae > Cydia > Cydia fagiglandana. The sequence continues at coordinate 3,933,269 of NC_085959.1, forward strand.
ACGATCCTTTTGTGAAATTCTTAGTGTTAAATTTGACATGTATAATAATCCAATTTTATTATGGAATAATATTATAAATAAATAAAATAAAAAAGCCTTTAATTTCTCACACACACAAAAACACAAAAATAAATATTATAATTTACAAAATAAAAAGATTAAAAGAATGTATGAGAACCCCTTTTTTATAGGGTATAGGCCTCCTCCAAGGTTTTCCAGAGCTCTCTGTCTGAAGCTGTCGTTATCCAGTTTGGACCAGCGACCGCCGTGAGGTCGTCTGACCAGCGCGTGCGCGGCTTGCCTCTGCCGCGCTTTCCTGTGGGTCCAGGCCACACCGTAGCTGCTTTCGTCCAACGACCATCCTGCAGTCTTGCCAAATGGCCTGCCCATCTCCATTTTAGCTTCAGTGCCTGTACTAAAAAGTCTATGAATTTGGTTTTTTCCTTAATTATCACGTTGCGTACCTTGTCTATTCTTCTGATTTTTAGTACTGACCTTTCCATGGCTGATTGACATGAGCGTATGCTCTGCTTGCTATTATTAGTCAGGGGCCATGTTTGCGAGCTATAAGTGAGGCAGGGTAAGATACAACTGTCCATAACTTTTTTCTTAATTGATAAAGGCATATCGCTTTTAAAGATTTCTTTCAGTGCCCAGAATTTTTTCCATGATAAGTTTATTCTACGCTTGATTTCATCGGGGCCACTGTTTGGGTCAAAAGATATCATTTTTCCAAGGTAAATATATGAGTCTACATATTCTATGTTGGTTTGACAGACTTTGATGGGCGTTTTTAAACTGTTTGTCATAACTTTGGTATTGTCAAAGTTCATCTCAAGTCCTATGTTTTGACTTGCTTTGTTTAGGTCGTTGATCATGTACTCCAATTTGCGACATGATTCTGCAAATAAAATAATATCGTCTGCAAAGCGGAGGTGTGTCAAGCGCCGGTGGTTGACAAATATGCCATGTCGGTCCCAATTCAGCTGATTGAAGGCCAGTTCGAGCACAGCGATAAAAAGCTTGGGCGAGATTGGGTCTCCTTGTTTCACTCCTCTTCTAATATTTATTGCTGGGCCAGTCCTGCCAAATCTAACCTACTTTAAGATCTCGCATTTTTTTTAAATAACAGCAATTGTTATAGGTATCCAATAAAGCAAAGAAATAGAGTTTCATACTTGTTTATAATGTTATTTTGTTCCTACATATTTGGATTTTGCATAGAACTTGGCACTCATTTAGATCTCCATTCTTTTTGCGGCGAACCCCACAGCCAAGCATAATTTTTGTATTGAACTTGGCTCTCCTTTTTTACATTTATGTTTTTGATGGGATTTATGTAACAGAACATTTTTTGATATGGGCTACCGTTTACCAGTTGTTTATGAAAAACTAAAAAAATAGAGAGGCTGTATCAGGGACCGCCGCTATGGCTGACGTGAAACGTGGTGTGGACCCGAAGGCCCGAAGCGTCCAGGATTTAAGTGCTTTAACATAGAACAATAGTAAAAGTGTCTAAATGCGAAGGCCGAAGGCCCGAAACGTCCAGGATTTAAGTGCTATAACACATAACAATAGTAAAAGTGTCTAAATGCGAAGGCCGAAGGCCGAGCTCCGCGTAGGGCCGAAGGCCCGAAGCGTCCAAGATGTCAGTGCTTTAGCACAGAAAAATAGTAAAAGTGTCTAAATGCGAAGGCCGAAGGCCGAGCTCCGCGTAGGGCCGAAAGCCCGAAGCGTCCAGAATGTTAGTGCTTTAACACAGAACAATAGTACAAGTGTCTAAATGCGAAGGCCGAAGGCCGAGCTCCGCGTAGGGCCGAAGGCCCGAAGCGTCCAGGACATCAGTGTTTTAGCACAGAACAATAATACAAGTGTCTAAATGCGAAGGCCGAAGGCCGAGCTCCGCGTAGGGCCGAAGGCCCGAAGCGTCCAGGATTTAAGCACTATAACACAAAACAATAGTACAAGTGTCTAAATGCGAAGGCCGAAGGCCGAGCTCCGCGTAGGGCCGAAGGCCCGAAGCGTCCAGGACATCAGTGTTTTAGCACAGAACAATAATACAAGTGTCTAAATGCGAAGGCCGAAGGCCGAGCTCCGCGTAGGGCCGAAGGCCCGAAGCGTCCAGGATGTTACTGCTTTAACACAGAACAATAGTACAAGTGTCTAAATGCGAAGGCCGAAGGCCGAGCTCCGCGTAGGGCCGAAGGCCCGAAGCGTCCAGGACATCAGTGTTTTAGCACAGAACAATAATACAAGTGTCTAAATGCGAAGGCCGAAGGCCGAGCTCCGCGTAGGGCCGAAGGCCCGAAGCGTCCTGGATTTAAGTGCTATAACACAGAACAATAGTACAAGTGTCTAAATGCGAAGGCCGAAGGCCGAGCTCCGCGTAGGGCCGAAGGCCCGAAGCGTCCAGGATTTAAATGCTATAACACAGAACAATAGTAAAAGTGTCTAAATGCGAAGGCCGAAGGCCGAGCTCCGCGTAGGGCCGAAGGCCGAGCTCCGCGTAGGGCCGAAGGCCCGAAGCGTCCAGGATTTAAGCACTATAACACAAAACAATAGTACAAGTGTCTAAATGCGAAGGCCGAAGGCCAAGCTCCGCGTAGGCCGAAGGCCCGAAGCGTCCAGGACATCAGTGTTTTAGCACAGAACAATAATACAAGTGTCTAAATGCGAAGGCCGAAGGCCCGAAGCGTCCAGGATGTTAGTGCTTTAACACAGAACAATAGTACAAGTGTCTAAATGCGAAGGCCGAAGGCCGAGCTCCGCGTAGGGCCGAAGGCCCGAAGCGTCCAGGACATCATTGTTTTAGCACAGAACAATAATACAAGTGTCTAAATGCGAAGGCCGAAGGCCGAGCTCCGCGTAGGGCCGAAGGCCCGAAGCGTCCAGGATTTAAGTGCTATAACACAGAACAATATTACAAGTTTCTAAATGCGAAGGCCGAAGCGTCCAGGATGTCAGTGGTTAAACACAGAATTGATAGACTGGACGCTTCGGGCCTTCGGCCCTACGCGGAGCTCGGCCTTCGGCCTTCGCGTTTAGACACTTGTAATATTGTTCTGTGTTAAAGCACTGACATCCTGGACACTTCTTGCCTTCGGCCTTACGTAGAGCGCAGCCTTCGACCTTCGCATTTAGTTAGACTCTTGTACTATTGCTTTGTGTTTGAATACCGAATTCGCACATCTCGCGAATGCGTGATGTATTACAATAATTTTGGATAATATCTAAATTTTATCTGTAAAGATTATTTGGGGTCATAATGATTCACTGTATCTAGATGAACTTGAATGCGGCATTTGATGGGTAATTTAAAAATAATTAATTACAGCGTCACACCTATTTAAATAATTAAATGATCAATTCATTTTGGAGTAATGAATGTAACGATTAGGTACAATTTTTTGTGTAAATAACACACCAAAATTACGAGAATAGATATTTTATACGGGTAATACACGTTTTATAGCAAACTCGTTCGTGTCTTTCCTGTAGCCATCGCATTTAAGGGAATCTAAAAGCATTTTTTTACGCAGCACCTTTACAGGCAGAATATTTCATTCAATACTTGAGACTCAAATGAGAAAAACGGGATATATATGAACCACAGTCGTTACCTTTTATAGTACCTATTGTCCACAGAAGTGACCATTTCTAAATTATGTTTTACCCATTACATCAGAAAGTACCTAACTAAGATTACTATATACTTACTAGCATTAGGAACTCGGGATTGTCAAGCAGCCGTCAGTCATACTCTTTTTGCGAAAAATATAACATCTTCGATGACGCGCAAAACGGCTTCAGAAAAAACCGATCTACGACTTTAGCAGTATATAAATACATCCAAGATATATTAACCACACTAAATGATAAAAAATACGCTATCGGAATATTGCTAGATATGTCTAAGGCCTATGACATGGTCCAACATGATATACTCTTAAATAAACTTTGGGGAATAGGGGTGAGGGGAATCACACACAAATGGTTCGTTTCTTACCTAAAAAATAGACAACAATATGTAGAAATTGAAAATGTTGACTTGACAACAAGACAAATTAAACGCATTCGATCTGACGTACACTATATGACCCATTCCATCCCCCAGGGTGGAGTACTCGCATGTTTGTTATTCTTAATATATATTAACGACATTCCAAAGTCTATAAAAAATGACTATACTTGCGTTCTCTTCGCAGACGACGTATCTCTCCTTACTTCATGCAAAGACAGTACGAGCATCAACAATGAAATAAACCTAACGCTAACTTCGTTGATAGAATGGATGGAAGACCACAATCTAAAATTAAACATATCCAAAACCAAAATCATTCAATTTAGGCCGCATCAAAAAAACCCCCTAGACATAAAAGTAACGCTTAACGGCATGGAGTTGGCATGCACAGAGACAGCAACACTGTTAGGGTTTGATATCGATACTAATATAAATTGGAAAAAACATATCGCCAAATTAAAAACAAAATTGTCATCTTTTATTTATGCATTGAAAGAGCTTAAGAGATCGACTGATTTTCAGTCCGCGCTTACCGCATACTATGCGTACGCCTACTCGTGGCTTAAGTATGGTATAATACTATGGGGAAATAGTACAGATGTGAAAGATTTATTTATACTTCAAAAAAAATGTATTAGAATATTAGCAAATATTTACTGCCCAGAAAGCTGCTTAGAGTATTTTAGGGAATATAAACTTCTCACGCTGACCTCTATATAATAATAATAATAATAATTTTGGACACGGCGCGTATAGTACGTCGATTCCTCACTCTGCGGCCCTGACCACCGGCAGCTTGGGCCCTGCCCCGCTGCCGGCGGCACCCTAGGTTAGGTTTTTTATAATGTGTTTATAATTTTCTTTTTTATTGTTTTGTAAGTGTTTTTATATTTTACTTTTATATGCATATTATAATTAACCTAACTTAAGAAGGAAAAAAAATAAAAAAAATAATAATAATAATAAAATGCTTTATTGCACACTACAAAAGAAATGGTACAAAAGTATGAACAGGTACAAATATGTAGGTAACAACAGGCGGACTTATCGCTATATATATCTTGGAGATGGGTAAATTTGTTAGAGAAAACTCAAACCTATTTACCTGTATTGAAAATCAGCCGCGGCGATATGAATCCCGATTTAAAAATAACCTGGTAGCAATAACAGGCTCTTAATTAAAATTATACAGCTCAAGCCCGTACGCCATGGCCATAAAAGTGTACAACAGAATAGATGACAGTATAAAAGCAGAAAAATGTAACAAAACCTTTTTGACTAGACTTAAAACTTATTTGATTGACAAATGCTACTACAATTTAGAAGATTTTTTTACTGACCAGTCTCTTTAGCAACACCACTAATTTTGTGCACTAATTTTAAATTCGGACATTATTATCTGTATACTTACAAACCTTACTAGGTTAAATTGAATCAATTTGTTGACATATTGCATTTAAATATTAATCCACTTTTACTGCATTAAATCTACATTCTCATTATTTTTATACTCATTAACTTGACATCACTTAATAATTAATTCGTTGCCTATTTGTATTGAATACACATACTGACAATTAACTGATTCAATTCGACTTTCATATAAAAAACTTGACTTACTTTCATACTATACACATAGATTTAAGATTAGATCCTAAGCATGTAATATTGCTATGCCCTCACAGGGTCCATGTGGAACTACCCAGACATTGTAATATCTATAGAAATACCATGGTTGCAATAAATAAATATGATATGATATGATACGTTATATTATGTGTTCTATCAAAGTAACTCGCGCCGCCGCGCCGCCGCGCCGCCTTAGATGCTAATGCATTATTTGAGGAGATGAGCATGTATTACTATGGTGAATGTAGTATTAAAAGAACCGTTATTGCTTTATCTTACTATTTCAGGTATATTTTGTCAGTTTTGCGCCCTATTTTTCGCACACGGTGGCCTCAAACAAGAGCAGTGATAAAAATTCTGTAATAACTGTCACATTTTTATGTTTTAGCAGCTTATTATAATTCCACGTACTTTATTTTACTCATATTTCATTAAAATAAAATAAGATCTATCAAATGGCACCAATTTTACCGAAATCGGTTAATGGGCTGATGAGTCATTACTAAATGAACACTGAAAATAGGGGTCATTTTAGCTCCGAATACGTCGTGTCTAGCGCAGAATCAGCGCCATTTATGTCAGCGGCACGTACTGTTCCGAGTAATGGCTACTTTCTTCTATATATCTATATCAAAACTATGTTTGTAGGTATTATAGTTTATGAGATATAAGCCGCCGCGCCATAACACTTTTCGTTACACTTGGTTTTTGGTCCGGCACCTCTACTACGGCTTTTTAAAGACGTTTCACGTCAAAAGAGACTTTAAAATTGATTATAATTAACTTTCTCGCTTAGTAACTTTTTGAATATTGAGCCTAGTGAAAAGTATTCAATATATTTTTTGTAGCAAATTGTATGTAGATTATTTTATGTTGTAGTACCTATCACTCTAGAGTATTTACTGTAAAACTGATACTAAACTTTTTGTTCATTTGTAAAGAAGTAGGATGACCATTCATATGAAAAAAAAGAGGATATCTTGCAACTGAAATTAAAACTGAATAAAGCAAGTTAGCAATCGAGACCTTTGTAAGACCTCTTAGTTGTGGGAAGATGTATATGAAACACTAATTTTGTATCACGTAAAAGATTGCATCCTGTATATATATATATATATAACATTCAACCGATATGATGACCTCCTCCTTTTCAAAGTTTTTGGAAGTCGGTTAAAAAAATATAAATTAAAATAGCGATGGGCCTTATTTGGCGCGGGCACCTACCTTCTTCTCAACTTACCGAACACTCCGAACAGCCGATGACGAGCAGGTATCAAGTAACGAGTAGCTAAGGTATTCCGATCAATTTTATACCATGGCAATTTTTTATTATCTTTTAAATCAATGATATGGTTTTTGATTGCAAAGCGTTGATATGCAATTATAATTCACGTTCTCTCTAGTGTTGGCCAAAATTATTGTATAAATTTTCAAAAATAATTTATAACTATCGACCCTCCCTGGCGTCGCACGGGTTAACCTTAACAAATTATAATTTATAGACCTAAACCTTCATCAAGAATCACTCTATCTATAGGTGAAAACTGCATATGTATAAATCCGTTCAGTACCTAGTTTTTGGGTTTAATGCGAACATACAACCACACAAACAGACATACGCCGTGGGAGACTTTGTTTTATAAAATGTATTGATAGTAAACAATTAATCAGTCTTTAAGTATTATTCAATTCATTTCATTATTGATAAAATATTGTAGATTATGTCACAAGGGAGCAAAATTACATATTTACGGCTTTGGTGTACATTGAATCCTTAGCAAAGTGAAGGACTAAAATGTTAGCGCCCAAGGTGAAACAATAATACCATGCGACACATACTGGTTTTCACATGACCTATGAGGAAATCATTACAATAATTCAAAATATATAGTAAAAAAACCGGGCAAGTGCGAGTCGGACTCTCGCACGAAGGGTTCCGTAACACAATGCAAGAAAAAAAAACAAAAAAAAACGGTCACCCATCCAAGTACTGACCACTCCCGACGTTGCTTAACTTTGGTCAATAATCACGTTTGTTGTATGGGAGCCCCATTTAAATCTTTATTTTATTCTGTTTTTAGTATTTGTTGTTATAGCGGCAACAGAAATACATAATCTGTGAAAATGTCAACTATCTAGCTATCACGGTTCATGAGATACAGCCTGGTGACAGACGGACGGACGGACGGACGGACGGACGGACGGACTGACGGACGGACGGACGGACGGACTGACGGACGTACGGACAGCGAAGTCTTAGTAATAGGGTCCCGTTTTACCCTTTGGGTACGGAACCCTAAAAACTATGAATTTTGATACAATTGCTATTTATAGTCATAATTTCATAGAAGTTTGGCGTTTAAATTAACACTTACACTGTGTGTGCTATCAAAATCGTTGCAGACTTCTCTTGGTCTGGTAATTGATAAATGAATTAATTAAAACAATATTATTCAACTAATGCGTATTTTTAATGAATAAAATAATAAATTATATGACATCAATCATAATTGACAAATAACTGACAATTAATCTACTAACTATATTAACCTCTTTGAAGACCTTTCCCTTAAAATCTACCTATAAGTAGGTACCTAACTAAATAAAATAAGTACAATAATATTTTTAACATCAGATAGGTGTAGTACTAGGTAGGTAATAATAATCTTTACGACGACAGTTTCAGGGGCCCACTTAGTTGGCGGCAAGTCACCGCCTGCCTCGATAACATGTAGAAACAATGTTATGGCAGGTGTCCGGACCTCTTGGCAATAGCCCAATCTTTTGACCAACCAAACTTCAACACCATAACCGGCTCTCTTCTCCACTGCATTTACAATAGCTCCTATGCCAGCTGGGATCGATTTACGGGTATCTATTTGTACCCGTGAATGGGTTCTAGCTGATGTATTACATAACATCAAACTTGTCTTAAAGGGCCTCTGTGCTATTGGCTTCGGCCCCACGCATGCCTCCCAATGGTCCGAGACCCCATGGTCCCGAGATATGGAAAGACAGAATAATAATAATAATATTAGGGGCCATCTTACACAGATCATCCTAGCCCCAAACTAAGCAAAGCTTGTATTATGGGTGCTAGGCGACGATACACATACTTATATAAATAAATACATTCTTATATACATAGAACACACCCATAACTCAGGAACAAATATTAGTGTTCATTACACAAATAAATGCCCTTACTGGGATTCGGACCCAGGACCATCGGCTTCGCAGGCAGGGTCACTGTCTACTAGGCCAGACCGGTCGTCGGCATGTTTAAACATGCTTAATAAATATGTCGCAGACCGTTTTTAATGAATGTATGACGGCTGCGTTTGATGGAATGTCAAGTATTGAAATAGTCTATGCTTGAGTGTGTTTGACTGCGATACAGTGACTTTTATTTGAATGACCCGAACAGCTTCTTTAATGGATTGGTTCCTGGCTGATTTATATATTTTATCTACACACATGTCATTAGTGCTCTATAATGCGTTCAGAAACCGTAGGAAATGACAAGCTTTATTACAACCAATTTTACTATGAGAACTTTCTTATCTGTGGCAGTAGGAAAATTTGTACTTTAGAGTCTGGCTACTGAAATTTTACCTAAATGTTTGACGGGAAATTCAAAAAATCTTGGGCTGGTCACACTTTGCGTAGCAGGAATTATAGTTTTGATACTAGACAATATAATTGATATTCTGTGCGGTCAAGTAAGGTACCTAAGGAAATAAGTTAAATAAACGTTTACGTGCACTCAAAGTCAGCTCACATAATTTCTACCACTATTTAAAGTACGGTCAACGACAAACACATATATTTACGTTCCATTATTTAGATTTTATAGATATTTTTCTGAACTTTTAGTTTATCCGTTTCTTTATACACTTGTCCTATTTATGAGACTCAGGAATTAATATATTCACGTACTTAATCAAAGTAATAGGCAAATGTTATAACTAGTACTTAAAGTATCAAAATATTTATAGAGCACCAACCTCCTATTTTGTTTACATTTGGTTAGGAGTTGTAAACATTGCAGTTTTTCGTTATACAACGCTACACGTCAACTTCGCACATTGTCGTAATTATTTAGAAGCTTAAATAATAGTTTGCGAACCTCACTCAGTATAGAAATTATTAATATTATTTAAAATAAATCCCTTATAAACCGCAAACAATTTGAAACAATGACATAAATTGACAACTGACTTTTAGCTTTTTTTTAAATAATAGACAATTGGTGATACAACAACGAAATATCTGTCAACAATTTTTGGCTAGCCAGACTCTAATGTACATAACGTTATAGATTTTTGTAGGTTATGAGTTTAAATTTGGAACAGCAGTCCAAAATCAAGTAGGTCTCTATTCTAGTATCCATAGATATTAAAACAGTTATCGATACGAAACGTCAATTTAGTATGTTTTTTAAATATAAACCGCACGATATTTGATTTCGAGTGACATGAGAATAGGGACCTCATTCTTTTGTTTAGAAATTAAAAAAAACTACGGATGTATGGCATGCGTGAAAAAAGTTTTCATTCACCGCCATTTGACGTACAGTTTATCTTTTAGTTAGTTTTAAGTATGTGTTTAGATAAAGTAGTGTATGTAACTGTACATAATTAGGCATTAAAACACTCGTGTGATCCTTTTAAGAAACTCACTAACGTTCGTTTCTTAAACCCACACTCGTATTTTAATGCCTCTCATTATGTAGCAGTCACATAAACTACTATTATGAATTGTATAGTTTTAGCTATGGCGTACATCGAGTATCTTTAATATACGTGATCCTTGATCCATATCCGTTAAATATATTAATGTGCAGTGCCAACCCTAGCATTTTAATTAAGCTGATAACGTCATGGTCTGATGATACCTAAGCAAAGACAATGAGCTTGAAATTACTATCTGTCCGCCAAATGAAAAATAGAATGAGTTTTTGTACCAATAGATTAAATTTTAATTAAGTTAAGTATGCTCAAATTAATTAGCAATGCTTGTACGGTTACGGTTTGCCCTGATTTGTTACAGAATGCAAAAATTAAACCTGTAAACTGGAATAGATGCAATGACTAACCTTACCTAACCTAACTCATATTAAAGAAAAAGCGACGAAGCCATCCAGTGATGAAGGTCGGATTCGAGCCGACGTCTTTACCTATCGAGTAGTGTGACTACTTTAAAAACACTAATCAAAATGTTTGATAATAACGTTGTTATTATTTAGGTATTTTATTTAGTAATAAAACTTAAATCTAGCTATAACAAGTAATCAGGGTTGTTGACATACACTAAACCTTATAAAACAAAGTTCCCCTCCCCGCATGTCTGTTTGCCTGTATAATTGTATGTTCGCGATAAACTCAAAAACTATTAAACGGATTTTCATGCGATTTTCACTTATCAATAGATGAGGAATGGAATGGAAAGGAAAGGAATGAGGAATTCTGGAGGATGAGGAAGGTTTAAGAGTTTGATTTGTTTAGGTTTTGTTTTGTGTAAGCCGTGCGAGCCGGGGCGGGTCGCTAGTATAAATATAAACTTAACTTAATATTAACATATTGTAGTCTGTTCGAGAAACTGAAAACGGTGAAAAATAGAGATAATACTCCTAAAAATACGTGTGATAGGTACCTCAGTACCTCAAAAAATATCAAAAGTTATAAACAAAAAATGGGGAAAAATGTAGATATTTCCCCAATATCTCATAAAAGTATTAATTTTTAAGAAATCAAAATTAATATCATAAAAGAGGAGGGTATTTCCAATCAAACATTTCGTAACTTGCAGAACTGGCCGCGTAGCCAAGATGCCATATATCGCACTTATATGGAAGCGTGCTAGAGAGACGTAAAGCTTTTCGCTGTCGAAGCGATAGCGATTGTAACCTTGGCTGGGCCGGCTGTATCTCCATTATTTATACTTTTTATTCAACGCTGAACACAGCCCTCCGCGCCTCATTTTCCGACAAAGCGCGCTGCGTGAGTAATATTAAATATAATTTTGAAGGTATTAAATATTCATTGAAAAATTTAAAAAAATATATGATCGATTTAAAACATGTGAACAAACGTAATACTTGTAGAAATTTATATTAAAGTTATTTTTTCAACAAGTTAGGCATTGTTAATGAACAAAATTACCTCGAAAAATAAACTATAAATAACTATTGTAAAATTTCCTCGCTTCCCATATACAGCGCCCTTCTCATATACAGCGTGTGTCTGACCATGAGGCTTTAAATCCAGGTCTCGATTCTACTCGCTAAACTGAGCTACTTTTTTTATGGCACCAACCCCGAAACCCCGATTTTTTTTTTTTACTTTTTCATACATTTTGGCTGATTAGATGTCGACGTTTTCTATGGAAAAAAATTATATGGAAAATTTTCCCCGATTTTAGGGTTGGTCCCATAGTAAAAGTAGCTCAGTTTAGCGAGTTAAATAAAGTTCTGGATTTAAAGCCCCATGGTCAGACACACCATGTACAGCCAGCTGCAGAGATAACTGACCCCCCTGCTTAGAAATTTGCAGGGGGGGGGTCAACTGTCTATGCAGCTGACTGTACATGCTTAATAAGATCACGTTATAAATGTCCAGAAAAAAAAAATTGTTTGGTTATAATATTGTTTTATATTTTACAACTAGCTGTGCCCGCGGCTCCGCCCGCGTAGAATTCGGTTTGTGTCAGTAAGCTGCTAAATATATAAAAAATTGTAAATTACATTACGCTGTATTTTTTTACACGACTGCCCAAACAAAAAGAGTGTATTGTGTTCAGCGTTCATGTTTGTATGTATATATTTATTTACTTATGTGAGTTTCTTTATTCCACCATAACTTCTGAATGCCTTAACTGATTTAGATGTATGATACATCATTAGAATCCTTACGTCATCCCGGGTGACATAGGCTATGTGACGTCATTATAAAACCAATATGGCGGACGCAATACGCAATATTGCGTGACGTTTAGAAAAAAATATCTTGCAAACCTATCGAGTGGGGTCTCAAAATGAAGAGCTTTGAAAGGCGATTTAAAATATATATGCAAAATAGGCGCTTAAATCTTATTTGGGTTAAATAAGGATTTACAAAATTTGCTAAGAAAAATAAATCAAATCTATCTTATTTAGTGAGCTATCAAATAAAAGAGTATTTACCGCTGATCATAAAAATATATACAAATCATCCATATGACTTGTATAGGTATATTTTTATAAAGTAAATTTAGGAACTAAAGCGCCCTATAGAAATCTAAACGTGTGAACTTCGATTTAAGCGATAGGGTTTGAATAATACTAAAAGAGTCGGGCATAGCACGACATACGTGGCGCGCTGCACGTGGTCCAAAACCAAGCGTCTTCGATTGTCTCATACTTAAAGAGTCGGGCGTAGCCCGACGTACGTGGCGCGCTGTACGCTTACCAAACTCGGGCGCCGTCGGCGTCCTCATACTCAAAGCAGCCCGACGTACGTGGCGCGCTGTATGCGTTCCAAAACCGGGCGCCTTCGGCGCCCTCATACTGAAAGAGTCGGGCGTAGCTTGATGTTACGTCACACGCTGTACGCTAACCAAAGCCGGGCGCCTTCGGCGCCCTCATACTTAAAGCGTGGGTGGAAGAGATCCCTGAAAGGGATAAGTTCGCCTTTGTACTAATGATGTGTGTTCTTTCATGTTTTATGTTTCTTTTTGTACAATAAAGTATTTTACTACTACTACTACTACACTACTACTAAGAGAGTTGGGCGTAGCCCGACGTATTTGACACGCTGTACCCTTACCATATCCGGGCGCCTTTGGCGCCCTCATACTTAAAGCGTGGGGCTTAGCCCGACGTATGTGGCGCGATGCACGCGTTCCAAAGTCGGGTGCCTTCGGCGCCCTCATACAAAAAAGCGATCCTTTTTGTATGAGGCCTTTTTCTATGCCCGATGGCATAGCCAGTGTCTAAATGCGAAGCCCGTAGATCGAACTCCGCGTAAAGCCGAAGACCCGGAGCATCTGACAGGTACGCGCTTTCTACAATTTCCCCTAGTATCATAATTGAGAAGTCGCAATTCCACGCAAGGCCGAAGATCGAGCTGCGGCAGGTTAGTACTCGCGGAACTCGGTCAGTTATTTGTAGAAATTACAGGAATTGCTAGAATCCCTAGCCCTTCGGCCTTACGCGGAGGTCGGTCTTCAGCTTACGTATTTTAACACATGTATCTATCTATACATATAATAAAGCTGTAGAGGGTCGAAAGTCTGTACTTCTTCTATCTATCTATCTTCTATCTTCTATATATCTATCTATATACATATAATAAAGCTGTAGAGGGTCGAAAGTCTGTACTTGGAAGATATTTGAAAAAAAGTTGGCTAGGGATACTTAAAATCGATAACAGAACACGTTCCAACAGTTTTTAGAATTTTTGTCTGTTTATCTGTTTGTCTGTTTATTTGAACGCGCATCACGTGAAAACGGCTGAACGGATTTTGATGCAAACTTTACTAATCTGTCGAGACAATCTCCGGCCAGGTTATAGGCCATAAAAATTCAACCCTTAAAAGGGGGGGTAGCCACAAAACTCGCTTGATTTAAGTTTGCCCCTGAATCTTATGGCGCTACTTAGGAAGGAGGGGCAAACTTTTTACACGACTGCCCAAACAAAAAGAGTGTATTGTGTTCAGCGTTCATGTTTGTATGTATATATTTATTTACTTATGTGAGTTTCTTTATTCCACCATAACTTCTGAATGCCTTAACTGATTTAGATGTATGATACATCATTAGAATCCTTACGTCATCCCGGGTGACATAGGCTATGTGACGTCATTATAAAACCAATATGGCGGACGCAATACGCAATATTGCGTGACGTTTAGAAAAAAATATCTTGCAAACCTATCGAGTGGGGTCTCAAAATGAAGAGCTTTGAAAGGCAATTTAAAATATATATGCAAAATAGGCGCTTAAATCTTATTTGGGTTAAATAAGGATTTACAAAATGTGCTAAGAAAAATAAATCAAATCTATCTTATTTAGTGAGCTATCAAATAAAAGAGTATTTACCGCTGATCATAAAAATATATACAAATCATCCATATGACTTGTATAGGTATATTTTTATAAAGTAAATTTAGGAACTAAAGCGCCCTATAGAAATCTAAACGTGTGAACTTCGATTTAAGCGATAGGGTTTGAATAATACTAAAAGAGTCGGGCATAGCACGACATACGTGGCGCGCTGCACGTGGTCCAAAACCAAGCGTCTTCGATTGTCTCATACTTAAAGAGTCGGGCGTAGCCCGACGTACGTGGCGCGCTGTACGCTTACCAAACTCGGGCGCCGTCGGCGTCCTCATACTCAAAGCAGCCCGACGTACGTGGCGCGCTGTATGCGTTCCAAAACCGGGCGCCTTCGGCGCCCTCATACTGAAAGAGTCGGGCGTAGCTTGATGTTACGTCACACGCTGTACGCTAACCAAAGCCGGGCGCCTTCGGCGCCCTCATACTTAAAGCGTGGGTGGAAGAGATCCCTGAAAGGGATAAGTTCGCCTTTGTACTAATGATGTGTGTTCTTTCATGTTTTATGTTTCTTTTTGTACAATAAAGTATTTTACTACTACTACTACTACACTACTACTAAGAGAGTTGGGCGTAGCCCGACGTATTTGACACGCTGTACCCTTACCATATCCGGGCGCCTTTGGCGCCCTCATACTTAAAGCGTGGGGCTTAGCCCGACGTATGTGGCGCGATGCACGCGTTCCAAAGTCGGGTGCCTTCGGCGCCCTCATACAAAAAAGCGATCCTTTTTGTATGAGGCCTTTTTCTATGCCCGATGGCATAGCCAGTGTCTAAATGCGAAGCCCGTAGATCGAACTCCGCGTAAAGCCGAAGACCCGGAGCATCTGACAGGTACGCGCTTTCTACAATTTCCCCTAGTATCATAATTGAGAAGTCGCAATTCCACGCAAGGCCGAAGATCGAGCTGCGGCAGGTTAGTACTCGCGGAACTCGGTCAGTTATTTGTAGAAATTACAGGAATTGCTAGAATCCCTAGCCCTTCGGCCTTACGCGGAGGTCGGTCTTCAGCTTACGTATTTTAACACATGTATCTATCTATACATATAATAAAGCTGTAGAGGGTCGAAAGTCTGTACTTCTTCTATCTATCTATCTTCTATCTTCTATATATCTATCTATATACATATAATAAAGCTGTAGAGGGTCGAAAGTCTGTACTTGGAAGATATTTGAAAAAAAGTTGGCTAGGGATACTTAAAATCGATAACAGAACACGTTCCAACAGTTTTTAGAATTTTTGTCTGTTTATCTGTTTGTCTGTTTATTTGAACGCGCATCACGTGAAAACGGCTGAACGGATTTTGATGCAAACTTTACTAATCTGTCGAGACAATCTCCGGCCAGGTTATAGGCCATAAAAATTCAACCCTTAAAAGGGGGGGTAGCCACAAAACTCGCTTGATTTAAGTTTGCCCCTGAATCTTATGGCGCTACTTAGGAAGGAGGGGCAAACTTTTTTCAAATGTGCTACCACTATTGAGTACCCTGGTAAACTAACAGATGGCGCTGAATTTAATACGTAGTGACATGTATAGCCACCGAGGAAGGTTTTTGCCATATTAACTATAAGTTTAGATGAGGGGGTACGGAATCAACAAATTTAATTGAATTACTTTGCCTGACGGCAAAGTTGATCTTCTGCCTTAATTACACTTGGGCGTGGATCCAAATCCAAGCTTTCCTCTTTCGCAGCTGGGCCTACTGCCTTGCTCACACTTCGCCAATTCAATTCACTTGGTCAATTCCAAGCTCTGCTTTCTTGCATCTTTTATGCATGAAAACAACCTCGCTGAGGCGTTTTTTTTATCGAAAAATTTTCGCGCTCGATACGCTCGCGTTTTTAATAACTTTCTAAGGTATGATAAAGGTGCCATTCGGGCGGCGACTGCAGCAGCATTACTCTGTTGCAACGTTACTGCTGCGGTACTGTCAATTTTCGTCATAAAATGATGTGACTGATTTCCATACTAAAAGTGAAAATGTACAACTGTCTATCATATTGCATTTTTATATCGAAAAATTTTCGCGCTCGCATCGCTCGCGTTTTCAATCACTTTCTAAGGTATGTTAAAGGTGACATTCGGGTGGCGACTGCAGCAACATTACTCTGTTACAACGTTACTGCTGCAGCACTGTCAATTTTCGTGATAAAATGATGTGACTGATTTCCATACTAAAAGTAAAAATGTACAACTGTCTATCAAATTGCGTTTTTATATCGAAAAATTTTCCCGCTCGCTTCGCTCGCGTTTTCAATTACATTCTCACCTAAGATATGATAAAGGTGACATTCGGGTGGCGAATGCAGCAGCATTAGGTACTCTGTTGGAACATTACTGCTGCGGCACTGACAATTTTCCTGATAAAATGATGTGACTGATTTCTATTCTCAGCTGTAATGTTGCAATTAACTTCACTCAATTTACCAAAAAAAATAATGTAATCTTGATGACCTTAGGGAGAGGAGGCACCAGGGTCTAGAAATGCTTAGGGCATCAAAATATCTTAATCCGGCACTGCTTCGGACTCGGACCCGGCTTCGGACTTAACCCGACGTACGTGTCGCGCTGTACGCGTTCCAAAGCCGGGCGCCTTCGGCGCCCTCATACTCAGAGCGTCGGGAGTAGCCCGACGTACGTGGCGCGCTGTACGCGTTCCAAAGCCGGGCGCCTACGGCACCCTCATACTAAAAGTGTCGGGCGTAGACCGACGTACGTGACACGCTGTACGCATTCCAAAGCCGGGCGCCTCCGGCGCCCTCATACTAAGAGCGTCGGGCGTAACGTACGCGTTTCAAAGCTGGGCGTCTTCGGCGCCCTCATACTAAAAGAGTCGGGCGTAGACCGACGTACGTGACACGCTGTACGCTTGCCAAAGTTGGGCGCCGAAGGCATCCTCATACTCAAAGCGTCGGGCTACGCGTCATCAAAATATCTTAATCCGGCACTGCTTCGGACTTAACCCGACGTACGTGTCGCGCTGTACGCGTTCCAAAGCCGGGCGCCTTCGGCGCCCTCATACTCAGAGCGTCGGGAGTAGCCCGACGTACGTGACACGCTGTACGCATTCCACCTCCGGCGTACGTTACACCTCCGGCGCCCTCATACTAAGAGCGTCGGGCGTAACGTACGCGTTCCAGAGCCGGGCGCCTTCGGCGCCCTCATACTAAAAGTGTCGGGCGTAGACCGACGTACGTGATACGCTGTACGCGTTCCAAAGCCGGGCGCCTCCCTCATACTCAAAGCGTCGGGCGTAACCCGACGTACGTGACACGCTGTACGCTTGCCAAAGTTGGGAGCCGAAGGCACCCTCATACTCAAAGCATCGGGCTAAGCCCGACGCACGTGGCGCGCTAAATGCGTTACAAAGCCGGGCTCCTTCGGCGCCCTCATACTACAAGAGTCGGGAATTGCCCGACGTATGTGGCGCACTGCACGCGGTCCAAAGCTAGGCGACTTAGACTTTCTCATACTAAAAGAGTCGGGCGTAGTCGGACTACTACAAATCGCGCTCTAAAAAGTATGAAACAATAAGATTATTTTAAGAAATTACCATGCAGGAAATGTTATAATTTTTTGAATAAAAAAATACAGCGCAATGTATTGTAATTTACATTTTTTTTTATATTTAGCAGCTTACTGACACAAACCGAATTCCACGCGGGCGGAGCCGCGGGCACAGCTAGTTTCAGATATTTGTAGAAATTACAGGAATTGCTAGAATCCCTAGCCCTTCGGCCTTACGTCGAGGTCGGTCTTCAGCTTACGTATTTTAACACATGTACACAAAACCACTGTAGGTACCTACAGTGGTTTTGTGTTTCACCTTCACCGCTAACGTCCCGCAGCTTAGCCTTCAGCCTCGCGTAGAAGCTCGCTTCTCTTGGACGCTTTGGGTGTTTGGCCCAACGCAGAGCTCGGCATTCAGCAATTTAGTCTCTCAGGGCTACCTACTTTTATTTGCAAGTTCATCACTTGTATGTAGGTAGGTATACTAACACTTTTTAAAGTCATTAGCGTCGAATAGACCTCTTTACCTGCAGTCTGTCGCGTATTATTGATGTTTGAATTGGTGCTATTTTGCCAAAGGCCATGTGTGCGTCGTGCTGAAGTTGCGTTGCGACGAAGATAATGGGGACAAAATCTTTTTTAGTGACAGTTAAAATTATGAGTCTTTATTGTGTATCTTCAAACCCTCATGGGCCTCATGGCCATTATAATTCAAAATTCCACTTCTTTTTAAGAAGTTAAGAAGCTATATTTAATATCAAATGTCCCAAATTGTGAACATATTTACATATTATCCACAGAAAAGACGCCCGTATTCCGGAACGGTGAGCTTAATTATAAGGTCCCAGTCCCGGGAGCTAATACCTATCCGCATAAAAAGAACTTTGTGGACAAACTAAATGGCCGGGGGAAATCTTTATAAATGGTAGTTTTACTTAGTTTTTTCACTAAAATGTTTAAAATAAAATAAATTAATTAAAAAATTAAAAACACGACTGCTGCATTTTAAAGCGAACTGAAAAGCTAAAAATAATGTTAATATGTTAGTCACTAAATTTTATGAATCTTAATTGGAATGTAAATGTACACTCACGGTCATTCATAGTAAATACAAAGGGCTAAGATGTACATTAATGACCGTGACTGTAGGTACGTGTATATTTAATTTCAATTGCAGTCGGGGGACCTTTTGATTGAGATGCACTTAGGTACCTACATCAAGGTCCCCCGATTGTAATTGAAATTAAATGTAACGTACCTACAGTCACGGACATAAATGTGCATAGCCCTTTGTATTTACTATGAATGACCGTGAGTGTACATTTACATTCCAATTAAGATTCATAAAATTTAGGGACTAACATATTAACATTATTTTTAGCTTTTCAGTTCGCTTTAAAATGCAGCAGTCGTGTTTTTAATTTTTCAATTAATTTATTTTATTTTTTTGCTTTATAGGTTAAATTTCGCAGATCTTTTACTCACTCATACTTATAGTAGGCTATTCAGAAAAAAAAATATCTCACAAAAGTAAGTAAGTAGAATTAAACTTTGTACCATAGACATAAGTCATAAATTTCAATGCCAAAGTTTTAAGTAAGGACTTTCTTACTAAAACTACTTTCTAATATGAAATGACCAGTGTAAGCATCAGTTAGCTAGCCCTAAGCAACCAAACGCGCAGATTTTACAAAACGCTTAAATTACTTTTATTGTTTTCTAATAATATCCCCAAATACAAAGATTCAAGTCCCGCGCTTGAAATATTTTTTGATATCCATACAAACTTTCAACCCCTTTTTCACCACCTTGGGGATGAATTTTCTAAAACGCTGAAATTAGTTTTCTTGTAGTTGAATTAAATACTTTTTTAATAACATTTTTACAACTTTATAACAAATCACTAAAACTTATAAATAAAAAATTTGCCCTAAGTCATGGTCCGTAGGTAGGGTGCCCAGAAGGCTGGCCGCATTGCCCCGCTGGATGGCAATGCTGATCCTTTGGGCAAAATATAGGCCAGCCCTCTGGTCACCGGAGGCCTCTATGAGGCGCTTTGATAACTCCCCATAGAGGCGACGCGCGCTAGGTCCCCACGGCCCCAAGGTTTCCACACCAAACGCCGCAAATATGTAGCTACTACCTAGTGTGACATATTTGCGGCGTTTGAGGCTTTCGGCCGAGGATGCGGCCGCACCAGCGCCAACTTTGGTGCCTGGAATATGGGACGGCGCCAGGGTATCAACGCACGTAGCGTCCCAGACAAGTGGCCGTCCCATACTCCAAGGCACCAGCGTCATTCCGTCAGGCCTCTTGCCATCGACCCTGGCCAGACCGTTGGGCTCGAGGACCGCCGGTACCTTGGCACTGACAAGGGCCCTTCGGATGACGTCGTTGAGGCTGGCGTGGCGGGGGATCCTTCCAGCGCTACGGCTGCATGAGAGGCCGTGGTGGCCCAGATTATCCACCATAATTCCGCATTGGCACCGGTGGGGTATGTTTGTTGATGCCCCTATTCTTAAACATGTGGCCAAACGGAATGTAGTATTATCCAGCAATGTGCCCACAGTTGTGGATGGTAGTGTCTGTAACCACAGACCCGACTCCCATTCCGCAGTGGCAAGAAGACGAGCGCGATCTGTCGGACTAAGTGCCGAATCTAGGAGACGGTTCCTAGTTAGACGGCAGAGAGGCTCGTCCCACTGCCTCTGCGAACATGGGTTGACAGGCGGGTCTGTGTTAGGACATGTTAAATGCCATACGTTCTTGGCCAAAGTTTCAAGTTCCTAACTTAAAATAAAATTTGCACCCGAAGACGAACTTTCATCCCCTTTTTAACCCCCTTAGGGGTTAAATTTCCAAAAACGTTGCAATCACTTTTTTTCTAATTGGCTATTATGCCTTTCTACGAAGTTTCAAAGCATTTGTAATGGATTAAAATTTTAAACCCCTTTTTAACCCTGTTAGGGGATGAATTTTACAAAACGCTGAAATTACTTTTCTATTCTTCTAATAATATCCCGAAATACAAAGATTCACGTCCACCACTTGAAAATTTTTTTGATATCCATACAAATTTTCAACCCCTTTTTCACCACCTTAGGGGATGAATTTTCAAAAACGCTGAAATGAGTTTTCTTGTATTTTATTAATATATCTTTTTACGAAGTTTCAAATTCCTAGCTTAAAAGAAAACTTTAACCCCATACAAACTTTCATCCCCTTTTTAACCCCCTTAGGGGATGAATTTTGAAAAATCCTTTCTTAGTGGATCCCAAGACCTTATAAGGAAACTAGTTGCCAAATTTGGACTTTCTAGTCTCAGTGGTTTGGGCTGTGCGTTGATTTAAGTCAGTCAGTCAGTCAGTCAGTCAGTCAGGTCTTTCACGTTTATATATATAGACTAGCTGTTGCCCGCGACTTCGTCCGCGTGGAATCTTATCTTCAACATTTTACATCTTTAGTAGGTACCTATAATTTTCATATCCAAGCAATGTTGAAATTAAGTACTTTTCTTTTTTAGCAAGTTGTATGAAGTTTTAAGTCAAGTGGATTTTGATGTTGGTTGCTGAAATTACTTTTCTTGTAGTCTGATAATAGATACTTACCTATGCCCTTATACAAAGATTCAAGTTCCGCATTCCGCACTCACAAAATATCTGATCTCCATACAAACTTTCAACCCCTTTCTCACCACCTTGGGGGATGATTTTCAAAAATGCTTGAATTAGTTTTCATGTTTTTTAATTTATTACCTTTTTTCCAAAAAGTTAAAGTTCCTAGCTTAAAATTAAATTTACACCCCAAGACGAATTTTCATCCCCTAATTAGCCCCCTTAGGGATTGAATTTCCAAAAACGTTGCAATTACTTTTTTTTGTAATCGGCTATTATGTCTTTCTAAGAAGTTTCAAAGCATTTGTAATGGATTCAAACTTTGAACCCCATTTTGACCATGTTAGGGGATGAATTGTACAAAACGCTGAAATTACTTTTATTGTCTTCTAATAATATACCTAAATACAAAGATTCAAGTCCCGCGCTCGAAAAAATGTTTGATATGCATACAAACTTTCATCCCCTTTTTAACCCCCTTAGGGGATGAATTTTGAAAAATTCTTTCTTAGTGGATCCCTAGACCTTATAAGGAATCTAGTTGCCAAATTTGGACTTTCTAGTCCCAGCGGTTTGGGCTGTGCGTTGATTTAAGTCAGTCAGTCAGTCACTCAGTCAGTCAGTCAGGTCTTTCACGTTTATATATATAGATATACAAATCATATATAGATGATTTGTATATATTTTTATGATCAGCAGTCAATACCCTTTCATTTGATAGCTCACTAAATTAGATAGAAGGATTTATTTTTCTTAGCACATTTTGTAAATCCTTATTTAACCAAAATAAGACTTAAACGCGTATGCTGCATATATAGTCATATGCCTTATGGGAATATAGTTCAGAGCCGGAAACCGCTACCAACTTTTAGTATGTTGTTCGGCATAGCATTGGTTCTCGAAAACTGCCGGGAGACGGCGGCGCCGGCCATCTACTTCAGCGGAATGACGTCATCAAAATGACTCCCGATTCGTTGCGAATATTGCATACTGCACCCAAATTATGCATAGCGCATACACGTGTGGGGGATTAAATGAAAGCCAATTAAATAAACTATATTTTATTCATACAAAGTGTATCAAAATATGCAACAGTTTAAGAAAAATTTACAAAATAATAAAAATTACGTAAAAAAATATTCGATTATTTGGGTTTCGCAACCAAACCAAAAGTCGGACGATAAAGCAATGTACTACAACATTAAAGATGACGTCTCAAGCCATACACTGATATCAATAAAATCAAAATTGAACCAAATATGTGGAAATTATGCATCAAAATGTAGATATTTGCCCATACAAATGCATAAACGTTAAAAAAATCAAAATTGGTCATTTTCAGGATATTCCGCATAAGCTTCTAGTATGTTATTAGCAATATGACCTGGATTCTAAAACTGCCGGGAGACCATCTCTGTTGTTCCTCAGTTACAAATAATGACGTCATATAAATAATCACTGCCGAATTTCGTAAAATGTAAATTATAGCTATACCACGAGTCTCACATACACGTGAGTTACATGTAATGAAAGGTTATTAAATGTATTATGATTCACTTCAACATTGTTTGTAAAAAAATGTACGGTTTCAGAGCTAGAAACAACGAAATACCACTTTTTATGGAAAAAGTAGATATGTATCAATTTTATAGCTAAACTAAAACCGTCAAAAATTTTTTGCATATAATATTTGAAAAACTAGTTATTCAACTATATATCACAATTTAAATTTTACATTTCCGACAAAAACTGTGGAAGGTGTGGAAAAAAAACTAAAGCGCCCCAACAATTCTACCTTAATGCGCTCATATTATGCAAATAATAGTTCTATTTATCGAGTATTAAATGAATGAACATTACATAAAATACATGAAAACGACATTTTCGAATGGAACCATAATTAAAAAAATAATAATTTACTTGATAAGTAAGCAATATACTGTTTCTTTAAGTTATACCTAATCTCCTCCTTTCAAAGTCGGTTAAAATGTAGCTTTTGTGACCTGAGCTACAAACACAAATAAATTGACACCTTATTTATCAAAATCAGTTCAGTAGTTTCATGCAAACAGTACCTACACATGCACGCATAGATAGCAAATTCTGCCGTAGTCGGACAAAAAATTAAAATTCAATAATTAGACCTTTACTATTATGGCCTGGCGTGGCTTGGCATCTAACGTTGAAACCCTCAGGCCGTAGATGTTAGCCGGCCTAGCGGGCGTCGCCTCAATGAGTTAGCAAGATGCCTTATGGAGGCTTCGAATGATCAGAGGGGTGACCTGTATTTCGGAGGATCAGAGGGAAAATTCTGCCAGCCTTCTCAGCTCAGCCTTGAAACCCTTGCACCAATCAAGATACCACTTTTATAAGAATACCCAACTTACCCAGAATAGGGCAGAGTGACGCTCTTTTGTGCCAGAGGCCAAGATCCTCTTTGCTTTGGGTCACTGAGCCAGTGATGTATGTATGTACGAGGCTAATCGAGGCTTAAATATATAATTATGTATCGGATTAAGTGAACTGATACGGCATTTACCTCGATAAGGCATTTTGTATTAGGCATGTACTTACCTAGCTACTTACTGACATGTAACTTTACATTTCTCTAATAATGTAGCGTTAGGCCATTACAATATTTACAATAAGAGTCTATTTCATATTAATATTTACCGCGACTACAGCAGGAGCTGCTATCTACGTATGTAATTATGTATTTTTTACATGAAATAACTGAACTGATTTTGATAAATGAGGTGTCAATTTATTTGTTTTTGTAGCTCAGGTCACAAAAGCTACATTTTAACCGACTTTGAAAGGAGGAGGATTAGGTACTTAAAGAAACAGTAAGTATATTGCTTACTTATCAAGTAAATTATTATTTTTTTAATTATGGTTCCATTCGAAAATGTCGTTTTCATGTATTTTATGTAATGTTCATTCATTTAATACTCGATAAATAGAACTATTCCTTGCATAATATGAGCGCATTAAGGTAGAATTGTTGGGGCGCTTTAGTTTTTTTTCCACACCTACCACAGTTTTTGTCGGAAATGTAAAATTTAAATTGTGATATATAGTTGAATAACTAGTTTTTCAAATATTATACGCAATAAAATTTTGACGGTTTTAGTTTAGCTATAAAATTGATACATATCTACTTTTTCCATAAAAAGTGGTATTTCGTTGTTTCTAGCTCTGAAACCGTACATTTTTTTTACAAACAATGTTGAAGTGAATCATAATACATTTAATAACCTTTCATTACATGTAACTCACGTGTATGTGAGACTCGTGGTATAGCTATAATTTACATTTTACGAAATTCGGCAGTGATTATTTATATGACGTCATTATTTGTAACTGAGGAACAACAGAGATGGTCTCCCGGCAGTTTTAGAATCCAGGTCATATTGCTAATAACATACTAGAAGCTTATGCGGATTATCCTGAAAATGACCAATTTGGATTTTTTTAACTTTTATGCATTTGTATGGGCAAATATCTACATTTTGATGCATAATTTCCACATATTTGGTTCAATTTTGATTTTATTGATATCAGTGTATGGCTTGAGATGTCATCTTTAATGTTGTAGTACATTGCTTTATCGTCCGACTTTTGGTTTGGTTGTAAAACCCAAATAATCGAATATTTTTTTACGTAATTTTTATTATTTTGTAAATTTTTCTTAAACTGTTGCATATTTTGATACACTTTGTATGAATAAAATATAGTTTATTTAATTGGCTTTCATTTAATACCCCACACGTGTATGTGCTATGCATAATTTGGGTGCAGTATGCAATATTCGCAACGAAGCGGGAGTCATTTTGATGACGTCATTCTGCTGAAGTAGATGGCCGGCGCCGCCGTCTCCCGGCAGTTTTGGAGACCCAATGCCATGCCCAACAACATACTAAAATTTGGTAGCAGTTTCCGGCTCTGAACTATCTCTGTGACCGTTTCCCATAAGGCATGGCACTAATATATTTTAAATCGTCTTTCAAGGCTCTTCATTTTGAGACCCCACTCGATAGGATAGCAAGATTTTTTTTTCTAAACGTGACGCAATTTTGTGTATTACGTCCGCCATATTGGTTTTATAATAACGTCACATAGCCTATGTTAGTCGGGATGACGTAAGGATTCTAATGATGTATCATACATCTAAATCGGTTAAGGCATTCAGAAGTTATGGTGGAATAAAGAAACTCACATACATATCTATATATATAAACGTGAAAGACCTGACTGACTGACTGACTTAAATCAACGCACAGCCCAAACCACTGAGACTAGAAAGTCCAAATTTGGCAACTAGATTCCTTATAAGGTCTAAGGATCCACTAGGAAAGGATTTTTCAAAATTCATCCCCTAAGGGGGTTAAAAAGGGGATGAAATTTTGTATGGGGTTAAAGTTTTTACACGACTGCCCAAACAAAAAGAGTGTATTGTGTTCAGCGTTCATGTTTGTATGTATATATTTATTTACTTATGTGAGTTTCTTTATTCCACCATAACTTCTGAATGCCTTAACCGATTTAGATGTATGATACATCATTAGAATCCTTACGTCATCCCGGGTGACATAGGCTATGTGACGTCATTATAAAACCAATATGGCGGACGCAATACGCAATATTGCGTGACGTTTAGAAAAAAATATCTTGCAAACCTATCGAGTGGGGTCTCAAAATGAAGAGCTTTGAAAGGCGATTTAAAATATATATGCAAAATAGGCGCTTAAATCTTATTTTGGTTAAATAAGGATTTACAAAATGTGCTAAGAAAAATAAATCTATCTATCTTATTTAGTGAGCTATCAAATAAAAGGGTATTTACCGCTGATCATAAAAATATATACAAATCATCCATATGACTTGTATAGGTATATTTTTATAAAGTAAATTTAGGAACTAAAGCGCCCTATAGAAATCTAAACGTGTGAACTTCGATTTAAGCGATAGGGTTTGAATAATACTAAAAGAATCGGGCATCACCGCTAACGTCCCGCAGCTTAGCCTTCAGCCTCGCGTAGAAGCTCGCTTCTCTTGGACGCTTTGGGTGTTTGGCCCTACGCAGAGCTCGGCATTCAGCAATCTAGTCTCTCAGGGCTACCTACTTTTATTTGCAAGTTCATCACTTGTATGTAGGTAGGTATACTAACACTTTTTAAAGTCATTAGCGTCGAATAGACCCTTTTACATGCAGTCTGTCGCGTATTATTGATGTTTGAATTGGTGCTATTTTGCCAAAGGCCATGTGTGCGTCGTGCTGAAGTTGCGTTGCGACGAAGATAATGGGGACAAAATCTTTTTTAGTGACAGTTAAAATTATGAGTCTTTATTGTGGATCTTCAAACCCTCATGGCCATTATAATTCAAAATTCCACTTCTTTTTAAGAAGTTAAGAAGCTATATTTAATATCAAATGTCCCAAATTGTGAACACATTTACATATTATCCACAGAAAAGACGCCCGTATTCCGGAACGGTGAGCTTAATTATAAGGTCCCAGTCCCGGGAGCTAATACCTATCCGCATAAAAAGAACTTTGTGGACAAACTAAATGGCCGGGGGAAATCTTTATAAATGGTAGTTTTACTTAGTTTTTTCACTAAAATGTTTAAAATAAAATAAATTAATTAAAAAATTAAAAACACGACTGCTGCATTTTAAAGCGAACTGAAAAGCTAAAAATAATGTTAATATGTTAGTCACTAAATTTTATGAATCTTAATTGGAATGTAAATGTACACTCACGGTCATTCATAGTAAATACAAAGGGCTATGCACATTTATGTCCGTGACTGTAGGTACGTTACATTTAATTTCAATTACAGTCGGGGGACCTTGATGTACCTAAGTGCATCTCAATCAAAAGGTCCCCCGACTGCAATTGAAATTAAATATACACGTACCTACAGTCACGGTCATTAATGTACATCTTAGCCCTGCCATTGAATGATGATGATTTTTTAAATGTAGTATGTTCAGCGATTATCTCCGGCACCTGTGATCCGATTTGAGTAATTCTTTTTTTGTTTGGAAGGAGTTGCCTCCAAGGTGTTTCCGTATTATTTTTCGTTCTGGTCTGATGATGGAATTCATGAGGAATTGAGGGAACTCCTCAGTTTTTAAAGGCACGTGTAAAGTGATTTCGGTGTTTTCTAAAGTAACTCGAGCATTTGCTTCCGAACACCGCCAATTTCATGTAGTGCAAGTGTAGCCTTACCACGAGTTTGACATTGACATATTCGCTAAGTTAGCGACGCTAACGTCTTCGTAAGTTACTTTTTTTGCATCTCGCTCGCACTAATATGCCAGTACCAGCGAGATGCAAAAAAAGTAAGTTACACACACGCTAGCGAATAAATCAATGTCAAACTCTTGGTAAGCTGGTAAGGCTACTGATCGGGGGTTAGGGTTAGGAGTTAAGGGGTCGGGGATTAAGAGGTCGGGTAATGGTGGTTGAAGGGCTGCTGGTTCAGGGCCGAGGGGTACATGGATCAGGGGTTGATGCGCTGTGAGGTAGAGTGATCGGGGGGGTTGAGGGATTGGGTCAGTGGCGGGGCGGAGGTTGGATTTAGTGTAGAGACAGGAATTATAATTTCCCAGACGGACTCGAGAAAATTCCTGATTACATATTTATTAAAGTAGGTACACGAATTTAGTGTTAATCATGATATTGTTTTTCATTCATGCGTCGCGTTCTTAACAATGCATTAAAATTAAAAATGGAAAAATAAAAACTTTTTACAAAAAAAAGAAAACCGACTTCAAAAAGGATGAAATAAAATATTATCCTTTTTAAGTCTATGCGTTACCAACTGATATGTTTGTGTTCGCACCTGACTGTTGTAAATCCGCACTTATACACTGCACTTTAAAGTTCACTTTCCTATCACTAAACACTGTTACTTTTACTACTACTACTTCACTGTATCACTGTCACTTTATTTTTGGTTACTGACTTGACCATGGAAACTGTTTGACTCCATTGTTTTTGGAAAACATACCGTTAGCTAGTTTGCATTTTAAAAAGAGACATCTAGCGATCAATTCAGTAATTAATTTAGAGTATGTACATTTATGCGGCAATTTTAAATCTCAACATCCTCCGCCGCCAAGGAAGTATTCCTTGATCACTAGTTAGGAAGTCGACACAGCTTGGTAATCGGCCGTTGTGTGATCCCGAAAGCTGTGCGAATGTCATACATACGAGTCAACCCATCAGTGCCAGGGTACTTCTTAAGTACTCTACCTACTCTCCAGTTTGCTGGTGGAAATCTTCCATCTTTGATCAATACCAGTTCTCCAAGTTCTAAATCCTTCTTAGGTGTATTCCATTTTGGACGCAATTGCAAACGAGAAAGGTATTCGCTTTGCCATTTAATCCAAAAATCTCGTAGCATGCGTTGGGTTAGTTGCCATCTCGATAAGCTGAATATGTTACTCTGCTCATTACTGCGATCTGGTAAGCAAATCAAGGGTTCACCGACCAGAAAATGTCCTGGTGTCAAATAATCTAAATCATCGCCTAATGGAGCCAATGGACGTGAGTTTAGGCACGCTTCAACTTGCGAAAGGACCGTATAAAATTCTTCAAACGTCAGGGTTGCGTCTTGCATTATTCTTTTCAGATGATACTTCGTCGATTTTACACCGGCCTCCCATAGTCCTCCAAAGTTTGGTGCTCCAGGGGGAATATATCTCCAGCGAGTTCCTCTGTCGTCTAAACTTTTCAGCAAGTCTTCTGGGATTTCGTTGCGACCTTGTTGCCACATCTTCAATAATTCTTTTTCAGCTGCAACGAATGTTGTACCATGATCACTCCAGAGTTCTTTGCAATGACCACGTCTAGACACAAATCTTTTGAAGGCAGCGATAAACGCTTCTGTGGTCATATCGCTGACTAGTTCCAAATGTATGGCTTTGGTAGACATACACACGAATAAAGCAATATATGCCTTGTATGTCTTAGCTCCTCGACCTTTACTCATTCTGCATGTGATGGGACCGGCAAAGTCAACACCGCTGATAAGGAAAGGGCGTGAAGGTTTTACTCGAACTTCCGGTAAGTTGCCCATCAACTGAGTATTCGTCTTCGCATTGTATCTTGCACACGTTATACACTTCTTGTAAAATTGCTTTATTGAAGAACCTCCTTTAATAATCCAGTATTTGCTTCTCAAATATGGTGTCATGAGATGCGGCCCTCCATGAAGAGTGTTTTTGTGAGCATCATCCAACAAAACAGGTAACAATATGTTGTTTTTAGTTATTATAACAGGATGCTTCTGATCCATACTCAACTCTGCGTGCTTCAGTCTTCCTCCTAATCTCAAAAGACCTTTATCATCAAGATAAGGTGTGAATTGCAGTAGACGACTGCTTTTCTTAATAGCTTTTCCACTTTTCAGGTGATCAATCTCTTCAGGAAATTCTATCTCTTGGGACATCTTTAAACACAAGGTAAGTGCTTCATCTCTTTCTTCACAGGTTATATGTTTACTAACATTCTTTTCTTTTTTCAGGATCTTCAGCCATCTTCTACAATATGAAATAACGTCCAGAAGTTTTTGCAGTGACGAGTATTTCTTCAGTAAGGTAAGCTTTTCAGAGTCTGTTTCTATGGTTGTTGTCTTACATTTTACTAACAAGCGTTTCTCTAGCTCTGTTTCAGGTATGGAGTCGACGGGTATGGTGAAATCAGGTTCTCGTAAGAATTCCGGACCATTGAACCATAACTGATTTTGTTTCAGCTTGCTGGGTGACAGACCTCTGGAAGCTGGATCTGCTGGATTATCCTTGGTATTGACATATAACCAGTGTGTGTCTAAATTGCTCCTTATGTCAACCACTCGATTTTTGACATAGGGTGTCCATCTGTTTGGATCTCCTTTTATCCAGGCTAAAACCACTTTGGAGTCTACCCACGCGTAGGTTTGTTGCAACTCGATATTTAGAACTCTCATCACGTGTTTCATGAGTTTGCTAAGTAGAGAAGCTCCACATAGCTCAAGGCGTGGCAAAGACAATGGTTTAACAACTGGTGCAACTTTTGTTTTTGCTGTAATTAGAGCCACTTGACATTGTGATCCATCTTTGGGTATAACTCGAAGGTACACGACTGCTGCATATCCTGTCTGGCATGCGTCAGAAAATCCATGTAACTCGATCGCTGAATTTTTACTAGAACCAGTCCAACGATTAATCTGTATCGCTGATAACGCAGGTAAGTCTTCTTGGTACTGGATCCATTCTTCTTTTAGATCTGTGGGTAGTTCCTCATCCCAATCTAGCTTTTCCAGCCATAGCTTCTGCATGAACATCTTTGCTTTCATGATTGCTGGTGCTAACCAACCCAACGGATCGAAAAGTGAAGCGATCTGTCCGAGTACATTTCTCTTTGTGACAGGTTTCTCAGTATTGATTTCTTTTTGTGTAACCTTGAGTTTGTCTTCATCAATATTCCAAATTATTCCTAGTGTCTTTATTTGGCTCTTTCTATTCATGTCTACTGTATTTGAACTCTCTCTCTTTTCAGGTTGTATGGCCGACATAAATTCTCTGCTGTTAGAAGCCCACTTTTGTAACTCAAATCCACTTTTGCTCATTACTTTGTTCAGCTCTTCGTATGCTTCTAATGCTGACTTCACATCATCGAATCCTGTAAGTACATCGTCCATGTAAAAGTCTCTGTCTATAATTTCAGATGCTATAGGGAATGCGTCTTTCTCTTCTTTGGCCAGCTGTTTTAGTGTTCTTATTGCCAAATATGGTGCTGATGCTGTGCCAAATGTTACTGTAAGCATTCTGAAATCTTGAATCTCTTCTTTTGGATCGAATCTGTACAGAATTCTCTGGTAGTCAGTGTCTGCTTCTCGAACTTTGATCTGTCGATACATCTTTACGATGTCTGCCACAAAACATATCTTGTTTTGTCTCCATCTCATGATAACGTCTCTTAGCTCTTCTAGCAGAGTCGGTCCAACCAGTAGTTCGTCATTGAGAGATACTCCATTAGATCCTTTACAGGATGCGTCAAAAACTACTCTAACTTTCGTGGTCTCCCGATCCTCGCGAACCACAGCATGATGTGGAAGGTAGACTGTTTTCTCATCTTTCTCAGGCTTGCCTACCGGTTCCATGTGTTTCAAGGTAAGGTACTCCTTAATCACGTTATCGTACTCAGTTTTCAATTTGCTGTTGTGTGCTAACTTCCTCTCTAGACATTCAAGTCTTTTGACAGCAATTGAACGGGAATTTTCGGGAACAATCGGTGTATCTCGTACGAATGGTAGTCCAACAATGAATCTTCCATCCTCATCTCTCGCTAGTGTTTTCTCATAAATCTCTTCAGCTCTCTTCTCTTGAGGCGTCAGAGTGTCTTTGCTCTCATTATCTAGCGTCTCCGATTCCCAAAATCTTTGCAGCATGTTGTCTAGACTCACACTCAAATGCATGCTAACAATTCTTCCATTCTTCCCGTGCTCTTCGGCGGGTGCTCCGCCCGAAATTATCCATCCGAATAACGTCTGTTGCGCTATCGGTGATCCTGGTTTGCCCTTGATGACTCCACTCATTAAAATGTCTGTATAGACATGCACACCAAGTAACAAATCTATCTCTCCAGGATTGTAGTATGTGGGATCAGCTAACTCCAAACCATGTAGTTGAGACCATTGTTCTTTATCGATCTTCGTAACAGGCATTATGTCAGTAACTTCCTTCGTCACGTAGGCGGTGCAGTTCAGCTTGTAGCTCTCATTAATTCTCGACACAATTTGTATCTCCGCCGCGTGCTTGATTGGAGTCGACATCTTCGCAACACCTGTCACTTGACCTTCCACCCTTGTTCGTTTGAGTTGTAGTTTGTTGACTGTCTCCTCTGATATAAATGACTCTTCCGAACATGGATCTATGAGTGCTCGAACTACTTGTGCTCCTCTGTTTGTCATAATATTCACTAGTGCTGTAGCTAAAAGAGTAACCCGTCTCTGAGAGGCACACTGAGATACTATGTTGATTGTTGGTGTAGCTTGCTCTTTGTTTTCTTTCTCTGGTTTTTCTTCGAGTGATACAGTGTTAGGTTTAGTAACGTGCAATAGTGTGTGATGCTTCCTCTTACAACGCAGGCATGACGTATTACGCTTGCAAAATCTCACGCTATGTCCAGGCCGTAGACAGTTGAAGCAAAGACTCCTAGTTTGAACCTCCTTGGATCGTTGCTCGGGATCCAATTTAGCAAACTCCTTGCAGTTGTAGATGAAATGATCTTCGTTACAGAAACCGCATTGTTGGTTGGAGTCTGTGTTACTGCTAGGCGTAGCAGTTGCATGGAACGTCTTGGCTCTAACTTGAGGCTTCTCTTTTGGGTGCGCAGTTTGAACCATCTCCAAAACTCTAAATCTTCCCTCCAAAAATTTGCTGAATTGTTCCAATGTCGGCAAGTCTTCCACAGATAATGTCTTCAGATCCTCTTCCCAGTGCTTGTGTGACTCTGTATCTAACTTGTGTACCAATAGATGTATTATGATTGGATCCCAGTTATCGATACTAATGTCATTGTTCTTCAAGCTGTTCAGACATTCTGTAGAAATATCCAGCAATTCTTTGACACCTTTGGCAGATTCAACGCTCAGTTTCTTTTGACCCAAAAATCTATTCAAGATTGAGTTAACCATAATCCTCTTGTTATTGTATCTGTTGTGTAAGGTATTCCATGCTACTTCATAATTTTTCTCGGTAATTTGAATGTGCTTTAGCAGTTGTTCAGCTTCGCCACTAAGACTACTCTTCAAATAGTGCAATTTCTGCACTGGGCTCAATGAACTCTGATTATGAATGAGAGATGTGTAGAGATCCTTGAAAGTCCCCCAATCATTGTAATTTCCATTGAACTGTGGTATATTAATCTTAGGTAGCTTCACTTCCTGGCTCTGTGGTCTGATGGATTGCTTCTCCGTTCCTGATGTATGACTCGTTTGCTCTCCTTCTAATTTCGCAAGTATCTCCGCTTTGGTGTCTATATACAACTCTTCTCCATTGTCGTATATCTCTTGCGTAAAATATTCGTGACTATTTCGCTGTTCTGTTGTCGCTATCTTCACTATCTCTCGGTGAGTGTTTTGAAAAACTTCCCAAAGTTTGTCTAAATTCTCCACTCTGACTTGCAAGTATGACTTGGTTAGTCTCGCCTTGGGACACTTCTTGAAGTTTGTAGCCGTTTTCTGAAGAAGATGTAAGTTATCCGCTTGTACTACGAATAAGGCTTCCATTTTGACTAAGTTCAAATTCCAAGAATTTTCTAAGTTCCAAACTTCTAAGACAAGGTTAGTGAAAAATATTCAAAGTCTTTTAATCACAGAATTTTTCTATGTCCTAAATTCTATGAAAATTTTCTAAGTCTCGGACACTCGAAAATTAGACTATGTCCAAAACACTACGAAATATTCTAAGTCCCAAATATCGCGGAAAATTTTACAAGTCCAAAGC
Source organism: Cydia fagiglandana (assembly GCF_963556715.1). Lineage (NCBI taxonomy): Eukaryota > Metazoa > Arthropoda > Insecta > Lepidoptera > Tortricidae > Cydia > Cydia fagiglandana. The sequence continues at coordinate 3,967,643 of NC_085959.1, forward strand.
ACACTTCGCGAAATTCTAAGTTTAAATAAACAGAACGATCTTACTCAATTATAGTCCTTAGTGCAATCCGATAGAGTCCACTTTGCACTGCACTATCACTCGCGTCACAGCCTGATCCGACTCGAATAGGACCAAATGTTCGCACCTGACTGTTGTAAATCCGCACTTATACACTGCACTTTAAAGTTCACTTTCCTATCACTAAACACTGTTACTTTTACTACTACTACTTCACTGTATCACTGTCACTTTATTTTTGGTTACTGACTTGACCATGGAAACTGTTTGACTCCATTGTTTTTGGAAAACATACCGTTAGCTAGTTTGCATTTTAAAAAGAGACATCTAGCGATCAATTCAGTAATTAATTTAGAGTATGTACATTTATGCGGCAATTTTAAATCTCAACAAGTCGGTGCCAAGCCAAGTAGTAACAATACCCGTCAAAAATAATCAGCTTTATGACTATAAATCCCATTAGAACTGTATTAATAACTATTATAAATGTGTAAGTAATTCTGTCTCCCTCTTTGTCGCCTTTTCATGGCTAAACAACTGAACCGCTTTAGGTGAAATTTGGCAACAATTCCTTGAATTGTTTTATATTTTGAAATATAGTCCTCTGAATCAGGGGCGGGAAATAACTTCAGTCCCAATCCCACGCGTGCGTGCCGACAAACATGGTACGGACTATGCCAAGAAGGTTTGATCGTGTGTTCTGAGGTGTGTTCTTAGGTATAGTCGACGTCAAAGATATGTTGACACTTTTGCACCTTACTCCTTTGTAATAAGACGAAAAGTGTAAACATATTTTGAACGTCGACTGTACCTACAGAAAGTACGTTCATTGTCGTCGTGTAAGGCAATCCAACGTACATCCTTATCGAATCGCACCAAAATCATGGTATGCTTCAAAATAGGGATGTAACGATACATGATTTTGCCGATACGATACCGATACCGATTTTTCAAGTAAATAATCGGCGATACCGATACAGATACCGATATTAATGGCATAGTAGTTAGCTAATAGATATAACAAATAAGGAATTATATACTTATTATGCATAAAACATACATATGTATTAATAGACACTCGAATTTGTGAAGTGTGAAAAACTGTAAAAATGCCAAATCAAAATCAAAGAAAACATTTATTTAGGGGTAACCACCAAGCAATTAATGCAAAAGTAAATCCGAATCAGTAATTATAGTTCACTTTAGGTAGTTTTTACCCGACTAAGTCAACGCAAAAGGAGGGTTATTTATTATGGAAACAAAGTGTATTCAAATTATTAGCAGCGTCATTCGTTTTGCGCGCTTTTCAAACTGTAACATCGGCTGAATTTAAATCGGCGATGCCGATATATCGGTCTGCCGATTATATCGGCCGATATATCGTATCGGTATCGGTATCGTTACATCCCTACTTCAAAAGTTGGCTTGGCACCGACTTCAAACATATCAGTTGGTAACGCATAGACTTAAAAAGGATATTATTTTATTTCATCCTTTTTGAAGTCGGTTTTCTTTTTTTTGTAAAAAGTTTTTATTAATTAATTTATTTTATTATTCCCATTCTATGTACCTATGTGTCAATTCACACATTACACTTGTGCTAAAAGCAGGAAAGCCGTTTTTTATTCATACTCCCTGTAATACTTCAAAACATCGGTAATATTCTTAGGAGGCACACATTTTAAAATAGCTTCCACTTTCTTTGGTGACTTATGCAACCCGTGTTTATCAATAATAAACCCGAGATATTCGACAGATCTTTTAAATAGATCGCACTTATCTCGTTTTAGTCGTAGACCGGCATCCTCTAACCTACTTAAAACCTGTTCTAGCCTTTTAATATGAATTTCACGATTTTCTCCTGTCACCAGTATATCGTCAATAAATATACAAACTCCGTCTATGTCACGAAGTATGTTTTCGAGTGTCTGTTGAAATATATACGGCGCATTTGTGAGCCCAAAAACTAAACGGTTATAGCGAAATAAGCCCTTATGGGTATTTATACAAGTTAAGTCTCGGGACTCGTCCAGTTCCAGCTGATTGTACGCTCTAGAGAGGTCGAGTTTTGAGAACTCTTCTCCTCCATACAACCTAGCAAACAAATCTTCAATACGCGGAACCGGGTAGTTGTCAACATATAACGCCTTATTTAACGTAACCGAATAGTCCCCACATATCCTAATATTTCCGTCGGCGCGCAACACAGCTAGGTAGGACAACGATATCATTCAAGGTGAGAGCACCTTGAATGATATCGTTGTCCTCCTCCGCTATAAAATAATTCCTTCGGACTTTGGACTTGCACATTCGCCTTAGATGTCCCTTTTGTTTACACTTTTGACACGTATAATTAATAAAACGACACTGCTCTTTTGCATGATTTTTGTAGCCGCAAACTTCACAACTTTCCAAACTAGTACGAGGGTTACGTTGTGCGCGCGACGTATTCACGGTAAACACTGGAGTTTCGGGCACCGACGGTTGTGTTTTTTTCAACGCCAATCTCGCGCAACACACGCTTTGCGCTAATTCTATAGCCTTGCTGAACGTCAAAGTGTCGACGCTTTCGGCGAATAATTTCTCCTTTTCTTTCACGTTCTCCAACCCTAAGACAAACCTGTCACGTAACACACTGTCCAGCTCCGTTTTAAAACCACAGTATTGGGCTAGGCTACGCACTCGCGCGGCCCAATCTGGAAATTCTTCACCCGGACGCTGTTCAGCCTTGTAGAAAGTGTAACGTTCCGCAAAAGTACTCTTCTTAGGCGTGAAATGAGCATCGAGATGTCCTAACAAGACCTTGTATTCCGCGCCATCAACCTCCTTTGGTGCCACTAAATCCCGAAGAATGAGGTAGGTAACATCTTCTGATAAGGCCGACAATAACACAGCACGGCGTTTCACTTCTGACTTGTCCGTTGTTTCATTAATGTTATTAACAGTACATAATTGAAACAATTTGCTCTTGAAAATGCTCCATTCGTGAATCCGATGGTCAAAATTGAGGCTGCTGCCGAACATTACATTTGCACTTGATGTAGCCATTTTTTTCAACCAATTTATTGAAAAAACGTTCTGTGCACACGTAGATATCGATATCGTCGCCAATTGTTGTGTTCTGGACGTAGGTTTCCAAAGAAAACTCCAAATTATAGGATACTAATGTGGTACGTTTAATGTTCAGATACAGACTGCCGTAAATTACATCTACCCTCTATATGAAAACATAACAAGGACTAAGGAGATATATACGAAGGTGCCAGATCTCCTAGATGAGTGTTTGCAAGAACTAACACGACTGGAGCAGCCAGGTTCAGTTTTGCATGAAAAAGCTAGCAAGATGCTATGCGACCTGAAGTCTGGAGGCAGTGTGTGCAGGCTCAAGAGGTCGCTGTACGGACTTAAACAAGCTGGTAGTCAGTGGAACATCAGACTGGACGAGCAGCTGAAGTGCATGGGATTGCAAGCATATAATATAGATTCGCAAACTAAACTCTTTGTATTAGTTTACGTAGATGACATTCTCGTCGCTTCGCAAAGAGGTGAATGCATACAAGATTTCAATAAAAAATAAGTTCAATAATTGGCCAAGCACGAAGTCAAGACTACGGTGTTCAGAGCACCGTACGACACATCCCTAGGTGGTTTTAAGTTTGGATACTAATACTAATTTATCCCATAAGTACATTTTATTGACTAGGAAATAAGAAGGTAATGTCTGGGAGCTCTGGGACCTTGGAGTTTGGACTTTTATTAAAGTCCTCTGGGCTAGTATAGGTAATGTAGAAGTTACAAAGCTTCTACCTTAGATATATTTTTTAGAGATTAAAGATTTTATTTACCACCTTGTCGGGTTGATTGTATATCCATACCAAATTACAGCTTTCTAACACTAACAATCAACCTCATCTTGGAGGTGAAAAGAGGAAAAATCGTAATCCCATTTCGGCCAACCGAAATCAAGAACGTTTATATAATATAGGCCTAATACCGTTTATCTAAAACGTTTGGTGAAGGCACATTTCTAGTAGAAACAAATTATTATGAATTTCTCTGTAATTTGTACAAACCATTTCGTAAACTGACATTCCGCTAAACTGTTGTTTTTACATCTTACTAGTACTAGCATCCATAACATATTGAAGTATGATATTCTTCCACTTGTCTGAACATTTTCATTATTATTGATTCTTTTTTGGAGAATGGCTTTTTCTGCCACGGCACTTTGCCAATTATTGATTCTTTCAAACACCAAAATAGTTGACAATTTAATATACGTCAGAGTTGACAGGCAACTTCGAGCATGAAAAACTAAATCCGTCAGAAATAAGTACCTAATAATAAATGTCTAAGTTTTAGTACAAATAGGGTAACTGCGTCAGGTTGCCGTCCAGTACCTGTTTCCGTCCACTTGGCGGAGTTGCTACAAATAATTGCGTATAATTTGAATATAAACCTAACATACCGGACAATTTTGGACTTATTGTACATCAGTTTTTAAAAGCAAAAATATTTTAGTAGAACTGGAATTCATGAGTACCAAATCTTAACTGACATTTTTGTCACTCAAACAAGTTTGATCAAGATCGGCTTACTTTATATTTCGTCAACTTTACCTTTGTTTCCAAAAACTGTGAATTATTCAATTTAATTTTTTTTTCGTAACAGAACAGTATCTAGTTGCTGCTCTCATAGATCGGTTCAAAAATATACATACTTTATACATAAATGTAATGGTACTTAATGAAAAGGAATAGGTACTGTTTCGACGAATCAGATACTCTCAGTAAAATCTATAGGTAGATGACGCCATAGCTGTTAATAAATATTGAATGACTTTATTATCTCTATTCTATCGCTTTACTAACTCTATGTGCTCTAATGTGAAAAAAAAACACAACGACAGTGAAGAACGGAATTCTTAATTTAAATTTGAACTGATAAACTCCAATAATAAATATGATTCTTACTGAGCACACTGCGATAGTCCATTGGTTGGAAAGCCCGTTCGAAATTTAAACTTATTTGCTTTATAATAAGGTTGCATTTTGCAGATCTTTTACTCTCTCATACTTATAGTAGGCTATTCAGAAAACAAATGAAATATCTCACAAAAGTAAGTAAGTAGAATTAAACTTTGTATCAAAGACATAAGTCATAAATTTCAATGCCAAAGTTTTAAGTAAGGATCTTACTTACTAAAACTACTTCTTAATATGAATGACCAGTGTAAGCATCACTTAGCTAGCCCTAAGCAACCAAAGATCAGGCTGCAGTTTAAAAACTAATAAAGTTAGAGTTAACCTGATAATTTTCCCGCCGTCTCCATACTCGTTTTAGTTGGATATTGACTGGTCAGCTGCCTGTTAGCTATAGTTTTCCCGAAAATCGCCAGGACAGAGGTGAAAATTTTTGTATGAAAACTTGCAACTTTAAATGCATTTTTTATCGAAACTATTGCATTCTAAAATGAAGTCAAAATCAGTTCATCGACTCAATTTTTTGCAAGCTTTCTAATGGTACCTCACACGATTCTTACAATTGAAAATAAAATTCAGCCTACCCCTCTTAACCCCTAAATTTCCCCCTAAAATCAGAAATAAGCAGTTTCGATTTATTCACAGTGTTAGTGATGGTACTTGCCATAACTATTCCAAATTTCAGGTACCTACATCAAACGGTCTTTGAGAAAAACGCATTTAACCGATTTGCAAGACCGAAGTGATCCCATAAGAGCACCGTGAACAAAGTTTTGTACGGTGCTCTAAAAACTAAAACCCGACTACTGCAAATCGCGCTCTAAAAAGTATGAAACAAGATAGAATTCTTATCTAAAATTATCAAGCAGGAAATATTATAAATGTTACCATTTTTTTTATATAAAAATACAACGTAATATAATTTACTGATTTTTTTATATATTTACAGAAATTCAGAGGATCGCCGTGGTCGTATGCCACGATTATAAACTTAAAAGTAATGTGGCATACGACCACGGCTATCCTCTGAATCTCTGTAAATATATAAAAAAATCAGTAAATTATATTACGTTGTAATTTATATAAAGAAAATGGTAACATTTATAATATTTCCTGCTTGATAATTTTAGATAAGAATTCTATCTTGTTTCATACTTTTTAGAGCGCGATTTGCAGTAGTCGGGTTTTAGTTTTTGAACTTATTTTTTATTTAATTAATTTTGGGGTCATGATTTCGTTACTAACTTTTTGAAGTCACTTTATATTACTTTTGCGAGGGCGTCCTCAGTACAGAAATGCACGCAGAGCGCCGCCTATATCGGGCTACGCCCGACTCCTTTAGTGCCTATGAGGGCGCCGATGGCGGCCGTCTTTGGAAGGCGTACGTCGGGCTACGCCCGATTCATTTAATATGAGGGCGCCGAAGGCGCCCGGCTTTGGAACGCGTACGTCGGGTTACGCTCGACACTTTTAGTATGAGGGCGCCGAAGGCGCCCGTCTTTGGAATGCGTGCGTCGGGCTACGCCCGACTCTTTTAGTATGAGGGCGCCGAAGGCGCCCGGCTTTTGAACGCGTATGTCGGGCTACGCCCGACTCTTTTAGTATGAGGGCGCCGAAGGCGCCCGGCTTTGGAACGCGTATGTCGGGCTACGCCCGACTCTTTTAGTATGGGGGCGCCGAAGGTGCTCGGCTTTGACGCGTACGTCGGGCTACGCCCGACACTTTTAGTATGAGGGCGCCGAAGGCGCCCGGCTTTGGAACGCGTATGTCGGGCTACGCCCGACTCTTTTAGTATGAGGGCGCCGAAGGCGCCCGGCTTTGGAACGCGTACGTCGGGCTACGCCCGTCACTTTTAGTATGAGGGCGCCGAAGGCGCCCGACTTTGCAACGCGTACGTCGGGCTCCGCCCGACTCTTTTAGTATGAGGGCGCCGAAGGCGCCCGGCTTTGGAACGCGTATGTCGGGCTACGCCCGACCCTTTTAGTATGTGGGCGCCGAAGGCGCCCGGCTTTGGAACGCGTATGTCGGGCTACGCCCGACCCTTTTAGTATGTGGGCGCCGAAGGCGCCCGGCTTTGGAACGCGTACGTCGGGCTACGCCCGACACTTTTAGTATGTGGGCGCCGAAGGCGCCCGGCTTCGCAACGCGTACGTCGGGCTCCGCCCGACTCATTTATTATGAGGGCGCCGAAGGCGCTCGGCTTTGGAACGCGTACGTCGGGCTACGCCCGACACTTTAGTATGAGGGCGCCGAAGGCGCCCGACTTTGCAACGCGTACGTCGGGCTCCGCCCGACTCTTTTAGTATGAGGGCGCCGAAGGCACCCGGCTTTGGAACGCGTACGTCGGGCTCCGCCCGACTCTTTTAGTATGAGGGCGCCGAAGGCGCCCGGCTTTGGAACGCTCGCCCGACTCTTTTAGTAAGGGGGCGCCGAAGGTGCTCGGCTTTGCAACGCGTACGTCGGGCTCCGCCCGACACATTTAGTATGAGGGCGCCGAAGGCGCCCGGCTTTGGAACGCGTACGTCGGGCTACGCCCGACACTTTTAGTATGAGGGCGCCGAAGGCGCCCGACTTTGCAACGCGTACGTCGGGCTCCGCCCGACTCTTTTAGTATGAGGGCGCCGAAGGCGCCCGGCTTTGGAACGCGTACGTCGGGCTACGCCCGACTCTTTTAGTATGAGGGCGCCGAAGGCACCCGGCTTTGGAACGCGTACGTCGGGCTCCGCCCGACTCTTTTAGTATGAGGGCGCCGAAGGCGCCCGGCTTTGGAACGCTCGCCCGACTCTTTTAGTAAGGGGGCGCCGAAGGTGCTCGGCTTTGCAACGCGTACGTCGGGCTCCGCCCGACACATTTAGTATGAGGGCGCCGAAGGCGCCCGGCTTTGGAACGCGTACGTCGGGCTACGCCCGACACTTTTAGTATGAGGGCACCGAAGGCGCCCGACTTTGCAACGCGTACGTCGGGCTCCGCCCGACTCTTTTAGTATGAGGGCGCCGAAGGCGCCCGGCTTTGGAACGCGTACGTCGGGCTACGCCCGACACTTTTAGTATAAGGGCGCCGAAGGCGCCCGGCTTTGGAACGCGTATGTCGGGCTACGCCCGACTCTTTTATTATGAGGGCGCCGAAGGCGCCCGGCTTTGGAACGCGTATGTCGGGCTACGCCCGACTCTTTTAGTATGTGGGCGCCGAAGGCGCCCGGCATTGGAACGCGTACGTATCTTGTAAAAAAATTGATTGTTTCATACATTTTGGCTGATCAGGACTTCTATACCTATTCACGGTATAAAATGTTGCAGGACATTAAAAAAAACACCATGTATAGCGGCCAAATTTATTTTGCAAAAACCTTCTTGTATCGCCGTAGTCGCGTAACACACGGATAGAATCCAGAGCGCTTGTAGATTCATAGTTCGAATCACCTAACCGAAAATTTTAATGTTTTATCTGGCGCATGCAAGCAAAGCCAGGTGCAAACGCTAACAATATTTATATATTTGAAATGTGCTAATTGAGCTCTTTCCAATGATGTATAACACATCATCATTACTTAATTTTAGTTTTTTGGTTCGTGACTTTATGACCTCTAGAGGGCGCAGTGTTAATTTTTTTGTGACGCCATATAGCCTATAACCAGCGGACGATTAAGACGATTCGAATGACACATCGTTTATTAAATTATAATAAGTACTTTAGAAGTCATGAGGGAACAGATGAACATACATACATACATACATACATACATACATACATACCCACATACATACCGGTCAAAATCATAACCCTCCTTTTGCGTTGCCGTAGTCGGGTAAAAAGGAACTGGCCACTAAGTTTGAATTGAAAGATTATGGCATTGCGAAATATATGTTAGGCATAGAGTTTGACAGATGTGACAAAGGAATGAAATTGTCACAAGAAAAATATATTGATGATTTATTAATTAAATTTAATATGGATAAAAGTAAACCGATATCTACGCCTATGAAAGTTAAGCAAAAGATACAAAAACCTGTGAGTAAGTGCAGTGAAAGTGAACAGTATCCTTATCGTGAAATTATAGGTTCGTTGATGTACCTCTCTACGGGAACGAGACCCGACATTACGAATACGGTTGCTGTATTGAGTCAATTCTTGGATTGCCCTAATGAGGAATGCTGGAACGCGTTGCATGGTTACTCGGATGCTGATAGGGGAGGGTGTTTGATAGATAGGCGTTCTTATCCGGTTATGTTTTCATGTTAGGAGGTGGATGCGTGTCGTGGAAGTCACAGAAGCAGAAATGTGTCAGCACCTCATCCTGTGAATCGGAGTACGTAAGCTTGGCCTCGTCAATGAAGGAAGCAGTTTACTTGAACAGCTTGTTTACTGAAATTGGGTTACGTAAGTTTGCACCATTATCTTTACATGTAGATAATCAGGGGGCGATTTGACTTGCGAGCGATCCAATGTTCCATTCTAGGAGCAAACACATTGGCATAAGGTACCACTTTGTACGAAGTGTATTTACGAGTATTGAGTTAAAGTACTTACCGACCGACTCAATGCTTGCCGATATATTAACGAAGGCTTTGCCTAGAGAAAAGCACTATAAGTGTATGCGTGGTTTTCGGCATTGCTTGTTAATTGTTTACTTTTGTAATAGTTGTTCTTTGATATCACTTTAATATGTTTGTATGTTTTATTGTGTTACCATTTATTTAGAATATGCACATTAAAGGGCCGTATTGAAATATGAGGCTAATGTGATATTTAGAGAGGCGCCTACTTTAAGGTTGCACAGTACTGGCAGTAAGTGGAACCCAGTCAAATTTTATATTTGGATAGCAACCGTTCCATGAAATGTTTGTTTACCTTTAGATGTGTCAGTCGATCAATAACAGTACTCATAAAAGGTCTGAATAAATTTCTAACATTGGTTTAACTGCGTTGTAAATCTTTGCAAACAAGTAATAGGTTTATCCCCCACAATTGATTCTAACATTGTAGCACAGTAAACGTTTCAACACTTGCTCTAAATTCTGATAACAATCCGAAAGACTCTTTCCCTTTACCACAATATCGTCAATAAAACAGTTTACATTCCCTAATCCTTCTAAAATTTGGTCCATAGCACACTGAAACACGGAGGATCCACTTGAAACACCAAATTGTAACCTGGTTGGTCGGAACAAGCCTAAATGTGTGTTAATAGTCATGTATTCGCGAGAAGTCTCTTCTAATAATAACTGTTGATATGCCCCCGATAAGTCCAAAACACAGAAAACAGTACCCCCAGACAATTCAGTAAAAATGTCCTCGGGTATTGGGAGAGGATAGTGTTCACTGTCCAGTACTTGATTTAGTGTCACTTTATAATCAACACAAACACGTATTTTCTTGTCAGCTTTTTGTGCTACTACAATTGGACTAGCCCATTTACTATGCCTTACCTTTTCTATGATACCCGCCTTTTCTGAACTTAATAATTCTTTCTCTACTTCCATTTTCTTTGAATAAGGTATAGTGTAAGCTTTGTGAAAGATAGGTTCTGCTCCATGCTTAAGTTTTAGACTTGCTTTCAAATTCAAAATATGGGAGGATCTATCTTTCTCAAAAACTTTTCCATATTTGAATTAGTTTTTTCTTATTCATACCTTCAGATTCAAGCAATTTAATCTCAAAAAGCTTCTGCCATGTGTAACATGTCAAACCTGCATGTACAGCCACCGCGCGCACTATCCGGTTGGAAATAAAAAAAAACTAAGGGTTTCGCCGTCTTTTGTTTTTTCTTCGTAAATTTTCCTTTGGAAATGTTGTCAGATATAGCACAATTCTGGAATTATTATTTTATAGGCCAAGCAATAAGAAGGTATAGAGGGAAAAGCTAGGAACAGAATTTTTGACTCCGTAACTTTGTTTGGAAATAAATCTGATGATGGCAGTATAAAGGAATACAAAAAACAAACCAATCAAATAACATTAAAATGCAGGGCCGAGAAAGAAAAGGAAGTGTTTGAGACGTGCGACGCAATAGAAAAATTAATGAACAAAGGAAAACTAGACCAGGCGTACAACATAATAATGGATTCAGAGAAAATAAAGGTACCAGAGAAGCAATACTAGCTCTTCGATTAGTTGTAGATAGGCGCCTAGATATTGGCCTTGAAACGCATATCGCATTTATCGATCTAGAGAAGGCCTTTGATAAAGTCAACTGGAGGCAAATGTTGAGTATTTTGAAAGAAGCCGGACTGGATTTTAGAGATAGGAGAGTGATTTACCAACTGTATAAGGAGCAAGAAGCATGGGTGGAGATTGGAGAGGAAAACGGGAGTACAAGAATCAGGCAAGGTGTCAGACAAGGGTGCCCACTTTCACCACTAATATTTAACATATATATATATATATATATATACATATATATATATATAGAGTACGCAATTAAGAAAATTAAAGAAGCTGACAAGGGTGGGGTCAAAATTAATGGGGAAACAATTCACTTTATCCGGTTCGCAGACGATATCGCAGCATTTGCAGAAACAACAGATAAACTAATAGAACTAATATCAACAATGGATACAATATTTAATGAATTAGGTTTGAGTAACAACTGCAAAAAAACAAAAACGCTTACCACTACAAAATGCAATAGGCAGCATACACCAATAGTGATCAAAAATATACCCATACAAAATGTGGATTGTTTTAAATATTTAGGTAGTTTAATTACAAAGAACTCCAGATGTACGCCAGAAATTGTTACACGGATAGCCATGGCAAAAAAGGCGTTTCACCAGAAGAAGTAACTCTTAAGATCTAGTTTGTCATGTAAGAGCAAAAAGTTGATGATTAAGGTGTATATTTGGAGTATCGCACTTTATGGTAGTGAAAACGTGGACTATGACTCAGAGAGACCGAAAAAGACTGGAAGCTTTTGAAATGTGGTGTTGGAGACGTATGGAAGGTATAAAATGGACGGAGAAGATAACGAATGAAGAGGTATTACGAAGAGTGAAAGAGAAGAGGATCAGCACCCCCGATTTATACGAAAATGATACCAAACATGGCCTCACTACCAAACAGCTTCACTGATGTAGATATCAAGATAAAATTAAAATCTCTAAATAAACTTTTAAAAGCGGGTATCTCAAAAACTATTCAAGATATCGAAAAACTTGACTAGATAAAACTTGTAATTAATTTTATCAGCTTTCGGTTTGTCTTAGTAGTCATGTCGCTAAGGCGCAAAGTTTCCAAGATATCAATGAAAAACCAAAAAATTCGACCTTCTTACCTCCCTCTACCCCCCAGCACCGGGGCTACAGCCAGGGACTTTTGATATGTTCACCTCCTAACTAGTCCAAACAAAGTTACGGAGTCAAAAATTGTGTTCCTAGCATTTCCTTCTACAACGTTTATTGAGCATTCATTTCCTGACCTATTTAATGCGACTACATGGTTATAATTAGTGATAAAGTTTAATACTAGGGCTGCCACTAATGCAGGTAAAGTTTGTATAATTGTATATGTAGCATTAAGTTTAGGTTTATGTTGAAATTAAACCTAATCCAATTCTTATTTGTACGTAATGTACGTCACTGGTTCTCGTAACGGAATAAGGCTTGGGTTAGATTTCGACTACAAGTCTAAGAACGTACGATTGTTCCAGCCCTTTCTTCTACCTTTAAATTGAAGAGCTACTTATTACTGTTGCTGTTTATTATTTGGATAATTGCTGCTGAAGAAAAAGCTAATTCTTAACCCGTTTCTACTAACTAATGGCTCAAAATATTTTTCACATTCAAGCACTATTAAATATAATTCTTTAAAAAAAAAAATTACTTTACCCATAACTTCACAGCTCCTAAAACCTTCAATGGCTCTCCTGATACCGATTTTAATTTAGTAGTACATTTTCTTAATTCACCTTCACCAAAATACTTCTTAAAGTCTTTACAATGTATCACTGATTTACATGCACCTGTGTCCACTTGCATCTTAAGAGAGAGTCGATTTCCTAGTCACAAGGCTAACCACGCCGCTTCTTCTTCATCTCCACTGTCGATGTTTTGAATGCTTCCTAGAATGACTTCTTCGCCATCCTGGTCCTGTTCCGCATTGTCCTGCTCCTCCAGCTGTCTCAGTACATTTGTTTCCGCCGGCCAGAAATGACACTTAGTAGCAATATGCCCTTGTCTTTGGCAATTGTAGCAAGTCCAAGTCTTCTCAAAGCATCTGGGTCAATTTTTGAAGAGGGTGTTTTTTCGACATTTGTATGGCAATTTTTTATTTTTGATAAATCTGATTTATAATATTCGTTTTAGGAAGGGTTCTTAATAAAAAAAATATATTGTAGGAGGCACCTCTGTACTTTTAATAGTTAGCTAGATATGGACGTTTAAAGATCGACATTCGTATGACACTATTTAGCCATTTGTAAGGCGCTTTTAACATGTGTAAGGCATTTTTTAGACATTATATGGCAGTATCATCATATATATGCCACTATTTATTATTTTTGTTGCATTTATAAGACCCTGACGACATTTGTATAACACCTTCTCGACATCTGTATGGCAGTATGTCGACATTTGTATGCCACAATCGACATTTATACGGTCAAAATAGCCGTATAAATGTCGCCATACAAATGTCGCGACATGTCGCCAATAATATTTTTTAGCGATATTTCCTACACAATACAACCGATTCACTTATTTATTTTACTATATATTTTAACACTATATTTGCAACTATTATTATAAAATAAACATTTTTATTCCAACTATGTACCAACGTATTAAGCGTCCATACAAATGTCATTGTAGTCGTACCAAAATATATCGAAAGAGATTTTTATCTGTTTTTAAATAAAATAAACTGTTTCCGGGTCTACATTTGATGTCAATCGATGCCCAACTAATCGCACTATGGCGTCGTAAATTTAATCTAACCGTTATTCAATAGACATATAAGATTATAGGGGGTATATTTAAGTCATAACAAAACAGGTGCCGCGCGGGACAGCGATAAAAAGGCTTCCCTTGTTTTATTAAATAACGCATTAATATATCACTATGACTAAATATAATGCTCTTTATAGAAATACAAAGTTGTTTATAATACATTGCCTACATCCAAAGTTATGATTTTTTTTATTGCGCTATGCCGCCACTGGGACACGCGAAAAACGGCAAATTTAGCCGTTTTTGGAATTTCAAATGCGATTTTGTCAGGAAAAATAATATTTTAGGTACAGCTGTGGATGATTTTTAAAGCTTATAATACACTGAATGAAAATATATACAAACCCAGTCTTTTAGTCCTATGGACTTCGAGTTTTAGCCGTGGGACAGCAAAAAATGCCTATTTGAAAATTGACCCATCTATCTGCAGTATGACTGCCTCCACACGGCTACATTCTCTGGCATATTGAGGATTTCCTTCTTTTGAGGGTTGTTTTCTGTTATCATTTCCCTGCATGTTGCCTCTATTTTTCATCGGAGGATGTACATTTACTTGCACTGGTGTGCGACTCTGCCCTGGGGCTGGCTTCTTGATTGCTGACACACTCCCTGCTGGTTGAATGTTTCTTGTCTATTTTTCTGCACCTCATAGGCTGACGCAATTTTTACAGCCTCCGCGAACGACAAGCCATCCCTCACTGTTAACAACTTTTTGACTAGATGCTCTTTCATCAATCCGCAAACCAACCTGTCCCGTAGTGCCTCATCTAAGAAAGTACCAAACTTGCATAAAGCCGCTTTTCCATTTATCTCTACTAAAAATTCGTTTGTTACACTTTGGCCTTTTTTTTGCTTGCACATGTAGAACTCGTATCTAGTGTCCGACCGAAGGTTCGGTTTCGGTTTCGGCCAGTTTCGGCCAAAAAATCATGTTTCGGCTGTAGTTTCGGTTTCGGCCAAAAAACGGCCGAACCTTTCGGCCGGGCCGAAACTCACGAATTGGTACTTCGTACTATGAAACTAAACATGTGACAAATATCTAAAGTTGGGGAACAAGTAGGACAACAATATTAATATACTGATTTATGTATACAATATACATACATAAATTAATTGATTTATTATAAAATACAATTCCCCTAATCAAGGCGTCACTGGACGAGCGACGCAGTCTTAATGTGTATAACTAGTGGAGTGGCCAAGTTGAAGAATAGCAACTTTCGTAGGACTAAAAAGGTTTATACCGACAAGTGGTATTGTTGGAATCAGCAAGGTCTACTGATTATCAAAATGCATGTTGTCGCTTCATAAAGTGGTAGAATGTGTTTCTATGACGTTATAAAGTCGGCAGTACAAAATTGTAAACTATTTTCTTTTAAACATACCATGTGGGGTACCAAATGTAAGGGCTTTGTGAGTAAATTACAAATGTAATAACATAGTCTAACAAGTACCTAATTCTCTTATTTTTTAATATTTCTGGCTAATTATTTTTGAACATTATATAGAGGATATTCACAGTCACTTGGTATGTATTTTAGGGCCGGCCTAAAGCAAACGGGGTGCACAAAAAAAAAGAATTTTTTGACCAAAACTGCAAAATATATAGGAATCGTAAAAGACAGAAAAAAATCAATCAAAACGCTAAAATAAGCATGTTTCGTAGGAAAAACTTTTCTCTAAAATCGAAAATGGCCAAGATATTTGACCCGAAAGTTGGGAAAAATTTCCATGAATGTTGTGTCATTATAACATCTATTTTTTTATTGTGTTATCGTAGAGAATACGCTAAAATAAGCATGTTTTGTATGAATAACTTTTCTCGAAAATAAAAAATGGTGCTTGCTGATGTTTATTTTAGCGTATTCTCTAGGATAACATCATGAAAAATAGGTATCATAATAACATCACTCTGATGATTTTTTTTCTAAGTGCTGCAACCCCTTTGCTTTAGTCCAACCCGGTATAATCCTTTTCGGTCCTACGAAAATTGTAAATAAGGTAATTTCTACGAATTGGCCTCTCCTCTAAAAAGCGGTTTTGTGACATATTTTCAACGGTTTTCACAAGTCAACAACAGGTTCGGTTTCGGTTTCGGTTTCGGCCGAAACTGGGGCCAAAGCCGAACATTCGGTTTCGGTTTCGGTTTCGGCAAAAAAACATGTTTCGGTCGGACACTACTCGTATCGGCCCGCTATAGCAGATTTAGTTACTACATAATGTTTAGTTAGGGCTTCGATTAACTCTTTATAAGTTTTCTGTGATGGTTTCTCCGGTGACACGAGGTTTTTTAGTACATTATAAGTCTCTGGTCCGATCAACGTTATCAGCATTGGGACCTTCATGTCGTCTTCAATGCAGTTCACGATAAAAAAACTGTTCCATCCTTTCGCTATACTCTGTAAAGTCTTTTTCTTGATTAAAATGTTCTATACTTCCAATTAACGCCATTTCGTCGCCAATAATAAGTTATCAAATAAACCAAAACGTAGGGAAATGCTTACTTTTAATCCTGGTTTCTCTTATGACATATGACATTATTTTTAGCGGTAGTTAGTAGTGACAACCGGCCAGTTGCCATGCACAAAATAGAATACATCACACTTTGATAGGAAACGCAGTACATAAGTATTATTTTAAACGTCAAACCTCTATGAAATTATGACGTATTAAATAATACTTGCACTGGATATGCTGGAAGCCTAATTCAACAGGGTGTTAAGAAATGAAATTCACCTGAATTTTAACTTTTTATTATCTACTATTAGCCCTCGTGGTAGGGCGTCATTCAAGTGAACTGCAGGAGCTCGCTGTCCAAGCGTTTCTTGCAGATGAAATTTAAAACATCTGGAGTGCAACGTATGTCGTAGTACTCGACGGCCTGCTTGTGAATGCCGCAGCAATATGGATCGGTATCGTAGACATTAAGGGGCCGGCCCCACATCCACGCGAACCCCAGGTCTTCCAGCACCATTTTTTTTCCTGTAACATAACATACACCGGCTCTAACATACTCCAGGGTCTCGAGCGATCACTATTACTATGGACACCGAACGATATCGTGGCTTTTTCCTTTTAGTAAAAGGAATTCATGTTGATACCTAATATCCAAAAGGATAAACAGATTGTTAAAATTTTATAGGCTAGTTAAGAGGTGGATGACCGCTTGTCCATACGTACACGTTGTCCTGTACCGTTAGCACGAGTTGCGAGCTCGAGCGCGAGTCCATACCTACTACTTACTTGAAGTCGCGCTAGATGTATGGGGTCGCGCGTGAGAATTCAACTCATGCTAGCAGGTCTGATCTTCCTCTTTGGATAATGTCATTATGGAATTCCTTTTTCGATTTTTTTATGAAGAATTATAGCAGTGAAAAAAAGATTATTTTCGGTTATCTACTAAACTTTTACATAATAAAAAAATTTAGAGATGCGGGACACAGCCGCTATGGCTGACGTGAAACGTGGTGTGGACCGCTAATGCGAAGGCCGAAGGCCGAACTCCGCGTAGGGCCGAAGGCCCGAAGCGTCCATGATGTCAGTACTTAAAAAACACATAACAATAGTGCAAGTGTCTAAATGCGAAGGCCGAAGGCTGAGCTCCGCGTAGGGCCGAAGGCCCGAAGCGTCCGAGATGTCAGTTCTTAAACACATAACAATAGTACAAGTGTCTAAAGTCTTTAGACTAAAGCATGTCGCCCGACCTTTAAATATGCGGTCACGGGGTGGTGGAGTGTGGTATTACGTAAGATGCGGTATCAATGCGCGCGTGTTAAGACGAAACAGGAGCTGAGTTTTAAATATTTTAGGTAAATATACCCGTCTCGCTAACGGAAGCGGCACCTAAAAGTAGTGCGATAAGGACAAGGCGAAAAATCCTGCGTAAAAATTGAGAGAGGCTGTATCAGGGACACAGCCGCTATGGCTGACGTGAAACGTGGTGTGGACCGCTAATGCGAAGGCCGAAGGCCAAGCTCCACGTAGGGCCGAAGGCCCGAAGCGTGCAGGCCATCAGTGCTTTAGCACAGAAAAATAGTACAAGTGTCTAAATGCAAAGGCCGAAGGCCGAGCTCCGCGTAGGGCCGAACGCCCGAATCGTCCAGGATGTAAGTACTTTAACACAGAACAATAATACAAGTGTCTAAATGCGAAGGCCGAAGGCTGAGCTCCGCGTAGGGCCGAAGTCCCGAAGCGTCCAGGATGTTAGTGCTTTAGCACAGAGCAATAGTATAAGTGCCTAAATGCGAAGGCCGAAGGCTGAACTCCACGTAGGGCCGAAGGCCCGAAGCGTCCAGGACATCAGTGCTTTAGCGCAGAACAATAGTACAAGTGTTTAAATGCGAAGGCCGAAGGCCCGAACCGTCCAGGACATCAGTGCTTTAGCAAAGAGCAATAGTACAAGTGTCTGAATGCGAAAGCCGAAGGCCGAGCTCCGCGTAGGGCCGAAGGCCCGAAGCGTCCAGGACATCAGTTCTTTAGCACAGAACAATAGTAAAAGTGTCTAAATGCGAAGGCCGAAGGTTGAGCTCCGCGTAGGGTCGAAGGCCCGAAGCGTCCAGGACATCAGTGCTTTAACACAGAACAATATTACAAGTATCTAAATGCAAAGGCCGAAGGCCGAGCACCGCATAAGGCCGAAGGCCCGAAGCGTCCAGGACATGTGTTTTAGCACAGAATAATAGAACAAGTGTCTCAATGCGAAGGCCGAAGGCCGAGCTCCGCGTAGGGCTGAAGGCCCGAAGCGTCCAGGACGTCAGTGCTTTAACACAGAACAATAGTATAAGTGTCTAAATGCAAAGGCCGAAGGCTGAGCTCCGCGTAGGGCCGAAGGCCCGAAGCGTCCAAGACATCAGTGCTTTAACACAGAACAGAAGCAATAACGGTTCTTTTAATACCAAATTCACCCTACTAATACATGCTCATCTCCTAAAATAATGCATTAGAATCTATAACGGCGCGGTGGCGCGACTTCTTTGATAGAACACATAGAACGTATGACGGCTGCTTGACAATCTCGAGTTCCTATTGCTAATTACTATCTTAGTTGCGTACTTTCTGATGTACCAATACCAATGTGTATAAAATAAATTAATTAAAAAATTTAAAACGACTGCTGCATTTTAAAGCGAACTGAAAAGCTAAAAATAATGTTAATATGTTAGTCACATAATTTTATGCATCTTAATTGGAATGTAAATGTACACTCACGGTCTTTCACAGTAAATACAAAGAGCTATGCACATTTATGTCTGTGACTGTAGGTACGTTAGATTTAATTTCAATTATAGTCGGGGGACCTTCAAATCAAGAGTGAACAGGCACCTTCTGGGCGAGCTCGCTCCATCGTAGGCCACGTCTACGCCTCGGCTAGTCTGTGGCCATGAGTAAACCCATGCATAATAAAAAATGAGAGAGGCTGTATCAGGGACACAGCCGCTATGGCTGACGTGAAACGTGGTGTGGACCCGAAGGCCCGAAGCGTCCAGGACATCAGTGTTTTAGCACAGAACAATAATACAAGTGTCTAAATGCGAAGGCCGAAGGCCGAGCTCCGCGTAGGGCCGAAGGCCCGAAGCGTCCAGGATGTTAGTGCTTTAACACAGAACAATAGTACAAGTGTCTAAATGCGAAGGCCGAAGGCCGAGCTCCGCGTAGGGCCGAAGGCCCGAAGCGTCCAGGACATCAGTGTTTTAGCGCAGAACAATAATACAAGTGTCTAAATGCGAAGGCCGAAGGCCGAGCTCCGCGTAGGGCCGAAGGCCCGAAGCGTCCAAGATTTAAGTGCTATAACACAGAACAGTAGTACAAGTGTCTAAATGCGAAGGCCGAAGGCCGAGCTCCGCGTAGGGCCGAAGGCCCGAAGCGTCCAAGATGTCAGTGCTTTAGCACAGAAAAATAGTAAAAGTGTCTAAATGCGAAGGCCGAAGGCCCGAAGCGTCCAGAATGTTAGTGCTTTAACACAGAATAATAGTACAAGGGTCTAAATGCGAAGACCGAAGGCCGAGCTCCGCGTAGGGCCGAAGGCCCGAAGCGTCCAGGATTTAAGTGCTATAACACAGAACAATAGTAAAAGTGTCTAAATGCGAAGGCCGAAGGCCGAGCTCCGCGTAGGACCGAAGGCCCGAAGCGTCCAGGATTTAAGCACTATAACACAAAACAATAGCACAAGTGTCTAAATGCGAAGGCCGAAGGCCGAGCTCCGCGTAGGGCCGAAGGCCCGAAGCGTCCAGGACATCAGTGTTTTAGCACAGAACAATAAAACAAGTGTCTAAATGCGAAGGCCGAAGGCCGAGCTCCGCGTAGGGCCGAAGGCCCGAAGCGTCCAGGATGTTAGTGCTTTAACACAGAACAATAGTACAAGTGTCTAAATGCGAAGGCCGATCTCCGCGTAGGACCGAAGACCCGAAGCGTGCAGGACATCAGTGCTTTAGCACAGAAAAATAGTACAAGTGTCTAAATGCGAAGGCCGAAGGCCGAGCTCCACGTAGGGCCGAAGGCCCGAAGCGTCCAGGATTTAAGTGCTATAACACAGAACAATAGTACAAGTGTCTAAATGCGAAGGCCGAAGCGTCCAGGATGTCAGTGGTTAAACACAGAACTGACAGACTGGACGCTTCGGGCCTTCGGCCCTACGCGGAGCTCAGCCTTCGGCCTTCGCGTTTAGACACTTGTAATATTGTTCTGTGTTAAAGCACTGACATCCTGGACACTTCTTGCCTTCGGCCTTACGTAGAGCGCAGCCTTCGACCTTCGCATTTAGTTAGACTCTTGTACTATTGCTTTGTGTTTGAATACCGAATTCGCACATCTCGCGAATGCGTGATGTATTATAATAATTTTGGATAATATCTAAATTTTATCTGTAAAGATTATTTGGGGTCATAATGATTCACTGTATCTAGATGAACTTGAATGCGGCATTTGATGGGTAATTTAAAAATAATTAATTACAGCGTCACACCTATTTAAATAATTAAATGATCAATTCATTTTGGAGTAATGAATGTAACGATTAGGTACAATTTTTTGTGTAAATAACACACCAAAATTACGAGAATAGATATTTTATACGGGTAATACACGTTTTATAGCAAACTCGTTCGTGTCTTTCCTGTAGCCATCGCATTTAAGGGAATCTAAAAGCATTTTTTTACGCAGCACCTTTACAGGCAGAATATTTCATTCAATACTTGAGACTCAAATGAGAAAAACGGGATATATATGAACCACAGTCGTTACCTTTTATAGTACCTATTGTCCACAGAAGTGACCATTTCTAAATTATGTTTTACCCATTACATCAGAAAGTACCTAACTAAGATTACTATATACTTACTAGCATTAAGAACTCGGGATTGTCAAGCAGCCGTCATACGTTATATGTGTTCTATCAAAGTAACTCGCGCCGCCGCGCCGCCTTAGATGCTAATGCATTATTTGAGGAGATTAGCATGTATTACTATGGTGAATGTAGTATTAAAAGAACCGTTATTGCTTTATCTTACTATTTCAGGTATATTTTGTCAGTTTTACGCCCTATTTTTTGCACACGGTGGCCTCAAACAAGAGCAGTGATAAAAATTCTGTAATAACTGTCACATTTTTATGTTTTAGCAGCTTATTATAATTCCACGTACTTTATTTTACTCATATTTCATTAAAATAAATTAAGATCTATCAAATGGCATCAATTTTACCGAAATCGGTTAATGGGCTGATGAGTCATTACTAAATGAACACTGAAAATAGGGGTCATTTTAGCTCCGAATACGTCGTGTCTAGCGCAGAATCAGCGCCATTTATGTCAGCGGCACGTACTGTTCCGAGTAATGGCTACTTTCTTCTATATATCTATATCAAAACTATGTTTGTAGGTATTATAGTTTATGAGATATAAGCCGCCGCGCCATAACACTTTTCGTTACACTTGGTTTTTGGTCCGGCACCTCTACTACGGCTTTTTAAAGACGTTTCACGTCAAAAAAAAAAAAAGTACCTAAGTGCATCTCAATCAAAAGGTCCCCCGACTGCAATTGAAATTAAATATACACGTACCTACAGTCACAGTCATTAATGTCCATAGCCCTTTGTATTTATTGTGAATGACCGTGAGTGCACATTTACATTCCAATTATGATTCATAAAATTATGTGAATAACATATAACATTATTTTTAGCTTTTCAATTCGCTTTAAACTGCAGCAGTCGTGTTTTTAATTTCTTAATTAATTTATTTTATTTTAAACATTTTAGTGAAAAAACTAAGTAAAACTACCATTTATAAAGATTTCCCTCGGCCATTTAGTTTGACCACAAAGTTCTTTTTATGTGGATAGGTATTAGCTCCCGGGACTGGGATCTTATAATTAAGCTCACCGTTCCGGAATACGGGCGTCTTTTCTGTGGATAATTATGTGAATGTGTTCACAATTTGGGACATTTGACATTTGATATTAAATATAGCTTCTTAACTTCTTAAAAAGAAGTGGAATTTTGAATTATAATGGCCATGAGGGTTTGAAGATCCACAATAAAGACTCATAATTTTAACTGTCACTAAAAAAGATTTTGTCCCCATTATCTTCGTCGCAACGCAACTTCAGCACATGGCCTTTGGCAAAATAGCACCAATTCAAACATCAATAATACGCGACAGACTGCATGTAAAAGGGTCTATTCGACGCTAATGACTTTAAAAAGTGTTAGTATACCTACCTATATACAAGTGATGAACTTGCAAATAAAAGCCCTGAGAGACTAGATGGCTGAATGCCGAGCTCTGCGTAGGGCCAAACACCCAAAGCGTCCAAGAGAAGCGAGCTTCTACGCGAGGCTGAAGGCTAAGCTGCGGGACGTTAGCGGTGAAACACATAACCATTGTAGGTACATGTGTTAAAATACGTAAGCTGAAGACCGACCTCCGCGTAAGGCCGAAGGGCTAGGGATTCTAGCAATTCCTGTAATTTCTACAAATATCTGACCGAGTTTCGCGAGTAGGTACTAACCTGCCGCAGCTCGGTCTTCGGCCTTGCGTGGAATTGCGACTTCTTAATTATGATACTAGGGGAAATTGTAGAAAGCGCGTACCTGTCGGACGCTCCGAGTCTTCGGCTTTACGCGGAGTTCGATCTACGGGCTTCGCATTTAGTCACTGGCTA
This sequence comes from Cydia fagiglandana, assembly GCF_963556715.1. Lineage (NCBI taxonomy): Eukaryota > Metazoa > Arthropoda > Insecta > Lepidoptera > Tortricidae > Cydia > Cydia fagiglandana. Next base: position 3,990,743 of record NC_085959.1, read on the forward strand.
TGCCATCGGGCATAGAAAAAGGCCTCATACTCGTACAAAAAAGATCGCCTTTTTGTATGAGGGCGCCGAAGGCGCCCGACTTTGGAACGAGTGCATCGCGCCACATACGTCGGGCTAAGCCCCACGCTTTAAGTATGTGGGCGCCAAAAGCGCCCGGATATGGTAAGCGTACAGAGTGTCAAATACGTCGGGCTACGCCCAACTCTCTTAGTATGAGGGCGCCAAAGGCGCCCGGCTTTGGTAAGCGTACAGCGTGTGACGTAACATCAAGCTACGCCCGATTCTTTCAGTATGAGGGCGCCGAAGGCGCCCGATTCTGGAACGCATACAGCGCGCCACGTACGCCGGGCTGCTTTGAGTATGAGGACGCCGACGGCGCCCGAGTTTGGTAAGCGTACAGCGCGCCACGTACGTCGGGCTCTCGTCGGGCGTACCCGACGCTTTGAGTATGAGGGCGCCGAAAGCGCCCGGCTTTGGTAAGCGTACAACGTGTCACGTACGTCGGGCTACGCCCGACTCTTTTAGTATGAGACAGTTGAAGGCGCTTGGTTATGGACCACGTGCAACGCGCCACGTATGTCGTGCTATGCCCGACTCTTTTAGTATTATTCAAACCCAATCGCTTAAATCGAAGTTCACACGTTTAGATTTCTATAGGGCGCTTTAGTTCCTAAATTTACTTTATAAAAATATACCTATACAAGTCATATGGATGGTTTGTATATATTTTTATGATCAGCGGTAAATACCCTTTTATTTGATAGCTCACTAAATAAGATAGATAGATTTATTTTTATTAGCACATTTTGTAAATCCTTATTTAACCAAAATAAGATTTAAGTGCCTATTTTCCATATCTATTTTAAATCGCGTTTCAAAGCTCTTCATTTTGAGACCCCACTCGATAGGTTTGCAAGATTTTTTTTTCTAAACGTCACGCAATATTGCGTATTGCGTCTGCCATATTGGTTTTATAATGACGTCACATAGCCTATGTCACCCGGGATGACGTAAGGATTCTAATGATATATCATACATCTAAATCGGTTAAGGCATTCAGAAGTTATGTTGGAATAAAGAAACTCACATAAATAAATCAAACATGAACGCTGAAAACAATACATTCTTTTTGTTTGGGCAGTCGTGTAAATTTAATTAACATATATTATTTTAGAAAAGGTCACTTCTGTGGACAATACTAGAAAAGGTTCTGTGGTTCATAGGTATATATCCCGTTTCTCCTTTGAGTCTCAAGTATTGAATAAAATATTCTGCCTGTAAGGTGCTGCGTAAAAAATTGCTTTTAGATTCCCTTAAATTTACGATGGCTAGTTGGCTACAGGAAAGACACGAACGAGTTTGCCATAAATCGTGTATTACCCGTATAAAATATCTTTTCTCGTAATTTTTGTGTATTATTTACAAAAAGATTGTCCCTAATCGCTATATTCATTACTCCAAAATAAATTGATCATTTAATTAAATAGGTGTGACGCTGTAATTAATTATTATAAAATTAGCCATCAAATGTTGTATTCAAGTTCATTTAGATACAGTGAATCGTTATGACCCCAAATAATCTTTACAGGTAAAATTTAAGATATTACTCAAAATTATTACAATACATCGCGCATTCGCGAGATGCACGACTTTGGTATTCAAACACAAAGCAATAGTACAAGAGTCTAACTAAATTCTAACTAAATGCGAAGGCCGAAGGCTGAGCTCTACGTAGTGCCGAAGGCACGAAGCGTCCAGAATGTCAGTGCTTTAACACAGAACAATATTATGGCTCGTCTACACGATAGGTCAACGCCGGCCACTCCAAGGGACGCAGCCATGCGGTAGGATGAGATAGCAATGTCACTTGCTCCCTCTAACGCATAAATGCGTCCCTTGGAGTGGCCGGCGTTAGCCCATCGTGTAGAGGAGCCACTACAAGTGTCTATAAGCGAAGGCCGAAGTCTGTCAGTTCTGCGTTTAACCACAGACATCCTGGATGCTACGGGCCTTCGGCCCTACGCGGAGCTCGGCCTTCGGCCTTCGCATTTAGTTACTTATACTATTGTTCTGTGTTAAAGCACTGATGTCCTGGACGCTTCGGGCCTTCGGCCCTACGCGGAGCTCGGCCTTCGGCCTTCGCATTTAGACACTTGTACTATTGCTATGTGCTAAAGCGCTAAGATCCTGGACACTTCGGGCCTTCGGCCCTGCGCGGAGCTCGGCCTTCGGCCTTCGCATTGAGACACTTGTATTATTATTCTGTGCTAAAACACTGATGGCCTTCGGCCTTTGCATTTAGACACTTGTACTATTGTTCTGTGTTAAAGCACTGATGTCCTGGACGCTTCGGGCCTTCGGCCCTCCGCGGACCTCGGCCTTCGGCCTTCGTATTTAAACACTTGTACTATTGTTCTGCGCTAAAGCACTAACATCCTGGACGCTTCGGGCCTTCGGCCCTACGCGGAACTCTGCCTTTGGCCTTCGCATTTAGACACTTGTACTATTGTTCTGTGTTAAAGTACTAACATCCTGGACTGCGTGCCGCTTCCGTTAGCGAGACGGGTATATTTACCTAAAATATTTAAAATTCAGCTCCTGTTTCTTCTTAACACGCGCGCATTGATACCGCATCTTACATAATACCACACTGACCGCATATTTAATGGTCGGGCGACATGCTTTAGTCTAAAGACTTTAGACACTTGTACTACTGTTATGTGTTTAAGTACTGACATCTTGGACTGTCTTGGACGCTTCGGGCCTTCGGCCCTACGCGGAGCTCAGCCTTCGGCCTTCGCATTTAGACACTTGTACTATTGTTATGTGTTTAACCCTTATCTTGGCAAGACTCAAAATATCTTAAATATAAACATTTTTTTAGTTTTTCGTCACCTTTTGAGCATACTAGACTATTAAAAAATAAGGAAAAAAATCCAGGATTTTCCAGTTTCGGAAAATCATATGTATCATATTTGATACAATGCCAATCCCTCGACAAAATAGTTACCTACTTTTTAAAAGAAAAATGTGGATTATAGTAGAAATAAAACATGTAATGCAACAGAAATTAATATTTATTGCTAATTAAACGCAATCTAAAGGATCAGATGACTATCGCACCTGTAAAAATGAATTATATCTACGAATACCTGATCACATGGGCGGAAAATTTGATCCCGTAAAGTTGCAAAAAAGTCGTCAGCAAAAAGTTGAGTAAAATATGAAAAGTAAACAAATAAAGTGAAAGTAAAAAAAAATGTTTTTTTTACTTTGGGGCCATTTTTTGCAATTCATATATTTTCCGTGCTACGTGCTACGGCGTAGCAAAAAGGCTACGGCGTCCTAATATACTGTTAAATAATATCCATTACTTAAAAAAAAAACAAAGTTCACTAACTAATTACTATGATGACTAATATGACGTATTGAAAACATATATTTCAACCCCTCACAAATATAAAAAAAATAAAAATAAAATAAATCATCTACAGCTATTTTGACGACAACTTGGAAATGTATTAAATATAATACACATGTACTTTTATGAGTTCTTGGCAATGTATCAAATATGATACGTAATGGTTTTATGTAAATATTTTATGTGTTAAATGTTTTTAAATGGGACCACTATGTGAATCCTAATACACTTACAGATAGTAAGTGTATTAAAATGTAGATTATGCAAAAATATATACTAATATAAGAAATAAGTGCAAAACTTACAGCACGAAACAAGATCTGTTGTTTCCGTGGCGCCATGTTGATAATTATTAATTAATTTACAATGACACTTGTATGTATTATTTTTTGCTATAATAAAGGAGGGTAGATCGGCATATCTATAGCAGAATTATTTTGTTAAGTAATAAAGTGAACCTGCTAGATTTTTTAATGTTCCATGTATCACGGGTGTTACGATGCCAAGATAAGGGTTAAGTACTGAAATCTTGGACGCTTCGGGCCTTCGGCCCTACGCGGAGCTCGGCCTTCGGACTTCGCATTAGCGGTCCACACCACGTTTCACGTCAGCCATAGCGGCTGTGTCCCTGATACAGCCTCTCTCAATTTTTAAAGACGTTCACCTACGTTTCACGTCGTGAAACGTTGAAACAGTCAAACGAGGACTTATACATATAATTATGTACATAACGGGTTGGCTTAAAGTAATGAGAATTTTCGTTTTCGGAAATATAAAAAAAAGACAATAGCTATGGGTTTTCGAAATTTTACAATGACAAACAAGAGCATATTTTAAATTACAAGAAAACATTATATATACAATAACGTCTCCCACATCCGATTTCTCATAACTGTGTTCAAACCCTCTGCGTCATGCTTTGGACAACATTTTATTCATCAACATTTTATTTTTACAGTAGAAAAGTGCGGGAAGCCATTGAAATCAAAAAACATTGCAATTTTAATCGGGACGAGGGTTTTAAGATCTCATCCACATGGAATCCAGTCATTAGTAAATGTAAGCGGAAACGAATATCGACAGTCGATAAATCGAATATCGTTAGTGTTGTGTGTCGACAGAGTGACATCGCTAGTGCGCAAAACGTTCAAATTGATAAACAAGACCAAGTGCGGGTAGTTCGAAAAACTCGCGCGGCTAGAAGATGTTGATGTCAACTTGAGCCAGTCTTCTTCGAGACCACGGGGACAACGCCGTCCTCGAAACGTCGGAGGTAAATCTTAAAACTTAAATACGCGATTAAGTCCCGTTGTGCAGTTTGATAATGTTTAATAATCGTGAAAGTTTAAATCAGTGTTTATTTTATTCACATTCCATAACTGTTTTATTGCCGTTAATTTTAATTATTTCGGCATATTAGCTTGTTATCTACAGGGTGTGGCCTGTAATAAGAGCAAAAAATTAAAGTACATACCCTTTAACTAACCAGGAATCAAGTCCAAATAGTTTCAATTAATTAAAATGAAAAAATATTTTTTTATTATTTTCTAACAAAATTAATCGACCCAGCAATGTACTGCAGACATTATGTGTCCAGTCGGATTACTTGACATTGACATTTACGATCGTTCTCAATAATATTGAAAAACCTATTAAATACATCAATATTGCTTTTTAAACATGCAGTTCTAATGAAATAGTCACATCTTTCAACATTACTTAACAGTTTTCTTATCAAATAGACCTGATGGGCAAAAGGACGAAATGAGTAAAATGCTAATAAAGTAACTTGAGTTATTTATTAAGCAGTTCCAACTAAAATAGTGCACTTTAATAAAATTACTGATAATAATTATGTCAATCTTACTGGATAACCACTTCACAATTCACGAGAAAACTTACCTACACTTTTATAATTTTGTAAGAATATTTCCTTTTCACGACAACGACTACGAACGGCAGTTCAACCTGTTCTCCGTTCCGCTCCGACACGACATCGACATATGCACAGGTCATATGCAGGTGAGGCCTTCTCAAAAGTCTCAAAACGAACGAAGAATTTCACAGCTAATTCATCTGGCTGTACAACAGCGTACGGTCACAATCAGAATCACATTTGGTGCACCCAAATTCGTAGCTCTGAGCGTTAACAATAAAGCTCGGTGAACATTTACTCTTGTTTCGTTATTACTATGTTACATAATTTAACGTGCATAATTGATTAACTTTATAATTTTATCATGTCTATTTTTCTTTATTTTGATTTAGCAACTTGACGTACATTGTCATTTATGTACCTAGTAATAGAGTAAACAAACTGAAAAAATTGCAATGCGTGGTTTATGTCTTGTGACTGTGAAGGTTTAATACAACAATTATGAACTTTTTGAAAGGCGACGCACTCCGGTAGAAAACAGTGGTAGAAAAAAGTCTAAACAAACTGTTGTTAACGTATGCTGTCTTTATTATTTCTATGAACTGGCAATAATAGAGACAAGTGTATCTCTGATCCTGTTGTCGCTATCTCTATCATCGTCGTGAAGGTTTGAGACAGTTTGAGATAATAATTATGAACTTTACTTATAATAAAAAGCAACGTACTTGATGTTTTTACATGCAGTCTTTGTAAAAGTACTAAATATGTACAGAGTGCTTAGCCAAGATGCCAATCGTTTGCGCCGTAGTGAACGATACGCTAATGTCTCTCTCTCTCTCACTGTCGCACTAATATCGACGAGTGATATTAGTGCGAGTGAGATAGAGAGAGAGATAACCGTTTTGTTTGCTACGGCGCGAACTCAGCCCTCTGTTCTTTTCAGTGATAAAGTACCTTCGATAACACAAAAAAACAGCCAACCAATTTGGTTGGTTGGCCGCTTCAGAGCCATGTTCAGTACAGATGAGGAAGTTGCGGAAAGTGAAAGTTTCTAAGAAGTTTTTGGAATGGAAAGTTTTATTTCTCATACAAAGATCACTTTGACCACGTCGTAGCTACGTCTATCTCTCTCTCTTCCTAGCTATTTATCCCAAATAATGAACAAAAACTTATAGCTACACTGCGTTTATTAATCTTAAGCAACTACATAACATTAGTACTTACATTAACACAACTAACAAACAAGAATAACACAGTTCAGTTTCCATTCAATCTTACCCGATAGCTTTTTTGCTTTTTCTATTTTCGATGTGATGTATCATTAGGTACTCATATTTTATCAAATGACTTTATTATGAATGAGGTATTTTTTCTCCTCTAGACGACTTCTGGGTTAGATCAATAGAATACACATAGTTCTGATATTTTGATACTGGTGGTTGTCGAAAATTGCGGAGTATTCTTTGGTATACCGCCAACAACAGACTCGAATATCACCGCCTGATGCACGCTGGCTGATAGGATGCACCGCCGTCCCGAGCCCCGGGAAGGCTCGTTGTCCCGCAAACGTGGCACTAGGTTCAAAGTTGACGATGACACTGTCAGTCTGCTTCCGATCGGGAAATCGTTTGCTGTGCAACAGCTTGGTTTGAACTTCTTCTAGCTCCACCGTTCAATCATGTAATTCAGTCATCTTGTTTAGATTGAATTACATAATTAATTGTTATGCACATGCTTGACAGTTGTCAATATTGACAAAGTTCAAAGCATTTTTCAAATAGGTAGATAATGAAGTAAGTGTATTATGGAGGTTTTTATTACGAGAATAAATTATTTTAAAAACTGTTTCCATTACATAGCAAAAAAAGTTTTTGAGTTTGTCAACAAAACATAACGTGGCATTGCATATTGATAGAGTTCTGATTTCCTAATAATAAGAGCTACTTTTCTCTGTATTAATTTTTAAAATAAATCGTACTAAAAGGCGCGTACCAAGACGTCCCGGTACCATGACATCTTACGACAGATAAGCGACCGTAACGCAATGTGAAAATCCATTGCTTGCTAAACTTGACTTTAAATTAAAATTTCTCCTAAATTAAGAATTTTGAACCATCGGGACCACTTGGTGGTAACTTTGGGTACTCCAAGGAATCTCCAGTTTGATTTTTTGCTCTTATTAAGGGCCACACCCTGTATATCATGCCATAATTCACAATTGCTAACTGACTAAAATTTTTCTTGAAATCTGCAACTGATTGCTATTTAGAGAAAATGTTTATGTATCATGTTTTGGTAAAATGTATGCAATGACGTTTTTAACTGGTTTTAGGCTCTCGCGGAAAAACGACGAATCGTTTCCAACCCTAGAATATCCCCAAGACTTAAATCAATCGAAGAATTTTGGCAAATATTATACATATATTACTCTGATATGTATATTGCGATAGTAGGCAAAAATATTATAGAATAAAATAAATTTTACCGTGTAATTACAAAACGATCAGTCAGAGAGTACTTGGTAGTTTGTTAAAAGTGAAAAGCAAACGGTCAGAAGCATGTTACGTAAACAAGGGAGGCCAATTACTTCATTCTTGAATTTGGTTCTAATGTTGGATATTGCATAGTTCTTCAATACAACATCCAGAAATCCATGGCCATTGTCTTTTTGTTTTTATGTCCGAAAACAAAAATTCTCATTACTTTAAGCCAACCCGTTAGAATTGTGTATTTTTATTATTACTCGTAAACGGTTTTATTTAGCTTGACCCCGTATATAAGTACCTATCTTTGTATGGACCATCAAATCTTGCAATCTTCGAGCAACACGGAAGGGAGGCGGCATTCGCATTATTTCCCCTCTGCCAAGGTACAAGATTAGCGCGTCAATCTAATCTAGCGCGGGTAATAAAACTAGTTGCACTTGGATTTTTCACTAGACCGAGTCCAGACGCGCGCGTGAACACTGCTGCACAAAAATGCCTTATTGCTCGGTTTTTTGTTATAAAAAGAGGTCGGATTCAAACTTATATCAAATTTACAAAAAGAAAGTTTTACTTTTCACATATAATATTTTTTTTTACATATCATACGTTAAATTACCTTTAAATACAATTATTATATTTAAGTCTCAAGTAATTGTTGGATTTATCGATTTTGCTCGCTCAGTACAAATTGCGGATCGGTCGAGCGACAAATCCGACTTCTCATCTCTCAGAATACAATGACATACTTCAACGAAAATGTGTTAGTGTGCGTGTTGTGACACTAGTCACTCGTCCGTACACAAAAAGAGATCGAGGTTTGCAAGATTTGTCTTTGACGTGTGTCATTTTCTATGTATTTGTGTCGTCATTACAGATTGGATTTTGTATGTAAGTGAGTGAGAAATGCGACTGTGTGCACCTTTCCCCCCGCGAAAAAAGGCAGCAAGATTTGTACGGCGAGATATCGCTTGGGCCCCTCCCTTCGGACGTGTTGGAAGCCGGTGTTGCTCGAAGCTTGCAATCGATTTTTCGACCACTTCTAACTAGAAGTGGGGGTTAACTAACCGATTTTGATTAAATTTGGTATGCGTATCAAGTCCCTGTGACAATAACTTTTTATGACATTTTCAACCTTTGATCTTAAAATCCTGATGCTGCAGAATCACTGCTTCCCTTAACCGAGAGTCGTACACACTTGCTAGTTTAACTATATTATTGTTGCTATGAAACAAATCCTTAGTGACTCATTCCTGACCTCCAACTCTTCAGTTCTGATGCTGCACGGTTACTGCCTGCCTTAACCAGATTGATACAGTTCTGATTCTAGAGTAGGATTTAAAGTATTGGGCAGGCGCACTTGCATTTCATAATAACCTCCAACTCCTCAGTCGTGATGATGCAAGGTTACTGCCTGTCATAACCAACCGGAGAATGAGTCAATTTTAATGTAGTGCTCTAAGTTTTAGGTAGAGGCAATTACGTTTCATATTGTCCTCCCAACTCATCAGTTCTGATGCTGCAGGGTTACTCCCTGCGGTAACCACCAACATTAATAAAGTTCTGATTTCAAAGTAGGATTTCAAGTATTGGACAGGGCCATTCAATAATGACCTCCAAATCATCAATAGTGAGCACTAACCTGTCGGACGCTTCGGGTTTTTGGCCCTACGCATACTGCCTGTCAGAATCGACCGGTTGGAGAATGAGTAAATTTTAATGTAGTGCTCTAAGTTTTAGGTAGAGGCATTTACGTTTCATATTGTCCTCCCAACTCATCTGTTCTGATGCTGCAGGGTTACTCCCTGCATTAACCACCAACTACCAAGATTAATAAAGTTCTGATTCTGTTTCTGATTTCAAAGTAGGATTTAAAGTATTGGACAGGGGCATTTGCGTTTAAATATGACCTCCAACTCCTCAACCGTGAGCACTAACCTGCCGGACGCTTCGGGCCTTCGGCCCTACGCGTAGCTCGGCCTTCGGCCTTCGCAATTAAGATACTTGAACCATTGTTCTCTGTTCGAGCACTAGCTTACCGGACACTTCGGACCTTCGGCCCTACGCGGAGCTCGGCCTTCGGTCTTCGCAATCTAGTTTTTTGTACACTTTCCGATTAAAATAAAATCGTTTAACTTAAAACTTTTTTACCTTAATTTTATTTTTTCCATATTGTTAATATCCAGAGTGGAAAATGGAGACTACGTCTGCCGTCCCTATATATCTTTGAGGTAATAATGTATGTCAGGAGAAATTTATACAATTTTCCAAAAAACACTGATAAACCAAAGGTTACCAGAAAAATTAAAACTTTATGTTTTGTTCGTGAACATAGTTGGGGCGGCCAATGCCCAGAAAAAATTAAAACATAAAAATTGCACCATAACAATATGCTTTAAAAATACCTTAATTAGTTAACATTAATTGGCAAAAAATAACTATGTAAAAAACGAAATCACACTTAATTTTCGAAACTCAAGAAAGGTATGGGCAATAGTTAATAAATTATGTAGTAGGATCTCCAAATCCATCGATGATATTATAACCACCGCCTTCAAAAATAAAATGCCGAAGGAAATTGCTAACAACTTTGCCGGAGGATTTCGTGATAACGTAAAGAAGATATGTAGCAATTGTAATCATTCATTATTGGACGAACGGTCATATGTTAACGTCACAAAGTTGTCAATGCGATTATCAAATGCCAAGGAAGAAACAATATACTCCATAATTAGACATCTTAATGACAGAAAAAGCCCAGGTTTTGATGGTATTCGCCCAGTAGACATAAAATACGCAAACGCACAAATCACGCCGATCATTACTCACCTAATAAACGCGTGTATAAAAAAATCATACTACCCAGACGAACTAAAAATAGGAACTATAAGACCCATTCATAAAAAAGGGTCATACAGCGACATAGACAACTATAGATCGATCACATTACTACCATGTATCGATAAAGTGATTGAAAATGTAATTGCACATTTTTTCCTTAGCCCTGCCTGCTTTGGTTGCAGATGTTTCCATTTTGTATTATTATTTGTAAGCTTGCACTGTGACAGCTTGAAGTGAAATGTAATGGCGGATAAATAAAAGCAAATAATTATTTTAGTTCACTGATGCCGGTGTTATCTGCGGATTTATGATGGCGAAATTAATTGCACTGTCAATAACTATATGTATTACTAACAAAATTTTAAAGGGCCTCTGATCCTTTGCATATTTATCTGAATATAATATTTTTTAAATTGTGGTCCACCGTATCTAATTTTCGCAAAATTACACAATATACATGAAGTCCGGTTTTAAATACAACAATACTAACATTATGTCTATATTGAGTAAAAGTATCGATTTTTATTAAGTATTTACGTTCTAATTAACAGTTTTTGTTTTGCTTATTGATTCATCGGTCATATTAACATGGCGCTATAGGCTTAGGTTGTAAGTAAGACTCTAATAACACTATAAGATGTACTAAGGTATTGAATAACGCCCGTCTGCGACTACATGATCTATAAAAGTGACTCATAACTTCTCTTTTCGACTGTAAGTGAGACAAGAGAGTTAAGAAGCGATTGCGAGTAACGGAGCTATAAAAGAGTTTTTATCGCCTGTTTAGAACCTTAAGTGAAAATTGCAGCTGCTTATTACTCATATAGATGTTAGAATTCACTTTGAGCTATAACACTAGCTGCTTAAGATCCATTATAGCGGCCAAAATGGCTACTGTGGATCTTAAAGCTATACATGGACCTCTTAAAGACCTTGATGTCACCAGAGCCTGTAAGCTTAGAGTATATAGCTATTCTACAGCCGTTATATGTCTTTAGGTGATAAAATAAGTGCTAAGTGTCGCCTAATTGTTTGTTGGGCTATATGCCAAACTTAAAGGAAGTGGAATACAGGGCCCTCTTCTTGATTTTTTCAAAAATTACCACCATAACCGTTACACTACAGTAAAAGTAAACAATATACTAAGTGATCTAATCCCAACCGGGGAAGGCACGGCCCAAGGCTCGATTTTTGCTCCTACCGAATATTTATTGTATGTAAACGACATGTGTAACATATTTAAAGAGGGCTCGGTATACCAATTCGCGGATGACACCTGCCTCCTAGTGGCGGACAGGGACTATTATATGTGAAATATTACTTGTGACATGCAATGTTGTGTAAGAAATAGTTTAATTCAAATTATGTAATATATAAAATATTATATTATAATTAAAACATTGTTAATTTTAAGGTGATTCTGCTTGCTCGAATTTCATACAAACTTCTTGGCAGTAAGGCACTGGTCCCACCGCGAGCTAGTATGCTATGAGGCTATAAACACGAACAAAAGATAAGCACTCCCGTGTAAATAAAAGAGACACGGCGATATTTATAGTTACTCGCCCAGCGGTAGCTATCTTCTTCCTTTCCCGTGGTTAATTACCACGCAGCTTCAATATTTCGAACTAATAAAAATTCAAATTTAAGCAGTTAAAAATCCTAACGGTCAAAGTAAAATTTTTAAATATATCTTTAAAGTTACCTAAGTTAATTTGCAGTTAAAATAATCATAAGCGCGAATATATCACCGACCGCATATCAGCTGGGGGCCGATTTTTGAATTTCGATCACTCGATTTCGTCACTCGAAAATCGGTGGAAAACGGCGAAATGCTAATTTTTGAAATACGAGCGAGCAAAATTTGGAATCTAGTGGTATTGACCACTCGATTTCAATTCTATTAGTAGAATTTAAACGCCTAGTATTGGAGATATCATTTAACGAAATACACGAAATCGAGTGGTCGAATTTCAAAAATCGGCCCCCTGATCGATTTCGCTAAAATTAGAGGTCAAGGAAACAGTGCATTTAGTATCCTCCTAGTCGCCGAGCGCATCGCATGTTTTTTCCTTATCGGTAATCGATCAATGCAATCAGTGCATACCTATTGTGCGCGTGAATATCGCCCGGTTATAACTTTGCGTCTTGTTTATTGCGCTTACGGTTATTATCTTCAAGTGAATTCTAATTGGAGTGCTTAAAACCTATCCCTAGTTCATTTAGTGCAAATAATGTCGTTAACGCAGTTAGTTAAACAGCGGGGAACATTAAAATGTAAATCAACCAACTTTAAGACGTTTCTAACGCCATACTTATCTATAGCGACGTTGACTGATGTACAGGCTAGTGAAATCGAGTGCCGTCTTAGTAAGATCGAGGAAATGTATACGGTGTTTGATGAATTACAGGAGCGGATTGAAGTAGAATCGGAGATCCCCCGGGAGCAATATGCTGAGCGTACGGATTTCGACAACCAGTACTTCGCCATTCTGGCCAGCGCTCGGGAATTACTTCGCAAGCGTGGCAAGTTGGATGCGGAAAGTAAGGTTATGTCTGAGGCCGGTTCCGGTTCGTGCCAGCATAAAAATAATCTGGTAAGGCTTCCTACGATTGATCTACCTCACTTTAACGGCAACTATCAATATTTCTTGGAATTCAGAGATACATTTTTGTCGTTGATCCACACTAATGAATCTATAGACGATATTAACAAGTTCCATTATTTGCGTTCTTCCTTACAGGGGAGTGCGGCATTAGTAAGTAAAAGTTTAGATTTTAAAGCCGAGAACTATAAGACTGCTTGGGAGCTATTGTTAGCTAGGTATGACAATAAGAGGTTATTAGTGAATAATCACGTTAAAGCTTTGTTTAGTGTCGAGCAAATTCACAAAGTATCTCACAGGGCGTTACGTCATCTTTTGGACATTACGAATAAGAACCTTAGGGCGCTTAACACTTTAGGTCAACCAACCTCTGAGTGGGATACGCTTATTATTTTTATGATGTCATCAAAATTAGATTCGGTAACCAGCCGCGAGTGGGAAAAATTTAGAAATACGTTGGAGAATCCTCCGACGTTAGAACAATTTACCACGTTTATTTCCAACAGGTCTGATTTATTGAAGATGCTCGAGGAGTCAAAATCGGGTTCAGTTAAGGTCAATCGGCATTACCTCCATGCTCTGTAAAGTCATGGAAAGGGTACTTAACGGCAAGCTGCTGGCATACCTCGAAGCAAATGATCTGCTCAGTGACCGTCAATATGGCTTTCGCCGAGGTCGGTCTACTGGGGATCTTTTAGCGTATGTCACGCACTGCTGCGGCGAGGCCATCGAGAGGAACGGTGAAGCGCTTGCTGTTTCACTGGACATCTCGAAGGCCTTTGACAGGGTTTGGCACGCAAGTCTCCTTAGCAAGCCTTCCTGCTTACGGCATCCCTGCTGATTTTTGTAGCTGGCTATCTGATTTCTTGAGTGAACGGTCGATCAGAGTAGTTATTGATGGCTGCTCTTCGGACCTCATGGCCATTGACGCCGGTGTTCCTCAGGGGTCTGTTCTCTCCGCAACCCTTTTCCTGCTCCACATTAACGACATGCTGCAACCCAGCATTGTAGGTTATGCAGATGACAGTACGGTTGTTGAGAGATATTTGGCTAGTGCAAGGGAAAGCAGGGAGGATATACGTTCACAGAGAGAGGCCATGGTTGAGCGAATGAACTTGACCCTTAGTCTCGTTTCCCAGTGGGGTGATGACAATCTGGTCACGTTCAATGCCTCCAAAACGCAGGCGTGTCTATTTTCCGCAAAACGGAGTCCATTCGACCTGACTCCTTCTTTCCGGGGTGCATTTGTACCTATTACCGACAGCCTGGAACTCCTCGGCATGGAGCTGAGTTCAGTCCTCAGCTTCGGCAGCTTCATTGAGTCTAAAGCACAAACTGCGGCCAGAAAGCTGGGCGTCCTAAATAAGGTGAAGCGATACTTCACACCTGGACAGCTTCTAACACTTTACAAAGCTCAAGTCCGGTCGTGTATGGAGTATTGCAGCCACCTGTGGGATGGCTTAGCTAAATACCAACTCGCCGCTTTGGACTCAGTGGAGCGCAGAGCCAGGAGGATGATTGGCGACAAGAAGCTAACGGCTAAGCTTCCGACTTTGGCCCATCGGCGGAAAGTCGCCAGCCTGTCGGTATTCTACAGGTTGCACTTCGGGGAGTGTGCCCAAGAGCTACACGAGCTCATTCCACGGTCCCCATTCTACCATCGGACTTTTAGACGCACGGCCGGTTTCCATCCTTACTTGGTAGATATTCCGCCAATTCGCACTAAGCGCTTTGCTTCTACTTTCCTTATGCGCACTGCCAAGGAATGGAATTCCTTGCCGGCGTCTATATTCCCGTGCTCTTATAACCCGGCAACCTTCAAATCAAGAGTGAACAGGCACCTTCTGGGCGAGATCGCTCCATCGTAGGCCACGTCTACGCCTCGGCTAGTCTGTGGCCATGAGTAAGCCCATTCGTAATAAAAAAAAAATCGCCACCCTGATAAACAAAAGATTTTTTTTGTCGCAGCTGAGCCTCATAATAAGGCAATAAAACAAAATACAGTTGTCCCATGTGTGCGCAGAATCATTTTCTGTTTTCATGCGACTCGTTTCGAAAATTGTCAATTGACCTTCGTCAAAAGAAAGTCAATGAGCTAGGCGTATGCCAGTTGTGCTTCAGACCAGGTCATCAGTTGTCCAAATGTCGTCTGTCTACTTGTAAATATTGCAGTGAGCGGCATAATACTTTGCTTCACACCGAAATTAATAGCGACACAGTAGAGTAGGGTAGCAAATAATACTATGATTGTCTGCTGAATACTGAACATCTTTATTGAGTAAACTAGTGCTTATATACTAATGGCCTACGTGAGTGGCATTTAGGTGACCTTTATGAAATGTACTTAGAATTATTGTTTATTTTATTAAATATATTTTCTATTTATTAAATGTCACCTAAATGTCACATGACGTGTTGACCCTAATACCCAACACGTCATGTGCCTACTCACCGTACACCTTCCCCGTTTTTTTTTTTGAGACAAAAATAGGTTACAATATATTTTTGTCGTAATTACAATGTAAATTATAACTTAATCTTAGACATTATCTTCTATCTATTTCAATATGTCAATCTTATATTCTAAAACAAACGCATATGCATATAATAGTTATTAAAAAAAAATACAAACAAAAATACTAAAACTACCTTTTTAAAATAACAACATGCAAGGATATCTTAAATATTAAATGGAATATAATTTTAATTAGGTATTTATTGCTAAATGATATTATTTAATGGATTATTTTAATAAGCTAATTAAAGATAATTTATGGTTTAAATAATTAAAGGTTTACAATGATATTTCAAAAGAAAAACTGTGGTTAACATGTAACACATTAATAGGTACTCTAATTTATCTATTCTAAAAAAAAAATTTATTACAATACTTGGTTTTCACTTCCTGTTACGTATTACTACTTTGTTATTAAATTACAATAAACACCTTGGTGTCTTTTATTATTCAGCTTACTCTCCTATTAACTATCCTAAAGGTTACATGACTATATTTATCTTATAGCTAAAAGTGCGGTATTGACATTTAGTATGTGCCTTACTTAATTATTCCTATGTAACATTAGATACAATGCTGTAAACAATGCGTCGGTTGCTTTCTTATAGTCTAATAAGGAAGATGGAGATCCTTTTATGGATTCTGTTGGCTTGGTAAGTTTAAATGTGATCGGGTTTAAATTGCATTTTGTAAAATGAGAAATGTGGATTGTTAGATTATTAGATCAGTTCTGTCGCTTACTTCGCGGATTTGTGTCGATCATGGAACTTGCAATTACGTTTGAATTTGACTTGTGTGTTTGTGTGTGTATGTGTGTGTGTTTCCCGTGTCTGGTGTGCCGAAGAGGTGAGTTTTGATGGTAATAGTGCTTTGTTCTGTTTTGGTGTACAATGTTTTCTTTTCCTGATACTAATATTTTTAAATTTTGACCTTGGTCTTGTACTACTGTGTAGAGTTCTGTGTACTGGGTCCATGTTATCTCTATCTTCCTTTTTTTATTAATATTAAGTGTTCTACGTTATAGTTACATGAATTATTATTTATTTATTTATTTTTATTTTTATTTTTTATTTTTTTTTGTTTTTTAAGTTGTTTTGTCTTAATTAAATTATGTCTAGCGTCCTCCTGGGACTTTTGTAATCTATACTTACGTTCTAGAGCATAAGAGTTAAAATTATAAAATTGGTCTATTTGTTATATAAAATTACGGTTTAGCGTAACTGATATTTTTGGATGTCGAAAAGTATAATAATTTGAAAATTTGATATATAATTTTGATAATATGTCATTGACCATGTAATGGTTGCATTAATATGTGTGTGTTGTTTTATTTTTGTGCTGTATGCCTGTTTCTTTTTTTTTTTTTACAATATGTTCTTACTTAATGCTAATATTTGTAACCTGATTTTGAATAACAGTATATGGCTCTTTTATACTTTGGGTAATAATAACTATGTGGTTAAAAGGATTTTTTCTACATTGATGACGAAAAACTCGTATTGTAGTATAATATAATACTCTATGCTTTTAAATTAAGTGCTAAGCTTTTGAGCGAAATAAGTGTTGTATTATTTTATTTATTTTATGTTTGTTTGTTTTTTTTTTTTTATACATTGACCTATTGTAGGTATGGCAGGTAGGTTAGGTATCTTTGAGAATTCTCTTTGACAAGTAAACCGGTCATTAATTTATTAATTTATTATTTTATTATGAACACAATACAAAGTGTATTTGTATTGTTTTTATATTTTACACGTATGATTTTTTTTTCATTAATTTAACTTATTTTAATTCAGTTCGTTTTCTTTTTTTTTATTGATTTGTTTATTATTATCACTGTATTATCAATTGTAGGTATTTATTTAATGTTGGTATTACGTTTTTTTTTATAATTAATGTTATTTGTCTTAATTTAGTTTTATTCATAAATATTATTTTGATTTATGATTTATGATTTGATTTATGATTGATAGTTGATTTTATTTATTTATTTAGTATAATGCTGTATTTGATATTTGTATGTATATAGGTATATATATATTTTTTTACAGGCTGTTTTTAACACATGTCTATATTAATAAACATACTATGTGTCCAAGGACCTTCATGCTAGGTAACTCGACCGTATCATGATGTCTCAAGGATTCAGTGCTTGTAAAAAAAAATGTTTTTCTGTGTTATAGTGTCTATTATTTTCCCTGGGGTTTTCATTTATTATTATTTTTTTATTTTTTTTTTAGAATTTAGTTTGCTCGTGATTTGTGGAAAATTTGTTTATTTTTGTAGGAATTGATCGCCAATGAGCCATTTTGTAATGTCTGCATTGTGACCTAATAATGTAAGCTGACTTTGTGATACCTGTCACCTGTCTTTTAAAAAGTACACAGCGCCTTTCAATAGCGCTCTCGGTCGGCCGACCTTTTTTACATACAACATATTTATAAAGGATACAAAAATTTATTATTTATTATAGCGCGCTGATACATATTACGCGTAATATGCATTGCCAGACAGTTGTTTTCACACATCGGAACAACAAAAAACCTTTCCGTGTGCCCAAGGACCGCTGCAATTGAGAGCTCGCTCGAATTGTTTAGGTTTCAAGGGTTATTGCCTGGTTGTATCCTGGTGTACCTTGCTTACATTATTTATTTCCACGAGCTACCCCGTTTTGAAAGGAAATCATCACTTTGAAAACTTAAAGCATATAAGAGTCACAATAACTTTTAGTTGATCAGGCTAATTGTTGGTTGCAACACTTATCTGATTTAGCTCTTTCAATGTGATGTTTAGATGTTTCCTTCCCTTTTATTTTGTTTATTTGTCTTTCATTATATTTATTTTATACCTACTCGTATTACCTAATTGATGCCTTAATTTTTATATCATATGTTGTGAATAATTTTTTAGTTTAAAACTCTAATAATGCGTCAAATGTATGAACTGTTTATTGCTTTTTTTTTTCCTTAATTTATGTACTCGAAATTTAAGATGACATAGCATGTGTTGCATCCGTATTGGGTGACGTATGACGAGTACGCGTGACGCGGCCTTCACAAGGCTGGTGCATTCCATTAATCGTATTTTTAAATAGATTAGTATTTAGTGTTGTTATGTGTTACTTTGTATGTTTTGTTGTTATTGGCAATTATTTAGATGTGAATATTAATGATCTAATTTAATTTTTGTATTATTCTTTATATTTGAATATTATAAGGATATGAGAGTGGTGAGTGGCCGATGGTATTTTCTTATTTTTATGCAATAATTAATTAGTTAAGTAGTAGATTCGTGGCTTGAATAATATTGATATATAAATGTAAGTTAATGTAAGAATGTTATTTATTTACTTTAGGAAAAAAAAATTACTCAGATTGGCTATACATTTTGATTGACGATAACCATGACATGTCATAGTAATAAGCTATACTGTTAATTAAAAAAAAAATGATGACAAATTTTTAAATTGAGTGGATAGTAATAATAATTTAAAAAGAAATAGATTATAAATCGCATTAAAGGTATTAAAATATATAAAATAAAATTATTTAAATATATGAATTTTTTATAATATATTGAAATTATTATAAGTTGAAATTATTGGTCCTAATATAATAATGATATTCTGTGTAAGCAATGTTTTCATGTATAAAATATTAATGTGTTTTGTATTTAGGAATAAATTGTTGACATGTAAAATACTTCTATTTTACCAATAAAAATTTGTTTGGTTAATAAAATTGCAATAGTGAAATGATTTGATTAGGTTTTTTTTTTTAATTTTTTAAGAGGGCATTTGCAAAAATGTATTAAATATGTTACCTACTGACAACGAAATGATGTGAAAGCTAAATTTTTGAACGTTAAATGGGATAATAATTTGAATAGACCATAAGTGATGTTGTTTAATGTGTGGAATAGTAGATTCTAGTGTTTGTCAGTTAGTCAAAGTTACTGTTAGGTTTGTTTGTTAGTGGTTTTGTCTTTATGTTGGGAAATAGGTTTTGTTTTGAGATGTTAGGTTAGTTTGTTAGTGTTAGTGTTGGCTATTAGTGGGTTAGTGGGGTTTTGAAATGTTAGGTTAGTTTGTTAGTGTTAGTGGTGGGAGGTGGTTGGTTAGTGGGGTTAGTGGGTTGTTTTGTTTGTAACGAAGCTAAATAATGATATTATGATGTTAATGTTAGTGTTATTGTTAGTAACGGGTGGTTTTTTTTTTTCTTTTATAGTCTTTAAAATATATAATATACGTTAATTGCAAAGGTGGGAATAATGGAATGCACCCCCGTGTTTGATATTTAATGTTGCTGATTGTGTAAAG
The DNA here is from genome assembly GCF_963556715.1 of Cydia fagiglandana. Taxonomy (NCBI): domain Eukaryota; kingdom Metazoa; phylum Arthropoda; class Insecta; order Lepidoptera; family Tortricidae; genus Cydia; species Cydia fagiglandana. The sequence goes on from NC_085959.1 coordinate 4,010,803, forward strand.
TTTTTTTTGAGTTAACCATGCGACGCGTTATATGTGTATTGTTTGTTTAAATTTTTGTTTATTTGTTTTAATTAACGAATGATGCACTGGTTGAAATTATTGATGGATATCAGAAAATGTTTTTGCGTTATTAATTGTTTTAGTTTAACAAGTTTTTGATATTTAATGTTATCTATACGTACATAATTATATATATATATATTTTTTTTTTACTGGGTTTTTTTTTATGTTAAATATTAAGTAGGTATTATTTAAATTTATTATATTTCGGCAATTACTTGGACTCGTTCGGATGTACTTCAAAATTAGTTACTTGTGGTCAACTGGTGAATATATATTTTTTTAACTTATATTCATGTTTTGGTTTTCGTCATCAAGTAGTAATCGTAAATTAATTATAATTAATAAATTAATAGATAGCAGAATTTGGAATATCACTCGCAGTTGTATCTGCATGTTTAAAGAATAGTTTATCCATTATTACGATTACAGATTAGATTTAATAGATACTTAATGATAAATTTAGATAGAGGGAAAAGAAAAAAAAAATGTGTAAAGAAGGCTATTTAGTCAGATGTTGGTACCTTCGTCCAGTCTTCCTCCTGGTCTTCTTGAATGTGGCGTGTGGCTTGCCCCTTATTCTTCTTCCTTGACGTGGCTTGGTGGTGTTGCTGAGTGTGCTGAGTCGTACGCTGTACTGGCAGGGTTGGCGGTTGGGATCGACGGCGGGTATGTGGCTGATTCCTTGTCCATCTTGCTGTTCTCGTTGGTTGTCCTTGAGTATTTACCGTTATTGATACTGTGATCGTATTGCACTGGGCTGAAGCTGTGCTCGGTTCCATAGTTGCTCAGGGTCTAGTGCTGTGTTTAGTGGTGCTGGATAGCTGGCTTGCTGGTTGACTGGGTGGCTGGCTGGCTAGCTAGATGGCTGGACGGCGCAACTTAGACGATTCGGAAGGTGGTGATACCAGAACTGCTGAACAGTTCCACTGGCAAGGTCGCCATGTAATGTGGAGCGTTCGGGTAGCAAATAATACTATGATTGTCTGCTGAATACTGAACATCTTTATTGAGTAAACTAGTGCTTATATACTAATGGCCTACGTGAGTGGCATTTAGGTGACCTTTATGAAATGTACTTAGAATTATTGTTTATTTTATTAAATATATTTTCTATTTATTAAATGTCACCTAAATGTCACATGACGTGTTGACCCTAATACCCAACACGTCATGTGCCTACTCACCGTACAGTAGCTGCTCTGACCACTGAAAAATTGGATTTGACTCAACAATCCTCTGCACTACTTTCCACAGCTTTGGTGAGAGTCAGCGATGCCAAGGGCGCTCTGCACGTCGTCCGGATCATGCTGGACAACTGCAGCTCGACCAACTTCATCAGCGAGAGGCTGCGCAATAAGCTGCAGCTTCCGATATCGTTTAGGGCAGAGTTCGAGGACACGTCGCCCATGTTTAGTGCCGTTAATAATGTCAGTAGAATTAGGCGCGCACTTAAAGGCGAGGCCCGGACGGCCGTAAAATCGATCATGTACACAGTTCAGGATCCTGACTCGGAGTCAGATTTCCACGAAAATTACCCACGCGAAACGGAGAGTAGATCGCGTAATAAGCATACTGTCGCACAAGTCAAGCCACGCGAAAATAACAATAAAAAAAAACCCGCGTCAACCGGAGCTAGACCCAAACAGCAGGTATCGTCCGTCCCTGTCTCTCGCACTACGTGCGCCATTTGTAAGAGCGGGAACGAGCACAAGGTTAGTGCGTGCTCAAAGTTTTTAGCCGCGACGATATCTGAGCGTTGGGACTTAGTGAAGGGTGCTAGATTGTGCTATAGATGTTTAGACGTGAATCACCGTAGGCCGTTTAAGTGTAAATACGTCGCGTGCGGTGTAAACCAATGCGAAGCCGGACACAGTAAGCTGTTACATGGACTGAACGCGGCCGCGCCCGCGAACGGTAACAGTACGCCGGCCGTATCTGTAAACAACATTAGACTCCCGCAAACGTATCTCAAAGTCATGCCTGTAGAGGTGTCGGGACCGTTAGGTACCGTACAAACCCTCGCGCTACTAGACGAAGGCGCGGCAATGACTTTAACGGCCTGGCCACGACATTGGTCTAAGGCGATCGGCGGCGGCGACCGGCGGTAAGTCGCAAAAACAATAACCCGGCGACGCATAATGCATGCCACGAGCCTTGTCGCCGAGCGGCAACGTGCGCGGTGTGCACCGGGCGACCGGCGGCGGCGGCGAGCGGGGAGGGGCGCGACTCCAACATTTGTATCGGGCAGCGCAGGCGATGCCACGACTTTACGGCTCGGCCACGACATCGAGCGACTTGCGACGGCGGGAGCGATAACCATAGGTTGGAGCGAAAGGTCCGATCGCTGTGTCACGCTCCAACCTATGGCTATCGCTCCCGCCGTCGCAAGTCGCTCGATGTCGTGGCCGAGCCGTTACGGCCTGGCCACGACATTGGTCTAAGGCGACTGGCGGGGCGGCTGGCGGCGCGACAAACGCGAGCGACCGCCAGGCATGCCACGTACTTTCAGGCCGTTACGGCCTGGCCACGACATTGGTCTAAGGCGATCGGCGGCGGCGACCGGCGGTAAGTCGCAAAAACAATAACCCGGCGACGCATAATGCATGCCACGAGCCTTGTCGCCCAGCGGCAACGCGCGCGGCGTGCACCGGGCGATCGGCGGCGGCGGCGAGCGGGGCGGCGCGCGACTCGAACATTTGTATCGGGCAGCGCGGACGATGCCACGACTTTAGAGCGGCGCGACCGGCCTAGGCGGCGAGACGGATCGAGTGGGGCGATGCGGAACAAAACATTTTGTTTTTTTTTCGAGCGACATGGAGACGGAAGGGTTTATTATTGAAGTTTTAAATGTACTTTCGCGGTTTTAAGTATGTTGTGACGTCTCCACACTTATTCTTGTGTAAGTGCTCGTTTTTTTGGGTGCTTTATATATACAATATATAAAATACTAAACTAGATGTAAATAAATTTGTCGTCCTGTATTTAGCCCATGCACTCATTGACAAACAATGAAATATACTCTAGGCACTTTTGAAAAAAAACATGATTTTAAATACGTCTACGTCCCAGCCGCTCCTAGTCGCTGCCGCCGCTACTGAAAGTACGTGGCATGCCTGGCGGTCGCTCGCGTTTGTCGCGCCGCCAGCCGCCCCGCCAGTCGCCTTAGACCAATGTCGTGGCCAGGCCGTTAGAGCGGCGCGACCGGCCTAGGCGGCGCGACGGATCGAGCGGGGCGATACGGAACAAAACATTTTGTTTTTTTTTCGAGCGACATGGAGACGGAAGGGTTTATTATTGAAATTTTAAATGTACTTTCGCGTATTTAAGTATGTTGTGACGTCTCCACACTTATTCTTGTGTAAGTACTCGTTTTTTTGGGTGCTTTATATATACAATTAAAAAAATACTAAACTAGATGTAAATAAATTTGTCGTCCTGTATTTAGCCCATGCACCCATTGACAAACAATGAAATATATTCTAGGCACTTTTGAAAAAAAAAACCATGATTTTAAATACGTCTACGTCCCAGCCGCTAGTCGCTGCCGCCGCTACTGAAAGTACGTGGCATGCCTGGCGGTCGCTCGCGTTTTCCGCCCCGCCCGCCGCCCCGCCGATCGCCTTAGATCAATGTCGTGGCCAGGCCGTAATGCTGCACGAGACAGCCGATAAAATCGCGCCTCGCGTACGCGGAGAGACGTTAGAAATTGAAGGAATAGGCGGCGTAGTTAGAGACCCAGACTCGTACGCGCTACAGGTCGCGATTAGGGGTTTTTGTAGCCGACATTTGGAGTTAATGGAGGTGCTCACGCTAGGCGATATAGGTATAGGTTCGCAAGGCGTACCACGTGACTTAGTAGACAAGTGCAAACATTTGTCGAAAATCGCGGACGAGTTAAGTTACCCTACGGCCGTACCTACTATCGTGATAGGTCAAGATAACTGGCACCTCATCATTTCTCGGCAAGTCATAGACGGCCCGCCTAACCTTCCCGTCGCGAGTCTAACCAGATTAGGATGGGTTCTACACGGCCCATACCGAACGCGTCGCGCCGCGGTAAATTTTGTTGGGCACGCACGGCCTAAAACCGCGGACGACGAAGCTTTAGAGCTCATGAAACGGCATTTCGACATAGAATCGTTAGGCGTTTCACAGAAGTTGCCTCGGGCCGATCCCGACCAACGAGCGCTAGACTTATTAAAAGCCACGTGCGATAAGATACCGGGGGAGAATCGGTATCGAGCGGGCTTATTATGGCGAACCGACGACGAAAAACTCCCCGATAACCGAGCGCAAGCATTAAAGCGGCTACTCAGTCTAGAACGTAAACTAGACCGCGACGAAAAGTTGAAAGCCGAATATGCCAAACATATGAATAATCTGCTCGATAAAGGTTACGCGGAGAAAATGGATTCGCCCCCGCCCCCCGACGCACCTCGGACGTGGTACCTAGCGCATTTCCCCACATTTCACCCGCAACGTGGTAAAATGAGGCTGGTTTGGGACGCGGCTGCCACAGCATACGGTCGCTCACTGAACAGCGCGCTGCTGGCCGGCCCCGACCTGTTAGAATCACTTTTTGGCGTATTAGTGCGCTTCCGCGAAGGCAAAATCGCGGTAATAGCCGACGTCAAAGAGATGTTTTTGCAAATCGAAATTTTAGAGCGTGATCGCGATGCGTTACGTTTCGTTTGGAGTGGGGAAGACCGTACTTCTCCACCCCAAGAGTACAGAATGAAGCGGCTAATATTTGGATCGGCAGCGTCGCCGACAACCGCTTTATATGTCAAAAACGAAAACGCAAAAACGCATAGTACTGAATTTCCGATCGCAGCTGAAAATACAATTAAAAATACGTACATGGACATGTTAATCGCCCTCGACACGTCCGAGGAGGACGCCAGACGCGTAGTAAACGACATTTACGAGCTAAACATGCGCGCGTCATTCGAACTCCGCGGGTTCGCGTCGAACCATCCTGCGGTAATTGCTGACGTAGTTAACAGCAAAGAGGAAACGTCTTTGTTAGGCGCGAACGAGAGCGAACGTACCTTAGGTTTGAAATGGAATCACAAGCGTGACACCTTAGGTTTCAACGTGAACTTTCGTAATACGCCCGAAGACGTAATTAACGGTCAGAAATTACCTACAAAGCGACAGGTAACGAGTAGCGCGATGTCAATATTCGATCCGATCGGTTACGTAAGTCCCATATCCGTCTTAGGCAAGGCGTTACGGCCTGGCCACGACATTGGTCTAAGGCGATCGGCGGCGGCGACCGGCGGTAAGTCGCAAAAACAATAACCCGGCGACGCATAATGCATGCCACGAGCCTTGTCGCCGAGCGGCAACGCGCGCGGCGTGCACCGGGCGACCGGCGGCGGCGGCGAGCGGGGAGGGGCGCGACTCGAACATTTGTATCGGGCAGCGCGGGCGATGCCACGACTTTAGAGCGGCGCGACCGGCCTAGGCGGCGAGACGGATCGAGCGGGGCGATGCGGAACAAAACATTTTGTTTTTTTTTCGAGCAACATGGAGACGGAAGTTTATTATTGAAATTTTAAATGTACTTTCACGTATTTAAGTATGTTGTGACGTCTCCACACTTATTCTTGTGTAAGTACTCGTTTTTTTGGGTGCTTTATATATACAATATATAAAATACTAAACTAGATGTAAATAAATTTGTCGTCCTGTATTTAGACCATACACCCATTGACAAACGATGAATTATATTACGTATATACGTCTACGTCCCAGCCGCTCCTAGTCGCTGTCGCCGCTACTGAAAGTACGTGGCATGCCTGGCGGTCGCTCGCGTTTTCCGCCCCGCCCGTCGCCCCGCCGATCGCCTTAGACCAATGTCGTGGCCAGGCCGTTAATGCAAGAGATATGGACAGGAATTGGTTGGGACTCGCCTATACCCGTCTCACTCGCACCCGCGTGGCGATCGTTCATCGAAAACGTACAACAATTACGGGACTTAGAAATTCCGCGACACGTGCCCGCATTTAATAGGGAGGCATATATGCATGTTTTTTGCGACGCGAGCGAAAAAATATATGCCGCGGCCGTGTATCTAGTTAGCGTCAACTCCGAGGGGATTAGAACTTCCGCGTTAGTAGCCGCTAAGGCCCGCGTTTCGCCTCTCCGGGTAGTGAGCATTCCGAGGATGGAATTGCAGAGCTGCGTACTAGCCACGAGATTAGCGGAAACCATAGTCAAGGAGTCAGATTACGTAATAAAGGAAAAGTTTTTTTGGTCTGACTCTAAAACGGCGCTCACGTGGATACGTGCGGACCCACGTAGGTATAAAACGTTCGTAGCACATAGGTTAGCAGAAATCGAGAACACTACCACCCCCGCCAACTGGCGCTGGGTGCCTAGTGCAGCTAACGTGGCTGACGACGCGACCCGCGGAATACCTGCGCAATTTGGAGTGAACCACCGGTGGTTCATAGGGTCCGATTTTATACGTAAACCCGAAGAGCATTGGCCGACCGAGAAAACGCCCACGCCCGTCGCCGATACGGGCGAAGAACGCGTTAGCAAACTCGTATGCTCAGGAGGTGTCGCGAAAAATAAGTTTGAGTACCTACCGGAGGTATGTAGATTTTCAAAGTTCGTACGACTAGTTCGCGCCACCGCTAGGGTTCTGGTTGCCGCCGAGGTTTTTAAAGCCTCATTGCTATCTCAGAAAACAGATACAGAAATGAACAAGGGGCATGTAAATCTAGCAGAGATATTGCTAATTCGCCGGAGTCAGCATGCTGCCTTTCCAGAGGAGATTAAGCTACTGGAAACTGGGCGGCCTCTACCGAAGAAGTCTCCGCTGCATAAGATAGCAATACGACTTGATAAGAACGGAGTCATCGTGCTGAACGCCAGAATTGACAAAGACGTGCACATACCCGTTCTGTACGCGAATGAAGATTTCGTCAAGCTGCTGATATATCATTTTCATGCACTCTTCGACCACGGTAACCACGCAACCGTAATCAACGAATTAAAGCAGAGATATTTTATCATCGGGCTGCGCGGTAATATTCGCTATATAGCGAACAAGTGCCAATGGTGTCGGACCTATAAAGGAACCACACTCAAGGTTCCTGTAGGCGACCTCCCGCCAGAGAGGCTCCAGGCGAATCAACCGCCATTTACCGCTGCAGCCGTAGACCTGTTTGGCCCTATGCAAATCACGATAGGCCGTCGCCGCGAAAAGAGATGGGGTGTATTATACACATGCCTCACGACACGTGCTGTGCACTTGGAGCTTGCCGCCTCACTTTCGGCATCCTCTATGATACTTTCCTTGCGCAGAATGATAGCGCGACGCGGCACGCCCACGGTTCTATACTCTGACAACGCCACCAACTTCTACGGCGCAGAGCGAGAACTGGCAGAGGCCAAGAAGACGCTGCCCGACAACTTAAAGCCATTTTTGATTGAGCGAGCCATAACCTGGAAAAAGATACCGCCCGGCAACCCTTCCGCCGGCGGCGCATGGGAACGGCTCGTAGGCAGCGTGAAAAGGTCACTAAAAGTAACACTCAAAGAGAGAGCACCTCACGAAGAAGTTCTGCATACATTGCTGCTGGAAGCCGAGCACATAGTGAACTCTCGACCGTTGACGCCAGTGAATCCAGACTTAGACAGTGAAGCCCTGACGCCGAACCATTTTCTCATCGGTCGATCGAGCTCCATGCCACCACTGGGCGTCTTCACAGATGCAACTATGTCACTCTCGTCATGGAAGACAGCGCAGACCTTAGAGAGCGAGAGCGCAGTGCTGCGCACCGCGCCCGTCGTCACGCACCTCAGCGACCACCTCGCCGTGCGCGCTGAGCTGCTGCGCCCGCGCGCGCCGCCCGCGCCGCGAACCCGCCGCGCGAGGATTTACTCCATGCGTAATTATAATGAATTTCGCGCCACGCTACAGAGTGTAGATTGGCCTGAATTTATTCATAAAAACGGTGATTCCGTCGCGAAACTCATGATGTCCTTAATAAACATATTAAAAAATAAATTCAATATATGTTTCCCGGTCCGGCTCGTAAACAATAAATAATTTTTAAGAAAAAAAAACCGACTTCCATGGGGGCCGATGAAAGATTATTGTAGATGGTACACTATGTAGAAAAGGAGGTAAAACCACCCACTTTTCTACTAGCATTTCGCTTCTGTATAATGGCTCCTCTACAGGATGGGCCAACGCCGGCCACTCCAAGGAACGCAGCCATGCGGTAGAATGAGATAGCAATATCACTTGCTCCCTCTAACGCATAAATGCGTCCCTTGGAGTGGCCGGCGTTGGCCCATCGTGAAGAGGAGCCATGAGGGTCGTAGTTCTAGCCTAACCTAACCCACTCCTCAGATAGCAGTTCGGTTCTGTGCGGATCGCAGTTCGAACCTAATCAAACCCACTTTTCAAGTAGCATTTCGTTTCTGTAAGGCTCGCAGTTCTAACCTAACCTAATCCTTGTTCGGTTCTGTGAGGATCGCAGTTCAAACCTAACCTAACCCACTTAATGGCGCATGCCGTGCGGTGTACGGGGGTTTAAGCGGGAGGGGCTAGTAAGATTGGCATCATCGTACTTTATACCTACATTAATTTTATGATAGGTAAGCATAGTTGTTTATTTAGTTAAGGTATCATAGTGGTTTTCTGGGTCAAGGTCCGGGTCCGAGTCCGGGTCCGAGTCCGGGTCCGAGTCCGGGTCCGGGTCCGAGTCCGAGTCCGAGTCCGGGCCCGTGTCCGGGTCCGAGACCGGGTCCGAGTCCGGATCCGAGTCCGGGTCCGAGTCCGGTTCCAAGTCCGGGTCCGAATCCGGATCCGAGTCCGGGTCCGAACCGGATCCGGGTATGAGTCCGAGTCCGGGTCCCAGTCCAAGTCAAAATCGAAATTCGTAATCACCAAACGTGTACCATGCGTCATTGAAGAGTTCTGTTCTGGTCATCATCAGCAGTTCCACTTCATCAAATGCGACATTTTTTAATGTAAATGCTTGATTTTATGATGAAAATACAAAAAAATCTATACGTATGCCTTTAATATTTGAGGAGTTCCCTCGATTCCTTATGGATCCCATCATCAGAACTCGAGCTTGACAAAAATGTGGCTTAAAAACTTAACTTGCTTAACGAACATAACGAAAAGGAAAAATCGCCAAACGTGAACTATGCGTCGTTTAAGAGTTCTGTTCTGATCATCATCAGCAGTTCCACTTCATCAAATGCAACAGTTTTTAATGAAAATGCTTGATTTTTTTATGTAAATACAAAAATCTCTATACGCATGCCTTTAAGATTTGAGGATTTCCCTTGATTCCTCATGGATCCCATCATCAGAACTCGAGCTTGACAAAAATGTGGCTTAAAAACTTAACTTGCTTAACAAACATAACGACGAGGACAAATCGCCAACCGTGAACTATGCGTCGTTGAAGAGTTCTGTTCTGATCATCATCAGCAGTTCCACTTCATCAAATGCAACAGTTTTTAATGAAAATGCTTGATTTTCTGATGTAAATACAAAAATCTCTATACGCATGCCTTTAAGATTTGAGGAGTTCCCTTGATTCCTCATGGATCCCATCATCAGAACTCGAGCTTGACAAAAATGTGGCTTAAAAACTTAACTTGCTTAACAAACATAACGAAGAGGACAAATCGCCAACCGTGAACTATGCGTCGTTAAAGAGTTCCGTTCTGATCATCATCAGCAGTTCCACTTCATCAAATGTCACTTTTTTGGGTGTATATGCTTGATTTGTTGATAAAAACCCAAAAATCACTATATGTATGCCTTTAAGATTTGAGGAGTTCCCTCGATTCCTCATGGATCCCATCATCAGAACTGGGTTTTGACAAAAACGGGACCAATCTGTATGCATGTACATTCAATCAAAAAAAGAATTTTCAAAATCGGTCCAGTAATGACGGAGATATGGAGTAACAAACATAAAAAAAAATAAAAAAAATAAAAAAAAACATACAACCGAATTGATAACCTCCTTCTTTGAGATTTGGAAGTCGGTTAAAAAAGAGAATCGTGGGTAACGAGTGAAATATATAACCTGAAAACTTTACTCTTCGAAATTATTGACCTAGAAAAGCGATGTCCCTATAACGAAAACATAAGTAAAATTATCTCTAATTTAAACTCAAAATACGTAAGTCTCCTCAATAGTAAAAAAGCAGAGTTCTACAGTAGAAAAATAAATAACAGCTCCAACATGGTCAGGTCGATGTGGGGAGTCATAAATCAGGAAAAGGGCAAAACTAGTCAAAAAGAAGTAGATTTTACAGAAATAATAACAAATTCGGACGGAAATAAATTTGAAAGCAAAAAAGCGGCAGCAAACGCCATAAACAATCGGTTTGCAGGTGCGGCCGCCGCTTGTGGCGCTGCGCCCGCCGATTTGCCGTGCGCACTCGCTGCGCTGCAAGTCGCGCGCCCGCCCGCCGATCGTTGCATCAGACTTAAGCCGTTCACGCCGGATGAAATACATCGCATCATTACCCGGAGTAGCCAAAAAGCCAACAAAAGATATATTCGACATCTCGGTGATGCTAATCCACTCGGTCGCAGCAGAACTGTCTCCTGTACTCGCAACCGTCTACAACAGGTGCCTGCGCGAAGGTGCATTTCCCGACACGCTCAAAGAAAGTCGCATCTCGCCATTATACAAGGGCAAGGGAAAAAGAAATGACATCGACGCCTATAGACCTGTCGCCATAATTCCGGTGCTGGCGAAAATATTTGAATACGGCCTAAGTTCCAGGCTGACGGAATTTTTAAGCTTAACGAACTGTCTATCTGAGATGCAATATGCCTACAGGAAAGGCCGTTCGACGACTTCGCTAGCCCGAGCTGTGGTCAGGCAGATACTGGAGGCCCGTGAGCACAGTAACCAAGTCGCAGTTCTATGCTGCGACTTGTCAAAAGCTTTCGACGTTGCAGATCACCAAGTTCTGATAAAAAAACTGCGTCACTACGGGTTTGAAGGTTCAGCGCTTACATTAATGTGCAACCTGTTGCGAAATAGGACACAAGTTGTGGTCGCTGACGGGGGTCGTGTTCGGTCTGACACCGTGACTACATGTATGGGCGTCGCACAGGGCTCCTCTGTCTCGAACATACTGTTCTCCCTACTGTTAAATGATTTGCCAGAAGCTGTCACCAGTGGAGAGACATTTATGTATGCAGACGATGTGGCTGTAGTTGTGCACGCCCCTACATATGATGAACTTGAATGCAAGCTGAACATGACCGCCACATCAGTGTCAAATTGGTTTCGAAGTAACGGCCTTATTTTGAACACTACCAAAACACACTTTATCAGCTTTGACCTCTCTGGACGTCAAATGAGGCAGTTGTCAGTACTAGGGAATGGGAGTCCTATCAATCAAGTTATGAACTCAACATTCCTTGGTTTAGAGTTAGACAGCGGCCTCACCTGGGGAGGTCATATAGATAAAACGTGTGCAAAACTGGCTACAGCATGTTTTGCCTTAAAACGATTGGCACGAATACTCCCAACTGAAATGGTCCGGGCCTGTTACTTCGCTTCAGTGCACTCACGTTTACAGTATGGGATCGAGATGTGGGCAGCGGCCGCCGACTGGGAGAGGGTTTTCCGCCTTCAGAAACGAGCTGTGCGTGCGATAGCGCGCGTTCCGCAAACCAGCTCTGCGAAACCACTCTTCAAGTCGCTAGGCATATTAACACTGCCCTCACTCTTAATACTGAATATGGCAACAAATGTGCGTGATGAGCTGGACATGAACCCCATCATCGAACCCCCGCGAAGGTACGAGACCCGTAGTGTGCGGGCGGGACTGCTGCGACTCGAACCGCATAGACTAGCTAAGTCCAAAAAACTCACCCACGTCATGGGCCGTAAGATGTACAATCATCTACCGCGGGAAATTATAACAGCACAAAGTGCTTCACTTTTTAAATCAAAACTTAAAAAATGGCTTCTCGAGCAGACGTTTTACGACCACAAGGAGCTATTTAATTAATTAATAATGTAAGTTAAACCTATGGTTTAAAATTTTATTCTTGGGATGAAATCTCATTTTATATAGTTACACACTGTAATCTAGTATTGACATGTAATTTTTATTATCAATAAATTATTATGATTATGATTATGATTACTGCCGGTCACACGTGGCACTACGTGCCCTCAAAAGAAAACCCCGCTGATTTAGCTTCACGTGGTTTAAATGCTAGGCTTCTTGCGACCTCTGACCTTTGGTGGACAGGTCCCGAATTTCTTAAGCAGGATTCACCTTCCTTGTCCAAGTCGCAGCCTGCATTGCCTACAGATTTACCTGAAATGGTACATTGTCCAGCAATAGACATTTAAGCTAGAGTCTCCATTTTCTCTCCTCCTCGATCGAGTTTCGAAATTTTCTAAATTGGTTCGAGTCGTAGCATATGTCATGAGATTCATTAATAATTGTTCAAAAAAATAAGGCTAAGATGACAGGTTGTCTACAAAGTTCAGAATTAACTTCGGCCCGAAAATCGATTATATCCCTGTCTCAAAGAGAAATGTTTGAAGAGGAATATGCCACATTAAAATCAGGCAAAAGTCTTCCCGCAAAAAATAGACTGCTTTCTCTCAGTCCGTACGTTGATATGGATCAGCTGTTAAGAGTAGACGGGAGACTTGATAACACATATTACAGCGATGACGTCAAGCATCCAATCATATTATGTAGCAAGCATAGGCTCACAAAATTAATATTTGTATTTTTTCACTTACAATTTTTGCACTCAGGTCCTCAATTATTGCTCAATAGCATCAAGCAGCTTTATTGGCCTCTAGGCGGTAGGAACTTGGCGCGAAAAACGGTGGATAGTTGTGTGACGTGTTGCAAGGTCAAAGGTCAAACTGTTCAACCTATAATGGGAAATTTGCCTGCAACGCGTGCCCATTTAGATCACCCGTTTTTGAACACGGGCACGGACTACGCAGGCCCAATTTTGATAGCTGACCGCAAAGGTAGGGGCTGTAGATTAGTCAAAGCCTGGATATGCATTTTTGATATGCAGGATTATACTGAGCAACTTTTGTATGGGACCAACCCCAAAATCGCGAAAAAAGAAGTATCCTCCCATACGAAACGGAAATATGTATGAAACAGCCAAATTTTTCTTCGCGATTTCAGGGTAGCACATTGGTAACGGGAATACACTTAGTTTATTTTTTAGCCACCCTGTATACCTAGTGCTTTTTAAAACACGTAAAAAATAGTAACCTAATCAATCAGTACAGTCAGCAGCAGAAGTTGCTAAGCGGGGTTTAAAATTATCTGGACACGACTTTATAATTAAGACAATAAGAGCATGTCAAGGTAATTTTGAACACCTCGCCCGCTTAGCAACTTCTGCCGTTGACTGTACTACAAGTACCTTTGCGGCTATGTGCCAGATACAGCCTAGTCGCATTTTTTGTCTTCAGTCCGACTCACGCTTGAAGCTAAAGGCACGCCTCTTTGGGACGCTTCTTGCCTTCGGCCTTATGCGGATATCGGCCTAGGGCCTTCGCAATAGCTGTCTACATCACGTTTTACTTAAACCATTGCGGCTGTGTCCCTAAAAAGACGTTAACCGCATTTTTGTTCTTAAATCCGACTCACGCTTGACCTTAGATTTCTAATAGGTTTTCCTGTCATCTTTAAGTAAAGGACTATTATGTGTATTTTTTTTCAGAATTCTAGAGCCAGTAGTTTCGTAGATAGAGGGGGGGGGAATGGTCATTTTTTGTCTATTTTCTTGAATAACTTTTAAACTTTTTATCGTAAATTTATAGGAAAACATATATTTGACATTCTCAAAATGAGCTCTTTCGTTTGATATGTAACACGATATAGTTTTCAAAACTTTGTTTTTTAATTTTATCGTTTACCCCCCAAAAGTAGCCCTTATGTTTAAAATTCATTTGTTGACGTTACATATCCGTCTTTGGGTCACAGACTTACATATGTGTACCAAATTTCAACTTAATTGGTCCGGTAGTTTCGGAGCAAATTGGCTGTGACAGACGGACAGACGGACAGACAGACGCACGAGTGATCCTATAAGGGTTCCGTTTTTTCCTTTTGAGGTACGGAACCCTAAAAAAGATAGAATTCTTATCTGAAATTATTAAACAGGAAATATTATAAATGTTATCATTTTTTAATAAAAAAATACAACGTAATATAATTTACTACATTTTTTATATATTTACAGAGATTCAGAGGATAGCCGTGGTCGTATGCCACTTTACTTTAAAGTTTATAATCGTGGCATACGACCACGGAGATCCTTTGAATATCTCTGTAAATATATAAAAATTGTAGTAAATTATATTACGTTGTATTTTTTTATTAAAAAATTATAACATTTATAATATTTCCTGTTTAATAATTTTAGATAAGAATTCTATCTTTTTTTTTTTCATACTTTTTAGAGCGCGATTTGCAGTAGTCGGGTTTTAGTTTTTGAACTTATTTTTTATTTAATTAATTTTGGGGACAAGACTTCGTTACTAACTATTTGAAGTTACTTTACTTTTGCGAGGGCATCTTCAGAAATGCACGCAGAGCGCCGCATATATCGGGCTGCGCCATCCTTTGGCATGGAGGCGCTTTCGGCGCCCGGCTTTAGAATGCGTACAGCGTGCCTCGTACGTCGGGCTACGCCCGACTCTTATAGTTTGAGGGCGCCTTCGGCGCCCGGCTTTGAAACGCGTACAGCGTACCTCGTACGTCGGGCTACGCCCGACTCTTTTAGTATGAGGGCGCCTTCGGCGCCCGGCTTTGGAACGCGTACTGCGAGCTTCGTACGTCGGACTACGCCCGACTCTTTTAGTATGAGGGCGCCTTCGGCGCCCGGCTTTGGAACGCGTACAGTGTACCTCGTACGTCGGGCTACGCCCGACTCTTTTAGTATGAGGGCGCCTTCGGCGCCCGGCTTTGGAAGGCGTACATCGTGTCTCGTACGTCGGGCTACGCCCGAGTCTTATAGTTTGAGGGCGCCTTCGGCGCCCGCCTTTGGAACGCCTACAGCGTACCTCGTATGTCGGGCTACGCCAGACTCTTTTAGTATGAGGGCGCCTTCGGCGCCCGGCTTTGGAACGCGTACAGCGTGTCTCGTACGTCGGGCTACGCCCGACTCTTTTAGTATGAGGGCGGGAGGGCGCCTTCGGCGCCCGGCTTTGGAACGCGTATAGCGTACCTCGTACGTCGGGCTACGCCCGACTCTTTTAGTATGAGGGCGCCTTCGGCGCCCGGCTTTGGAACGCGTACTGCGAGCTTCGTACGTCGGGCTCCGCCCGACTCTTTTATTATGGGGGCGCCTTCGGCGCCCGGCTTTGGAACGCGTACAGCGTAGGTACCTCGTACGTCGGGCTACGCTCGACTATTTTAGTATGAGGGCGCCTTCGGCGCCCGGCTTTGGAACGCCTACAGCGTACCTCGTATCGTCAGGCTACGCCCGACTCTTTTAGTATGAGGGCGCCTTCAACACCCGGTTTTGGAACACCTACAGCGAGCTTCGTACGTACAGCGTGCCTCGTACGTCTCTTGTACGGCTGTTGCCTACATTTTGGCTGATCTGGACTTTTGTACCTTTTTGCGTTATAAAATATTGCAGATCATTAAAAAACACCATGTATAGATAGTGGCCAAACAAATTTCTTTTGCAAAAATCTTCTTGTATCGCCTTAATTGGGTAATAAGTACGCGGATAGAATCCAGAGCGCTTGTATATTCGTAGTTCGAATTACCTACCCGATAAATTTATGTTTTATCGGGTTCATGTAAGTAAAGCCGGATGCAAAAGCTAGCAATATGTATATATTTGAAATGTGCTAATGTTAGTGCCATGCCTTATGGGAAACGGTCGCAGAGATAGTTCAGAGCCGGAAACCGCTACCAACTTTTAGTATGTTATTGGGCATGGCTTTGGGTCTCCAAAACTGCCGGGAGACGGCGGCGCCGGCCATCTACTTCAGCGGAATGACGTCATCAAAATTACTCCCGCTTCGTTGCGAATATTGCATACTGCACCCAAACTATGCATAGCATATACACGTGTGGGATATTAAATGAAAGCCAATTAAATAAACTATATTTTATTTGTACAAAGTGTACCAAAATATGCAACAGTTTAAGAGAAATTTACAAATAAATAAAAATTACGTAAAAAAATATTCGATTATTTGGGTTTTACAACCAAACCAAAAGTCGGACGATAAAGCAATGTACTACAACATTAAAGATGACGTCTCAAACCATACACTGATATCAATAAAATCAAAATTGGACCAAATATGTGGAAATTATGCATCAAAATGTAGATATTTGCCCATACAAATGTATAAAATTAAAAAAAATCCAAATTGGTCATTTTCAGCATAATCCGCATAAGCTTCTATTATGTTATTAGCAATATGACCTGGATTCTAAAAATGCCGGGAGACCATCTTTGTTGTTCCTCAGTTACAAATAATGACGTCATATAAATAATCACTGCCGAATTTCGCAAAATGTAAATTATAGCTATACCACGAGTTTCACATACACGTGAGTTACATGTAATGAAAGGTTATTAAATGTATTATGATTCACCTAAACATTGTTTGTAAAAAAATGTACGGTTTCAGAGCTAGAAACAACGAAATACCACTTTTTATGGAAAAAGTAGATATGTATCAATTTTGTAGCTAAACTAAAATCGTCAAATAAATTTTGCGTATAATATTTGAAAAACCAGTTATTCAACTATATATCACAATTTAAATTTTACATTTCCGACAAAAACTGTGGAAATTGTGGAAAAAAAACTAAAGCGCCCCAACAATTCTACCTTAATGCGCTCATATTATGCAAAGAATAGTTCTAATTATGGAGTATTAAATGAATGAACATTACATAAAATACATGAAAACGACATTTTCGAATGGAACCATAATTAAAAAAATAATAATTTACTTGATAAGTAAGCAAAATACTGTTTCTTTAAGTACCTAATCTCCTCCTTTCAAAGTCGTTTAAAATGTAGCTTTTGTGACCTGGGCTACAAAGACAAATAAATTTACACCTAATTTATCAAAATCAGTTCAGTAGTTTCATGCAAACGGTACCTACACATGCACGCATAGATAGCAAATTCTGCCGTAGTCGGACAAAAAATTAAAATTCAATAATTAGACCTTTACTATTAAGGCCTGGCGTGGCTTGGTATCTAACGTTGAAACCCTCAGGCCGTAGATGTTAGCAGACCAAAGGGGTGACCTGTATTTCGGAGGATCAGAGGGAAAATTCTGCCAGCCTTCTCAGCTCAGCCTTGAAACCCTTGCACCACTCAAGATTCCACTTTTATAAGAATACCCAACTGGCGCGAAGTGGCGCAGAATAGGGCAGAGTGACGCTCTTTTGTGTCAGAGGTCAAGATCCTCTTTGGGTCACTGAGCCAGTGATTTATGTATGACTGTATGTATGTATGTATAAGGCTAATCGAGGCTTAAATATATAATTATGTATCGCATTAAGTGAACTGATATGGCATTTACCGAGATAAGGCATGTTGTATTAGGCATGTACCTACTTACTGGCATGTAACTTTACATTTCTCTAATAATGTAGCGTTAGGCCATGACAATAAGAGTCTATTTGATATTAATATTTACCGCGACTACAGCAGGAACTGCTATCTACGTATGTAATTATGTATTTTTTACATGAAACAACTGAACTGATTTTGAAAAATGAGGTGTCAATTTATTTGTCTTTGTAGCCCAGGTCACAAAAGCCACATTTTAACCAACTTTGAAAGGAGGAGATTAGGTACTTAAAGAAACAGTATTTTGCTTACTTATCAAGTAATTTTTTTTTAATTATGGTTCCATTCGAAAATGTCGTTTTCATGTATTTTATGTAATGTTCATTCATTTAATACTCGATAATTAGAACTATTCTTTGCATAATATGAGCGCATTAAGGTAGAATTGTTGGCGCGCTTTAGTTTTTTTTCCACAACTTCCACAGTTTTTATCGGAAATGTAAAATTTAATCTGTGATGTATAGTTGAATAACTGGTTTTTTCAAATATTACACGCAACATTTTATTGACGATTTTAGTTTAGCTATAAAAATTGATATACATCTACTTTTTCCATAAAAAGTGGTATTTCTTTGTTTCTAGCTCTTAAACCGTACATTTTTTTACAAACAATGTTTAGGTGAATCATACTAAATTTAATAACCTTTCATTACATGTAACACACACGTATGTGTGACTCATAGTATAGCTATAATTTACATTTTATGAAATTCGGCAGTGATTATTTGTATGACGTCATTATTCGTGACTGGGGGATAATAAAGAGAAACTTTTTTCGCGGTGGGTAGGCAAATAAACAACACAGCTGTATTGAGTGCTCTGTATTTTAATTAATTTATGAATATATTTGTCAGTCTATAATTAAAAATTTAACTTACATGCAATAATTAACTCCTCACTGCCACCCACAGTTACTCTCAATTCTCTTTTACACTTTCTACACAAAATATCCAGTAAGGTCCAAAGGTCACTTTTGTGTGCACACTTGTTTATACTGCTAACTCAAGATGGACCACATTCAGAAGCTTCAAAAAAAGATGGACGAGCTGCACCAGATGTTTACTTCGAAGATGGCATCCTTCGAAAGCTCAGTCACCACCCAAGGAACCATTGTCCCATCAGTTCCCGATGACTACCAATCTTTCAAGGCTTTTATTTTAAAAGCTGTTGAGAGTTTGAAACAGCAGATGGGCATTGTGTTGGCATCTTTAGAAGAGCTGGAGGCACGGTCCCGCTCGAACATCCTGCTTCTGCATGGTATTCAGGAGACAGAAAATGAGGATGTAGCCCAGATAGCAGCAACTGCATTCAAGGATAATCTGCAGGTACATGGTGTCAACATGGAGTCGTTTGTAGCCTGTCATCGCCTCGGCAGAGCCCGTAAATCCAAGCCCAGACCCATTTTGGTAAAGTTTTCATGTCAGCGGACCCGGGATTCTGTATGGGCTGCAAAAAGGAAATTTAAAGGTTCCGGTAAGACGGTCTCCGAATTTCTAACAGCATCCCGGCATGCAGTTTTTCTGGAGGCTAGACGAGTCTTCGGAATTCAGGGTAGCTGGACAAACGACGGCAGGGTGGTGGTGCAGTGCCGCGACGGTTCCAGGCATAGAATTACTTCGCTCGAGGAGCTAAAGTCGCTGCCGGCTCCGGAGGATGCTGTTGAGGACTCTACCGAGCGGCCTCCTGCTTCTTCGGAGAGTGGTACCAGCGAAGCACCCGCTGCAGCTTCCAAGGCATCGACGCAGACGCAGGGGAAACCAATAGAGGCCAAGCGGGCACGTAACCCTAGGAAGACCCAGGCTGTTTAATGCTCTCGATAATTGTTGGCAATCCTTGTGTTGTGTTTTTATTCAAGTGTTAGTATTCTTGGTATTACTTCTTTTTTAAAACTTTGTTCTTGTATACCCCCATCGTTGTAATTTTAAAATAGTTTCCTGCCTAATTCCGAACGTCATTTTTGCCTGGACATGCTTATGCTGGTGGTGGATAGAATTGCTCCTATCCTATCCGAAATTATAAATTTTTCCTTTTCCACTGGTACATTTCCTGCTATGTGGAAACTTGCTCATGTTATCCCTCTTCCTAAAACTTCTAATCCCACATCCTTTTCCCAATATCGGCCCATCTCCATTCTACCAGTTTTGTCTAAAATCATCGAACACTTTGTTAATCGTCGCCTCCTTTCACATCTCCACAAGCATGATTTGTTGAATCGATTTCAGTCAGGTTTCCGCCCCGGGCATAGCACCGTCACGGCTTTGGTGAGGGTCACTGATGACATTCGTTTTAATATTGAAAATAAAAAGCTCACGGTTCTTGTACTTTTAGACTTTAGTAGTGCCTTTAATACGGTTGATTTTGATATTCTCCTTCATATCCTTCGTACGTTAAATGTTTCACATGCAGCTCTGTCCTGGTTCCGTAACTACCTCTTTGGGAGGCGCCAGCGTGTCAGGGTTGACGACAAGGTCTCTGAGTGGTGTGACCTTTCTGCTGGTGTCCCCCAAGGAGGGATACTCTCTCCTCTCCTTTTCTCAATATTCATTAATGGCATTACTGATTCATTAAATTGTAGCTACCACCTTTACGCGGATGATTTGCAGATATACGCAGCGGCTAGCATTGATGAGTATCCATCTTTAGTTGATAAAATTAATAGCAACCTTGAAACAATTCGTTGCTGGGCGAATAAGTTTGGTTTAAAAGTTAATGCAAAGAAATCGCAGGCGATTGTCATTGGTGGTCCTCACTTTGTGTCCAAATTGTCGGAGATGGTGGTACCCAAAGTACTTTTTGACGGAACAATTATCCCTTTTTCCTCTACAGTTAAGAACTTGGGTATCATCATTGATCAAACTTTGTCCTGGTCAGCTCATGTTTCCGACATTAGCAATAAACTTTTTGCGTCTCTCCACTCACTGAGGCGTCTTCAAAATTTCCTTCCTCTCCAAACTAAAATAACGCTTGCTTGTTCACTTTTACTTCCTTTGTTAGACTATGCTGATTCTGCTTTTCTAGACCTCAGTGAGGAGCTTCTGGATAAACTCGAGCGACTGCAAAATATCTGTATTCGATACATTTTCGGTCTGCGTAAGTTTGATCATGTTTCCCAGTTCCGATCTCAGCTTGGCTGGCTTCCGATTCGTCGTCGTCGAGATATGCATATCCTGTCATTGCTTTTCAATGTTTTATTCAATCCTGCTGCGCCACCTTACCTCTCCGAAAGATTTAGTTTTTTAGCTGCTGGCAGTGGTCACCGTCTTCGATCAAGCACCAATCTTTCACTCGCAATTCCATCCAATAAGACGCGCACTTACAAAAAATCCTTTACTGTCCACGCCGCTAAGTTATGGAACGAGATTCCGGTGTCCGTGAGGCAATCCCAATCTGTAGTATCACTCAAGGAGAGGCTTAGAAAATTGTGGCTTTCCGATACTTAGATAATTCTGTTTTTCCCGATTAAGTACCTATTTCTTTCATTTCCTTTACTTTTCTGGTTCGAATTAATATCTATATATCTATTTATATTATATGTTGAGTATTTATTTATTTTTATTTATACCTATATATATTATATGTATATGTACTCTTGTATTGTTATATTTCTATTTATGTATATTTGGAGTAATGTGTATTCAAAACGTGCATTTTATTTATTTTAGGGATTGTACACTTTTGCTTTGTTTGTCATTCATCGTTACTTCTGTTCTACTCATTTCCTCAAAGGTTAACTGGAAGAGATCCCATTCAGGGATAAGTTCGCCTTTGTTGTATTTAATTGACTCTGTAACTGTGTTTCTCGTGTTTATATTTCTATGTACAATAAAGTAAATACATACATACATACATAAAGATGGTCTCCCGGCAGTTTTAGGACCCAGGTCATATTGCTAATAACATACTAGAAGCTTACGCGGATTATCCTGAAAATGACCAATTTGGATTTTTTTAACTGTAATGCTTTTGTATGGGCAAATATCTACATTTTGATGCATAATTTCCACATATTTGGCCCAATTTTGACTTGATTGATATCAACGTATGGCGTCAGACGTCGTCTTTAATTTTGTAGTACATTGCTTTAACGTCCGACTTTTGGTTTGGTTGTAAAACCCAAATAATTGAATATTTTTTTACATCATTTTGGGGTCAATTTTCAAATAGGCATTTTTTGCTGTCCCACGGCTAAAACTCGAAGTCCATAGGACTAAAAGACTGGGTTTGTATATATTTTCATTCAGTGTATTATAAGCTTTAAAAATCATCCACAGCTGTACCTAAAATATTATTTGTTCCTGACAAAATGGCATTTGAAATTCCAAAAACGGCAAAATTTGCCGTTTTTCGCGTGTCCCAGTGGCGGCATAGCGCAATAAAAAAAATCATAACTTTGGATATAGGCAATGTATTATAAACAACTTTGTATTTCTATAAAGAGCATTATATTTAGTCATAGTGATATATTAATGCGTTATTTAATAAAACAAGGGAAGCCTTTTTATCGCTGTCCCGCGCGGCACCTGTTTTGTTATGACTTAAATATACCCCCTATAATCTTATATGTCTATTGAATAACGGTTAGATTAAATTTACGACGCCATAGTGCGATTAGTTGGGCATCGATTGACATCAAATGTAGACCCGGAAACAGTTTATTTTATTTAAAAACAGATAAAAATCTCTTTCGATATATTTTGGTACGACTACAATGACATTTGTATGGACGCTTAGTACGTTGGTACATAGTTGGAATAAAAATGTTTATTTTATAATAATAGTTGCAAATATAGTGTTAAAATATATAGTAAAATAAATAAGTGAATCGGTTGTATTGTGTAGGAAATATCGCTAAAAAATATTATTGGCGACATGTCGCGACATTTGTATGGCGACATTTATACGGCTATTTTGACCGTATAAATGTCGATTGTGGCATACAAATGTCGACATACTGCCATACAGATGTCGAGAAGGTGTTATACAAATGTCGTCAGGGTCTTATAAATGCAACAAAAATAATAAATAGTGGCATATATATGATGATACTGCCATATAATGTCTAAAAAATGCCTTACACATGTCAAAAGCGCCTTACAAATGGCTAAATAGTGTCATACGAATGTCGATCTTTAAACGTCCATATCTAGCTAACTATTAAAAGTACAGAGGTGCCTCCTACAGTATATTTTTTTTATTAAGAACCCTTCCTAAAACGAATATTTTAAATCAGATTTTTCAAAAATAAAAAATTGACATACAAATGTCGAAAAAACACCCTCTTCAAAAATTGACCCTTTGATTCTTTTGCAAATGGCTCTTAAATGGCTGAATATTTTGGTACACACTGTATAAATGAAATATAGCATAATATTTAACTGGCTTTCATTCAACACCCCACACAATTATGTGCCATGCATAGTTTGGGTACAATATGCAATATTCGCAACGAAACGGGAGTCATTTTGATGACGTCATTCCGCTGAAGTAGATGGCCGGCGCCGCTGTCTCCCGGCAGTTTTGGAGACCCAATGCCATGCCCAACAACATACTAAAAGTTGGTAGCGGTTTCCGGCTCTGAACTATATTCCCATAAGGCATATGACTAATTGAGCTCTTTCAAATGATATACAACACGTCATCATTATTTTATTTTATTTTTTTGGTGCGTGACTTTATGACCTCTAGAGGGCGCCGTGTATTTTTTTGTGACGTCATATAGCCTATAACCAGCGAACGATTAAGACGATTCGAATGACATATCGTTTGTCAAATTATAATGCGTACTTTAGAAGTTCTGAGAGAACAAATGAACATACATACATACATACTCACATACATACCGGTCAAAATCATAACCCTCCTTTTGCGTGGCCGTAGTCGGGTAAAAAACATATAAACCTTAAACAAATACCTTTTATTTTAACCTCCTCTTCACGCTTAAACCGCTGAACCGATTTGATTGAAATTTGGTATACAGATATTTTGAGTCCCGAGACAGGACATAAGATACTTTTTATCTCAAAAATCATCCTTTAAAGTTGTGAAATGGAGTATGAGGGGAATTCAACTTCGTCGACGAAACCGAATTCCTGAGGTTAATTATTGCTTAAGGTAAGGTTTGAAGTCGTGTTTGGTATCATTTTCAACTAAATCACAGGTGTATACCATCCTAAATTTCATCTAAACCGGTTCAGCGGTTATTGATTCCCCATGCAAACTTCCACCCCACTTTTCACACCCTCAAAAGATGCTTTTGATTATAAAAACTATCCTATATCCTATGTCGAGACTGAAACTATTTCTATACCAAATTTCAACGAAATTGGTTCAGCGGTTTAAGCGGGAAGAGGGATTAAATTTTTATTTTTAATTTTGGTTTTACTTCGGAATAGTGTCAATGTGATACCATAAATGAATTCAGCACCCCGATTTATACGAAAATGATCCCTAACACGGCCTAGCAGCTTTACTAATGTAGATATCAAGATAAAATTGAAAGCCCTAAATAAACTTTCAAGAGCTGATATCTCAAAAACTTTCAAGATATCGAAAAACTTGACTAAATAAAACTTGTAACTAATTTTATCAGCTTTCGGTTTGTCTTAGTTGTCATGTCGCTAAGACGCAAAGTTTCCAAGATATAAGTGAAAAAGCGAAAAATGAGACCTTACCCCTCTCTACCCCCCAGCACCGGGGCTACGGCCGGGGACTTTTGATATGTTCACCTCCCAACTAGTCCACAAAGTTACGGAGTGAAAAATTGTGTTCCTAGCATAACATTGCCCTCTAACAACGTTTTTTGAGCATTCATTTCCTGACCTATACTTATGTGTGTTCCTAATGGCTATGTATTATTTAATGTATGTTGCGATTGTTTGTACAGTTTTTGTTTAATTAGAATTCTGTACAAATGTACTTTTTGACATTCATAGGTGCATTATGTTAATGCCTAAATTGAAAAACAAAGAAATTGAAATTTAAAATTGAAATTGAATTGACGTGCAATGCGCATGTAACACCCCTGTACTTGCAGGCGTCCATAGGTTACGGTGACTGCTTACCATCTGAAATTGAAATTGAAATCGAAATTGAAATTGAAATTGAAATCGTTTATTGCATATCACATAGCAGGTACAGGTGTTCTTAAATATAAGCTGTTCATGTGACGCCCTGTTAGGGCACAGCAACATGGTTCCACATAGGACAACATACTAATAAAATCTAAAATTGTACATATTATTTACATATATTCCTAATAGTTATTTAATTATTTTTTAGAAGCGCTGGTGGCCTAGCGGTGAGAGCGTGCGACTTGCAATCTGGTGGTCGCGGGTTCAAACCCCGGCTCGTACCAATGAGTTTTTCGGAACTTATGTACGAAATATCATTTGATATTTACCAGTCGCTTTTCGGTGAAGGAAAACATCGTGAGGAAACCGGACTAATCCCAATAAGGCCTAGTTTACCCTCTGGGTTGGAAGGTCAGATGGCAGTCGCTTTCGTGAAAACTAGTGCCTACGTCAAATCATGGGATTAGTTGTCAAGCGGACCCCAGGCTCCCATGGGCCGTGGCGAAATGCCGGGATAACGCCAGGAAGAAGAAGAAGAGTTATTTAATTATTTTACATTTTGATAATATCTGACACATACTAATTATAGATTTAGAATTACAAGTATCACTGCACCAAAGAGATATTATGTATCTTCAAAAAAATTTCTTATACTATAATAACATTTATTTAGCAGGAATGATTTTAGTTTCTTGCTGAACAGGCTTAGTTTATTCTCATTTTTTATGTTATTTGGGAGGTGATTATATATTTTTATGGACATATAGTGTGGGCTAGCTGTGACCAATTTCAGTTTAGAAAAAGGAAGCTTTAATTTATTTAAATTGCGGTCATTTCTTCTGGGTAGTGTTTCAGGAGAGTATAGTTCACTATGTTTTCTTACAAATTTGCTGGTCTCTAGAATATATATAGAGGTAAGGGTAAGTATTTTATATTTAACAAAAAATGGCTTACAGGATTCCATTTCGTCAATGTTGGCTAGGATTCTGACACATCTTTTTTGAAGTATGAATATTTTGTCTATGTCGGTACTATTACCCCATAAAACGATCCCGTAGGATATTCTGGAGTGAGCGTATGCATAGTACGCTGCGAGAGCTGTCTTTAAGTCCGTTACGCGTTTGAGGTGATTTAGGGCATAAATGAATGATGATATCCTTTTCGTCACATTTTGTATATGCTGCTTCCAATTGGTACTAGTATCTATATCAATCCCTAATAGAGTTGTCGATTTTATGCATTCTAATTTAATGTTATTATAAGTAAGGCTAATTGGTAAGTCTTGTTTTTGATGGGGTTTGAATTGGATGACTTTTGTTTTATTTAGGTTAAGTTCAAGATTGTTGGCTTGTAGCCAGTCCTCTGTTTTATGTAGTGTTTGGGTTAATATTGTGGCAGCTTCCTCAGGGTGAGTACAGGGGAATAATATTGAAATATCGTCTGCAAATAACGTGCAATGTACATCTAATATTTTTGGAAGGTCGTTGATATAGATAAGGAATAACAAACAACCCAACACACTACCCTGCGGGATAGAGCCAGTTACAGGGACTCTGTCTGATTTGACGTATTGTGTTAAGCCTGTATCGAAGTTAGTATTTGCTATTTCGACATATTGGAATCGATTTTCCAAATATGAATTAAACCATTTTAATGTACAGCCTCTGATTCCTGTGTTATGCAATTTAACCAATAGACACTCATAGCTAACTCTATCAAATGCCTTACTCATGTCGAGTAAAAGGCCTACTGCGTATTTTTTATCGTTTATTTCATCGAAATTTTTTTGGACATATTTATAAATGGCTAGGATGGTAGAGCGGTTCTTTCGAAATCCATATTGGTTTTCATCCAAAATTTTGAATTTTTCATAGAAAGAAAAGAGGCGTCTTATCATTGCAGATTCATAGACTTTAGCTGATGTTGGTAGTAAAGCAATCGGTCGATAGTTGTTAATGTCTGACGTTACTCCTTTTTTGTGTACTGGTCTTACTACGGATATTTTTAGCGCGTCCGGAAAAATCCCTTCTGTAAATGATTGGTTTATTAGCAGCGTGTATGGAATAGCTAGATTTATGGCACAACTTTTTATTAGAGTGGGAGGTATGTCGTTAATGCCGGAAGATATTTTATTTTTTAGATTTTTTATTATTGAAATTGTTTCATCAGGTTCTATAGGCCTTAAGAAAAAGGAGTTATTTACTTCGTTATTTGTGGGGATTTTTTTTGTATACGTGGAATCTGGCGCGCCTATGCTTGATTGCCATCGACGTTTGTCCAATTTTTCCTTTAAAGAAGTACCTACTGCACCATCTAGTGGGATAAACTGTCATCCATTAGAAAAATGGTCCTTATGCTATAATACTGAGTGTCCGCGGTGTACCACACACGGTCGGCTAGAGGCCCACGTATAGGAACCTCGTTGCCTCCCCATACTGCCCTCTCTCCTGCCGACACAATAACAATCTTGTACATCAGTAGATACTAGACTACTAGATACTGACCTTCCGTGTAGGTCCAAAGTGGATGGGTATACATAGGGCCCGCCCACAGGAACTCCGACAACTTGTTATATAATGATATGTTCTGCCGACACAACAACAATAACAGATTTAATAACATATATTTTAATAATTATTATTTGATCGATTGATTGAATTCATAGTACTTTTCTGTTGTTAGATTAGAGGATATAACCAAACGGAGTAGCTATTAACAGGCGCTCCCCTCTGTCAAAAATAGGCGGCCAGTGCTCATACACAAACACATTGTATGGACTGACGTTTATCAGACATGGCTATTTTTACGTTACGTATACATTTTACGTGCCCCTCCCCCGCAAAAATCGGCAGACTATTTTGTACCGAACAACCGAACATTACAGACATGGCGTCTCCGTTTGGTTATATCCTCTACGGTAGTGGCCTAGTTAAGTGCGTGTTCATATTTGCTACTAAATGCAAGTAGTAGGTAAATGTCTTTTCACCACACCAACTCGGAAAGGCTTACTTTGCACTTCAAAAACTGATAGCAAAGTTGCATTTTATTCACAGTAATCAAATACAATCGGGGGACCTTGGTGTGCCTAAGTGCATCTCATTCAAAAGGTCCCCCGACTGCAATAGAAATTAAATGTACACGTACCTACATTCACGGTCATAAATGAGCATAACCTTTAGTATTTACTGTGAATGACCGTGAGTGTATATTTACATTCCAATTTAAATTCGTAAAGTTATGTAACTAACATATGAACATTATTTTTAGCTTTTCAGTTCGCTTTAAAATGCAGCATTCGTGTTTTTTAATTTTTTAATTAATTATTTTATTTTAAACATTTTAGTGAAAAAAACTAAGTATAAAACTATGATTTAAGATAGGTATATAGATTTCCCCCGGCCATTTAGTTTGTCCACGAAGTTTTTTTTATGTGGATATTAGCTTCTAGAACTGGGCCTTTTAATTAAGCTCACCGTTCCGGAATACGTCCGGGCTTCTTTTCTGTGGACAATATGTGGATGTGTTCACAATTTGGGATATTCGACATTTTTAAATATAACTTATCAACTTCTTAGAAAGAAGTAGAAATTTTTAATTATAATGGCCATGAGGGTTTGAAGGTCCACAATAAAGACTCATAATTTTGGACCGCGTGCAGCGCGCCACGTACGTTGGTCTACGTTTGACTCTTTTAGTATGAGAAAGTCGAAGGCACCTGGCTTTGGACCGCGTGCAGCGCGCCACGTACGTCAGGCTATCTACACCCGACACTCTTAGGCACGGGTCCCACCGCGAGCTAGTAAGCTATGAGCTATCGGCTATAAACACGAACAAAAGATAAGCACTCCTGTGTAAATAAAAGAGACACGGCGATATTTATAGCTCACCGCTGGGCGAGTAACTATAAATATCGCTGTGTCTCTTTTATTTACACGGGTGTTTATAGCCGATAGCTCATAGCTTACTAGCTCGCGGTGGGACCAGTGCCTTAGTATGTTCGGCGCCCGGTTTTGCAACGCGTATGAGGGCGCCAAAGGCACCCGGCTTTGGAACGCGTACAGCGTGTCTTGTACGTCGGGCTACGCCCGACTCTTTTAGGATGAGGGCGCCGAAGGTGCCCTGTTTTGAAACGCGTACAGCGCGCCACGTACGTAGGGCTACGCCCGACACTCTTAGTATGAGGGCGCCGAAGGCGCCCGGTTTTGAAAGCGTCCGGCGCGCCACGTATTTAAGTATGAGGGCGCCGAAGGCACCCGGTTTTGGAACACATACAGCGCGCCACGTATGTCGGGCTACGCCCGACGCTTTAAATATGGGGGCACCGAAGGCACCCGGTTATGGAACGCATACAGTGCTCCACGTACATCGGGCTACCTACGCCCGACACTCTTAGTATGAGGGCGCCGAAGGCGCCCGGTTTTGCCACGCGTACGGCGCGCCACGTAGGTCGGGCTACGCCCGAAAATTTAAGTAAGAAGGCGCCCGGCTTTGAATCGCGTACAGCGCGCCACGTACGTCGGGCTACGCCCGACACTCTTAGTATGAGGGCGCCGAAGGCGCCCGGTTTTGGAACGCGTCCGGCGCGCCACGTAGGTCGGGCTACGCCCGTCGCTTTAAGTATAAGGGCGCCGAAGGCGCCCGGTTTTGGAACACATACAGCGCGCCACGTACGTCGGACTACCTACGCCCGACACTCTTAGTATGAGGGTGCTGGAGGCGCCCGGGATTGGTAAGCGTACAGCACGCAACGTACGTCGGGCTACGCCCAACGTTTTGAGTAGTAGGTACGCCTCTTTTGGACACTTCGGGCTTTCGGCCCTACGCGAAGTTTACCTTTGGTGCGCCTTTAATTTGGTGTTCAGACATAGAATGACAATACACTTCTATTATTACAGTCGACCTATACAAGTATAGAAAGACATAATATGTATAATCATTGTCACTTAAATACTTCTTACTATTATGAAAATTAGTTTAGTACTAAAGTTAAGAAGAAATGATTGAGGTTGGAATGTACCTACCTACCTACGCACGTGTTAAATCAAAATCTGTTTTTTTACAGTCGGGTTGAATTAGTAGTCAAGTACAATTTTATTCACAAGAAATATAAGAATGCAATAAGCCATAAATTATTCAAAGCCTATCGCTTAAATCGAAATTCATAGGTTTAGATTTCAGGTCGTTTCTCAAAAAATTGGCACCGCCACCTATAAATAGGTTTATGTTAGAACTTTTTTTTCATTATGTATAATTTTTATATATAAAATTTTAACACATATATTATTTAGAGAGACTTTTTACACAGAGGCCTAATACTTTGAAAAAGATTTAATAAATATTGATTACAAAAAAAATATTGTAATCACGTTTATCCGTTAACCTGCCGTGTCCCAACGCGAGGTACTGATGTTCCGAGCTATGAAAACCACACAAATTATTAACTTAATTTAACGTCATTACCGTATTTTATTAACATATATCCTTAACTTTGAAAGTATTACTATACTTATATTTTAAGTTATTCGGCTTCAAAGTTTGTCCAAGGCAATTCTTAACAGTCACCTGGCGCGTCACGTTCATGACGATTGTATAACCCCCACCGCACCTTTCCCGTCTCACTCCGCACTAGCCGAAGCCGTCACTCATCAGCTATCACCTGGCAGGACGAAGACGTGGTTATTGTGCTTCGCAAATAAAACACAAACGACAAAGTATCGGAAATTGGAGTTTGTAATGGGTAAGTACTCTTTATCCTGGCGTCGATATCTTGTTCATTATGTAACCTATCGCATTACTATCAAGATATGTAACGTAAACAATAGTTTAGTTTTATATGCCTAAGTATGGAGTTCATCAAGCTAATACATTTTGTGTATTCGCGGTATAACTGCCATTTTCCCCATCACCTGCATATCGTCCACCTGGCTAAAACTGCCAGGTGGATGAGATTTTGCGGCAGGTTAATGTCACTGATACCACAACTAATACTCGTAACTATATAATTATATAGCGGTTATATCGCTTTTGTGTGTTAATTTAGGAATAAAAACTATCCTGTCTGTTAAAGCTGCATATTATTAAAAATTGTGTACTTTTGTCTTAAGTCTCGTTAACCTGTCCAAAAAAGTCAGGTGAATGATGCAATGGCAGGTGAATGAAGCGTCATTCACTTGCCATATGACAGGTGATCGATAATTATTTAAAATCCACGTTACATATACTCAAACAAGATTTGTGACGTCCCACGGGAAAAGGTACCTTATGAGGATTTTTAGTTTTAGACATATATTAAAATGTTTTGTAAAAAGGTGAAAACATGCTCACTTTGTTTATTGTGTGATGAGATGACGGGCGACAGAGAGAGGTATGGATGAAAAGAAAAAGAAATGCTGCGTCGATCCCAAATGAATGGGGCAAGGGCAAGCGAATGATGGTGATAATCTGAAACTTTAATGCTTAACGTTTGTTTACCTGACCGATTATGATTTTTTTTTATTGTATGTATATGCATACAGATTGGTCCCGTTTTTGTCAAAACCCAGTTCTGATGATGGGATCCATGAAGAATCGAGGGAACTCCTTAAATCTTAAAGGCATACATATAGTGATTTTTGTGTTTTTATTTACAAATCAAGCATATACATTCACAAAAGTGACATTTGATGAAGTGGAACTGCTGATGATGATCAGAACAGAACTCTTCAACGACGTATAGTACACGTTTGGCGATTTAGATTTCGACTTGGATTGGGACTGGGGCTAGGATCCGGACTGTGTCTCGGGCCCGGACTCGGACCCGGACTGTGACTCGGACCCGGACCTAGTCTCAAACCCGGAGTCGGACCTGGACCTGGATCCCGACTCTTATCTGAACCTGAACCCGGACCTGACCTGACCTGACGTTGCACCAAACCTGAGTTCCACTAGGTACTGCGAGGGTTCAGCATCAGCTCTATCTTGGGTACTGCTCTCCCAATTGCTCATCAAGACGTGTCGAATGACCAAAACAGCATGTGTCTACTGTCTATGTTGCATCAATTCTGAGTTCCAGTAGGTACTGCGAGGGTTCATTATCAGCTCTATCTTGGGTACTGGTCTTCCAAGTCCTCATTAAGACGTGTCGAATGACCAAAACAGCGTGTCTATGTTGCACCAAACCTGATTCCACTAGGTACTGCGAGGGTTCAGCATCAGCTCTATCTTGGGCACTGCTCTCCCAAATCCTCATTAAGACGTATCGAATGACCAAAACAACGTGTGTCCATGTTACATCAAACCTGAGTTCCAGTAGGTACTGCGAGGGTTCATCATCAGCTCTATTTTGGGTACTGCTCTCCCAAGTCCTCATTAAGACGTGTCGAATGACCAAAACAGCGTGTCTATGTTGCACCAAACCTGATTCCACTAGGTACTGCGAGGGTTCAGCATCAGCTCTATCTTGGGCACTGCTCTCCCAAATCCTCATTAAGACGTATCGAATGACCAAAACAACGTGTGTCTATGTTGCACCAAACCTGAGTTCCACTAGGTGCTGCGAGGGTTCAGCATCAGCTCTATCTTGGGTACTGCTCTCCCAAATGCCCATCAAGGCGTGTCGAATGTCTAAAACAGCGTGTGTCTATGTTGCACCAAACCTGAGTTCCACTAGGTGCTGCGAGGGTTCAGCATCAGCTCTATCTTGGGTACTGCTCTCCCAAATCCTCATTAAGACGTATCGAATGACCAAAACAGCGTGTGTCTATGTTGCACCAAACCTGAGTTCCACTAGGTGCTGCGACGGTTCAGCATCAGCTCTATCTTGGGGACCACTTTTCCAAGTGCTCATCAAGACGTGTTGGATGACCAAAACAGCGTGTGTCTATGTTGCACCAAACCTGAGTTCCACTAGGTACTGCCAGGGTGAATAGACAGCAAGATTGAATGTTTACTTATTCACAGAAACTTGTTGTTAAATTTGGAACGAATCGAAGGTGAGGTGGGTCAGAATCCAAAATTTTAATCATCGTGGTGGACAATAAGGTCCCTTTTTATCGAAGATGACACATATTTCGACTATTTTTAGAAAGCATTGAAAATGATGTGGTGGACAGGTGGATGACACTCATTACAGGTGAATGATGACAAGAAACCAGGTTAACGGCAACGGACACAGGTTACTGACGCCTCTCGATACACACTATCTCAATATTTTCATTGGAATTTGTACTTATTTCTCGATAACCTTCTTCTACTATCGATAACCTGGAGACAAAATATCTTTCACCTGTCCTTAATATCATTCACCTGAATTTCAAACGCTTATATCTTCTGAACTAATTGAAGGAATTGCTTCCCTTCCACATTTTCTAATACTTTAAGTTGCCTTTTAACGATCCCAATAAATAAAAAATTTGAAAATGCAAATTTTTTGAAAAACATAAATTTTAACCTGGCGGTGCCAACTTTTTGAGAAACGACCTTCAATAGGGCGATTTAGAACATGTTTGTGTTTAGTTCCTTTTACCTTATAACAATATATACAAATCATATGGATGATTTGTATATATTTTTATGATCAGCAGTCAATACCCTTTCATTTGATAGCTCACTAAATTAGATAGAAGGATTTATTTTTCTTAGCACATTTTGTAAATCCTTATTTAACCAAAATAAGACTTAAACGCATATGCTGCATATATATTTTAAATCGTCTTTCAAGGCTCTTCATTTTGAGACCCCACTCGATAGGATTGCAAGATTTTTTTTCTAAACGTGACGCAATTTTGTGTATTACGTCCGCCATATTGGTTTTATAATAACGTCACATAGCCTATGTTAGTCGGGATGACGTAAGGATTCTAATGACGTATCATGCATCTAAATCGGTTAAGGCATTCAGAAGTTATGGTGGAATAAAGAAACTCACATACATATATACATACAACAAACATGAACGCTGAAAACAATACACTCTTTTTGTTTGGGCAGTCGTGTAAAAATTAGTGTTCATCACACAAATAAATGCCCTTACTGGGATTCGAACCCAGGACCATCGGCTTAGCAGGCAGGATCACTACCCATTAGGCCAGGCCGGTCGTCAATTGAGTTTAGAATGACGATTTTGGATGATAAATATTAATTACATTTATGTGGATTTGATTTGGTGTGATTTTATGTGATATTTTACATTAAATATTTGCTTCAAATTGGTGTGGTGAAACATTTTGTGTTTCACTCGGGGGCAAATTTTGTTTAACCCTTTGAAACCCTCGCAACGCTTAAGATTCTTAAGAATCTTTCATTTGCTCGGGTATCAATATTAGCACGAGCGGTTAAACAACAACTTTGCCCCCTTGTAAAACAAATAACTATTGTTGACATTTGAAGAAGAAGAAAGAAGAAATACATTTATTTTAACGTCACAACATATTTAGTACATGAAAAAAAAAAAGCATGCAGACATAAAAGAGATTAGGACGCTAAAATAGGATCCCCACTCAGCATGATGCCGCGGCAGACCGTGGCGCTGGTTTTCTGTGGGGACTGACTTAATCTAAAATTGATGGCGACACGTACGTCGTACAAATAAATTATTCACATTGATTTAAAAAAACATAAACATTATTATTCATATTGTCGCGTTACGTGCTCTGCCAATGAATTGGTAGAGCACGCAACTGAGCAGCTGGGTAGGATGGAAGGGGGAGGTGGTGTGAAGTAATAAAAAGTAAGATCTCAGGGGTAGGTAACGTTTATTTTACAGGTATATATAGGTAGGTCAATATGGCACTTCCGAGGAATTTAAAAAGTCCAGTAACACAAGATAGCGTAGTACGCGTAGTAGGTAGCACCGTGCTCCGGGGAGCGCCGCCTGGTAGAACGCGTTCACGCGCTCAGGCGCGTGGCGACTAGAAGGACGCGCTCAGGCGCACAGTTTTAAGGTGGGCGCGCACAAGGCGCGCGGCGTCAAGGTGGGCGCGCACAGGCGCGCGGCGTGTAGATGGGCGCGCTCAGGCGCGCGGCGTGGGTCACCAAATCTGGGAGGCTTGAAGACTTCGAAGAGACGTACGGTGCTCCTAATTTATAGTAGCAATTTTAGTAGCAGTTTTTTATATAAGTTACGCCTGGAAGAGGAGGGTTTCTTGAAGGTGCGGGGCCTCGCTTGGCCCCGCACGGACCCTTAATTTAGAATAACGCTCAGTAGAGAGCTGGCGATAAAATGAAATCAGAATGGCGGTTGTTCTGCTTTTATAGCTGATTTTTTGGAACATCTTAAGAACTAAAATTACAAGATTTCAAATTTAAAAATAGTAAGTCGTGTACCAGTTCTGATTTTACCAAAATTTTGAATAACCTTTGTCGAAAGTATATGTACATACTAGCCTTTTTAGTGGTGAAATCCGAACAGTTAAAGAGTGATTGACGGGTTACGTTAATCATCTTGCAAAATGTAAACAATGAAAGAATCCCGGAATATACAGCATTAAAATTAATAAAATTGCCCTAAAATTACATAAAATAATTGAAAAAACCTAAAAGTATGCATTGAGGTGGCTTAGGGCCACATTGCATATAAAAATTCATAGAAAAAGTAGCCCAAAGTAAGCCAGGCAGAAGTCCCAGTCTTCCCACGCATCCCGAGGGTTGATAAGTACTTTAAGAGTCTTATTAATGTCTGTAAATTTCAGATATAATTCAAGAAGTATCGTAAATGTGATCGGAGCCATAATAAGCAAGTCAGAATGTTCAGATTTGGAAAGCTAATTGTTGGAATTGGAATACAATAAACAGAAAAAGGAAGGAGGTTATTCCAAGGTAAATGCTACATTACCCCAAAGATCTCGGAAAAATGAGAGAGGCTGTATCAGGGACACAGCCGCTATGGCTGACGTGAAACGTGGTGTGGACCGCCAATGCGAAGGCCGAAGGCCCGAAGCGTCCAAGATGTCAGTGCTTAAACACATAACAATAGTACAAGTGTCTAAATGCGAAGGCCGAAGGCCGAGCTACGCGTAGGGCCGAAGGCCCGAAGCGTCCAGAATCTAAGTGCTTTAACATAGAACAATAATAGTACCTACAAGTGTCTAAATGCGAAGGCCGAAGGCCGAGCTACGCGTAGGGCCGAAGGCCCGAAGCGTCCAGGATTTAAGTGCTATAACACAGAACAATAGTACAAGTGTCTAAATGCGAAGGCCGAAGGCCGAGCTCCGCGTAGGGCCGAAGGCCCGAAGCGTCCAAGATGTCAGTGCTTAAACACATAACAATAGTACAAGTGTCTAAATGCGAAGGCCGAAGGCCGAGCTCCGCGTACGGCCGAAGGCCCGAAGCGTCCAGGATCTAAGTGCTTTAACATAGAAAATAGTACCTACAAGTGTCTAAATGCGAAGGCCGAAGGCCGAGCTCCGCGTACGGCCGAAGGCCCGAAGCGTCCAGGATCTAAATGCTTTAACATAGAAAATAGTACCTACAAGTGTCTAAATGCGAAGGCCGAAGGCCGAGCTACGCGTAGGGCCGAAGGCCCGAAGCGTCCAGGATTTAAGTGCTATAACACAGAACAATAGTACAAGTGTCTAAATGCGAAGGCCGAAGACCGAGCTCCGCGTAGGGCCGAAGGCCCGAAGCGTCCAAGATGTCAGTGCTTAAACACATAACAATATTACAAGTGTCTAAATGCGAAGGCCGAAGGCCGAGCTTCGCGTAGGGCCGAAGGCCCGAAGCGTCCAGGATTTAAGTGCTTTAACATAGAACAATAGTACCTACAAGTGTCTAAATGCGAAGGCCGAAGGCCGAGCTCCACGTAGGGCCGAAGGCTCGAAGCGTCCAGGATTTAAGTGCTATAACACAGAACAATAGTACAAGCGTCTAAATGCGAAGGTCAAAGGCCGAGCTCCGCGTAGGGCCGAAGGCCCGAAGCGTCCAAGATGTCAGTGCTTAAACACATAACAATATTACAAGTGTCTAAATGCGAAGGCCGAAGGCCGAGCTCCGCGTAGGGCCGAAGGCCCGAAGCGTCCAAGATTTAAGTGCTTTAACATAAAATATTAGTAAAAGTGTCTAAATGCGAAGGCCGAAGGCCGAGCTCCGCGTAGGACCGAAGGCCCGAAGCGTCCAGGACATCAGTGTTTTAGCACAGAACAATAATACAAGTGTCTAAATGCGAAGGCCGAAGGCCGAGCTCCGCGTAGGTCCGAAGGCCCAAAGCGTCCAGTATGTTAGTGCTTTAACACAAAACAATAGTACAAGTTTCTAAATGCGAAGGCCGAGCTCCGCGTAGGGCCGAAGGCCCGAAGCGTCCATGATTTAAGTGCTTTAACATAGAACAATAGTACCTACAAGTGTCTAAATTCGAAGGCCGAAGGCCGAGCTCCGCGTAGGGCCGAAGGCCCGAAGCATCTAAGATGTCAGTGCTTAAACACAACAATAATACAAGTGTCTAAATGCGAAGGCCGAAGGCCGAGCTCCGCGTAGGGCCGAAGGCCCGAAGCGTCCAAGATTTAAGTGCTTTAACATAAAATAATAGTAAAAGTGTCTAAATGCGAAGGCCGAAGGCCGAGCTCCGCGTAGGACCGAAGGCCCGAAGCGTCCAGGACATCAGTGTTTTAGCACAGAACAATAATACAAGTGTCTAAATGCGAAGGCCGAAGGCCGAGCTCCGCGTAGGTCCGAAGGCCCGAAGCGTCCAGTATGTTAGTGCTTTAACACAGAACAATAGTACAAGTTTCTAAATGCGAAGGCCGAAGGCCGAGCTCCGCGTAAGGCCGAAGGCTCGAAGCGTCCAGGCCCCAATTTCACCAGGGTGACAGGTGCGACAATTGTAAAACATCACTGTTGCTGACGTCACAGGCATCCATGGGCTACGGTTACCGCTTACCATCGGGCGGGCCGTATTCCTGTTTGCCACCATCATTGAATTATTAAAAAAACGTTATTATATCGGAAAAAAACAGATATTTCACATGCTAAGTTTATGACAAATTGTCACAAGAAACACTACAATTGTAACGAAATTCCGACAAATCAAGATTCACCGACAATTCTACAAATATGTCGACTAGAAAAAATTATTCTTGTTTCACAACATAATTGTAGCAAACTGCCTGTCATGTTTCTAAGTATTTGTATAGAATTTTTTTATAAAATTGTAATATGTCACCTGTCGCTTGACAATTGTCGCTCGACATATGTCACTGACAATTGTAGCCGTGGTGAAATTGGAGCCAGGATTTAAGTGCTTTAACACAGAACAGTAGTACAAGTGTCTAAATGCGAAGGCCGAAGGCCGAGCTCTGCGTAGGGCCGAAGGCTTGAAGCGTCCAGGATGTTAGTGCTTTAGCTCAGAGCAATAGTACAAGTGTCTATTATGCGAAGGCCGAAGGCCGAGCTCCGCGTACGGCCGAAGGCCCGAAGCGTCCAGGACATTAGTGATTTAGCAGAGCTACTATTGTAGAAGTGTCTAAATGTGAAGGCCGAGCTCCGCGTAGGGCCGAAGGCACGATGCGTCCAGGATGTTAGTGCTTTAATACAGAACAATAGTATAAATGTCTAAGTGCGAAGGCCGAAGGCCTACCACCGCATAGGGCCGAAGGCCCGAAATGTCGAGGATGTCAATGCTTTATCATAGAACAATAGTACAAGTGTCAATGCGAAGGCCGAAGGCTGAGCTCCGCGTAGGGGCGAAGGCCCGAAGCGTCCAGTATGTCAGTAGTTAAACACAGAACTGAGAGACTGGACGCTTCGGGCCTTCGGCCCTACGCGGATCTCGGCCTTCGGCCTTCGCATTTAGTTACTTGTAATATTGCTTGTGTTAAAGCACTAACATCCTGGACGCTTCTTGCCTTCGGCCTTACGTAGAGCGCAGCCTTCGACCTTCGCATTTAGTTCTACTCTTGCTTTGTGTTTGAATATCGAAGTCGCGCATCTCGCGAATGCGTGATGTATTATAATAATTTTGAGTAAGATCTAAATTTTATCTGTAAAGATTATTTGGGGTCATAATGATTCACTGTATCTAGATGAAGTTAATAATTCATTACAGCGTCACACCTATTTAAATAATTAAATGATCAATTCATTTTGGAGTAATTAATGTAACGATTAGGTACAATTATTTTGTAAATAGCACTGCAAAATTACAAGAATAGATATTTTATACGGGTAATACACGTTTTATAGCAAACTCGTTCGTGTTTTTCCTGTAGCCATCGCATTTAAAGGAATCTAAAAGCAATTTTTTACGCAGCACTTTTACAGGCAGAATATTTCATTCAGTACTTGAGACTCAAATGAGAAAAACGGGATATATATGAACCAGAGTCCTATTGTCCACAGAAGTGACCTTTTCTAAATTTTACCCTTTACATCAAAAAGTACCTAATAAGATTACTATATGTATACTTACTAGCATTAGGAACTCGGATTGTCAAGCAGCCGTCATACGTTATAATATATGTGTTCTATCAAAGTAACTCCGCCGTAGATGCTAATGCATTATTTGAGGAGATGAGCATGTATTACTATGATGAATGTGGTATTCAAAGAACCGTCATTGCTTTATCTTACGATTTCAGGTATATTTTGTCAGTTTTGCGCCCTTTTTTTCGCACACGGTGGCCTCAAACAAGAGCAGTGATAAAAATTCTGTAAAACCTTTTTATTTTTAACCGACTTCCAAATCCCAAAGGAGGAGGTTATCAATTCGGTTGTTTTTTTTTATTTTTATTTTTATTTTTTTTATTTTTTTTATTTTTTTTATTTTTTATGTTTGTTACTCCATATCTCCGTCATTACTAGACCGATTTTGAAAATTCTTTTTTTGATTGAATGTATATGCATACAGATTGGTCCCGTTTTTGTCAAAACCCAGTTCTGATGATGGGATCCATAAGGAATCGAGGGAACTCCTCAAATCTTAAAGGCATACATATAGTGATTTTTGGGTTTTTATGAACAAATCAAGCATATACATCCAAAAAAGTGACATATGATGAAGTGGAACTGCTGATGATGTTCAGAACGGAACTCTTCAACGACGCATAGTTCACGTTTGGCGATTTGTCCTCTTCGTTATGTTTGTTAAGCAAGTTAAGTTTTTAAGCCACATTTTTGTCAAGCTAGAGTTCTGATGATGGGATCCATGAGGAATCGAGGGAACTCTTCAAATCTTAAAGGCATGCGTATAGAGATTTTTGTATTTACATCAGAAAATCAAGCATTTTCATTAAAAACTCTCGCATTTGATGAAGTGGAACTGCTGATGATGATCAGAACGGAACTCTTCAACGACGCATAGTTCACGTTTGGCGATTTGTCCTCTTCGTTATGTTTGTTAAGCAAGTTTAGTTTTTAAGCCACATTTCTGTCAAGCTCGAGTTCTGATGATGGGATCCATAAGGAATCGAGGGAACTCCTCAAATCTTAAAGGCATACGTATAGAATTTTTTGTATTTTCATCATAAAATTAAGCATTTACATTAAAAACTGTCGCATTTGATGAAGTGGAACTGCTGATGATGATCAGAACAGAACTCTTCAACGACGCATAGTTCACGTTTGGCGATTTGTCCTCTTCGTTATGTTTGTTAAGCAAGTTTAGTTTTTAAGCCACATTTCTGTCAAGCTCGAGTTCTGATGATGGGATCCATGAGAAATCGAGGGAACTCCTCAAATTTTAAAGGCATGCGTAGAGAGATTTTTGTATTTTCATCAGAAAATCAAGCATTTTCATTAAAAACTGTCGCATTTGATGAAGTGGAACTGCTGATGATGATCAGAACGGAACTCTTCAACGACGCATAGTTCACGTTTGGCGATTTGTCGTCTTCGTTATGTTTGTTAAGCAAGTTTAGTTTTTAAGCCACATTTCTGTCAAGTTCGAGTTCTGATGTTGGGATCCATAAGGAATCGAGGGAACTCCTCAAATCTTAAAGGCATACGTATAGAATTTTTTGTATTTTCATCATAAAATCAAGCATTTACATTAAAAACTGTCGCATTTGATGAAGTGGAACTGCTGATGATGATCAGAACAGAACTCTTCAACGACGCATAGTACATGTTTGGTGATTTCGATTTTCGGTTTTGACTTGGACTGGGACCCGGACTCATACCCGGATCCGGTTCGGACCCGGACTCGGCCTCGGACTCGGACCCGGACTCGGACCCGGATTCGGATCCGGACTCGGACCCGGACTCGGACCCGGACTCGGACCCGGACTCGGACCCGGACCCGGACTCGGACCGGGACTCGGACCCGGACTCTGACTCAGAGACCCGGACCTTGACCCGGAAAACCACTATGATACCTAAACTAAATAAACCACTATGATTACCTACCATAAAATGTGGGTATGATGATGCCAAACCCCTCCCGCTCAAACTCCCGTACACCGCACCGCATGCGCCGTTAAGTGGGTTAGGTTAGGTTTGAACTGCGATCCTCACAGAACCGAACAAAAGTGGGTTAGGTTTGGTTAGAACTGCGAGTCTTACAGAAACGGAATGCTACTAGAAAAGTAGGTTTGATTAGGTTCGAACTGCGATCCTCACAGAACCGAACTGCTATCAGAGAAGTGGGTTAGGTTAGGCTAGAACTACGACCCTTACGGAAACGAAATGCTACTAGAAAGTACTCGTTTTACCTCCTTTTCTACATAGTGCACCATCTACCATAATCTTTCACCGGGCCCCATAGAAGTCGGTTTTTTTTTCTTAAAAATTATTCAACATGTTATTATAATTCCACATTTTACTCATATTTCATTAAAATAAAGTAAGATTTCATCATAGTAATAAATGCTCATCTCCTCAAATAATGCATTAGCATCTACGGCGGAGTTACTTTGATAAAATAAATAAAATAAAAAAGGGTTAGTGAAATGGTGCAAGTCGGCCTTAGTTAGGTACTTTCTGATGTAATGGGTAAAATATAATTTAGAAAAGGTCACTTCTGTGGACAATAGGACTGTGGTTCATATATATCCCGTTTTTCTCATTTGAGTCTCAAGTACTGAATGTAATATTATGCCTGTAAAGGTGCTGCGTAAAAAATTGCTTTTAGATTCCCTTAAATGCGATGGCTACAGGAAAAACACGAACGAGTTTGCTATAAAACGTGTATTACCCGTATAAAATATCTATTCTCGTAATTTTGGAGTGTTATTTACAAAAAAATGTACCTAATCGTTACATTCATCACTCCAAAATGAATTGATCATTTAATTCTTTAAATAGGTGTGACGCTGTAATGAATTATTAAGTTCATCTAGATACAGTGAATCAATATGACCCCAAATAATCATTACAGATAAAATTTAGATCTTACTCAAAATTATTATAATACATCACGCATTCGCGAGATGCGCGACTTCGATATTCAAACACAAGGCAAGAGTAGAACTAAATGCGAAGGTCGAAGGCTGCGCTCTACGTAAGGCCGAAGGCAAGAAGCGTCCAGAATGTCAGTGCTTTAACACAGAACAATATTACAAGTAACTAAATGCGAAGGCCGAAGGCCGAGATCCGCGTCATACGTTATATGTGTTCTATCAAAGTAACTCCGCCGTAGATGCTAATTCATTATTTGAGGATATGAGCATGTATTACTATGATGAATGTGGTATTCAAAGAACCGTTATTGCTTTATCTTACTATTTCAGGTATATTTTGTCAGTTTAGCGCCCTGTTTTTCGCACACGGTGGCCTCAAACAAGAGCAGTGATAAAAAATCTGTAAAACCTGTCACCTTTTTATTTTTTAACAGCTTATTATAATACCACGTACTTTATTTTACTCATATTTCATTAAAATAAAGTAAGATTTCATCATAGTAACTACTACTGTTCTGTGTTAAAGCACTTACATCCTGGATGCTTCGAGCCTTCGGCCTTACGCGGAGCTCGGCCTCCGGCCTTCGCATTTAGACACTTGTACTATTGTTCTGTGTTAAAGCACTAACATACTGGACACTTCGGGCCTTCGGCCCTACGCGGAGATCGGCCTTCGGCCTTCGCATTTAGACACTTGTATTATTGTACTGTGCTAAAACACTGATGTCCTGGACGCTTCCGGCCTTCAGCCCTACGCGGAGCTCGGCCTGCGGCCTTCGCATTTAGACACTTGTACTATTTTTCCGTGCTAAAGCACTGATGTCCTGGACGCTTCGGGCCTTCGGTCCTACGCGGAGCTCGGCCTTCGGCCTTCGCATTTAGACACTTGTACTATAATTTTATGTTAAAGCAATTAAATCTTGAACGCTTCGGGCCTTCGGCCCTACGCGGAGCTTGGCCTTCGGCCTTCGCATTTAGACACTTGTATTATTGTTCTGTGTTATAGCACTTAAATCCTGGATGCTTCGGGCCTTCGGCCCTACGGAGAGCTCGGCCTTCAGCCTTCGCATTTAGACACTTGTACTATTGTTCTGTTGTAAAGCACTAACATCCTGAAGGCTTCGGGCCTTTGGCCCTATGCGGAGCTTGTCATTCGGCCTTCACATTTAGACACTTGTATTATTTTTCTGTGCTAAAACACTGATGCCCTGGACGCTTCGGGCCTTCGGTACTACGCGGAGCTCGGCCTTCGGCCTTCGCATTTAGACACTTGTACTATTGTTCTATGTTAAAGCACTTAAATCCTGGACGCTTCGGGCCTTCGGCCCTACGTGGAGCTCGG
Source organism: Cydia fagiglandana (assembly GCF_963556715.1). NCBI lineage: Eukaryota > Metazoa > Arthropoda > Insecta > Lepidoptera > Tortricidae > Cydia > Cydia fagiglandana. The sequence continues at coordinate 4,054,207 of NC_085959.1, forward strand.
CCTTTGGCCTTCGCATTTAGACACTTGTACTATTGTTCTGTTGTAAAGCACTAACATCCTGACCGCTTCGGGCCTTTAGCCCTATGCGGAGCTTGGCCTTCGGCCTTCACATTTAGACACTTGTATTATTTTTCTGTGCTAAAACACTGATGCCCTGGACGCTTCGGGCCTTCGGTCCTACGCGGAGCTCGGCCTTCGGCCTTCGCATTTAGACACTTGTACTATTATTTTATGTTAAAGCACTTAAATCTTGGACGCTTCGGGCCTTCGGCCCTACGCGGAGCTTGGCCTTCGGCCTTCGCATTTAGACACTTGTAATATTGTATGTGTTTAAGCACTGACATCTTGGACGCTTCGGGCCTTCGGCCCTACGCGGAGCTCGGCCTTCGGCTCTCGCATTTAGACACTTGTACTATTGTTTTGTGTTATAGCACTTAAATCCTGGACGCTTTGGGCCTTCGGCTTTACGCGGAGCTCGGCTTTCGGCCTTCGCATTTAGACACTTGTACTATTGTTCTATGTTAAAGCACTTAAATCCTGGACGCTTCGGGCCTTCGGCCCTACGCGGAGCTCGGCCTTTGGCCTTCGCATTTAGACACTTGTACTATTGTTCTGTTGTAAAGCACTAACATCCTGACCGCTTCGGGCCTTTGGCCCTATGCGGAGCTTGGCCTTCGGCCTTCACATTTAGACACTTGTATTATTTTTCTGTGCTAAAACACTGATGCCCTGGACGCTTCGGGCCTTCGGTCCTACGCGGAGCTGGGCCTTCGGCCTTCGCATTTAGACACTTGTACTATTGTTCTATGTTAAAGCACTTAAATCCTGGACGCTTCGGGCCTTCGGCCCTACGCGGAGCTCGGCCTTCGGCCTTCGCATTTAGACACTTGTACTATTGTTCTGTGTTATTGCACTTAAATCCTGGCCGCTTCGGGCCATCGGCCCTACACGGAGCTCGGCCTTCGGCCTTCGCATTTAGATACTTGTAATATTTTATGTGTTTAAGCACTGACATCTTGGACGCTTCGGGCCTTCGGCCCTACGCAGAGTTCGGCCTTCGGCTCTCGCATTTAGACACTTGTACTATTGTTTTGTGTTATAGCAATTAAATCCTGGACGCTTCGGGCCTTCGGCCCTACGCGGAGCTATGCCTTCGGCCTTCGCATTTAGACACTTGTAGGTACTATTGTTCTATGTTAAAGCACTTAAATCCTGGACGCTTCGGGCCTTCGGCCCTACGCGGAGCTTTGGCCTTCGCATTTAGACACTTGTAATATTGTTATGTGTTTATGCACTGACATCTTGGACGCTTCGGGCCTTGGGCCCTACGCGGAGCTCAGCCTTCGTCCTTCGCATTTAGACGCTTGTACTATTTTTCTGTGTTATAGCACTTAAATCCTGGACGCTTCGAGCCTTCGGCCCTACGTGGAGCTCGGCCTTCGGCCTTCGCATTTAGACACTTGTAATATTGTTATGTGTTTAAGCACTTAAATCCTGGACGCTTCGGACCATCGGCCCTACACGGAGCTCGGCCTTCGGCCTTCGCATTTAGACACTTGTAATATTTTATGTGTGTAAAGAAAATAGTGATACCTATTTTCTTAATGTTAACCTTTATGCGGCTAGCCGCTTTAGCCATAGACTTTACCGAGTGTCATGAATAACACTTAAGACATTGACATCCATCATAGGAAAAATATTCAATACTATAAAATAGATAAAGATTGATTCTATGTAAAAGAAATAACAAAACCCCAGAATAGAGGCTTTAAATGTTGTTTCTTTATTATTTACAGGTAAATTACTTTATATTTCAAACAAATGTTGTAGAAGATTAGATGTATTTAGTTCGATTTTAAAATAAATCTTTATTATTTACAGAGAAACGCAATTTCGCCTTTATTTCATGCACCATAGTGTGATATCATTATAAAACAACATTTTCTGCAAATATTTCAAGAAATATGGAAAAGTTAAGATTTGATTTTGCTGTAAAACCTGCGGCAGATGGAAAATCAAACGTTTTGTGTATAACATCGATCGCTACACCCGGTGGGCAGATTTTTGGATTACCACCGGAACACCAGCCTGTGCAAATGCATCCAGCAATAATAAATACTTCCAACTTTGCGAAAATACGGAAATCGTTAACTAAAAGGCATCAAACAAGAAAAATTTGGATAACTTTGACAGAAGAGATATCAAAAGTATACTTGGATGAGGAGGAAAATATACAGTGTAATGATATTTATTTGGAAGAAATTTCAGAAACAAATGTTGAATCTATGCCAAGCGGTTCGAATGAAACATTGGAAAAAATTTTAGAAAAATTGCTTGACGAAAAACAGAAGAAGTCTGAAACACAAAATTTAGGGAAAATTGCAAAGGATTTCATGATTAACAAATTCTCCGGGCGAAACTCAAATGCTTACCAATGGATACAAGATTTTAACAAAGAATGTGAACGTTTCCAAATAGTTGAGGACAGGAAAAAAATTGAAATTCTAAAAAACTTCTTGGAATACTCCAGTGTTGATTGGTATAGTTGTATGCTAATGAAATTTACTGTAGAATCTGAGTGGAGTAAATGGGAGAAAAATTTTTGTGAGACGTTTGCAAACAAAGGATGGTCACCCATTAGATATGCTCTTACCTTTAAATATCAGGCAGGTTCGTTACTTGAGTATGCCTTAAAGAAAGAAAAACTGTTACTGGAAATAAGAAAATCAACCGATACTGGAACACTGATCGACCTTATAGCACTTGGTCTGCCTAATTATGTGGCGGATAAAATTGATCGTGAAACTTTGCAACAGACGGAGGACTTATATAATGAACTAGGAAAATTGGAACATATGGTTGGAAAGAATAAATATGATAAAAAAAATCCTACAACTCTAGATATGAAATCCAAGAAAGTTGAAGAAAAAAAGCCATGCCAAGTTTGTATAACTGAAAACAAAGGGACACGCTACCATCCCGAAGAAAAATGCTGGTTTAAAGGAAAAAATCAAAAAGCAATTGTGAAAAGTGTGAATAACTCAGAATTGGAAGTTGAGCTGAATGAGCAGAATCCAAAAAACTAGAAGTACCACCATTAATAAAAGTAAAGCTGCTGTTAAATGATACATTAAAAGTGTCTGGGATTTATGACCCAGGGTCAAATGTGTCATTAATAAATTCTAAATTATTAAAGATAAAAGATAAAGAAAAGACAACTGATATAGAAACAGCAAACTTGAGTACTATTAATGGTGCGAAGAAAACAAAAGGTATGATAACACTCAAAATAAAAATATATAAAATTGAGTCAAAGATGGATATTTTCGTCATAGAAAATCTTCCTTATGATTTTCTAATAGGTTTGGATTGTATAAAACAATTCAAATTAATGCAAGATGATGAATTAAACATTTTACAATATAATAGTCCAGAAGATAAAAAGAAGTTCCTGAATGGAGAGAATATAGAAAAAGAAGAGTTGATAAGTAATTCTTCAAATATATCTAACGTCAATATTCCTGATGTACTGGGTGACAAAGATGACGATATTACTTTTACGGAGATACTACTAAATAAAGAGATTAAAAGCAGATATGAAATAAATTTTAACGAACATATTAATTCAGATGAATTTGAAATGTCAGTAAATCATCTAGATTCATATCAACAAAGACAGATTGACAAGTTAATTGAAAAATATAAATCAGTCTTTGCTAAGGATAAATATGACATTGGCACTGTACGCGATTATGAAGCTCATATAGACTTGATGGTGGACAAGTACTGTAGCAAACGTCCATATAGATGCAACACAGAAGATAGAAAAGAAATAGAAGGACAAATATCGAAACTACTAAAGAACAAATTAATTGAAGAATCTTATAGCCCGTTTGCTGCTCCGGTGACTTTGGCATATAAAAAAGAAGATGGAAAACGAACAAGGTTATGCATAGATTTTAGAGAATTAAACAAAATCGTCGTTCCACAGTCACAACCATTCCCGCTGATTGAGGATTTAATGGTAAAAACTGTAAACTGTAAGTACTTTTCTACTTTCGACGTAAATTCCGCTTTTTGGTCAATACCTTTGAAAATTCAAGATAGATACAAAACTGCATTTGTTACCCAAGAAGGCCATTTTCAATGGACGTGCCTTCCGTTTGGTTTAAAGACTGCTTCAGCAATTTTCCAAAGAATATTGAGCAATATCATAAGAAAACATAAGCTCTCTGATTTTGCGGTAAATTTTATAGATGACATCTTGATTTTTTCGAAAACTTTCAATGAACACATGCAACATATATCTAGACTACTCGAGGCAATACTAAGAGAAGGGTTTAGACTTAAGTTCTCTAAATGTAGTTTTGCAAACAACCATGCTAAATATCTTGGTCATATAATCGAGAACAATTCAGTCAGACCACTTAAAGACTACTTAACCGCAGTGAGGGATTTTCCAATTCCGAAAACAAGAAAAAATATACGCCAATTCCTAGGAAAAGTAAATTTTCATCATAAATTTATACCACATAGCGCAATTATTCTGGATCCGTTACACAATTTACTACGAAAAGATGTGAAATTTATATGGTCGCCAGCATGCCAAGAATCATTTGAAAAAATAAAAAGTATGCTATGTTCAAAACCGATTCTGAAAATATTTGATCCTGATCTGCCCATAAATATATACACAGATGCTAGTATCGACGGAGTCGGAGCGGTTTTGAAACAAGTAGATACAAACGGAGACAGTAAGCCCGTGGCATACTTCTCGAAGAAACTAACTGAGACTCAAAAAAGGAAAAAGGCCATATATCTAGAATGTCTTGCAATAAAAGAAGCTGTTAAGTATTGGCAGCACTGGCTTATGGGAAAAGAATTTGTGGTATACTCCGATCATAAACCATTGGAAAATATGAACATCAAGGCTAGAACTGATGAGGAACTTGGAGATTTGACTTATTATCTTTCCCAATATAATTTTAAAATAAAATACAATCCTGGACAATCTAATCAAGAGGCAGACTGCTTAAGCAGAAATCCAGTACTAGAGCCATATGAAAATAATGATGACTTTTTGAAAGTAGTAAATTTAATAACACTAGAAGATATAAAAAATGATCAATATAAAAATCAAGACCTACAAAATGGAAAAACAAACGCGATATTGGAAAACACAATTTATTACAAAAAGAACAAAAATAGAAACAAAATCATACTATCTGAAGCACTTAGCAAAGCTCTCATCAAAGATGTTCACAATACTTACTGCCACATTGGGAGAACCCAGATGATAAATAAAATAACACCATTTTATACAGCGAGAAATATATTCACAAATATTAAAAAAATGTGTGATGAATGTGAAATATGTATAAAGAACAAATCAAGGAGGAAGTCAAAATATGGCTTATTGTCACATTTGGGACCAGCAACACGCCCGTTTGAAATAGTATCTATTGATACCATTGGAGGCTTTGGAGGATCACGGTCAACAAAAAAATATTTACATCTTCTAGTTGATCATTTCACGAGATATGCATATATTTTGGCATCAAAAAATCAAAACTCTAGTGATTTTATTAAACTGATAACTTATGTGACACAGAGTTATAATATTGATATGGTATTAACAGATCAATACCCCGGCATAAATTCTAAAGAATTTAAAGATTACCTAAGGAGTAAAAATATAAAAATGGTTTTTACGGCTGTAGATGCGCCATTCTCTAATGGTCTTAATGAAAGGCTAAATCAAACTTTAGTCAATAAAATAAGATGTACAATTAATGAAAATGATAAGAAAACAGCCTGGACAACTATTGCACAGAAATGTGTAGAAAAATATAATGAAACAGAACACACTGTCACGAAATTTACTCCAAAATACCTTTTGGAAGGTGAAAACGTAAATATTTTACCATTAGAATTAAAATCAAAGTGTTCAAAAGAAGACCTGAAAAGAGACAGAAAATTAGCCTACGAAAACACAATAAGATCTCACAAATATAATAAAGAAAAATTTGATCGGCATAGAAAAGAACACAGTTTTGAAATGGGAGACATGGTTTATGTAGAAAATGGGAACCGACTGAATAGGAAGAAGATGGATGAATTAAGAATTGGACCATTTAAGATTCTAAGAAAAATATCAAGCTCCATCTATGAAGTTGATGCAGGACACAAGAAACTGGAATCAAACCTTTACCACATTACAAAATTGTCTCCAGTGGTACTTAGTACCTGAATTAAAAATTGCGTGATTGTTTTCTCCTATGCAATTTTTTTCTCTAGGAGGGAGATGTAAAGAAAATAGTGATACCTATTTTCTTAATGTTAACCTTTATGCGGCTAGCCGCTTTAGCCATAGACTTTACCGAGTGTCATGAATAACACTTAAGACATTGACATCCATCATAGGAAAAATATTCAATACTATAAAATAGATAAAGATTGATTCTATGTAAAAGAAATAACAAAACCCCAGAATAGAGGCTTTAAATGTTGTTTCTTTATTATTTACAGGTAAATTACTTTATATTTCAAACAAATGTTGTAGAAGATTAGATGTATTTAGTTCGATTTTAAAATAAATCTTTATTATTTACAGAGAAACGCAATTTCGCCTTTATTTCATGCACCATAGTGTGATATCATTATATGTGTTTAAGCACTGACATCTTGGACGCTTCGGGCCTTCGGCCCTACGCGGAGCTCGGCCTTCGGCTCTCGCATTTAGACACTTGTAATATTGTTTTGTGTTATAGCACTTAAATTCTGGACGCTTTGGGCCTTCGGCCCTACGCGGAGCTCGGCCTTCGGCCTTCGCATTTATACACTTGTGGGTACTATTTTTCTATATAAAAACACTTAAATCCTGGACGCTTCGGGCCTTCGGCCCTACGCAGAGCTCGGCCTTTGGCCTTCGCATTTAGACACTTGTACTATTGTTCTGTTGTAAAGCACTAACATCCTGACCGCTTCGGGCCTTTGGCCCTATGCGGAGCTTGGCCTTCGGCCTTCACATTTAGACACTTGTATTATTTTTCTGTACTAAAACACTGATGCCCTGGACGCTTCGGGCCTTCGGTCCTACGCGGAGCTGGGCCTTCGGCCTTCGCATTTAGACACTTGTACTATTGTTCTATGTTAAAGCACTTAAATCCTGGACGCTTCGGGCCTTCGGCCCTACGCGGAGCTCGGCCTTCGGCCTTCGCATTTAGACACTTGTACTATTGTTCTGTGTTATTGCACTTAAATCCTGGACGCTTCGGGCCATCGGTCCTACACGGAGCTCGGCCTTCGGCCTTCGCATTTAGACACTTGTAATATTTTATGTGTTTAAGCACTGACATCTTGGACGCTTCGGGCCTTCGGCCCTACGCGGAGCTCGGCCTTCGGCTCTCGCATTTAGACACTTGTACTATTGTTTTGTGTTATAGCACTTAAATCCTAGACGCTTCGGGCCTTCGGCCCTACGCGGAGCTATGCCTTCGGCCTTCGCATTTAGACACTTGTAGGTACGATTGTTCTATGTTAAAGCACTTAAATCCTGGACGCTTCGGGCCTTCGGCCCTACGCGGAGCTTTGGCCTTCGCATTTAGACACTTGTAATATTGTTATATGTTTAAGCACTGACATCTTGGACGCTTCGGCCCTACGCGGAGCTCGGCCTTCGTCCTTCGCATTTAGACGCTTGTACTAATTTTCTGTGTTATAGCACTTAAACCCTGGACGCTTCGGGCCTTCGGCCCTACGCGGAGCTCGGCCTTCGGCCTTCGCATTTAGACACTTGTAATATTGTTATGTGTTTAAGCACTGACATCTTGGACGCTTCGGGCTTTCGGTCCTACGCGGAGCTCGGCCTTCGGTCTTCGCATTTAGACGCTTGTACTGTTGTTATTTGTTATAGCACTTAAATCCTGGACACTTCGGGCCTTCGGCCGTACGCGGAGCTCGGCCTTCGGCCTTCGCATTTAGACACTTGTGCTATTGTTATGTGTTTAAGCACTGACATCTTGGACGCTTCGGGCCTTCGGCCTTCGCGCTGGCGGTCCACACCACGTTTCACGTCAGCCATAGCGGCTGTGTCCCTGATACAGCCTCTCTCATTTTTATATACTAAATTATGAATAAATACTGAAGAAACGTAACTTAGTCTTTACCAGCGTTAACGTCACATTTTGCCAAAAGAGGAAACAACCAAGATCAAAACTTATGAATTAGGCTAACTAGCCCCATACAACTAACTTGAGCGAACTACAGGACACCACAGCATTGCCTGGACAACGATTCCACCCCCATAATCTGTGAACCCGTACCTAGAGACAACTTTGGTCAATACAAATAACTTTAAGGTACTGTACCAAAATATTCGCAGTTTAAGCAATAAACGACATCTATTAAAATCTACAACTGTAGACGACAAAGATATACAAGCCATCCTTTCCTGTCCTGTGCGGCTTCCACGTGAAAGCGATCCTGGCCGTGTTGTCCTTCCGTGTTGATCTTCGAAGCCACCTCTCATTGCCTCGGCCGTGACTGCCGCTACTGCGGCTTCGCCGGTTGCGACTCCGCCTGTTGTTCCCCGGGGACTGGCGGCGGTTGCGACTTCGGCTTCGACGTTCTTGTCCATCATCAGACTTCGATTTTCGGCCACGCTCAGGAGTTTTCAAATGCCGCCTGGATGTTTTTTTTCCTCATGGTCCATAGTCTGGAACTCGAAAACAACACCAGCAATGGAAGAGTTCTAAATCTTTGGATTGTTAATAGTAGACAAATATAAATTGTTCTTATTAAGCTAAATCTTAAAAAGCGGACAACCCTCCGGTCCTTAAAAAAGAGATACAATCACTACCGGGGAATAAGATGGACCAGACAGATATCGCAGAATTAACTGCCGAAATAAGGTACCTACGAAACGATGTTTCTTCAATGAGATCCCAGATCGCGGAGGTGTTGAGTTCACTGCAACAACGCAATCAGCGGTTGGACACTGTTACAAGTCAGATAAGTGATTGTGAACAAAGAAATACATCCTTAGAACAATTTCAAACAGAAAATGCAAATTTAAAAGGAATTGTCACTGAGCTGCAGGACCGTTAAACCAAGCAGTCGCAGGCGGCTTCGCAGACCGAGGCGACATTTGAACAATTAAGATGCGATTTGAATGACAAGGAGCAAAGTCTGTTAGTAAATGATATCGAGATAATGATTATACCGGAAACAAATAATGAAAATGTCTACCACATAGTAAGCGTTCTTGCCACAACTTTAGGAACAACTTGTGCTGAGACCGACATTGTGGAATGGAAGCATATCGGGCCGGCCCGCGACGCCTCGTAGTGAGCGGTGCCAGCGGGCCCCAGGCTCAGCCGCGCCCTCTGGTGGTGCGCGTGACTCGCCGCGCCGTCAAGGATCGCCTGCTGCGAGCGGCGCGTGAACGGCGCAACGTAACTACAGCTGATATGTCTCTGCCAGGGAAACCCACTTCGGTGTACGTTAATGAACGATTGACAAAATAAAATCGTAAGCTTTTCAAAAAGGCCAAAGAAGAAGCGAAACGGCTGAATTGGCGGTATGTGTGGACGAAATATGGAAAAATATACGCTCGAAAATCTGATGGCTCTCAACTATACACACTGCGTTCACACAAGGATATAGAAGTGTAGTGTTTATAATAAAGGGTAGTTTTAAAACTAGTTAAGCAAGTCAGTCTGTAACCGACCAGTACACGCTATACTGCTATTCCTGTGTTGTTATTCTGAAACCTATCCTGAAACTTCTCAGTGGCGACGATAAAAAGAACATACGCGTATAAAAGTGAAGTTTTTATGATAAAAGTCAGTTATACACAAGTGAGAAGATATTAGCAACGAATCTGGTGTAACAGCCCGACGTTCGACCACCGCACGCAGGAGTGGGCCATTTTTAAAAGTCGTTTTGCTCTGTTTTGTTTGGCGAACAAATTTACGGAGGACACAGATAAATCTGGTGCTACACGTCGAGCGGTACTACTTTCTGCCCTGGTGGAGGACACTTTTCGCATCGCAAAGGACCTAGTGTCTCCAGCTGACCTAGATTCGATCAGCTATAATGACCTCATTGCGAAGTTAGACGGACATTTTGAAGCCAAGCGATGTGTTTTCGCCAAGCGATATTTATTCTACAAAGCAGAACAGCCTCCCGGAGAGGAATTAACGAGTGGGCGGCGCGTGTGCGCAGTCTGGCGCAATATTGCTCGTTCACTACGGAACTCGACTTGGACTAGAAAACAGGAAGGAGAAAGAAAAACTTTTTGCCGAAGACCCAACTTCGTTGACTTTCAATAAAGCCCTGCAACTGGCGCAGAGCGTGCGCTGTGCGCGGCTGGCGTGGCGGTGCATGGCAACAATAGTACGGTCAGCGCCAGCGCCGGCGCATCTGCAGATGTGTTCGCGCTGCGCCCCGCCGCGGAAGGCGATAAGAAAAAATCAAAGTGTAGTGCATGTGGATATCACGGACATTCCAAAGAACAGTGTAAATTTACTCAATATTCGTGTAAAAAGTGCGGAAAGAAAGGCCATCTGAGCCGAGTGTGTAAATCTAAAATGAAGACCACAAATTTCTTAGCCGAGGATACTGACGATATCTGCGAAGGTATTTATGATTTTTTTCCTATCCGTTCGGTTAACGGGAAACCTATGATGCAATTGTTTTAACTGGAACCTCCATGTGGAGTCGGTGTGTAAAAAGTTAAGGTCTATATTATGCAAATTTATCAATTTAAAACCTATAGTAAATAAGGCGGTTCTATTTACACTGTACCACGCATTAGCAGATTCTGTGATAAGTTATGGATTAGTGGCATACGGTCGCACATTTAAAACTCAACTTGATAAGATCCTTAACTTACAACTTAGACTTGTTAAGATATTAGTAGATAAGAAAACTAAAGAAAAATGTAACAAGCACTATAACCAACTTTTTCAGAGCTGTAACATATTACCTGTTCACGAAAAACTTAAATATCTGTTAGCTGTCGAACAGTATATGTGTCCTAAATTTAAGATAGTAAAAATATACAACAGAAGTCTAAGAGCATCTACACGAAAACGATATGTCGAGCCACAAGCCTCCAATTATTACGGCCGAAGAACAAGGCAGTACCTAATACCGCGTATTTTTAATGTCATACCCCCCGAGCAAAATTTTTCAACAAAAACAATATTTAAGAAAAAAATTAGAAGTCTGTTATTAAATAGTTACGCTAATGCAAGTTAGTCATATTTAGTTTAGTAATTAGCATAGTATTAAGCATGAAGGTATAAACATTTAGGTATAATTGGGTGTATTTCATTCGCCAACAAGCTGTTTCGCAGTTTGGCGAAGTTTTGTAATAGTTTTAAGTGTTTTTTGTTTATTAGCAATAAATTAAAAAAAAAAAAAATCTGTGTTGATTGATAACAAGTCGATTTTGTGCGAAGTTGACACCGGCAGCGCAGTGTCCGTCTTACCCGCCGATGTTTACGCAAAAACATTTAAAGTAAATTATGCCCTATGCAAGTGTAACGTAAGGCTCAATTGTTACGATGGCAATAAAATCACACCTGTGGGTTATGTCTTATTACCGGTTAAGTTTGATAATCGTATAATTGAGATTAAATTTTTTATTATTGCCACGATCGATTCGCATATATCGCATTTGCCATTGCTAGGACGTGATTTTATTACCAAATTTAACCTACATTTATGTAACCTGAATTGTCATAACATACAAGAGGATCCGATGTTAAAAAAATTGCACGAAAAGTACTCGGAGGTGTTTGCGGGGGAACTTGGCACATTTACTCCCTATAAAATTTATTAAAAATTAAAAAAGATGCCGTGTTTAAGTTTTGTAAGCCCCGGACGGTACCTTTAGCGTTAAAGCCTAAAGTTGAAACTGAGTTGCAGAGGTTATTCGATTTAGGCATTTTGGAGAAAGTCGAACATTCCGATATAGCTACGCCAATTGTCCCCGTGTTGCGTTCGGATGGCAATATTCGAATCTGCGGTGATTACTCAGTAACCTTAAACAACATTTATTTTTATTTATTGACAATTATCCGTTACCGCGAATAGAAGATTTGTTTTCAAAATTGCATGGCGGGGTGGAGTTTTCCAAATTAGACCTATCCAGAGCTTACAATCAGCTGGTTCTAGACGAACCGTCGCGCAATTTAACCCGTATAAATACCCATAAGGGGTTATTCCGGTATACCCGTTTAGTTTTTGGCCTATCCAACGCTCCGTGCATTTTTCAACAATGCATGGACAAACTGCTAGCTGGTATTGAGGGCACGTGTATATTCTTAGATGATTTATTAATTACCGCGCCAAATAGGGAATCTCACGTGGCTAGGTTGGAACAAGTTTTAGGTAGACTAAAGGATGCCGGGTTACGCGTGAAACAGGAAAAATTTGATTTTTTTAAGGATTCCGTAGAGTATTTAGGATTTGTTATTGACAAAAATGGGTTGCACAAGTCTAAAAAGAAGGTAAATGCTGTTCTAGAATGTCAAAGACCTAGGAACGTGACGGAATTAAAATCCTTTCTAGGTATGCTAAATTATTATAGGACGTTTATTCCTAATGCTGCCAGTATGTTAAGTGCATTAAATTTGTTATTAAAAAAAGATTGCAAATGGCAGTGGGGCGAGGCTCAAAACGATGCTTTTGAAGCAATAAAAAAAACTGGTCAAGTGCGAGTCGGACTCGCGTTTCAAGGGTTCCGTACATCACACAATTTTCAAAATATTTTTGTACGTGAAACGTGACGTGAGTGAAACGTCTTGAAAAACCCGAATGGGTCAATCAAAAACCAGATGTAACATGAAGTTTTCTGGCGTGGTGGCATATCTCTACATCTCTGAAGATTAAATGCCGAACAATAGTACCTACAAGTGTCCAAATGCGTAGAGCTGAAAACTCGAGCGTCCGACGGGTCGCGCTTCCTACAACTTCCGAAAGTGTTTTAAAAGCGAAGGCCGAAGAGAGAAAATACCTACAGGGCGACCAAAAAATAAGTGTATTCCCGTAGCCAAGGAGGTTTTGGGATTATACTGAGCAACTTTTAGTATGGGACCAACCCCGAAATCGCGAAAATAGAAGTATCCTCCCATAGAAAACGGACCAGCCAAAATGTATGAAACAGCCAAATTTTTCTTCGCGATTTCTAGGTTGCACGTTGGCAACGGGAATACACTTAGTTTATTTTTTAGCCACCCTGTATACCTACTGCTTTTTAAAACCCGTAACAATAGTAACCCAATCAATCAGTACAGTCAGCAGCAGAAGTTGCTAAGCGGGAGAGTGGTTTAAAATGATCTGGACGCGACTTTATAGTTAAGACAATAAGAGCATGTCAGGGTAATTTTGAACACCTCGGCCGCTTAGCAACTTCTGCTGTTGACTGTACTACAAGTACCATTGCGACTATGTGCCAGATACAGCCTAGTCGCATTTTTTGTCTTCAGTCCGACTGTCGCTTGAAGCTAAAGGCACGCCTCTTTGGGGAGCTTCGGGCCTTCGGCCTTATGCGGATATCGGCCTAGGGCCTTCGCAATAGCTGTCTACATCACGTTTCAATTAAACCATTGCGGCTGTGTCCCTAAAAAAACGTTAACCGCATTTTTGTTCTTAAATCCGACTCACGCTTGACTCTAGATTTCTGATAGGTTTTCCTGACATCTTTAGGTAAAGGACTATTTTGTGTATTTTTTTCAGAATTTTAGACCCACTGTAGATATGAGCGCCGATAGGCATTTAGCCGGCGGCGGCGCGCCGGTCAAAATCGGTCGGCGGCGGCGGCGAATCGGCGGCGTGGCCTTGAAACACCTTTGATTAATGAAAAAAGAATTCAAACCAAAATATTACCGAAAATATATGTTTTTGCTGTAAGAAAGATATAATATAAGTGCATTTTTCAATTTATAGCAAAATTTATTAAATAAAACGATATCGCGCAGCATCAGAGGCGGCCTTAATCTTGGCGAGGCCCTGGCCGGAAGTTCTTTGCGTGGCCCTAACTTTTGTGCTAAGTAAGAAGTAGCGGATTGACCGTATCAGGGAAACGTCTGGTCGACAGTCCAAAGAGCCGAAGTGATGAAAATCAAGCTCCGTCATTAACCAATATCGACCCAACAAACCGATTTATGTCAAAAAGTGAGACCCAAGGCCAAGCTCCACCTAACACCGAAGACCAAGAATTTTCAACATCGCGAAGTTCGTAAGAACCAACATTGACGCATTTCCCCTCAGGGCGGGTAACCTAAGAAGCCTAAGGTACAGGAACAGAGGTATACTTGAAACATCTAGATTCAGACTAACTAAATCTACCAAAACGACGTATGCTATGGGCCCCAAAATCTATAACGCTATTCCTGAAGATATAGCCAGTATATCAAATGATAATTCATTTTATAATAAGTTAAAAAAATGGCTAATTGACAATGCCTTTTACGACATTAATGAAATATTGTAGAACACAGTAAAATAGAATAATTTTCATGAGTCATTTTATTACATAGGTAATTTGTGAACGTACAATAATTAATTTTATTGTATACATTTGTGTATAATTTAATGTATCTCATTTGTGTATATCATTATTTTTATGCTTTGCTTAGTTATTATTTCACCGTTTGTATATTTGACGTGTAATGTATGTGTACATTATTAATAATAAATATGAATATGAATATGAATATGACCTTATTCCGACGCCTTCCCATGCGAGGCCAGATGCTGAGCTGCAGGTAAGCTTACAGCTTACGATCGAACGCCAAGTGTGAGCTTGATTGACGGCCGAATGCACGGAGCGCCGACTAAGGCGCGCTTCTGTGCGAGGCCGAAGGCCAAGCTGCAAGAGAGCAGAGCTTGGAATTGAACTATTGGTCCAGTGTAAGCAAGTCCGAAGGCAGATAAAGACCGAGGCCATAGTGTTAAAGACCTGGAGCTTTACTGCAAGTGCATTTGTGCGAGGCCAAAGGCCGTGCTGCAGTGGAGCTAAGATCGGAGAAGAACCAATGACCAAGCATTTTAAAAACGAGGCCGAAAGTTAGGCTCCAAACAGGGCCGAAAACTTGGAGGTTCAGATAGTGGCTTACTTCTATGCGAGCGATGCGAAGCCAAAGATTGGGCACCAAGAGAGCAAAGCTTGAAATTTGTACAATGGCCAAGCTTAAATGAGACCCGATTCCGTTTCCGATGCCAACGCCTTCCGTGCGAAGTCAACGGCCATCTTTGGGCGTGAAATCACTTAATATCTGAAATTAACGGGGGTTAATTTCAGATATTAAGTGCTTTTACACCTTTTAAAGACATTCAACCATGCTTGCAATGGTTAAATTAACGGTGAATGACGGATGAGCTAGCCAGCTGGCCAAATTAGTCATTTCGTTGTCCTAACACTAGTAGCGCGGTTACCAAACAGAAAAGTTTGAATTTACCATCGATATTTTTGAATTATATGGACCTAAAATACCTTTTGAATGTCTATAAGCTATTCAGACTGGCTCCGTTAAAGATCTAAACTAGATAAAATATACATTATCTGATTCTGAAAGTAGTAGTATCTAATCAAGGTCACGCCGATGCCACGCCGATAGCGCAGCGTCGGCGGCGGCGGCGCGAAAATTTTGTAGGCGGCGGCGGCGCGCCGGCGCGGCGCTCATATCTAAGACCCAGTAGTTTCGGAGATAGAGGGGGGGGAATGGTCATTTTTTGTCTATTTTCTTGAATAACTTCTAAACGTTTTATCGTAAATTTATAATAAAAATATATTTGAGATTCTCAAAATGAGCTCTTTCGTTTGATATGTAACACGATATAGTTTTCAAAACTTTGTTTTTTAATTTTATCGTTTACCCCCCAAAAGTAGCCCTTATGTTTAAAATTCATTTGTTGACGTTACATATCCGTCTTTGGGTCACAGACTTACATATGTGTACCAAATTTCAACTTAATTAGTCCGGTAGTTTCGGAGCAAATTGGCTGTGACAGACGGACAGACGGACAGACAGACGCACGAGTGATCCTATAAGGGTTCCGTTTTTTCCTTTTGAGGTACGGAACCCTAAAAAGGAGCTTGCGTCTGATAAGGTATTGGCTCACTATAACCCCGATTTGCCAACGGTGGATGCGGGTCCCAAGGGTCTGGCAGCCTTATTGGCTGAAACGCAAGCGGATGGCACCGAGCTCGTCGTGGCCTACGCATCTCGGTCATTATCTAAAAGTGAGCAAAACTATGCTCAAATTCAAAAAGAGGCGGTTGCTATAATTTGTGGAATAAAAAAATTCCACCATTACTTGTACGGTAGATCTGAGCCTTTTATTTTAAACTGACCATAAGCCTGTAATTTCGATTTTTGGTAGCAAGAAAGGCGTACCGGAGTTCGCGGCAAATCGATTACAACGATATGCTCTGTTTTTATCGGCGTACAATTTTAAAATCGAGTACATTAAGAGCGCAGATAACGTAGCCGATTTCTTATCACGCGCAATAAAAGACTCGCAACTGGTTGCTAATGAGGATAATTTAGTGCAGGATGAAGCATTATTTATTAATTTCATGTATCACGACATTCATCCTATTTCTGTGGAAAATATACAAAAAGAAACTCTTAATGATCCCGTGTTGAGCATAATATCAAAATATATTTTGCATGGTTGGCCTAGGAGAGTAGTTGATAGCGACCTTAAGCCATATTTTAATTGCCGTTTACAGTTAGGGTTTTTGGACCCGGGTATGTCCTTAAACTACGTCCAAACCAGCGGTGGTAGGTCCCGCAAGGGGCCGCCTGGTTTGCTACCACCCTCCCGCCGGAGTCAGGCGCCAAGCAGCCTTGCTGCGTTTCGTCTATGTGCGGGAGTACCAGTGCCTTTGGGGGATGATTGGCTGTCAGTTGTGTTGCATAATGCCGGTTTTTGGATTCTTGAGTGACGTCGGGCCGAGCGGCTCACGCTGGAGGGTAGCGGGATCCGAGGCACGGTCTTGCCGGTGGCCGACCGCAGGAAGTTGGGGGCCCAATTGTACGACAGCCACGTACGAGAGGCTGCCCCGCCACCTAGCGAAAAATCCTGGAATAGCTCCACCGTGCCAGATGGCGACTGGACGGGAGGACCCGGTGGGTTATTTCAGGGGGGCTCGGGCGTCCCCGCAGTCTCCAAGTGAGCTCCTCATTGTCCGGATTAGCTCAAGTGATCCAATTGGTAAACGCAACACCTCGACAGGCATTTTTTCCACCCATCCCACACTCCACAAACATGAAGTCGAAAAGGAAAAAGAATAGGGTTAAACACCGGCTGCACTTCCTCCCACTGAAAGTGCACCTCACCAACATCAGGGGGTTGCACTCAAATATCGATCCGGTCCACCACCATCTTGAAACCGAAAAACCGCACCTATTCTTTTTGACGGAGACGCAAATCAAAACCCCAGCGGACGCGTCGTACCTCAACTACCCAGGCTACTCACTGGAACATAAGTTCAGAGCACGTGCTGGGGTCTGTGTGTACGTCCGCGATGACATTTGCTGCAAGCGTCTCCGTTGCTTTGAGGCTGCCGGGTTTTCCACTTTGTGGATTATGGTTGACTCGGGCTCAGAGAAAACTCTGTATGCCTGTGTCTACCGATCGCACAGCGGAAACCAGGAGACAACTAGGCTCTTTGACCACCTTACTGAGATGGCAGATAAAGCCCAACAGCGGTACCCTGCGGCTCAACTCGTATTCCTTGGGGACTTTAACGCCCACCACGAGGAGTGGCTGTTCCCGTTCAAGAATACCTGCCACGCTGGGAGGGAAGCGCGCAAATTTGCTGTATCCCTAAACCTTACCCAGCTGGTAAATGTTGCGACGCGGATACCGGATGTTACTGACCATACACCCAATTGCCTTGACCTTCTGCTGACAACTGATCCAGACAGGCACTCGGTTTCGGTCTCAGCTCCGCTAGGATCGTCCGATCACTGTCTAGTGAAATCCGTGTCGATCCACTCTCCTCCTGATCTCTGCCCTAGGGGCACGAGGAGAGTATGGCGATACGAGTCAGCGGACTGGGATGAGATGCGGCATTTCTTTGCGTCTTTCCCCTGGGAGCAGGTCTGTTTTTCTTCGGGTGACCCCTCGTGTTCTGCTGAGGGTGTTGCGGATGTGATTCGGCAAGGAATGGAATATTTCATTCCGTTCTCAGACCTATCGCTCGATCACAAGACCCGAGCATGGTACAATTCGGACTGTGCTAGAGCCGAGGCCCTTAAGCAGTCTGCATACCAGGCTTGGGTATTAGCCCGCGATACCAAAGCTGGAGCACAGAGGGTTCGCGCGAGGAAAAAAGCCTTTAACTCAGCTGCCAAGTCCTGCAAACGGGTGCTTCAAAAGGCTCGATTCGACCACGTCAGTCGAATAGGGGCCAAACTCGCCTCCTACCCTCCTGGTAGCAAGCGGTTCTGGTCCCTGTCGAAAGCGGTCGAATCCAACTTCTGCCGACCCACATTGCCACCTCTGCAGAAACCTGATGGGACACTGGCCCACTCCGCGACAGAGAAAGCTAACTTGTTTGCTTCTCTGTTTGCGAGCAATTCACGTCTAGATGCAGGCTCAAAACTTCCACCTACGCTACCTCAATGCAGTTCCTCTATGCAGAGAATTGCTATACATCAAAAAGAGGTACGCCGAGCTCTGCAGAATCTTGACGTGAATAAGGCCAATGGACCAGACGGTATACCTGCACGTGTACTAAAGCAGTGTGCGCCTGAGTTGTCTCCTGTACTGACACGCCTGTACCGCCTCTCTCTCCAAACAAGAACGGTGCCGAAATCCTGGAAGCTTGCAAACGTGCAGCCAGTACCCAAGAAGGGTAGTCGTGCTGATCCCTGCAATTACCGACCAATCGCCATTACCTCCATGCTCTGTAAAGTCATGGAAAGGGTACTTAACGGCAAGCTGCTGGCATACCTCGAAGCAAATGATCTGCTCAGTGACCGTCAATATGGCTTTCGCCGAGGTCGGTCTACTGGGGATCTTTTAGCGTATGTCACGCACTGCTGCGGCGAGGCCATCGAGAGGAACGGTGAAGCGCTTGCTGTTTCACTGGACATCTCGAAGGCCTTTGACAGGGTTTGGCACGCAAGTCTCCTTAGCAAGCTTCCTGCATACGGCATCCCTGCTGACTTTTGTAGCTGGCTATCTGATTTCTTGAGTGAACGGTCGATCAGAGTAGTTATTGATGGCTGCTCTTCGGACCTCATGGCCATTGACGCCGGTGTTCCTCAGGGGTCTGTTCTCTCCGCAACCCTTTTCCTGCTCCACATTAACGACATGCTGCAACCCAGCATTGTAGGTTATGCAGATGACAGTACGGTTGTTGAGAGATATTTGGCTAGTGCAGGGGACAGCAGGGAGGATATACGTTCACAGAGAGAGGCCATGGTTGAGCGAATGAACTTGACCCTTAGTCTCGTTTCCCAGTGGGGTGATGACAATCTGGTCACGTTCAATGCCTCCAAAACGCAGACGTGTCTATTTTCCGCAAAACGGAGTCCATTCGACCTGACTCATTCTTTCCGGGGAGCATCTGTACCTATTGCCGACAGCCTGGAACTCCTCGGCATGGAGCTGAGTTCAGTCCTCAGCTTCGGCAGCTTCATTGAGTCTAAAGCTCAAACTGCGGCCAGAAAGCTGGGCGTCCTAAATAAGGTGAAGCGATACTTCACACCTGGACAGCTTCTAACACTTTACAAAGCTCAAGTCCGGTCGTGTATGGAGTATTGCAGCCACCTGTGGGATGGCTCAGCTAAATACCAACTCGCCGCTTTGGACTCAGTGGAGCGCAGAGCCAGGAGGATGATTGGCGACAAGAAGCTAACGGCTAAGCTTCAGTCTTTGGCCCATCGGCGGAAAGTCGCCAGCCTGTCGGTATTCTACAGGCTGCACTTCGGGGAGTGTGCCCAAGAGCTACACGAGCTTATACCACCGTCCCCATTCTACCATCGGACTTTTAGACGCACGGCCGGTTTCCATCCTTACATGGTAGATATTCCACCAATTCGCACGAAGCGCTTTGCTTCTACTTTCCTTATGCGCACTGCCAAGGAATGGAATTCCCTGCCGGCGTCTATATTTCCGTGTTCTTATAACCCGGCAACCTTCAAATCAAGAGTGAACAGGCACCTTCTGGGCGAGCTCGCTCCATCGTAGGCTACGTCTACGCCTCGGCTAGTCTGTGGCCATGAGTAAGCCCATTCATAATAAAAAAAAAAAAGTTATCTTTAGAAAAAGGTTGCCTAATGGGGGTCATAAAATCGTAATACCCGTTATCTATAGGGAACGTTTATTGAATGCACTGCATAATTCACATTTTGGAGTGGTTAAGACAAAAAGTAACGCGCGTAAATATATGTGGTGGCCAAATATTGATAAACAGATTGAGGAAAAGATAGGTTTCGTCCTTCGTCCAATGGTCTAGCAGAAAATAGCGTAAAGTTCATAAAAAAACTGGTCAAGTGCGAGTCGGACTCGCGTTTCAAGGGTTTCAAGGGTACATCACACAATTTTCAAAATATTTTTGTACGTGAAACGTGACGTGAGTGAAACGTCTTGAAAAACCCGAATGGGTCAATCAAAAACCAGATGTAACATGAAGTTTTCTGGCGTGGTGGCATATCTCTACATCTCTGAAGATTAAATGCCGAACAATAGTACCTACAAGTGTCCAAATGCGTAGAGCTGAAAACTCGAGCGTCCGACGGGTCGCGCTTCCTACAACTTCCGAAAGTGTTTTAAAAGCGAAGGCCGAAGAGAGATAATACCTACAGGGCGACCAAAAAATAAGTGTATTCCCGTACCCAAGGAGGTTTTGGGATTATACTGAGCAACTTTTAGTATGGGACCAACCCCGAAATCGCGAAAATAGAAGTATCCTCCCATAGAAAACGGACCAGCCAAAATGTATGAAACAGCCAAATTTTTCTTCGCGATTTCAAGGTTGCACGTTGGCAACGGGAATACACTTAGTTTATTTTTTAGCCACCCTGTATACCTACTGCTTTATAAAACACGTAACAATAATAACCCAATCAATCAGTACAGTCAGCAGCAGAAGTTGCTAAGCGGGAGAGTGGTTTAAAATGATCTGGACGCGACTTTATAGTTAAGACAATAAGAGCATGTCAGGGTAATTTTGAACACCTCGGCCGCTTAGCAACTTCTGCTGTTGACTGTACTACAAGTACCATTGCGACTATGTGCCAGATACAGCCTAGTCGCATTTTTTGTCTTCAGTCCGACTCTCGCTTGAAGCTAAAGGCACGCCTCTTTGGGGAGCTTCGGGCCTTCGGCCTTATGCGGATATCGGCCTAGGGCCTGCGCAATAGCTGTCTACATCACGTTTCACTTAAACCATTGCGGCTGTGTCCCTAAAAAAACGTTAACCGCATTTTTGTTCTTAAATCCGACTCACGCTTGACTCAATGGGGGGGGGGGGGGGGGGGAAATGGTCATTTTTTGTCTATTTTCTTGAATAACTTCTAAACGTTTTATCGTAAATTTATAAGAAAAATATATTTGAGATTCTCAAAATGAGCTCTTTCGTTTGATATGTAACACGATATAGTTTTCAAAACTTTGTTTTTTAATTTTATCGTTTACCCCCCAAAAGTAGCCCCTATGTTTAAAATTCATTTGTTGACGTTACATATCCGTCTTTGGGTCACAGACTTACATATGTGTACCAAATTTCAACTTAATTGGTCCGGTAGTTTCGGAGCAAATTGGCTGTGACAGACGGACAGACGGACAGACAGACGCACGAGTGATCCTATAAGGGTTCCGTTTTTTCCTTTTGAGGTACGGAACCCTAAAAAGGTTTGAAAACAATCTTAGCACAAAATCTATCAAAGGTCGATTTTTATAATAAAGTAATTTATTTTCTTTTTGAGTACCGAAACTCTGTTCACGGTACGACTGGACACTCTCCCGCCGAACTGATGCTCGGGCGGCCGCTGCGCTGTCGTTTCGATTCGCTCGTGCCGACTTCCGACGACGCAACCGATGTCTGTCCGTCAGTATCCTCGGCTGATAAAAATGTGCTCCAAAAACAGATCTCACAGCGTAAATATTACAATGGAAAGTGGCAAATTAAATTTAATGTCGGAGACTGTGTTCTTGTAAAATCATATTTTAAAAATGGCACATAATATACATGGTTAGAAGGAACAATTTTAAGTACCATCGGCTCGTCAATGTTCAATGTTTACATTAAAAGTCTCCAAGTAACAGCTAAGAAGCATATTGATCAGTTGCTTATGTACAAAGGCAATAAGGCTTTGGAAGACGACGGCTACGATGGTGATGTGCCCGTTCTACAACCCAGTGCGCCGAGAGAGGAGGTGCCCTCCGAGACCGCAGCACCGCCGCCGGCGCCGCTGCCTGCGGCTGCGGGGGAAGAGGACGGCGACGCCGACATGTCCGATTGCTCGTTTTCGAGTGTCGTCTCACAAACATCATCGCCGCGGCTTCAGGGTACCACGGCTGCCCCTGAAGTACCACCTCAACCACCTGTTTCAATTACACCCCCCGGAGTATATAACGACGAGCCGATTGAACCAGATGTTTTTGTGCGACGATTTCCATTAAGGAGCACAAGAAATCCAAACCCCGATTATTAATACAAAAAGTCGCCTCAGTGCTTAACTTATAATTAGTTATTAGGTGTATGGATAGTTTTTCAACTATTGGTGGAGGGATGTAGTGTTTATAATAAAGGGTAGTTTTAAAACGAGTTAAGCAAGTCAGTCTGTATCCGACCAGTACACGCTATACTGCTATTCCTGTGTTGTTATTCTGAAACCTATCCTGAAACTTCTCAAGAAGATATATTTCCATGCGAAATAGATGGCATTGATTCCTCTATTGACGGCAGGCAAAATAATTTACAGTTATGACTTATTTTTCTTGTGCCTAAGCTAAGCATGTTATATTCTAAGTTACTTTTAATAATCATTTTAGTAAATAGTATAGTACTTTTCCCTTTACCGGAATAGGCATCTTGGGGTCGCATAATATGCCTGTAAGTTCTCTCCACTTTATCCATCCGGTGCTGATGCGGTTTGAGACGTCGGGTTCTATGGTTCCATCGCTTGCCAGGATAGAACCGAGGTATTTAAAGGACGCAACCGGACGTCGAGTTGCGGAAAATCGCCCGAGCTACAATACAATACAATACAAAGGACGCAACCTTAGATAGAGGGGTGCCCTGCATATGTATGGTTGCGTTGCTCGGAGACTTTGAAAAGTTACAGTGCATGTACTCTGTCTTATTTTTGATTATTTTCAGTCCAGCATTTTCCAGAGCTTCTCGCCACTGCTTCACACACTAGTTCTTTCGGATCTTTGCTAACAAGTACTATATCATCCTCGTACAGAATGTTCCATGGTGGCTTTTTTTGGATATCAGCAGTAATGTAGTTCATAACCAGGTTAAAAATAAGGGGGCTGAGGGCTGAACCCTGGTGTACTCCCACTTTTACGTCGAACTGTTCACTGGTACCTGCAGGGCTCCTTACCTTAATTTTCACCTCTTTGTACATGTCCATCACCATGTGGACATACCATTCTGGTACGTTTTGAGCTCTCAGCGACTGCCAGATCAATTTCCTCGGTACGCGGTCGAATGCTTTTTCGAGGTCTATGAAAATCATATGCAGGTCGGTCTTGTTGTCTCTGTTCTTCTCCATTAGGATTCGGGTTGAGTGTATAGCGTCGATTGTGGACTTTCCGGCTACGAAACCACATTGGTTTTCAGTGATGTTGGTAAGCTGCGTCAGCCTTCTGCTGATTACTCTTTGCCAAATTTTAAGGGTATGTGGGATTAGTTTTATGGCTCTGTAGTTTCCACATAATCGAATGTCGCCTTTGTTTTTATAAAATGGAACCAGGTAACTATTTCTCCATTCATCTGGTATTCCGTCTATGAGGACCCTGTTAAAGAGATTTGTGAGAAATTTCACGCCACTACTGCCCAACATCTTCCACATCTCAGAAGGGAGGTCGTCTGGGCCAGTTGCTTTATTGTTAGCCATGCAATTAATAGCAGACTTTACCGCTTCTGGAGTGATCGCAGGTATAGGGCCTTCGGTTGGTGTCGTTTCTGGGAGCCTTTTACTAGGATACTCTTCATTGAGCAACTGAGAATAGTACTCTTTCCATCTAGCATTTATATCTGCGTTGGCTGTAAGCAAAGTGCCCTGTTCGTTTTTTATGAATTTTACGGCTTTGGTGTCTTTTGTGCTGTTATGCCTTTGCTTTGCTATCTTGAAAAGTTCTCTGTCGGTTTTGGCGTTACTTAGGCTCATGTAGAGACCTTCATCTGATTTTGCCTTCGCTTGCGCTACTGCTCGCTTAGCCTCCTTCTTAGCCATTCTGTACGCCTCGCGATCATTATTATCGTTGCTATCTTGCCATGCTTTAAAAAGTGCTTTCTTTAGATCTAGCTTTCGTTGTACGTCTTCTTGCCACCATTTGGTGCATTTGTTGCCGCATAAGGCGCCTTTGGACTCTCCTAGGTGATTCTTCGCTAGTCGGATGCAGTGAGTTTGGAAGTCATTCCAGATGTTATTGGCAGATTCTTCCATCTTGATACCATTTAGATACGACGTAAGGTCCGTGCAAAGCCGTCGTCCCTCTTCACCAGCTAGTTTTCAGACCAGCCTTGCTATATGATGCTGAATGTTGGCCCCTTAAAAAGAAGCAAGAAGATCAACTGCACGTAGCAGAAATGAAAATGCTGCGATGGTCAGGAGGCGTTACTCTGCTCGACAAAATAAGAAACGAGTACATACGCGGTACCTTCCGAGTACAAGACCAATTCCGGAGAAAATATGTGAGTCCAGATTGAGGTGGTACGGCCATGTAATGAGACGCTCAAAAGAGCACATGACGAGAACAGTGCTTGACATTGAAACCGGACCGAGAGGACGAGGCAGGCCCCGAGACTCGTGGACATCTAAAATAAACCAAGATCTAAAGTCAGCCCAATTAGATCCACAGACGACCCAGGATAGAATGGCCTGGCGAAGATTGATTAGGAGAGCCGACCCCAACTGAAATGGGACAAGGCGAGGACAAAGAAGAATTTTAGTAAATAGTTATTATGAGAGAATACTTTACAAAAATTACTATCACCACCTAACTATCAACTCTATAATTACCTATCAAATAGTTTTAGCACAGGACACCGTGATATGAATATAGTTTCAAAAGTAGGTCATTTTTGTTTTTATAGGCGGCGCGACAAATAAACGGAAATCGCATTTGTTATTGGGACTATTAAACGTGAGGTCACTCAATACGGGTAAAGATGAGTTTTTATTTGCAATGACCAGTTATAAACCAGATGTATTAGCTCTTAACGAGACTTGGCTAAAACAAGGCGAAGAAAAGTGTGCACCAGTAGTACCGGGTTACGTGTTCAAGCATAAACCTCGTGCAGGCGCAAGCAGAGGCGGCGGGGTGGGGTTTTATGTGCGGCGCGGGTTACGGGTGCGCGTGCGCGACCACCCTGTATCGGCGCTCGAGCAAATGTGGCTCGAGGTTGTCTTGCCCAGCGGGTTGCGGCTAGCAGTGGGTACAGGTTACATTACAGCCTATAGGCCAGAGTCGTTGACAGTGGGCAAGGCTATAGATGCGCTGAGTGAGTCGGTAAGTGTTTTCGCTTATTGCAATTATGTGTTTGTATTGACTGACTTTAATGTTGATCTCTTACAGCCAAATAGGAACCATGGGTCCGAATTATTGACTATCTTGGCACAACACAACCTTAAGCAGCTGGTTCAGGAGCCGACGCGTGTAACAGAACATTCTGCTACGCTATTAGACTTAATTCTGACAGATGCTCCTGAATTATGTAAACAAACCAATCATAATCCGTCCTTAAGCGACCATGCCATGGTTATTTCAGAATTTCTCATCAAGAAACCAAAAGAGGCACCGCGGTTAATAACGTGTAGATCTTTAAATAGGATAAACAAGACGGAATTTCAAAGTGACCTGCATGCCGTACCTTGGTCGCACGTTTTGCTAGCGGGCAATGTTAACGAAATGGTAAAACGTTTTGAAAGTTTGTTGACGATATTGTTTGATAAGCATGCTAAACGAGTTTGTGTACAAGAGAGACCGCATCCTTGGCTGACTGATAACATTAGGCTTATGATAAGTATACGTAATAAAGCACTTGTAAAAGCAAACTCAACCAGAACCGAATCACATATAAAATGCATAACTATGTAAACAGTTCTATTAAAGCTTATTTTAATTTTTATGTTAACAATAATTTAAAGACGCCTATTAAAATGTAGCAGCACTTAAAACGCTCTTCAGCGCTAGGTAGCGAAAATGTTATGATAATACCTGACCACCTGAACAATCCCGATGACATTAATGATTATTTTTTAAATGTACCAGGCAATGGTCACCTTGATCTAAACACTTATAGTTATTTCATTAAAAACAGGTTTGGAGAAAATACTTTTGATATTCTAAAATGTTCCGAGGATCAAATTTTAAAAATAATTACTAGTATTAAAACGAATGTGATTCAATTACTATACAGATGATTCGTATGACTCTGCCGCTCATGCTGCCAATAATTACGGCTATAATAAATATGTCAATTTCTGAAAAGGTATTTCCGGAGGCATGGAAGCTCGCCAGAGTTAAAAGTCTGCCCAAAAGTACTTCTGTAGAATCTCATAAAGACTTACGACCAATAAGCATCCTGCCGGTCATGTCAAAGGATCTTGAGAGAGCGGTTTGCCCAAAATACGTGGAACAAAATAATATGCTACCGAGCGTACAGTCCGGGTTCCGTAGCGGCCACAGTACGGCCACCGCGTTAGCCCAAGTTACAGATAACATAATATCAGCTACTGACGATGGCAACCCAAGTAGCACAGATTAGCTGTATAGCAGCCGCATAATGAAGTACGAATACGCTTGAAGCTGGAATAAAAAAGCTGCATAAGAGCTGTATAATCCTCTTTTCAGCTTTTATAACTCTTAAATGGGCACAAATTATGCAGCCTTAAGTTCACATAGCTGTTTAAGAGCATTGTAGCAGCAATTTAATGGAATTATAAGGGGTAACAGGAGTTATAAGAGGTGTATATTGACTGGGTAAGAGACCACCAGTTACCCTTTATTCAGTTAATATGTCACATGTGCGCCCTAATACCGGGAAAGATTGACGTTGGGCTGAATAAAAGATAATTATTAACATACTTTTACACCTCTGCCTTAAAAAACATATTTATATTGAAGCAAAAACCTTTAGCGCAACAACACCATAAGTCATTTTGTTAAAGTGTTTAGTTAAATGTTAGTATATGATCTTTTATATATTAATGTGAGAAAGATGTTTGGGAATGCAAGTTTATTGACATTATATATATACATTATCTAAGAAAATTTCAATGCGCCACGAGAATAATCAGGATTTATCTAAATTAATGATATAAATAAGCTATTGTGTAAAAACTATTTTAGTGGTTTGGACGGAATTATGAGATAAAAAGTTAATAATACGTTATAGGAAGTGCTAAACTAGTGATTTAGGTTAAGAACTCATGCACAAAACGTTATTGTTGCCCCTAAAAGTTGGAAAAGTAATTTAAATTTTGTAGGTTATACTTATACAATAAAATGGCGGTCAATGTTAAAAAGCAACGTGAACCGTTAAAATTCTAATATGCAGCATACGACTGTTATATATCTGATTAAGATACTTAAGTGAACCACTATAAAGTCCAAGTCGTTCTTTCGATACACTAGTGAACCTCTAAACAGTTATAAGGTATCTTGTGAACGTTTAAATAGCCGCTATACACACAGTCTCAATGGTAGTATAATAGGCTGCTTAGCGGTAAACATGTTCAGCGCTAAGCCGTATTATGCGCCACATGTGTTCGATTATACGTCTATTGGTTTCATAACAGTTCACTCGTTCTCCCTTATAATAAGTCAGCAAAATAAAAGCTGCTTTAGCGGCAAACATCTTCAGTGATAAGCAGTATTATGCGCCACATGTGTTTCATTTATAGGTCTATTGGCTTCATATTAGTTCACTCGTGCTCCCTTAAAAGTCAGCGTAATAAAAGCTGCTTAGCGGTAAACATGTTCAGCGATAAGCTGTATTATGCGCCACGTATGTTCCATTATACGTCTATTGGCTTCATAATAGTTCATTCGTGCTTCCTTAAAAAGTCAGCGTAATAAAAGCTGCTTAGCGGTAAACACGTTCAGCGATAAGCTGTATTATGCGCCACAGGTGTTCCATTATGCGTCTATTGGCTTCATATTAGTTCACTCGTGGTCCCTTAAAAGTCAGCGTAATAAAAGCTGCTTAGCGGTAAACATGTTAAGCGAAAAGCTGTATAATGTGCCACATGTTTTCCATTATACATCTATTAGCTTCATAATAGTTCACTTGTGCTCCCTTAATAAGTCAACGTAATAAAAGTCCACAATTACCTCCTTATACAGCACATGGCGTAATTTTATCCACTAAACAGACCTTATAACGGTTAAAGCATTTGATAACCCTTAAAGCTGTATAGGTTCGTAGCAAATATACCTTTATATCACTCTTTGCGTATTAATGGTAGTTTTCAGAGCCGTAATGCAGCTTTTAATCAGCCCTAAGCTATATAAATATCACTGAAATCTATTACCCTAATAGCATTTTCTTGTAGGGATTTTGTTGGGCCTTTGTTTACGTATTAGTTGGGCAACCGTTATATTTGGCCGTACGATTTGCTGGAGGGCCCTCGACAAAGGCTTTCCCGAAGATTCCCAACAGAGGGCCATTAGAGTAATTTTTTCGTTGGGCCTATTTAAATAAATCATACAATTATTCAACGGTGGTGGTTTTGGTTGGGCCGTGGTTGGGCCTATACACATTTGTTTGATGGTTGGTTAATTGTTACATTTGGCCGTACGATTTTCTGGAGGGCCCTCGACAAAGGCCCTCCCAAAGATTCCCAACAGAGGGCCATCAGAGTAATTTTTTCGTTGGGCCTATTGAAATAAATCATACAATTATTCAACGGTGGTGGTTTTAGTTGGACCATGGTTGGGCCTATACTCATTTGTTTGATGGTTGGTTAATTGTTACATTTGGCCGTACGGCTTGCTGTAGGGCCAACTGCAAAAAAATAAAAAAGGGCAATTTTTTCGTTGTGCTTCTGTTTGCAAATTCAACAATTACCCATCGGCAAGTCAGGTAGGTCGGTAGGTAGTCATGCATCAGGTTGAAGGCCCAACACAGCTTGTCCCACAAAGGGCCAACATTGTAACTTTAACGTTGGGCCTTGTGTAGGATTCTTACAATACTACCGTAGGTAAATAGTTGTGTAATTTATAGTGTGCCTACAGTCTAATTATGTAATGGGCTTTTGTTTACGAGTCCTACAGTTACCCTACGTTAAGTAAGTGGTTGTGTAATACGACGTTGGGCCTTTGCTGATAAATATTACAATTACACTACGGTAGGCATTGGTTGTATCCACATGAAGGCCCTAGGCAGCGTTGTTGTTAATCTTCTCTGTATCGTTCCAATTTTAGTATATGTACTGCCGAAGCAAGTACACTTACTATACACTCTAATTTGTATATATGTCGTAGTCAGATCGAATAATCCGCCGTATTACATTACGGCTAGCCGTTTTCAAAAACAGGGGCGTTTTGAAATGCGGCGGTTCGACGATTAGCCGGATTGTCATTGCTATACGTTCTTCAATAAGGCGGCCCACGTTTAGCCGCATCGTACATTGTAGAGTGACCAGTTCTTTCGGTCGCCTACGTAACCGGAGTTTGACAATGTTTGCAATTTAATTTATTTCTACCATGGTCCCACCGCACTACATGTGTTTCTTTTCCAAAACATTTCCTTCACAACTTAAATAGACGGAGCCCCGCAAGCGGGGCTTCTATTTCTGGGCGGTTTGCCCTTCGGGCATCTGAAGTTACCTAACGAACCTAACCTACTTACCTACCTACGCTTTTTTCCCCAAAGTGTAATGTTTTCACGGACGTCTCACTTAATCAATAGGTACCTGTAGGTTAGGTTCGTTAGGTAGCTTCAGATGCCCGAAGGGCAAACCGCTCAGAAATAGGAGCCCCGCGAAGCGGGGCTCCGTCTACTTAAGTTGCAAAGGATTTTTTTTTTGAAAAGAAACAGTCCGACGAACTCCAGATTTGATGGACACCCCAGCGTTTGTCAGGCAGCGCCACGAGTGTTAAAAATGGGAACTAAAAACTGTCAAAGCGGCGGCTAATGACTCGCTGTATTACATTACGGCTAGCCGTGTTGAAGAACGTATGGCGCCGAATACATTCCGGCGGATTCTCATTCAGCCGCATTCAATACGGCTAATCGTTAAACCGCCGCATTTCAAAACGCCCCTGTTTTTGAAACCGGCTAGCCGTAATGTAATACGGCGGATTATACGATCCGACTGCGACATATATACTAACCGCACTTCGAAACTTCGTAAGCGAGATTTATGTTTTTTGAGATTTAAATTGAGGAAATGTTGGTAAAATACAGTTTATTAAATTTATGTATAAATTTTATATTTATAGCTATTAGATTTATAAGTTACTTTAAAAAAATATTATGATTATATCTGGAATAATCGAGAAAATAAGTATAACTTCGATGTTTGGAGACAGTAACGCCATCTAGTGATGCCACAAGCAAACTCAACTGGTATTGTTGGGCATCAATACCACAGCCACTGTTGGTAAATGCGATATTTGTGCTCACTGGGCCTACGAATGTTATCGTTGTTTAGCCACCGGTACCAAAATACACAAAGGCCCATTGTTAGGCGTCAGTGCCACAGCCAATGTTGGTAAATACGATATTTGTCATCATTGGGCCATCGGATGATATCTTTGACTAGCCAACGTTACCAAAATACACAAAGGCCCATTGCTGGGCATCCGTGCCACAGCCAATGTTGGTAAATGCGGTATTCGTCACCATTGGGCCAACGAATGTTATCGTTGTTTAGCGAACGGTAGCAAAATACACAAAGGCCCATTTTTGGGCCTCAATGCTACAGCCAATGTTGGTTAATGCGATATTTGTCGTCATTGGGCCATCGTATGATATCGTTGATTAGCCAACGTTACCAAAATAAACAAAGGCCCGTTGTTGGGCATCAATGCTACAGCCAATGTTGGTAAATGCGATATTTGTCATCATTGGGCCATCGGATGATATCGTTGACTAGCCAACGTTACCAAAATACACAAAGGCCCATTGTTGGGCATCAATGCTACAGCCAATGTTGGTAAATGCAATATTTGTCGTCATTGGGCCATCGGATGATATCGTTGATTAGCCAACGTTACCAAAATAAACAAAGGCCCATTGTTGGGCATCAGTGCCACAGCCAATGTTGGTAAATGTGATATTTGTCATCATTGGGCCATCGGATGGTATCGTTGATTAGCCAACGTTACCAAAATACACAAAGGCCCATTGTTGGCCATCAATGCTACAGTCAATGTTGGTAAATGCGATATTTGTCGTCATTGGGCCATCGGATGATATCGTTGATTAGCCAACGTTACCAAAATAAACAAAGGCCTGTTGTTGGGCATCAATGCTACAGCCAATGTTGGTAAATGCGATTTTTGTCATCATTGGGCCATCGGATGATATCGTTGATTAGCCAACGTTACCAAAATACACAAAGGCCCATTGTTGGGCATCAATGCTACAGCCAATGTTGTAA
The DNA here is from genome assembly GCF_963556715.1 of Cydia fagiglandana. Taxonomy (NCBI): domain Eukaryota; kingdom Metazoa; phylum Arthropoda; class Insecta; order Lepidoptera; family Tortricidae; genus Cydia; species Cydia fagiglandana. The sequence goes on from NC_085959.1 coordinate 4,086,030, forward strand.
ATGCGATATTTGTCGTCATTGGGCCATCGGATAATATCGTCGATTAGCCAACGTTACCAAAATAAACAAAGGCCCATTGTTGGGCATCAGTGCCACAGCCAATGGTGGTAAATGCGATATTTGTCATCATTGGGCCATCGGATGATATAGTTGACTAGCCAACGTTACCAAAATACACAAAGGCCCATTGTTGGGCATCCGTGCCACAGCCAATGTTGGTAAATGCGGTATTCGTCACCATTGGGCCAACGAATGTTATCGTTGTTTAGTGAACGGTAGCAAAATACACAAAGGCCCATTTTTGGGCATCACTGCCACTGCCAATGTTGGTAAATGCGATATATGTCATCATTGGGCCAACGAATATTATCGTTGTTTAGCCAACGGTACCAAAATACACAAAGGCCCATTGTTGGGCATCTGTGCCACAGCGAATGTTGGTAAATGCGATGGTGGGCCAATACAAAATTAACGTTGGCTACGGAACGAACCTCATCCCAACGTTTTCCCTACCGTTGGCACCGTGGGCCCCAACGAAAATGCTACTAGGGTATACAGCTGTAGGACCACGAGTGTGCTGTTATAAGTGTCTTAATACGCACAGAGCGTTAGGTAGAACTAAAAGTGAGTAGTTATAGAGCTATCTGTGCTACTTGGGAAATGCACTATATTTGTATTATTTGATTTCTCAGGAGCATTTGACTGCATCAGTAAGGAATTGTTAATAGCAAAAATGGCTTTACTACGGGTTGTCAGTAGAGTCTGTGCGGAAAGAGAAGAGTCGTGGGATTTGAGGGCGCGCCAGTGCTATTTTATGGTTTTTGCTATGCTGACAACACTGGTCACGTGATTATAGTACGACACTAAAGGTCATGATACTTGAATCCCTTTTGTTCCGGTTTTTTACCACGGCTTACTAAACGGATCCTGGTTGTGGTGTAGGCTCGTCAACTCAATCCTCTGAATTAGCGCAGGCACTAGTTTTCTTTTTAAAACACACTCTTGTTTTTATGTCTCAGATACTAAAAAGTGACAGTGCGATTGACAAAAACTGCTAAAACTAGTTAAGAATCTGCCCAATACCTAATACCAAACAAGATAGAGTCTCATTTATGTACTGCCTAATCTGTGCAGTCCAACAGTTATTTTAATATAAAACGGTAGATTGGGTAGAAATTGGGCAATAGAACTGGAATTTTACTATCTGGGATATATTTCACCCATCGTAAACTTGACTTGTAATGTATGTGTACATTATTAATAATAAATATGAATATGTATAAAAATAGTGCATAAGTAGATAGGCCTTATATTGGGATACGAGTATGTCCGGTTCTCTCATCTCACGATATTTTACTTCGCCGAAAAGTCACTGCTAAATATGAAAAATAATTTTGTATAACAGAACCTAATAAACGAACTTACAAATAAAGAAATATTTTATTAGCAAAAACTTTTATTCAGAACCTAGTAAACAAACTTACAAATAAAGAAATATTTTATTAGCAAAAGTGAGCACTACGATAAATTAATCAAAGGCTAGCCGTCAAAAATCGACTATATGTCTAATTATCCAACAATCGTAGCCGTAACCGTGTATTGTTGTCCAAGTGGACAAAACGGTATGAATGTTATAAAACTGTATAAATCTAGACAAGTGGCATTTATATCATTTAACTTATCCACTTATCCACTAAGTTTAAGTTGGAAATGTAGACAAATGACATATTATCCAACGACCGTTTTATGCAGTTAATCATTTAACGACTATCGCTGTCAAAAGTGGAAAAGACGACAAATCAATAAAAACTGGATAAAATGTCAGTTTTATCATCATTTATCAATCAATCAATCAATTCATCTTTATTACAGATAACAAATGATCCATATTACATTAAAATCACGAACACAGTTAAGATAATAATAAATAGGTAGGTACATTTAAAAATTTTTTTTTTCAAACAATCAAATAAAAATAAAATAACCATATTAGTCAGATTAAATGCTAAAATTCAATCAAATCACTACATGAAGGCTATTCCAGTGTCTCGCTATGGGGGAGTCCAAACTGCTAGCGATCACGCCCAGAATGCTGTTGCTACTCTCACGTACACGGCGCATGATGGAGGCGACCCGTTTCCGAACAATAGCATGGAATCCGTCTACTCGCGCTTCCGCAAACATGCCCGATGCGCTGCAGTACCTGGGCAGTCCCAACAGCATCCTGAGCGTGTTATTATATTGCACTCTTAAGGCACTAACTGCCCGCTGAGTATAGTTCACCCACAGGCAGCACGAATAAAAGGACTGGCAAAACGCCTTAAACAAAGTAATTTTTTAAACTTTCGCGTTTTGAATACATATTAACTCACATTATAATTCGCGTATAATTCGAATATAATTCGCGTTAGACCCGTCTATAATGTGAGTTAATAAAGTAATTTTTACTTCCTTACGGCATCGCGCAAACCTGCGGGCCAACATATTCCCCCGAACAGCCAGCGCCCTACGCTCCCTCTCAATGTCCAGGTTGTCCGAGAGACACTCCGTGACCCAGTGACCCAAGTACTTAAATTTAGCGGTTCTTTTTAGTGGTACTCCATTTAACATAATATTCGGGACCATATCCACTTTAAAACCGCGCGACTGAAATACGAGTACCTCAGTCTTCGTCGTGTTGTACTTAAGTCCATGAGCCACCGCGTACCTCTCACACTTGCCAAGCAGCCTACTAACTGCACACGCAGAGGGCCCCAACAGCACCATATCGTCGGCATAGCTAATATTGTTCACCATTACCCGCCACACAACAGCCAACCCTGGTGCTACTGAGATCCCCCTATCAAGGCGTTCATATACAGATTGAAGAGTCGAGGAGATGATAATCCACCCTGCCTCACTCCACACTTCAAACTGTACTCCTCCGATAGTGCATCTTCCCATCTTACGACATTCACCAATTCTTGTACCAATAATCAAAAATACCGATTACTTCATCTGGCATGTTTGTTTCTGATCTTAGCTTATGCCACAGAAGCTCATAGGACACCATATCAAAAGCTTTAGATAAGTCCAAGAAACACGCGTATACTGGAGTTTTGTTCTCAGTATAGTACCGGACAGTATGCTTGAAACTTAAAATCGCTGCATCAGTGGACAGCCCAGGCTGAAAACCAAACTGAGCATCATGCAATTTAACATATTTATATTATACAGCCATATCATTTATCCAGTCGACCATCATAGCCTTGCTCTGGTCAGTTCTCGGAAATCGCCCAATTTTTCTAGGAACTAGCAGCTAGTTGCTGTGGCGTATATCAAGTCCAGAAAGGCGGAAGCGCCGCAGAATTTCTTATCACTTACGCGTTTTATTGAGACGATAGCTAGATTCACGCGCACTTTTATTTTGTTTTATGTTTTTGGTAATTGTACTTCAAACAAACTTCTGTGTGCACTAACTGTATCAAATACACATTCACTGTTTATTGCGGTTTAATTTGATATATATTACATGGTAAACAGTTCACTTTAAACCACTTTAAACTATTTTTGAAAAGGAGCGCGTTCAAAACCCTGTTTACGCGTAAAATGCCGCGCGGATTGACCTGCTACACTATCTATTAGATATTGACCTACTGCTACACCACGTGAGCTAGAGCTCCCTGTCCCCCGCCTTCCTGTACTGCTGCACCACGTGAGCTAGAGCCCCCTATCCCCCGACCCCTGTACTGCTACACCACGTGAGCTAGAGCCCCCTGTCCCCCGCCTTCCTGTACTGCTGCACCACGTGAGCTAGAGCCCCCTATCCCCCGACCCCTGTACTGCTACACCACGTGAGCTAGAGCCCCCTGTCCCCCGCCTTCCTGTACTGCTGCACCACGTGAGCTAGAGCCCCCTGTCCCCCGCCCCCTGTACTGCTACACCACGTGAGCTAGAGCCCCCTGTCCCCCGCCTTCCTGTACTGCTGCACCACGTGAGCTAGAGCCCCCTGTCCCCCGCCCCCTGTACTGCTACACCACGTGAGCTAGAGCCCCCTGTCCCCCGCCCCCTGTACTGCTACACCACGTGAGCTAGAGCCCCCTGTCCCCCGCCTTCCTGTACTGCTACACCACGTGAGCAAGAGCCCCCTATCCCCCGACCCCTGTACTGCTACACCACGTGAGCTAGAGCCCCCTATCCCCCGCCCCCTGTACTGCTACACCACGTGAGCTAGAGCCCCCTGTCCCCCGCCTTTCTGTACTGCTACACCACGTGAGCTAGAGCCCCCTATCCCCCGACCCCTGTACACCACGTGAGCTAGAGCCCCCTGTCCCCCACCCCCTGTACTGCTACACCACGTGAGCTAGAGCCCCCTGTCCCCCGACCCCTGTACTGCTACACCACGTGAGCTAGAGCCCCCTGTCCCCCGCCCCCTGTACTGCTACACCACGTGAGCTAGAGCCCCCTGTCCCCCGCCTTCCTGTACTGCTACACCACGTGAGCTAGAGCCCCCTATCCCCCGACCCCTGTACACCACGTGAGCTAGAGCCCCCTGTCCCCCGACCCCTGTACTGCTACACCACGTGAGCTAGAGCCCCCTGTCCCCCGACCCCTGTACTGCTACACCACGTGAGCTAGAGCCCCCTGTCTCCCGCCTTCCTGTACTGCTACACCACGTGAGCTAGAGCCCCCTATCCCCCGACCCCTGTACTGCTACACCACGTGAGCTAGAGCCCCCTGTCCCCCGCCTTCCTGTACTGCTACACCACGTGAGCTAGAGCCCCCTATCCCCCGACCCCTGTACACCACGTGAGCTAGAGCCCCCTGTCCCTCGACCCCTGTACTGCTACACCACGTGAGCTAGAGCCCCCTGTCCCCCGACCCCTGTACTGCTACACCACGTGAGCTAAAGCCCCCTGTCCCCCGCCTTCCTGTACTGCTACACCACGTGAGCTAGAGCCCCCTATCCCCCGACCCCTGTACACCACGTGAGCTAGAGCCCCCTGTCCCCCGACCCCTGTACTGCTACACCACGTGAGCTAGAGCCCCCTGTCCCCCGACCCCTGTACTGCTACACCACGTGAGCTAGAGCCCCCTGTCCCCCGCCCCCTTGTACCTGCACCAACATTTCGCGCACAACACTCTGCTCGTGCGTGTTGTCCATTGTTAGCAAATAAGCTTTTAATCTTCGGCAGTCTTGAAAGGCTTCTGCTCTATTCCGACGAATCGGCGAAACCCAGTAGCAGTTGCCCGTCTCGGCGATTTTGTCCACGTACGTTGTACGATCTGAAGCGTTAGGAAAACTATACATTACATCGGGGGGCACGGCAGTGCCCCCGCCAAGTCGAGCGCGAAGCAAACACTGCCGTACCATCCTTTACTGGAACCATTTCGCCGCATTTTCAGGCCCCTATTTGAGAACCTCTGGATAAGACCAGAACGCAGAAATTTTGGTCATCCAGTAAGCTATAATCACATACTTAAAATCCAAAATTTCAAGTCTGTAGGTCATTTAGTTCCGAAGTTAAGCGAAAGCAAAGTTTCGCATTTATGAAACTCACTCATGATCATCAGAATAGAACTAGTACTTCCCATAAACTCAGAGAGCTGAAATTTGGTACAGAGTTAGGGTTTAATGGCCACATAAAGGGAAAACCTAAAAATATTGCAATATCAGTCACGTTTTAAAGATCTAAGAACTGCATAAGTAAGTTTGTAATCCCATATAAATATATGATATTACAAAGTTACTGTTGCAGTTCCTACAAATAGTAGGTAAAGTAAAGTAAAGGTACACGATGGTGTCATGGAGCACCTGGTTTTGTACCCTTGTGTACCCTTCAACGGCCAAGTCACACAACATTAACTATAATAATAAAGAAATCGCAGTAAGGAACCTTAGACTTGGCACGACTTTGTCTAGATTTCATTACTTTTTAGAGATAAACAAGCAGCTCCATAGAGACTTGGCTAGTTTTTTACAGAATGTTTTTGGTGGGTTTTATTTAATAATTATATCATGCAAGCAGCATTAGCCTGGCATCATATTACTTAGTATCTAAAGGAGAGACAAGTTCCATACCTATAGATTTTCGTACATTCCCAACTAACATTAGGCGCTAAATTTAAGTGTTAGAACAGATTTATATAAGCGCCTATTTACTCTTTAGGTGTTGTTAGTGCTCTAAAAATAGGAGTTATAGCCGGCTATAACCCCGTTTTAACCCCGGATTGAGCACAAATTTTATCACCATAAGATTTATAACAGTGCTACAGTAGGGTCAGCGAATAAAAAAAGAGACATAAGAGCAGTATAGTGGAGCTACAATAGTGTTAATTAATCCTTTAGGAGCCTAGATAGGTTGCATATAGGTGACTACAAACTGTTGTAGTAGAAGAGCGCTAAAGTAGTGTTGTAATAGCGTTGATTAACCCTTTATAAGGCCCGTTGACAGGGACGTGCTATCGCAGAATTTGTTGCAGCTATCAGAAGCCTACATTTCAAAAATCTATTTTAAAAGCAAGTTGAATATTCAATTAATGCAAACGATTTTGAGCCCTATTATTAAAACAGTATGGTTGAATTTCTGATTGAGCGTATGTGGTCGATATATCGCCTCTGCCTTATAAAGGGTTAAGTACTTAGGATTTAAAAGGGTGCCAAATAAGCGAATACTAACTATTTGAGTAGTAGTGTAGGGCCATATAGATGTAAGATGATACTTTCAGCTTTAGATGGTATATTATATTAGCATTTAAAGTCAATATTTGTAACACTCAAGAAGGTAATTGCACATTTTTTCCTTAGCCCTATCTGCTTTGGTTGCAGATGTTTCCATTTTGTATTATTATTCGTAAGCTTGCTCTGTGACAGCTTGAAGTGAAATGTAATGGCGGATAATTAAAAGCAAATAATTATTTTAGTTCACTGATGCAGGAGTTATCTGCGGATTTATGATGGCGAAATTAATTACACTGTCAAAAACTATATGTATTACTAACAAAATTTTAATGGGCCTCTGATCATTTGCATATTTATCTGAATATATTTTTTTTTGTGGTCCACCGTATTTAATTTTCGTAAAATTTCTCAATATACGTGAAGTCCGGTTTTAAATATAACAATACTAACAATAGGTCAATATTGAGTAAAAATATCGATTTTTATGAAGTATTTACGTTCTAATTAATAGTACCTAATTTTTGTTTTGCTTATTGATTCATCGCGGTCATCTTAACATGGCGCTATAGGCTTAGGTTCTAAGTAAGACTCTAATAACAGTATAAGACGTACTAAGGTATTGAATAACGCTCGTCTGCGACTACAAGATCGATAATGGTGACTAATAACTTCTCTTTTCGACTGTAAGTGATACAAGAGAGTTAAGTAGCGATTATGATACACGGAGCTATAAAAGACTTTTTATCGCCTGTTTAGAACCTTAAGTGAAAATTGCAGCTGCTTATTACTCATATAAATATTAAGGTGGTAGAATTCACTTTGAGCTATAACACTAGCGGCTTAAGATGCATTGTAGCGGCCAAAACGGCTACTATGGATCTTAAAGCTATACATGGAACTCTTAAAGACCTTGATGTCACCAAAGCCTGTAAGCTTAGAATATGTAGCTATTCTACAGCCGTTCTATGTCTTTAGGTGATAAAATAAGTGCTAAGTGTCGCTTAATTGTTTGCTGACCCGTATGTCGACATCTCTATTACCCTCTCATTATTATATCGGGTGTTTCCTGTAACAGGAGCAATAAATTAAACAGTAGGCTGTACTCCTTAACGCATTCACTGCCAGGGGGTGTGGCCTAGGAACAAACTTGTAAGACGGTGAACGCATGTATGTGTATGGTGCACCCCCAAAATTTATTGTTTTTTTTTTCTATTTTTGTGTAAAAATCTTAATGTAGGTCACAGAATACATCTACTTACCAAGTTTCAACAGTATATATAGTTCTTATAGTTTCGGAAAACAGTGGCTGTGACATACACGAACAGACAGATAGACAGACAGACAGACATGACGAATCCTTAAGGGTTCCGTTATATGCCATTTGGCTACGAAACCCTAAATACTAAAGGCAATGTTAATGGACATAGCATGTTACACTGTCTCAGAGTTTCTGAAAATTGAGCATTCCACGTAGTACCATGCCTTATGGGAAACGGTCGCAGAGATAGTTCAGAAGTCCAAAACTGCCGGGAGACGGCGGCGCCGGCCATCTACTTCAGCGAAATGACGTCATGAAAATGACTCCCGCTTCGTTGCGAATATTGCATACTGCGCCCAAACTATGCATGGCACATACACGTGTGGGGTATTACCTAACTAAATGAAAGCCAATTAAATAATAGTACATTACTACAGAGGCCGGGACGAAAGGGGTTGTCGGCCGAAGACATATAGACGGCCGAGCGAAGGGAGGCCGGATAGGTCTGAGCGCGGGCAACCCCATTTCCCGCCGAGGTATGTATAGTGCTTTTCTCAAACATGCAATGAAATAAATAAAATAAAAAATCTACGAAACCCAAGTTTTATTTATAGAAAAAACTAAAAGTAAACTACACCCAAAATATAACCAACACGTACCTATATCATTATCATGCGTAGGGTAGAAAGGGGTAATGGGGATCACTTAAGCAAGAATTAAAATAAAAAAATAAAATGAAACGAAATCTTTATTGCAACCGCCTCATAACAAAATCTACTTAATTGACTATTATTTGAGATCAATAATCGTCACATTACTAATCATCTTTGGCAAATATGAAAGTTACAAAAATTAACTGTTTTGACTCCCATTGCACAGAGGTATGGGCTATTGTGGTCACCTTGCGGGTAATGAGGATCATACAAAAATCCATCTTCTTCTATAAGTTTCACTGCTTTTTCCAATGTGTCAGAAGACCAGGAAGCTTTTGTGGTAGTTCTGACTCGTACTTTCGGCATCTGAAACCAAAATAACAAATTATATTATACCTTTTACATTGCGGGCAATGGGGGTCACCTGATCCTCATTACCCACAAGTATTTTATGAAGAAAAAAAATAAACACATGATACGTGTTAACAGCACGCGAGATTTAACTATGAAATCGGTACACTTAATGCACAAGTAAAGACATAAAAAAGTCACATATAAGTACATCAATAATTATAGTACTTACCGTCTATTTTGCGTACGTAAAAATTTACATCGGCGAGCCGCAAAAACAAAACACACCTCTTAATCCCGATGCCGTCGCCATACTGGCGCGGCGCTGTCGCAGCGCTAGCGCGGGGCCAGAGGGGGGCGGGAACGCCCGTAAACGTATTTCTAGTGTTTGTAGTTTTGGAGATGTGTGGGTGACCACCATTACCCGCTGACTCCCATTACCCGGTCTTCCCCTATGTTTTACACGAGTCGTGTATTTTTACTACCCGTATATTTTCATGTATCTTTGATTTTTTCGCCTTATATCCGTCTGACTGTCGTTTTCGTCACATAAGTTTACATAGTCTTTCATGTTGATATCATGTTTCACATACATCGTTGCTTTATGCATGGAGTAAATAAGTATAATTTCCACAGTGTTGACGAATTTGTAGTTACATTCATTTAAAATATGCCACAAAACTGTTTCTAATAAACTGTAAGCCATTTTTCTTAGTTTCTCAAATAATAAAATTGCCATAAGCAACCATATACATACTTCGTCTTTGACTTGGCGGCAGAGCCAGCAAGTTATTTAAAATCAATTCTGCTTACGCTGCCAATTCCAACACCTACGATTACAATTAATATTAATTTCATTATTTCGTCGGAACTCATATTAAAGTCAAAAAATCAACAACGCACCATAAATCCGATAAAACAGAATGAATATTTTTGAACTTTACCTCCATAACAATTTAAAAAATATAACTACGCGTGTTTGAGTAGACCTTTTTACCGCTAACGTTTAGATGAAATATTTTAAATGTTTTTATTTGTGTAGTTAAATTTAGAATTTAAAATTATAGAAAGTATTATTGAAGCAAATAAAACTGCAAATTATAGCAAACATTGTTTTTTGTTTTTTTTTTATAGGCGTAGTGGCAGAGTGTCATTACGAACCATAAAGCAAATACGGCTTCTAGTTTTTTTTAATGGATGAATGCCACGATGCTGTGAACACAAATATCTGTGAAATGAAAATTAAAAAAAGAGGACTTTGCCGGCCTAGGCCTGCAAGATGTGTATGAAATTCCATTAACGACCTTTTGTCCTAGCCGCACCTGAAACGTCATACTTCGCAGCCTATTATAAGGAACATAACATCAATATTTCATTGCATGTTTGAGAAAACTATATTTTATTTATAGAGTGTGTACCAAAATATTTAAGAGAAATTTACAAAAAAATAAAAATGACGTAAAAAAATATTCGATTATTTGGGTTTTACAACCAAACCAAAAGTCGGACGATAAAGCAATGTACTACAACATTAAAGATGACGTCTCAAGCCATACACTGATATCAATAAAATAATTGGACCAAATATGTGAAAATTATGCATCAAAATGTATATATTTGCCCATACAAATGCATAAAAGTTAAAAAAATCCAAATCGGTCATTTTCAGGATAATCCGCATAAGCTTCTAGTATGTTATTAGTATTAGCAATATGACCTGGATTCTAAAACTGCCGGGAGACCATCTCTGTTGTTCCTCAGTTACAAATAATGCTTACTTACTTACTTCCGTTGGCGCTACAACCCTTTGTGGGTCTTGGCCTCATCCACAACCTTCCTCCAGTTGTCGCGGTGTGTACTGTGTACCAAATGTCAACTTAATTGGTCCAGTAATTTCCGAGAAAATAGGCTGTGACAGACGGACAGACAGACAGACGCACGAGTGATCCTATAGGGGTTCCGTTTTTTCCTTTTTAGGTACGGAACCCTAGAAACGCGAGTCCGACTCGCACTTGGCCGGTTTATTTTTTTTATGTGTTGGTCAAAAATTACACTTGAATTCATTTTACGTTCTGTACTTTCATTTCTTGCCCGATACTTAGGACTGTACATTGCATTAAATATGAGCCCGTTGTAGGTAGAATTGATGGCGCGCTTTAGTTCTTTTTGCATAACTTTCTCAGTTTTTAATGGAAATCTAAAATTTAAGCAGTATCTTAAACCTGAACAACTGTTATTTCAGATAATATACGCAACATTTTATTAACATTTTTAATTTAGCTATAAAATTGATATACACCTACTTTTTTCATAAAAAGTGTTATTTCTTTGTTTATAGCTCTTAAACAGTACAGTTTTTTTTACAAACAAAGTTTAGGTGAACCATAATACATTTAATAACCTTTCATTACATGTAACTCACGTGTATGTGAGACTCGTGGTATAGCTATAATTTACATTTTACGAAATTCGGCAGTGATTATTTATATGACGTCATTATTTGTAACTGAGGAACAACAGAGATGGTCTCCCGGCAGTTTTAGAATCCAGGTCATATTGCTAATAACATACTAGAAGCTTATGCGGATTATCCTGAAAATGACCGATTTGGATTTTTTTAACTTTTATGCATTTGTATGGGCAAATATCTACATTTTGATGTATAATTTCCACATATTTGGTCCAATTTTGATTTTATTGATATCAGTGTATGGCTTGAGACGTCATCTTTAATGTTGTAGTACATTGATTTATCGTCCGACTTTTGGTTTGGTTGTAAAACCCAAATAATCGAATATTTTTTTAAGTCATTTTTATTTTTTTGTAATATTCTCTTAAACTGTTGCATATTTTGGTACACACTGTATCAATAAAATATAGTTTGTTTAATTGGCTTTCATTTAATACCCCACACGTGTATGTGCCATGCATAGTTTGGGTGCAGTATGCAATATTCGCAACGAAGCGGGAGTCATTTTGATGACGTCATTCCGCTGAAGTAGACAGCCGGTGCCGCCGTCTCTCGGCAGTTTTGGAGACCCAATGCCTTGCCCAACAACATGCTAAAAGTTGGTAGCGGTTTCCGGCTCTGAACTATATTCCCATAAGGCATATGACTAACGGGCTGTCCCGTATAAACGCATTTTATTTCCTGTGTTGCGACTTTTTTTGTGCATGTTTTTGACCATTTGTCATAGAAAAAGAAATTCTTCTACCTGCAAATCTTCAAAAAATTAGCGTCTGTACGGCTTTACAGGCTTCGGGCCCGATTCGGATTTTGAAATAGATATCTATTAGATATCTTTTAGACATCACCAAGATACGATAACGATATGTTTAAAATCTAACCTGTCAAATTGGACATTTGCGCGATTCTGGAGATAGGTACTCTTGAACGATTTCCACAGGATATTACTTAGAGATTCAATTCACATCTAATAGATATCTTACTCTATCTAACGTAGAAGTGACATTGGTGACCGAATCGCGCTGCAAAAGAGAACTAGTTGATATCTAAATTATAACGTATCTAGAATGGATCTAGTATTACGTGCCGTCTCTTGTGAATGTCTTGAAGTTAGAATACGGCAGATCGTCATTTTTAAACAATAATGCAAAGTTGATTAATTATGAACTGTGTGTACCTATTATGTGACTATATATTATTATATTTATGAATAAGTGATCTGAAATATGAAATCTAATTATTAATGTGGGTGCAATAGAGATGACGACAGACGGCTCAATGTACGATATCTATATGGAACGTGTCTCGGCTTTAACATACATTAATCAGTTCTAATTAGATACAACAAAGACAATAATTACACTAACAAAATCTCTTCAGTACTCACGTTCAATTGCTACAAAAACAAACATTGTTACGTTAATTTATCTATTTAGTTAGGTTACTTATATAATATAATCCATCATGAAATTCAAGAAATATCATCAAGCAAACATATATTATATAGGTGCAAAAGATCTATTCAATGCTGACGGTCCGATATAAGTATCAATTATTTCATTTTGAGAAACATAAACTGGCTACTTTTTACACGACTGCCCAAACAAAAAGAGTGTATAGTGTTCAGCGTTCATGTTTGTATGTATATATCCCATCAAAAACATAAATGTAAAAAAGGAGAGCCAAGTTCAATACAAAAATTATGCTTGGCTGTGGGGTTCGCCGCAAAAAGAATGGAGATTTAAATGAGTGCCAAGTTCTATGCAAAATCCAAATATGTATTTATAGGAACAAAATAACATTATAAACAAGTATTAAACTCTATTTCTTTGCTTTATTGGATACCTATAACAATTGCTGTTATTTAAAAAAAATGCGAGATCTTAAAGCAGGTTAGATTTGACTTGGCCAGTTTTCATTACATCAATCATTTTATAAAGTTATTCAACATATATATTTTGTAATTCTGATAAAAACTGGCCAAGCCAAATCTAACCTACTTTAAGATCTCACATTTTTTTTAAATAACAGCAATTGTTATAGGTATCCAATAAAGCAAAGAAATAGAGTTTAATACTTGTTTATAATGTTATTTTGTTCCTATAAATACATATTTGGATTTTGCATAGAACTTGGCACTCATTTAAATCTCCATTCTTTTTGCGGCGAACCCCACAGCCAAGCATAATTTTTGTATTGAACTTGGCTCTCCTTTTTTACATTAATGTTTTTGATGGGATATCAATACTTTTTGTAAAGAAAACTAGGCAGGTATTGAGATTTAATATTTTTTCTTGTGTTTCCGCTGCATGTTTTTTACTTCTGTTCTTTGTATTAATTATGTGGTGCCACGCGCCGCCAACGACACACCGTGGGCCGGTTGTTTAGCGCGTATTACAGGTTTTTTGTATGGGGACCCCCCCTATTTTTTAACTTTTTTTATTTTTAGGTTTTTTCCTACGCTTACACACAATAACCGAGCTGGATTCCAAATTTCATCCTTCTAGGTCATCTGGAAGTAGGTTAGGTTTAGGTACTTATATGTCAGTCACAATAAAAAATGGTTTTTTTGTATGGGGACCCCCCCTATTTTATAACTTTTTTTAATTTTTAGATTTTTTCCTACGCTTTCACACAATAACTGAGCTGGATTCCAAATTTCATCCTTCTAGGTCATCTGGAAGTAGGTTAGGTTTAGGTACTATAGGTATGTCAGTCAGTCTTAAAATTTGCGACTTTTTGACCTTCATATCTTTATAACCGTTTGAGCTAGCTTCATGAAATTTGGGCTTCTAGATGTCCTTTTGGATATAATTAAACACACGTAGTTTTATGTGTTTACGTTAAAGATGTTTTGAGTTATAGAAGGGTCAAAAGTGGCACCAAGTGGTTCGTGTAATATTACACTTGGCGCTGGCTAGCCAGTTCCTTTGCTTGAACTTGGCTTGACACGCTGCCGCGTGTCTAGATTTATTACACGACTGCCCAAACAAAAAGAGTGTATTGTGTTCAGCGTTCATGTTTGTATGTATATATTTATTTACTTATGTGAGTTTCTTTATTCCACCATAACTTCTGAATGCCTTAACCGATTTAGATGTATGATACATCATTAGAATCCATACGTCATCCCGGGTGACATAGGCCATGTGACGTCATTATAAAACCAATATGGCGGACGCAATACGCAATATTGCGTGACGTTTAGAAAAAAATATCTTGCAAACCTATCGAGTGGGGTCTCAAAATGAAGAGCTTTGAAAGGCGATTTAAAATATATATGCAAAATAGGCGCTTAAATCTTATTTTGGTTAAATAAGGATTTACAAAATGTGCTAAGAAAAATAAATCTATCTATCTTATTTAGTGAGCTATCAAATAAAAGGGTATTTACCGCTGATCATAAAAATATATACAAATCATCCATATGACTTGTATAGGTATATTTTTATGAAGTAAATTTAGGAACTAAAGCGCCCTATAGAAATCTAAACGTGTGAACTTCGATTTAAGCGATAGGGTTTGAATAATACTAAAAGAGTCGGGCATAGCACGACATACGTGGCGCGCTGCACGTGGTCCAAAACCAAGCGTCTTCGATTGTCTCATACTTAAAGAGTCGGGCGTAGCCCGACGTACGTGGCGCGCTGTACGCTTACCAAACTCGGGCGTCGTCGGCGTCCTCATACTCAAAGCAGCCCGACGTACGTGGCGCGCTGTATGCGTTCCAAAACTGGGCGCCTTCGGCGCCCTCATACTAAAAGAGTCGGGCGTAGCTTGATGTTACGTCACACTTAAAGCGTGGGTGGAAGAGATCCCTGAAAGGGATAAGTTCGCCTTTGTACTAATGAGGTGTGTTCTTTCATGTTTTATGTTTCTTTTTGTACAATAAAGTATTTTACTACTACTACTACTAAGAGAGTTGGGCGTAGCCCGACGTATTTGACACGCTGTACGCTTACCATATCCGGGCGCCTTTGGCGCCCTCATACTTAAAGCGTGGGGCTTAGCCCGACGTATGTGGTGCGATGCACGCGTTCCAAAGTCGGGTGCCTTCGGCGCCCTCATACAAAAAAGCGATCCTTTTTGTATGAGGCCTTTTTCTATGCCCGATGGCATAGCCAGTGTCTAAATGCGAAGCCCGTAGATCGAACTCCGCGTAAAGCCGAAGACCCGGAGCGTCCGACAGGTACGCGCTTTCTACAATTTCCCCTAGTATCATAATTGAGAAGTCGCAATTCCACGCAAGGCCGAAGATCGAGCTGCGGCAGGTTAGTACTCGCGGAACTCGGTCAGATATTTGTAGAAATTACAGGAATTGCTAGAATCCCTAGCCCTTCGGCCTTACGCGGAGGTCGGTCTTCAGCTTACGTATTTTAACACATGTATTTCAGATATTTGTAGAAATTACAGGAATTGCTAGAATCCCTAGCCCTTCGGCCTTACGCGGAGGTCGGTCTTCAGCTTACGTATTTTAACACATGTACACAAAACCACTGTAGGTACCTACAGTGGTTTTGTGTTTCACCGCTAACGTCCCGCAGCTTAGCCTTCAGCCTCGCGTAGAAGCTCGCTTCTCTTGGACGCTTTGGGTGTTTGGCCCTACGCAGAGCTGGGCATTCAGCAATCTAGTCTCTCAGGGCTACCTACTTTTATTTGCAAGTTCATCACTTGTATGTAGGTAGGTATACTAACACTTTTTAAAGTCATTAGCGTCGAATAGACCCTTTTACATGCAGTCTGTCGCGTATTATTGATGTTTGAATTGGTGCTATTTTGCCAAAGGCCATGTGTGCGTCGTGCTGAAGTTGCGTTGCGACGAAGATAATGGGGACAAAATCTTTTTTAGTGACAGTTAAAATTATGAGTCTTTATTGTGGATCTTCAAACCCTCATGGCCATTATAATTCTAAATTCCACTTCTTTTTAAGAAGTTAAGAAGCTATATTTAATATCAAATGTCAAATGTCCCAAATTGTGAACACATTTACATATTATTCACAGAAAAGACGCCCGTATTCCGGAACGGTGAGCTTAATTATAAGGTCCCAGTCCCGGGAGCTAATACCTATCCGCATAAAAAGAACTTTGTGGACAAACTATATGGCCGGGGGAAATCTTTATAAATGGTAGTTTTACTTAGTTTTTTCACTAAAATGTTTAAAATAAAATAAATTAATTAAAAAATTAAAAACACGACTGCTGCATTTTAAAGCGAAATGAAAAGCTAAAAATAATGTTAATATGTTAGTCACTAAATTTTATGAATCTTAATTGGAATGTAAATGTACACTCACGGTCATTCATAGTAAATACAAAGGGCTATGTACATTAATGACCGTGACTGTAGGTACGTGTATATTTAATTTCAATTGCAGTCGGGGGACCTTTTGATTGAGATGCTTTTAGGTACCTACATCAAGTTCCCCCGATTGTAATTGAAATTAAATGTAACGTACC
Source organism: Cydia fagiglandana (assembly GCF_963556715.1). Lineage (NCBI taxonomy): Eukaryota > Metazoa > Arthropoda > Insecta > Lepidoptera > Tortricidae > Cydia > Cydia fagiglandana. The sequence continues at coordinate 4,102,880 of NC_085959.1, forward strand.
TACAGTCACGGACATAAATGTGCATAGCCCTTTGTATTTACTATGAATGACCGTGAGTGTACATTTACATTCCAATTAAGATTCATAAAATTTAGTGACTAACATATTAACATTATTTTTAGCTTTTAATTTCGCTTTAAAATTAGCAGTCGTGTTTTTAATTTTTTAATTAATTTATTTTTTACACACTTTTAAGGATGGTACTCTAGAATGTCTAGAGCAGTTCGGGTCTGTCTTGGCCGAGCCACCCGACCGATATGATAGGTGATCATAAATAATAAATACTTAATATTAAATTAAGTCTCACAGAAAGCTCAATAAGGCTTGTGTTGTGGGTACGTACATAGAAAATACTATACAGAGTGATTCATTAAGTCTTGATCAGAAATGTAGGTTTCTTACTAAGGACGTTTAGTTTAAAATAAAACTGGTCAAATGCGAGTCGAACTTGCGTCCCAAGGGATCCGTACTGCACACATTTTCGAACAAGCGAGCAAAGCGAAGTTCTTAAGTACATATATTCAACTGTTCATTCAATTTTTCCACACACGGCTGGCTATCTTCACCTAATCTTGTTCGAAGCTCGCAAATTGCTGGCATCTCACTCTGTCACTCTAATTACGGTTTCATTGGAGTGAAAGAGAAATCCCCGCAATTTGCGAACTTCGGCGTTCGCGGTAGACCCTCTGATATACGGCAGTTGAGCCTTCTCATTTAGCCAACCAATTATTTATTCTGTGTGAGCACTAACCTCCTAAAGCTCATCCTTAGACCTTGCGTGGAGGCGCACCTCTCTTGGATGCTTCAGGCCTTCGGCCCAACGCAGAGCTCGGCCTTCGACCTTCGCACTAACTGTCCACACCACGTTTCACGTCCTAAATCAATTGCGGTTGTGGCCCTGATAGAGATTATCCGCAATTCTTATTCTTAAGTCCGGCTCACGCTTAATTGCAGACTTCTTATACGTTTTTCCAGTAAGTAATCTATATATCAGTCTCTGTTGAGAACTCGGTACTCGAAGTTGTTGACTCTTACATCTACCTAGGACAAGTAGTCCAATTAGGTAGGTCCAACTTTGAGAAGGAGGTCAACCTCCGAATCCAACTCGGTTGGGCAGCGTTCGGAAAACTACGTAATGTCTTTTCGTCCGACATACCTCAGTGCCTCAAGACGAAATTCTTTAATCAATGTGTGTTACCAGTGATGACTTACGGCTCCGAAACGTGGTCTTTCACTATCGGCCTCATCTCAAAATTCAAAGTCGCTCAACGAGCTATGGAGAGGGCTATGCTCGGAGTTTCTCTGCGTGATCGAATCAGAAATGAGGAGATCCGTAGACGAACTAAAGTCACCCGGATTAGCAAGCTGAAGTGGCAATGGGCAGGCCACATTGCGCGCAAAGAAGATGGCCGATGGGGTCGAAAAGTGCTCGAGTGGAGACCACGGACTAGCAAACGCAGCGTAGGACGTACACCCACAAGATGCCACGCCCTACTCTTTTAGTGTGAGGGCGCCTTCGGCGCCCGGCTTTGGAACTCGTACAGCGTGCCTCTCTTAGTATGAGCGGCGCCCGGCTTTGGAACGCGTACTGCGAGCTTCGTACGTCGGGCTACGCCCGACTCTTTTAGTATGAGGGCGCCTTCGGCGCCCGGCTTTGGAACGCGTACAGCGTACCTCGTACGTCGGGCTACGCCCGACTCTTTTAGTATGAGGGTGCCTTCGACGCCCGGCTTTGGAACGCCTACAGCGTACCTCGTATACGTCAGGCTACGCCCGACTCATTTAGTATGAGGGCGCCTTCAACACCCGGCTTTGGAACGCCTACAGCGTACCTCGTACGTCGGGCTACGCCCGACTCTTTTCGAAGGCGCCCGGTTTTGGAACACCTACAGCGAGCTTCGTACGTACAGCGTGCCTCGTACGTCTTTTGTACGGCTGTTGCCTACATTTTGGCTGATCTGGAATTTTGTACCTATTTGCGTTATAAAATATTGCAGATCATTAAAAAACACCATGTATAGATAGTGGCCAAACAAATTTCTTTTGCAAAAATCTTCTTGTATCGCCTTAATTGGGTAATACGCGGATAGAATCCAGAGCGCTTGTAGATTCGTAGTTCGAATTACCTACCCGATAAATTAATGTTTTATCGGGTTCATGTAAGTAAAGCCGGATGCAAAAGCTAGCAATATGTTTATATTTGAAATGTGCTAATTGAGCTCTTTCAAATGATATACAACACGTCATCATTATTTTATTTTATTTTTTTGGTTCGTGACTTTATGACCTCTAGAGGGCGCCGTGTTCATTTTTTTGTGACGTCATATAGCCTATAACCAGCGGACGATTAAGACGATTCGAATGACATATCGTTTGTCAAATTATAATGCGTACTTTAGAAGTTCTGAGGGAACAAATGAACATACATACATACATACCGGTCAAAATCATAACCCTCCTTTTGCGTTGCCCTAGTCGGGTAATAACCCTCCTTTTGCGTTGCCCTAGTCGGGTAAAAACTAAGGCAAATGACAAAGACCGTTTATGTAGGCTGCGTTTTGAGGAAGATAAATATTTTGGAAAGAGTAAATACACAGGTAAGCTAAGTTTTAATGAAGTAGTACATAATTTAGGGCATAATGGCTTGGCCACACATGCTGTACTTCATACGCATCACGACCTTTTGTACCTATCTGATGTGTCGTAGGGCGGACCTGCATGTATAAGAAAGCTCTTGTACATGCAGGTGATCCAGGTATACACCAAAGCTTGGTTTTCAATCGAACACTTGTAATATAAGAGGAAAAACTGCACGTGAGCCTTCCAAAATTTGAATAAACGGTAAAATACACAAGATAACCTCACATAGTGATTATCTTTGTATCAAATCAGCCTTTTTTCCATCAACTGTAGCATTTCTCTTTCGAAGCTCGGTTTATAGTTCCCGTACAGTCATAAATGAATACATTTTTCTTGATAAATCGAAAGTATATAGTAAAAAATTCGCAACCATACGCTTGTCACAAATCGTAAACAATGACGAATTACAGAGGCGACATCTATCCTAACCTTTCAGTGTGCCTCCTCATCAACTCCTCATTATAAGAGAAACGGCTAACGGGTCTATTTTATTACACGACTGCCCAAACAAAAAGAGTGTATTGTTTTTAGGGTTCATGTTTGTATATAAGGATTGTACATAAGGGGTCATGCACATTTATGACCGTGACTGTAAGTATAGGTACGTGTGCATTTAGTTTCGATTGCAGTCGGAGGACCTTCATTTACCTACTGCATTCTTTCATTCAAAAGGTCCCCCGACTGCAATCGAAACTAAATGCACGCGTACCTACCTAGAGTCACGGTCATAAATGTGCATGACCCCTTATGTAAGAAACATATTAACGTTATTTTAAGCTTTTCAGTTCGCTTTAAAATTCAGCAGTCGTGTTTTTATTTTTAACACGACTGCCCAAACAAAAAGAGTGTATTTATTGTGTTCAGCGTTCATGTTTGTATTTATGTGAGTTTCTTTATTCCATCATAACTTCTGAATGCCTTAACCGATTTAGATGTATAATATGTCATTAGAATCCTTACGTCATCCCGGGTGACATAGGCTATATGACGTCATTATAAAACCAATATGGCGTACGTAATACACAATATTGCGTGACGTTTAGAAAAAAATATCTTGCAAACCTATCGAGTGGGGTCTCAAAATGAAGAGCTTTGAAAGGCGATTTAAAATATATATGCAACATACCCGCTTAAATCTTATTTTGGTTAAATAAGGATTTACAAAATGTGCTAAGAAAAATAAATTCTTCTATCTTATTTAGTGAGCTATCAAATAAAAAGGTATTTACCGCTGATCATAAAAATATATACAAATCATCCATATGACTTGTATAGGTATATTTTTAGAAAGTAATTTTAGGAACTAAATCGCCCTATTGAAATCTAAACGTGTGAACTTCGATTTAAGCGATAGGGTTTGAATAATACTAAAAGAGTCGGGCATAGCACGACATACGTGGCGCGCTGCACGTGGTCCAAAACCAGGTGCCTTCGACTTCCTCATACTAAAAGAGTCGGGCGTAGCCCGACGTACGTGGCGCGCTGTACGCTTACCAAACCCGGGCGCCGTCGGCGTCTTCATACTCAAAGCAGCCCGACCGAAACCGACGAAAACCGGGCGCCCTCATACTGAAAGAGTCGGGCGTAGCCTGACGTAGGTCACACGCTGTAGGTACGCTTACCAAAGCCGGGCGCCTTCGGCGCCCTCATACTCAAAGCGTCGGGCTTAGCCCGACGTATATGGCGCGCTGTACGCGTTCCAAAGTCGAGGCGCCCTCATACTAAGAGAGTTGAGCGTAGCCCGACGTACGTGACACGCTGTACCCTCACCATATCCGGGCGCCTTCGGCGCCCTCATACTTAAAGCGTGGGGCTTAGCCCGACGTATGTGGCGCGATGCACGCGTTCCAAAGTCGGGCGCCTTCGGCGCCCTCGTACAAAAAGAATCGGGAATAGCCAGTGTCTAAATGCGAAGCCCGTAGATCGAACTCCGTGTAAAGCCGAAGGCCCGGAGCGTCCGACAGGTACGCGCTTTCTACAATTTCCCCTAGTATCATAATTGAGAAGTCGCAATTCCAGGCAAGGCTGAAGACCGAGCTGCGGGAGGTTAGTATTCGCGGAACTTGGTCAGATATTTGAAGAAATTGCAGGAATTGCTAGAATCCCTAGCCCTTCACCTTACGCGGAGGTCGGTCTTCAACTTATGTATTTTAACACATGTACCTACAGTGGTTTTGTGTTTCACCGCTAACGTCCCGCAGCTTAGCCTTCAGCCTCGCGTAGAAACTCGCTTCTCTTGGACGCTTTGGGTGTTCGGCCCTACGCAGAGCTCGGCATTCAGCTATCTAGACTATTAGGGCTACCTACTTTTATTTGGAAGTTCATCATTTGAATGTAGGTAGGTAGGTAGGTAACTAACACTTAAAGATATTAGCGTCGAATAGGCCCTTTTACATGCAGTCTGTCATTATTGATCTTTGAATTGGTGCTATTTTGCCAAAGGCCATGTGTGCGTCGTCGTGCTGAAGTTGCGACGAAGATAATTGGGTCAAAAACTTTTTTAGTGACAGTTAAAATTATGAGTCTTTATTGTGGACCTTCAAACCCTCATGGCCATTATAATTCAAAATTCCACTTCTTTTTAAGAAGTTAAGAAGCTATATTTAATATCAAATATCAAATGTCCCAAATTGTGAACACATTCACATATCATTCACAGAAAAGACGCCCGTAATTAGTGTGTCCCTGCCTTTAGAAGGTCCCAGTCCTAGGAGCTAATACCTATCCACATAAAAAGAACTTTGTGGACAAACTAAATGGCCGGGGGAAATCTTTCTAAATGGTAGTTTTACTTAGTTTTTTCACTAAAATGTTTAAAATAAAATAAATTAATTAAAAAATTAAAAACACGACTGCTGCATTTTAAATCGAACTGAAAAGCTAAAAATAATGTTAATATGTTAGTCACATAATTTTATGAAACTATGATGTATGGGACCTTGATGTACCTAAGTGCATCTCAATCAAAAGGTCCCCCGACTGCAATTGAAATTAAATGTACACGTACCTACAGTCACGGACATAAATGTGCATAGCTCTTTGTATTTACTGTGAATGACCGTGAGTGTATATTTACATTCCAATTTAGATTCATAAAATTATGTGACTAACATATTAACATTATTTTTAGCTTTTCAGTTCGATTTAAAATGCAGCAGTCGTGTTTTTAATTTTTTAATTAATTTATTTTTTGAGTTATGGCAAATAGTCTATTTTGACAGACGGGTAACTACGGAACCCTACACTGAGCATGGCCCGACATGCATATGGCCTATTTTTTATATTTTATCAGCAGGTTGCTTAGCTTGCTTACTCTAAGCTAATTTTTTTACTTGTGATGAACAATTACAAAAAAACGACGTTTTCTTAAACCGTCTATTTTTTGTTACTTATTTAAATTTAACAGCCTGTAGCCCTACAGCTGTGTAATTGTTCATCACAAGATAAAGTATTGATCGCAGAGTAAAAATAAACATAACCAAATTTGTAGTAAATTTTATGTTAAAACTTTTGTCTTAAGTAATTATAATGCTATTCGTACAGATATTCGAGATATGAGCAAAAATATGAAAGAAAGTATCTTCAACCCCCCTCTACACCCCCAGCACACCCCCTACCCTCGAGGACTTTTAGTATGGTTATCTGGACACCACAAGCTATACCTGTACCAATTTTCAAAACTACACGAATTAATATTTCCGCAGATTTTTCTAATTTGCTCAGGCTATTATAAATGTTATCATTTTTACACGACTGCCCAAACAAAAAGAGTGTATTGTGTTCAGCGTTCATGTTTGTATGTATATATTTATTTACTTATGTGAGTTTCTTTATTCCACCATAACTTCTGAATGCCTTAACCGATTTAGATGTATGATACATCATTAGAATCCATACGTCATCCCGGGTGACATAGGCCATGTGACGTCATTATAACCAATATGGCGGACGCAATACGCAATATTGCGTGACGTTTAGAAAAAAATATCTTGCAAACCTATCGAGTGGGGTCTCAAAATGAAGAGCTTTGAAAGGCGATTTAAAATATATATGCAAAATAGGCGCTTAAATCTTATTTTGGTTAAATAAGGATTTACAAAATGTGCTAAGAAAAATAAATCTATCTATCTTATTTAGTGAGCTATCAAATAAAAGGGTATTTACCGCTGATCATAAAAATATATACAAATCATCCATATGACTTGTATAGGTATATTTTTATGAAGTAAATTTAGGAACTAAAGCGCCCTATAGAAATCTAAACGTGTGAACTTCGATTTAAGCGATAGGGTTTGAATAATACTAAAAGAGTCGGGCATAGCACGACATACGTGGCGCGCTGCACGTGGTCCAAAACCAAGCGTCTTCGATTGTCTCATACTTAAAGAGTCGGGCGTAGCCCGACGTACGTGGCGCGCTGTACGCTTACCAAACTCGGGCGTCGTCGGCGTCCTCATACTCAAAGCAGCCCGACGTACGTGGCGCGCTGTATGCGTTCCAAAACTGGGCGCCTTCGGCGCCCTCATACTAAAAGAGTCGGGCGTAGCTTGATGTTACGTCACACTTAAAGCGTGAGTTGAAGAGATCCCTGAAAGGGATAAGTTCGCCTTTGTACTAATGAGGTGTGTTCTTTCATGTTTTATGTTTCTTTTTGTACAATAAAGTATTTTACTACTACTACTACTAAGAGAGTTGGGCGTAGCCCGACGTATTTGACACGCTGTACGCTTACCATATCCGGAGGCGCCCTCATACTTAAAGCGTGGGGCTTAGCCCGACGTATGTGGCGCGATGCACGCGTTCCAAAGTCGGGTGCCTTCGGCGCCCTCATACAAAAAAGCGATCCTTTTTGTATGAGGCCTTTTTCTATGCCCGATGGCATAGCCAGTGTCTAAATGCGAAGCCCGTAGATCGAACTCCGCGTAAAGCCGAAGACCCGGAACGTCCGACAGGTACGCGCTTTCTACAATTTCCCCTAGTAGGGTAAACCCTCCAGTGAATGATCACCCCCCAGTGAATGAACAAAATCACGTTTTTTGTCTAAAATAAGAAATATAGCAATTTCTACCACTTGTCTTATTTTTTTTCTTATTAACAACTCTATTTCCTATGCAATGACAACCCGTAATAAATTTATTTTCGACCAGTTAGGATGTGACTGGCGTTTGAAGTTTACGTATTTCTGGATTTGAAGTTTTGTATGGAAATATTAGATCCCAGATAAGAACAGTGTACGTTTGGAGCAACATATGAAGTGCTTATTTAATCTTTACCAGTCCAAAGTTTAGTTATTTGGTTAGATTAAGAGTTGAACCTTCTTTTTATGTACACTTTGTCGGCGTATTATGCGATTAAGTCTTTATTTCTCATTGTTCCATTACTGGCTCATCAAATGTTCTGAAACCAGTAAATGAACAGTGTGTTCATTTACTGGTGTCGCGTAGATTTCATTTTTTTCCCAAATGTATATGTAAACGCAATCGTATTGAGCTTGTTTTTTGTGATTCTGCATAGAAAACGATTCCGATTAAATTAGCCAGTATTGGAACAAACCAAATTTCTATAGTCCATTTACTAGATTTGTCATGCCTATGTATGAACAATACAAAATTTGGCTTGTTCATTTATTAGATTTCTACTAATTCTATGTATGAACACTGTAACCACGAACAATGTAGTGATAAGTTTATTATTTTAAGCATTGTTTGGTGAGCATGACCCCTTTTTATCAAAATATGCACGTTGGTTCTTGTTTTAATGGTTAATTTTATTTTTTCCTTTTAATATGTAACGGGTTTCTATTTCTATGTTATTGGTGAATAACCATCATTTTATTACATTCTAATCGATTCGAAGTCAATATGGAGGGATAAAAAGATATAAACGCTATCGCTATACCTATTAAAATAGAGCCGGAAACGGTATTTGTGATAAAAATGATTTTATTATACTAATTAAAAAGAGTTAAATAATGTTCATTCACTGGGTTTTTCGGTGTTCATTCACTAGTTTTTATGTTCATTCATTAGGTTTTTGGGTAGTTTTTAGTAAATTCTGGTATAACTCAAAAACTATGAAAGTAATTAAAAATCGCAGAAATTGCTTTCTTATTTATTAAATGAGGATTGATTAAATTGCAGTTAATTATTCCAATTATTAATGAATGCTGAGCAATGATTTTTCAAACTTGGATGATTGCTTAAGTGTTCATTCACTGGTGGTCTTACCCTATCATAATTGAGAAGTCGCAATTCCACGCAAGGCCGAAGATCGAGCTGCGGCAGGTTAGTACTCGCGGAACTCGGTCAGATATTTGTAGAAATTACAGGAATTGCTAGAATCCCTAGCCCTTCGGCCTTACGCGGAGGTCGGTCTTCAGCTTACGTATTTTAACACATGTATTTCAGATATTTGTAGAAATTACAGGAATTGCTAGAATCCCTAGCCCTTCGGCCTTACGCGGAGGTCGGTCTTCAGCTTACGTATTTTAACACATGTACACAAAACCACTGTAGGTACCTACAGTGGTTTTGTGTTTCACCGCTAACGTCCCGCAGCTTAGCCTTCAGCCTCGCGTAGAAGCTCGCTTCTCTTGGACGCTTTGGGTGTTTGGCCCTACGCAGAGCTGGGCATTCAGCAATCTAGTCTCTCAGGGCTACCTACTTTTATTTGCAAGTTCATCACTTGTATGTAGGTAGGTATACTAACACTTTTTAAAGTCATTAGCGTCGAATAGACCCTTTTACATGCAGTCTGTCGCGTATTATTGATGTTTGAATTGGTGCTATTTTGCCAAAGGCCATGTGTGCGTCGTGCTGAAGTTGCGTTGCGACGAAGATAATGGGGACAAAATCTTTTTTAGTGACAGTTAAAATTATGAGTCTTTATTGTGGATCTTCAAACCCTCATGGCCATTATGATTCTAAATTCCACTTCTTTTTAAGAAGTTAAGAAGCTATATTTAATATCAAATGTCAAATGTCCCAAATTATGAACACATTTACATATTATTCACAGAAAAGACGCCCGTATTCCGGAACGGTGAGCTTAATTATAAGGTCCCAGTCCCGGGAGCTAATACCTATCCGCATAAAAAGAACTTTGTGGACAAACTATATGGCCGGGGGAAATCTTTATAAATGGTAGTTTTACTTAGTTTTTTCACTAAAATGTTTAAAATAAAATAAATTAATTAAAAAATTAAAAACACGACTGCTGCATTTTAAAGCGAAATGAAAAGCTAAAAATAATGTTAATATGTTAGTCACTAAATTTTATGAATCTTAATTGGAATGTACCTACAGTCACGGACATAAATGTGCATAGCCCTTTGTATTTACTATGAATGACCGTGAGTGTACATTTACATTCCAATTAAGATTCATAAAATTTAGTGACTAACATATTAACATTATTTTTAGCTTTTAATTTCGCTTTAAAATTAGCAGTCGTGTTTTTAATTTTTTAATTAATTTATTTTTTTATTAAAAAAATACAACGTAATATAGTTTACTACATTTTTTATACATTTACAGAGATTCAGAGGATAGCCTTGGTCGTATGCCACTTTACTTTAAAGTTTATAATCGTGGCATACGACCACGGAGATCCTTTGAATACCTCTGTAAATATAAAAAAATTGTAGTAAATTATATTACGTCGTATTTTTTTATTAAAAAATGATAATATTCATATTATTTCCTGTTTAACAATTTCAGATAAGAATTCTATCTTTTTTCATACTTTTTAGAGCGCGATTTGCAGTAGTCGGGTTTTAGTTTTTGAACTTATTTTTTATTTAATTAATTTTGGGGACAAGACTTCGTTACTAACTATTTGAAGTTACTTTACTTTTGCGAGGGCATCTTCAATACAGAAATGCACGCAGAGCGCCGCATATATCGGGCTGCGCCATCCTTTGGCATGGAGGCGCTTTCGGCGCCCGGCTTTAGAATGCGTACAGCGTGCCTCGTACGTCGGGCTACGCCCGACTCTTTTAGTATGACGGCGCCGAAGGCGCCCGGCTTTGGAACGCGTAGAGCGTGTCTCGTACGTCGGGCTACGCCCGACTCTTTTAGTGTAAGGGCGCCTTCGGCGCCCGGCTTTGGAACGCGTACAGCATACCTCGTACGTCGGGCTACGCCCGACTCTTTTAGTATGAGGGCGCCTTCAGCGCCCAGCTTTGGAACGCGTACTGCGAGCTTCGTACGTCGGGCTACGCCCTACTCTTTTAGTATGAGGGCGCCTCCGGCGCCCGGCTTTGGAACGCGTACAGCGTACCTCGTTCGTCGGGCTACGCCCGACTCTTTTAATATGAGGGCGCCTTCAACACCCGGTTTTGGAACACCTACAGCGAGCTTCGTACGTACAGCGTGCCTCGTACGTCTCTTGTACGGCTGTTGCCTACATTTTGGCTAATCTGGACTTTTGTGCCTATTTGCGTTATAAAATATTGCAGATCATTAAAAAACACCATGTATAGATAGTGGCCAAACAAATTTCTTTTGCAAAAATCTTCTTGTTCGCCTTAATTGGGTAATATGCGGATAGAATCCAGAGCGCTTGTAGATTCGTAGTTCGAATTACCTACCCGATAAATGATTGTTTTATCGGGTTCATGTAAGTAAAGCCGGATGCAAAAGCTAGCAATATGTATATATTTGAAATGTGCTAATTGAGCTCTTTCAAATGATATACAACACGTCATCAATATTTTATTAACACGACTGCCCAAACAAAAAGAGTGTATTGTGTTCAGCGTTCATGTTTGTATTTATGTGAGTTTCTTTATTCCATCATAACTTCTGAATGCCTTAACCGATTTAGATGTATGATATGTCATTAGAATCCTTACGTCATCCCGGGTGACATAGGCTATATGACGTCATTATAAAACCAATATGGCGGACGTAATACACAATATTGCGTGACGTTTAGAAAAAAAAATCTTGCAAACCTATCGAGTGGGGTCTTAAAATGAAGAGCTTTGAAAGGCGATTTAAAATATATATGCAACATACGCGCTTAAATCTTATTTTGGTTAAATAAGGATTTACAAAATGTGCTAAGAAAAATAAATTCTTCTATCTTATTTAGTGAGCTATCAAATAAAAGGGTATTTACCGCTGATCATAAAAATATATACAAATCATCCATATGACTTGTATAGGTATATTTTTAGAAAGTAATTTTAGGAACTAAATCGCCCTATTGAAATCTAAACGTGTGAACTTCGATTTAAGCGATAGGGTTTGAATAATACTAAAAGAGTCGGGCATAGCACGACATACGTGGCGCGCTGCACGTGGTCCAAAACCAGGCGCCTTCGACTTCCTCATACTAAAAGAGTCGGGCGTAGCCCGACGTACGTGGCGCGCTGTACGCTTACCAAACCCGGGCGCCGTCGGCGTCTTCATAATCAAAGCAGCCCGACGTACGTGGCGCGCTGTATGCGTTCCAAAACCGGGCGCCCTCATACTGAAAGAGTCGGGCGTAGCCTGACGTAGGTCACACGCTGTAGGTACGCTTACCAAAGCCGGGCGCCTTCGGCGCCCTCATACTCAAAGCGTCGGGCTTAGCCCGACGTATATGGCGCGCTGTACGCGTTCCAAAGTCGAGGCTCCCTCATACTAAGAGAGTTGGGCGTAGCCCGACGTACGTGACACGCTGTACCCTCACCATATCCGGGCGCCTTCGGCGCCCTCATACTTAAAGCGTGGGGCTTAGCCCGACGTATGTGGCGCGATGCACGCGTTCCAAAGTCGGGCGCCTTCGGCGCCCTCGTACAAAAAGAGTCGGGAATAGCCAGTGTCTAAATGCGAAGCCCGTAGATCGAACTCCGTGTAAAGCCGAAGGCCCGGAGCGTCCGACAGGTACGCGCTTTCTACAATTTCCCCTAGTATCATAATTGAGAAGTCGCAATTCCAGGCAAGGCTGAAGACCGAGCTGCGGGAGGTTAGTATTCGCGGAACTTGGTCAGATATTTGAAGAAATTGCAGGAATTGCTAGAATCCCTAGTCCTTCACCTTAAGCGGAGGTCGGTCTTCAACTTATGTATTTTAACACATGTACCTACAGTGGTTTTGTGTTTCACCGCTAACGTCCCGCAGCTTAGCCTTCAGCCTCGCGTAGAAACTCGCTTCTCTTGGACGCTTTGGGTGTTCGGCCCTACGCAGAGCTCGGCATTCAGCTATCTAGTCTATTAGGGCTACCTACTTTTATTTGGAAGTTCATCATTTGAATGTAGGTAGGTAGGTAGGTAACTAACACTTAAAGATATTAGCGTCGAATAGGCCCTTTTACATGCAGTCTGTCATTATTGATCTTTGAATTGGTGCTATTTTGCCAAAGGCCATGTGTGCGTCGTCGTGCTGAAGTTGCGACGAAGATAATTGGGTCAAAAACTTTTTTAGTGACAGTTAAAATTATGAGTCTTTATTGTGGGGTGGATTTCAGCACAAATAATTTCACCATACAAAAAAATATTATTTTTAAATGTTTAATTTAACACGATTCTAGCTGGGTAAAATAATGGGGGGCTGTATATTGAGGATATGTATGGTATTTATACAATCATTTGTGGTTTATATTTGAAGTTATCGCTTTCGGAAAATAAAAACGCAAGATGGTGATGACAACCATGGTATGGTAATGACTCTTTTATAGACGGTAATGACACTGCATGTACGGTAATGACGATTTGGGAACTAATTTACATATGTATTAAAAACGTGTTAAAAAAACAAAAACTTTTTTAAATTGTAATACTTTAGAACTTTAATAAACATTACAAATAACATGTTTTTGAACATAAGACTAGCTACATAAATTATTTTTAGAAAATTATATAAATACATTTTTTTCATATAAATAAATATATAACAAGTATTATTATTGTATAATTTTAAATAATTTATGTTCCGAAATAGGCAATTTATGTATTCATTTATTTTTTTGGATTTTTTCAATGTTAAATCATATTAACAATATTGTACTCTTATTATCAGTTTAAACCCGCATCTTCTTTTATCTACTGCATAACTTGGTATTTATGTCATATTATAAAATTACTGGCTTACCAATGAGCTTAATTTTTATGATATATTACTTTTTTTTGATAGTTTGATTCATTGCACAAGTTTGTATTTTTGTTGTTTTATTAATTAACTTTAAAAATATGAAATGATTTAAATCCATATATATGTTGTTTAATAGCTAAACATTAATATATAATCAGTGTTTTATAAGTTGCAAGACCCCTACTTGTAATGCATGTCATAAGTTACAAAATGTTAGGTATTGGGTCCGGTGACTACCCAATGGTATAATTATTAATTGCTGTAATTATATACATCAATTAATATAATATTATCAAAAAACATAAAGCCATCACGATAGTGAGCCAGTACCGTAGCCTATGGTCGCTTAAAACTTAATATACGTTGCTTGTTTAAATACTTTGTTTTAACACGACTAACATGCAATTACAGACTCTAAGTTGCACGATTTACATTATTAGATTATAAAAAAAAAACATTTGTATGTTCTAAGTTCTAAATGACCTAAATTTTGCCTACTTCAGTCAAAATGTTAATTGAAAACTAAGCATCCTCTAGTGTGAAAGAAATAGTTATATCTTCTTCTACATTTATTCTACATTTATAAGGTAGACATTATATAGTGTTAGAAGACATAGAGAACGTTTTTCAAACATACGGCTTAATTTCATAATGAATTATAGCAAAATAACTAGAAAAGTTTCTGAGAACCGTCATCACCATACACATGAAATCATCACCGGTCGTCATTTTTTCCCGGTGATGATGGGTATGGTGTTGACGATTTGAGAGTTTCTTGTTTTTATTTCTAGAATACGAATAATAGTAGTTAATGTCTATGCTACACAATAAACTTCATGTAGTTTGCCATTCATTTCAGTAATTATTTCTAATATATCATTTGTAACTTTTTTAAATCAAAGCATAACGGTGATGATGCTCTGTTGTGACAAACTACGTTTTACAAATTTGTTCGTAATATTTCTCAAGATTCAGTGATGTGACTTTATAGTGAAATCATTTTTGGCATTCTATACTAAAGTGAAAAATAGGGCAAGGACCTTTAGCGGTATTTCGTTGTTCATACACCGAGATAAGCTCACATTGACATTACCATGACGGTGTTGACGAATATTCGTGACAAAATTTTAAATATTTTTAAATGTACTTTCTCGGTGAAGGAATTATTGCATATTTTTTCATGTGTTAAACAACAACATGGAAAAGATATAAGTTAAAGAAAAATCGCAATCGTACGATAGGTATGCTATAATTTTCACTGCAAACAAAAAGGTTCAGATTTTTCCGGTCGACGGTGATGATTTTAGACACATAAAACATTTTATATAAAAAAAACGATTAAGTTATTGGAGACGGTAATTGAAGGAACATGAAGATAATAGTTCTTAAAAACATATAAAAAAGTTGCAACTCGCACAACCTACTAGTCTTTTTTATAAAGACCGAACCATAAGTTTTCGCTGGATTTTGAAATCCACCCTGTGGACCTTCAAACCCTCATGGCCATTATAATTCAAAATTCCACTTCTTTTTAAGAAGTTAAGAAGCTATATTTAATATCAAATATCAAATGTCCCAAATTGTGAACACATTCACATATCATTCACAGAAAAGACGCCCGTAATTAGTGTGTCCCTGCCTTTAGAAGGTCCCAGTCCTAGGAGCTAATACCTATCCACATAAAAAGAACTTTGTGGACAAACTAAATGGCCGGGGGAAATCTTTATAAATGGTAGATTTACTTAGTTTTTCCACTAAAATGTTTAAAATAAAATAAATTAATTAAAAAATTAAAAACACGACTGCTGCATTTTAAATCGAACTGAAAAGCTAAAAATAATGTTAATATGTAAGTCACATAATTTTATGAAACTAAATTGGAATGTAAATATACACTCACGGTCATTCACAGTAAGTACAAAATGCTATGTACATTAATGACCGTGACTGTAGGTACGTGTACATTTAATTTCAATTGCAGTCGGGGGACCTTTTGATTGAGATGCACTTAGGTACATCAAGGTCCCCCGACTGTAATTGAAATTAAATGTACACGTACCTACAGTCACGGACATAAATGTGCATAGCTCTTTGTATTTACTGTGAATGACCGTGAGTGTATATTTACATTCCAATTTAGATTCATAAAATTATGTGACTAACATATTAACATTATTTTTAGCGTTTCAGTTCGATTTAAAATGCAGCAGTCGTGTTTTTAATTTTTTAATTAATTTATTTTATTTTATTTTGACGTGAAACGTCTTTAAAAAGCCGTAGTAGAGGTGCCGGACCAAAAACCAAGTGTAACGAAAAGTGTTATGGCGCGGCGGCTTATATCTCATAAACTATAATACCTACAAACATAGTTTTGATATAGATATGTATATAGAAGAAAGTAGCCATTACTCGGAACAGTACGTGCCGCTGACATAAATGGCGCTGATTCTGCGCTAGACACGACGAATTCGGAGCTAAAATGACCCCTATTTTCAGTGTTCATTTAGTAATGACTCATCAGCCCATTAACCGATTTCGGTAAAATTGGTGCCATTTGATAGATCTTATTTTATTTTAATGAAATATGAGTAAAATAAAGTACGTGGAATTATAATAAGCTGCTAAAACATAAAAATGTGACAGTTATTACAGAATTTTTATCACTGCTCTTGTTTGAGGCCACCGTGTGCGAAAAATAGGGCGCAAAACTGACAAAATATACCTGAAATAGTAAGATAAAGCAATAACGGTTCTTTTAATACTACATTCACCATAGTAATACATGCTCATCTCCTCAAATAATGCATTAGCATCTAAGGCGGCGCGGCGGCGCGGCGGCGCGAGTTACTTTGATAGAACACATAATATAACGTATGACGGCTGCTTGACAATCCCGAGTTCCTAATGCTAGTAAGTATATAGTAATCTTAGTTAGGTACTTTCTGATGTAATGGGTAAAACATAATTTAGAAATGGTCACTTCTGTGGACAATAGGTACTATAAAAGGTAACGACTGTGGTTCATATATATCCCGTTTTTCTCATTTGAGTCTCAAGTATTGAATGAAATATTCTGCCTGTAAAGGTGCTGCGTAAAAAAATGCTTTTAGATTCCCTTAAATGCGATGGCTACAGGAAAGACACGAACGAGTTTGCTATAAAACGTGTATTACCCGTATAAAATATCTATTCTCGTAATTTTGGTGTGTTATTTACACAAAAAATTGTACCTAATCGTTACATTCATTACTCCAAAATGAATTGATCATTTAATTATTTAAATAGGTGTGACGCTGTAATTAATTATTTTTAATTTACCCATCAAATGCCGCATTCAAGTTCATCTAGATACAGTGAATCATTATGATCCCAAATATTCTTTACAGATAAAATTTAGATATTATCCAAAATTATTATAATATATCACGCATTCGCGAGATGTGCGAATTCGGTATTCAAACACAAAGCAATAGTACAAGAGTCTAACTAAATGCGAAGGTCGAAGGCTGCGCTCTACGTAAGGCCGAAGGCAAGAAGTGTCCAGGATGTCAGTGCTTTAACGCTACGTCTTACGTAGGCGAACAACGCGCGAACGCGGCGCCTGACATTCGCGTGCAAATCGCGCCGCACCGCATTCGCAACGAGATCGCTTACGTAGGACACTTCTATGGGCATCAAAGGATTGATTTCGCCGCGCCGCGCCGCGTTCGCGCGTTGTTCGCCTACGTAAGACGTAGCGTAACACAGAACAATATTACAAGTGTCTAAACGCGAAGGCCGAAGGCCGAGCTCCGCGTAGGGCCGAAGGCCCGAAGCGTCCAGTCTGTCAGTTCTGTGTTTAACCACTGACATCCTGGACGCTTCGGCTTTCGCATTTAGACACTTGTACTATTGTTCTGTGTTATAGCACTTAAATCCTGGACGCTTCGGGCCTTCGGCCCTACGTGGAGCTCGGCCTTCGGCCTTCGCATTTAGACACTTGTACTATTTTTCTGTGCTTTAGCACTGATGTCCTGCACGCTTCGGGCCTTCGGTCCTACGCGGAGCTCGGCCTTCGCATTTAGACACTTGTACTACTGTTCTATGTTAAAGCACTTAAATCCTGGACGCTTCGGGCCTTCGGCCCTACGCGGAGCTCGGCCTTCGGCCTTCGCATTTAGACACTTGTACTATTGTTCTGTGTTAAAGCACTAACATCCTGGACGCTTCGGGCCTTCGGCCCTACGCGGAGCTCGGCCTTCGGCCTTCGCATTTAGACACTTGTATTATTGTTCTGTGCTAAAACACTGATGTCCTGGACGCTTCGGGCCTTCGGCCCTACGCGGAGCTCGGCCTTCGGCCTTCGCATTTAGACACTTGTGCTATTGTTTTGTGTTATAGTGCTTAAATCCTGGACGCTTCGGGCCTTCGGTCCTACGCGGAGCTCGGCCTTCGGCCTTCGCATTTAGACACTTTTACTATTGTTCTGTGTTATAGCACTTAAATCCTGGACGCTTCGGGCCTTCGACCCTACGCGGAGCTCGGCCTTCGGTCTTCACATTTAGACCCTTGTACTATTGTTCCGTGTTAAAGCACTAACATTCTGGACGCTTCGGGCCTTCGGCCTTACGCGGAGCTCGGCCTTCGGCCTTCGCATTTAGACACTTTTACTATTTTTCTGTGCTAAAGCACTGACATCTTGGACGCTTCGGGCCTTCGGCCCTACGCGGAGCTCGGCCTTCGGCCTTCGCATTTAGACACTTGTACTATTGTTCTGTGTTATAGCACTTAAATCCTGGACGCTTCGGGCCTTCGGCCCTACGCGGAGCTCGGCCTTCGGCCTTCGCATTTAGACACTTGTATTATTGTTCTGTGCTAAAACACTGATGTCCTGGACGCTTCGGGCCTTCGGCCCTACGCGGAGCTCGGCCTTCGGCCTTCGCATTTAGACACTTGTACTATTGTTCTGTGTTAAAGCACTAACATCCTGGACGCTTCGGGCCTTCGGCCCTACGCTGAGCTCGGCCTTCGGCCTTCGCATTTAGACACTTGTATTATTGTTCTGTGCTAAAACACTGATGTCCTGGACGCTTCGGGCCTTCGGCCCTACGCGGAGCTCGGCCTTCGGCCTTCGCATTTAGACACTTGTACTATTGTTTTGTGTTATAGTGCTTAAATCCTGGACGCTTCGGGCCTTCGGCCCTACGCGGAGCTCGGCCTTCGGCCTTCGCATTTAGACACTTGTACTATTGTTCTGTGTTAAAGCACTAACGTTCTGGGCGCTTCGGGCCTTCGGCCCTACGCGGAGCTCGGCCTTCGGCCTTCGCATTTAGACACTTTTACTATTTTGCTGTGCTAAAGCACTGACATCTTGGACGCTTCGGGCCTTCGGCCCTACGCGGAGCTCGGCCTTCGGCCTTCGCATTTAGACACTTTTACTATTGTTCTATGTTAAAGCACTTAAATCCTGGACGCTTCGGGCCTTCGGGTCCACACCACGTTTCACGTCAGCCATAGCGGCTGTGTCCCTGATACAGCCTCTCTCATTTTTTTTTGGTTCTTCACTTTATGACCTCTAGAGGGCGCCGTGTTCATTTTTTGTGACGTCATATAGCCTATAACCAGCGGACGATTAAGACGATTCGAATGACATATCGTTTTCAAATTATAATGCGTACTTTAGAAGTTCTGAGGGAACAAATGAACATACATACATACATACCGGTCAAAATCATAACCCTCCTTTTGCGTTGCCGTAGTCAGGTAATAACCCTCCTTTTGCGTTGCCGTAGTCAGGTAAAAATAAGTATTAATTTCATTCAAAATCCGGCATACTAAAATTGAGAAAAAAATGAGAGAGGCTGTATCAGGGACACAGCCGCTATGGCTGACGTGAAACGTGGTGTGGACCCGAAGGCCCGAAGCGTCCAGGATTTAAGTGCTTTAACATAGAACAATAGTAAAAGTGTCTAAATGCGAAGGCCGAAGGCCGAGCTCCGCGTAGGGCCGAAGGCCCGAAGTGTCCAAGATGTCAGTGCTTTAGCACAGAAAAATAGTAAAAGTGTCTAAATGCGAAGGCCGAAGGCCGAGCTCCGCGTAGGGCCGAAGGCCCGAAGCGCCCAGAACGTTAGTGCTTTAACACAGAACAATAGTACAAGTGTCTAAATGCGAAGGCCGAAGGCCGAGCTCCGCGTAGGGCCGAAGGCCCGAAGCGTCCAGGATTTAAGCACTATAACACAAAACAATAGTACAAGTGTCTAAATGCGAAGGCCGAAGGCCGAGCTCCGCGTAGGGCCGAAGGCCCGAAGCGTCCAGGACATCAGTGTTTTAGCACAGAACAATAATACAAGTGTCTAAATGCGAAGGCCGAAGGCCGAGCTCCGCGTAGGGCCGAAGGCCCGAAGCGTCCAGGATGTTAGTGCTTTAACACAGAACAATAGTACAAGTGTCTAAATGCGAAGGCCGAAGGCCGAGCTCCGCGTAGGGCCGAAGGCCCGAAGCGTCCAGGACATCAGTGTTTTAGCACAGAACAATAATACAAGTGTCTAAATGCGAAGGCCGAAGGCCGAGCTCCGCGTAGGGCCGAAGGCCCGAAGCGTCCAGGATTTAAGTGCTATAACACAGAACAATAGTACAAGTGTCTAAATGCGAAGGCCGAAGGCCGAGCTCCGCGTAGGGCCGAAGGCCCGAAGCGTCCAAGATGTCAGTGCTTTAGCACAGAAAAATAGTAAAAGTGTCTAAATGCGAAGGCCGAAGGCCGAGCTCCGCGTAAGGCCGAAGGCCCGAAGCGTCCAGAATGTTAGTGCTTTAACACGGAACAATAGTACAAGGGTCTAAATGCGAAGACCGAAGGCCGAGCTCCGCGTAGGGCCGAAGGCCCGAAGCGTCCAGGATTTAAGTGCTATAACACAGAACAATAGTAAAAGTGTCTAAATGCGAAGGCCGAAGGCCGAGCTCCGCGTAGGACCGAAGGCCCGAAGCGTCCAGGATTTAAGCACTATAACACAAAACAATAGCACAAGTGTCTAAATGCGAAGGCCGAAGGCCGAGCTCCGCGTAGGGCCGAAGGCCCGAAGCGTCCAGGACATCAGTGTTTTAGCACAGAACAATAATACAAGTGTCTAAATGCGAAGGCCGAAGGCCGAGCTCCGCGTAGGGCCGAAGGCCCGAAGCGTCCAGGATGTTAGTGCTTTAACACAGAACAATAGTACAAGTGTCTAAATGCGAAGGCCGAAGCGTCCAGGATGTCAGTGGTTAAACACAGAACTGACAGACTGGACGCTTCGGGCCTTCGGCCCTACGCGGAGCTCGGCCTTCGGCCTTCGCGTTTAGACACTTGTAATATTGTTCTGTGTTAAAGCACTGACATCCTGGACACTTCTTGCCTTCGGCCTTACGTAGAGCGCAGCCTTCGACCTTCGCATTTAGTTAGACTCTTGTACTATTGCTTTGTGTTTGAATACCGAATTCGCACATCTCGCGAATGCGTGATATATTATAATAATTTTGGATAATATCTAAATTTTATCTGTAAAGAATATTTGGGGTCATAATGATTCACTGTATCTAGATGAACTTGAATGCGGCATTTGATGGGTAAATTAAAAATAATTAATTACAGCGTCACACCTATTTAAATAATTAAATGATCAATTCATTTTGGAGTAATGAATGTAACGATTAGGTACAATTTTTTGTGTAAATAACACACCAAAATTACGAGAATAGATATTTTATACGGGTAATACACGTTTTATAGCAAACTCGTTCGTGTCTTTCCTGTAGCCATCGCATTTAAGGGAATCTAAAAGCATTTTTTTATGCAGCACCTTTACAGGCAGAATATTTCATTCAATACTTGAGACTCAAATGAGAAAAACGGGATATATATGAACCACAGTCGTTACCTTTTATAGTACCTATTGTCCACAGAAGTGACCATTTCTAAATTATGTTTTACCCATTACATCAGAAAGTACCTAACTAAGATTACTATATACTTACTAGCATTAGGAACTCGGGATTGTCAAGCAGCCGTCATACGTTATATTATGTGTTCTATCAAAGTAACTCGCGCCGCCGCGCCGCCGCGCCGCCTTAGATGCTAATGCATTATTTGAGGAGATGAGCATGTATTACTATGGTGAATGTAGTTATAAAAGAACCGTTATTGCTTTATCTTACTATTTCAGGTATATTTTGTCAGTTTTGCGCCCTATTTTTCGCACACGGTGGCCTCAAACAAGAGCAGTGATAAAAATTCAGTAATAACTGTCACATTTTTATGTTTTAGCAGCTTATTATAATTCCACGTACGTTATTTTACTCATATTTCATTAAAATAAAATAAGATCTATCAAATGGCACCAATTTTACCGAAATCGGTTAATGGGCTGATGAGTCATTACTAAATGAACACTGAAAATAGGGGTCATTTTAGCTCCGAATACGTCGTGTCTAGCGCAGAATCAGCGCCATTTATGTCAGCGGCACGTACTGTTCCGAGTAATGGCTACTTTCTTCTATATATCTATATCAAAACTATGTTTGTAGGTATTATAGTTTATGAGATATAAGCCGCCGCGCCATAACACTTTTCGTTACACTTGGTTTTTGGTCCGGCACCTCTACTACGGCTTTTTAAAGACGTTTCACGTCAAAAAAAAGCACGTTTGAGGGAGGGGGAAGGTTTGAGGGCGTTTGCTTGTGGGGTGGTCGAGTGCACAAGTACGGATTCTAGATCCAGCACCGTTCCGCTGTTATAAGTGCATGGGGACGGGACACACTCGCGCTACTTGCCCCTCACAAATAGACAGAGGGAACACGTGCTTCCGGTGCAGCAAGCCGGGACATAAGGCGTCCGCACAGTGTTTCGTCTAGAACAAGCTAGGTGGACAAAAGTCGTTATCAAATTATCTCTAATGAGTCATTAGATATGATAAACAACATGTTGAAACCCCCAAACCCATTAATAGATTATGTCTAACTTTCTAATTTTACGAGTCATAGGGTGCAGAAGTCAGCTAATGAGGTAAGTGCAATTGCACAATTAAATCAGTTGCAATTTTGTGATGCGTTCAACAACATCTCTTACAAGTAAAACGTTATTTTATGAAAAGTTTTGGTAATAGATCTTATAACTGAAGGTAAGCACTTTATATTTTTCATAAAAACATGTTCATATCAGTTGTAATAATGCTCGTATAGAGCAATAAATATGCACTTAAAAACGTGGTGTTTTTTTCTTCATTTTAGAACTTTGATAGACTAGCAAATACTTGACACCGCTTGACACCGGTCTAGATTTTTGATATTATTTACTTGCATAATTCTAGTTTATGATGGTGTATATTTCATTTTGCAGAAATTTGCATAACATTTTTTTTTCTTTTTTTTTGCAGAACACGTTTTCTCTATTTTAAGGAAGGGGTTTTTGAAGAATGGATAAATAAGGGGAAAAACGACGAAAATTTCCACCTTTATCAGTTTATATTGGTAAAATATGAGTTACGAGATTTCAAAGAAGAGTCTGAGAGACGGTTGAAAAATATTTTAAGCAGTTATTCATCAAAACTGAATACCAAGTGGAATAGTGCGTCAAGATTTAAAGAAGCAATTTGTGGAAAAGTTTAAAAGTGTTATGGATTGCCAAACAAGTGTACATAACTAGACCAAGTGCATCAACGTCGTCTGAAAATGTTAATCCTGCAGGAAGACCCAAATTAAACTTCATAAGTTCCCCTTTTAAAACGAAAAAAACGCGGAGTTAAAGATCTGGTACAATTACGTACCTACCTATGTTTTAACTGCTGCCGAAATTCCGATTGATTCGTGATCGGCAGAAAATAGAACACGGCAAAAATGTTTAAAAAAAATTAGAGAAAGTCCATATAAGCCAACGTAGTCTTGTTCTTACGACAGCAGTAGGTACTTCAATGAATTCTAGGCAGCTAAGTGTTAATGAGGCATTAGCATATTATATTGAGTCAAAATCGACAAATACAAACTTACAAGCAGACTAAAATGTGATCAATGAAGGCTGATTATCATAAATATTCATCATATCATTATTTGTCCAATGCAAAAGGTACAAGCGTGTTATATCTTTTAGAAGAACTTTAAAAAACTTACGCAAAACAAGGAAAACAATTATTATTCTGATATAATACATGAGTTAGAACAGATTATTAGGTTATTAATAATTAACAGATTAATTATTAATAATAAGTTAAGTTTTAATTAATTTTCTATATTATATTTCTATTTTTTTGTATATTTTTAAGTAAATAGTATGAAAATAATGTATCTAAAGAACTGTAAAATTTTGTTTATTATTTTGTTAATAAATAATTTGCAAAAATATATATAATTAATTTAAATATATATTTTATTTTAATTTTTTTACGTTTTTTTCATGGTATTTTAAAATTTTTAGTAAATTATATTTAATTGAACAATACTAACCATAATACTACCCAAAAACACAAAAAAATAATTTTGTCCACCTAGCTTGTTCTAGACGAAACACTGTGGTCCGGCTGTACCGAGGCGCCATTCTGCGCGGTATGTCATCAGGCCAAAAAACCAGCCGGACACTACATGGGAGGCCAAGCGTGCTGCCCTCCACCGACTAAGGGTAGACAAGACCCCATCCGGCCCCAGAGGCCCGATCAGAGATCCGCCCATGGGGCTGACGAGGGACAAGACATGGATGTGTAATGTTGCCGCGCCCTTACGAACTCCTACAGACCAACTTGAACAACTGCGCCCGTGCCCAAGACCTGCTTATGCAGGTAATAGCAGAGTGGGGCATTGGCGCGGCTGTGGCAGCGGAACCATATTGTGTTCCTCCTCAGCCCAACTGGGTAGGAGCAACTGATCGGAGAGTGGCCATAATGGTACCGGCTATCGGGGACTATCCTCCCCTGATCGCCGTTCATAAAGGTCCAGGAATTGCGGCAGCCAAATGGGGAAATATTATAATAATCGGCACTTATTTTTCCCCCAATAGGCCACTATGGCAATTCGAGGGTTACTTAGACGATCTGGGGGGGCTGATAAGGAGGTTAGCGCCAACCCCGGTACTCGTAATGGGAGATCTCAATGCTAAAAGCGCAGCCTGGGGTTCCTCTGTTACAGACGTGAGGGGCGAAACCCTTAGGGATTGGGTGCTAGCGATGGGGCTTGTGGTTTCAAACCAAGGTCACGCTTACACATGTGTGCGACAGCAGGGAGGGTCCATTGTAGACGTCACTCTTGCAACCCCTGTTATCGCCAATCGCATTGAGGACTGGCGTGTACTAGAGAATGTGGAGACCCTCTCCGATCACGTCTATATCAGGATGAGGATCTCTCCATCTCCAGCGGCTCCACCACAGGGTCTACCGCATACAGCGGGTATGCGTCGTCCCAATGGCCGCTTCCCTAGGTGGTCCTTGGCTAGCCTAGATAAAGAGATGATTGAGGAGGCTGCATTGATACAGGCTTGGTGCGCTCCCCCGCCAGTAGACCTCGGGGTTGAAGAACGGGCAGCCCGCTTCCGTACCTCGCTTACCACGGTGTGCGATGCTGGCATGTCGAGGGCAAAGAAACCAACTGGCAGAAAACAGGTCTACTGGTGGTCGGAGGAAATTGCGGCCCTCCGACTAACCGCCAATGCTGCACGCCGTAAATTCATAAGGTGCAGGCGCCGACAACACACAGCGGCAGAGGAAGAGACACTCCGGGAGGCCCTAGTAGCAGCCAAAGGGGCATTGAGAACGGCCATAGCCAAACGGAAGGATGAGGCCCGAGAGGAATTCCTGAGAACCTTAGACAGGGACCCATGGGGGCGACCCTATAAAATTGTGAGGAACAAAATGAAACATGCTCCACCCATGGATTCCTTAGAGCCGGAACTACTAAGAAGAGTTGTTGAGGGCCTCTTCCCGGTGGCACCGGACTTTACACCTCCCGTCATGGCTCTCCCAGTGGAACACCCCGAGGGCCACCAGGATGTTCCTTTAATCTCGGACGTGGAAATCATGGGAGCAGTCTTCAGAATGAGAGCCGGCAAAAAGGCTCCTGGGCCGGATGGTGTGTCAGGGAGAGTCCTCTCCCTGGCACTGAAACACCTCGGAGTCCGACTTCGCGGGCTATTCGATGACTGCCTCAAAGAGGGAATTTTCCCTCGTTGCTGGAAGGAGGGTAGACTGTGCCTGCTGCGAAAGGAGGGTCGTCCAGCTGACTCTCCTTCAGGATACCGCCCCATCGTCCTCCTAGATGAAACTGGAAAGATGTTGGAGCGCATCATAGCAAGGCGTATCACTAAGCATCTGGAGGACACGGCCCCAAACATTAGTGACCGGCAATTTGGGTTCCGCGAGGGGCGGTCAACAATAGATGCAGTAGGCACGTTGAAGAAATTCAGCGATCTGGCAGCCGAGAAAAAGGAGGGAGCCATAGCAGTGTCTCTAGACATTGCCAACGCATTTGGCTCTCTCCCTTACGGAGTTATAAAAGAGGCGCTCCGGTACCACGGCGTCCCTCTCTATCTAAGGACGATCATAGAGCACTACGCTTTGAAAGAAGGATGGAATGTGGTGTTCCACAGGGGTCGGTTCTGGGGCCCCTGCTCTGGAACATCGGATTCGACTGGGCAATACGAGGAGAGCAGCTTCCCCGCATGGTCACCATTTGTTATGCCGATGACACAATGGTGGCCGTGAGGGGAAAACAGTTCCAGGAGACCTTGAGGAGAGCCGCTGTCGCAACCGAACTCACGGTGGGACGCATCAACCTCCTAGGGCTTGCCGTGTCCCTTAATAAGACCGACGCCGTGATCTTTAAAAAAAGAGGCTGGAGACTGCGGCCCAACGATGTGATCCCAGTAGGGGGTGAGGCGGTCCCCCTGAGGGCCCACATCAAATACTTGGGCCTAGTCTTGGACAGCAAGTGGGAGTTCGAGGAACATTTTACCAACCTGGTTCCTCGGCTCGTTGGTGCCGCCTCGGCGCTGAGCCGTCTATTGCCCAATGTAGGAGGCCCCCAAGCTCCATGCCGACGCCTATATGCGAACGTCGTTCGCAGCATGGCACTATACGGGGCACCTATATGGGCCGGGAGGCTTAACAGCAAAACGAGGGCCCTCCTCCGAAGGCCGCAGAGGGTGATTGCGCAACGCATCATAAGAGGGTACAAGACCGTAGGGCACGCAGCCGCTTGCGCCCTCGCCGACACCATACCGTGGGAGCTTGACGCCCGACTCCTGGCCGAGAGGTACAACCAGCGGACGGAGTTACGCATCGCCGATGAGCGTCTGGCTCCCAGGGAGTTGGAGGCTCGGCTTGATGCGGAAAAGAAGAGAGCGAGGGATCGTTGGAAAAGCCAGCTGGAGGACGAGCCCTATGGTACGTATACCATAGGGGCGCTCCTCACATCTTTTGACAGCTGGCTAGATCGAAAAAGTGGTACCCTTATGTACCGACAAGTACAGGTAATGACTGGACACGGCTGCTTCGGTCATTACCTGTACACAATAAAGAGGGAACCATCGCCGGTTTGTCACCATTGCGGGTACGAAGATGACACGGCCTACCACACGATGGTGGAATGCCCAACCTGGGCTCCTGAGAGATGGGAGCTAGAAATGGCCTTGAACGTGGATGATCTCTCGCTGCACAATATAGTAGCGAAAATCCTAGTTAGCGAGAGATCCTGGGCGGCGTTCCATAACTTTTGTGAAAAAGTTATGCGAAAGAAAGAAGAAGCGGAGCGGGCGCGCGAGGACAGAGCTGATGCGCATCCGCTACGACAAAGACGGAGGGGAGTCAGGCGGCGGCAATTCATCAATGCCTTGATTCCCCAGTAGAGCTGCGGGCTGGGGACCCGTAAATAAGGCTCTACACGCTCGAGGAGGGGTTGTAGCGTTACACAATCCCTCCTCCTCTAATCTGAGGGTGCCCCCGGTGAACAGCCGGGGCGGTCGGGGGAGCATCGTGGTAGAATATTAGTGACCTCACGGTGCTCCCCTATAACGGCAGAGAGGGTAACGCCGCAGGGGTTTTAGTGGGTATTCTCCTCCCCTCCCTCTGATTGTCAGAGGGAGTTACGGGAGGAGTGAGTCCCACATACCACCCCCACGATGGGTCTCTCCAGCCCGGGGTGGATGCGTAAACGCATTTCCCCTGCGACAAAAAAAAAAAAAAAAAAAGGTTTGAACTGCGATCCTCACAGAACCGAACAAGGGTTAGGTAAGGTTGAAACTGCGAGCCTTACAGAAACGGAATGCTACTTGAAAAGTGGGTTTGATTAGGTTCGAACTGCGATCCTCACAGAACCGAACTGCTATCTGAGAAGTGGGTTAGGTTAGGCTAGAACTACGACCCTTATGGCTCCTCTACACGATGGGCCAACGCCGGCCACTCCAAGGGACGCATTTATGCGTTAGAGGGAGCAAGTAATATTGCTATCTCATTCTACAGCAAGGCTGCGTCCCTTGGAGTGGCCGGCGTTGGCCCATCCTGTAGAGGAGCCATTACAGAAGCGAAATGCTAGTAGAAAAGTGGGTGGTTTTACCTCCGTTTCTACATAGTGTACTATCTAAAATAATCTTTCACCGGCCCCCAAAGAAGTCGGTTTTTTTTTCTTAAAAATTATCAATATATATTATAAATTATTATTCTTTATAAAAATGTGGTCGGACTGCAAAAACTGCCAGGCTAAGGTGAGGCCGACCAAGCCATACGTCAACAGGTTTATTTTGGTATTATAATCCGTTTTCAGGGTTCCGTACCCAAAGGGTAAAACGGGACCCTATTACTAAGACTTCGCTGTCCGTCCGTCCGTCCGTCCGTCCGTCTGTCTGTCACCAGGCTGTATCTCACGAACCGTGATAGCTAGACAGTTGAAATTTTCACAGATGATGTATTTCTGTTGCCGCTATAACAACAAATACTAAAAACAGAATAAAATAAAGATTTAAGTGGGGCTCCCATATAGCAAACGTGATTTTTGACCAAAGTTAAGCAACGTTGGGCGTGGTCAGTACTTGGATGGGTGACCGTTTTCTTTTTGCATTTTTTCCGGTTTTTTTTTTTGCTTTATGGTACGGAACCCTTCGTGCGCGAGTCCGACTCGCACTTGCCCGGTTTTTTATTCATCCTATTTTTTGATGAGGCAAATAATAGCTGTCACGTGTAGAGCTTGCATTCCGGAATTCAGGAATTTCGAAATTCAGGAATCTCGGATAAATTTTCCGATATTACAATTCCGGAATTGATACTAGTCAATATCGAAAATTCCGGAATTGGATTTAAGTAGGTACTTTTTTTAGGTTTTAATACGTTAATTATTGAAAATTGTTAAGAAACTACACTATACTGGTGTTTTTGTCGTAATTACGTGCCTCTTAGTCATTTTAATGAACTATATATATATTATACTTTTCCGTTTGCAGTGGGACAATATGGGCTCTTAATAATAAAAAAATTGTAAAGCGATTTAATTGCTTAGAAAAGCCAAACTTAGACCTTCAACTTCTTAAACAACACTACTACCTACTAGGTTAGGAAGAATAGGAAGCCTTTAAATTTAACTATTTTATAAAATTATGCATCGCATGGTTTCCTAGTAACTCTGGTTTCCCCAAATAAATACCCCGTATCCTAGAAGTGAATAAAAGTAACCATTTTAATAAGGTGGTAAAATAAGCGGTGAAAATACGTAAAGCGCTGGTGGCCTAGCGCCTAGCGGTAAGAGCATGCGACTTTCAATCCGGTAGTCGCGGGTTCAAACCCCGGCTGGTACCAATGAGTTTTTCGGAACTTATGTACGAAATATCATTTGATATTTACCAGTCGCTTTTCGGTTAAGGAAAACATCGTGAGGAAACCGGACTAATCCCAATAAGGCCTAGTTTACCCTCTGGGTTGGAAGGTCAGATGGCAGTCGCTTTCGTAAAAACTAGTGCCTACGCCAATTCTCGGGATTAGTTGTCCAGCGGACCCCAGGCTCCCATGAGCCGTGGCAAAAATGTCGGGATAACACGAGGAACATAAAGTATCAGAATTTCACATTTTTTGTTGTTTTTTACAAAAATATCTCATAAAATTATAATAAACCCTAATTCCGGGACTACTTCTGGAATTCCGGAATTATAATCCAATATCGAAATTCAGTTCCGTAATTGGAAATCATCCGATATTGCAAGCCCTAGTCACGTCGTACCACAAATTTGGTCGGACTGCAAAAACTGCCAGGCTACGGGGAGGCCGACCAAGCCATACGTCAACAGATTTATTTTAGCTATTATAATCCGTTTTTAGGGTTCCGTAGCCAAATGGCAAAAAACGGAACCCTTATGGATTCGTCATGTCTGTCTGTCCGTCCGTATGTCACAGCCACTTTTTTCCGAAACTATAAAAACTATAGTGTTGAAACTTGGTAAGTAGATGTATTTTGTGAACCGCATTAAGTCTTTCAAACAAAAATAGAAATAAAACAATAAACATTTGAGGTTCCCCATACTTAGAATAGAACTGAAACTCAAAAATTTTTCATCAAACCCATACGTGTGGGGCATCTATGGATAGGTCTTCAAAAATGATATTGAGGTTTCAAATATAATTTTTTTCTAAACTGAATAGTTTGCGCGAGAGACACTTCCAAAGTGGTAAAATGTGTGTCCCCCCCCCCCCTGTAACTTCTAAAATAAGAGAATGATAAGACTAAAAAACATATATGATGTACATTATCATGCAAACTTCC
Source organism: Cydia fagiglandana (assembly GCF_963556715.1). NCBI lineage: Eukaryota > Metazoa > Arthropoda > Insecta > Lepidoptera > Tortricidae > Cydia > Cydia fagiglandana. Next base: position 4,133,323 of record NC_085959.1, read on the forward strand.
ACCGAAAATTGGTTTGAACGAGATCTAGTAAGTAGTTTTTTTAATACGTCATAAATCGTAAACCGCAATATTATTATGTTACTTGCTGCTACGGAACCCTTCAAGGGCGAGTCCGACTCGCACTTGGCCGCTTTTTTTCATCCTATTTTTCGATGAGGTAAATTGTAGCTGTCACGTGGTACCACAAATTTGGTTTCGATAAGATTTTTTTTGATGTTTTTTTTATGAATGTGGTCGGACTGCAAAAACTGTCAGGTTATGGTGAGGCAGACCAAAACACGTCAACAGGTTTATTTTAGCTATTATAATCTGTTTGTTTCATTCTATTTTTCGATGAGGTAAATTGTAGCTGTCACGTGGTACCACAAATTTGGTCGGACTGCAAAAACTGCCAGACTATGGTGAGGCCGACCAAGCCATACGTCAACAGGTTTATATATCCGTTTTTTTTTCATCCTATTTTTCGATAAGGTAAATTGTAGCTGTCACGTGGTACGACAAATTTGGTTGGACCGCAAAAACTGCCAGGCTACGGTGAGGCCGACCAAGCCATACGTCAACAGGTTTATTTTAGCTATTTTAATCCGTTTGTTTCATTCTATTTTTCGATGAGGTAAATTTTAGCTGTCACGTAGTCCAATAAATCTGGTCGGACTGCAAAAACTGCTATAGTTCGTTTTTTTTCGCATTAGAAAGAACTTGAAAGAAGGTAAGTGATCTTGAAACGTCTTTTAATTGAAAAACGCTTTTTAAAAATCAGTAACTATTACTTATGAAAGCAGAAGAATATAAATGATCGTATTAGATTCATAATGGTTACATATTTGCCGTAACTTATTTTTAAAAGGTGTTTTTCAATTAAAAGACACATCAAGATTGTTTACCTTATTTCTAAGGCTAAAAAAACGAACTATAGGCTAAGGTGAGGCCGACCACTTTTTTTTACTGTTCCCAAAGTCAGGCATCCTACCATACAAGTTTCATTCTATTTTTCGATGAGGTTATTTTTGAAGAATTTTTGTCCAATGTTTTTGCCATTTGTACAAAATCTGCCAGATTAAGCCTAGGCCGACCAAGTGCGTTGGAAGCTAGTAAATGTCAGGTACCTCTACAGGGTAGGTATATTCTATTTTTTGATCAGGTTTGTTTCATGCCGCCGTCCACCGGACTATATCGCTTAAGCCCCTCCCTTCCGATGTGTTGGAAGCCAGTGTTGCTCGAAGCTGCAATATGATGAAACTCGCATAGCCTAAGCAAATTAGAAAAATTTGCGGAAATAATTCTTGTAGTTTTGAAAATTGGTACAGGTATATCTTGTGGTGTTCAGATAAACATACTAAAAGTCCTCGAGGGTAGGGGGTGTGCTGAGGGTGTAGGCGGGGGTTGAAGGTACCTTTTTTCATATTTTTACTCATATCTCGAATATCTAGTACCTCACGAATAGCTTTATAGTACTGTGCCTTATGGGAAACGGTCGAAGAGATAGTTCAGAGCCGGAAACCGCTACCAACTTTTAGTATGAATAAAATGGGGTATTGAAAGCCAGTTAAATATGCAATTTTTCATTTATACAGTGTGTGCCACAATATACAGCAGTTTAAGAGCCATTTACAAAAGAATCAAAATGATGTAAAAATTATTCATTTATTTGGGTTTTACAACCAAACCAAAATCGGACGTTAAAGCAATTTACTACAAAATTAAAGACGACGTCTGACGCCATACGTTGATATCAATAAAATCAAAATTGGACCAAATATGTGGAAATTATGCATCAAAATGTAGGTATTTGCCCATAAAAATGCATTAAAGTTAAAAAAATCCAAATTGGTCATTTTCATGATAATCCGCGTAAGCTTCTAGTATGTTATTAGCAATATGACCTGGGTTCTAAAATTGCCGGGAGACCATAATGACGAATTATGACGTATAATATAATGACGTCATACAAATAATCACTGCCGAATTTCGTAAAATGTAAATTATAGCTATACTATGAGTCACACATAAATGTGTGTTACATGTAATGAAAGGTTATTAAATTTATTATAATTCACCTTAACATTATTTGTAAAAAAAACTGTACGGTTTAAGAGCTATAAACAAAGAAAAACCACTTTTTATGAAAAACGTCGATATATCAATTTTATAGCTAAACTAAAATCGTCAAAAAAATGTTGCGTATAAAATAAAAAAAAAGCAGTTATTCAACTATACATCACAATTTAAATTTTACATTTCGGATAAAAACTGTGGAAGTAGTGGGAAAAATACTAAAGCGCACCAACAATTCTACCTTAATCCGCTCATATCATGCAAATAATAGTTCTAAAATTCGAGTTTTAAATGAATGAACATTACATAAAATACATGAAGACGACATTTTCGATTGGAACCTTAATTAAAAAAAATATAATTTACTTGATAAGTAAGCAAAATACTGTTTCTTTAACTACCTAATCTCCTCCTTTCAAAGTCGGTTAAAATGTAGCCTGTTTTGTGACCTGACTTAAAATTGACACCTCATTTATCAAAATCAGTTCAGTTGTTTCATGTATGACATACGTAGATAGCAGTTCCTGCCTCCCCTCCCGTTCCCCATTCCCCGGGACCAGTGGCGTAACTAGGGGGGTTGGAGGGGGCACGTGCCCTGGGCGCCGTCCAACGGGGGGCGCCAAAATGGGTAAGAGACTACCTCTCCGCCTTGCCAAAAGGCAGCAGAGAAACTTTTGTCAGTCGTATTTAAACCACCACTGTGTAGTGTGAAATGCGGATGCTATTCTGGCCCACAGCGCAAAAGAGAAAGCTGATCTTTTAGGTAGACTTTTTGCCTCGAACTCGACCTTGAAAGACGACGGTAGCCCCCTACTGCCCACCATCCCGCAGTGTGAATACTCTATGCCAGAAACTTCTATCAACCAGAGGGATATTCGGCGGGAGTTGCTATGCTTTCGTTTTATAAGGCGAGCGGGCCGAGTTCTTCAGAGTTATGTCCCACGTATTTCCGTTAGGGGTCTTCTGTCGAAGTTACCATCTTATGGACTGTCCAAGAGACTACCTATGTAAATGGATCGCTAGCCCTTTGTCCGGCAGGCGCATATGAGCCGTAGTAGACGAAACCTGGCCGCGTAGCCAAGATGCCAATCGCTTACGCGCTGTAGCGATCGAAACGCAACTGTCACTGTCACACTAATAAGGAAGAGTGATAGAGAGACATAATGCTTTTCGTTGTCGAAGCGATAGCGATTGTAACCTTGGCTAGGCCGGCTGCTCCAATAGCTGCTGCTGCTGCATATCTGTGACATGTTGTCTATCGACGACATTCATCAATATGCGGACGACAGTACTATGGCTAAAAAATAACTACATTCCCGTTGCCAGGGAGGTTTTGGGATTATACTGAGCAACTTTGACTACGGGACCAACCCCGAAATCACGAAAAAACAGTTTACCCTCCCATAGAAAATGGACCAGCCAAAATGTTTAGGAAACAGCCAAATTTTTATTTCGCGACTTAGGGGTTGGACTCATAGTAAAAGTTGCTCAGTATTATCCCAAAACCTCCCTGGCAACCGAAATGCAGTTATTTTTAGCCACCCTGTATACAGGCTGGTCCAAACCTTGACACCCAAAAAAAATTTTTACAATCCTCGACATTGGTTATCATAATATTCCCCATGTACGAGTAAGTATGTTAGCCGATTTTTCGTAGTTTTCGAGACTTTTAACTTTTGTTAAGAAATTCCGGGGTGAAGCTTTGCTTTGCTTTTTTGCCTTCTAATAATTGTTCGTGGTATTATTTGCACTGATAACATGAAATAGCGATGGGGAAGTGACCCCATAAAATAATAGTAGAAATAACAAAAAAGGATTTTTTTAATGAATTACTAATATGGAAGCTTTCCACCTCAGTTCCTTTGACCGGCGTCTCTGACAAATTATGCCTGGTAAGTATCACTTTTTTGACCTTTTAAAAAACTTAGGGTCTAGCAGTTTCTAAAATAAGCAAAAGTCCTTGAAATCGCTTGTATTTTTTATCCGACTACGGCAACGCAAAAGGAGGGTTATGATTTTGACCGGTATGTATGTGGGTATGTATGTATGTTCATCTGTTCCCAAACGATGTGTCACTCGAATCGTCTTAATCGTCCGCTGGTTATAGGCTATATGGCGTCACAAAAAAATGAACACGGCGCCCTCTAGAGGTCATAAAGTCACGAACCAAAAAAATAAAATTAAGTAATGATTACGTGTTATACATCATTTTAAAGAGCTCAATTAGCACATTTCAAATATGTAAATATTGTTAGCTTTTGCACCCGGCTTTGCTTGCATGCGCCATATAAAACATTACTTTATTTATCGGTTAGGTAATTCGAACTATGAATCTACAAGCGCTCTGGATTCTATCCGCGTGTTACGCGACTACGGCGATACAAGAAGATTATTGCAAAAGAAATTTGTTTGGCCGCTATACATAGTGTTTTTTTAATGTCCTGCAACATTTTATAACGTGAATAGGTATAGAAGTCCTGATCAGCCAAAATTTATGAAACAGTCAATTTTTTTCGTTCCGAAGACGGGCGCCCTCGGCGCCCTCGTCCCTCATGCTAAAAGTGTCGACGTACGCGTTCCAAAGTCGGGCGCCTACGGCGCCCTCATACTAAAAGAGTCGGGCGTAGCCCGACGTACGCGTTCCAATGCCGGGCGCCTTCGGCGCCCTCATACTAAAAGAGTCGGGCTGAGCCCGAAGTACGCGTTCCAAATCCGGGCGCCTTCGGCGTCCTCATACTAAAAGTGCCGGGCGTAGCCCGACGTACGCGTTCCAAAGTCGAGGCGCCCTCATACTAAAAGAGTCGGGCGTAGCCCGACATACGCGTTCCAAAGCCGGGCGCCTTCGGCGCCCTCATACTAAAAGTATCGGGCGTAGCCCGACGTACGCGTTCCAATGCCGGGCGCCTTCGGCGCCCTCATACTAATAGAGTCGGGCGGAGCCCGATGTACGCGTTCCAATGCCTGGCGCCTTCGGTGCCCTCATACTAAAAAAGTCGGGCGGAGCCCGACGTACGCGTTCCAAAGCCGGGGGCCTTCGGCGCCACCATACTAAAGGTGTCGGGCGTAGCCCGACGTACGCGTTCCAATGCCGGGCGCCTTCGGCGCCCTCATACTAAAAGAGTCGGGCGGAGCCCGACGTACGCGTTCCAATGCCGGGCGCCTTCGGCGTCCTCATACTAAAATTGTCGGGCGTAGCCCGACGTACGCGTTCCAAAACCGGGCACCTTCGGCGCTCTCATACTTAAAGAGTCGGTCGGAGCCCGATGTACGCGTTTCTAAGCCGGCCTCATAATAAGTATAATAAGTATAAAGTGACTTCAAAAAGTTAGTAACGAAATCATGACCCCAAAATTAATTAAATAAAAAAGAAGTTCAAAAACTAAAACCCGACTACTGCAAATCGCGCTCTAAAAAGTATGAAACAAGATAGAATTCTTATCCGAAATTATCAAGCAGGAAATATTATAAATGTTACCATTTTTTTTATATAAAAATACAAAGAAATATAATTTACTAATTTTTAGGGTTCCGTGCCTCAAAAGGAAAAAACGGAACCCTTATAGGATCACTCGTGCGTCTGTCTGTCCGTCTGTCCGTCTGTCACAGCCAATTTGCTCCGAAACTACCGGACTAATTAAGTTGAAATTTGGTACACATATGTAAGTCTGTGACCCAAAGACGGATATGTAACGTCAACAAATGAATTTTAAACATAAGGGCTACTTTTGGGGGGTAAACGATAAAATTAAAAAACAAAGTTTTGAAAACTATATCGTGTTACATATCAAACGAAAGAGCTCATTTTGAGAATCTCAAATATATTTTTATTATAAATTTACGATAAAACGTTTAGAAGTTATTCAAGAAAATAGACAAAAAATGACCATTCCCCCCCCCCTCTATCTCCGAAACTACTGGGTCTAAAATTCTGAAAAAAATACACAAAATAGTCCTTTACCTAAAGATGTCAGGAAAACCTATCAGAAATCTAGAGTCAAGCGTGAGTCGGATTTAAGAACAAAAATGCGGTTAACGTTTTTTTAGGGACACAGCCGCAATGGTTTAATTGAAACGTGATGTAGACAGCTATTGCGAAGGCCCTAGGCCGATATCCGCATAAGGCCGAAGGCCCGAAGCTCCCCAAAGAGGCGTGCCTTTAGCTTCAAGCGACAGTCGGACTGAAGACAAAAAATGCGACTAGGCTGTATCTGGCACATAGTCGCAATGGTACTTGTAGTACAGTCAACAGCAGAAGTTGCTAAGCGGCCGAGGTGTTCAAAATTACCCTGACATGCTCTTATTGTCTTAACTATAAAGTCGCGTCCAGATCATTTTAAACCACTCTCCCGCTTAGCAACTTCTGCTGCTGACTGTACTGATTGATTGGGTTACTATTGTTACGGGTTTTAAAAAGCAGTAGGTATACAGGGTGGCTAAAAAATAAACTAAGTGTATTCCCGTTGCCAACGTGCAACCTAGAAATCGCGAAGAAAAATTTGGCTGTTTCATACATTTTGGCTGGTCCGTTTTCTATGGGAGGATACTTCTATTTTCGCGATTTCGGGGTTGGTCCCATACTAAAAGTTGCTCAGTATAATCCCAAAACCTCCTTGGCTACGGGAATACACTTATTTTTTGGTCGCCCTGTAGGTATTTTCTCTCTTCGGCCTTCGCTTTTAAAACACTTTCGGAAGTTGTAGGAAGCGCGACCCGTCGGACGCTCGAGTTTTCAGCTCTACGCATTTGGACACTTGTAGGTACTATTGTTCGGCATTTAATCTTCAGAGATGTAGAGATATGCCACCACGCCAGAAAACTTCATGTTACATCTGGTTTTTGATTGACCCATTCGGGTTTTTCAAGACGTTTCACTCACGTCACGTTTCACGTACAAAAATATTTTGAAAATTGTGTGATGTACGGAACCCTTGAAACGCGAGTCCGACTCGCACTTGACCAGTTTTTTTTTATATATTTACAGAGGTTCAGAGGATAGCCGTGGTCGTATGCCATATTACTTTTAAGTTTATAATCGTGGCATACGACCACGGCGATCCACTGAATCTCTGTAAATATATAAAAAAAATAGTAAATTATATTACTTTGTATTTTTATATAAAAAAATGGTAACATTTATAATATTTCCTGCTTGATAATTTCGGATAAGAATTCTATCTTGTTTCATACTTTTTAGAGCGCGATTTGCAGTAGTCGGGTTTTAGTTTTTGAACTTCTTTTTTATTATTAATTTAGGTAAGGGCAACATCTAAGCTTGACATTCTTGAACGTAAAACTTTGTCCTTTTTTCCCAACTCAGCCAAGTGAGGATGCTGATTTTTTTTAGCAACTGCGCCTTTGTCGAGGATTATGTTACAAAAATAAACATTTAAAAAAGTTCAATAGTTTTTTTAAATAAATTAATTCACACACCCCGGAATTTCTAAACAAAAGTTAAAAGTAATAAAAATCATAACTCGAAAACTACGAAAAGTCGGCTAACATACATACCTATTCTAATAGCCCACGGCGTGAGCAATGTAAAAAAAAAATTTAACGTCAAGGTTTGGGCCACCCTGTATAACACATGCCGTGCCAACATCACTCGGTCTGTGATACTAGAATGTCGTGAAAAACCTGTGTCAGGTATCGAGAGCATTCTATCCAGAGTTTCGGTGTGGGATCGGGACAATTCAGTACAATTCAATCCCACCAAGACTCAATTTTGCGCGTTTACCGCTAAGAAAACCTCATTTTTCACGGCACAAACAACCCTTCCCATGTCAGGGAGTATTGGGAGCCTCGGTGTTGACATCTCCACCAGTGACGTCCAATAATTTCGTAGCCACCTTGCTGGGTAGGCTGCGCTCGTATCAAAAAAAACTCGGTGTGCTCAATAAAGGGAGGCGATATACTTTACTCTGGGGTAGACTGATCCAATATATTGAGTACTGCTGTCACCTTTGGACAGGAGCACCTGGATGCCACCTTGGACCCTTCAAATCAGTCCAAAGGCGCGCTGTACCTATAAATAGTCTACGATCCCAAATTCACAAGCGATATTGAACCTTTAAGTCTAAGGAGATCTCCAAAAAAGAAATTTATAAGTTTTAAAATGGTCGGCAACGCGCATGTAACACCCCTGGAGTGTAGACGCCCATAGGATGCGGTGACCGCTTACCATCAGGTGGGTCGTAAGCTTGTTAGCCACCGATGTACTAAAAAAACATAGGTACACTGTATTTATCTAAATTAAAAGTAAACTTTAATAAGGAATAAAATAACCCTTTCGTTTCGTTAGTTCATTTCGTTTGGGTGGGGGGGGGGGGGGCGCAAATTTGGTGTCTGCTCCGGGCGCCATATCCTCTAGCTACGCCACTGCCCGGGACTCAATCTATCTCTGTACCAAATTTTAACTAAATTGGTTCAGCAGTTTAAGCGTGAAGAGGAATTTTAAAAAAAGTATTTTTTTCATATTTTATGTACCTATTTTTACTTCGGAATGGTGTCATTATGATATCAGAAATTAATTCGGCACCCCCGATTTATACGAAAACGATACCAAACTTGGCCTAGTACCTTAAATGATACAGATATCAAGATCAAGTTGAGAGCACCCCCCCTAAAAATTTACATCAAAAATCTCGGTGGCTCCACTTCTTGAATCCATCCTTGGATCCTAAGGACCAATCCTGCCAAAGGAAATCTCTTGTTCATGCAACGCCGTATGTTAGCTCCAGCACCATCCGCTACTATTCTTTGCATAATATGAGCGCATTAAGGTAGAATTGTTGGTGCGCTTTAGTTTTTTTTCTACTACTTCCACAGTTTTTATCGGAAATGTAAAATTTAAATTGTGATGTATAGTTGAATAACTGGTTTTTAAAATATTATACGCAACATTTTTTTGACGATTTTAGTTTAGCCACACCCCGGACACTGGCGATCAAATGTATGAAACAAACGCGTTCCTACGCTGACAGTCTAAGCTCGTGTAGGTGAACGCGTACCATGCTTGTGTGAGTGAGTTAAGACGTGCGAGGGTCCTCGCCAGTTTGTTGTAAAGTTCGATGACCTCAATTACTCAAAACTCATTGCTCGAATTAGGAAGAAATAAGAATCGTATTATGTTGTAAGGTGGGTATCTAAGCTCACAGCTCATTTATACAATATTTTCCTATTTTGAATCAGTATAAACAAAGTAACGAAAATTTTGTAAGGAAATTTAGTCCACCAACATATTATGTAAGTTGTAAACATGATTTTTTTTCATATAAGTATTGTATTGGTTTCAGTGTGATCTGATAGGTTATGTACATATTTGTTTAATATTTGAATATTTTACGTGGTCTCCGCTCTGCGCACCGCGTCATCGCGTCCTTGCCAGCCGGTAACTGTTGTGAGGTAACCGAGAGCAGGGAGGCAGGGAGTGGCCATACTGTACGTTAGTACTCTTTATTATACTGTGGTTTAGCTATAAAATTGATATATCTCTACTTTTTCCATAAAAATTGGTATCTCTTTGTTACTAGCTCTGAAAATATACATTTTTTGTACAAACAATGTTAAGGTGAATTATAATAAATTTAATAACCTTTCATTACATGTAACACACACGTATGTGTGACTCATGGTATAGCTATAATTTACATTTTACGAAATTCGCCAGTGATTATTTGTATGACGTCATTATTCGTGACTGGGGGACAATAAAGATGTCTCCCGGCAGTTTTAGAACCCAGGTTATATTGCTAATAACATACTAGAAGCTTACGTGGATTATCCTGAAAATGACCAATTTGGATTTATTTAACTTTAATGCATTTGTCGGTTTAAAGATTCTTTATTCTCATAAGAATTTGTACAATTCACTTAAAATGAGAACTTAAATATATACATTTTATATACATATTATGTCATTACACGACTGCCCAAACAAAAAGAGTGTATTGTGTTCAGCGTTCATGTTTGTATGTATATATTTATTTACTTATGTGAGTTTCTTTATTCCACCATAACTTCTGAATGCCTTAACCGATTTAGATGTATGATACATCATTAGAATCCATACGTCATTCCGGGTGACATAGGCCATGTGACGTCATTATAAAACCAATATGGCGGACGCAATACGCAATATTGCGTGACGTTTAGAAAAAAATATCTTGCAAACCTATCGAGTGGGGTCTCAAAATGAAGAGCTTTGAAAGGCGATTTAAAATATATATGCAAAATAGGCGCTTAAATCTTATTTTGGTTAAATAAGGATTTACAAAATGTGCTAAGAAAAATAAACCTATCTATCTTATTTAGTGAGCTATCAAATAAAAGGGTATTTACCGCTGATCATAAAAATATATACAAATCATCCATATGACTTGTATAGGTATATTTTTATAAAGTAAATTTAGGAACTAAAGCGCCCTATAGAAATCTAAACGTGTGAACTTCGATTTATTGTTATTTTATTTTTTATTTTATTTTATTGGTTTACCAGTAACTGTTACACTGACGCATACATAAAGTTTATTAAATGCTTAATAACTAAGAGCTTAGTGTACAATAAAATTGAGGTAAACACTGCATGCAAATTAAAATGTATTACCAAGCGAAATTTAATTACTAACTAATTACTTAAATACTATGCTGTGAAGCTGACGTTTAAGCTTGTTTAAAGGAGTGCAAAACATATCAATTTTGTTATGGTTATTATGCAACTTACATAGTCTTGGGATGGGGGAATTAGATCCAAGGACCGTCCTTCGGAAAGGTAGGGATAAAAGGTTAATAGGGTTTCGAGGATATCTAAAAGGTACTCTAAATTTAAATTTTGACAATAACTCAGGGCAGTTTATAGAACCACTTAAAATTTTTGATAAAAATGTTAAATCTAAAAGATTTCTTCTATTTTCTAATGATTTAATTTTAAAATATTTAAGACGAGCAGCATAACCTTTAATTCTCCTGCTGTTACCTGTAGAGTATGCTAAGTGGTTCAGAAGTCGTTTTTGAATTCGTTCTATCCGTAGACTGTGCACTGCGTAATGAGGGCGCCACACAACCCCGCAATACTCGAGTGTGCTCCGTACAAGCGAGTTGTATAGAAGAACTTTTGTATTTGGTTTTCGAAAAGATTTTGTATTTCTAATTATGAAACCGAGGGATTTTAATGCTTTTTTTATGATTGAATTAATATGAGGAATAAACGTTAATTTTTGATCAATAAGGACTCCAAGGTCTCTAACAATGTCTACTTTCGTATAAGCCGTTTATACAATAATTGTGTTTTAATGGGTTTGGCTTCCGGGTAAATGTAATTTGCGAGCATTTATTAATATTAAGTTCCATATCATTGTTTTTACACCATTCAACCAGTTTGTTAATGTCATTCTGCAGCAATAAGGCGTCGCGTGTATTATCTACCACTCGTGCTATCTTTAGGTCATCAGCGAACATGTAAGGTATGGACTCAGTAAAGCTATTGGGCAAATCGTTGATGAAAATATTAAAAAGAATTGGTCCCAGGTGTGAGCCTTGGGGAACGCCCGATGTTATATGCAAAATATAATTTAAGCGATAGGGTTTGAATAATACTAAAAGAGTCGGGCATAGCACGACATACGTGGCGCGCTGCACGTGGTCCAAAACCAAGCGTCTTCGATTGTCTCATACTTAAAGAGTCGGGCGTAGCCCGACGTACGTGGCGCGCTGTACGCTTACCAAACTCGGGCGCCTTCGGCGCCCTCATGCTGAAAGAGTCGGGCGTAGCTTGATGTTACGTCACACGCTGTACGCTAACCAAAGCCGGGCGCCTTCGGCGCCCTCATACTTAAAGCGTGGGTGGAAGAGATCCCTGAAAGGGATAAGTTCGCCTTTGTACTAATGAGTTGTGTTCTTTCATGTTTTATGTTTCTTTTTGTACAATAAAGTATTTTACTACTACTACTACTAAGAGAGTTGGGCGTAGCCCGACGTATTTGACACGCTGTACGCTTACCATATCCGGGCGCCTTTGGCGCCCTCATACTTAAAGCGTGGGGCTTAGCCCGACGTATGTGGCGCGATGCACGCGTTCCAAAGTCGGGTGCCTTCGGCGCCCTCATACAAAAAAGCGATCCTTTTTGTATGAGGCCTTTTTCTATGCCCGATGGCATAGCCAGTGTCTAAATGCGAAGCCCGTAGATCGAACTCCGCGTAAAGCCGAAGACCCGGAGCGTCCGACAGGTACGCGCTTTCTACAATTTCCCCTAGTATCATAATTGAGAAGTCGCAATTCCACGCAAGGCCGAAGATCGAGCTGCGGCAGGTTAGTACTCGCGGAACTCGGTCAGATATTTGTAGAAATTACAGGAATTGCTAGAATCCCTAGCCCTTCGGCCTTACGCGGAGGTCGGTCTTCAGCTTACGTATTTTAACACATGTATTTCAGATATTTGTAGAAATTACAGGAATTGCTAGAATCCCTAGCCCTTCGGCCTTACGCGGAGGTCGGTCTTCAGCTTACGTATTTTAACACATGTACACAAAACCACTGTAGGTACCTACAGTGGTTTTGTGTTTCACCGCTAACGTCCCGCAGCTTAGCCTTCAGCCTCGCGTAGAAGCTCGCTTCTCTTGGACGCTTTGGGTGTTTGGCCCTACGCAGAGCTCGGCATTCAGCAATCTAGTCTCTCAGGGCTACCTACTTTTATTTGCAAGTTCATCACTTGTATGTAGGTAGGTATACTAACACTTTTAAAAGTCATTAGCGTCGAATAGACCCTTTTACATGCAGTCTGTCGCGTATTATTGATGTTTGAATTGGTGCTATTTTGCCAAAGGCCATGTGTGCGTCGTGCTGAAGTTGCGTTGCGACGAAGATAATGGGGACAAAATCTTTTTTAGTGACAGTTAAAATTATGAGTCTTTATTGTGGATCTTCAAACCCTCATGGCCATTATAATTCAAAATTCCACTTCTTTTTAAGAAGTTAAGAAGCTATATTTAATATCAAATGTCAAATGTCAAATGTCCCAAATTGTGAACACATTTACATATTATTCACAGAAAAGACGCCCGTATTCCGGAACGGTGAGCTTAATTATAAGGTCCCAGTCCCGGGAGCTAATACCTATCCGCATAAAAAGAACTTTGTGGACAAACTAAATGGCCGGGGGAAATCTTTATAAATGGTAGTTTTACTAGTTTTTTCACTAAAATGTTTAAAATAAAATAAATTAATTAAAAAATTAAAAACACGACTGCTGCATTTTAAAGCGAAATGAAAAGCTAAAAATAATGTTAATATGTTAGTCACTAAATTTTATGAATCTTAATTGGAATGTAAATGTACACTCACGGTCATTCATAGTAAATACAAAGGGCTATGTACATTAATGACCGTGACTGTAGGTACGTATATATTTAATTTCAATTGCAGTCGGGGGACCTTTTGATTGAGATGCACTTAGGTACCTACATCAAGGTCCCCCGATTGTAATTGAAATTAAATGTAACGTACCTACAGTCACGGATTTACTATGAATGACCGTGAGTGTACATTTACATTCCAATTAAGATTCATAAAATTTAGTGACTAACATATTAACATTATTTTTAGCTTATCATTTCGCTTTAAAATGCAGCAGTCGTGTTTTTAATTTTTTAATTAATTTATTTTTTTACTAAGTTAGATGCCGAACGACCGTTGACATTGACAGGTTTCATCGAAAACAGCTGGTTTAAATATGATGTAGCCAATGCGCGTTTGTCATCATATTTCGCGATAAATGCTTCCCAAACTGTGTTGTAGTTTTCTGCGGCAGGTATAAGGCCCGGGTCTCCTATTTTATGCTGTACGCGGCGTCTGGCGTCAGCGTCAACGTTTTTGAACAAAAAAGACGCTGACGTCGACGTCTAAAACAGACCACAACAGTACATCTCTATAGTAAGCATCGTGACGCAGACGCTGTAAGCGGCCGATGGCGTTTATAGGAGACCAGGGCCTAACTCCCGCACAGATCGACTTTGCCTTTACATGTAATGAACACGCTCAGAATCCGTACGTTTCTTATTTTCATGTATGACACGCTTAAATGTTTCATAGAAGAATGGGAAGTTTTGAATATCTCCATCGAAAGAAGGAAGATCAATCTAGTTTGCCATGGTTATCTAGTTGTTACTATGACAACACGAAAAAATATGAATAATTGGTGGGAAATGGGCATATGAGTAGATTGTACTAGTACTACGATTGTTAAAATACTCGTAAGAGCATAATAATTTCAATACAATAGACAGAATCTAGAAAATAAATACCTGGCAGTGCGGAAGGATTTACCAAGCACTTTAGGTCATGTTTCCGCTGGTGAACGGACAAACCTTAAACTAATAACGCATAGACTGATAGTCTCCATACGGCTAACCTGCCAAAAGTGAAGCCGAAACACGATCGATGTGTGCGTGGAACGCTCGTGTTTTACACTCAGCAAACACACACATATATACAAAATATGTTGCCAGTATTCATTTACTTCTCTTAAAGTAGAGGAATTTTAACAACATCGCACTTGGTTATTAACTTATTAATAATTTGGAAGTGTGTAGATTCGATTTTGTAGCAAAAGCTTTTTGTTTATTTTGGGATTTGTTGCACTTCTGTACTTTGTGAAATAAGGATTAAATAAATAGCTGATAAGTTTTTACTATTTTTATTTATTTAACAAATGTGCATAAAATAATAAGAATAAATTTAAATAGGACAGAGCATATTCGACTGTGTTTAGTCTGTTTCCAATGTTTCCATATTGCGTTATTCCGATTTAGTCTATTTTTATCCTTCCATCTCGCAGACAGAAGTAGATCAGTCAGAAAACTGAAACGAACATGACACAAAATAAAAATAAGAAAAAAGTAAATACTTACCTAAATAATTAACTTAATTATAATTTTCTATAACTATACAATAAAATTTAATTGAGCGTATTTAATTTAGAATGTAGACGTCATGTCCCATTTGGAGGAAAAAATATTCACTACACTGGCAACATTTAGAAGAAATGGCGGCTGACGAAAATTTGGATTTTTGTATTTACGATTATGTAAAAATATCACATTACATTCGATACTTACGCGTGAAATGTAATATCAAGCGGTTTGTTTTTATTATATGATGTGTTGTGACACTCATTCACTGTACAAGCAATAACCATCTTTCCTGTAGTTTTTGATTTTTAAACGGGAGGTGTACACAGACCGATTTGACTTTGGGTACTGCGAGGGCCGTTCGAATACGATGATGCGAGTGTGACGTGACGTCGCACTTGAAATGGCTTCACTGGGGGTGTACGAACTAGGAATCTATGCTTTATAAATCTATGGGACAAACTGCATGTTCAATATGTTCATCGTCCGGCAGGACAGCTGTTATAAGATCCTCCGACACTCATTATAACAGGTCGGTGGAGAGGGGGGCAATAATCCTGTACTCTCAACTTGATACACACTTTACACACTAAAAAAATTATTTTTAGAAAATATTTTCGTGTTATCACTGACACGTGAAAAAAAGTGAATGCAGGAGTGCTCTAAAAGTAATGAAGTTGTCAGCGGTGTCATCGAGTTTTAAGTTTTTATTTGCGGCCAACTCTCTGAATATCACGTGAAAAGGTGGCTTCTTCAAGTGAAATAATATATGATATGTCTCGGGCTAGGCATATCGTATAATACAGATAGAACTTCACTTACAGGTAAGTTCGTTTAATCTTTTAATAATTGTGCTAAGATGCACAAATAATTACTTATAAATTATATTCAACTTATTATTATTATATTATATTCAACAAGGAAAATGAAGTAAATACGAATGTTCCGCTTGTATAATACCTTAATACAAGTGTAACCTTCGCAATAGGTTAATTACAATTTATGAAAAACTGAGGCTTTCAGGAACAATTTACCCGTAGCTTTCAGTTTAGTAAAAATGTATTTTGTAACTTAAAATATACTGAAATGTTATAACGAATATGGTGTGCAAAAATGTTCCATGAAAATTATGACACAATATGACAGTTACAAATTACGAAATATTTTTGTAACGCATTTATGAATAAGGTAACGCGATGAATAATCCCACACGCTACGCGTAAACAAAATATTAAAATAAACGACAATAACAATAAATTAGTATACTGACTGTATCTACTTTGAAATAGAATTATGACGGGAACATATTTTGAAAATTAAGAAACCGAAAGGAAATCCGAAATTACTTTTGTACGCGATTCAGTGAGCAACAAGAATATTTAGTATATTATGTAATTTTTAAAGGTAAATTTGCTATCCGGTTCGAAGGACCAAACATGGGGATGCGGAAAAACTTACATGCACTGGTTCTGCATTTTCCTCCTTATAGAGTCTCCACTGATTCGGCGGCAGCATGATTTATTACTGTTGTATGAATTATAGGGATCCCTTTGGTTTAATTTTCTTCAGCACGCAATTTTGTTGCCAGTTTTATTTTACATGCATTAACATGATAATGTCACATTTTCTTTTCAACGCCTCAGCGTTTTATTTTGTAAACCCGACAAGGGGGTCAGAATACATAGGAGAAGTTTAAGTATTTATACGTGGCGCAAACACCTAATAGGCATAGCATGTCAAGCACTATAGTACCTTATAGAAAATAAATTACGTAAACGTTATAATCCAGTAACTTTGTCGAATTTTGTAACCTGGTTATTTTGCGTCAAATCCGGTAGTTCTGGTTTTTTGCAGGCTTGTTTATAATGTTGGCCCAATGAATAATCCAAGTTTGTGACCTCGAGCACCGAATGCAACTTTGTCAAAAATCGAATAAGCCGCAATTTTTTTAGATTTGGGCGATTATAACCCTAAAGTACTAGTTTTTGATAGTAACTTCCTAGGGCGTTTTTAAAGTAGACTAAATTTGCTACAATAAGACACTAGAATTGTCTCTGTACATCTTCGTTCTACAAAATATTTATATTCAATAAAAAACATTTTTTTTTTCAAAATAGGCACTCATACACTTTTTATGGAATATAAATATTTTGTAGAACTTGGCGGTGATGAATTCCATATAAATTATCTACCTAACCCTTATATTATAGCTAAGAACTGATGTAAAATTATAAAATTTTGAAAGGCTTTATCTCGGAAAATATTTGATGTACAGAGACAATTCTAGTGTCTTATTGTAGCAAATTTAGTCTACTTTAAAAACGCCCTAGGAAGTTACTATCAAAAACTAGTACTTTAGGGTTATAATCGCCCAAATCTAAAAAAATTGCGGCTTTTTCGATTTTTGACAAAGTTGCGTTCGGCGCTCGAGGTCACAAACTTGGATTATTCATTGGGCCAACATCATAAACAAGCCTGCAAAAAATCAGAACTACCGGATTTGACGCAAACGCAAAATGTATTTATAATTTTACTGTATTATTAGCGTATATGACAGTTCTGACTGAGTTAGACTTCTGACACTGTCAGTGACTCGGTGTACGGATACTGTAGAGAACAGTCGGGCATACAAAAGGATGTTTACCTAATCTGAAAGTGAGACCTTTCGGTCGCGCTTCACACTCGCTCGGTCAATAAGAGGGCATTTCTCAGGAGGGCCGTTTTTACGTGTCCGGGGCAGTAATTGATTGAATTTACTGTTCAATAAATCTGAATTAATTTAGGCATGATCTTCAGCTTATATTCTGTCTGGGACACTATCAAATTATTTATTTATTATTTATATAATACAAGAAAAAGATATTCAAATGCCAAAAATGATGTTCGGTGGGCGTGTCCCGCACCCAGATTTTATGAAACAAAAAATTATTACTCAAGATGGGGCATTAGATCTGAGTTATTATGGGTATTCACGCATAGGGTATTAGTTAGCTTATCATATTCTTTATATCACAATAATGTGTTTGCTCAACACATTGAATAAAACCAAATTTACGATGTGTCCCGGGCTAGTGACTGATATCGGTGTAATTTGCAAAACATGTCAGTACTCCTTCAAAGTTGTAGACCAGGAACTCAGTGTCTCATACATAGTATGCTTTAGTTGTGCCTTAACCGTTGAATAAAGTAGAGGTACAGTCACAGTACAATAAAGTGATTTTTTAAACGTTTTTCCGTCCTTCGCTGGGTTTGGTCCTATGTTTTTTTGAGATCGGTGGTGCAATTTACTCCGAAAGTTTTAGTGTAATTATCGTTATGTAAGTGATTAAGAAGTCATTGAAAGTACGTAAATCCACCATTATTACATCTCTTCTGTATCGTTCATGCTATTTCTGTAATTGCTAAAAAGCGATTAATTTTGATATCGCTGGTGTTGATTTCCCTGGTTTCGGTGGATTTTTTGACCACCGATATCAAAAAAGTGATCACTGAATTCAAATCCTGCTTTGTAAACTAGTTTGTTGTACTAATTTATCATGTCTAAAAAGTGAAAGATACGTTGTACAAACGTAAAATTATGTTTGTAAGTAAATTATGTCATAGTAGGTACACAAAATTACTAGTTCACTATGAGTAGTTTTTGAAACCAGAGGTATAGACCCAATGTTTCTTTCTCTGTCTTGATATTCTTTTCCAACCAATTAAGTAAATTATTTTCGTTGTCCTCTATATCACACTTCTTTTAAAATAACTTGTGTATGTAAGTACTATGCAAGGTGAACCCAAAGGACAGGATGTACAGAACAAGGGATTAAAAATAAAATAGCATTCTAATGTCGAGATCGCTTCAAAGGCACTGAGCGTACCTACTGATTGATATTTCTAAAGGATAGCCATAGACACAAATTGAAGACAGCAAATGTTTTAACAATCCTCAATGTCTTATGTCTTTGTCAACAACTTTGTTACAATTTAGCTCAAGTGTTTGAGGGTGCTGGAGATCATAATTAATTGGTAATTGGATCTTCAAGCATTACTCGACTACTTCAAATATTATAGTTTTAAATTGACGGAGTTCACGCTTTTAAACTCTTTTATTAAAAAAATACTTGTTTTCCGTATTGCATCATATTGCTTTATAAGTACATTAAATATTTAATGAGGATTGAACACCACTCAAGAGTGTATTGTTTATCGGGTGCAGGTAACATAAGTTTTTTTTAGATGCGTGTGCGGTCGGATTGCGTGAAATTGCGTTATTTTAAAATCTTGAGTCTATAGCTATTAAATTTATGTAAGCTTTCGAGATCATTAGCCTTGTTACATCGCTTATCAACAAATAGGATTGAAAAATATGATTAAAATAATTATATAATTGAGATATAAAACCTAAATGTGATTTTGGTGTAAGCATTATTGAATTCGGTGACGCAAATTGATTTCAGTGCCTGCACATGATTTCGGTGTTTTTTAAATCTCAAATATCTTGAAAACTATAAGGTTCTAATGGAGGCCTCCACTACCAATATTTTTTATATTAAGGGTAGATTTTAGGAAATAAACTCGCATATTATATAAGTTAAAAAAAAAATTTGGCACCGAAGTCAGGCACCGAATGTCATCTCTGAGAATCGCCCAAGAATAGTACTCACCGAATTTTTCACTTAAGCCGCACTTAATGGCGTTGGTTGGATCTGCGAAGGAAAAGTTTAATGACACAGTATTAAAACCAGCAAACACAAGAACAAAAGTTCAAGGACAATAAAAATGGGTCATCTCTTTGCGGACCATCCCACGAATCGTCTTTCGAGTGACATTGCATTGTAATAGTATGTTTACGATACAAGTGCGAAAAGTAGGAAATTCGCAATGAGTGGCGATAAATTCGTTACTTCGTAAATTCGGAACTCGTGTCGAATTAGCTTTTCGCACGTGCATTGTACAATGTTTTACAGTACATATGGCTCTTTAAATTTTCGACATACGCATGTGTAGTACTTGTTACAGCACTAGGGCGGTAAAGTAGCACCATAATGTACTGTAAAATGTTTCACCTTACCCAGCCAGCCAGCCAGTTGATTGACGGATGGCCAGCTGACCAACAGTCAATCAACGTGAATTTATTAGTAATTGCAACTGTGACAACGTCACCAGCGACATCTGTATGTCCTCAGAGGTGGTCAAGGTTTACACTTAGAATGCAGATGTCATGTCATGCTAGTGACGTTGTCATAGTTGCAATGCCAAATTCGCGTTGATTGCCGGATGGTCAGCTGGCGGCATTGCTAACGCATTGGACCGACAATCCAAGGATGTGGGTTCGCGTCCCACGTTGGGCAGAGTTGATCAAAGTTCATTTTTTCATTGTGATTGACATTTATATTTACAATTTAAAGAATTGAAAAGTAGAGTTTTAAACTCGGGTGAAAGGCATCATTTCAGCCTCGGACCATTGGCGCTCGAACGCAGTGCCTCGCACCTCGCACCAGCAAACTACCTCGGCAGAAATGAATACCTTTTATCCCTTGGTTAACAATCTACTATTTCATTTCTCATGCTCTGAAAGAGGGTTATTGTTGTTCTAAAAGGTATGCAGAAAATGCTACGTGTCTGCACTATAGTTCGTTTTTTTAGCATTATAGAAAGAACTCCACTGAAGCAAGCGTGCAGTTTTTATCAGGCTCTTTAATTGTTAATAATTATTGAATTACCTTCTTCGTTCTTTCTAATGCTAAAAAAACGGACTATAGAGCATTTTACGTTCCACATACGAATATTTATATAATTATTTTAACGATAAGCATTTGAAAATTGGATTTAAATGGATTTGTTATGCAATTTCCATTCTGATATTTAACTACCCATTCCATGATCAGGTATGATTACGATTATGATTACATACCGATATTTGTGCCTAAATTATTTATTGAAAGTACCCTCGTACTTTCAATAAATAATTTAGGCACAAATATCGGTATGTAATCATAATCGTAATCATACCTGAAGACAAGAAATACTAAAATAAATTATGCTTAGTCATGTTAAAAATAACAGATGCATTTTATTTTCCTCGTATCGAAATAATAAGTAGAGTGTTTAACTCGGATGAAAGGCATCATTTCATCCCTTGGTTAACACTCTACTAGAGGTAAACCAAGATAAGTCTGCAACGATTTTGATAGCACACGCAGTGCAAGTGTTGTTTTAAATGTCAAACTTGTATGAAATTATGACGTACAAATTTAATAATACTTGCACTGCGTATGCTAGTTATCACAATCGCTTTAGACTTTTTTTGCTCTAAACTCTGAAGATGTGCAAAAAGGCATTTTCTAATTCCTGCAACATTAAGTTAGGCGTTTGAATATATACCTACATTAAATACCGTCACCAATTACAATGAATAGAGAGTACAATAAACCATAACGTACTTAGGTATAACAATTATTAATTATGAATTAGGATTCCACACTGCCTCTCTGAAGATGTTAGGGCGGATACAGACGGACTGCAATCCGACTGAAATATGTATGAGAAATACACGCCAACTGCAACGTTGCGTGCAGTTCCCATACAAATTGCAGTCGGGTTGCAGTCCGTCTGTATCAGCCTTTAGAATTACTTTTGTAGTTTATGGCTCGATCGGCTCAGGTATAGTATAACAAACAATAGCAGTGTCTTATCGAAACCCAGTAAGCGACATTCTGGTGGAATGCCTAGCAATGAAAACATTACAATACATATTTATATTAACTACTTACAGTATTACAAATTATTAGCTACTTATGACTAATAAGATTTCACAACACGGCGAGAGCGAGGCGATACTGATATTGATACCTCACTCCGACTACTGCGGCAGATAAGATCTAGGTAATCTGCCTATGGTACATCGCTTGCGCTGCATTCCGCATTATTTACGAGTACCTACATAATGCAAGCGACATAATGCGAATGCATTATGCACACCGTGTGTATCGGCCTTAAATCTACACACGGAACAACACTGTGTGATCACTAAAGTCCCTAATAGCATGTGCTGGCTTCCTCGATGGTCCGGTCGCGATGATTCCCGTCGAGTGTCTTCCGCATTATCAGGTTCATCTTGAGACGGAGGCTTTTCTTTGGGATGTGTTCGTAGCTTCTTCACATTCATAAGCGCACTGTAATAGTTATTTGTTTTAAAAGGGGGCAAAGTTGATGTTTAACCGCTCGTGCTAATATTGATACCCGAGCGAGCGAAAGATTCCAAAATTGAACCACGAGCGTAGCGAGTGGTTCCAAAAATGGAATCTTGAGCGTTGCGAGGGTTTCAAAGCACGAGGGTTAAATGAAATTTGCCCCCGAGTGAAACACAACATTTTTCACCACACTCGCCCGAAGCAAATATTAAATGTAAAGTATCAAACAAAATCAAACCAAATCAAATTCAAATGAATGTTATTAAACTTATTAAATACTAGACGGGCCCGCAGCTCCGCTCGCGTAAATGAAATAAAGAGTTTATCTTATGTTTATTTAAATACCGACATTATTATGTATTCAACTCTGCTAGGGTTTATAACTGTGATAGGGATTCCTTATTTAATTGTACGTAGCCATTATTTGGATAACTTAATTCGCAAATTTCTCAAACAATGATGTGATGTGATTTCATAAAAGGCAAGATTATATTTTTTCATCTATGTAGGTATTTATTTTTAAAAACCTGTTTTTATAGTTAGTTTTTTTAGCATTAGAAAGAACTTCCAAGAAGGTAAGCGATCTTGACATGTCTTTTAATTGAAAAACGCTTTTTAAAATTCAAAAACTATTACTTATGAAAGCAGAAGAATATAAATGATCGTATTATTAGATTCATAATTGTTACATATTTACCGTAACTAATTTTTAAAATGTGTTTTCAATTAAAAGACACTTCAAGATTGGTTACCTAATTTCTAATGCAAAAAAAACGAGCTATAGTTGCAAAAACGTTCATTTTTCGCGATTGTTCGCGGCGCGATTGTCGCAAAGTAAATTGCAGCATGCGGAGTTGTATGGCCCCGCGCGCACTATGATAATAAAATCGCACCCCGGCCGGACCTCAGTCGGCATTTCGCTCTCCAAACCCCAACATCTCGGCACCTGCATCTCCAATGGAGTCTCAAAATGAGACGCTAGATGTTGACCATTTAATTGTGGAAATAGACGGGGATTTCCTTTGTGTTATAAATGCTCAAAGTCATACATCAATCGCAAATTAAAGACACGTTTCATGACAAGCGACTGGTACGAAATCCATGTTGAGAATGAACAAATCGTCGACTTTTTCGTGAATTTTCTGCGATATAATTACAGCGCGATTCTAAAATCGGTTCGCAAAAATTAAAATCGTGGTGCGCGCTTGGCCTATAATACCGTAAATGTATACTCCTTCAATTTGAATTTAGAACTCATTTTTTTTTTTTATTTGATTTTGTTTCTAGTTCTATGCCATATACATATATAGACTTTAATATTATTTAGAACTGCTAAAAAACAAGATCGGCTTACTTTAAATATTTCGTCAATTTTACCTTTGTTTGTAAAAACTGTGATATTTAACTGTCATATACTATTAATGCCTTCCAAAATTAATTTCTCGTAACAGGACTGAGAGGCTACCGCGAAAACAGAAATTCGCAAATTGCGGGGATCTTTCTCTTTTACTCCAATGAAGGCGTAATTAGAGTGACAGAGAAAAATGATCGCAATTTGCGAACTTCTATTTTCGCGGTTATAGCCCTGAATCTTGTTGCTCACCGATCCGTTCAAAAATATACATAAGTACTGAATATAATTAATAGATATTTATTATAATTATATGTGGTACTTAATGAAAAGGAATATTGTGTATATTGTTTCGACGAATCAGATACTCTCAATAAAATTTATACATGAGGCCAAAGCTGTTCATAAATATTAAATGACTTTATTATCTCTATACGCCTTACTAACTCTGTGTCCTTTTTTAGTTAGCCTGTTGTGGTGTCCCACTGCTGGGCAAAGGCCTCTCCCCCTGATTTCCATGACTCCCGTTGTAGTGCCTTCTCCTGCCAGCCACTGATGAGTCCTATTGTGGAAAAAAAAAACACAACGACAGTCAAGAACGGAATTTTTAATTTGAATTTTTCAGATTTTTGAGATGCCTAGTCCATTGGTTGGAAAGCCCGTTCGAAATTTAAACTTATTTGCAATATAATAAGGTCGTATTTTGTAGATCTCTCTCATACTTATAGTAGGCTATTGAGATAAAATTAAATATCCCACAAAAATAAGCAAGCAGAATTAAACTTTGTGTCAAAGACATAAATCATAAATTTCAATGCCTAAGTCTTAACTAAGGATGTTTCTCGCAAAAATTACTGCCTAATATGAATTGACCAGTGTAAGCATCAGTTAGCTAGCCCTAAGCAACCAAAGATCAAGCTGCAGTTGAAAAACCGGGCAAGTGCGAGTCGGACTCGCGCACGAAGGGTTCCGTACCATAATGCAAAAAAAAACGAAAAAAAAGCAAAAAAAAAACGGTCACCCATCCAAGTACTGACCACTCCCGACGTTGCTTAACTTTGGTCAAAAATCACGTTTTTTGTATGGGAGCCTCATTTAAATCTTTATTTTATTCTGTTTTTAGTATTTGTTGTTATAGCGGCAACAGAAATACATCATCTGTGAAAATTTCAACTGTCTAGCTATCACGGTTCGTGAGATACAGCCTGGTGACAGACGGACGGACGGACGGACAGCGGAGTCTTAGTAATAGGGTCCCGTTTTACCCTTTGGGTACGGAACCCTAAAAATTGTCCTAAAATAAATTTCAGTTTTGTAACGCGTTTTAACATAGGTACATTTTGTATGGACCGTTACAAAGCTGACACCCAAAATTTGTATGAAAAACTGGGGACGCTTTTTTCTTTGTCTCATTCAATAGTACTCATGATTCCGAGTTCTAAAAGTTGATGGGTTTAGAAAAAAAAACTGGTCAAGTGCGAGTCGGACTCGCGTTTCAAGGGTTCCGTACATCACACAATTTTCAAAATATTTTTGTACGTGAAACGTGACGTGAGTGAAACACCCGAATGGGTCAATCAAAAACCAGATGTAACATGAAGTTTTCTGGCGTGGTGGCATATCTCTACATCTCTGAAGATTAAATGCCGATCTTAGAAAGAAGTCGAAATTTTTAATTGTAATGGCCATGAGGGTTTGAAGGTCCACAATAAAGACTCATAATTTAGGACCGCGTGCAGCGCGCCACGTACGTCAGGCTATCTACGCCCGACACTCTTAGTATGTTCGGCGCCCGGTTTTGCAACGCGTACGGCGCGCCACGTAGGTCGGGCTACGCTCGACACTCTTAGTATGAGGGCGCCGAAGGCGCCCGGTTTTGGAACGTGTCCGAGGCGCCACGTACGTCGGGCTACGCCCGACGCTTTAAGTACGAGGGCGCCGAAGGCGCCCGGTTTTGGAACACATACAGCGCGCCACATAAGTCGGGCTACGCCCGACGCTTTAAATATGAGGGCACCGAAGGCACCCGGTTATGGAACGCATACAGTGCTCCACGTACATCGGGCTACCTACGCCCGACCCTCTTAGTATGAGGGCGCCGAAGGCGCCCGGTTTTGCAACGCGTACGGCGCGCCACGTAGGTCGGGCTACGCCCGACGATTTAACTATGAAGGCGCCCGGCTTTGTAACGCGTCCGGCGCGCCACGTAGGTCGGGCTACGCCCGACGCTTTAGGTATGAGGGCGCCGAGGGCGCCCGGTTTACGAACACATACAGCGCGCCACGTACGTCGGACTACCTACGCCCGACACTCTTAGTATGAGGGTGCTGGAGGCGCCCGGGATTGGTAAGCGTACAGCGCGCAATGTACGTCGGGCTACGCCCTACGTTCTGAGTATGAGGGCGCCGAAGGCACTCGGCTTTGGTAAGCGTACAATATTATACTAAACGTTGGTACGCCTCTTTTGGACATTTCGGGCTTTCGGCCCTACGCGAAGTTTACCTTTGGTGCGCCCGACGCTTTAGGTATGAGGGCGCCGAGGGCGCCCGGTTTACGAACACATACAGCGCGCCACGTACGTCGGACTACCTACGCCCGACACTCTTAGTATGAGGGTGCTGGAGGCGCCCGGGATTGGTAAGCGTACAGCGCGCAATGTACGTCGGGCTACGCCCTACGTTTTGAGTATGAGGGCGCCGAAGGCACTCGGCTTTGGTAAGCGTACAATATTATACTAAACGTTGGTACGCCTCTTTTGGACACTTCGGGCTTTCGGCCCTACGCGAAGTTTACCTTTGGTGCGCCTTTAATTTGGTGTTCAGACATAGAATGACAATACACTTCTATTGTTACAGCCGACCTATACAAGTATAGAAAGACATAATATATATAATCATTGTCACTTAAATACTTCTTACTATTATGAAAATTAGTTTAGTACTAAAGTTAAGAAGAAATGATTGAGGTTGGTATGTACCTACCTACCTACCTACGCACGTGTTGAATCAAAATCTGTTTTTTTACAGTCGGGTTGAATTAGTAGTCAAGTACAATTTTATTCACAAGAAATATAAGAATGCAATAAGCCATAAATTATTCAAACCCTATCGCTTAAATCGAAGTTCACAGGTTTAGGTTTCAATAGGGCGATTTAGAACACCCATACAACCATTTCTAGTCGCCGTTACGACGCGGTGTTGACACATCTTGTGTTGACACCGTCTGTTTCGGTCACAATTCCAGTCGCAGAGTCGTCGCCGTGTCGACACAGTTACCAGAAATGGGGAAGGGTCGACACATGACACAAAGTGACATAAAGTGTGGTCGCCGTGTGCACACATTGTTTCGGGTTTGCGACTACTTTATGCCAAAATCATTCGTTCATTCGTTCATTTCGTTCCTGTCAAATGGAAACTGTCAGATGGAAAAATGCTTAAATAAAAATAAGTGACATTAATACGCCATCTCTAAAACGGATTACAAGACGTAATTATATATTGTTTGCATTTATATTACAATAGGACTTAAATTATTATGGCGAATTAAACTGCTCGAGTGATTTGATAAACTAAGTGTAATATAATCAACGCGCCACCACATTGTTTTAGTTTAGCCGGAAATGAAATTGTTTACTTCTCAGTGCCTGTGTTCATAACTATATTATTTGATGCATTTTTAGTACTTCGATGCGTATACTATACTTAAATAACAAAAATAACGCTTTACATACTACGAAACTTGTTAATTATGATGTATAAATATGGTTTAAGGCTGAGAAATATTGCAGTCACAAAGTAGTCGCAAATGTTTCGACTTTGTGTCGACTCTGTGTTGACACATGACACGCGCTGTCAAAAGTAATAACAAAGTTACTGGATTTGCAAAATGGCTCCTTGTGTTCATTCGTTTTCAGATATTCTCAAAGTGTAAGAGCCATGCCGTGGAATAAAAAAAAAGTTAATCCTCATATTTTAATCGCGATTAATTTAGTCGACCTAACATAGATTGAAATTGCATTAATCTGAATATTAATCGAATAATTTATCGATTAAATCTCGATTGAAAGTTGACAGGGGGACATTTTTGTACGTAAATGGAATAGGATTTGCATGTAAATATTTCCCACCTTTTCGGGGCGGGGACAAATGGGAACACACAATTTTTGGATGTATTCCCATTTATTCCCGCAGGGAACAGATGGAATAGGATTTGAAAGTAAATATTTCCCATTTTTCCCCCCTTATCGGGCTGGGGACAAATGGGAACACACAATTTTCGGATGTAATCCCATTTATCATTTATCCTCGCAGGAAACAGATGGAATAAGATTTGCATGTAAATATTTCCCATTTATTCCACCTTATCGGGGTGGGGACAAATGGGAACACACAATTTTCAGATGTATTCCCATTTATCCCCGTAGGGAACAGATGGAATAGGATTTGCATGTAAATATTTCCCAATTTTCCCACCTTTTCGGGGTGGGGACAAATGGGAACATACAATTTTCAGATGTAATCCCATTTATCCACACAGGGAACAAATGGAATAGTATTTGCATGTAAATATTTTCCATTTTTTCCCACCTTATCGGGGTGGGGACAAATGGGAACACACAATTTTCGGACGTAATCCCATTTATCCTCGCAGGGAACAGATGGAATAGGATTTGCATGTAAATATTTCCCATTTTTTCCACCTTATCAGGGTGGGGACAAATGGAAACACACAATTTTCGGATGTAATCCCATTTATCTCCGTAGGGAACAGATGGAATAGGATTTGCATGTAAATATTTCCCATTTTTTCCACCTTATCGGGGTGGGGACAACTGGGAACACACAATTTTCGGATGTATTCCCATTTATCCCCGTAGGGAACAGATGGAATAGGCTTTGCATGTAAATATTTCCCAATTTTTCCACCTTTTCGGGGTGGGGACAAATGGGAACACACAATTTTCAGATGTAATCCCATTTATCCCCGCAGGGAACAGATGGAATAGGATTTGCATGTAAATATTTCCCATTTTTTCCACCTTATCGGGGTGGGGACAAATGGGAACACACAATTTTCAGATGTAATCCCATTTATCCCCGCAAGGAACAGATGGAATAGGCTTTGCATGTAAATATTTCCCATTTTTTCCCACCTTATCGGTATGGGGACAAATGGGAACACACAATTTTCAGATGTACCCCCTGGCGTGACAATGTGACGTAACGTGACAGGTGCGACATTTCGACAAGTCTCATTGTTGCTGACGTCACAGGCATCCATGGGCTACGGTTATCGCTTACCATCGGGCGGGCCGTATTCCTGTTTGTCACCATCATTGTATTATTTTTAAAAACTTTATCATATCGGCAAAAACATGTATTTCTTTTGCGATGTTTATGATGATAATGATGGAAATTGTCACAAGATTTCAAAGAACTTTCGGTAATTCTTGAGTTCTGTGTCGGAATTTCGTGACAATTGTCGTATTTCTTGTGACAAATGTCATTAGCTTCGCAAAATAAGTACTTATTAACTGGCGATATGGTGGAGTTTTTTTTTAATTAACATGTTGGTGGCAAACAACCACACCGCCCGTCTGATGGTAAGCGTTTACCGTAGCCCATGGAGGCCTGTGACTTCAATTACAGTGATGTAGACAATAGGGAATATTAGGCAAAGCTCTGCGTAGGTGGCACTAGTAGTACACATACAGTAAACAAACATGCGTCACTACGTCACTCACATATCGCCTATCGTGAAACACGACAATCGAGGGTTCGGTTTCTGCCTCTCTATCACTCTCGCATATTCGAGCGATAAAGAGGCGGATAACTAAATTTCGATTTTCGCGTTTACCGGTAGGCACTTGTTAACAAACCGCCTTGATGCATCAATGTCATATTTTATTGTCTTTGAAAACTTGTCAAAAAACAGTTTAAGGCACAGTATGTATAAGTTAGTCTATGAATTTACTGAGTCGGTAGTGCTGCACTCTGGCGGCAGAACATTGCAGTAATATACTCTATTGTTGGACCTGTCACGTCCTAAAACCTATAAAACAATATTCATGACGACTTTTATGACAACATGCGTAGCCGCCATCTTGGATTATAAAATGGTCATCATTTTCGAATTCTGCACTCCCTAAAACCTATAAATCGACATCCGTGACGACGCAAGTTATCTTTATTTTCAGATCTAACCAATTGCTACAGAATACAAAGGACAAAAAAAGAAGCAAGGAGTTAATGAAACAAGCAAAAATACTGATGATTCCTCGACGCAATTGGATGATTCTTAAATTGTGTCCAGATTTTCTTGTCATAAAAGTTTTTATTTTTCACATATAACTCACACAAGCTCCGTGACATTTCGACCTTGTAATTTTTTTAATGTTTTTGTTTATATATGCGTATCTCACTAGAATAATATAATCAAGGTATGTTTATGTTTGATGGTTGAAATAGTAACTCTAAAAATTATATTTGTGTCTTATATTCCTGCCGAAGACTTTTATTTTTCCTTTTCCTTCTACACAAGTTAGGCCAAGTAATAAGAATTTAGGGCTCTCAATTTTATCTTGACTTCTACATCAGTAAAGCTACGAGGCCATGTTTGGTATCGTTTTCGTATAAATTCACAGTACCAAATTTAGTTATGGTATCACATTGACACCATTCCGAAGTAAAAACATATAAACTTATTAAAATACTTTCTTTTAAACTCCTCTTCACGCTTAAACTGCTGAACAGTTTTAATTTAAAGGTACACATATATTTTGAGTCCCGAGACAGAACATGATAAGTTATGTCAAAAATCATCCTTTAAACACTCTAAAAAATGAAGACCAACTAAGAGCAGTTTTCTCTTAGTTGACGTTAAGTTAATTACAACAATAACGATCTTATATAACTCAAAGAAAGCTGATTACTTAAAACAATAAGTGTATCTGTGATTGAACTAATAAAGTAGGTATGTTATTAATCCTAACAATTGTATACTTTGCATCTATTATTAACTTGTTGGCATAATTATGTAACGTAGGTTAATTCAATACTTAAAAATTTAATTAAAACAGATAAATATGTTAATAGTTATGAACATTTTAATAGTTTATTTGATTATTTTGTCTTTGTTGATTTACATAAGATTTGCTAGTTGAATCAACTAAACATATAATATTTAGAACAACGAAGATAAAACACTCAATCCCATTATGATCAAGTTATTGTATTGATTACGAAACTAATATTCCATTCTACTAAGAATTATTTGTTAAATCGATTTTCTTAATAATTAAATTAAATAATCGGTTAATCCGATCAATCAAGAGATAAGTAGGGGGATCGCCTGTACACCCGCTCTCCGCCCCGCCTGCGCCCCTCTCGTGGCGCGTGCGACCGAGCAGTCAGTCTCTGTAGCACGCAGTTGCGTTAAGCTCATTCAATTACTTATTCCTCTGGAAAAACCTGGTGTGTACAAAGTTGATTGCAGTTGTGGTAGTTCGTACAGTGGGCATACCAAACGCACTATTGCCTGCAGAATTAAAGACCACATCGCTGCGGTCAAGAACAACGACGCTCGCAAGTCAGCTATTGCTCAGTGTCACCTTGAGTCGGGTATAAGTCACTGGATCGAGCTGCATAGTCCCAAGGTCATTTCGACAGCACGCCACTATGTACCAAGATTGGTAAGAGAAGCCTTAATTCACAAATACAACAATTTTAATCGTGAAAATGGGTTTTTAAACTGTCAAATGTGTGGAATCTTGTGATTTGTTTGACTAAAAAACAACCAGTGACATCCGAATCAAACTCGCGTAGTGACACTGTGAGTGTAGTGTGCTTGGATAGACCAACAAGTGTGAACGTGATTGGACCAACGAGTGTTAACCCCTCGTATGCTTAGACACGGATCCGAGCGTGTGAATTTAAATGCAAAACGTTTACTTTCAAAATGAATAAATAACATCTTATTATAATATTTTTTTGTTTTATTAATTTACCCCCTTTTTATAAAACTTTACGGGCTTGATTTAGTTTAATTATGTTTTATCCCTTTCTTTGTTGTTATATTTTATTCACTACTTATTCGTTTAAATTTTATAAATTTAATGTACTTATTCGTTTAAATTTTATAAATTTAAACGAATAAGTAGTGACCACCAGCATTATTCAGCACGGCGCGTATAAAAACTAGAGATCTGAAAGAAATGTTTTAGTAAATGCGACAAAGTAAGTCATAGTACAATTGAACAAGAATGGTATTGTACTAAACAAGCTTCATAGTTGAAATGATTAAACAATTAAAATTCAAATTGAACAATATCTTAGTTCAGGCTAATAAGATGCATAAGTCGATGTAATCATGTACTTAGTTGAACTTATTTAGGTCAAATAGTTAATACAGTAATTCTTTATGTTAACATTGATTTACATCTTAGTTGAAATGATTAAACAATTAAGATTCAAATTGACCAATATCTTAGTTCAGGCTAATACGCCATAAGTCGGTGTAATCATGTTCTTAGTTGAACTTATTTGGGTCAAATAGTTAATACAGTTGGGGAGTAAGGGGGAGAACGGCCCAAGATCTTAACCGACCCCAACTGTCAACCTCACCTGCACGTGCTGATAGTTCGCGAGGATTGCCAGCGGCGGTGGCTCCGGCCTCCGCGGTGCTCCCTGCTGGACAACGGACGAGGCTCTGGCGACCGAGCAGTGGCGGTATAACCACACGCCTCACCGGGCAACCGGTGGGAAGAGGCTACAGTGACCTTGGGGACTAAATATCTCCTAAAATATCTGGCACAGAAAGCAATGGGAAACTACTGTGACTACCTTCCCAAGAAAACCAATGCATATGAAAAGTCCAAATATTGTTGCGAGTGCGAAGTTATGCGATCCGACTAACCCTCGGCGCCATCGTGATTCCGGGTTGCATGGTGCGAAGTATACTACCGGCCACTTCACTGTGGCTCACCAGGCAGGTGGTGGAAATTATGTAACTGGTAATAAGAAAAAGACGACCTCACTTCGCAAACAAATTCGCATAGGAACATGGAATGTCAGGGGCCTTCTAAAACCGGGTAAACTGGACGTAGTTGAGAGAGAAATGAAGAGATGCAATATTACCATCTTGGGACTTAGCGAAGTACATCGCCGGGGTAATGGCCACATTGCAACGAATAATGACAACATTATGTACTTCTCAGGTGCAGATGACCATAGCCGCAATGGAGTTGCTTTACTGATCCCAAAATCGCTCCAAACCGCTGTCAAAGGATACCAAACACCTAACGATAGAATCATCGCTATCAAATTAGATGCATATCCTGTCTCCATTAACATTGTTCAAGTTTATGCCCCTACAGCCCAATCTGATGAGGAGGACTCAGATAGATTTTATGCCGAACTTGCTGCTGTACTAAACGCACTACCATCCAAAGAAGTAACTATTGTACTAGGGGATTGGAACGCCAAGATTGGTAACACCATTGATGATCCTATAAAAGGCACTATCATTGGCAACTATGGCCTAGGAAACCGCAATGAGAGAGGCGAAAAATTTCTAGACTTCTGTATAGAAAATCAGCTGACCATAATGAATTCATGGTTTCAAAACCATCCCAGGAGGCTTTATACTTGGACCTCACCTTCGGGTCATAGAAACCAGATAGACTACATCACAGTCAAATCCAGATGGAGATCATCGGTCACCAATGCCAAGACTCTCCCAGGGGCGGACTGTGGCAGCGACCACCAACTTCTGGTTGCTGATTTTAGGCTCCGCTTAAAGAAAATTCGCCGCACACCCCCCCAGTCGGTTTCACTGAGTGATGCAGCTTTGATTCATTTCGAGAGCGCAATCGATTCCAAACTCAAAACAATAGTGTGGGATCCATTCGACTCAAGCGAAACAGACTGGGTTGTAATGAAACAGTCTATTAAAGCTGCTGCTAAAGAGAGTAATGATCTAAATAGAATCGTCCGTAGAAAAGAAGAGTGGATAAGTGCAGAAACGTGGGCCCTGATCGATGAGAGGAGACTGCTAAAGAGTGAAGGCCGTGACACTGACAGTGAGCGTTCCATATACAATCAGTTGCACAAAAAGGTACAGACATCCACCAGAAAGGATAAAAACATGTTCATTAACAGAATATGTGATGAGATTGAAGGTCATGCTAATCAATGCCATACTAAGGACCTCTTCAGGAAGGTTAAACAACTTACGGGAACCTTTAAACCTAAGTCATGCATTGTAGACGACGTAAATGGTAACGCCTTGACAGACATGGAGGACGTGCTGGAAAGGTGGAGAGGTTACTGTTGCGACCTATATCGTGATGAGAAAGGCTCCACTACAAAGAGAAGATGGGATGAGCATACTGAAGAACCTGCCATACTCCTTTCGGAGGTACAGAATGCTATAAAAAAGCTGAAGCACAAAGCGGTGGGTCCAGACGGTGTATCAGCGGCAATGATCCAGCACCTGGGTACAGAGGGTACCAAAATTATACACAGATTGTGCAATAAAGTCTGGAAAACTGGTCAATGGCCACAGGACTGGACACAATCCGCTGTCATCCCTCTTCACAAGAAGGGGTCTACAAGAAAGTGTGAAAACTACCGCACGCTATCGTTGATGTCTCACGCTAGTAAAATCCTTTTGCACATAATTAATGCTAGACTATCCGCATTTACAAATCAGCAGATCCCTTGTGAACAAGCTGGTTTTGTTGCTGGTAAGGGGACCAGAGATCAAGTTATGAATGTTCGTGTGCTCATTGAGAAATGCCGAGAGTTCAATAAACCTGTGATCCTGTGCTTCATAGATTATGCTAAAGCATTTGATTGCGTGCAGTGGAGTACAATGCTGGATGTACTCTTAGAGATGGGAGTGCCTGAACACCTTGTATTTCTGATACAAAATCTTTATCTAGATGGTACAAGCTTTGTTAAGTTAGATGACAAGATGTCGAAACCGTTTCATACAGAACGAGGGGTTCGTCAGGGGTGCATTTTGTCTCCAAAACTATTTAACTTATATGGCGAGTACATCATGAGGAAAGCACTGGAGGACGTGGAAGTCGGCATTACAATAGGCGGCCGTAAGATCACCAACCTGAGATATGCAGATGACACCACTATTGCAGCATCTAACGAGGAAGAGATGGCTTTTCTGTTGAAGAAAGTGGAAGCAGAGAGCCTCAAACTTGGATTGAAAATTAACCACAGTAAAACCAAGATCATGGTGGTGGACAGAGCACAAGTCCTTCCTCAATCCAATGCTCTAGATGGCTATGAGAAAGTGGACCACTTTGTATACCTAGGGTCCTTAATAACAAATGGTGGTGGCTGCACGCAAGAGATTCGCCGAAGAGCTGGAATGGCTAAAAGTGCAATGACTAACCTCAAAAAGTTGAGGAAGAATCGAGGTATATGCCTTGGTACCAAGGCACGTTTGATGCGGACACTGGTATTCTCCATCTTTATGTACGGTGCAGAAACCTGGTGCATCAAAAGCTTAGACAAGAGCAAAATCGATGCTTTCGAGATGTGGTGTTGGAGGAAAATGTTAAGTATACCATGGACCGCAATGAGAACAAATGAGTCCATTCTGAGAGAACTCAAAATCACCAAACGACTCTCAACAATCTGCCAGGAGAGAGCTCTTAGATTCTTTGGGCACATAATGCGGTCGCCACACCACAGCCTCGAACGTGACATCATACTGGGGCAAGTTGAAGGCAAGCGCGCTAGAGGAAGAGCCCCTGCAAGATGGTCGGATTCCATAAAACAAGCATGTGGTTCCACGCAGAGGGCAGCCCACATAGCCCTTGTTCGCGATAAATGGAGGGACATAGTTATTGGTCACGATCCTCAGTCATGAGGGAACGACGAAGAAGAAGAAGAAGAAGTTAATACAGTAATTCTTCATGTTAACATTGACTTACATCTTAGTTATACTAACTTGTTTGTTTTCATTATCAAGCCCTTAGTTGATCTTACTAGGATCAATTAGTTAGCATAATTATTTTTCGTGTAAATATTGAACAAGATCTTAATTGGTTCAGTTACCTAACAATAGTAATAGCAATCAGAATTACCTTGTTTGATGTGTTTAAGTTCTTGTTAGGCTCGTATGGAATCAAGATGCTTGATTACGGCCATCAAGATATTGATAGGGCCAACCAAATTTTTTTTAGAGTGAAGGTGTGAAATGTGGTGCAGGGCGGAATTCAGAATTGAATTCTTGAAGTTAATACTTACTGTTTAAGTTTAGGTTTGAAGTCATGTTTTTTATCATTTTCAACTAAATCAAAGATGTAGAATTGTAGACCATCCCAAATTTCATATAAATCGGTTCAGCGGTTATTGATTGTCCGTACAAATTTTCACGCCACTTTTCACACCTTCAAAAGATGATTTTGGTTATAAGATCTATCCTATGTCCTGTTCCGGGACGCAAACTATTTCTATACCAAATTTCAACGAAATTGGTTCAGCGGTTAAGCGTCAAGAGGAGTTTAAAAAATACCGGCCAAGTGCGAGCCGGACTCGCGTATTAAGGGTTCCGTACATTAAGTCCGCCTCGCGCTTGCACATTTCTAATAGGTTTTCCTGTCATCTTAATAATCGTGATAGGTAAAGGACTATTTTGTGTATTTTTTTCAAAATTTATGACCTAGTAGTTTTGGAGATAAAGGGGGGGGGGGGCAATGGTCATTTTTTGGGTATAAAATCAATTTGTTTACGTTATATGTCCGTCTTTGGGTCTCTAATTTACATATATGTACCAAATTTCAATTTAATTGGTCCAGCAGTTTCCGAGAAAATAGGCTGTGACAGACGGACAGACATACAGACGCACGAGTGATCCTATAAGGGTTCAATTTTTTCCTTTTGAGGTACGGAACCCTAAAAAAATTGTTTTTAAATTTTGTGGATCACGGCCTAGCACCTTCACTGATGTAGAGATCAAGATAAAATTGAGAGCCCTAAATAAAGTTTCAAGAGCGGATATCTCAAAAACTATTCAATATATGGAAAAAATTGACTAAATAAACTTGTAACAAATTAAATTAACTTTCATTTTCTATAAGTGGCCATGTCGCTACGATGCATAGTTTCCGAGATATAATCGAAAAACCGGAAAATGGGACCTTCAAAGCCCCCTCTCTCCCCCCCGCTCAAAGGCTACGGCCGAGGACTTTTGATATGTTCACCTCCTAACTTGTCCAAACCAAGTTAAGAAGCCAAAAATTGTGTTCTGAGCATTTCCCTCTACAACTTTGTGACATAGCTATGTCACCAGCGCGCCATGTCACCGCAGCGACGCGCCCTGTACGGAATCCGGCCACACCGACACGACGGCGCGGTGCGGGGTGCGACGGAGGGGAGCACCAACCGGCAGCTATATAACCGCGCGCAGCACTCAGTACAGGACCCATTCCGTCCCCGCCGCTTCTCGGCGACACACCTCTCCTAGTCCCTTCCTGCGGTCGCGGCCGGGGTGACATATGTGCGCCTAGGCCAGGCTGTTTCCTTCCATCACGGGCTGGAGCGGTCACCGCCCGCCAGTGAATCCTCATACGCAAGGCCTGTAGCGGACACCGCCGGCCGGCGTAGCCCCTGCCCTCAATCTAACCTTCCCGCCGACCACGATTACTTACACCTCTCCTAGCCCCTTTCTTGCGGTCGCGGCCGGGGTGACATATGTGCGCCTAGGCCAGGCTGTTCCCTTCCATCACGGGCTGGAGCGGTCACCGCCCGCCAGTGAATCCTCATACGCAAGGCCTGTAGCGGACACCGCCGGCCGGCGTAGCCCCTGCCCTCAATCTAACCTTCCCGCCGACCACGATTACTTACACCTCTCCTAGCCCCTTTCTTGCGGTCGCGGCCGGGGTGACATATGTGCGCCTAGGCCAGGCTGTTCCCTACCATCACGGGCTGGAGCGGTCACCGCCTGCCAGTGAATCCTCATACGCAGGGCCTGTAGCGGACACCGCCGGCCGGCGTAACTCCTGCCCTCGATCGTCCCTATCATTCCCGCCTACCACGATTTAACCCGGAGCTAGGTGTGCGTCTAGATTACCTAGGGCACTCGCGTATCCCGCCGCTACTATAGGGAATCGGCCCACCGGGGCATATTAGTGATAAGTGTTAGCTATTAAGTGTTTTCAATAAACGGCATAAAGCCCCGTCTATACCAGTGTACTATCCGTGTTTGTGTTAACAACCCGTAAGTCCCCTTTCTCCCAAATCTGAGACTAGCTCGGTAAACCTCTCCAGCCTTCCAGGCCGAGGGGATATGTGACTCCTGCTTAGGCAGCACATCACAACTTTATTGAGCATTCGTTGCCTGACCTAGTCGTATTGCATTTCTTTAAAAACTTTTCTGTAAAAGGTTGACGGGTGTTGGGTGTTTATATGGTTTTGGTCGATTTTTATCATTCGCATCGCCCATGATGACTTACTAGAATTACGAGCACACGAGACACTAATAGTAGTTTGACAAACCTTGGTTTTCAAGAGGTATTTTATATTGACATTTGCTGTCACAAATTTGCTGTCAGATTTAGTCGCAAATCGCACGCAAAGTGCACACAAATGTGTCGACACCTTGTTACGGAAAAGTGTAGACACGGCGACGACACTTTGTTTCGAAACAATTCTAGACACATTGTGTGGACTCTGTTACGACACATCTGACATTTAGTTACCACTTTGATGATTCTGCGACTGGAATGGTTATATGGGCATGTTTGTGTTTAGTTCCTTTTACCTTAGCTCACTAAATTAGATAGAAGGATTTATTTTTCTTAGCACATTTTGTAAATCCTTATTTAACCAAAATAAGACTTAAACGCGTATGCTGCATATATATTTTAAATCGTCTTTCAAGGCTCTTCATTTTGAGACCCCACTCGATAGGATTGCAAGATTTTTTTTTCTAAACGTGACGCAATTTTGTGTATTACGTCCGCCATATTGGTTTTATAATAACGTCTCATAGCCTATGTTAGTCGGGATGACGTAAGGATTCTAATGATGTATCATACATCTAAATCGGTTAGGGCATTCAACCTTCAAATCAAGAGTGAACAGGCACCTTCTGGGCGAGCTCGCTCCATCGTAGGCCACGTCTACGCCTCGGCTAGTCTGTGGCCATGAGTAAACCCATGCATAATAAAAAAAAAAAAATAGTAGAAAATAAATGAGGGCACCACTTTCTACGTAACTGTCACATTTTTGACATAAAATGCTTACACATGGCAACAATTTAGTATGGACATTTTTGGGTTCCATTTTATTTAATTTTTACTATTTTATTATGTCGCACTATAGGCGGCAATGGATTGAATGGATAAAAAGTCGCCTGGGTTTATTGAAAGGTCTGTGGAGCCCGTGACTGATAGATTTAAGCAAAGAGTAGTATTTATAATAAAAAGGACAAAGAGAGCCCTCTCGTGGAACTTTTTTGCATCCATTTTGAAGTGCCATCTGTAATTCTCAACCAGAAATATCAACGTCAATATCAGGATCGCAGTTCTAACCTATTAACCTAACCCTCTTTTCCAGCAACATTTTGTTTTCTTGGAGGTTGCAGATCAAACTAACCTAAACTCCTTTTTACACGACTGGCCAAACAAAAAGAGTGTATTGTGTTCAGCGTTCATGTTTGTATGTATATATTTATTTACTTATGTGAGTTTCTTTATTCCACCATAACTTCTGAATGCCTTAACCGATTTAGATGTATGATACATCATTAGAATCCTTACGTCATCCCGGGTGACATAGGCTATGTGACGTCATTATAAAACCAATATGGCGGACGCAATACGCAATATTGCGTGACGTTTAGAAAAAAATATCTTACAAACCTATCGAGTGGGGTCTCAAAATGAAGAGCTTTGAAAGGCGATTTAAAATATATATGCAAAATAGGCGCTTAAATCTTATTTTGGTTAAATAAGGATTTACAAAATGTGCTAAGAAAAATAAATCTAATCTATCTTATTTAGTGAGCTATCAAATAAAAGGGTATTTACCGCTGATCATAAAAATATATACAAATCATCCATATGACTTGTATAGGTATATTTTTATAAAGTAAATTTAGGAACTAAAGCGCCCTATAGAAATCTAAACGTGTGAACTTCGATTTAAGCGATAGGGTTTGAATAATACTAAAAGAGTCGGGCATAGCACAACATACGTGGGGCGCTGCACGTGGTCCAAAACCAAGCGTCTTCGATTGTCTCATACTTAAAGAGTCGGGCGTAGCCCGACGTACGTGGCGCGCTGTACGCTTACCAAACTCGGGCGCCGTCGGCGTCCTCATACTCAAAGCAGCCCGACGTACGTGGCGCGCTGTATGCGTTCCAAAACCGGGCGCCTTCGGCGCCCTCATACTGAAAGAGTCGGGCGTAGCTTGATGTTACGTCACACGCTGTACGCTAACCAAAGCCGGGCGCCTTCGGCGCCCTCATACTTAAAGCGTGGGTGGAAGAGATCCCTGAAAGGGATAAGTTCGCCTTTGTACTAATGAGGTGTGTTCTTTCATGTTTTATGTTTCTTTTTGTACAATAAAGTATTTTACTACTACTACTACTAAGAGAGTTGGGCGTAGCCCGACGTATTTGACACGCTGTACGCTTACCATATCCGGAGGCGCCCTCATACTTAAAGCGTGGGGCTTAGCCCGACGTATGTGGCGCGATGCACGCGTTCCAAAGTCGGGTGCCTTCGGCGCCCTCATACAAAAAAGCGATCCTTTTTGTATGAGGCCTTTTTCTATGCCCGATGGCATAGCCAGTGTCTAAATGCGAAGCCCGTAGATCGAACTCCGCGTAAAGCCGAAGACCCGGAACGTCCGACAGGTACGCGCTTTCTACAATTTCCCCTAGTATCATAATTGAGAAGTCGCAATTCCACGCAAGGCCGAAGATCGAGCTGCGGCAGGTTAGTACTCGCGGAACTCGGTCAGATATTTGTAGAAATTACAGGAATTGCTAGAATCCCTAGCCCTTCGGCCTTACGCGGAGGTCGGTCTTCAGCTTACGTATTTTAACACATGTATTTCAGATATTTGTAGAAATTACAGGAATTGCTAGAATCCCTAGCCCTTCGGCCTCACGTGGAGGTCGGTCTTCAGCTTACGTATTTTAACACATGTACACAAAACCACTGTAGGTACCTACAGTGGTTTTGTGTTTCACCGCTAACGTCCCGCAGCTTAGCCTTCAGCCTCGAGTAGAAGGTCGCTTCTCTTGGACGCTTTGGGTGTTTGGCCCTACGCAGAGCTCGGCATTCAGCAATCTAGTCTCTCAGGGCTACCTACTTTTATTTGCAAGTTCATCACTTGTATGTAGGTAGGTATACTAACACTTTTTAAAGTCATTAGCGTCGAATAGACCCTTTTACATGCAGTATGTCGCGTATTATTGATGTTTGAATTGGTGCTATTTTGCCAAAGGCCATGTGTGCGTCGTGCTGAAGTTGCGTTGCGACGAAGATAATGGGGACAAAATCTTTTTTAGTGACAGTTAAAATTATGAGTCTTTATTGTGGATCTTCAAACCCTCATGGCCATTATAATTCAAAATTCCACTTCTTTTT
Source organism: Cydia fagiglandana (assembly GCF_963556715.1). Taxonomy (NCBI): domain Eukaryota; kingdom Metazoa; phylum Arthropoda; class Insecta; order Lepidoptera; family Tortricidae; genus Cydia; species Cydia fagiglandana. Next base: position 4,174,437 of record NC_085959.1, read on the forward strand.
AAGAAGTTAAGAAGCTATATTTAATATCAAATGTCCCAAATTGTGAACACATTTACATATTATCCACAGAAAAGACGCCCGTATTCCGGAACGGTGAGCTTAATTATAAGGTCCCAGTCCCGGGAGCTAATACCTATCCGCATAAAAAGAACCGCCAAAGTTGGGCGCCGAAGGCATCCTCATACTCAAAGCGTCGGGCTACGCGTCATCAAAATATCTTAATCCGGCACTGCTTCGGACTTAACCCGACGTACGTGTCGCGCTGTTCGCGTTCCAAAGCCGGGCGCCTTCGGCGCCCTCATACTCAGAGCGTCGGGAGTAGCCCGACGTACGTGACGCGCTGTACGCATTCCACCTCCGGCGTACGTTACGCCCGACGCTCTTAGTATGAGGGCGCCGGAGGTGTAACGTACGCCGGAGGTGGAATGCGTACAGCGCGTCACGTACGTCGGGCTACTCCCGACGCTCTGAGTATGAGGGCGCCGAAGGCGCCCGGCTTTGGAACGCGAACAGCGCGACACGTACGTCGGGTTAAGTCCGAAGCAGTGCCGGATTAAGATATTTTGATGACGCGTAGCCCGACGCTTTGAGTATGAGGATGCCTTCGGCGCCCAACTTTGGCAAGCGTACAGCGTGTCACGTACGTTGGTCTACGCCCGACTCTTTTAGTATGAGGGCGCCGAAGACGCCCAGCTTTGAAACGCGTACGTTACGCCCGACGCTCTTAGTATGAGGGCGCCGGAGGCGCCCGGCTTTGGAATGCGTACAGCGTGTTACGTACGTCGGTCTACGCCCGACACTTTTAGTATGAGGGTGCCGTAGGCGCCCGGCTTTGGAACGCGTACAGCTCGCCACGTACGTCGGGCTACTCCCGACGCTCTGAGTATGAGGGCGCCGAAGGCGCCCGGCTTTGGAACGCGTACAGCGCGACACGTACGTCGGGTTAAGTCCGAAGCAGTGCCGGATTAAGATATTTTGATGCCCTAAGCATTTCTAGACCCTGGTGCCTCCTCTCCCTAAGGTCATTAAGTTTACATTATTTTTTTTGGTAAATTGAGTGCAGTTCATTGCCGCATCACAGCTGAGAATGGAAATCAGTCACATTATTTTATCTCGATAATTGACAGTGCCGCAGCAGTAATGTTGCAACAGAGTACCTAATGCTGCTGCAGTCGCCAACCGAATGTCACCTTTATCATATCTTAGGTTAGAATGTAATTTAAAAATTTTCGATATAAAAACGCAATTTGATAGACAGTTGTACATTTTTACTTTTAGTATGGAAATCAGTCACATCATTTTATCACGAAAATTGACAGTGCTGCAGCAGTAACGTTGTAACAGAGTAATGCTGCTGTAGTCGCCACCCGAACGTCACCTTTATCATATCTTAGAAAGTGATTGAAAACGCGAGCGAAGCGAGCGCGAAATTTTTTAGATATAAAAACGCAATATGATAGACAGTTGTACATTTTTACTTTTAGTATGGAAATCGGTCACATAATTTTATGACGAAAATTGACAGTAACGTTGCAACAGAGTAATGCTGCTGCAGTCGCCACCCGAATGTCACCTTTATCATATCTTAGAAAGATATTAAAAACGCGAGCGAAGCGAGCGCGAAAATTTTTCGATATACGCAATTTTACTTTTAGTCCCAACCAGGCGCGAATCCAGGATTTCATACAAAGAAGGGATGGGACAGTTTTCTACCAGCCTAGCTTCGCATAGGGCTCGATATTTAAGGATTTCAGCGAGGTTGTTTTCATGCATAAAAGATGCAAGAAAGCAGAGCTTGTAATTGACCAAGAGAATTGAATTGGCGAAGTGTGAGCAAGGCAGTAGGCCCAGCTGCGAAAGAGGAAAGCTTGGATCCACGCCCAAGTGTAATTAAGGCAGAAGATCAACTTTGCCGTAAGGCAGAAGGCCTCGCATAGAACCTAACGCCGAACCGCAAAAGAGTGAGAGAGAGTGAAACCCAGATAAATAAATATATACCTACATACAAACACGAACGCTGAAAACACAATACACTCTCTCTCACTTTTTTTTGGGTAGTCGTGAAAAAGATGTCACTGCAATGAGGGGTAATTAATTTACTGTCGTTTAATTTTGTTGTATATTTTTAAATCGACATAATTATTCAATTAAATTTGTTGTCCATGTCCGTACCTCCTCATCTAAACTTAGAGTTAATTTGGCAAAAACCTTCCTCGGTGGCTATTCATGTCACTTGTATTAAATTCAGCGCCATCTGTTAGTTTACCAGGGTACTCAATAGTGGTAGCACATATTTGAAAAAAGTTTGCCCCTCCTTCCTAAGTAGCGCCATAAGATTCAGGGGCAAATTTAAATCAAGCGAGTGTTGTGGCTACCCCCCCCTTTTAGGGGTTGAGTTTTTGTAGCCTATAACCTGGCCGGAGATTTTCTCGATAGATTAGTAAAGTTTGCATCAAAATCCGTTCAGCCGTTTTCACGTGATGCGCGTTCAAATAAACAGACAAACAGATAAACAGATAAACAGACAAACAGATAAACAGACAAAAATTCTAAAAACTGTTGGGACGTGTTCTGTTATCGATTCTAAGTATCCCCAGCCAACTTTTTTTCAAATATCTTCCATGTACAGACTTTCTACCCTCTACAGCTTTATTATATGTATAGATAGATAGATAGATAGAAGATAGTTAATACTATTAAATTAATTAATCCACTTCGTCACCTTTTTCTACTCGTAGTATCATTTTATTTCTGTAACAGTCGCAGTTCAAACCTAACCTAACCCATTTTTCTAGTAGCATTTGGTTTCTGTAAGGATCGCAATTTAAACCTAACCTAACTCACTTTTCTGATAGCAGTTTGGTTCTGTAAGGGTCGCAGTTCAAACCTAACCTAACCCACTTTTCTAGTAGCATTTCGTTTCTGTATGGGTCGCAGTTCAAACCTAACCTAACCCACTTTTCTAGTAGCATTTCGTTTCTGTATGGGTCGCAGTTGAATCCTAACCTAACCCACTTTTCTAGTAGCATTTCGGTTCTGTGAGGATCGCAGTTCTAACCTAACCTAACCCACTTTTGTAGTAGCATTTCGTTTCTGTAAAGGTCGCAGTTCAAACCTAACCTGATAGCAATTTAACTTACTTTTCTAGTAGCATAACGAAATGCTACTTAGGTTAGGTAGGTATAGGTATGCGGTGCGGCGTACGGGGGGTTGAGCGGGAGGGGCTAGTAATTTTGGCATCAGTTTACTTTATCTATACATATAATAAAGCTGTAGAGGGTAGAAAGTCTGTACATGGAAGATATTTGAAAAAAAGTTGGCTGGGGATACTTAGAATCGATAACAGAACACATTCCAACAGTTTTTAGAATTTTTGTCTGTTTGTCTGTTTATCTGTTTATCTGTTTATCTGTTTGTCTGTTTATTTGAACGCGCATCACGTGAAAACGGCTGAACGGATTTTGATGAAAACTTTACTAATCTATCCAAAAAATCTCCGGCCAGGTTATAGGCTATAAAAATTCAACCCTTAAAAGGGGGGGTCGCCACAACACTCGCTTGATTCAAGTTTGCCCCTGAATCTTATGGCGCTACTTAGGAAGGAGGGGCAAACTTTTTTCAAATATGTGCTACCACTATTGAGTACCCTGGTAAACTAACAGATGGCGCTGAATTTAATACGTAGTGACATGAATAGCCACCGAGGAAGGTTATTGCCAAATAAACTCTAAGGGTTCCCCTAGATATGTCGACGCGGAATCGGCAAAATACGATAGGAAAAAGCTTTATGTCCGCGCAATAAGAGCGAAAAAGTCGTCGTTTGGCTCGGCTCGCGACGGCCGACGACGACCGGTTTTTCGCTCTTATTGCGCGGACATAAAGCTTTTTCCTATCGGCTTTTGCCGAATGCGCGTCGATATATTTGGGGAGACCCTAAGTTTAGATGAGTACTACGGACATCAACAAATTTAATTGAATAATTATGTCGATTTAATAATATACAACAAAATTAAACGACAGTAAATTAATTACCCCTCATTGCACAGTGACATCTTTTTCACGACTACCCAAAAAAAGTGAGAGAGAGTGTATTGTGTTTTCAGAGTTCGTGTTTGTATGTAGGTATATATTTATTTATCTGGGTTTCACTCTCTCTCACTCTTTTGCGGTTCGGCGTTAGGTCTTATGCGAGGCCTTCTGCCTTACGGCAAAGTTGATCTTCTGCCTTAATTACACTTGGGCATGGATCCAAGCTTTCCTCTTTCGCAGCTGGGCCTACTGCCTTGCTCACACTTTGCCAATTCAATTCTCTTGGTCAATTCCAAGCTCTGCTTTCTTGCATCTTTTATGCATGAAAACAACATCGCTGAAATCCTTAAATATCGAGCCCTATGCGAAGCTAGGCTGGTAGAAAACTGTCCCATCCCTTCTTTGTATGAAATCCTGGATTCGCGCCTGGTTGGGACTAAAAGTAAAATTGCGTATATCGAAAAATTTTCGCGCTCGCTTCGCTCGCGTTTTTAATATCTTTCTAAGTTATGATAAAGGTGACATTCGGGTGGCGACTGCAGCAGCATTACTCTGTTGCAACGTTACTGTCAATTTTCGTCATAAAATGATGTGACCGATTTCCATTCTAAAAGTAAAAATGTACAACTGTCTATCATATTGCGTTTTTATATCTAAAAAATTTCGCGCTCGCTTCGCTCGCGTTTTCAATCACTTTCTAAGATATGATAAAGGTGACGTTCGGGTGGCGACTACAGCAGCATTACTCTGTTACAACGTTACTGCTGCAGCACTGTCAATTTTCGTGATAAAATGATGTGACTGATTTCCATACTAAAAGTAAAAATGTACAACCGTCTATCAAATTGCGTTTTTATATCGAAAAATTTTAAATTACATTCTGACCTAAGATATGATAAAGGTGACATTCGGGTGGCGACTGCAGCAGCATTAGGTACTCTGTTGCAACATTACTGCTGCGGCACTGTCAATTATCGAGATAAAATAATGTGACTGATTTCCATTCTCAGCTGTGATGCGGCAATGAACTGCACTCAATTTACCTACTAAGTGGCGCGCTGTACGCGGTCCAAAGCCAGGCGAATTTGACTTTCTCATACTAAAAGAGACGTACGTGACACGCTGTATGGTTACCAAAGCCGGGCGCCTTCAGTGCCCTCAAACTCAAAGAGTCGGGCGTAGACCGATGTACTTGACACACCGTGCGTGTTCCAAAGCCGGGCGCCTTCGGCGCCCTCATACTCAAAGCGTCGGGAGTAGACCGACGTACGTGCTGACACGCTGTACGCGTTCCAAAGCAGGGCGCCTTCGGCGCCCTCATACTAAAAGTCAGGCGTAGACCGACGTACGTGACACGCTGTACGCATTCCAAAGCCGGGCGCCTCCGGCGCCCTCATACTCAGTGCGTCGGGCGTAACGTACGCGTTTCAAAGCTGGTCGTCTTCGGCGCCCTCATACTAAAAGAGTCGGGCGTAGCCCGACGTACGTGACACGCTGTACGCTTGCCAAAGTTGGGCGCCGAAGGCACCCTCATACTCAAAGCGTCGGGCTACGCCCGACGCACGTGGCACGCTGTACGCGTTCCAAAGCCGGGCGCCTTCGGCGCCATCATACTAAAAGTGTCGGGCGTAGACCGACGTACGTAATACGCTGTACGCGTTCCAAAGCCGGGCGCCTCCCTCATACTCAAAGCGTCGGGCGTAACCCGACGTACGTGACACGCTGTACGCTTGCCAAAGTCGGGAGCCGAAGGTACCTTCATACTCAAAGCATCGGGCTAAGCCCGACGCACGTGGCGCGCTTGCTGCGGTCCAAAGCTAAGCGACTTCGACTTTCTCATTCTAAAAGCGTCGGGCGTAGTTGGACTACTACAAATCGCGCTCTAAAAAGTATGAAACAATAAGATAGAATTATTTTAAGAAATTATCATGCAGGAAATTATAAATGTTATAATTTTTTGAATAAAAAATACAGCGTAATGTAATTTACAATTTTTTATATATTTAGGGCGATTCTCAGAGATGACCTTCGGTGCCTGACTTCGGTGCCAACATTTTTTTTTAACTTATATGATATGAGGCTTTATTTCCTAAAATCTACCCTTAATATAAAAAATATTGGTAGTGGAGGCCTCCATTAGAACCTTATAGTTTTCAAGATATATGAGATTTAAAAAACACTGAAATCATGTGCAGGCACTGAAATCAATTTACGTCACCGAATTCAATAATGCTTACACAAAAAACACATTTCAGTTTTATATCTCAATTATATTACACTTTAATCATATTTTTCATTCCTATTTGATGATAAGCAATGTAACAAGGCTAATAATGATCTCAAAAGCTTACATAAATTTAATAATTACAGACTCAATATTTTAAAATAACAAATTACGGCTTGTAAATCAACATGTCTAGAAGATATCCCACACTATATATGACTGTCCTCATATAATAAGGTGATGTATGGTCCTGGAACGACTTTTAGACATGTCGACCACAAATTCGCACATTATAATCATTTAATTATTATAGCCATGAAAGAGAAGATGTTTGTTTCACGCAATCCGACCGCACACGCACCAAAAAGAAATTTATGTTACCTGCACCCGATAAACAATACACTCTTGAGTGGTGTTCAATGCTCATAAAATATTTAATGTACTTATAAAGCAATGTGATGCAATACGGAAAACAAGTATTTTTTAATAATAGAGTTTTAAAGCTGAACTCCATCAATTTAAAACTATAAAATTTGATGTGGTCGAGTAATGCTTGAAGATCTTATCACCAATTAATTATGATCTCCAGCATCATCAAACACTTGAGCTAAATTGTAACTCCTATATTTAGACATAAAGACATAAGACATTGAGGATTGTTAAAACATTTGCTATATTCAATTTGTGTCTATGGCTATCCTTTACAAATATCGATCAGTAGGTACGCTCAGTGCCTTTGACGCGATCTCGACATTAGAAGGCCACTTTATTTTTAATCCCTTGTTCTGTACATCCTGTCCCTTGGGTGCACCTTGCATAGTACTTACATACACAAGTTATTTTAAAAGAAGTGGGATCTAATTGACTATATTTATTTAACATGACTGACATGTTTAAAGGTATTGAGGTGTAGGGCTTCAGGTGATACGGATGACAATTAACATAATTTACTTAATTGGTTTGAAAATAATATCAAGACAGAGAAAGAAACATTGAGTCTACACGTCTGGTTTAAAAAAACTTCTCATACTGAACTAGTGATTTTGTGTACCTACTATGACTTAATTTACTTACAAACATAATTTTACGTTTATACAACGTATCTTTCACGTTTTAGATATGATAAATTAGTACAATAAACTAGTTTACAAAGCAGGATTTGAATTCAGTGACCACATTTTTGATATCGGTGGTCAAAAAATCCACCGAAACCAAGGAAATCAACACCAGCGATATCAAAATTAATCGCTTTTTAGCAATTACAGAAATAGCATGAATGATACAGAGGATATGTAATAATGGTGGATTAACGTACTTTCGAGGATTTCTTAATCACTTGCATAACGATAATTGCACTAAAACTTTCGGAGTAAATTGCACCACCGATCTCAAGAAAACATAGAACCAAACCCACCGAAGGACGGAGAAACTTTTAAAAAATCACTTTATTATACTGTGACTGTACCTCTACTTTATTCAACGGTTAAGGCACAACTAAAGCATACTATGTTTGAGACACTGAGTTCCTGGTCTACAACTTTGAAGGAGTACCGACATGTTTTGCAAATTACACCGATATCAGTCACTAGCCCGGGACACATCGTAAATTTGGTTTTATTCAATGTGTTGAGCAAACACATTATTGTGATATAAATAATATGATAAGCTAACTAATACCTTATGCGTGAATACCCATAATAACTCCGATCTAATGCCCCATCTTGAGTAATAATTTTTTGTTTCATAAAATCTGGGTGCGGGACACGCCCACCGAACATCATTTATGGCATTTGAATTTTTTTTTCTTGTATTATATAAATAATAAATAAATAATTTGATAGTGTCCCAGACAGAATATAAGCTGAAGATCATGCCTAAATTAATTCAGATTTATTGAACAGTAAATTCAATCAATTTCTGCCCCGGACACGTAAAAATGACCCTCCTGAGAAATGCCCTTTAGCAGCTTACTGACACAAACCGAATTCTACGCGGGCGGAGCCGCGGGCACAGCTAGTATATATATATTATAATAACATAAGTTAACATTTGAGGCTTCCAAATTTAGACATTTGTTGTTTGGCCAAATAAATGTTTTATAAGTAATGTACTAGTTTCCTTTATTCGATTATCATTCATCATCATCATCATCTCAGCCATAAGACGTCCACTGCTGAACATAGGCCTCCCCCTTGGACCTCCATTCGTACCGGTTGGAAGCCACCCGCATCCAGCGTCTTCCGGCGGCTTTAACAAGGTCGTCCGTCCATCTTGTGGGTGGACGTCCTACGCTGCGTTTGCTAGTCCCTGGTCTCCACTCGAGCACTTTTCGACCCCATCGGCCATCTTCTCTGCGCGCAATGTGGCCTGCCCATTGCCACTTCAGCTTGCTAATCCGGTGAGCTATGTCGGTGACTTTAGTTCGTCTACGGATCTCCTCATTTCTGATTCGATCACGCAGAGTAACTCCGAGCATAGCCCTCTCCATAGCTCGTTGAGCGACTTTGAATTTTGAGATGAGGCCGATAGTGAAAGACCACGTTTCGGAGCCGTAAGTCATCGCTGGTAACACACATTGATTAAAGACTTTCGTCTTGAGGCACTGAGGTATGTCGGACGAAAAGACATTACGTAGTTTCCCGAACGCTGCCCAACCGAGTTGGATTCGGCGGTTGACCTCCTTCTCGAAGTTGGACCTACCTAATTGGACTGCTTGTCCTAGGTAGATGTACGAGTCAACAACTTCGAGTACCGAGTTCCCAACAGAGACTGGGATGGGCACAACATTGGCATTTGACATAAGTTTCGTCTTGTCCATGTTCATTTTCAAGCCCACCCGTTGTGAAACTCGGTTGAGGTCATCGAGCATCATGCTGAGTTCCTCCATCGACTTTGCCATGACTACGATATCGTCGGCAAACCGAAGGTGAGTGATGTATTCGCCGTTGATGTTGATGCCAAGTGCTTGCCATTCCAGGAGCTTGAAGGTGTCTTCCATTACGGCAGTAAACAGTTTCGGAGAGATAACGTCTCCCTGCCTTACGCCTCTTTGCAATGGAATCGATTATCATTAGCCCCCTTAAAATAATAATGGTAACAGTGTATCGCGTACTACGGCTCGCCGCGTCGCCTACGCTGCACTCGGCTACATGTGCCCTACTGATAAGAAAAATATGTACCTAGTTCATAGTTTATAGATATATTTAGATGTAGTAATATTCCTAGGTTAAGATATGAGTGTACCTTACTCGAAATAAATGATTAATTATTATTTATTTTTACAAGCAGATTTTCTATAAGAAGAATGTCGCGATATTAGGTTCGCGCTAATAGGTTTAGGTTTACGTTAGGTTAGGTTTAAAGATATTTATTCTCATAAAAGACATATGTACAAGTCACTGACACGAGAACAGAGTTACAAAGTATAAAAAATAAGTTCAAAAACTAAAACCCGACTACTGCAAATCGCGCTCTAAAAAGTATGAATCAAGATAGAATTCTTATCTGAAATTATCAAGCAGGAAATGTTATAAATGTTATGGTTTAAGAATTTATTTCTCCAAAAGAATTATAATTCACTTACATCAGAGAAATACAAACTAACATTATGTACATTATTTACAATGTGCACGAATAACATAAAATATAATCTATAAGAATAAGAATAAGAATAAGAATAAGAATTCATTTATTGTTTACCGTGTCAAACAAGATGTTAAAATAATACATAGTCTCAACTAAACAAAGCAGCTTATTTATTTTAAAGGATCGCCGTGGTCGTATGCCGTATTACTTTTAAGTTTATAATCGTGGCATGCGACCACGGCGATCCTCTGAATCTCTGTAAATATATAAAAAAAATTGTAAATTATATTACGTTGTATTTTTTATATAAAAAAATGGTAACATTTATAATATTTCCTGCTTGATAATTTCAGATAAGAATTCTATCTTGTTTTATACTTTTTAGAGCGCGATTTGCAGTAGTCGGGTTTTAGTTTTTGAACTTATTTTTTATTTAATTAATTTTGGGGTCATGATTTCTTTACTAACTTTTGAAGTCACTTTATATGTATTACTTTTGCGAGGGCGTCCTCAGTACAGAAATGCACGCAGTAGTATGACGTACGTCGGGCTACGGCCGACTTTTTTAGTATGAGGGCGCCGAAGGCGCCCGGCTTTGGAACGCGTACGTCGGGCTACGCCCGAAACTTTTAGTATGAGGGCGCCGAAGGCGCCTGGCTTTGGAACACGTACGTCGGGCTACGCCCGACTCTTTTCGTTTGAGGCCGCCGAAGGCACCCGGCTTTGGAACGCGTACATCGGGCTACGCCCGACTCTTTTAGTATGAGGGCGCCGAAGGCGCCCGGATTGGGAACGCGTACGTCGTGCTCCGCCCGACTCTTTTAGTATGAGGGCGCCGAAGGCGCCCGGATTGGGAACGCGTACGTCGTGCTCCGCCCGACTCTTTTAGTATGAGGCCGCCGAAGGCACCCGGCTTTGGAACGCGTACATCGGGCTACGCCCGACTCTTTTAGTATGAGGGCGCCGAAGGCGCCCGGCTTTGGAACGCGTACGTCGGGCTCCGCCCGACTCTTTTAGTATGAGGGCGCCGAAGGCGCCCGGATTGGGAACGCGTACGTCGTGCTCCGCCCGACTCTTTTAGTATGAGGGCGCCGAAGGCATCCGGCTTTGGAACGCGTACGTCGGGCTACGCCCGACTCTTTTAGTATGAGGGCGTCGAAGGCGTCCGGCTTTGGAACGCGTACGTCGGGCTACGCCCGACTCTTTTAGTATGAGGGCGCCTCAGCTTTGGGACACGTACGTCGGGCTACGCCCGACACTTTTAGTATGGGGGCGCCGAAGGCGTACAGCTTTGGAACGCGTACGTCGGGTTACGCTCGACACTTTTAGTATGAGGGCGCCGAAGGCGGCCGGCTTCGGTACGCGTACGTCGGGCTGCGCCCGGCACTTTTAGTATGAGGGCGCCCAAGGCGCCTGGCTTTGGAACGCGTACGTCGGGCTCCGCCCGACTCTTTTAGTATGAGGGCGCCGAAGGCGCCCGGCTTTGGAACACGTACGTCGGGCTACGCTCGACTCTTTTCGTTTGAGGCCGCCGAAGGCACCCGGCTTTGGAACGCGTACGTCGTGCTCCGCCCGACTCTTTTAGTATGAGGGCGCCGAAGGCATCCGGCTTTGGAACGCGTACGTCGGGCTACGCCCGACTCTTTTAGTATGAGGGCGCCGAAGGCCCCCGGCTTTGGAACGCGTACGTCGGGATACGCCCGACTCTTTTAGTATGAGGGTGCCGAAGGCGCCCAGCTTTGGGACACGTACGTCGGGCTACGCCCGACACTTTTAGTATGGGGGCGCCGAAGGTACCCGGCTTTGGAACGCGTGCGTCGGGTTACGCTCGACACTTTTAGTATGAGGGCGCCGAAGGAGGCCGGCTTCGGTACGCGTACGTCGGGCTACGCCCGACTCTTTTAGTATGAGGGCACCGAAGGCATCCGGCTTTGGAACGCGTACGTCGGGATACGCCCGACTCTTTGAGTATGAGGGCGCCGAAGGCATCCGGCTTTGGAACGCATACGTCGGGCTACGCCCGACTCTTTTAGTATGAGGGCGCCGAAGGCGCCCGGCTTTGGAACGCGTACGTCGGGCTCCGCCTGACTCTTTTAGTATGATAGCGCCGAAGACGCCCGGCATTGGAACGCGTACGTCGGGCTACGCCCGACACTTTTAGTACGAGGGCGCCGAAGGCGCCCGGCTTTTGAACGCGTACGTCGGGCTCCACCCGACTCTTATAGTATGAGGGGTACCCTTATAGTAGTACGGCTTTGGAACGCGTAGGTACGTATCTTGTAAAAAAATTGACTGTTTCATACATTTTGGCTGATCAGGACTTCGGATTGGGAACGCGTACGTCGTGCTCCGCCCGACTCTTTTAGTATGAGGGCGCCGAAGGCATCCGGCTTTGGAACGCGTACGTCGGGCTACGGCCGACTCTTTTAGTATGAGGGCACCGAAGGCGTCCGGCTGTGGAACGCGTACGTCGGGCTACGCCCGACTCTTTTAGTATGAGGGCGCCGAAGGCGCCCAGCTTTGGAACGCGTACGTCGGGTTACGCTCGACACTTTTAGTATGAGGGCGCCGAAGGCGGCCGGCTTCGGTACGCGTACGTCGGGCTACGCAGGCACTTATAGTATGAGGGCGCCGAAGGCGCCCGACTTTGGAACGCGTACGTCGGGTTACGCTCTACACTTTTAGTATGAGGGCGCCGAAGGCGGCCGGCTTCGGTACGCGTACGTCGGGCTGCGCCCGGCACTTTTAGTATGAGGGCGCCCAAGGCGCCTGGCTTTGGAACGCGTACGTCGGGCTCCGCCCGACTCTTTTAGTATGAGGGCGCCGAAGGCGCCCGGCTTTGGAACACGTACGTCGGGCTACGCTCGACTCTTTTCGTTTGAGGCCGCCGAAGGCACCCGGCTTTGGAACGCGTACGTCGTGCTCCGCCCGACTCTTTTAGTATGAGGGCGCCGAAGGCATCCGGCTTTGGAACGCGTACGTCGGGCTACGCCCGACTCTTTTAGTATGAGGGCGCCGAAGGCGCCCGGCTTTGGAACGCGTACGTCGGGATACGCCCGACTCTTTTAGTATGAGGGTGCCGAAGGCGCCCAGCTTTGGGACACGTACGTCGGGCTACGCCCGACACTTTTAGTATGGGGGCGCCGAAGGTACCCGGCTTTGGAACGCGTGCGTCGGGTTACGCTCGACACTTTTAGTATGAGGGCGCCGAAGGAGGCCGGCTTCGGTACGCGTACGTCGGGCTACGCCCGACTCTTTTAGTATGAGGGCACCGAAGGCATCCGGCTTTGGAACGCGTACGTCGGGATACGCCCGACTCTTTGAGTATGAGGGCGCCGAAGGCATCCGGCTTTGGAACGCATACGTCGGGCTACGCCCGACTCTTTTAGTATGAGGGCGCCGAAGGCGCCCGGCTTTGGAACGCGTACGTCGGGCTCCGCCTGACTCTTTTAGTATGATAGCGCCGAAGACGCCCGGCATTGGAACGCGTACGTCGGGCTACGCCCGACACTTTTAGTACGAGGGCGCCGAAGGCGCCCGGCTTTAGAACGCGTACGTCGGGCTCCACCCGACTCTTATAGTATGAGGGGTACCCTTATAGTAGTACGGCTTTGGAACGCGTAGGTACGTATCTTGTAAAAAAATTGACTGTTTCATACATTTTGGCTGATCAGGACTTCGGATTGGGAACGCGTACGTCGTGCTCCGCCCGACTCTTTTAGTATGAGGGCGCCGAAGGCATCCGGCTTTGGAACGCGTACGTCGGGCTACGGCCGACTCTTTTAGTATGAGGGCACCGAAGGCGTCCGGCTGTGGAACGCGTACGTCGGGCTACGCCCGACTCTTTTAGTATGAGGGCGCCGAAGGCGCCCAGCTTTGGGACACGTACGTCGGGCTACGCCCGACACTTTTAGTATGGGGGCGCCGAAGGCGCCCGGCTTTGGAACGTGTACGTCGGGTTACGCTCGACACTTTTAGTATGAGGGCGCCGAAGGCGGCCGGCTTCGGTACGCGTATGTCGGGCTATGCCCGGCACTTTTAGTATGAGGGCGCCGAAGACGCCCGACTTTGGAACGCGTACGTCGGGCTACGCCCGACACTTTTAGTATGAGGGCGCCCAAGGCGCCCGGCTTTGGAACGCGTAAGTCGGGCTACGCCCGACTCTTTTAGTATGAGGGCGCCCTCGGCGCCCGACTTTGGAACGCGTACGTCGGGCTCCGCCCGACTCTTATAGTATGAGCGGTACTCTTATAGTAGTACGGCTTTGGAACGCGTAGGTACGTATCTTGTAAAAAAATTGACTGTTTCATACATTTTGGCTGATTAGGACTTCGGATTGGGAACGCGTACGTCGTGCTCCGCCCGACTCTTTTAGTATGAGGGCGCCGAAGGCATCCGGCTTTGGAACGCGTACGTCGGGCTACGACCGATTCTTTTAGTATGAGGGCGCCGAAGGCGTCCGGCTTTGGAACGCGTACGTCGGGCTACGCCCGACTCTTTTAGTATGAGGGTGCCGAAGGCGGCCGGCTTCGGTACGCGTACGTCGGGCTATGCCCGGCACTTTTAGTATGAGGGCGCCGAAGGCGCCTGACTTTGAAACGCGTACGTCGGGCTACGCCCAACACTTTTAGTATGAGGGCGCCCAAGGCGCCCGGCTTTGGAACGCGTACGTCGGGCTCCGCCCGACTCTTTTAGTATGAGGGCGCCCTCGGCGCCCGACTTTGGAACGCGTACGTCGGGCTACGCCCGACACTTTTAGTATGAGGGCGCCCAAGGCGCCCGGCTTTGGAACGCGTACGTCGGGCTACGGCCGACTCTTTTAGTATGAGGGCACCGAAGGCGTCCGGCTGTGGAACGCGTACGTCGGGCTACGCCCGACTCTTTTAGTATGAGGGCGCCGAAGGCGCCCAGCTTTGGAACGCGTACGTCGGGTTACGCTCGACACTTTTAGTATGAGGGCGCCGAAGGCGGCCGGCTTCGGTACGCGTACGTCGGGCTACGCAGGCACTTATAGTATGAGGGCGCCGAAGGCGCCCGACTTTGGAACGCGTACGTCGGGTTACGCTCTACACTTTTAGTATGAGGGCGCCGAAGGCGGCCGGCTTCGGTACGCGTACGTCGGGCTGCGCCCGGCACTTTTAGTATGAGGGCGCCCAAGGCGCCTGGCTTTGGAACGCGTACGTCGGGCTCCGCCCGACTCTTTTAGTATGAGGGCGCCGAAGGCGCCCGGCTTTGGAACACGTACGTCGGGCTACGCTCGACTCTTTTCGTTTGAGGCCGCCGAAGGCACCCGGCTTTGGAACGCGTACGTCGTGCTCCGCCCGACTCTTTTAGTATGAGGGCGCCGAAGGCATCCGGCTTTGGAACGCGTACGTCGGGCTACGCCCGACTCTTTTAGTATGAGGGCGCCGAAGGCGCCCGGCTTTGGAACGCGTACGTCGGGATACGCCCGACTCTTTTAGTATGAGGGTGCCGAAGGCGCCCAGCTTTGGGACACGTACGTCGGGCTACGCCCGACACTTTTAGTATGGGGGCGCCGAAGGTACCCGGCTTTGGAACGCGTGCGTCGGGTTACGCTCGACACTTTTAGTATGAGGGCGCCGAAGGAGGCCGGCTTCGGTACGCGTACGTCGGGCTACGCCCGACTCTTTTAGTATGAGGGCACCGAAGGCATCCGGCTTTGGAACGCGTACGTCGGGATACGCCCGACTCTTTGAGTATGAGGGCGCCGAAGGCATCCGGCTTTGGAACGCATACGTCGGGCTACGCCCGACTCTTTTAGTATGAGGGCGCCGAAGGCGCCCGGCTTTGGAACGCGTACGTCGGGCTCCGCCTGACTCTTTTAGTATGATAGCGCCGAAGACGCCCGGCATTGGAACGCGTACGTCGGGCTACGCCCGACACTTTTAGTACGAGGGCGCCGAAGGCGCCCGGCTTTAGAACGCGTACGTCGGGCTCCACCCGACTCTTATAGTATGAGGGGTACCCTTATAGTAGTACGGCTTTGGAACGCGTAGGTACGTATCTTGTAAAAAAATTGACTGTTTCATACATTTTGGCTGATCAGGACTTCGGATTGGGAACGCGTACGTCGTGCTCCGCCCGACTCTTTTAGTATGAGGGCGCCGAAGGCATCCGGCTTTGGAACGCGTACGTCGGGCTACGGCCGACTCTTTTAGTATGAGGGCACCGAAGGCGTCCGGCTGTGGAACGCGTACGTCGGGCTACGCCCGACTCTTTTAGTATGAGGGCGCCGAAGGCGCCCAGCTTTGGGACACGTACGTCGGGCTACGCCCGACACTTTTAGTATGGGGGCGCCGAAGGCGCCCGGCTTTGGAACGTGTACGTCGGGTTACGCTCGACACTTTTAGTATGAGGGCGCCGAAGGCGGCCGGCTTCGGTACGCGTATGTCGGGCTATGCCCGGCACTTTTAGTATGAGGGCGCCGAAGACGCCCGACTTTGGAACGCGTACGTCGGGCTACGCCCGACACTTTTAGTATGAGGGCGCCCAAGGCGCCCGGCTTTGGAACGCGTAAGTCGGGCTACGCCCGACTCTTTTAGTATGAGGGCGCCCTCGGCGCCCGACTTTGGAACGCGTACGTCGGGCTCCGCCCGACTCTTATAGTATGAGCGGTACTCTTATAGTAGTACGGCTTTGGAACGCGTAGGTACGTATCTTGTAAAAAAATTGACTGTAACATACATTTTGGCTGATTAGGACTTCGGATTGGGAACGCGTACGTCGTGCTCCGCCCGACTCTTTTAGTATGAGGGCGCCGAAGGCATCCGGCTTTGGAACGCGTACGTCGGGCTACGACCGATTCTTTTAGTATGAGGGCGCCGAAGGCGTCCGGCTTTGGAACGCGTACGTCGGGCTACGCCCGACTCTTTTAGTATGAGGGTGCCGAAGGCGGCCGGCTTCGGTACGCGTACGTCGGGCTATGCCCGGCACTTTTAGTATGAGGGCGCCGAAGGCGCCTGACTTTGAAACGCGTACGTCGGGCTACGCCCGACACTTTTAGTATGAGGGCGCCCAAGGCGCCCGGCTTTGGAACGCGTACGTCGGGCTCCGCCCGACTCTTTTAGTATGAGGGCGCCCTCGGCGCCCGACTTTGGAACGCGTACGTCGGGCTACGCCCGACACTTTTAGTATGAGGGCGCCCAAGGCGCCCGGCTTTGGAACGCGTACGTCGGGCTCCGCCCGACTCTTTTAGTATGAGGGCGCCGAAGGCGCCCGGATTTGGAACGCGTACGTCGGGCTACGGCCGACTCTTTTAGTATGGGGGCGCCGAAGGCGCCCGGCTTTGGAACGCGTACGTCGGGCTACGCCCGACTCTTTTAGTACGAGGGCGCCGAGGGCGCCCGGCTTTAGAACACGTACGTCGTGCTCCGCCCGACTCTTATAGTATGAGCGGTACTCTTATAGTAGTACGGCTTTGGAACGCGTAGGTACGTATCTTGTAAAAAAATTGACTGTTTCATACATTTTGGCTGATCAGGACTTCGGATTGGGAACGCGTACGTCGTGCTCCGCCCGACTCTTTTAGTATGAGGGTGCCGAAGGCGCCCAGCTTTGGGACACGTACGTCGGGCTACGCCCGACACTTTTAGTATGAGGGCGCCGAAGGCGCCCGGCTTTGGAACGTGTACGTCGGGTTACGCTCGACACTTTTAGTATGAGGGCGCCGAAGGCGGCCGGCTTCGGTACGCGTACGTCGGGCTATGCCCGGCGCTTTTAGTATGAGGGCGCCGAAGGCGCCCGACTTTGGAACGCGTACGTCGGGCTACGCCCGACACTTTTAGTATGAGGGCGCCCAAGGCGCCCGGCTTTGGAACGCGTACGTCGGGCTCCGCCCGACTCTATTAGTATGAGGGCGCCGAAGGCGTCCGGCTTTGGAACGCGTAAGTCGGGCTACGCCCGACTCTTTTAGTATGAGGGCGCCCTCGGCGCCCGACTTTGGAACGCGTACGTCGGGCTACGCCCGACACTTTTAGTATGAGGGCACCCAAGGCGCCCGGCTTTGGAACGCGTACGTCGGGCTCCGCCCGACTCTTTTAGTATGAGGGCGCCGAAGGCGCCCGGATTTGGAACGCGTACGTCGGGCTACGGCCGACTCTTTTAGTATGGGGGCGCCGAAGGCGCCCGGCTTTGGAACGCGTACGTCGGGTTACGTTCGACACTTTTAGTATGAGGGCGCCGAAGGCGGCCGGCTTCGGTACGCGTACGTCGGGCTACGCCCGACACTTTTAGTATGAGGGCGCCCAAGGCGCCCGGCATTGGAACGCGTACGTCGGGCTCCGCCCGACTCTTTTAGTATGATAGCGCCGAAGACACCCGGCATTGGAACGCGTACGTCGGGCTACGCCCGACACTTTTAGTACGAGGGCGCCGAAGGCGCCCGGCTTCAGAACGCGTACGTCGGGCTCCGCCTGACTCTTATAGTATGAGCGGTACTCTTATAGTAGTACGGCTTTGGAACGCGTAGGTACGTATCTTGTAAAAAAATTGACTGTTTCATACATTTTGGCTCATCAGGACTTCTATACCTATTCACGTTATATAATGTTGCAGAACATTAAAAAAACACCATGTATAGCGGCGAAACAAATTTCTTTTGCAAAAACCTACTTGTACCGCCGTAGTCGCGTAACACGCGGATAGAATCCAGAGCGCTTGTACATTCGTAATTTCGAATTACCTACCCGATAAATTAATGTTTTATCGGGTTCATGTAAGTAAAGCCGGATGCAAAAGCTAGCAATATGTTTATATTTGAAATGTGCTAATTTCAAATGATATACAACACGTCATCATTTCTTAATTTAATTTTTTTGGTTCGTGACTTTATGACCTCTAGAGGGCGGCGTGTTCGTTTTTTTGTGACGCCCTATAGCCTGTAACCAGCGGACAATTAAGACGATTCAAATGACACATCGTTTGTTTAATTATAATAAGTACTTTAGAAGTTATGAAGGAACAAATGAACATACATACATACATACATACATACCCACATACATACCGGTCAAAATCATAACCCTCCTTTTACGTCGCCGTAGTCGGGTAAAAAGTAATCTTATCTACGGCAGGCCTATGGAACTCTCCGCGCGAGCTCGGATTTATACCTACGAAGCTGCTCCCGTTCACGGTAGAAAAGCAAGCCAGTTGTTGGTTGCCACACGCGCTCACGTACGCACGTCACCGCGCGCCGCACTGTCAATTTTTACGATAGTTACAAGCTACATAGTAGGTACCTACCTACTACTGAATTACTTTAATTAAACATGTAATGTTTATTATGTATGACAAATGTATAGTTTTAGATATCTAACTATTTGAAATAGGTAGCAAATTTTTAATTTATTTTGGTAAATGTTTATTTTAACGACAGTAAGTTAACTTTACACCGGAAAGTGCCTACTCATTTTTGCTCTGGTTAACTTATAATTAATTACCTGTATTCATGGGGTTTCTATTATTTTTCTTTATAGCGTAACATTAATCTCTATCTGGTTTTAAATTACACGAAGTTTTAAAACTAATTCTTGCTGGGATTATTGCGCGGTTTATAAAACGGCGTAAACAGTGCGGTTACTGCAGGGACATATGACCTTTTAAAATGACTATTTCGCAAACACTAACGCATAATTGGAATATTAGTATAATTTAAGATTTAGCTTTCCTTTTATTTCACTCCGCTGTTTAAGTAGGTATTTATTTATCATTTCGAAGCGTCAGCAACCCTAGCGTTGTGCCGGTGCGCGCGGTGCGGGGAGCGGCGCGTTGAAGGTCACTCCATTGTATTTTTGTGTAGGTATCAAAACGGTAGGTATTTGCGTTTTGTTTGAGAGATAAGTATCTGTTCGTAAGAACTATTATATAATCTGTGTCTACGGTAGCATACAAAAGTCGCTCGAGACGAGGGGTACACGCTCACGCAACTTTTTTTTTTATGGTGGGTAGTGGTTTAAAATATATTGCGATAATTTGGTTTTGAACGCATTGAATGAGCCTGTCCCTCTCAGAATCAGACGGTAATTTATTATAAAGCTGTGCACCTTCATACGTAAACATTTTTTTCCCTAATTGTGTTCTTATCTTTGGTAACACAATGAAACTCGCACGACGAGTAGTTCGTTTGGATATTTGCTTGTTCGTCAAAAGGCTAAGTTAGTATGGAGTGCACTGTTTAATATTTTCCTAACAAGAATGCTGGTACTATACATATACAATTGTTTAATGTTCATTAGGCCACTTTCTGAATATACATGTGGTCTTTACGTGCGGTAGGTGTGGTGGTAGGTGTTAGACGGAATAGACGGTGATAGTGAAAAAGAATTTTAATAATTCTATTTTGGAGTATTTGTAGGGAAGTTAGTTTTGTTTTCGCTGCGCTGCCCCACAGCTCAATCAAGTAGAGTTAATGCGGTTTAATTAAAGAATTATATATTGTATAGCGTAGCTTATGTGGAATACAGCGTGATATGCGTCTTAAAGAACCAGTGATTGATGATAATTTTGACCTTATATGTTCAATTTGAATATTCCACGTAAGACAGCTATCCATTCGGAGACCTAGGTATTTTTCATGTTTTTTATTATACTAATACTATGCAAGATCGGATTCCGCTATACTGAGGGAAGTAGTGTCACCCAATGTATGGGACGTGCAAATTTTGGTATCGGATGAATTCACTTGGCACAGATGTAGTATACGTAAAGCTAAGCCAATCCAGCCCGGTAGCCATCCGCCACCCCCTGGTGGGTAGGCAGGGGGGCATCTTTTTTCTTAAAAATTATATAATATTAATTTTGGTTTCTTAAATATTAATACTTTTTAACATATTGGAGAAATAAAATATATCTACTTTTTGCCCCTTATTTTTGTTTAACTTTTGATAGTTTTTTGTGTGCTTAATACACGCTTCGAATACATTTTTCTAGCCATCACGAATTTAATGAGGTATCACACGTATTTTTACGAGCAGTAGGTATCTCTATCTTTCACCGTTTTCAATTTCTCCAGTATTAGGTATAGTCTATGTGTAGGTGTACCTAACTTGATACTAACATAATATGGGACTTGTTCTGAAATAAATATTATTCATTCATTTATTTTTCCTCAAAGGCATATAGGACTTGTTGCGTAGAATTTAATGAGCCTTAATGCTTACCTACATCATGTTCTCATAGAGCACGTAGATTCAGAGAGAAACGAGAATTTCTCCAGGATGGTACAGATTTTCCAAGATGGCTGCGGTTCCTCCAGGTTCCCAATGATGTGGATATGACAAAAGGAACTTCAAATGATATAGGTACATACTTACCACATTTCAGGTGGGTGTGTCCCAGAGATTTCGAGGCCCGTCCTTTTTCGACGGCTCCATCAATAGAGATCTCTGTCTTGACTTTGATCTTTGCGCTGCTTACACGCAAGGAGTCCAAGCTATAATGATATAAGTAGGCACTAGGCAGTATCTAAGAATTAATGAAAGTGATTATAAATTTTCACGGTAGACTTCATTTAAATTATTATTTTTATTATTTAATCTTCTGATAAAATTTTATCTTGTAATCACATTGTTATTGCGTTACATGATCCGATAAGTTTCAATTAACTTGGTACAATTTAATTAGATTGGTACATGGATTAATCATATATACCCGTGGTTACTGTATTATGTAGGTAGGTACCTAACTTTTAGAGTAGGTACCTACCCGCGCCATTTATGAGAGCTAGGTACTCTTCGACCTTGACCGAAACCGCTTTTTAGGGTTCCGACTTCCGTACCTTAACGGTAAAAACGGGACCCTTAATACTAAGATTCCACTGTCCGTCTGTTTGTCTGTCGCCCGGCTGTATCTCATGAACCGTGATAGTTAGACAGTTGAACTTCACAGATGCTGTATTTCTGTTGCCGCTATAACAACAAATACTAAAAATCATAAGTAAAAAACCTTGTTTAAAAACAAGCTTTTATTTAAATGCGCTAAAAGGAATAAAATAATTTTACCTTTAAAAAATGTACTATCAAGATTTAACGTCATTACACAATTTATATGACATAAAAGCTTGTCGCGAGATTTAAGTAGGTAGGTACTCGTATTTAATTCATATGATTTTTTTTCAAATTGTAATCCATCAGGAGGGCTATGATGGTTATGTCACCGTATCATTAATCATTTAATGCATGATATGACGACTATCTGATAAATGATATAATTCGGTAAAAAGTCGCGAGGATAACGTATAAGTGGCTAATGATAGCGTGATATGTTTTGAGGTTTATAAAAATCAATTTTAAACTCGATGACTTAAGGTGTATATTAAAGAAAAGATGGTTAAATCACATTCTACCACTTATCCACATAATGTCATTGAGAGTTAAAACTTATCCATGATTTGAGCTTTTGAAAAATCAATTCTAAACAAGTTTACTTAAAGCGTATTTTAATTAATAGTTCGCTACGATAACGTATATGTGACTAATGATAGCGTGACATGTTGTGAGGTTTTAAAAATCATATTTATACTCGATGACTTAAGGTGTATTTTAAAGAAAAGATGGTTAAACCACATTCTACCACTTATCTAGATATGTCATTGACAGTTAAATTTATTCATAGTTTGAGCTTTTGAAAAATCAATTCTAAACAAGTTTACTTAAAGCGTATTTTAATGAATAGTTGGCTAAATGACATGCCGCACACACCACTTATGCACATGTGACATTGATAGTTAAAAGTTATTGGATGGTTTAAGATTTTGAAATATAGATTCTAATTGAGTTTATATAAGGTTTTTTTTAATGTGAATCTCTTATTCCATCGCCTCAAATTTTACCGTCATTATCATATGGCAAAATCTACTTTATTTCTAGTACTTAGAATTCATAGTCTTTGAAATAAGCTAATACATTATCGGACTAAAGTAGACTCGGCTACAATACTTAATTCACGATTGCTGATGTTTGCTTGTAATGTCATCACCTTATTAACCTAAAATACGGTAATCTGTCAATATCAAATAAATAATTCTGCCGTGCTTATTAAGAGCAGTAACTCATTTTGAAATCTCTAACAATTGTAGAACATATTGTATAGAATAGAATAGAATAGAATAGAAGAAATTTATTCAGAAAACGCTTAAATTTAGGTATTACATGAGACAACAGAACTAATTTATTATTAAACGTCACTGAAAAGGTCTCCACTCAGCGTAATGTCAAGATACCGTCTAAGGATCTCGACGCTGGTCTTCCGTGGAAACCCTTACGAGAGTACTTTGTACAAGTACAAAGTATCCAATTGAATGACACTTCAAAATGAGTTAGAGTCGGACCAAGAAAAGTGTGCAGCGGATTTGATAGCCCACCGCAGTGCAAGTATTATTTATACGTAATAATTTCATAGAAGTTTGACGTTTAAAATAACACTTGCACTGCATGGGCTATCAAATCCGCTGCAGACTTTTCTTGGTCTGACTCTACTGCTCTTAAGCACGGCCGAATTGTACAATCACCCATACTGTTAACTGCACATCGGTGGACTTTATGCCTTTTGAAATAAGATCCACCGATGTACCTACAGTTAGGAATGTTGCAGTTTAGAAAAAGAAATCGTTTATTTCAAAATAAAACATAACATATTCGCTGGGTGCGATATGACAGCGGACTTTGAAGTGTCACATGTCTGGCTGTCATTACTAAGAGAACAAATCATTTCATCACGCCATGCCTGCCTTAACGACATCCTCCGTCGGGCCTTCGTCAGCGCCAACGTCCCAGCCATTCTCGAACCACCTGGCCTCGCGCGCGACGATGGCAAGAGGCCCGACGGAATGACCCTTGTGCCCTGGAGTGTGGGACGGGCCCTTATTTGGGACGCAACGTGTGTGGACACCCTGGCACCGTCTCACCTCGGTTCAACATCATTGAGAGCGGGCGCGGCGGCCGCAGCTGCTGAGGCAGCAAAATGCCGCAAATATATAGCTCTCACTGACCGGCATATATTTGCGGCATTTGCAGCCGAAACTCTGGGACCGTGGTGCCCAGGGGCCCATAAACTAGTTCGGCAACTTTCAAAAAAAATATTTGAGGTCACCGGGGACCGTAGGGCTGGCTCGTTCCTCGCCCAACGGATCGGCATAGCCATCCAAAGGGGGAACGCAGCCAGCCTTATGGGAACCCTTCCACAGGGTTCGGACCTGGGTGATCTAGCCTAATATATACATATTCGGCTAGATCACCCACATTATGTTATATATATTTTTTTAGGTATTAGTTTTAGTTTTTTAGGTAGTTTTATAATTTTAGGTTAATTTTATTCTAAGTTTGTTTTTAATTATGTTTATGGTTTTATAAAATAAAAATGAAATATTGTAATTTACATTTATTCTATTCGAACATGTGAATCTTCATTTCCCCTCTAAAATGGCATAAATGGCACAATCAATAAATTTCAGGTAGTACACACACACGGACTTTCTCATGGCTGACTTTACGAGAAGTAAAGAAATAAAAATCGAATAACGCATTTCATATAGGTAACTAAATATCTGGAAGACCCGTATGCTCGGAAAACATATAAAAACCTAGCTAGATCAATTTTTCGCCCCCGAAAACCCCCATATAGCAAATTTCATCGAAATCGTTAGAGCCGTTTCCGAGAGCCCCGAAATATATATACATATAAATAAATAAATGTCCAAAAATTGCTCGTTTAAAGGTATTAGATAGATATGACTGTAGTGTCGTTTATAATGCAGACTTTTCGTGTTTTTCCAAAAGGATAATAATAAGTTTTGGCTTAACATGTGCAAGATGTACCTAAAAGAAATCAAATATGAAGATCATAAGAGCCACACCATTGAAGCTCGTGTACCTAATTCGTCAAGCTTCAGTGACAAACGTTCTTGAATGTAAGCTGTTTTTTTCTGTTTTTGCAATCTTTACGTAGTACATATAATATTATGATCCATTAATGTAATAGAAAGTAAAGAAATAATTTATTTTTTACAGATTGATTCTAGTCGTTATGTTACGAGTGGAAAATGTGATTGTGTGTGCGTTAGGAGTAAACATATCGCGGCTCTGATGTACTACATCAACTACTAAGAAAACTTCCCAAAAACCAGTGAAGAGCAGCAATTGGGCAGACCTAGTGCCAGACAGTTCGCCAAAGAAAATAACTCAAAAGGGAAATACCTACTTTGAAGAAATGTATCCACCTGCAAAGAAAATTAGGTGTAATCCTTTGCCGTTACATGTTGGAATTGAAGAGAGAGTCAGCATTAAAGTTAATAATGGAAGCTGGTGCTTTATTTATTATTACTACTTTAAATACACAGATACGTAGGTAAACCTGGCTAGTAATAAAAAATAAGTTCAAAAACTAAAACCCGACTACTGCAAATCGCGAGCGCTGGTGGCCTAGCGGTAAGAGCGTGCGACTTGCAATCCGGAGGTCGCGGGTTCAAACCCCGGCTCGTACCAATGAGTTTTTCGGAACTTATGTACGAAATATCATTTGATATTTACCAGTCGCTTTTCGGTGAAGGAAAACATCGTGAGGAAACCTGCATACATCTGCGAAGAAATTCAAAAGGTGTATGTGAAGTCCCCAATCCGCATTGGGCTAGCGTGGGGACTATAGCCCAAGCCCTCTCGCGCTCGAGAGGAGGCCTGTGCTCAGCAGCTCAACACGCGGATAGAATCCAGAGCGCTTGTAGATTCATAGTTCGAATCACCTAACCGAAAATTTAATGTTTTATCTGGCGCATGCAAGCAAAGTCGGGTGCAAACGCTAACAATATTTATATATTTGAAATGTGCTAATTGAGCTCTTTCCAATGATGTATAACACATCATCATTACTAAATTTTAGTTTTTTGGTTCGTGACTTTATGACCTCTAGAGGGCGCAATGTTCATTTTTTTGTGACGCCATATAGCCTATAACCAGCGGACGATTAAGACGATTCGAATGACACGTCGTTTATTAAATTATAATAAGTACTTTAGAAGTTATGAGGGAACAGATGAACATACATACATACATACATACATACATACATACATACATACATACATACATACCCACATACATACCGGTCAAAATCATAACCCTCCTTTTGCGTTGCCGTAGTCGGGTAAAAACTAAATGACAAATACAATATTACCCCCCAGTCCCCACTCTGATTATACCCCGGACGTAATGTGCCAAAAATACTGGCGGCATTACCTCGCTAAATGGCCAGTGATATTTGTTGGACAAGGAAAGAACCAGAGCGAGGGTCACAGCCCCTTTCCCGTAAGCGTCACCTTATACTAGTCCTATATGTTGCGGCAGGAGCAAATATCGTCAGTCATCGCCTCCCGCTTAACCCTTAACATGGCAAGACATCAAATAATGTATCCACCTATCACGTGGAATGTTTTTGGGGATAGTAATGAGTAAAAAAATAAGTTTAAAAACTAAAACCCGACTACTGCAAATCGCGCTCTAAAAAGTATGAAACAAGATAGAATTCTTATCTAAAATTATCAAGCAGGAAATATTATAAATGTTACCATTTTTTTTTTATAAAAATATAACGTAATATAATTTACTGAAGTTTTTATATATTTACAGAGATTCAGAGGATCGCCGTGGTCGTATGCCACGATTATAAACTTAAAATTAATGTGGCATACGACCACGGCTATCCTCTGAATCTCTGTAAATATATAAAAACTTCAGTAAATTATATTACGTTATATTTTTATAAAAAAAAAATGGTAACATTTATAATATTTCCTGCTTGATAATTTTAGATAAGAATTCTATCTTGTTTCATACTTTTTAGAGCGCGATTTGCAGTAGTCGGGTTTTAGTTTTTAAACTTATTTTTTATTTAATTAATTTTGGGGTCATGATTTCGTTACTAACTTTTTGAAGTCACTTTATATTACTTTTCCGAGGGCGTCCTCAGTACAGAAATGCACGCAGAGCGCTGCCTATATCGGGCTACGCCCGACTCCTTTAGTGCCTATGAGGGCGCCGATGGCGGCCGTCTTTGGAACGCGTACGTCGGGTTACGCTCGACACTTTTAGTATAAGGGCGCCGAAGGCGCCCTTTTGGAACGCGTACGTCGGGTTATGCCCGACTCTTTTAGTATGAGGGCGCCGAAGGCGCCCGGATTTGGAACGCGTACGTCGGGCTACGCCCGACTCTTTTAGTATGAGGGCGCCGAAGGCGCCCGGTTTTGGAACGCGTACGTCGGGCTACGCCCGACTCTTTTAGTATGAGGGCGCCGAAGGCGCCCGGCTTTGGAACGCGTACGTCGGGTTACGCTCGACATTTTTAGTATGAGGGCGCCGAAGGCGCCCGGCTTTGGAACGCGTACGTCGGGTTACGCTCGACACTTTTAGTATGAGGGCGCCGAAGGCGACCGGCTTTGGAACGCGTATGTCGGGCTACGCCCGAGTCTTTTAGTCTGGGGGCGCCGAAGGTGCCCGGCTTTGGAACGCGTACATCGGGTTACGCTCGACACTTTTAGTATGAGGGCGCCGAAGGCGCCCGGCTTTGGAACGCGTGCGTCGGGCTACGCCCGACTCTTTTAGTCTGGGGGCGCCGAAGGTGCCCGGCTTTGGAACGCGTACATCGGGTTACGCTCGACACTTTTAGTATGAGGGCGCCGAAGGCGCCCGGCTTTGGAACGCGTGCGTCGGGCTACGCCCGACTCTTTTAGTATGAGGGCGCCGAAGGCGCCCGGCTTTGGAACGCGTACGTCGGGCTACGCCCGACACTTTTAGTATGAGTGCCGCCTTCGGCGCCCGGCTTTGGAACGCGTATGTCGGGCTACGCCCGACTCTTTTAGTATGAGGGCGCCGAAGGCGCCCGGCTTTGCAACGCGTACGTCGGGCTCCGCCCGACTCTTTTAGTATGAGGGCGCCGAAGGCGCCCGGCTTTGGAACGCATATGTCGGGCTACGCCCGACTCTTTTAGTATGAGGGTGCCGAAGGCGCCCGGCTTTGGAACGCGTACGTCGGGCTACGCCCGACACTTTTAGTATGAGGGCGCCGTAGGCGCCCGGTTTTGGAACGCGTACGTCGGGCTCCGCCCGACTCTTTTAGTATGAGGGCGCTGATAGCGCCCGGCTTCGGAACGCGTACGTATCTTGTAAAAAAATTTACTGTTTCATACATTTTGGCTGATCAGGACTTCTATACCTATTCACGTTATAAAATGTTGCAGGACATTAAAAAAACACCATGTATAGCGGCCAAACAAATTTCTTTTGCAAAAACCTTCTTGTATCGCCGTAGTCGCGTAACACGCGGATAGAAACCAGAGCGCTTGTAGCTAACCGAAAATTTAATGTTTTATCTGGCGCATGCAAGCAAAGCCGGGTGCAAACGCTAACAATATTTATATATTTGAAATGTGCTAATTGAGCTCTTTCCAATGATGTATAACACATCATCATTACTTTATTTTAGTTTTTTGGTTCGTGACTTTATGACCTCTAGAGGGCGCAGTGTTTCTTTTTTTTGTGACGCCATATAGCCTATAACCAGCGGACGATTAAGACGATTCGAATGACACTTCGTTTGTTAAATTATAATAAGTACTTTAGAAGTTATGAGGGAACAGATGAACATACATACATACATACATACCCACATACATACCGGTCAAAATCATAACCCTCCTTTTGCGTTGCCGTAGTCGGGTAAAAAGTACTATATTTAAAAAAAAAAAATTAAAAGCATTCTGAAAGTCGGGTTTTCAGGACGTCCGTTAAAACGGACATTGCCACGAACCTTATATATTGATTGCTCCCAAGGTTGTCCTAAAAAACGGACAATGCCGTTATACAGTTTAAAAATATAAAAACTTTTAAAGAATTACAGGGCAAGAACATTTAAAATTATTTCAATAACACTAGTGAATGTTTGAAAAAAATGTTTAATTCGATTACTAAGAAGAAAAAACCTATGGGAAACATAATAATACCATATTTACTTCTAGTGTTGATGTGTAAAACGACCCAAGTACAGGTATATTAAACAAAAAATATACATTTTAAAGCTACGTATACATGGAAAATAGGCTCATAAAGCTAGTTACACTTTACAATTATTGTAAGTAATATTACTTTACTTAAATGACCATAACGTTTATCACTATGGTCTCACAGTTGTATGTCTTGCTTGTTTTCTTATTACCCGAACTATCTGGAACCTAAGCTGGTGGTAGAGTGTAGCTGTAGTTCCAGTAAAAGTTTAGATATTTTTCAGTCTCAATGGCCTCTGGCAACATTTTGGGAATATATGGTTCCTCCTTGGCGAGAACCAGAGTCTTATCTATGTCATGCTCCCAGACCGCAGGCTTTAGTTGGCGGTGCTTGACTTGCTTCGTCTGCCCGACATATGAAAGACTAGATTCGAAATTAGCTATTTACTCTCCTTAATTTCGTAGAGATTACATTTTACAGGCCTCAGGAACTGTAGCATCTTCATCATCGACTTGAAATAGGTTTTAACCGTAGGACATTTCAAGACGTGTCAATAATTTGAATACTAAAGCGAGTTATGCGTTTAATGGCGAGGAATTAAGTTTTGTAGATGGAGTACTAGAGGACAGGTCGTGTTTAGGTCATCAGGTCGATTATTATGAACAACTTTTTTTCCCACAAGGACCACGTTAGACTTCGAAATTATATTTAAATTCAGACAGTGCTATTCACAATGAAGCGCACCAAACTTTAATAGCATGACAATAGGAATAAAAGCACGCGTGTTCATAAATGAACATATATTTGTCCATTATATTTGACATCCTCTTAGAAAGTGACCTGGCTGAAAAAGAGTCAGAATGGGACAAGGCAGATGTACAATCTGCCTCTAGTAAAATTTCGTCATTGTCGTCTTTTTTGCTATCTCACTCTTCGAAGTCAGATGGTGGAACCACCTGAAATTAAAATATAAAAAAATGTACACATATACTTATGTATAACGTAACTCCAACGCAACAATAGCCTATAAAACGACGATAAATGAAAAAAAAGTACATTCCCTATGTATGGCAATGTCCGTTTTCTGTCACAATCTTGTCTCCGCACAAGCCGGCACTGTCCGTTTTTTAGGACGTGCTAAATGGTACTTTGTTACCAGTACTATCGACAATGTCACAAAAATGGGACAAGATATATTTCGCAATTTTTGACACAGAATTAATCTATGATTTAATGAGCTTCATATGAAATAACAATATCTAACTCATCTAGTAATAATATCAACAGGAAGAAAACACTTTGGCTATTTACTTTATATTCTATGGCGTCAGGAACATACTCTGTCGCAAATTCAGCGAATTTCAAATTTCAACTGCCGCCTGCGCATAAACCGAATTTTGTCTGATATTGTCTTAAACTAGGAAAAAAAGTACAATTCTCGCACTTTCTTTAACGTACTTTCTTTTCTAGCCTGCACTTAGTGTTTAAACTTGGCGCCACATTTAGTACCTGTACTAAAAAAGTGACACAAACGCTTTAAGGGTTAAAATACTTTGTCTGAGATGATAGTTTCTTAGATGCTATCGTGAATTAAAAAATTGTCAGCCGGTTGTATCGCTGTGGAAAGACCGGCAGTTGATCACATGAACATGTAAATTTTTTTTTCAATCATCGCCTCCTGGTACTTTGCCAGATGATAGTTTAGATGCTATTATTTAAATAAAAAAACCCGTCAGCCGGTTGTTTAGCGGTGGAAAGACCGTCAGTTACTTGCATAAACGTGTAAAAAATACGGGCCTACCATTTCATGCCTTAAAAGGGTGGAATTTTGTATGGGGACTTAACAACAACTGCACAACAAACATTGTCAATAGGAACTGTCCCGCCCGCGCGCTGTAGGACCGGCGCTGGTGCAGAATTTAGTCAAAATTTGGTACGGAGATAGTTTGAGTCCCGGGGAAGGACAAAGGGTAGTTTTCATTCAAGAAATCACCCTTTAAGGGGGTGAAAATGGGGTTAAAATTTGTATGGCGAATCAACAAAACGCAGATTGAATAAAATAATAGCTACTTACCTAAATTAATAATTCCACGCTAACGAAGTCGCGGGCAAAAGCTAGTATTATAAAGGCGAAAGTGTGTGTGTGTCTGTCTGTCTATTACCTCTTCATGCTTAGCCGCTGAATCGATTTAGTTGAAATTTGGTATAGAGATAGTTTGAGTCCCGGGGAAGGACATATATTAGGATAGTTTTTATGTCGGAAATTATCAAAGGAAGGAAGGAAAAAATCAAAGGGGGGTGGAATTGAAAGAGTTAATGAATTACCTAATAATTGAAGTAAGCAATGCGCGAATTAAATAATTGCTATTAGCATTATCCAGGCGCTATACCTACTTTAGCTGCTGTCACTAATTCCACGCCGACGAAGTCGCGGGCAAAAGCTAGTAGTAGTATATATAGTATATATATATATATATATATATATAGTATTATAAATGCGAAAGTGTGTCTGTCTGTCTGCCTGCCTGTTACCTCTTCACGCTTAAACCGCTGAACCGATTTAGTTGAAATTTGGTATAGGGGTAGTTTGACTCCCGGGGAAGGACATAGGATACTTTTTATCTCAGAACTCACCCCTTAAGGGGCCGAAAAGGGGGATGGAAGTTTGTATGGGCAATCAATAACCGCTGAACCGATTTAAATGAAATTTGGTATGGTGATAGTTTGAGTTGTGAGGAAGGATATATAATAGTTTTTATTCCCGAAATCATCCCTTAAGGGTGTAAACAAGGGGTGGAAATTTGTATAGGGGTTCAATAAATTTCTTGAAATGGGACTTAACTTTTATCATTTAAAAGTTCGTAAGAGATAAAGAATGTTTATGTATTTGTGACCAATTTTATTAGCCATACTTACCTTTAAGGGTGAAAAAAATAAGTTTAAAAACTAAAACCCGACTACTGCAAATCGCGCTCTAAAAAGTATGAAACAAGATAGAATTCTTATCTAAAATTATCAAGCAGGAAATATTATAAATGTTACCATTTTTTTTTTATAAAAATATAACGTAATATAATTTACTGAAGTTTTTATATATTTACAGAGATTCAGAGGATCGCCGTGGTCGTATGCCACGATTATAAACTTAAAAGTAATGTGGCATACGACCACGGCTATCCTCTGAATCTCTGTAAATATATAAAAACTTCAGTAAATTATATTACGTTATATTTTTATAAAAAAAAAATGGTAACATCTATCTATACATATAATAAAGCTGTAGAGGGTAGAAAGTCTGTACATGGAAGATATTTGAAAAAAAGTTGGCTGGGGATACTTAGAATCGATAACAGAACACATTCCAACAGTTTTTAGAATTTTTGTCTGTTTGTCTGTTTATCTGTTTATCTGTTTATCTGTTTGTCTGTTTATTTGAACGCGCATCACGTGAAAACGGCTGAACGGATTTTGATGAAAACTTTACTAATCTATCCAAAAAATCTCCGGCCAGGTTATAGGCTATAAAAATTCAACCCTTAAAAGGGGGGGTCGCCACAACACTCGCTTGATTCAAGTTTGCCCCTGAATCTTATGGCGCTACTTAGGAAGGAGGGGCAAACTTTTTTCAAATATGTGCTACCACTATTGAGTACCCTGGTAAACTAACAGATGGCGCTGAATTTAATACGTAGTGACATGAATAGCCACCGAGGAAGGTTATTGCCAAATAAACTCTAAGGGTTCCCCTAGATATGTCGACGCGGAATCGGCAAAATACGATAGGAAAAAGCTTTATGTCCGCGCAATAAGAGCGAAAAAGTCGTCGTTTGGCTCGGAATGCGCGTCGATATATTTGGGGAGACCCTAAGTTTAGATGAGTGGGTACGGACATCAACAAATTTAATTGAATAATTATGTCGATTTAATAATATACAACAAAATTAAACGACAATAAATTAATTACCCCTCATTGCACAGTGACATCTTTTTCACGACTACCCAAAAAAAGTGAGAGAGAGTGTATTGTGTTTTCAGAGTTCGTGTTTGTATGTAGGTATATATTTATTTATCTGGGTTTCACTCTCTCTCACTCTTTTGCGGTTCGGCGTTAGGTCTTATGCGAGGCCTTCTGCCTTACGGCAAAGTTGATCTTCTGCCTTAATTACACTTGGGCATGGATCCAAGCTTTCCTCTTTCGCAGCTGGGCCTACTGCCTTGCTCACACTTTGCCAATTCAATTCTCTTGGTCAATTCCAAGCTCTGCTTTCTTGCATCTTTTATGCATGAAAACAACCTCGCTGAAATCCTTAAATATCGAGCCCTATGCGAAGCTAGGCTGGTAGAAAACTGTCCCATCCCTTCTTTGTATGAAATCCTGGATTCGCGCCTGGTTGGGACTAAAAGTAAAATTGCGTATATCGAAAAATTTTCGCGCTCGCTTCGCTCGCGTTTTTAATATCTTTCTAAGTTATGATAAAGGTGACATTCGGGTGGCGACTGCAGCAGCATTACTCTGTTGCAACGTTACTGTCAATTTTCGTCATAAAATGATGTGACCGATTTCCATTCTAAAAGTAAAAATGTACAACTGTCTATCATATTGCGTTTTTATATCTAAAAAATTTCGCGCTCGCTTCGCTCGCGTTTTCAATCACTTTCTAAGATATGATAAAGGTGACGTTCGGGTGGCGACTACAGCAGCATTACTCTGTTACAACGTTACTGCTGCAGCACTGTCAATTTTCGTGATAAAATGATGTGACTGATTTCCATACTAAAAGTAAAAATGTACAACCGTCTATCAAATTGCGTTTTTATATCGAAAAATTTTAAATTACATTCTGACCTAAGATATGATAAAGGTGACATTCGGGTGGCGACTGCAGCAGCATTAGGTACTCTGTTGCAACATTACTGCTGCGGCACTGTCAATTATCGAGATAAAATAATGTGACTGATTTCCATTCTCAGCTGTGATGCGGCAATGAACTGCACTCAATTTACCTACTAAGTGGCGCGCTGTACGCGGTCCAAAGCCAGGCGAATTTGACTTTCTCATACTAAA
Organism: Cydia fagiglandana; assembly: GCF_963556715.1. Classification (NCBI taxonomy): domain Eukaryota; kingdom Metazoa; phylum Arthropoda; class Insecta; order Lepidoptera; family Tortricidae; genus Cydia; species Cydia fagiglandana. The sequence continues at coordinate 4,208,343 of NC_085959.1, forward strand.
AGAGACGTACGTGACACGCTGTATGGTTACCAAAGCCGGGCGCCTTCAGTGCCCTCAAACTCAAAGAGTCGGGCGTAGACCGATGTACTTGACACACCGTGCGTGTTCCAAAGCCGGGCGCCTTCGGCGCCCTCATACTCAAAGCGTCGGGAGTAGACCGACGTACGTGCTGACACGCTGTACGCGTTCCAAAGCAGGGCGCCTTCGGCGCCCTCATACTAAAAGTCAGGCGTAGACCGACGTACGTGACACGCTGTACGCATTCCAAAGCCGGGCGCCTCCGGCGCCCTCATACTCAGTGCGTCGGGCGTAACGTACGCGTTTCAAAGCTGGTCGTCTTCGGCGCCCTCATACTAAAAGAGTCGGGCGTAGCCCGACGTACGTGACACGCTGTACGCTTGCCAAAGTTGGGCGCCGAAGGCACCCTCATACTCAAAGCGTCGGGCTACGCCCGACGCACGTGGCACGCTGTACGCGTTCCAAAGCCGGGCGCCTTCGGCGCCATCATACTAAAAGTGTCGGGCGTAGACCGACGTACGTAATACGCTGTACGCGTTCCAAAGCCGGGCGCCTTCGGCGCCATCATACTAAAAGTGTCGGGCGTAGACCGACGTACGTAATACGCTGTACGCGTTCCAAAGCCGGGCGCCTCCCTCATACTCAAAGCGTCGGGCGTAACCCGACGTACGTGACACGCTGTACGCTTGCCAAAGTCGGGAGCCGAAGGTACCTTCATACTCAAAGCATCGGGCTAAGCCCGACGCACGTGGCGCGCTGAATGCGGTCCAAAGCTAAGCGACTTCGACTTTCTCATTCTAAAAGCGTCGGGCGTAGTTGGACTACTACAAATCGCGCTCTAAAAAGTATGAAACAATAAGATAGAATTATTTTAAGAAATTATCATGCAGGAAATTATAAATGTTATAATTTTTTGAATAAAAAATACAGCGTAATGTAATTTACAATTTTTTATATATTTAGCAGCTTACTGACACAAACCGAATTCTACGCGGGCGGAGCCGCGGGCACAGCTAGTTTATAATATTTCCTGCTTGATAATTTTAGATAAGAATTCTATCTTGTTTCATACTTTTTAGAGCGCGATTTGCAGTAGTCGGGTTTTAGTTTTTAAACTTATTTTTTATTTAATTAATTTTGGGGTCATGATTTCGTTACTAACTTTTTGAAGTCACTTTATATTACTTTTCCGAGGGCGTCCTCAGTACAGAAATGCACGCAGAGCGCTGCCTATATCGGGCTACGCCCGACTCCTTTAGTGCCTATGAGGGCGCCGATGGCGGCCGTCTTTGGAACGCGTACGTCGGGTTACGCTCGACACTTTTAGTATAAGGGCGCCGAAGGCGCCCTTTTGGAACGCGTACGTCGGGTTATGCCCGACTCTTTTAGTATGAGGGCGCCGAAGGCGCCCGGATTTGGAACGCGTACGTCGGGCTACGCCCGACTCTTTTAGTATGAGGGCGCCGAAGGCGCCCGGTTTTGGAACGCGTACGTCGGGCTACGCCCGACTCTTTTAGTATGAGGGCGCCGAAGGCGCCCGGCTTTGGAACGCGTACGTCGGGTTACGCTCGACATTTTTAGTATGAGGGCGCCGAAGGCGCCCGGCTTTGGAACGCGTACGTCGGGTTACGCTCGACACTTTTAGTATGAGGGCGCCGAAGGCGACCGGCTTTGGAACGCGTATGTCGGGCTACGCCCGAGTCTTTTAGTCTGGGGGCGCCGAAGGTGCCCGGCTTTGGAACGCGTACATCGGGTTACGCTCGACACTTTTAGTATGAGGGCGCCGAAGGCGCCCGGCTTTGGAACGCGTGCGTCGGGCTACGCCCGACTCTTTTAGTCTGGGGGCGCCGAAGGTGCCCGGCTTTGGAACGCGTACATCGGGTTACGCTCGACACTTTTAGTATGAGGGCGCCGAAGGCGCCCGGCTTTGGAACGCGTGCGTCGGGCTACGCCCGACTCTTTTAGTATGAGGGCGCCGAAGGCGCCCGGCTTTGGAACGCGTACGTCGGGCTACGCCCGACACTTTTAGTATGAGTGCCGCCTTCGGCGCCCGGCTTTGGAACGCGTATGTCGGGCTACGCCCGACTCTTTTAGTATGAGGGCGCCGAAGGCGCCCGGCTTTGCAACGCGTACGTCGGGCTCCGCCCGACTCTTTTAGTATGAGGGCGCCGAAGGCGCCCGGCTTTGGAACGCATATGTCGGGCTACGCCCGACTCTTTTAGTATGAGGGTGCCGAAGGCGCCCGGCTTTGGAACGCGTACGTCGGGCTACGCCCGACACTTTTAGTATGAGGGCGCCGTAGGCGCCCGGTTTTGGAACGCGTACGTCGGGCTCCGCCCGACTCTTTTAGTATGAGGGCGCTGATAGCGCCCGGCTTCGGAACGCGTACGTATCTTGTAAAAAAATTTACTGTTTCATACATTTTGGCTGATCAGGACTTCTATACCTATTCACGTTATAAAATGTTGCAGGACATTAAAAAAACACCATGTATAGCGGCCAAACAAATTTCTTTTGCAAAAACCTTCTTGTATCGCCGTAGTCGCGTAACACGCGGATAGAAACCAGAGCGCTTGTAGCTAACCGAAAATTTAATGTTTTATCTGGCGCATGCAAGCAAAGCCGGGTGCAAACGCTAACAATATTTATATATTTGAAATGTGCTAATTGAGCTCTTTCCAATGATGTATAACACATCATCATTACTTTATTTTAGTTTTTTGGTTCGTGACTTTATGACCTCTAGAGGGCGCAGTGTTTCTTTTTTTTGTGACGCCATATAGCCTATAACCAGCGGACGATTAAGACGATTCGAATGACACTTCGTTTGTTAAATTATAATAAGTACTTTAGAAGTTATGAGGGAACAGATGAACATACATACATACATACATACCCACATACATACCGGTCAAAATCATAACCCTCCTTTTGCGTTGCCGTAGTCGGGTAATAAAGTAATGATGATGTGTTATACATCATTGGAAAGAGCTCAATTAGCACATTTCAAATATATAAATATTGTTAGCGTTTGCACCCGGCTTTGCTTGCATGCGCCAGATAAAACATTAAATTTTCGGTTAGCTACAAGCGCTCTGGTTTCTATCCGCGTGTTACGCGACTACGGCGATACAAGAAGGTTTTTGCAAAAGAAATTTGTTTGGCCGCTATACATGGTGTTTTTTTAATGTCCTGCAACATTTTATAACGTGAATAGGTATAGAAGTCCTGATCAGCCAAAATGTATGAAACAGTAAATTTTTTTACAAGATACGTACGCGTTCCGAAGCCGGGCGCTATCAGCGCCCTCATACTAAAAGAGTCGGGCGGAGCCCGACGTACGCGTTCCAAAACCGGGCGCCTACGGCGCCCTCATACTAAAAGTGTCGGGCGTAGCCCGACGTACGCGTTCCAAAGCCGGGCGCCTTCGGCACCCTCATACTAAAAGAGTCGGGCGTAGCCCGACATATGCGTTCCAAAGCCGGGCGCCTTCGGCGCCCTCATACTAAAAGAGTCGGGCGGAGCCCGACGTACGCGTACAAAGCCGGGCGCCTTCGGCGCCCTCATACTAAAAGTGTCGGGCGTAGCCAGACGTACGCGTTCCAAAGCCGGGCGCCTTCGGCGTCCTCATACTAAAAGAGTCGGGCGTAGCCCGACGTACGCGTTCCAAATCCGGGCGCTATCGTCGCCCTCATACTAAAAGAGTTGGGCGGAGCCCCACGTACGCGTTGCAAACCCGGGCGCCTTCGGCGCCTTCATACTAAAAGTGTCGGGCGTAGCCCAACGTACGCGTTGCAAAGCCGGGCGCCTTCGGCGCCCTCATACTAAAAGTGTCGGGCGTAGCCCGACATACGCGTTCCAAAGCCGGGCGCCTTCGGCGCCCTCATACTAAAAGAGTCGGGCGTAGCCAGACGCACGCGTTCCAAAGCCGGGCGCCTTCGGCGCCCTCATACTAAAAGTATCGAGTGTAACCCGACATACGCGTTCCAAAGCCGGGCGCCTTCGGCGCCCTCATACTAAAAGAGTCGGGCGGAGCCCGACGTACGCGTTGCGAAGCCGGGCGCCGAGGCGCCCTCATACTAAAAGAGTCGGGCGTAGCCCGACATACGCGTTCCAAAGCCGGGCGCCGAAGGCGGCACTCATACTAAAAGTGTCGGGCGTAGCCCGACGTACGCGTTCCAAAGCCGGGCGCCTTCGGCGCCCTCATACTAAAAGAGTCGGGCGTAGCCCGACGCACGCGTTCCAAAGCCGGGCGCCTTCGGCGCCCTCATACTAAAAGTGTCGAGCGTAACCCGATGTACGCGTTCCAAAGCCGGGCACCTTCGGCGCCCCCAGACTAAAAGAGTCGGGCGTAGCCCGACGCACGCGTTCCAAAGCCGGGCGCCTTCGGCGCCCTCATACTAAAAGTGTCGAGCGTAACCCGATGTACGCGTTCCAAAGCCGGGCACCTTCGGCGCCCCCAGACTAAAAGAGTCGGGCGTAGCCCGACATACGCGTTCCAAAGCCGGTCGCCTTCGGCGCCCTCATACTAAAAGTGTCGAGCGTAACCCGACGTACGCGTTCCAAAGCCGGGCGCCTTCGGCGCCCTCATACTAAAAATGTCGAGCGTAACCCGACGTACGCGTTCCAAAGCCGGGCGCCTTCGGCGCCCTCATACTAAAAGAGTCGGGCGTAGCCAGACGCACGCGTTCCAAAGCCGGGCGCCTTCGGCGCCCTCATATTCATATTCATATTCATATTCGTATATTCATAATAATTCATATTACATGTCGTTTTTCATAATTACATTAAAAAATTTAAATATAAATACAAATTAACAATTAAGTTAATTAAGATTAGCATAAAAAAGTACAATGTCAAGTCGAAATAAAAGTACATATACCTACAGTTACATTAGGTAACTACTTTCTTATTAACAAAATCTGCAAAACTGTAGAAAGTGTGCTCGATAAGCCATCGTTTTAACCTGGATTTAAAACTGTTTAGTGACGGCGCTTCTGTGACGTGTGGAGGCAGACGGTTGTAAACTGCCGGACCCATTACGTGTGTAATTTTTTCGGATTTCGCCAGTTTGTGCTTGACGCCCACGAGTTTTTGGGCGTTTCGTAGGTTTCGCCCATGGATATCCGCTCCACTTGAGTATTCGTCAAGGTGACATCGCACGTATGTAGCCACTTGGAATATCACAAGGGAGGGCAGAGTAAGTATTCGAAGATCCTTAAAGTAAGGTCTTGCGGAGGTGCTTTGACCCACCTGCACAATCGCTCGGACGGCTCTCTTTTGCATGCGAAAGACACGCTCCCATTCGGCAGCGCGGCCCCACAGCTCTGCGCCGTATTGTAGGAGCGAGTGTACAGTAGCAAAGTAACATGACCGTACCACATTTCTGGGCACAACTCTCGCAAGACGACGCAGGGCAAAGCAGGCGCTCGCTAGCTTGTTACAGACATTGCTTATGTGCGATTCCCACTGCAGCCCTCTGTCCAGTTCAAAACCCAGGAATGTGGCAGTCTGAACCTGACCAACTTGGGTACCATCCACAAATACTCCAAGGTTTCTTGGGCCCCTACCCCCGAGATAGAAGTGGAGAAAGTGGGTTTTATTAAGGTTTAGTACCAGGCCATTGCTTCTAAAGTACTGTGACACCTGATTTGCGACTTTATTCAGACATTGCTCGAGTTTGTCAATGTCAGGTGCACACACTACCACGGCTACGTCGTCGGCATACATATATACTTCTCCCTCTACTATGGCTTCTGGAAGATCATTAAGAAGCAATGAGAAAAGTATATTGGATACCGACGACCCCTGGGCAACGCCCATTGTTGTAGATATAGGCTCTGACCTCACTCTGCCTCCATCAGACACAACCACCTGTGACCGTCCGCGCAGCATATCACATACGAGTGCGTGGGCCTTGCCTCCAATGCCGTAATGACGTAGCTTAATAGCGAGTACGCCGTGGTCTGCTACATCGAAAGCCTTCGATAAGTCGCAGCACAACGCTGCGACTTGCTGGCCACACTCTCGAGCATCCAACACACGGCGCACCAACTCGCGCGTCATCGCACACGTCGAGCGGCCCGCGCGGTAGGCGTATTGACGTTCGGACAGGGCATCAGTGGCTGTTAAAAACTCCATTAAGCGAGAACTAAGACCGTTCTCGAATACTTTTGCCACCGCCGGTATAATGGAGACGGGCCTGTAGGCATCAATGTCTTCTCTTTTTCCCTTCCCCTTAAACAGAGGAGATATTTTACTCATTTTCAAGGGGGAGGGAAACACACCTTCAAAGATACATTGGTTAAACAGACCCGCTAGTACTGGTGAGTACATACTAAAAGTATCGAGTGTAACCCGACATACGCGTTCCAAAGCCGGGGGCCTTCGGCGCCCTCATACTAAAAGAGTCGGGCGGAGCCCGACGTACGCGTTGCAAAGCCGGGCGCCTTCGGCGCCCTCATACTAAAAGAGTCGGGCGTAGCCCGACATACGCGTTCCAAAGCCGGGCGCCGAAGGCGGCACTCATACTAAAAGTGTCGGGCGTAGCCCGACGTACGCGTTCCAAAGCCGGGCGCCTTCGGCGCCCTCATACTAAAAGAGTCGGGCGTAGCCCGACGCACGCGTTCCAAAGCCGGGCGCCTTCGGCGCCCTCATACTAAAAGTGTCGAGCGTAACCCGATGTACGCGTTCCAAAGCCGGGCACCTTCGGCGCCCCCAGACTAAAAGAGTCGGGCGTAGCCCGACGCACGCGTTCCAAAGCCGGGCGCCTTCGGCGCCCTCATACTAAAAGTGTCGAGCGTAACCCGATGTACGCGTTCCAAAGCCGGGCACCTTCGGCGCCCCCAGACTAAAAGAGTCGGGCGTAGCCCGACATACGCGTTCCAAAGCCGGTCGCCTTCGGCGCCCTCATACTAAAAGTGTCGAGCGTAACCCGACGTACGCGTTCCAAAGCCGGGCGCCTTCGGCGCCCTCATACTAAAAATGTCGAGCGTAACCCGACGTACGCGTTCCAAAGCCGGGCGCCTTCGGCGCCCTCATACTAAAAGAGTCGGGCGTAGCCCGACGTACGCGTTCCAAAACCGGGCGCCTTCGGCGCCCTCATACTAAAAGAGTCGGGCGTAGCCCGACGTACGCGTTCCAAATCCGGGCGCCTTCGGCGCCCTCATACTAAAACAGTCGGGCATAACCCGACGTACGCGTTCCAAAAGGGCGCCTTCGGCGCCCTTATACTAAAAGTGTCGAGCGTAACCCGACGTACGCGTTCCAAAGACGGCCGCCATCGGCGCCCTCATAGGCACTAAAGGAGTCGGGCGTAGCCCGATATAGGCAGCGCTCTGCGTGCATTTCTGTACTGAGGACGCCCTCGGAAAAGTAATATAAAGTGACTTCAAAAAGTTAGTAACGAAATCATGACCCCAAAATTAATTAAATAAAAAATAAGTTTAAAAACTAAAACCCGACTACTGCAAATCGCGCTCTAAAAAGTATGAAACAAGATAGAATTCTTATCTAAAATTATCAAGCAGGAAATATTATAAATGTTACCATTTTTTTTATAAAAATATAACGTAATATAATTTACTGAAGTTTTTATATATTTACAGAGATTCAGAGGATAGCCGTGGTCGTATGCCACATTACTTATAAGTTTATAATCGTGGCATACGACCACGGCGATTTAACTTATTTTTTATTAGATATAAAAACGCAATATGATAGACAGTTGTACATTTTTACACGACTGGCCAAACAAAAAGAGTGTATTGTGTTCAGCGTTCATGTTTGTATGTATATATTTATTTACTTATGTGAGTTTCTTTATTCCACCATAACTTCTGAATGCCTTAACCGATTTAGATGTATGATACATCATTAGAATCCTTACGTCATCCCGGGTGACATAGGCTATGTGACGTCATTATAAAACCAATATGGCGGACGCAATACGCAATATTGCGTGACGTTTAGAAAAAAATATCTTACAAACGGGTGTGTAATGGTTAATATAATTATAAAAAAACTATCATACATTTGTTATAACGCCACTTGATATATTATTGTATGTTATAATGTAATTTTTATTATACGTTTCCTTTATTATATTATGATTTCATCTAAACTGTCATTGATATAATGCCTAATGTAATATAATTTTCAAATAGTATATAGACATATTTTATAATTACATTTGTTATATTATATTTTTGTATAACGTAATACTTCATACAATTTTGTCAAGTATAAATATATATATTCTATAACATTTTTTTAACATATTGCTTTTACTGATAACGTAGTTTTACTTACTTTTTAGTCAGACCTACTGCTTTTGCTAGCTATTTTATTTTAGGGAGGTCGCAGTTCTAACCTAACCGAACCAATTTTTTCACGGTTTTCGTTCTGCGGGGGCCGCAGTTCAAACCTAACCTAAACCACTTTTTTTGCTCGAGTGAGTAAACCTAACCTAACCCTCCTTTTGTTAGGTAGTTATTCGTTTGTGCGGAGTCGCAGTTCCAACCTAACCTAACCCATTTATGCCAAGCAACTATTATGCCATATACATAATTATGTGATGTCACTTGTTATAACAAATAATGTGCTTTAGAGTATGTAATAATTATGGCAATGTATATTAGACGAAGTGTTAATATACCTTATGACCATTATACCAATAATAACATTATGTATACCGTTAATTAGGTATTACGGTAGTATGCCATTTATTACGTTATTCAAAATAACGATATATCAAACTATAATATATGAAAAGTAATTATAACAAATGTAATGCACCCCTTACAAACCTATCGAGTGGGGTCTCAAAATGAAGAGCTTTGAAAGGCGATTTAAAATATATATGCAAAATAGGCGCTTAAATCTTATTTTGGTTAAATAAGGATTTACAAAATGTGCTAAGAAAAATAAATCTAATCTATCTTATTAAGTGAGCTATCAAATAAAAGGGTATTTACCGCTGATCATAAAAATATATACAAATCATCCATATGACTTGTATAGGTATATTTTTATAAAGTAAATTTAGGAACTAAAGCGCCCTATAGAAATCTAAACGTGTGAACTTCGATTTAAGCGATAAGCAATAATACTAAAAGAGTCGGGCATAACACAACATACGTGGGGCGCTGCACGTGGTCCAAAACCAAGCGTCTTCGATTGTCTCATACTTAAAGAGTCGGGCGTAGCCCGACGTACGTGGCGCGCTGTACGCTTACCAAACTCGGGCGCCGTCGGCGTCCTCATACTCAAAGCAGCCCGACGTACGTGGCGCGCTGTATGCGTTCCAAAACCGGGCGCCTTCGGCGCCCTCATACTGAAAGAGTCGGGCGTAGCTTGATGTTACGTCACACGCTGTACGCTAACCAAAGCCGGGCGCCTTCGGCGCCCTCATACTTAAAGCGTGGGTGGAAGAGATCCCTGAAAGGGATAAGTTCGCCTTTGTACTAATGAGGTGTGTTCTTTCATGTTTTATGTTTCTTTTTGTACAATAAAGTATTTTACTACTACTACTACTAAGAGAGTTGGGCGTAGCCCGACGTATTTGACACGCTGTACGCTTACCATATCCGGAGGCGCCCTCATACTTAAAGCGTGGGGCTTAGCCCGACGTATGTGGCGCGATGCACGCGTTCCAAAGTCGGGTGCCTTCGGCGCCCTCATACAAAAAAGCGATCCTTTTTGTATGAGGCCTTTTTCTATGCCCGATGGCATAGCCAGTGTCTAAATGCGAAGCCCGTAGATCGAACTCCGCGTAAAGCCGAAGACCCGGAGCGCCCGACATGTACGCGCTTTCTACAATTTCCCCTAGTATCATAATTGAGAAGTCGCAATTCCACGCAAGGCCGAAGATCGAGCTGCGGCAGGTTAGTACTCGCGGAACTCGGTCAGATATTTGTAGAAATTACAGGAATTGCTAGAATCCCTAACCCTTCGGCCTTACGCGGAGGTCGGTCTTCAGCTTACGTATTTTAACACATATATTTCAGATATTTGTAGAAATTACAGGAATTGCTAGAATCCCTAGCCCTTCGGCCTCACGTGGAGGTCGGTCTTCAGCTTACGTATTTTAACACATGTACACAAAACCACTGTAGGTACCTACAGTGGTTTTGTGTTTCACCGCTAACGTCCCGCAGCTTAGCCTTCAGCCTCGAGTAGAAGCTCGCTTCTCTTGGAGTGCAGTCGGGGGACCTTTTGATTGAGATGCACTTAGGTACCTACATCAAGGTCCCCCGATTGTAATTGAAATTAAATGTAACGTACCTACAGTCACGGACATAAATGTGCATAGCCCTTTGTATTTACTATGAATGACCGTGAGTGTACATTTACATTCCAATTAAGATTCATAAAATTTAGTGACTAACATATTAACATTATTTTTAGCTTTTCAGTTCGCTTTAAAATGCAGCAGTCGTGTTTTTAATTTTTTAATTAATTTATTTACTTTTAGTATGGAAATCGGTCACATCATTTTATGACGAAAATTGACAGTAACGTTGCAACAGAGTAATGCTGCTCCAGTCGCCACCCGAATGTCACCTTTATCATAACTTAGAAAGATATTAAAAACGCGAGCGAAGCGAGCGCGAAAATTTTTCGATATACGCAATTTTACTTTTAGTCCCAACCAGGCGCGAATCCAGTATTTCATACAAAGAAGGGATGGGACAGTTTTCTACCAGCCTAGCTTCGCATAGGGCTCGATATTTAAGGATTTCAGCGAGGTTGTTTTCATGCATAAAAGATGCAAGAAAGCAGAGCTTGGAATTGACCAAGAGAATTGAATTGGCGAAGTGTGAGCAAGGCAGTAGGCCCAGCTGCGAAAGAGGAAAGCTTGGATCCACGCCCAAGTGTAATTAAGGCAGAAGATCAACTTTGCCGTAAGGTAGAAGGCCTCGCATAAGACCTAACGCCGAACCGCAAAAGAGTGAGAGAGAGTGAAACCCAGATAAATAAATATATACCTACATACAAACACGAACTCTGAAAACACAATACACTCTCTCTCACTTTTTTTGGGTAGTCGTGAAAAAGATGTCACTGTGCAATGAGGGGTAATTAATTTACTGTCGTTTAATTTTGTTGTATATTATTAAATCGACATAATTATTCAATTAAATTTGTTGATGTCCGTACCCACTCATCTAAACTTAGGGTCTCCCCAAATATATCGACGCGCATTCGGCAAAAGCCGATAGGAAAAAGCTTTATGTCCGCGCAATAAGAGCGAAAAACCGGTCGACGCGTCCGGCGTCGTCGGCCGTCGCGAGCCGAGCCAAACGACGACTTTTTCGCTCTTATTGCGCGGACATAAAGCTTTTTCCTATCGTATTTTGCCGATTCCGCGTCGACATATCTAGGGGAACCCTTAGAGTTAATTTGGCAATAACCTTCCTCGGTGGCTATTCATGTCACTACGTATTAAATTCAGCGCCATCTGTTAGTTTACCAGGGTACTCAATAGTGGTAGCACATATTTGAAAAAAGTTTGCCCCTCCTTCCTAAGTAATCCTAAGTAATAAGTTTGCGCCATAAGATTCAGGGGCAAACTTGAATCAAGCGAGTGTTGTGGCGACCCCCCCTTTTAAGGGTTGAATTTTTATAGCCTATAACCTGGCCGGAGATTTTTTGGATAGATTAGTAAAGTTTTCATCAAAATCCGTTCAGCCGTTTTCACGTGATGCGCGTTCAAATAAACAGACAAACAGATAACAGATAAACAGATAAACAGACAAACAGACAAAAATTCTAAAAACGGAATGTGTTCTGTTATCGATTCTAAGTATCCCCAGCCAACTTTTTTTCAAATATCTTCCATGTACAGACTTTCTACCCTCTACAGCTTTATTATATGTATAGATAGATAGAAAGATTGGAGTTTATGAGTACAAATTTAAATTAAGACTGCGTCGTGGAAAATCAGCGAAAAAGGCAGTCACCGTTTAGTCGCTAGCGTCCACATCGCTTGATAAAAAAAATTATAATAAATATCATTATTATCCCAAAGAGTGTGTTTACAACGAATCACCCTTGAAAATTTGAAATCTTTTACAATATAATAAATACACTCATGCAAAGTTGTACCTAAAACGTGATGAACGAGTGTCAGCGTTTAGTAAAATTTGTATAAAAAAATCGATGCTCATGCTACAAAATCGAGTGATTTCGAAAGCCAGATAACTAGACTACAACGAATCCGGTTTTTCCTATTTTTCCTCTTAAAGGCTACAGAGAAATTCAATCGTAAACGTAATGTGATATTTCATAAGATTTTAAGAATAAATTATAATTATTTTGCGTGAGTTATGTTAAACTTATGGCATTCAGTGGGTAGTGATTAAAAATGTGATTTGTGTTTACCCGAATATTTGTTAATTAATCTGTGGGTAGTCGCGAAAATTACCCTTCTCTCCTACCCGCCAATTCTAATGAGGGAAAAGTATAAAATGTAACTTACCATGGGATGGAGGGATCATTCTCGCTTGGCGCTTGAACCAGTAACATGTAGCACGAAGGTTACGGCTTGTTAACTAAATATTGTTAAAGAGTGTTGAAGTAAGAAGTTGGAGTAAAATAAAAGTAATTGATTGTACGAAGGACTTTGATTCATCACAAGTCAGAAGCGGTGATCAACGGCGCCCATAAAAGGACTAGAACGTGTGAGTACCTAGTATACATATACATATTTTATATACTCAGACGTTATGGTAGTAAGTTTTAAGTTGCAATGCTTGTAACCTCAAAACCTGATTAAGAATACATGTAGATTCGCGATCATGGTCAAGTTGAAGTAACGAATGCAGACTTATTTGCATAATTTAGAATTCTGCTGGTAATCAAAATCGGTACAGGTATTGGGCGAGTTAACCTTATTTTTTTTACAAGAGTCATGTTTAAACCGTGGTTACAAGTTGTCTTAGAATTTGAATACTTACTTACGATTAGTGTGTACAGTGTAGTAGTAGTAGGTATGTTATTTTTTTTGTGTAATATCGATGTTTAGCAGAGCATATGCATAGACGATACGTGATCGCGATTATAGTGAAATTGGATACGATTTGGATAAATATTTAATGAATCCATTAGCAATTAAGATACAAACATGTATAATTGTACGTGTACGGTTATAGGCAAGTAGGTAAGTTTATTGTCATTAAAGGAACAATTTCATTTAACAGAGTGGTTAAATTTAAATAGCCCATATTGTGAAGAAACATACAGTGTGAAGTGCTCTGTGGCATGCAGATTTAGTTTAAATACTTGCTGTCGTTAAATTGAAAGTATTTACATCATGCATATTAAATATATACGTGAGTTTCGAATACTGATCTTAATCTATTCTAATAAATAGTATGAGCTAAATGATCTAATAAGTAAAGTCATACATGATAATGCCTTTGATTGGTTTCTGAAATGAATAAAGGGCTCTATATATTAGGTTAATGACTCGTTGTCATTAACAGTGCAGTCACCATGTAGGTGGTGTGGTGTACCATCATAGTCAGACGGGTCAGACCCTAATGTCTTTGTTATACAGATTATTATTGGTAAATTTTTCATGTCATTCAATTTTTACAAATAAAATTATTATTAACTATAATAAGTGAAAATGTTATAGTAGGTAAATAAGTAATTAATAATGGGAGGTAACTGTTAGGACTTAGAGCCCTATTCAATACGATGTGTTGGAATCAATGATCGTTTTGCATAGATAATATAGATTCGTCAATTGAGTAATAAGCGTGTTCTAGAAGTAATGATTTCAGTTTTTGTTGAATGTTGTGTCACTTTTTGATTCCTTTATGTCAGTCTGAACTGAATTACAAAGTGTTGGTCCATGATATTGAAGAAAGGCTTCGTCAACAAACATACCTAACGCAGGTTGTGTCTGTGTTAAGTATCTTTGGCAGGTCAAGAAATAGTAGGCATCCACAAACGCTTCCCTAAAATATTGACATAATTGAATAAACAATATGACGCGATTTTGATGTCACGGTCTTTAGTTCCTCGCGGTCTTTATCAAAGTGTTCTACTTGTACGCATTGTTTACTGTCTCAGAGGTACGATTTGATTTGAACCAAATATACAGAGTGCCGCGTATTCCCATCCCGTACAATTTACAGAGTAAGATTTCGTGTGATACTTTTTTATACGCTTTTGTCATGTCCACCAAAAATCCTAAACTATGTGTTCTGTTGTCTTTATGACCTAAGATGTTCTGTTTGTATTAATAAAATGTAAATGATAAAATACTGTACTTTACGAAAAAGTTGTCTTAGACTCCAAATCGGATAAGAGTGCGATAGGTCGATATTGGTTTGGATGGATTACGTCACCGTTTGTAAATATGGGTTTAATAATGGATATTTCATGGATATTAAGTAAGTCCGGGAATATTCCTTGATTAAATGACTGGTTAATCAGTTTTGTCAGTGGCTGTGCTAACTTTACAAGAACGGGCATTTCATCGACTCCAAGACTATTTTTTTTTAATTTTTTGAGTTGTTTTATATTTTTTATTGTTTCGCTCCTGCTTTATTAAATATGAGAACTACATGTTCTGGCGGTGATTGATAAATTGTTGAACTATGGGGAAGCTATATATCGTAACATATCATGAAGGCGGTACCCTTTAACCAGATTTAATGGTTAGTTACCTATGTAGGTTGTTATGGTGTAGTTAGTTAACTTGTAAGTGCTATGTTGCTCGTGGACCCGATGTTCCATTACCTGAGTACGCGGAGAACGATCTAGTTGCCACGTTATTACATACATATATTTAATATTATACTACGTACACAAGAGCTTGATCCTATGATTAGTGGTTTGAATATATTATATGTTTTTGATAGTATCATTGGGTACAGGACAAACAAACCACATGAGATCTGTTATTGAGTTCACTGCAAATGGATAACTATTAAGACTACTATATTACGGGTACCATTTAGGTTTGGAGGTGGTATGTTATAGCTAGACCCAACGTCTAATAAGACAGTTATGTGTGATCGCTTTGATTATTTAGTTGAATTATTTTGAGCCATGTAGGCGAGTTGTTTAGGAGTGCAGCTGTTTATGAGTGCAGCCATCTATCAGGTGTGCTACCAGAAAGTCTACAGCCATGTAGATGTGCTGTTTATGAGTGCGGTTATGTAGTGCGCAGCTAGAATGTCGATAGTCATGTAGATGTGCTGTTCATGGGCGAGGCCATGTAGGTGTGCTGCTCGAGTCTACAGCCATGTAGATGTGTTGTTTATGAGTGCGGCCATGTAGTGTGCTGCTAGAGTCTACGGCCATGTAGATGTGTTGTTTATGAGTGCGGCCATGTAGTGTGCTGCTAGAGTCTACAGCCATGTAGCTGTGCTGTTTATGAGTGTGGCCATGTAGTGTGCTGCCAGAGAGTCCATAGATGTGGTATTTAGTACGGGTTTGCCGTTACAGTCGAAAGTCAGAGTTAGGATCTGAAGAGTTAAAGAGTAAAGAGTTAATGTTGAATTGAGTTGAATAGTTAAGGAGTTAAAGTTGAATTGAGTTAAAGAGTTAAAGTTGAATTAAATTAAAGAGTTGAATTGAGTTAGAGAGTTGAATTGACTTAGAGAGTTGAATTGAGTTAGAGAGTTGAATTGAGTTAGAGAGTTGAATTGAGTTAGAGAGTTGAATTGAGTTAGAGAGTTGAATTGAGTTAGAGAGTTGAATTGAGTTAGAGAGTGGAATTGAGTTAAAGAGTTGAATTGAGTTAGAGTTGAATTGAAGCGGGCCACTCACACACCTGCCGCAGGGGCAATATTGGAATTGGACCCTTAATTGCCTCCTTAAATGTGATGTGTGTAGAGAAGCAGGGGCAATTTTTAGATTGGGCCTGCAGCAGGGCGGCAGGGGCGCAAGACCTTCCTAGCTCCCTAGATTGTATCTACCGCCCTGCTAGGTTGTTACATGTGTATTACGATTGGGGCAATTCCAGTCAGTTCATTGGCGACTACCGAACCAAATGGACCAATCCTTTGGTGCTTTGATAACACAGGAGCCATTCTCGTCGACGTGCGTTCAGCGGGACTATCACTTACACACTGAGTGGCAGGCTAGTGTGTAGAAAACAACCTAAAATTGCTCCGACCGCCGTGCGACCGGTATTGTCCCTGCGGCAGGTGTGTGAGTGGCCCGCTTTAGTTAGAGAGTTGAATTGAGTTAGAGTTGAATTGAGTTAGAGAGTTGAATTGAGTTAGAGAGTTGAATTGAGTTAATAGAGAGTTGAATTGAGTTAATAGAGAGTTGAATCGAGTTAGAGTTGAATCGAGTTAGAGTTGAATTGAGTTAGAGAGTTGAATTGAGTTAGAGAGTTAAATTGAGTTAGAGAGTTGAATTGAGTTAGAGAGTTGAATTGAGTTAGAGAGTTGAATTGAGTTAGAGAGTTGAATTGAGTTAGAGAGTTGAATTGAGTTAGAGAGTTGAATTGAGTTAGAGAGTTGAATTGAGTTAATAGAGAGTTGAATTGAGTTAGAGAGTTGGATCGAGTTAGAGAGTTGGATCGAGTTAGAGAGTTGGATCGAGTTAGAGAGTTGGATCGAGTTAAAGAGTTGGATCGAGTTAAAGAGTTGGATCGAGTTAAAGAGTTGGATCGAGTTAAAGAGTTGGATCGAGTTAAAGAGTTGGATCGAGTTAAAGAGTTAGTTTTGAGGTTAAGAATTTGTTTTGAGCTAAAGAGTTTGTTTTGAGGTAAAGAGTTTGTTTTGAGCTAAAGAGTTTGTTTTGAGTTAAAGAGTTTGTTTTGAGTTAAAGAGTTTGTTTTGAGTTTGTTTTGTGTTAAACATTTTGTTTTGAGTTAAACTGTTTATTTTGAGTTAAACTGTTTGTTTTGAGTTAAACTGTTTGTTTTGAGTTAAACAGTTTGTTTTGAGTTAAACAGTTTGTTGTGAGTTAAACTGTTTGATTTGAGTTAAACTGTTTGTTTTGAGTTAAACTGTTTATTTTGAGTTAAACTGTTTGTTTTGAGTTAAACTGTTTGTTTTGAGTTAAACTGTTTGTTTTGAGTTAAACTGTCTGTTTTGAGTTAAACTGTCTGTTTTGAGTTAAACTGTTTGTTTTGAGTTAAACTGTTTGTTTTGAGTTAAACTGTTTGTTTTGAGTTAAACTGTTTGTTTTGAGTTAAACTGTTTGTTTTGAGTTAAAGTGTTTGTTTTTAGTTAAACTGTTTGTTTTGAGTTAAACTGTTTGTTTTGAGTTAAACGGTTTGTTTTGAGTTAAACGGTTTGTTTTGAGTTAAACGGTTTGTTTTGAGTTAAACGGTTTGTTTTGAGTTAAACGGTTTGTTTTGAGTTAAACGGTTTGTTTTGAGTTAAACGGTTTGTTTTGAGTTAAACGGTTTGTTTTGAGTTAAACAGTTTGTTTGAGTTAGACAGTTTGTTTTGAGTTAAACAGTATAAAGAGTTTTATTTTGAGTTAAACAGTTTAAAGAGTTTTATTTTGAGTTAAACAGTTTATTTTGACTTTAAAGAGTTTAACAACTCTCTCAACTCTCAACTGGCGTAGGGTGATCATCATTCTCTTGCCCTTATCCCATTCACTTGGGGTCGCTGGCGTAGGGTGATAACAAAGTTTAACAACCAATCATGCAGCGCACTGAAATTTAATTACAGGGTAAAATGGATTCCGATATTGACACCCCGAGATCACCTAGACTGTCGTCACGAGCACGACGGATGCAGAGTCGCGAGCGGTAGACGCTGAAAGTCAGCGACGGTGAAACTACCACAGAGGACGCTGTGGACTGCGACAGCCGAGCGTGAGGGGCCTGAAGACAGATGTCGTCACCACAGCAGGCACTGACGACGGGGGCCTCTCTCAGATGACCAGTACGAAGAAGGCGACGCTCAAGAGGGACTTACAGTGGAGGACGTCATCAAGTTTGTAACTAAAGTATTGTAATTTGAAAAAAAAAATCTGATTTAGAAAAAAATCATTAGATAATTGCATCTGTTAATTACAAACCTAATTAAGCCGTTAATGTAATCACGTAGCTTCCCCAAAACATTATTTCCATAAACAGTTCCTACATTTACTATGGAAGGTCTAAAAATTCGATTATTGACGTCAATTATTATCGCTCATGCTGTGGTAGTTGTTTCTTTCTTCTTATTCTAATATATAAGGCAAAATTTTATTGCTCGCGTCATGTTTGTTATAAGAAAACTTCATTGAAAATAAGTATGTTACGGTACTAAAATCAATGCAATGAAATTTGGGCTTATTTTCTATAAGCACGTGCGTATAATAATATTGTGTCTATAACCATGCGTGTAATTAGGTAAAATAACTTATCGTATGGGGATGTAAATTTTAGTAAAAGTAAAGGGGTTGACAGTGTGGACGATGTATTTCGTGAACCTTTACATGATTAGTAGTATAAGTAGGTATTTAAATATTCCTTTTTATGTAACAATAATACTAGTCTGAAGAATAAATACCGTTTACATCTGCAATACCTGCTACCATGAGTAAATTAAATAATTTGAAGTTTACCTCTACTTAAGTTGCTGTAATTCTTTGTATTATTTTATTGTATTCTGGTGTAGAATGAAGAGTATTGGTATTGTATAGACAGACTACTTTTAACTAAAATAGGATTGAAAAGGCAATAGGCAACACGGCCGAGTGTGATATTATTGTTGATCGTGCACCGGAGGTAGCACGCAGTCGGATGGCCGAGTGTGATATTTCATAAGATTTTAAGAATAAATTATAATTATTTTGCGTGAGTTATGTTAAACTTATGGCATTCAGTGGGTAGTGATTAAAAATGTGATTTGTGTTTACCCGAATATTTGTTAATTAATCTGTGGGTAGTCGCGAAAATTACCCTTCTCTCCTACCCGCCAATTCTAATGAGGGAAAAGTATAAAATGTAACTTACCATGGGATGGAGGGATCATTCTCGCTTGGCGCTTGAACCAGTAACATGTAGCACGAAGGTTACGGCTTGTTAACTAAATATTGTTAAAGAGTGTTGAAGTAAGAAGTTGGAGTAAAATAAAAGTAATTGATTGTACGAAGGACTTTGATTCATCACAGTAAACTTTCGTAAAATTTCCATACATCCGCCATATCTGTCAAATTCTCCTTCTCCTCAGATGCCCGCTGTGGGCCGTTGGAAGCGGACGCGTACATGCTTTTTCCAAATTGACATTTCAATTTGTCATATATATTGACAGAAATTCATGTCCGTATACGAATGATGATACCAGTGAAAAACTGTGTTCAAAATAAATAGAGTAAATGAATAATGTCACACGGAGATCCAGAGTCATTAAAATTTTGATTTGTTTTTATTCATAAGTCATAATACTTTAAAAATATAACAAATTATTTAAAATATATACGAACACAACCAAATCAGTGTAATTAGTTTCTTCCTAATTCACTAAAAATTAAAAAAGTTTGAAGATTTGTTTTATCTCATTGGAATAAATTTTCATTGTGCTGGCATTCATATTACGTCATTTTAAAAACATATATGACATAATGTCAATATACTAGATAGACAATTTATCAACAAATTTCTTCACATTTTAACGTAAACAATATAAATTATTAAAATTTTATTTATGAAGACGAAGCAATGTTGTTCACATAATATCAGCAATAAAATTTTAAGTTTCAACCAGTTTTGTTGCTATTCTGAGAGCTATCACGTGCTTTGAAAGTTAATTCAATGATATATCATCAAGAAATTGAAACCAAGACTCGACCTGCAGTCTCAGCGAGTTTTTGTGGCTATATTATCAGTTGAAAGAACGATATTTCCATCGCAGTGGTATGGTTTACGAGTACCTATATTGGTTTCATGTGACGATGTTTATATAAATGTATCTAT
This sequence comes from Cydia fagiglandana, assembly GCF_963556715.1. Taxonomy (NCBI): domain Eukaryota; kingdom Metazoa; phylum Arthropoda; class Insecta; order Lepidoptera; family Tortricidae; genus Cydia; species Cydia fagiglandana. The sequence continues at coordinate 4,228,252 of NC_085959.1, forward strand.
CAAATAACAACGAGCTTTTATTTCATTGATATTCGGTGCAAAACGATAACTCAGTAACGAAAAATAATTACTTAAGTATCAGAAATGCCTTAAAGTTTTTTCAGTGAACGTTTATTTATAGGTATTTATGAGGTCTTATGTCTTATCAGCGTGGCTTTGGCCTTTGGACATTTTTGTAATGCTTTGTAATAAGGTAGGTGAGGTATCTATATCCCTCATTTAATAACCTTTTTTTGAATTAATTACAATTTAATTACAAAATAAGTGGTCTACAAACATACATATCCGCTCGGTCCGCTAAAATAATTTAAGTGCCCTACAGAATAACAATCAGTAAACATCATTAATTACGCTCAAATGCTTGTTTCAGTACAAATTTTCTGAAATACTTCCGACATAAAACCTAAAGGTATAAAAGTACAATTTGCTAAGTAAACTGTCAATCTACATTAATTATAATAGATAGACTCTTAGAAGTCAGCTTACTGAAGATTATGAACAACATATAAGTACTTTCTAAATAAAATACAATTTGTTTTTCCATGACTCATGTAGGCCGTATTTTACTATAGACCATATTAAATTGAAGATGAAATTAATTCATGATAAAAGCTAATAAGGCCCGGTAATATTTTCTGTTATTCTTGAACTTCTGTTCAAGTCAGTGTTCAACTGTCAGTGCAAGTAACAAGGCCCGGTTCCGAACCAACATGGTATGGTTTTTAGGGTTCCGTACCCAAAGGGTAAAACGGGACCCTATTACTAAGACTTCGCTGTCCGTCCGTCCGTCCGTCCGTCTGTCTGTCACCAGGCTATATCTCACGAACCGTGATAGACAGTTGAAATTTTCACAGATGATATATTTCTGTTGCCGCTATAACAACAAATACTAAAAACAGAATAAAATAAAGATTTAAATGGGGCTCCCATACAACAAACGTGATTTTAGACCAAAGTTATGCAACGTCGGGAGTGGTCAGTCCTTGGATGGGTGACCGTTTTTTTTTTTGCTTTTTTTTTGTTTTTTTTGCATTATGGTACGGAACCCTTCGTGCGCGAGTCCGACTCGCACTTGCCCGGTTTTTTTTATAAAACGTGTATTTTTCAAAAGCGCTGGAATTATTATATAACTATTTTGGTATATGAAGAAACATGAACAAATGAGAAATCTATATTGAATTGATTTGGTAATAATATCCTGATTATTAATAGAACTATTTCAGTTAAAATAAAGGTGGGCCTTATATGCTTCACCTGACCTTATTCGTCCACATTTAGATCCTATAGCTATATTTGGTCACTTTGGCCGTCACTATCTATTTGATGCCGATTGTACTAACAATTAAAAGTACAGCTCATATATACTTTTACCTGTACTGAAACTTAAGCATTTGAGCGTAATTAAAGATGTTCACTGATTATTAACATTACGTGTTAAAGAACCGTGTCCCGGTGGTGCGTCCATTAATGAATCGCATACTAACGGATAGAGGTTTACGAGTACATTCACGGAAAAATGATTATAGGTAACCCAATACTAGTGGCTTAGTTGCCGTTTATAAATCGTTTGTGTCGAGCAAAATCAGCGGAAAAGGCAGTCACCGTTTAGTCGCTAGCGTTCACATCTCTTGATAAAAAAATTATAATAAATGTCATTATTATCCCAAAGAGTGTGTTTACAACGAATCACCCTTGAAAATCTGAAATCTTTTACAATATAATAAATACACTTATGCAAAGTTGTACCTAAAATGAGATGAACGAGTGTCAGCGTTTAGTAAAATTTATATAAAAAAATCGATGCTCAAGCTATAAAACCGAGTGATTTACGAACCGCGAGTTTTTTGTTACCCTCACACAAATGCACACTAATGGGCACGATAGACCAGTGAATGAGCTTGTATTGTGTATGCTTTATTTCTTAGGGAATAGATCTGTTTGCTTGCAAAATGCGTATTTGTAAACACCGCGGTGTTAGACGTCGATTTTGATACCCGCGTTAATAGCCGCCTTTACCTTAGGTCTTACACTCGTCTGTCGTACAAAATATCCATAAAATCTAATATTTAGTACTTAAGATTTCGTTTGACAAGCCAAATTGAATAAAAAAAGAAAAATACTTTTAATGCAGTTTTGTTTCTTTTTAAAAATAAAGGAATGTCTCCTTTAAGTAAAATGAGCCAGCTTAAGGATTTAAGGCTCCCTCCAGGGCCCGACTTATCTTTCCACCCTGTATACCATTTTAAATTTAAGGCGTAATTAATTCCAGATGAAGGATAATAAGGCCTAAAGGGAAATTTTGTAGGCCTTATTACCCACGAACAATGTATGTGAACTGAATAGGATAAAAAGGAACTAGATTATAACATATTGTTCTCATGTTTAGCACAGTGTAATAAATAAATACTTTTTTATAACAAAAACGATCGTTATATGATAAGTACCTACAAGCTGAAATGTATGTACATTTTACCTGTGTGAAAATTGTATAATTGAGATAAATAAACTAAATTATACTTACTATATTCTCTGTTATTCTTGAACTTGTACTTGGGCTAAAAAGGCCCTCTGTCTGTGCGGGTGACAAGGCCCGGCCCCGGGCCTTATTGAACGTGAGACGAAATAGTAAATTTAATTATTTTTATATAAGTAATTATGAGTTCTTTGATTTCCCGATAAGCATCACTTACTGACTTACAAAAGTATAAATGTAGGACATATGTAGTACCTGAATTTTATTAGAGGTTTTTAAAGCCTTATTATCAATTAAGTTATAAGTGAAATATAATAAGCGTCTTTAGTTGTAAAAAAATATTACAAGCCCTATAACTAATGAGGGGATCATTTTAGATATAGTTCACTTTTTTCGAGTAGGTAAATTCGGACTATGTTTACAAACCGCATACCATCGCCCATGACCACACTGTTAACTGACAGTTCGTAAACCTTATTACAAAAGGCATAAGGACCACCGATGGACAGTTAAGAGCATCGCCGTTTGTACCTATCTTAATACAAATAAAAGTCAACAACGAAAATAATTAATTACCTAATACGTCACATACCTATGACATGACATGAACAAACAAGGAAAGCTATATATAAAAAGTGATTTTTCTCTGTCTTCTCACAAAGCAAAGCTTTGACAGTTTAAATTCCTCAAAGAAGGTCCGTAGTTAACACTAAACTCGAAACAGCACCTTTAAAAAAACATTAGGGGTCACTGACCTGTCCCAGTAAATTGAGGTAGTGTGTGTGAAATGGGGTAATTTGACAGTATCTGAAAATTTACCCTCCTCGACGCCCTCTTAAGAATTCCGTTCTTCACTGTCGTTGTGTTTTTTTTTTCACATTAGAGCACATAGAGTTAGTAAAGCGTATAGAGATAATAAAGTCATTTAATATTTATTAACAGCTATGGCGTCATCTACCTATAGATTTTAATGAGAGTATCTGATTCGTCGAAACAGTATTCCTTTTCATTAAGTACCATTACATTTATGTATTCATTGTATACAGTATGTATATTTTTGAACCGATCGGTGAGAGCAGCAACTAGATACTGTTCTGTTACGAAAAAATAATTTTGGAAGACCTGCGGGCGCAGCACGGTTCCATTTTTATCGACTATAACTATGCGCATCCCTTTCGCACTAACATATTTGTTAGAACGTGACAGGCATGGTGACAAGCGATAAAAACGCGACCGTGCTACGCCGCCAGTATTGTATATGACAGTTAAAATTCACAGTTTTTGGAAACAAAGGTAAAGTTGAAGAAATATAAAGTAAGCCGATCTTGATCAAACTTGTTTGAGTGACAAAAATGTCAGTTAAGATTTGGTTCTCATGAATTCCAGTTCTACTAAAATAGTTTTACTTTTAAAAACTGATTTACAATAAGTCCAAAATTGTGCGGTAAGTTAGGTTTATATTCAAATTATACGCAAGTCTTTGTAGAAACTCCGCCAAGTGGACGGAAACAGGTACTGGACGGCAAACTGACGCAGTTACCCTACTTGTACTAAAACGTAGACATTTATTATTATTTATTTCTGTGACTTATATATATATTTTTTTTTTATTATGAATGGGCTTACTCATGGCCACAGACTAGCCGAGGCGTAGACGTGGCCTACGATGGAGCGAGCTCGCCCAAAACATGAAACATGGGCAAATTTATTAATACTTTACGTTAATTACATTTTGTGTCAGAAACAAGCCTAAACGTCAAAAACCGAGAAATTGCGAATCACAGACTTAATTGTAATATTATTCCTTTTTGAGTCGTGCCTGCCCAGTCTACAAGTTTAAAATACAACAATTGCGACTATATCAAAGATTATCATGAGGTTGTATGTATAGTACACCCAGTATTTTTGACGGATTTAGTTTTTTATGCTCGAAGTTGCCTGTCAACTCTGACGTATATTAAATTGTCAACTATTTTGGTGTTTGAAAGAATCAATAATTGGCAAAGTGCCCTGGAGGAAAAAGCCATTCTCACAAAAAATAATCAATAATAATTACAGGATTAAACGAACTTACCTGAAGTGAAGTTCTATCCTGATTATATGTAGTGCTTAGTCCGAGGTAGATATTACATGTAGTATCCTGATTCCAGCGTCTAAGGTCGCGATTTCAGAGCCTAAAAAAAAAATAACCCTACCTGGCAACACTATGGTCACCACGCTTCATTAAGTTTAGAGCTAATTAAGAGGGAACTATTAATCTTGGGAGGGAAGGGAACTTCCTACCTCGGACTAAGCACTACATATAATCAGGATAGAACTTCACTTCAGGTAAGTTCGATTAATCCTGTAATTATATTTGTGCTTAGTCCGAGGTAGATATTACATGTAGATGTTCAGAGAAAATTAATAAGCATTATTTATTTACTTTAAGATCTTTTAATGTAAAAAAGAGACTTACTATCTCACATTTTGTACCTTATGTACTAACTGTATTCTTAACAGTTATGAGATCAAATCAAATTAGAAAGAACATAGAGACTAAATTTTTAATAAACTTAATCAGTGAGTAACAGTCTTATATAACTCTTATAAGCTTCTTAACTAATTTCCTAACAGTAAATCAACAATGACAATTTGTTTGTACTGTCTTAGTACAAGCCTCAACTAAAAAATTTAAATAAAACGTAACTCAGGACTTGGCTCCTATAATAAAGACTATACTAAAAACAAAATATTTTAATCTCCGAGCACTGTTCGGGCAAATTGAACTTGGTCGTTAACCATATTAGTTAGCGGTCTATTATAATGTCGGGCAAATGTTTGCGATCTTGATGACCAACCTACAGCCTTCATTATGCTGTCTACAGTAAGGCCTTCTCTGTGCGCTCTAGAAGAAGACGCATGTCTAGTGGAATGAGCTGAAAATCTAGATATATCCACCCCACTATCATTCATAATTTGCTTCAGCCATCTGCTAATAGTCTGAGTGGAGGCTTCTCTGATAGGATTTTTAAAGGTAAGAAAAAGGTTCTTGAGGGAACTGTTTTCTTGTCGTATATTTTGAGTAGTTTCTAAATATTTAGTTAAAGTTCTAGCCGGACATATCTCAGGTTTATTATTTAAATATGGTATGCTAAGTATTGTTGGAGGACGTCTGGGCCCAGAAGTCTTCAAAAGGTTTGTAATTTGTATTGTGATACCGTCTGTAGAGGTCTTAATATTATTAATTTTAATATAAAAAAGAGTCTGTACTCTTTGGCCTGTTGCCAAAATTAATAACATTGCTAGTTTCTTTGTAAGTAATTCTAGTTGTAAAGATTCTAAGGGATATAGATTTCCTAAGAATGTTAATACTGTGTCCGGGTTCCAAGTATCATTATACTTGGGTTTCATAGGGCGCAACTTATAGAATCCTTTGAATAGGCGCTTAATTCTTTCATCCGTGCCTATGTGGCTGCCAATTATAAGGGATAACGCTGAGCGATAGCAATTGAGTGATTGATAAGACAGGCCATTCTCAAAGCAGTTTGTTAAGTATTATATTATGATAGGGACTGATGCACTGAATGTATCTATACTATTACGTTTACTATAAAGCCACCACTGGCGTAAACAACTATTATATTGTTTAATGGAGTTCTCAGATAATGAAGCAATCATAATGTCAATTGAACGTTCTGCAATTAATCTTCTTTTAAACGCTTCCCTGATAATTTGCACGCCGCCAGGATAAGTTGCGTCTGAAGAGGGTGTGGAGTTCTGAAAGGAGACATGAGGAGGTCTTCAGATGGTCCGAATGTTAGTATACCTGATATTACCATAGATTTTAAGAGTGGATACCAAACTTGAGATGGCCATAGAGGAAAAACTAAAATGCCTGTGGCCTTTTTTGATTTAATCTTATGAAGAACTTTTAGTAGAATACCAAAAGGTGGGAAAGCGTAGAAAAAGGTAGAATTCCATTTGACTGTGAAAGCGTCAATGTTCCAGGCGAAAGGATCCCTGTGCCATGATATATATTTGTCACATTTATGATTAATTCGTGACGCAAATAAGTCTAATTCGGGGACGCCAAATTTATCATCATATCAAAAACATTTACAATCATATTAAAAATATCCTGTGCAAGTTCCCACTCAGTATCTACATTAAAGTTGCGAGACTGAAAGTCCGCCTCAACATTTTCTTTTGATTTGATGTAAGATGCGAAAATCCACAGATTTCTCGCTTCACACCACCTCCATATCTGTCTAGTAATATCATTTAGTAACGGGTATTGCACTCCACCCATACGGTTAATATATGCTATAGCAGTTGTGTTGTCTATCCTGAGAAGTACTTCACAGTTATTATATTTATCTGCGAAGCATCTTAGAGCAAAGAAAGCTGCTAAAAGTTCTAAATAGTTAATGTGTTGATTGCGCTCCCACTCAGACCAATTGCCCTGTGTACTTTGGCCATTACAAAATGCACCCCATCCCATAAGTGAAGCATCTGAGAATATTTCAAAGAAGAAGTTATATTGTTTAATGTGATTACTCTTTACTAAAATGTTCTCTTTCCACCACATTAAATCTTTTTTGATTGGTTTATTAATCGATATTATGTTTATTAATTGATTGGTTTATTATTAATGTTCATCATTCCTTCAAAATTATCATTATGGTATTCTAGAGCTAAAAACTTTTATCTTTCTAAATTTTTTGTGTATACAAAACCATAAGGAATTGCTATGCAGACTGACACTAAATTTCCTAGTAATTTTGCAAATTCTCTAATACTGCATGATTTAATTTTAAGGAAGTCTTTAATTAAGGAGTATAAACTATTGCGTTTCTTTAGTGTAGGGCTTAAAGTCATGTTTCTTGAATTAATAGTAAAGCCTAAATACTCCTTCACATGGGATGGAGTTACAGAGCTCTTTTCATCATTAATTATGAAGCCTAAACATTGTAATAAATTACATGTTTTTTGGGTGTTATTTAGACATTCCGTGTAAGTACTTCCAAGACAAATTATGTCATCAAGGTAGATAATAAGCCTAATACCCTGTTTTCTCAGAGTTTCAATAGCCGGTTTTAAAAGTTTAGTAAAGACTAGAGGTGCCGTAGATAAGCCAAATGGCAAACAGTTAAATTCATATAATTTCTTATTGAATGTAAATCTTAAATATTTCTTATGTGATTCATTTATAGGCACCAAATAATATGCATGTTTCAAGTCAACAGTACACATGTAATCATCTGTTGTAACTAGTTTACATAATGTCCTAATGTCTTCCAGCTTGAAATGTTTTGTTATAATAAATTTGTTTAAACACTTTAAATTGAGAATAAATCTGTGAGATCCATCTTTTTTAGGGATAGTAAAAATACTAGATAGAAATTGCCCTTTACTTGGTTGACATTGGGTAATAGCCCCCATTACAATAAGTTTATGTATTTCCATTGTAATAATCTTTCTCTCAGAGGTATTAAATGTGTTATTAAAAGGAACATTATGTTGATTTGGTTCACTATCAAAAGGTATGGAATATCCATTTATCCATTTTAGGATTGTTTCATCATCTGTCAAAAAAGCCCAACAATTATAAAAATGTTTAAGGCGGCCAGCAAAATTTACCTTTATGGGTACTTCGCACGACCTCCTCGATGATGGGATGTTGTTGGTCGGCGGGTTGACCTCGCGTGTTGTGGTTGACGTTGATGGCTGCGCTGTGGCTTGTAGGTTGAAGCCTGATTGCTCTGGTATGGTCTTGGTTTGTAATTCATGTTGTTTGTTCTGGGCGTGTACTGATTTGGGGCGGGTTGTCGCCTGGGATTCTGATAGTTTTTTGGTGTATTTTTGGGTTTTAGAATGTTGATTGTGCGTTTCATTGCAGAGGATGTTTTTACTGATTCCTCTAGTTTAGAGTATAAAAACTCGGATCTCTTGTTTTCATTTAGGTTTTGTGTCAACGACTTATCCATAAATGGTGCAATCAACTTTCTTCGAATTTGAGTGTAATTGAAATGCAGGTTACTGAGTAGTCTTATGCTGTCACTCAGGGACTTTATTGCCTGTAATTTGTCACAATCTTTTTTAGTTAGATCATTAATTGTCTGAGTAACTAAAGCAATTGCTCTGCCCAGGTCTTGCTGTCTATCTTTCAGTAAGTTGTCTCTATTAGTCATGGAGTTGTTGAGAAAACCTGCAAATTCTGTATTTAGTTTTGGAGCATCTAACAGTTTGACGTTTCTCGGGATCTTAGTTTTTGATAAGGATTCATGCATCTCTTTATTCATTCCATCTGTTAGTATAGTGTCGATTATCTTAACAATCTCTGATTTTATTTCAGCTCCATAGTTAGCATCATCGTCCTGTCCCCCTTCTCCGAGGGCAGCCAGGATGTCTTGGGGCAGGTCTTCCTCTATCTCAACATCACCTTCCTCTTCTTCATGTTCTTGATGGTGTTCTTGGGTTTCTTCTGGTTTGTCACTATGAGCATTATTTTCTTCTTCCAACTTATCACAATTTTCATCCACACTATTTTGCTCCAAAATTGACAATGTTTCTGGATCCGCAGCTGAAAATTTTTCTGTGTTACATTCCAATCATAAGCTTATGGTAAGTATTTAGGGTTATACCTAAGTCCACACTAAGATACCCAAATTTCAGAACCAACTTTGCCTAGTGAACCGAGCAAGAACCAATAAATATGTAGCCATATCTCATGACTCTTGTGTTATATTATTTAAAAACAATTTAATATCTCAACGAGATCCTCCCCTTCATCCAACGGATTCTGGGGGTATGATTAGATGTTATCATCTAAGTTAATTTCACCCAACGGGGACATCGGGTCTTCGAAACTCGAAAGAACCCGGCATGAGGTCATGCAAACGATTGACAATCTCTTAAGTATCTATTATATCTCAACGAGATCTTCCCCTTTTCCAACGGAAAATGAGGGTGAGGTAAAGGACCAGGTAAATCCTCTCAACGAGAGAAGCGGGTTTCGAAACTCGAACAACCGTTATAGGTTATGGATAATTTTACATCCAAATTCATTGTATCTCAACGAGATTTTACTATGCCGAGGCAAAAAACATTCAAAACCAAAATAACCTGCTATGTGTGGAAAAAAGAACTGGTATAGCAAGTCAAAATTCAATGTTTGAAGAAAGCTTACCTGTCATGGCTGCTTTGTATTTTTGTATTTTCTTTTCCATCTTACGTATCTTCCGTAACTTTCGCGTATCATCATCCTCACCTTCACTTGATCTTTTAAGCATCTTTTTTCTCACAAAGTATGTAATTTTTCGCATAAAACAACGCATAAAACTATTTGTTTTCACGGGACGCGAACCATTAGTTTTCGCGCTACAGGAATGAAGCGTGGTGACCATAGTGTTGCCAGGTAGGGTTATTTTTTTTTTAGGCTCTGAAATCGCGACCTTAGACGCTGGAATCAGGATACTACATGTAATATCTACCTCGGACTAAGCACAAATATAATGAAAATGTTCAGACAAGTGGAAGAATATACTTCAATATGTTATAGATGCTAGTAAGATGTATGTTGAATTATCGAGAAGATGGAATTGCATTTGTAGTGGTTGTACCGTTTGCAACAAAAGGAGAATAATTTTCTCTTAACTTAATAAAATGACATACCCAAGAAGTGGAATAAGTAGTAGTCCTCTGTTTTTTTCTTTTATTCGCTATCATGTTCTTCATCTGAGCTGTCACAAGTATTGATAATAAAATTGTCTGTTATTTGATCCATTTCTCCTTCCTGACATCGATATTTATTTTCTTCACTTTCGACGTGGTGACAAATATTTTCCCAGTCCTCAGCAGTGATGGTATTCATTCGTTCAGTTGCTAAACTCATAATGCCTTGCATGTTTAATGAAACGTTTCTTTTTGCTACATATCCTTTTACCATGGACCAAATATTTTCGATCGGATTGAATGTCGGGTGATACGGTGGCAATCGTAATACGGAGTGGCCATGTTCTTTTAAAATTGCATCTATGTGGTACTCGCGTAACCGCTCTTTATTTTGTTTAATTAATTCATACAAACTGGTTTTGTACATCAACCGGTTATACGAAATGTTGTGTTCTGTCAACCAATCCATCATTTCTTGTTTATTAGAATTTGACGTTGGAGCACGATTCAAAAGTTTGTTGTGATAGGACGCATTATCCACGATAAGTACGCTATTCGGTTTGAGGTTCGGTATAAATTTTTCTTTTAACCATTTTTCGTAGTTGACAAAGTTCATCTGGTCATGGTAATCTCCCGTTTTTTGGTTTGCCTTAAACATTAACAAAGCGTTGGGAATAAAACCATCTTTTCCTCCTGCGTTCACTATTATTAACCGCTGGCCTGTACTGATTTGTTTTTTTACACCAAATTCTGTTCCATCGGTCCAAGCTTCTCCGGACACATGTGAAGTGTGGATGTAGGTTTCATCTGTATAAACTAGTGGTCTATCTTGAGATCAATATTCCGCAATTTTGGTAAGGTAATTTATTCTTAGCAGTCGTATGTTGTGTTTTTCCATTAATATTTTTCGGTTGTCCTCGGTCTTTTTCCGTCGTAAGGTGGAAATGCCAAATTTGTAATCTATATCGGATTTTAACACAGACTGGAGTCCCTTTAAGGTTGGAAATTGCTTATGGGACAGATGAAAATTGTATATAGTTCTCCGGATGACTTCCTGATCAAAATCGTCTACTGCTGATGACGGACAAGGACGCAACTTTTTATTCTTCGGGGAGGTGAATTTCTTTGTTGTTGCGAATTTCTCGCTGTTGCTCTCAGTCACAATGTTATAAACAGTAGAGAGACAAACACCTGTAGCTTTTTCAACTAACTGGGCAGCGGTGTAAGGCAAGTTTAAATTTTTCGTCAGTTCAAGTTCAAAATATTTATAACAGTTGAAAATTATTTGCTTACTTTGACTCTCAATAGGACCAAAATTACTTACAGCCATATTTTTTTAAAATATAAAAATTATTCGTAGTCGTACGGGCGGACACAATAATTAATTGAGAATACAATCAAATCAGTGTTAAAAATATACGCACAACGTAAATAATATTGACAATTTCACACTGACATTATTTTTGTTTTTAGTTCTTCGATATATATTTATAACAACCTCTTTGTATGCTGATAGTACAAGAAAATAGAAAATTCAAATATAGAATGCCTGTAAACAAACAATACTACTACATATGCAATTCCACGCTCTCGATGATTCAACTTATAAAAACAACAGTTTAGCGGAATGTCAGTTTACGAAATGGTTTGTACAAATTACAGAGAAATTCATAATAATTTGTTTCTACTAGAAATGTGCCTTCACCAAACGTTTTAGATAAACGGCAGGCCTATATTATATAAACGTTCTTGATTTCGGTTGACCGAAATGGGACTTACGATTTTTCCTCTTTTCACCTCCAAGATGAGGTTGATTGTTAGTGTTAGAAAGCTGTAATTTGGTATGGATATACATCAAACCGACAAGGTGGTAAATAAAATCTTTAATCTCTAAAAAATATATCTAAGGTAGAAGCTTTATAACTTCTACATTACCTATACTAGCCCAGAGGCCTTTAATAAAAGTCCGAACTCCAAGGTCCCAGAGCTCCCAGACATTAGGTATCTTCTTATTTCCTAGTGAATAAAATGTACTTATGGGATAAATTAGTATTAGTATCCTAACTTAAAACCACCTAGGGATGTGTCGTACGGTGCTCTGAACACCGTAGCCTTAACTTCGTGCTTGGCCAATTATTTTTTATATTAACATATATCCTTAACTTTTTAAGTATTACTATCGCATAACAATATTATACTTATATTTTAAGTTATTCGGCTTCAAAGTTTGTCCAAGGCAATTCTTAACAGTCACCTGGCGCGTCACGTTCATGACGATTGTATAACCCCCACCGCACCTATCCCGTCTCACTCCGCACGAGCCGAAGCCGCCACTCATCAGCTATCACCTGGTAGGACGAAGACGTGGTTATTGTGCTTCGCTAATAAAACACATACGACAAAGTATCGGAAATTGGAGTTTGTAATGGGTAAGTACTCTTTATCCTGGCGTCGATATCTTGCTAATTATGTAACCTATCGCATGACTATCAAGATATGTAACGTAAACAATAGTTTAGTTTTATATGCCTAAGTATGGAGTTCATCAAGCTAATACATTTTGTGTATTCGCGATTTAACTGCCATTTTCCCCATCACCTGCATATCGTCCGCCTGTCTAAAACTACCAGGTGGATGAGATTTTGCGGCTGGTTAATGTCACTGATACCACAACTAATACTCGTAACTATATAATTATATAGCGGTTATATCGCTTTTGTGTGTTAATTTAGGAATAAAAACTATCCTGTCCGTTAAAGCTGCATATTATTGAAATTTATGTACTTTTGTCTTAAGTCTCGTTAACCTGTCCAAAAAAGTCAGGTGAATGATGCAATGGCAGGTGAATGAAGCGTCATTCACCTGCCATATGAAAAGTGATCGATAACTATTTAAAATCCACGTTACATATACTCAAACTAGATTTGTGACGTCCCACGGAAAAAGGTACCTTATGAGGGTTTTTAGTTTTAGACATATATTAAAATGTTTTGTAAAAAGGTGAAAACATGCTCATTTTGTTTATTGTTTGATGAGATGACGGCCGAGAGAGAGAGAGGTATGGATGAAAAGAAAAAGACATGCTGCGTCGACCCCAAATGAATGGGGCAAGGTCAAGCCAATGATGATGATAATCTAAAACCTTAATGCTTAACGTTTGTTTACCTGACCGATTTAGATTTTTTTTTTATTGTATGTAAATGTATACAGATTGGTCCCGTTTTTGTCAAAACCCAGTTCTGATGATGGGATCCATGAAGAATCGAGGGAACTCCTCAAATCTTAAGGGCATATATATAGTGATTTTTATGTTTTTATTTACAAATCAAGCATATACATTCACAAAAGTGACATTTGATGAAGTGGAACTGCTGATGAAGGTCAGAACGGAACTCTTCAACGACGCATAGTTCACGTTTGGCGATTTGTCCTCTTCGTTATGTTTGCTAAGCAAGTTAAGTTTTTAAGTCACATTTTTGTCAATCTCGAGTTCTGATGATGGGATCCACCAGGAATCGAGGGAACTCCTCAAATCTTAAAGGCATGCGTATAGTGACTTTTGGATTTTCATCAGAAAATCAAGCATTTTCATTAAAAACTGTCGCATTTGATGAAGTGGAACTGCTGATGATGATCAGAACAGAACTCTTCAACAACACGTAGTACACGTTTGGCGATTTAGATTTCGACTTGGATTGGAACTGGGGCTGGGACCCGGAACCAGACTCGGGCCCGGACTCGGACCGAGACTGTGACTCAGACCCGGACCTAGACTCAAACCCGGACTCGGACCTGGACCTGGATCCCGGCTCTTATCTGAACCTGAACCTGACCTGACCTTGCACCAAACCTGAGTTCCACTAGGTACTGCGAGGGTTCAGCATCAGCTCTATCTTGGGTACTGCTCTCCCAAGTGCTCATCAAGATGTGACGAATTACCAAAACAGCATGTCTCTATGTTGCACCAAACCTGAGTTCCACTAGGTACTGCGAGGGATCAGCATCAGTTCTATCTTGGGTACTACTTTTCCAAGTGCTCATCAAGTCACGTTGGATGACCAAAACAGCGTGTGTCTATGTTGCACCAAACCTGAGTTCCACTAGGTGCTGCGAGGGTTCAGCATCAGCTCTATCTTGGGTACTGCTCTCCCAAGTGCTCTTTTTTGACGTGAAACGTCTTTAAAAAGCCGTAGTAGAGGTGCCGGACCAAAAACCAAGTGTAACGAAAAGTGTTATGGCGCGGCGGCTTATATCTCATAAACTATAATACCTACAAACATAGTTTTGATATAGATATATAGAAGAAAGTAGCCATTACTCGGAACAGTACGTGCCGCTGACATAAATGGCGCTGATTCTGCGCTAGACACGACGTATTCGGAGCTAAAATGACCCCTATTTTCAGTGTTCATTTAGTAATGACTCATCAGCCCATTAACCGATTTCGGTAAAATTGGTGCCATTTGATAGATCTTATTTTATTTTAATGAAATATGAGTAAAATAAAGTACGTGGAATTATAATAAGCTGCTAAAACATAAAAATGTGACAGTTATTACTGAATTTTTATCACTGCTCTTGTTTGAGGCCACCGTGTGCGAAAAATAGGGCGCAAAACTGACAAAATATACCTGAAATAGTAAGATAAAGCAATAACGGTTCTTTTAATACTACATTCACCATAGTAATACATGCTCATCTCCTCAAATAATGCATTAGCATCTAAGGCGGCGCGGCGGCGCGGCGGCGCGAGTTACTTTGATAGAACACATAATATAACGTATGACGGCTGCTTGACAATCCCGAGTTCCTAATGCTAGTAAGTATATAGTAATCTTAGTTAGGTACTTTCTGATGTAATGGGTAAAACATAATTTAGAAATGGTCACTTCTGTGGACAATAGGTACTATAAAAGGTAACGACTGTGGTTCATATATATCCCGTTTTTCTCATTTGAGTCTCAAGTATTGAATGAAATATTCTGCCTGTAAAGGTGCTGCATGAAAAAATGCTTTTAGATTCCCTTAAATGCGATGGCTACAGGAAAGACACGAACGAGTTTGCTATAAAACGTGTATTACCCGTATAAAATATCTATTCTCGTAATTTTGGTGTGTTATTTACACAAAAAATTGTACCTAATCGTTACATTCATTACTCCAAAATGAATTGATCATTTAATTATTTAAATAGGTGTGACGCTGTAATTAATTATTTTTAATTTACCCATCAAATGCCGCATTCAAGTTCATCTAGATACAGTGAATCATTATGACCCCAAATATTCTTTACAGATAAAATTTAGATATTATCCAAAATTATTATAATATATCACGCATTCGCGAGATGTGCGAATTCGGTATTCAAACACAAAGCAATAGTACAAGAGTCTAACTAAATGCGAAGGTCGAAGGCTGCGCTCTACGTAAGGCCGAAGGCAAGAAGTGTCCAGGATGTCAGTGCTTTAACACAGAACAATATTACAAGTGTCTAAACGCGAAGGCCGAAGGCCGAGCTCCGCGTAGGGCCGAAGGCCCGAAGCGTCCAGTCTGTCAGTTCTGTGTTTAACCACTGACATCCTGGACGCTTCGGCCTTCGCATTTAGACACTTGTACTATTGTTCTGTGTTAAAGCACTAACATCCTGGACGCTTCGGGCCTTCGGCCCTACGCGGAGCTCGGCCTTCGGCCTTCGCATTTAGACACTTGTATTATTGTTCTGTGCTAAAACACTGATGTCCTGGACGCTTCGGGCCTTCGGCCCTACGCGGAGCTCGGCCTTCGGCCTTCGCATTTAGACACTTGTGCTATTGTTTTGTGTTATAGTGCTTAAATCCTGGACGCTTCGGGCCTTCGGTCCTACGCGGAGCTCGGCCTTCGGCCTTCGCATTTAGACACTTTTACTATTGTTCTGTGTTATAGCACTTAAATCCTGGACGCTTCGGGCCTTCGGCCCTACGCGGAGCTCGGCCTTCGGTCTTCGCATTTAGACCCTTGTACTATTGTTCCGTGTTAAAGCACTAACATTCTGGACGCTTCGGGCCTTCGGCCTTACGCGGAGCTCGGCCTTCGGCCTTCGCATTTAGACACTTTTACTATTTTTCTGTGCTAAAGCACTGACATCTTGGACGCTTCGGGCCTTCGGCCCTACGCGGAGCTCGGCCTTCGGCCTTCGCATTTAGACACTTGTACTATTGTTCTGTGTTATAGCACTTAAATCCTGGACGCTTCGGGCCTTCGGCCCTACGCGGAGCTCGGCCTTCGGCCTTCGCATTTAGACACTTGTATTATTGTTCTGTGCTAAAACACTGATGTCCTGGACGCTTCGGGCCTTCGGCCCTACGCGGAGCTCGGCCTTCGGCCTTCGCATTTAGACACTTGTACTATTGTTCTGTGTTAAAGCACTAACATCCTGGACGCTTCGGGCCTTCGGCCCTACGCGGAGCTCGGCCTTCGGCCTTCGCATTTAGACACTTGTATTATTGTTCTGTGCTAAAACATTGATGTCCTGGACGCTTCGGGCCTTCGGCCCTACGCGGAGCTCGGCCTTCGGCCTTCGCATTTAGACACTTGTACTATTGTTTTGTGTTATAGTGCTTAAATCCTGGACGCTTCGGGCCTTCGGCCCTACGCGGAGCTCGGCCTTCGGCCTTCGCATTTAGACACTTGTACTATTGTTCTGTGTTAAAGCACTAACGTTCTGGGCGCTTCGGGCCTTCGGCCCTACGCGGAGCTCGGCCTTCGGCCTTCGCATTTAGACACTTTTACTATTTTTCTGTGCTAAAGCACTGACATCTTGGACACTTCGGGCCTTCGGCCCTACGCGGAGCTCGGCCTTCGGCCTTCGCATTTAGACACTTTTACTATTGTTCTATGTTAAAGCACTTAAATCCTGGACGCTTCGGGCCTTCGGGTCCACACCACGTTTCACGTCAGCCATAGCGGCTGTGTCCCTGATACAGCCTCTCTCATTTTTTTTATGTAATAGGAGGCAAACGAGCAGACGGATCACCTGGTGGTAAGCGATTACCGCCGCCCATGGACACCCGCAACACCAAAAGAGTTGCAAGCGCGTTGCCGGCCTTTAAGATGGGAGTACGCTCTTTCTCGTAAGGTCGTATCGGTCCGGAAATGCCGCAGGCGACAGTTCATTCCACAGTTTGGCTGTGCGAGGCAGGAAGTTTCTGGAGAAACGCACAGTTGAGGACTGCCAACCATCCAAGTGATGAAGATGGTAATGTTGTCGCGTAGGGCGATGGCGAAAAGAAGCGGCAGGGATTAATCCGAACAATTTCTCGGAGCACTCCCCGTTATACATGCGATAGAAAATGCAGAGCGAGGCCACGTCTCTACGCAGCGCCAAGGAGTCAAGCCGTTCCGAAAGCCGCTGGCAGTCGACAATTCGAGCCGCTCTTCGTTGGATGCGGTCCAGAGGGAGAAGCTGGTATTGGGGTGCCCCTGCCCACAAACGAGAGCAGTATTCCATGTGTGGGCGAACCTGCGCCTTATAAAGCTGTAGGCGCTGGGCCGGTGTGAAATACCGTCTCGATCTGTTGAGCACACCGAGCTTCTTGGAGGCTAATTTAGCCTTACCCTCTAGGTGACCGCGGAACTGGACTTCACTCGAAATGTCGACACCAAGGATTCCGATATTGGCTGCGGCACTCAGGGGAGTGCTCTCAAAACGAGGTGACGCGACAAACTCTAACTTTTTTGCGGTAAACGCGCAAACCTGTGTCTTGCTAGGGTTAAAGCGGACTAAGTTAAGTCTACCCCATTCAGAGACTTCCTTTAGGGAAGTCTCAATTTCAGACACAAGTTTGTTCCGGCTCTCGATGACATTTTCCCGAGAGATATTGGTGCGGCCGGTGTAAAAGGCATCAAGACGTGTCGAATGACCAAAACAGCATGTCTCTATGTTGGATCAAACCTGAGTTCCAGTAGGTACTGCGAGGGTTCAGCATCAGCTCTATCTTTGGTACTGCACTTCCAAGTGCTCATCAAGACGTGTTGGATGACCAAAACAGCGTGTGTTTATGTTGCACCAAACTTGTTGCACAAAAATATGTTGAGTTCTACTAGGTACTGCCAGGGTGAATAGACAGCAAGATCGAATGTTTACATTCACAGAAACTTGTTGTTAAATTGGGAATCCAATCGAAGGTGAGGTGGGTCAGAATCCAAAATTTTAATCATCGTGGTGGACAATAAGGTCCCTTTTTATCGAAGATGACACATTTTTCCATTATTTTTAGAAGGCATTGAAAATGACGTGGTGGACAGGTGGATGACACTCATTACAGGTGAATGATGACAAGAAACCAGGTTAATGGCAACGGACACAGGTTAATGACGCCTCTCGATAACCTGTCAATATTTTCATTGGAATTTGTACTTATTTCTTGATAACCTGCTTCTACTATCGATAACCTGGAGACAAAATATCTTTCACCTGTCCTTGATATCATTCACCTGAATTTCAAACGCCTATATCTTCTAAACTAATTGAAGGAATTGCTTCCCTTCCACATTTTCTAATAGTTTAAGTTGCCTTTTAACGACCCCAATAAAAAAATATGCGAAAATGTAAAATTTTTGAAAAATATAAATTTTAACCTGGCGGTGCCAACTTTTTGAGAAACGACCAAGCATCTTTTTTGTAACTTGAAAGTAGTTAAAACGTCCACAGAATCACCCCAATAAATAATACCGTACGTGAGTTGTGAATATACATTCCCATAGTATGCGCTCTTAACAACATTCTCTGAACATGTTTCAGAGAGTATAGTGTAAGAGTAAAAACACCAGACCACCACTTATAACAACATTTATTAGGGAATCACAAATCTTCTATACATATAATAAAGCTGTAGAGGGTAGAAAGTCTGTACATGGAAGATATTTGAAAAAAAGTTGGCTGGGGATACTTAGAATCGATAACAGAACACGTTCCAACAGTTTTTAGAATTTTTGTCTGTTTATCTGTTTGTCTGTTTATCTGTTTATCTGTTTGTCTGTTTATTTGAACGCGCATCACGTGAAAACGGCTGAACGGATTTTGATGAAAACTTTACTAATCTATCGAGAAAATCTCCGGCCAGGTTATAGGCTATAAAAACTCAACCCCTAAAAGGGGTAGGTAGCCACAACACCCGCTTGATTTAAGTTTGCCCCTGAATCTTATGGCGCTACTTAGGAAGGAGGGGCAAACTTTTTTCAAATATGTGCTACCACTATTGAGTACCCTGGTAAACTAACAGATGGCGCTGAATTTAATACAAGTGACATGAATAGCCACCGAGGAAGGTTTTTGCCAAATTAACTCTAAGTTTAGATGAGGAGGTACGGACATGGACAACAAATTTAATTGAATAATTATGTCGATTTAAAAATATACAACAAAATTAAACGACAGTAAATTAATTACCCCTCATTGCAGTGACATCTTTTTCACGACTACCCAAAAAAAAGTGAGAGAGAGTGTATTGTGTTTTCAGCGTTCGTGTTTGTATGTAGGTATATATTTATTTATCTGGGTTTCACTCTCTCTCACTCTTTTGCGGTTCGGCGTTAGGTTATATGCGAGGCCTTCTGCCTTACGGCAAAGTTGATCTTCTGCCTTAATTACACTTGGGCGTGGATCCAAGCTTTCCTCTTTCGCAGCTGGGCCTACTGCCTTGCTCACACTTCGCCAATTCAATTTTCTTGGTCAATTCCAAGCTCTGCTTTCTTGCATCTTTTATGCATGAAAACAACCTCGCTGAAATCCTTAAATATCGAGCCCTATGCGAAGCTAGGCTGGTAGAAAACTGTCCCATCCCTTCTTTGTATGAAATCCTGGATTCGCGCCTGGTTGGGACTAAAAGTAAAATTGCGTATATCGAAAAATTTTCGCGCTCGCTTCGCTCGCGTTTTTAATATCTTTCTAAGTTATGATAAAGGTGACATTCGGGTGGCGACTGCAGCAGCATTACTCTGTTGCAACGTTACTGTCAATTTTCGTCATAAAATTATGTGACCGATTTCCATACTAAAAGTAAAAATGTACAACTGTCTATCATATTGCGTTTTTATATCTAAAAAATTTCGCGCTCGCTTCGCTCGCGTTTTCAATCACTTTCTACGATATGATAAAGGTGACGTTCGGGTGGCGACTACAGCAGCATTACTCTGTTACAACGTTACTGCTGCAGCACTGTCAATTTTCGTGATAAAATGATGTGACTGATTTCCATACTAAAAGTAAAAATGTACAACCGTCTATCAAATTGCGTTTTTATATCGAAAAATTTTAAATTACATTCTAACCTAAGATATGATAAAGGTGACATTCGGGTGGCGACTGCAGCAGCATTAGGTACTCTGTTGCAACATTACTGCTGCGGCACTGTCAATTATCGAGATAAAATAATGTGACTGATTTCCATTCTCAGCTGTGATGCGGCAATGAACTGCACTCAATTTACCAAAAAAAATAATGTAAACTTAATGACCTTAGGGAGAGGGGGCACCATGGTCTAGAAATGCTTAGGGCATTAAAATATCTTAATCCGGCACTGCTTCGGAGTTAACCCGACGTACGTGTCGCGCTGTACGCGTTCCAAAGCCGGGCGCCTTCGGCGCCCTCATACTAAAAGAATCTGGCGTAGCCCGACAACGTGGCGCGCTGCACGCGGTCCAAAGCCAGGCGAATTTGACTTTCTCATACTAAAAGAGACGTACGTGACACGCTGTATGGTTACCAAAGCCGGGCGCCTTCAGTGCCCTCAAACTCAAAGAGTCGGGCGTAGACCGATGTACTTGACACACCGTGCGTGTTCCAAAGCCGGGCGCCTTCGGCGCCCTCATACTCAAAGCGTCGGGAGTAGACCGACGTACGTGCTGACACGCTGTACGCGTTCCAAAGCAGGGCGCCTTCGGCGCCCTCATACTAAAAGTCAGGCGTAGACCGACGTACGTGACACGCTGTACGCATTCCAAAGCCGGGCGCCTCCGGCGCCCTCATACTCAGTGCGTCGGGCGTAACGTACGCGTTTCAAAGCTGGGCGTCTTCGGCGCCCTCATACTAAAAGAGTCGGGCGTAGACCGACGTACGTGACACGCTGTACGCTTGCCAAAGTTGGGCGCCGAAGGCACCCTCATACTCAAAGCGTCGGGCTACGCCCGACGCACGTGGCACGCTGTACGCGTTCCAAAGCCGGGCGCCTTCGGCGCCATCATACTAAAAGTGTCGGGCGTAGACCGACGTACGTAATACGCTGTACGCGTTCCAAAGCCGGGCGCCTCCCTCATACTCAAAGCGTCGGGCGTAACCCGACGTACGTGACACGCTGTACGCTTGCCAAAGTCGGGAGCCGAAGGCACCTTCATACTCAAAGCATCGGGCTAAGCCCGACGCACGTGGCGCGCTGAATGCGGTCCAAAGCTAGGCGACTTCGACTTTCTCATACTAAAAGCGTCGGGCGTAGTTGGACTACTACAAATCGCGCTCTAAAAAGTATGAAACAATAAGATAGAATTATTTTAAAAAATTATCATGCATGAAATTATAAATGTTATTATTTTTTGAATAAAAAATACAGCGTAATGTAATTTACAATTTTTTATATATTTAGCAGCTTACTGACACAAACCGAACTCTACGCGGGCGGAGCCGCGGGCACAGCTAGTATTAGAATATAGTTCTGAAAATAATAGTTATGCGACAACGCTCTCGCGGAGAACCAATCTAAGATGGACGACATCTCTGGTCATGTGACCTTGCCGGTTATCGTAGTGATGTCAAACACCGATGAAATGACTACCGCCACCTGGTGAAGGCCCAGCTTGCTGCGACTGCGTTGGCTGCGGCAGTCTTCAGTGGCGGCCTTGATAACGGTGGCCTGACGGGACGTAGGTCGGGTCAAAAGATGGCCGAGCCAAACGGTGGGGTCGTCATTTCATCGGTTTTGACATCACTACGATAACCGGCAAGGTCACATGACCAGAGATGTCGTCCATCTTAGATTGGTTCTCCGCGAGAGCGTTGTCGCATATTATTTTCAGAACTATATTCTAATATTTGTGATTCCCTAATAAATGTTGTTATAAGTGGTGGTCTGGTGTTTTTACTCTTACAATAGATAAGGCATAAGCTGTTTTTGCTATTTTACAGTTTAAATCTTCTATATGAGATCTCCAATTAAGATGAGAATCTATTGTAATTCCCAGAAAGCTAGCGCTGTTCACTTGTTCTATTGTCTCTGCTCCTTGTGTTACGGACATAGACGAAATTCTATAATTTCTTAATTGAACAAGCTTTGTTTTCTTCAAATTTACGTTCAAGTTTAATGTTTTTAGCCATTCAACTACAACACTTAGTGTGTTATTTATATTGTGTTCAAGTTGTTCCTCTGATAATGACCCTGAAAATAAAAGTGTGGCATCATCAGCAAATAGAACGCATGGTTCGTTGACAATTTTGGGTAATTCATTAATGTAAATTAGAAAAATAAGTGGACCCAATACACTTCCTTGAGGAGCTCCTACGTTGACAGTCTCAAAACATGACTGTTCCTGTTCTATGGATTTTGTTAC
Source organism: Cydia fagiglandana (assembly GCF_963556715.1). Taxonomy (NCBI): domain Eukaryota; kingdom Metazoa; phylum Arthropoda; class Insecta; order Lepidoptera; family Tortricidae; genus Cydia; species Cydia fagiglandana. The sequence goes on from NC_085959.1 coordinate 4,250,957, forward strand.
ATCATTAAACGATTCTATAACTGTCGCCTGTTTCCTATCACATAAGTAAGTTTTGAAAAGTTTCAGAGCGCTACCTCGTATTCCTAAATTTTCTAGCTGACATAAAACAGTATCGTGAGCTACACAGTCGAACGCTTTAGATAGGTCCAACAAAAGAGCGAAACATGGTCTCTTATTGTTTATCTCATCCCATATGTGCATGAAAATCTTAAACATTGCCAATGATGTAGATTTTCCTTTCTGAAATCCAAATTGATTTGGATTAAGTATTTTGTTTGTTTGTATGAAGCTCAATAACCTATTATAGATAACTTTCTCAAAGATTTTCGATTTGAGAGTCATTGTTACGACAGTGGACCTGTAGGTCTACCCCACATAGCAGGAAATACAGTTGAAGAGCATTCAAATTCCTGCTCCGTGGTAACGGCAAATCACTCCGTGCAAGTAAACAACGTTCCGTCTCTGTCGCACGCGCTGGTTCTTGTATCACCTATTCGTCAGCCACAATCACCCGAAATAAGTAAAAGTAAGACTAGCGCAGGCGCATCGCAGGAGCCGGCGCGAGGGATCGAGACGGAGAATACGGAACACAGTCCGGAAGTTGACGTGTGGTCCAAGCGACAAGCTGAAGGAAGCGTAGAAAACGACGAGTCGAGTAACAAAAATTAAAATGATGCGTCAAACTGGAAAACCGCTCATCAGAAGAAGAAAAAGAAGCGTTTTGTTGGGGTGGAGGGAACGACCTATATTACAGCAGCGGATGCGAAATTTAGAGCGGCGGATACACAAACTCCATTGTTTATTTATAGAGTGGACAGTGAAGTCACTGAAAGCGATATAGCGAGTTATATACTGCAGAAAACAAAATTGTGTGTCACAGTCAAGAAAATAAACATACAAAATCATAATCGCTATAGTGCGTTTAAGATGTTTGTACCACCCACTAAGCTCATTGTTTCTAGATGGTGATTTATGGCCAGCAGGTGTTCGATGCCGTAAATTTATTTATTTCAATAGACAGTCATATGATGAAAGAACGGAATAGTATGTTTTAATTATAAATCTATTACACGTTCTGTGGAGTGTGTTAAAAGTCTGTGTCAATCAGCTGATATGATGACAAGAACATTGGTTACAACCGGGAAATATTGGCTTTTTGAACGGTATCGACCCAAACTTTGAGTCTACGGGAAAATCAGCAATGGATACTGAAGTGGGCCTGCTAAAGGCCAACTTCACCCCTACGGTAGGATCGGTATCCTGTGGAGGAAGAATGTGTTTGGTTTGGTATCAGTTGTGAAGTGCAATAGAGCGCCTACAACGGCAATTAAGGGGCTCCCCCACGCCAATGACCTTCGATCTGAATCCCTTAGTTTTCTAATGTTTTTTGTAGCTTATCATATTAACAGCAACGGCTTTAAGCAATATAGTATCCCATATTTACTTTAAAGTTCATTGTTTTCGAGATATTTGGCATCAAATTTTAGGCAAAAAAACTGGTTTACTGGCCGTAACTTTTGTGTTAATTAGTTTAAAATTAAAACCGTGGACACGATTTTCGAGACTTCAAAGACGAACCCAAATATGTAGATTTCGTACATGTAAGATCCTTCACTGCAAACTAGATACGAAAAAAGTGTTTTTTTAGACAATGTTTAAAAAATTAATAAAAAAATAAGTATTCATTTTTTTCAAAATCCGGTGGACAAAACCGGAGATAAAAGATTGAAGAACCGATAAACGTTTGTCTTATAATTCTATCTGTAGTGCAAAAAAAGAAGATACGATTCAAAACTTGTCAAAAATCGATGAAAACCTCGGGTAGCCCCTTAAAGTGCGATCGGCGGGACGTTCGCTTTTGATGTTCACTGTTTACATGCCTACAGACTGCGCAGAGCATATGCTAGAATTTACAGACTGCATGGGGGAGATTGCGGCAGTAGTGGAGGAGTCGAAGGTGGCCGCCGTGCTAGTAGTAGACGATTTCAACGCGCATCCCGGTAAAAGGTTTGAAAACGAGCTCAAGGATTTCTGCGATGAGCAGGCTTGGCGTTGTGCGGACATTGAAGTGCTGGGACTGGACTCAAACTGGTATACGTACGTAAGTGATGCACATGGCACTACAAGCTCGCTAGATCATTGTATTGTGTCTGAAGCAGCTAGTGGAATGATAGTAGACGTTAAAATACAATACGATGTTTTCTGGTCGGATCATTTCCCAATTAAGCTAGTGTGTGATTTTCATGTGTTAAGAGCTAAAGTAGTAAATGGGTCAATTTTTGAAGAGGGTGTTTTTTCGACATTTGTATGGCAATTTTTTATTTTTGAAAAATCTGATTTATAATATTCGTTTTAGGAAGGGTTCTTAATAAAAAAAAATATACTGTAGGAGGCACCTCTGTACTTTTTATAGTTAGCTAGATATGGACGTTTAAAGATCGACATTTGTATGACACTATTTAGCCATTTGTAAGGCGCTTTTGACATGTGTAAGGCATTTTTTAGACATTATATGGCAGTATCATCATATATATGCCACTATTTATTATTTTTGTTGCATTTATAAGACCCTGACGACATTTGTATAACACCTTCTCGACATCTGTATGGCAGTATGTCGACATTTGTATGCCACAATCGACATTTATACGGTCAAAATAGCCGTATAAATGTCGCCATACAAATGTCGCGACATGTCGCCAATAATATTTTTTAGCGATATTTCCTACACAATACAACCGATTCACTTATTTATTTTACTATATATTTTAACACTATACTTGCAACTATTATTATAAAATAAACATTTTTATTCCAACTATGTACCAACGTATTAAGCGTCCATACAAATGTCATTGTAGTCGTACCAAAATATATCGAAAGAGATTTTTATCTGTTTTTAAATAAAATAAACTGTTTCCGGGTCTACATTTGATGTCAATCGATGCCCAACTAATCGCATTATGGCGTCGTAAATTTAATCTAACCGTTATTCAATAGACATATAAGATTATAGGGGGTATATTTAAGTCATAACAAAACAGGTGCCGCGCGGGACAGCAATAAAAAGGCTTCCCTTGTTTTATTAAATAACGCATTAATATATCACTATGACTAAATCATTTCTCTAGAAAATGCTCTTTATAGAAATACAAAGTTGTTTATAATACATTGCCTACATCCAAAGTTATGATTTTTTTTATTGCGCTATGCCGCCACTGGGACACGCGAAAAACGGCAAATTTTGCCGTTTTTGGAATTTCAAATGCGATTTTGTCAGGAACAAATAATATTTTAGGTACAGCTGTGGATGATTTTTAAAGCTTATAATACACTGAATGAAAATATATACAAACCCAGTCTTTTAGTCCTATGGACTTCGAGTTTTAGCCGTGGGACAGCAAAAAATGCCTATTTGAAAATTGACCCAAATGCAGTAAGGGAACCGAATAGGGTTACATTGGGTGAGAGGAGTCCATCTCAGATATCTATGTATCAAGAACAATGCAATGGATCTTTGAGTTTCAATGACTTTCCTCATGAACTGAGACTATGTTGTGATCGGCGTTGGGCTGACATAGAACACAGGCGTGTTATTGACAATGTGTATGCTAGATTAATATCTGCTCTGAAACATGCAGCGACTGTGAGCTATGAAAGCACAAGGGTCGGCGAGCGTAGGCAAATAGTTGGCTGGAATAAGCACTTCACGCGGAGGCTCGACTGGGTTTTCAGTGCTGGGTTCTGTGTGGTAAACCTCGGTCAGGATCTTGTTTTGACGCTACGATTGAATCTAAGAAAAAGTTTAAACAAAAGTTAAAATGGTGTCAAGACAACGTAGAGCACATTAAAGCGGACATCTTGGCTAAGCTCCATTCAGATAAAAAAATTGGTAGCTTCTGGAAACAGACAAATAAGATGGGTCCCAAGTCGAGTCTTCCTGTGAATGTGATGGGTGAAAATGATCCAGTTAAAATAGCAGAGCTTTTTAAGGTCCATTTTAAAGTTGATTCTCCACTCGGCCCATCAAAGGATCCACCCGAAACGTGGCAACTTGGCTCCGAATCGCCCATAAGGTTCTCGGATGGTGAGGTGAAAGCCATTATTGTGAAGGGCATGACTTGGGGGAAGTCACCTGGGCATGATTCCCTTAGTATCGAACATCTACGTACGAAGGCAGTACGTTCGGCATGGGCATTTTATTTCAGCTCCGTACCATACCAGATCTGGCGTAAGTCAGGGCTCGATATTGGGTCCTTTCTTATTTGGGATAATGATTAATGACTTGGAATCGGTCGTCAAGTATGCAAAATGTTTACTTTATGCCGACGACTTGAAACTTATATATAATGTTAAGAGTAGCGGAGACTGTGCCTCTTTGCAAGACGATATTACTTCGGTGGTCAACTGGAGTATTGCAAACAAGCTTCTCTTTAACACAGCGAAGTGTTGTGTATGTACATTTAGTCGTTCCTCCACCCCTCTACATGCTCATTACACACTAGGGACCGAGACTATTGATAGAGTTTTCTCTGTCAAAGATCTTGGTGTGGTTTTTGATGAACGCCTCACTTTTCATGAGCATATGCAGACACTCGCCAAAGGATGTTTTCGTAGACTAGGCTTCGTGATCCGCAATGTCAAGGATTTCCGTGACACTGGGACCATGGCTATCGTTTTCAACGCCTTAGTGAGGAGCAAGCTTGAGGCCTCATCTATTATTTGGAACCCGTACGAGTCTTCTTATGCCTTACTTCTAGAGAAAATCCAAAAGGCCTTTTTGAGATTTATGTACAAAAAAAGATATGGGTACTACCCTTTTTTGTACCCAACAAAATTCATATTAGGCTGCCTTGGATATAATTCTCTAGAGGTAAGACGTAACAACATCTTACTAACCACTGTCTGTCGCATATTGCGCGGTGACTCGGACTGTCCGGAATTGATAGCTCGAGTTGTGAGGTTGTACGTCCCGGATATTCCTCGAGTCTGTTTGAGGCCGCGAATGCGTCCACTGTTGGCCGTGCCGGCGGCGCGCACAGTATCGCACAGAAACTCGCCACTCCTCCGCGCGTTATCGCTGCTCAACGCACTCCTGACATCAGCACCAGAGTGTGACTTGTTTGCGTGGAGATGGGCGAATGTGTGCCGGGAGTGTCTGAGGTTTTGTGAGATGATGGATGATAGGCTTTCCAGCACTTGCATTTGAGTTTTAATGTTTAAGTATGTAATTAGTTTATTATGCGGTGTATTGGCATACGCTGTGATGCCGTGTAAATGTATTTAAATAATAAATAAATAATAATAAATAAATCTCCAGTATGCAGGGGTCCATCTGCCCAGAGTCCTTGCCATGCTCTTCACTGTGTGCATTAGCCATAGTTATTTACCCGATGAAATGATTAAAACAATTGTTGTTCCCATACCTAAGAATCACACGGGCGATTCGTCGGAAATAAATAACTATAGGCCCATCTCACTGGCTACCATAGGAGGTAAGGTAGCTGTGTTGTATGCATACTGCATGTAGGTTATGATAAGTCTTGCGTTGACATGTGTCTATTTGCGATGTTCATTCCTTTAATACAGATAGTTTTGCAAGCACGTATTTTCAATGTTATTCCCGTAGTAGTCCCATATTTTACATTGGCGACGAGCTGAACTCATGTTATTCTCGATGTTGGATTGTGCATAAGCGTGTGGTGTCGTGTGGGCGCAATGACGGTCGGTAAGATTGAACCATTCGACGCGAACAAAGATAAGTGGTCGTCATACGTGGACCGCCTTGAACAATATTTTATTGTTAATGATATCGAGGAAGCAAAGAAAGTGGCTACACTAATTACGTTTATTGGCGGCCCTACATATGAACTGCTAGTGACTCTTTGTTCACCAAAGAAACCACACGAAGTGAAATATGATGACATCAATAAAATTATGCTACAACATCTGCAGCCAACGCCTAGCATATTAGCTGAGAGGTACAAGTTTCGGCAGAGAACGCAAACTAAAAGTGAGTCTATATCGGACTACGTGGCAGCTTTGAAGGAGTTGGCTAGAACGTGTGACTTCAAGACGGGATTAGACGACAATTTAAGGGATCAGCTTGTCTGTGGCTTGTTTAGTGAGATGATCGGACAGAGACTTTTTTCGGAAGATGAAGTTAGTTTTTCAAAAGCTTATAAACTAGCCACCGCCTTAGAAGCGGCGGAGGCGAACGCGGCGGCAGTGGTGAACGGCAAGCGGCCGAACGACGACGGCGCCGTGACATGTCATGCTGTCACCAGTGAAACTCGCCACAGCGAGGGACGAGCGGGACGACACGCGACAGCGGCGAGCGGCGAGCGAGCGCGCGGCCGCTACAGCGAGGGCGCGGCCGGCGGGAGCGGCGCGCCGGGCGCGGCGGCGGGAGCGTCGGGCACGGGCCAGGCTGGCGGATCGGCGCGCGGGCGCGGCAGGACCCGCTCGACTTGTCGGGCTTGCGGCGGACAACATGATGTAGCTGGGTGCAAATTTCGCGTATACGTGTGTCGTGTATGTAATCGAGAAGGCCACCTTAAAAGAATGTGCCCTAAACTTGGCGCGGGCGGCGCGAGTTACGCAGACGGCAATTACATGGAAGAAGTAAACGATTCGGACACCGACGATAGCGTCGAGGTAATTACTTCAATTTACAACATAAATCCCTCAAAAGACTACAAACCATATATGTTAACATTACTTGTTAATAATAAACAGTTGGAAATTGAGGTAGACACCGGTAGTCGCATATCGTGTATTAGTCTTGATTGCTATCGTGAAATGTTTAAAGACTGTAATTTAATAGATTCCAATCTGTCTTTGCGATATTTTACCGGCCCGCCTGTAACAATCGTAGGCAAAATAAGGCCTGTTGTTAAATATAAGGATAAGATACGGGAATTTACCTTGTATGTCGTGAAGGGCGGGCGGACGACTCTAATCGGGCGCGAATGGTTAGAGGAGCTGGGTATTGTAGACCGCGACAGTTTCCCGTGTAATAGTATAGTCACGGGAGGGAAATTTGATTTGCACTCGTTCAGTTCCAGATACGCGCAGGTTTTTGAAGACGGGCTGGGGTGCTACACGGGTGAGCCGGTGGGCTTTCGGCTGCGAGACGGTGCGACGCCCGTGTTCTCGCGCGCACGCCCTCTGGCGTTTGCCTTGCGCGAACCGGTCGACCGCGCGCTGGACCAGCTGGTGAGTGACGGCATCATAACCCCGGTCGAGTGTTCGGATTGGGCCACACCAATTGTACCAGTAGTCAAAACGGACGGCTCGATCCGTATCTGTGCTGACTATAAACTTACGCTCAACAAATGGCTAGAAATAGATAGGTATCCTCTGCCTAGGATAGACGATTTGTTGGTAAAATTAAATGGCGGGGACAAGTTTTCTAAAATCGATCTAAGTCAGGCTTATGCGCAGTTTCCGTTGGATGATACCAAGAAATTTACCACAATTAATACCCATAAAGGCCTATTTCAGTATAATCGCCTCGTCTACGGGCTCGCGTCGAGTCCTGGCATCTTCCAACGTAAACTTGAACAAATGTTTGCTGACTTACCCTCGGTCGGAGTCTATCTAGATGATGTGATCATAACGGCAAAAAATGACGACGAACATTTAAAAATACTTTGTCAGGTTTTTGATAGATTACTAAAGTACGGTCTGAAAATAAAGAAAGAGAAGTGTACTTTTTTCGCAGAGTCGGTCACCTATTTAGGGTTTGTAATTTCGAGAGATAGAGTATCAGCATGCTCAAGTAAAGTAGAAGTTATCAATAAAATGTGTAGTCCACAGAATGTTTCAGAGTTGCGATCATTTCTGGGAATGATAATGTACTACGCAAAATTTGTTAAAAACTTGAGCACAATATTATCTCCGATGTATGAATTACTCAAAAAAGATGTCAAGTTTGTTTGGAGTAAAGAGTGTCAGGTCGCATTTGAGAAAATAAAAAAGATGTTGCAGTCGAGTGAGGTGCTGGCACACTACTCGAGCGAGCTGCCGCTGGTGCTGACGACGGACGCGAGCAGCACGGGCGTGGCCGCCGTGATCGCGCACCGCCTGCCCGCCGGCGAGCGGCCTGTCGCCTATGCGAGTCGAGTGCTAAGTTCAGCAGAGAGACACTACTCGCAGATTGAGAAAGAGGCACTTGCGATTATATATGGTGTTCAAAAATTTCACCAGTATTTATATGGAAGGAAATTTCTCTTGAAGACGGATCACAAACCCCTGGTAACCATTTTCGGAGACAAAGCCGGAATACCTGCTATGGCTGCGAGTCGACTACAGAGATGGGCGGTGATCATGTCTGGGTATAATTTTGACATAGAGTATGTTCGGAGTGAAGAAAATGGAGCGGACGCCTTGTCGCGATTGATAACCGGACCCGATAGAGCAGTACGGTCGGAGGTGACTTATCTTAATTACGTGCAAAACTTTTTACCTATAACAAGCACGGATATTAAAAAAGCCACAGACAAAGACTCCATTCTGGTAAAAGTTAAAATGTATATTGCTTCGGGATGGCCGACTTACTGTGATGATGAGAATCTTAAGCCATATTATATCCGCAGAAACGAGCTGTATATGGAGGCCGGGTGTATACTATGGGGGTACAGGGTGATAGTACCAACTGTTTTTCAAAAGAAGATTCTACAAGAGCTACATGTTGGCCATGTCGGCATGGTAAAAATGAAGAGCACGGCCCGCAGCTACGTGTGGTGGCCCGGCATCGACGCGGACGTGGAGCGCGTGTGCCACGAGTGCGCCGCGTGCGTGGCCGAGAGCAGCGCGCCGCCGAGGGCGCCACCCAAGCCGTGGCCGTATATTACAGAACCTTGGACGCGTTTACATGTTGATTTTTTAGGCCCTATTGAAAACGAATCTTTTTTTGTTATTGTAGACTCGACGACAAAATGGATCGAGATTTTTCGAATGTCAAGGACAACTGCGTCATCGGTAATTAAGGTTTTGTGTGAAACTTTTTCTAGATTTGGTTTGCCTAGGTCGATTGTTTCAGATAATGGCCCTCAATTTTGTAGCGCAGAATATGATCAATTCTTGCAATCAAACGGCATTGAAAAAATACTTACACCGACATACCATCCCGCGTCCAACGGTGCTGCCGAGAACGCCGTGAAGCTCTGTAAAAAAGCAATCAAGAAAGCAAAGCGAGAGGGGATCGATATCGACTTAGCCTTGCAAGCATACCTGATGTCCTACAGGAACGCAATCCATGGCACGACGGGCGATTCACCTGCGCTGTTGCTTCAAAAACGCAGGCTGCGATGCCGATTAGATTTACTTCGTGGGGGGGAGGAGCGTGAGCGTACTGTGCAACGCGCGCAGGAGCGGCAAGTTCAAGCGGCTGGGGGTCGCGAACGTCAATTTCAAGTCGGGGACCTAGTGCACATGCGTGAGCAGGCCAATCCGGATAGGTGGGTAAAGGGTACAGTTAAAGAGGTAGTAGGCTCTAGGAATTACATGGTGGAAAGGGCGGATGGTACGCTAGTCAAAAAACATGTTGACCAAATTAAGCACAGTGGTCACAATAATCGTACTGGTACTCGGTTGGTGTGGCCTGATTGGGATACGTCTGGTGGTGAGGTGTCTGGTCCAGTCGACGCGGTTTCCGCAGGCGCGAGTGTCGCGGCCGCGCATGAGCACGGGCCCGAGCCGGCCGCTGCTCAACAAGCGCTACCGTTGCCGAGAGCTCAAGCGGGTACTAGTAGTTATGGTAGGCCCTTAAAACCCGTTAGATACTTCCCTATGCCGGAAATTGATTAAAACTGTTGTGTTATATTTCTATGAAGATTATAAGGTTCTGTTTATTAATGTTTAAGTAGTTATAGCTCTAGGATGCAGTATACCTACTTAAAAATAAGTGTGAGGGTGTGTTGTATGCATACTGCATGTAGGTTATGATAAGTCTTGCGTTGACATGTGTCTATTTGCGATGTTCATTCCTTTAATACAGATAGTTTTGCAAGCACGTATTTTCAATGTTATTCCCGTAGTAGTCCCATATTTTACAGTAGCTAGCTACCATAGTACTGTAAAGAGTGCGTCCTAACGGGAGGACACCGTGGACAAGAAATACACTTAGTTCACTCTCTTCAGTTTATTACTCAGCCGAAATTATCATACAAACAACATCTATACTTGGTAGCTGCCTCTCATAGAATGCCGAATGCGCACCGCGTTCTCTTTGACAGTGGGCTGATATTCTAAATTTAAATATCATAACTAACCAGTTACCGATTAAAAAGGCTGTAAAGGTTGCAAACCTTTACATATCTCGCCTCCTCGGGTGAAAGAGGCAGCCATTTTTCACAAAACTACGCCCTATCCTATTCTATCCTAACTACCGATTGGCCCTACCTAGATCAACCCCTACAATTTTTTTCCTAACATCCCCTCGCTAATGGTCGGCCTTATGCAAGGTAGCCAACATCTACGACCTTCTACGTAGGTTATGCCTATGGCTAAAATCCTCGCAAATAGGTCAGATGTGGGCTTGGTTTGGAAAAATGATAAAAAACCAAACCCACGACCCGATCTAAACCATCTTTTTTCATTCGAACTTCCTCACAGCTAATTGTCATTGGCCATTACTAGATGACACTTGTAATTCTGACAGCTGTTAGCAAATTCGCCTAACGTCAAAATAAAAAAAGCCGCATTTTTATTTCACAACGATAAACACAAATAAAAATATTTATCAGCAGCTGATGTTCTTCATCGGTGGTGGAGTCGAAGTTGGGGGCTGCGCATGGCCACCAGACTTCTTGCTGCACCATTAGCGATGAAGTGGAGCCAGGAGGTGGCTCGTAGCAGTTCTCGGTCGTTGGCAGTGGCGATGAAGTGGGGGCTATGTATGGCCGCCGATCCTCTCGCCGCGCCTTCCGAGATGAACTTGAGCCCAGCAGGGGCTCATGGCTGATGCTGCAACCTGATGCACAGCTGAAGAAGTGTCATCTAGTCGGCCGTTTCTTGATACATGCAAGGAAAGAAGACACATATATGCTGCTCACACATTTTAAAACATTATAGGGGTGTTAGTATTACAGAGTGATATAATTCTAAATAAATATATAAACATCTGTGTTTTCATTATTGTGAAGTAACAGTGATTTTCATATAACTTATCCCTATGGGAAGCTATAGGAAAATAACATGGTTACAGGTAAGGTAATAAGATATTATGATAATCATAATTTACATTGTGCATACAAAACGTAATATTTGTTAAGCTTGTTGGCACAATATGAATTATTATGTTAGGGCGACTATCTAAATACATAAATGAACTATTATTACTTTAACCTTTTGAACGGCATGAATAATTTAAGGCACCGTAGGAAATTTTCACCTTTTCACGTTGCCAACGCTGACGTGCACGTGCCCTGATATGTTCAAAGGGTCAAATTAATTTAAACTAACTACCTAACTTATCTAACTACCTAACTTATCTAATTACCTAGCCTATTATACATAATATCTTACCCTATTCTGACATGGATCTAGGAAAATATTTTTTAAGTTTATCTATATGTACAACTTCTTTCCTAGCCCTGCCTTTAGGTGATAAGCGCCGAATAATGTAGTTGACCTCAGATAGACGATTAATTACAACATAAGGACCTTTATATAACCTACAAAGTTTAAGACTTCGCCCTGTTATGCGCCTAGGTTTTAATACCATGACTAGGTCATTTGGGGCAAATTGTGTTATTTTCGTTCTTCTATCATAATATGCTTTCTGCACTGCCTGGGCCTTAGCAATTTTTGCCGCTGCTAGCTTCTGTAAGTTTTCTATACGGGCCACTTTTTCTTCGAGTGTCTGAGCCTCTTCTTGCTTAACACCCAGTTCTATATCCATGCTTAAACAAGGCTCTCTGCCATAAACTACAGTGGAACCTGGATAATTGCAATCTCAAGGGACCGGCCAGTTTTTGTCAATTAACCGGGTTTTTTCATTTAAGCAGGTCGTGTCAATTAACGAGGTTCATAAAATCGTTGTGTCAATTATAGAGGTTTTCATTAATAGAGGTTGCGTTCTGACAAATTTCTTTTATGGAGGTACAAATAACCATTTACAGTAGATTTACACGCTTACGTTCTGGGTTTCTGGTCTATATATTGCTTCTCCCTATACTTGCACTTTTACACTACATTAATTACCACTTTATTTTCTTATCATTTGGGTTTAAAAAATTCCCTTGAATTTTAGAAGAAAGTTTTATTAGAATGTAAAAAGCATACTTTGTTTTTTATTGATCAAAACTATTTCACCTACTACAGGCTGTGATAGATACCCAATAAATAAATTGAATTCTGGATGGAGATATAAATAAAATGATCATTGCTATTAAAATATTGTTTCTGCTGTCTACAACTACATTATTTCAATTACAGAGGTAATAAGTAAGACTCGTTTCAATAATAGAGGTAAAAACAAGATAAAAAATAACGGATTTTTTAGCAGTGTCAATTATAGAGGTCTTAAGTTGCGATGTGGTCAATTATAGAGGCAAAATTACGAAAAGCACTAAAATCTAAATTGCAATTACAGAGGTTCCAAAATTTCAATTATAGAGGTCTTTTGGTCTCAAGGGACCGGGACCGGACTTTTGGTTGCAATTATTGAGGTTTTCCATTTATCCAGGTGCCAATTCAGGTGCAGGTTTCACTGTATGTTATATGGCGAAAGGCCTGTTGACGATTGCACCGAGGCGTTGTACGCAAATACCACTTTAGGCAGCGCTGATGACCAATCCTTCTGATCCTCCTGGACGTATTTTGATAGCGATACATTCAAACTCTTGAAAAGCCTTTCAATAAGACCGTTCGCCTTCGGATTGAATGCGGTCGTATGACGAAGTTTAGCACCAAATTCTTCCACAGTTTTATGCACCAGTTTTGACGTAAACACTGAGCCTTGATCCGTGAGAATAGATTTGATTCCACCTAGGTTGCAGAAAATGTTTTCGACGAGGAATTGAGAAATTACTTCTGCTGTCACACGTGGTACGGCCTTGCATATTGCATATTTACTTAGGTATTCAATTGCTCCAATCACATAACGATGTCCATCCTTCGACTTGCAGAATGGCCCTAACACATCTAGCGCCACCTGTTGACCGAAATTATTAACTTTTACGCTTACCAAAGGTGCTTTTGTGTGTCTCATGTTCTTCTCTTGGCATCTCATACATGATTTTATGTAGTCTTCTATCTTCTTCTCTGCATTTTCAATGTAGTAGCGTTGTTTGAATTTTTTGAGTGTTTTGAATAAACCAAAATGCGCACCGCCCCATGCATTATCATGTAATTCTTGCATGCAGTTTGAAAATAACCTTTCCGGTAGCACAATAACATCTCGTAGTGTATTGTCTATCCATATTTTCTTGCATAATACCTTGTTCTTCATATGGTATGATTTATAATGAGTTTTCTTATCGTCCAACTTGCTTATGATTTCCTTACAGAATGTATCTTCTTGCTGACTCTGTTTCAGGTCGCTCTTTTGAAAGCTATATAAGCACAAGCCATCTGGTTGTTGTTCGCACGGCTCTTCCTGTGTGTCTTCATACAAGGGGTTCCGACTTAGGAAATCTGCATGCACGTTTTCCTTACCTTTGCAATATACAATCTTGAAGTTCCATGGTTGTATTGCCAATGCCCATCTGGCTAGCCGTCCATTCATGTCTCTTCGTGTGCGAAGCCACACTAGCGCCTTGTGATCTGTCACCACTTCAAATTCAAGGCCCCACAGGTATTGTTTGAAGTACCTATGTTATAGCCCATATTAATCCTAGACATTCCTTCTCAGTAATGGCATAACGTTTCTCAGCTTCGCTAAGTTTTCTCGATGCGAATGCTACTGGTCTCATTTGCGTTTTTCCTTGCATTAAGCAGCATCCTAGAGCTTGATCTGATGCATCAACATATAGTGTTGCGAACGCAACCTTTATTTGTATAATACAGTAACTAAACGCAGCCGTCGGGCTCGGCTAGTATTTGGAAGCTTTTTCTAAAGCACCAATAGGAGCGCTCCACATATTATGTATCGCGGCCAATTAGAGGCACCCAAATCTTAACCACTATTTTCGGACATTCAAATTATGCAAATCACTCTTTCATCAGCCTCCATACAATCACCACACCACTTTTACATTTAACCGTTTAGTCAAGGAACCCTTGTAAAACCAGTACCTATTGAAATTATAATAGTTTACTTCAAATCGAAGCTTTTTATTTGAGTCGTCGAGATCCTGACCTGCACGGCGGCTACATATGGTCCTTCGAAGCCTTCAAGACAAGGGAAGATTTGACCAACAACGTGGAAGTGGACTTTGACCATACTTCGAAATCGTCTTCGTTGTCTTCAGTTTCTTCGGCTTAGGAAGAACACGCAACGGACGTCGAAAGCAAGGGGTCCCAGCGTCTACCGGCATAAGGGAGGCGTTCGTTGGACATCCACCACATCGAGGACTTCAGTTCCAGTACATCGCATCACCTGAATACGTAGGACTAGACAGAGTGAGTTCGTTCCAATTTCCTTCCATTTCCCTTCTATACCTATCTTTCTTGGAATTAAATAGCTCTATACGTATCAGGCACAAATAATTCATTTTCATACAAATCAATTGCTAAATACATTTAAAACCATAATTCATATCGATAAAATAGCTTAGCTTCATATAACTTCGCAGTTAAAATCTTATTACATATTAAAAAGCCGTCTCCATCGCTTATTATCAATCGCCTCAGTAACATAAAATTGCTAAATCATCACATTCCGCGCGCAGCTGCTTATCTACTCCGCTTCTTTTGTTCTCGTCAGTTGCATTTTAACTCGTTAGTGATCACACATTATTAGGTAATTGCATTTTTAAATTTACGTCTTAATCAATATGGCTGACACGTTAAAGGAGTTAGTTAGGAAACGTGGCAGTTTGAAAGCTAAATTAACTTTGTTTAACACATACATTAATGTGGCTAAAACGTGTGAACAATTAAGTGAGTTACAAATAACGGAGTTACAGTGTCGTTTAGATAAAATAGAATCGGTATACCCAGAGTTTGACGCTTTACAGATGGAGATTGAAGCGTTAACTGAGAAACCCGACGAAGCATATGCGGAGCGGGAGCAGTTTGAAAGCCAGTTCTTTGTGTTGGTTTCGACTGCTCGACTTCTTTTGACTCCTACGGTGCAGTCGAGCGGCGGTCGGCCCGGGCCCGGGTCCGCGGCTTCCACGTCGAGCGGCGCCGGCCGGCAGGACTTCGTTCGTCTGCCCAAGATTGATCTGCCTCACTTCGATGGGAACTATCAGCATTGGCTCGGCTTTAGAGATACGTATATTTCACTTATTCATAATAATCCCGCTATCAATGACATAAGCAAATTTCACTATCTTCGTGCATCTTTAAAAAGCAGTGCCGCCCTTGTGATTCAAAGTCTTGATTTTAGCAGTGATAACTATTATAAAGCGTGGCAGTTAGTTTCTGAGCGGTATGATAACCCGCGCCTTTTAATTAACAATCATATCCAGGCCCTGTTTAACCTTGAACCGATGCAACACGAATCGAGCTCTTTATTACGTAACATGGTGGACGTAACTAATAAAAATTTGCGTGCGCTTGGCACCTTAGGGGAGCCCACCGACCATTGGGACACCTTAGTTATCTATATAATGTCTAAGATGTTAGATCTAGTAACTAAGCGTGAGTGGGAAGAGCACAGGAACCTTTTAACAGGCTCGCCGACGTTGCAGCAATATATTAAATTTTTAAATAACAGGGCTGACTTACTCGAATCTCTTGGTAATAATAACGTCAATAATAGCGGTTACAAGACATCGAAACATAAATTGCATTCACATAACGAGCCACAAAAAACACATAATTATCTTACAGCTACAAAAAACAATGCTTATCGCAAACCTATTGTTTGCCCTTATTGTAAACAAGATCATTTCTTATTTAATTGTGAATCTTTTCGTAAATTAGACATTGATAATAGGATAAAAAATGTAAACGGTTACTCAGTATGTAAGAATTGTCTTAGGCCGGGACACTTAGAAAAGCAATGTGTGTTATCTCATTGCAAATACTGCAAACTTAAACATAACACTCTTTTACATAAACATGTTGACAAAGAGTCTTCTAGCAGTGACGTTCCGGTGCCAGATGTTCATTTTAGCGGCAACATTCAAACTAAAGTGTTTAGCCCTACTAAGACTTCCGGACTACTGTCCACAGCGTTGGTGCACGTGAGTGACGCGAATGGAGTGCTTCGTGAGGCGCGTCTACTCCTGTACAACGGGTCTGCCACCAACTTCGTGACGCAGGATCTGTGCGGGCAGCTTGGGTTAGCGACACGCAGCGTGGGAGCCACGATCACAGGTATCAATGAGCAACTTTCACATTGTCCGGAGTCTTGTGACATTACAATTCATTCACTTCATAGTAACTATACGACGACCGTAAACTGCTACGTTGCCAACGTAATAAATACATCTATGCCGCCTTGTCGCATAGATCTTACCAACATACCTATTCCTGCCGACATCACATTGGCAGACCCATCATTTTATGAGCCTTCCGCTATCGATATTTTAGTCGGGGCGGAAATATTTTGGGACGTCTTAGGTACCGCGCGTATTAAGTTAGGTAAAAATAAACCTCAATTACGCGAATCATCTTTAGGTTGGCTCGTGTGTGGCTCCATACCTGCCTACAACAAAAACACAAACGAATCTTATTTTTGTTCGTTCATCACACATAATGATGACACTAATCTCACTCGTTTTTGGGAATTAGACTCGGTGTCTTCTACACATTGCATGTCTTATGAAGAGCAAGCGTGCGAAAAAAGTTTTTTAGAAAATACCATTCGCGATCAAGATGGCCGCTTCGTTGTGACATTACCTTTAAAAGAGTCACCGGAAGTACTTGGCGACTCATATCAAATGGCCCAGCTCCGTTTCTTGGCATTGGAGAAACGGCTCGCACGCGACGCTGCCTTCAAAACCTTATATTTTGATTTTATTCGCGAGTACATCGACTTAGGTCATATGAGCGAAAATCAATCATCATCATCATCATCTGCGCCATCAGAAAAAGCATTTTTCTTTCCACATCATGGAATTTTGCGCTCTAGCACAACTACACGTTTAAGAGTCGTCTATGACGGTTCGGCTTCCACGACTAGCGGCAAATCCTTCAATGACATCCAAATGGTTGGCCCGACTGTTCAGGATGACCTTCTGTCAATCTTATTACGCTTCAGGCAACATAAGTATGTTGTCGGGTCAATTTTCAAATAGGCATTTTTTGCTGTCCCACGGCTAAAACTCGAAGTCCATAGGACTAAAAGACTGGGTTTGTATATATTTTCATTCAGTGTATTATAAGCTTTAAAAATCATCCACAGCTGTACCTAAAATATTATTTGTTCCTGACAAAATCGCATTTGAAATTCCAAAAACGGCAAAATTTGCCGTTTTTCGCGTGTCCCAGTGGCGGCATAGCGCAATAAAAAAAATCATAACTTTGGATGTAGGCAATGTATTATAAACAACTTTGTATTTCTATAAAGAGCATTTTCTAGAGAAATGATTTAGTCATAGTGATATATTAATGCGTTATTTAATAAAACAAGGGAAGCCTTTTTATCGCTGTCCCGCGCGGCACCTGTTTTGTTATGACTTAAATATACCCCCTATAATCTTATATGTCTATTGAATAACGGTTAGATTAAATTTACGACGCCATAATGCGATTAGTTGGGCATCGATTGACATCAAATGTAGACCCGGAAACAGTTTATTTTATTTAAAAACAGATAAAAATCTCTTTCGATATATTTTGGTACGACTACAATGACATTTGTATGGACGCTTAATACGTTGGTACATAGTTGGAATAAAAATGTTTATTTTATAATAATAGTTGCAAGTATAGTGTTAAAATAGGTATATAGTAAAATAAATAAGTGAATCGGTTGTATTGTGTAGGAAATATCGCTAAAAAATATTATTGGCGACATGTCGCGACATTTGTATGGCGACATTTATACGGCTATTTTGACCGTATAAATGTCGATTGTGGCATACAAATGTCGACATACTGCCATACAGATGTCGAGAAGGTGTTATACAAATGTCGTCAGGGTCTTATAAATGCAACAAAAATAATAAATAGTGGAATATATATGATGATACTGCCATATAATGTCTAAAAAATGCCTTACACATGTCAAAAGCGCCTTACAAATGGCTAAATAGTGTCATACAAATGTCGATCTTTAAACGTCCATATCTAGCTAACTGTAAAAAGTACAGAGGTGCCTCCTACAGTATATTTTTTTTTATTAAGAACCCTTCCTAAAACGAATATTATAAATCAGATTTTTCAAAAATAAAAAATTGCCATACAAATGTCGAAAAAACACCCTCTTCAAAAATTGACCCTGTCTCAAGTGACGTAGAAAAAATGTATCGAGCCATATTAGTACAGCCTTCTCAACGCTCGCTACAACAGATCATCTTTAGGTTCGATCCTTCTGATCCCTTAAAAACCTACAAATTGAACACCGTCACATACGGGACTGCGTGCGCACCTTACCTTGCAACTAAATGTCTTGTTTCTCTTGCCGATGACTGCCAGGACGCCCGAGTTAAACGCGCGATACAGCACGACTTTTACGTAGACGATTTTCTCAGTGGCAGTGACTCCGTAGAATCATTGGTTGAGATTAGTAAGGGTGTAGTCACAACGTTACAATCTGCAAAGTTTAACTTGCGTAAATGGCAATCAAATTGTCCTGACCTTTTAAAATCAATTCTTGAACATAAAGAGGATAACAGCAAAGCCCTCAACCTTGATAGCACGTCGCCTTGTAAAACCTTAGGTCTGTACTGGCAAACAGGAACAGACAAACTTCTATTTTCTATCGACATCAAAATTCCTAATAAAATCACAAAAAGAAATATCTTGTCTGTCATAAGTCAAGTGTTTGACCCACTAGGTCTCGTCGGGCCGTGTATAGTGGAAGCCAAAATCATATTGCAGCGTCTTTGGCTGTTAAAGTGCGAATGGGACTCTGAGCTCCCATTAGACATAAAAAATGAATTTCTATCTTTTGCATCGTCACTTACAAATTTAAATAAACTTAAAATTGACCGCTGGGTATTCAGTGACTCACCTATAGAAGTTCAAGTACATATATTCACAGATGCGTCAGAGCGTGCATACGGCACCTATGTCTATGTCAGGACCGTGGACGGTAGCGGAGCAGTTTGCGTTCGTCTTATAGCGTCAAAAAATAAGGTCTCCCCCCTTAAACCCTCCACAATCCCAAGGCTGGAGCTTTGCGGCGCGTTGCTTGGCGCAAGACTCTGGACAAAGGTCATTTCATCACTGACCGTGAAGGTTGATCGTAGTTACTTTTGGTCTGACTCTATGATCGTGCTGGGCTGGCTCGCAGGGCCATCTAATAGACTTAAACCGTTCGTTCGCAACCGTGTGAATGAAATTCAAGAGAGTACACGCGAACAAACATGGAACTATGTACCCTCAAAGCTGAACCCGGCAGATCTAGTGTCACGAGGAATGAAGGCTGATGACCTCACCATGTTCACATTATGGTGGACCGGTCCAGACTTTTTACATCACTCCGTCATTCAATTTCCTACAACGCCTAATACAAACGCAGATAACCTACCAGAAGTGTCACTTCATATAAACATACATACAAACATAAACGAAAATAACAATATTATAACTAAACTTATCACTAACAATTCAAAACTTACAAAACTAATACATATCGTAGCATATATTTACAGATTTATACATAATTGCAAAAATAAAAATAATAAAATTACATCAAATTTAACATACACAGAAATAAAATCAAGTAAAACTAAACTTCTACAACTGGCACAGCAAGAATCATTTCCTGAAGAGTACAAACTCTTATCTTTGGGCAAGTCCTTGCAGCCGAAAAGTAGGCTACTTTCGTTAACGCCCTTCTTAGACGATCAGAAATTAATACGTGTCGGTGGTCGTCTTAATAATGCTTACTATAGTTACGACGTTAAGCACCCAATCTTATTGTGCAGCAGGCATCACCTTACCAAACTGCTCTTTGATATGCAACATATGGCATTATTGCACGCCCCGCCTCAGCTCTTACTAGCAAGCATTCGGCAAACATATTATCCGCTCGGCGGAAGAAACCTGGCGCGCCACTTAGTCCATAAATGCGTTCGCTGCATCAGGTTCAAGGCTAGGCCTCTTCAAATGTCTATGGGCAACTTACCTACCGATAGAACACAATTAGAATATCCCTTTTTACATACGGGAATGGATTTTGCCGGACCAGTGCTGATAGCTGACCGAAAGGGTAGGGGTAGCAAAACAATTAAATCATATATTTTAGTTTTTGTCTGTCTTTCAGTCAAGGCTCTTCACTTGGAACTTGTCACAAGTCTAACGACAGAGTCGTTCCTTGCTGCTCTCCGCCGCTTCATGAGTCGTCGGGGAAAGCCTCAAACTCTGTATTGCGACAATGGGACTTCGTTTGTCGGGGCATCAAACGAGCTCAGTAATTTCTTAAAAAATAATCACGATAAGCTGCAGTCAGGTATGGCAGAAAATCTTATTAACTTTAAATTTAGCCCGGCTTACTCACCTCACTTCGGCGGACTTTGGGAAGCCGCAGTAAAATCAACAAAATATCACCTCAAACGCATTCTATCTCTTACACACTTAACGTATGAAGAATTAAATTGTTGCCTGATTCAGATAGAAGCTATTTTAAATTCTAGGCCCCTAACCCCCTTATCTTCTGATCCATCTGATCTGACCTACCTATCGCCCTCTCATTTCCTTATTGGACGTTCTCTTCTGTCAGTCCCACAAGAACCTCTGACTGAAGAAAACATCTCGCGGCTTGAACGGTTCCAGAGAGTTGAAAAACTCAAGCAGCATTTTTGGAGCCGCTTTTCTAATGAGTATGTTACTCTCCTCCAGCAGAAGACGAAGTGGCACACCTCAACGGACCAGCTGCAAGTTGGGACTATGGTCTTAGTCAAGGACCGCGCACTTCCTCCTCTCCTGTGGCTGCTGGGACGCGTCACGAAGCTGTACCCGGGCACGGACAACGTCACCAGAGTCGCCGACATACACACGAAGAAAGGAGTCATCCGTAGGGCGTATAACAACTTGTGCCCCCTCCCTATTACTTAGTTAATTCTACAACTTCCATTTTTTTATTGTCTTTTTTTTGTTGAGTCTCTCAACGCCCGGGAGTATGTTGCGAACGCAACCTTTATTTGTATAATACAGTAACTAAACGCAGCCGTCGGGCTCGGCTAGTATTTGGAAGCTTTTTCTAAAGCACCAATAGGAGCGCTCCACATATTATGTATCGCGGCCAATTAGAGGCACCCAAATCTTAACCACTATTTTCGGACATTCAAATTATGCAAATCACTCTTTCATCAGCCTCCATACAATCACCACACCACTTTTACATTTAACCGTTTAGTCAAAGAACCCTTGTAAAACCAGTACCTATTGAAATTATAATAGTTTACTTCAAATCGAAGCTTTTTATTTGAGTCGTCGAGATCCTGACCTGCACGGCGGCTACATATAGCCTAGTAATTATATCCTCGTCCGATGAGATGTAACGTAGCACAGGAGCTTGACATATTCTCTTCTTCAATTCTTCAAACGCAGTTTGTGCCTCGTGTATCCATTCAAACTTTCGACCTTTCTTCGTTAACTCCGTAAGTGGTAGGGTTAATTGGGCGAATTCGCGTATGAACTTTCTGTAGTAGGAAAATAATCCTAGTGTAGACCTGAGTTCCTTTAAATTTCTTGGTGGTTTCGCATCTTGCATGGCCTTGACTCTTTCTTCTACTGGTTCAATTCCTTGAGACGAAACCGTATGCCCGAGAATTGTCAGTTTCGTATAGCCGATCTTGCATTTTGTTGGTTTCAAGGTGAGATTCGCTTTCTGAAATTTTCTGAGTACTTGTTCTAGGGCTGTCAGGAATTCCTTGAACGTTTTTGCATAAACTATTATATTATCTACATATACTAAGACCGTTTTGTATTTCATATCCGCTAGCACCGTATCCATGGCTCTTTGAAATACCGCTTGTGATGTCTTTAGTCCAAATGGGAGAGTTTTGAAGGAGTACAAACCTGACTGGGTAATAAAACTCGTTTTTTCCTTTCCTTTTCCCAATCTCAACTGCCAGTAGCCTGAATTCAAGTCCAATTCGGCGAAGTAGCGTGCTCCTTCCAGGCATGCAAGTAGATCCTCAATTTTCGGTATAGGATACTCGTCTGCTTTAATCTTCTTATTAAGAGCCCTGAAATCAATACAAAAACGTGGTTTTCCGTCTGCTTTTTCGACAATGACGACTGGTGAAGCGTACGGACTCTGAGAGCGTTCAATAATGTCATTTTTCAACATTTCTTGTACTTGTTCTTCAATCAATTCCTTTTGTTTCGCTGACGTCCTATAGGGTGGTTTATGTACCGGGATTTCATCCGTAGTTTCAATGTCAATTAAATACCCGTTGTACGCACCTAGATTTGATGCACAATATGCAAATCTATCTTCATAGTTATTAAGCACACTCTTAAGTTGCTGGGTTTGTGTTGGCGTCAAATCTTCGTTAATCTTTATGCAGTTAATGTCTTCTGCGAGGCTAAATAACTCAGCGTGCTGTAATATCTGACAATCCAAATTCTCACTTGTAGGTACATCCTTGCTTTCTTGAATTGTTGACATTTCTGACATGTTGATGTCATCCGTTTTCTTGTCGGGAAATTTATTTTCTGACATTTTCCTCGTCAAGCTTAGCATGTCGTTTTTCGTTCTTGCGAAAAATTCTTCTACTTCATGTCGACGTAATAGTGGCGACGAAAATTTATTTAGTAATATTGCTTGACCCGTTTCGTAATTAATGTCTGCGATATGATCTTCTCCAAAATCACTGCCCAAAATGAACTGGTCATGGTATTAAAACCTAGGCGCATAACAGGGCGAAGTCTTAAACTTTGTAGGTTATATAAAGGTCCTTATGTTGTAATTAATCGTCTATCTGAGGTCAACTACATTATTCGGCGCTTATCACCTAAAGGCAGGGCTAGGAAAGAAGTTGTACATATAGATAAACTTAAAAAATATTTTCCTAGATCCATGTCAGAATAGGGTAAGATATTATGTATAATAGGCTAGGTAATTAGATAAGTTAGGTAGTTAGATAAGTTAGGTAGTTAGTTTAAATTAATTTGACCCTTTGAACATATCAGGGCACGTGCACGTCAGCGTTGGCAACGTGAAAAGGTGAAAATTTCCTACGGTGCCTTAAATTATTCATGCCGTTCAAAAGGTTAAAGTAATAATAGTTCATTTATGTATTTAGATAGTCGCCCTAACATAATAATTCATATTGTGCCAACAAGCTTAACAAATATTACGTTTTGTATGCACAATGTAAATTATGATTATCATAATATCTTATTACCTTACCTGTAACCATGTTATTTTCCTATAGCTTCCCATAGGGATAAGTTATATGAAAATCACTGTTACTTCACAATAATGAAAACACAGATGTTTATATATTTATTTAGAATTATATCACTCTGTAATACTAACACCCCTATAATGTTTTAAAATGTGTGAGCAGCATATATGTGTCTTCTTTCCTTGCATGTATCAAGAAACGGCCGACTAGATGACACTTCTTCAGCTGTGCATCAGGTTGCAGCATCAGCCATGAGCCCCTGCTGGGCTCAAGTTCATCTCGGAAGGCGCGGCGAGAGGATCGGCGGCCATACATAGCCCCCACTTCATCGCCACTGCCAACGACCGAGAACTGCTAC
Source organism: Cydia fagiglandana (assembly GCF_963556715.1). Taxonomy (NCBI): domain Eukaryota; kingdom Metazoa; phylum Arthropoda; class Insecta; order Lepidoptera; family Tortricidae; genus Cydia; species Cydia fagiglandana. Next base: position 4,274,906 of record NC_085959.1, read on the forward strand.
GAGCCACCTCTTGGCTCCACTTCATCGCTAATGGTGCAGCAAGAAGTCTGGTGGCCATGCGCAGCCCCCAACTTCGACTCCACCACCGATGAAGAACATCAGCTGCTGATAAATATTTTTATTTGTGTTTATCGTTGTGAAATAATTTCGGAGCGTTTTCGGAGCGTAAGACATTCAGCGGCGCGGAGCTCCGGTGCCTCGTCGCTGGTTGTCGTTTGGGGTGCTGTCGCTGCTTCTGGGCTGACGTGATGTGGCGCTTCCTCTTGGGGATTGTTCGTATCCGTATCGACGGTATTGCCCTCTGCCGCCGTAGTACTGGTTGCGATATTGCGTTCGCCGTGTTGTATCTCTGAAATCATAACGAGGTTGGGTACAGTCAGCAGCAGAAGTCGCTATACACTCCAGGTGCTCAAAGAGAGGTCAACGTTTAAACTGTCAAAAAGTTGTTGACTGTCATGGTAGCATTTACTTGTGAGCGCTCAACATGTCACAAATATCTTAACAGTCGCTATTCATTAATTTCTACACTTACAACAAATCATTGATACCTTAGCTGTCAAAAAACCACTGGTATCTAAGCGGTCAACGTGTCAAATATATCTGAACAATATGGAAAAATAGACGTTTAAAGCATACATGTATGGTCGTATATTGAATGAATAATAGCGATGCTAATTTCAGGTAAAGCGTTTTGACAATCATCGAAAGCAGTACAGTCTTGTCATCACATACATCTATCTCAGGTTTTGCTCTTCAACCTTTGACAGGGGCCTGTCAGTCAACTTACTGCAAACTATTTCTTATAAATAATAGAATCATCAAAACGAATGAGTGACACATAACGAAAGCTAACTGAAGCCGAATTTAGAACTAATTGTCAAGGCACGTTGTGGTCTTGTTACTATGGCGTTTGCTTTTCAAAGCAGAGACCGCGGGTTCAAATCTCAGTCGGATGCACCTAGAGATTACAGCTTTTTTTTGACGTGAAACGTCTTTAAAAAGCCGTAGTAGAGGTGCCGGACCAAAAACCAAGTGTAACGAAAAGTGTTATGGCGCGGCGGCTTATATCTCATAAACTATAATACCTACAAACATAGTTTTGATATAGATATATAGAAAAAAGTAGCCATTACTCGGAACAGTACGTGCCGCTGACATAGATGGCGCTGATTCTGCGCTAGACACGACGTATTCGGAGCTAAAATGACCCCTATTTTCAGTGTTCATTTAGTAATGACTCATCAGCCCATTAACCGATTTCGGTAAAATTGGTGCCATTTGATAGATCTTAATTTGTTTTAATGAAATATGAGTAAAATAAAGTACGTGGAATTATAATAAGCTGCTAAAACATAAAAATGTGACAGTTATTACAGAATTTTTATCACTGCTCTTGTTTGAGGCCACCGTGTGCGAAAAATAGCGCGCAAAACTGACAAAATATACCTGAAATAGTAAGATAAAGCAATAACGGTTCTTTTAATACTACATTCACCATAGTAATACATGCTCATCTCCTCAAATAATGCATTAGCATCTAAGGCGGCGCGGCGGCGCGAGTTACTTTGATAGAACACATATAACGTGTGACGGCTGCTTGACAATCCCGAGTTCCTAATGCTAGTAAGTATATAGTAATCTTAGTTAGGTACTTTCTGATGTAATGGGTAAAACATAATTTAGAAATGGTCACTTCTGTGGACAATAGGTACTATAAAAGGTAACGACTGTGGTTCATATATATCCCGTTTTTCTCATTTGAGTCTCAAGTATTGAATGAAATATTCTGCCTGTAAAGGTGCTGCGTAAAAAAATGCTTTTAGATTCCCTTAAATGCGATGGCTACAGGAAAGACACGAACGAGTTTGCTATAAAACGTGTATTACCCGTATAAAATATCTATTCTCGTAATTTTGGTGTGTTATTTACACAAAAAATTGTACCTAATCGTTACATTCATTACTCCAAAATGAATTGATCATTTAATTATTTAAATAGGTGTGACGCTGTAATTAATTATTTTAAAATTACCCATCAAATGCCGCATTCAAGTTCATCTAGATACAGTGAATCATTATGACCCCAAATATTCTTTACAGATAAAATTTAGATATTATCCAAAATTATTATAATACATCACGCATTCGCGAGATGTGCGAATTCGGTATTCAAACACAAAGCAATAGTACAAGAGTCTAACTAAATGCGAAGGTCGAAGGCTGCGCTCTACGTAAGGCCGAAGGCAAGAAGTGTCCAGGATGTCAGTGCTTTAACACAGAACAATATTACAAGTATCTAAACGCGAAGGCCGAAGGCCGAGCTCCGCGTAGGGCCGAAGGCCCGAAGCGTCCAGTCTGTCAGTTCTGTATTTAACCACTGACATCCTGGACGCTTCGGCCTTCGCATTTAGACACTTGTACTATTGTTCTGTGTTATAGCACTTAAATCCTGGACGCTTCGGGCCTTCGGCCCTACGTGGAGCTCGGCCTTCGGCCTTCGCATTTAGACACTTGTACTATTTTTCTGTGCTAAAGCACTGATGTCCTGCACGCTTCGGGCCTTCGGTCCTACGCGGAGCTCGGCCTTCGCATTTAGACACTTGTACTACTGTTCTATGTTAAAGCACTTAAATCCTGGACGCTTCGGGCCTTCGGCCCTACGCGGAGCTCGGCCTTCGGCCTTCGCATTTAGACACTTGTACTATTGTTCTGTGTTAAAGCACTAACATCCTGGACGCTTCGGGCCTTCGGCCGTACGCGGAGCTCGGCCTTCGGCCTTCGCATTTAGACACTTGTATTATTGTTCTGTGCTAAAACACTGATGTCCTGGACGCTTCGGGCCTTCGGCCCTACGCGGAGCTCGGCCTTCGGCCTTCGCATTTAGACACTTGTGCTATTGTTTTGTGTTATAGTGCTTAAATCCGGGACGCTTCGGGCCTTCGGTCCTACGCGGAGCTCGGCCTTCGGCCTTCGAATTTAGACACTTTTACTATTGTTCTGTGTTATAGCACTTAAATACTGGACGCTTCGGGCCTTCGGCCCTACGCGGAGCTCGGCCTTCGGTCTTCGCATTTAGACCCTTGTACTATTATTCTGTGGTAAAGCACTAACATTCTGGACGCTTCGGGCCTTCGGCCTTACGCGGAGCTCGGCCTTCGGCCTTCGCATTTAGACACTTACTATTTTTCTGTGCTAAAGCACTGACATCTTGGACGCTTCGGGCCTTCGGCCCTACGCGGAGCTCGGCCTTCGGCCTTCGCATTTAGACACTTGTACTATTGTTCTGTGTTATAGCACTTAAATCCTGGACGCTTCGGGCCTTCGGCCCTACGCGGAGCTCGGCCTTCGGCCTTCGCATTTAGACACTTGTATTATTGTTCTGTGCTAAAACACTGATGTCCTGGACGCTTCGGGCCTTCGGCCCTACGCGGAGCTCGGCCTTCGGCCTTCGCATTTAGACACTTGTACTATTGTTCTGTGTTAAAGCACTAACATCCTGGACGCTTCGGGCCTTCGGCCCTACGCGGAGCTCGGCCTTCGGCCTTCGCATTTAGACACTTGTATTATTGTTCTGTGCTAAAACACTGATGTCCTGGACGCTTCGGGCCTTCGGCCCTACGCGGAGCTCGGCCTTCGGCCTTCGCATTTAGACACTTGTACTATTGTTTTGTGTTATAGTGCTTAAATCCTGGACGCTTCGGGCCTTCGGCCCTACGCGGAGCTCGGCCTTCGGCCTTCGCATTTAGACACTGTTACTATTGTTCTGTGTTATAGCATTTAAATCCTGGACGCTCCGGGCCTTCGGCCCTACGCGGAGCTCGGCCTTCGGCCTTCGCATTTAGACACTTGTACTATTGTTCTGTGTTAAAGCACTAACATTCTGGGCGCTTCGGGCATTCGGCCCTACGCGGAGCTCGGCCTTCGGCCTTCGCATTTAGACACTTTTACTATTTTTCTGTGCTAAAGCACTGACATCTTGGACGCTTCGGGCCTTCGGCCCTACGCGGAGCTCGGCCTTCGGCCTTCGCATTTAGACACTTTTACTATTGTTATGTGTTATAGCACTTAAATCCTGGACGCTTCGGGCCTTCGGCCCTACGCGGAGCTCGGCCTTCGGCCTTCGCATTTAGACACTTTTACTATTGTTCTATGTTAAAGCACTTAAATCCTGGACGCTTCGGGCCTTCCGGTCCACACCACGTTTCACGTCAGCCATAGCGGCTGTGTCCCTGATACAGCCTCTCTCATTTTTGGGTTTCATTTCTATTATTAATTTGTGGTTTTATATTAATTTTGTGGTTTTATATTATATGTTTTTTGAAGATAAGTCACATGTAGCGTATGTACGACTTTCTAACAAGACGTTGTAGGTTTGAACTCGCAGTGGGCGTTCCTTAGATTACTCCTGTGTGGAATGCCATTTGATATTTACTACTAGGTTATACTAACAATAAGTTCAAAGATATACCGTATGTATCAGAACGAAAGGCCAAGAAAGAGACCCATTAATGTTCAGGTCATACTGAGCAACTTTTACTATGGGACCAACCCCGAAAACGAGGAAAAATAATTGGAAGTTTCATACATTTTGCTGGTCTGATGTTGAAATTTTCTATGGGAGAGTAAATTTTTTCCGGGGTTTCGGGGTTGGTCCCATAGTAAAAGTTGCTCAGTATGACCTACATTAATGGGTCTCTTTCTTGGCCTTTCGTTCTGATACATATTGTATATAACTCCGTATACTTTATCCTCTCTGCTAAGTTGTAAAAACAAAATTCGTCATTCCTATGGTCAACAGTTAGCATATTACGTAGGTATATGCATGGCAGTGATGGTTTTATCGCATAGGTACATCTGTAGAAGAGGAGGCACCGTTCTTCTGGATCATGAGTCCAACCAACAAAATAAAGAGAGGAGTCATAGTTGCTTAACACCTTTACTGCCCGTGCTCCTCACGTGGGGCCACGGCTAGCCTCTATTACAAAGCCATATTAAGGTTTACATGTCAGATTGGGACAGTGAACGTGTTAAGTTTCAATTCTATTATTTTATTTTTGATCAAACATCAAACATCAAACATCAACATTTATTCAGCAAATAGGCCACAAGGGCACTTTTACACGTCAACATTGAATTCACATAAAAGCAAAAATAATAACATCAACAATTTTATAAAATAAAACTAACAATTCAATCTAACGTATTACAATTACCAAGAGATGTATATGGTCTCCCAATGTCGAATTACATACAAAATACAGATAAAAAAAACACACACAAAAAAAATCTATAATATTTAGAGGTGGATCGATTCGGAGTATCGTATTTTAGTACTATATAGTATATTTTAGTATGTACAATAAGCGGGCTAAATAAATATATTAACATATAATAAGCTCTACACCGATCATATATACTCGTAGAACCCCAAGAGAATATAACCACTACGTTTTAGTAGAACCTACTTAGTTATTGTCTTAAGTTTGACACTTGACGAAAAAATACTTCTTTAAGAAAGGAGGTGTCAATTCGTAGCTGCTACAGTATTTTTAAAAAGGTAAACAGATAAAATGTTGATGCTTAGTTACCATTGAAATAACAACTGCTTAGCAACTAGTGGCACCCTGGCTGCTGACGTACGTGATTGGCAGTGCGTGTAGGTATTAATGACAGCAGCTTGAATTTGAGTGCTCAGTTACCACTGACTTTCTAACCGTTATTGTCATTGTGAGTAAATAAGGGTGTATGTGTTAAAGAAAAACTCAGAAGTTAAGATATATGTGACGAACTGAAAGCCTACGCTAAAATGATAACTTAGATGTCCTTATTTTTGTGACGATTGAAGTGTATATGTTTTCTTGGACACCTTGCCCGCTCAGGTATATCTGCTGCTGACTGTACTACGAACAGGAGTAGTGTTCGGGTCCGCGTTTTCAGTAGTGACTGTCGCTGCCGTTGCTATTGGCGTAATCGGCGTTGATGCTGCCGTGCTATACGCGACTGCTGGTGCCGTTGAAGTCGACGGAGATGCAGTATTTGGTGATGGCGTCAATGTTAACGCAGAAAAGCTACGCATTGTGTCTTGCTCAGAGAAAGCGGTTGGTAGAGAGAGTGAAACACTTTCAGTGAGTGGTATGTTAAGCTGCGTAGATTTATTAGCATCGAAAATGTCGATGTACTGCCAAATCGCCTTTCGCAATTCTTCTTTTGTTTTCGTTTGTATGGTTGCGAAATACATTTTATATTTTTCCGTCAAATTCCGTTGAAAATGTTTAACAAACGCCTCGTCATCAATTCCGGTAGCTTTAGTAGCCAAGGCATCGATGGCATAATAATAATCTAATGGCGTTTCGTTTTGTGCTTGAGCTCTATAATAAAATGCCTGTGCATAATTGACGCGTGATGGAAATTCCTTTTTTAGTTTTTCGAAAACGTCCTCTAAAGATGTGAATGTGTTGAAATTAGCCTTATAAAATTGCAGCGCTGGTCCGCTCAGATATGCTGCTACGGCATATTTATTTTGCTCCTCTTTGAATTTTTTTACTTGGGAGACGATTTTATATTGAATGATGAAATCTTCAACGTCAGTCGTCCCGTTGAATTTTTCCGACTCCATTTTACGTAATTTTTGCACAGCTATTTTATAATTAAATTACAGAATGGGTGATAATGAGAACTAAATAACAAGAAAAGTATCACCCGAAATGATTCCTTGTAGTGGCGCTTATTCCTTTTGTCCTTGGTTTCGTAGACTCGCTTGGCGTGCAAATTGAGGTCGGGGTTCTTTCTAGCGCTCTTCTTTGCGCGATATCTAAAACGCGAAAAACTGGGGAAAACTTTGCGCTAATATAGCATCCTCCACCATGTAAAGAGTGCGTCCTAACGGGAGGACACCGTGGACAAGAAATACACTTAGTTCACTCTCTTCAGTTTATTACTCAGCCGAAATTATCATACAAACAACATCTATACTTGGTAGCTGCCTCTCATAGAATGCCGAATGCGCACCGCGTTCTCTTTGACAGTGGGCTGATATTCTAAATTTAAATATCATAACTAACCAGTTACCGATTAAAAAGGCTGTAAAGGTTGCAAACCTTTACAGTACGTAACAGTATGCTTGACAAGAGATTAGAAAAGATTATTCCGCTTCACGACGCCCAATTTGGGTTTAGGTCAGGCCTATCCACGGAAGCAGCGATTCTGTGTCTAAAGCATATAGTTCGTTACTATACGGATCGTAAGACACCAGTTTACGCATGTTTCTTGGACCTCTCTAAGACATTTGACCTGGTGTCTTACGACGATCTCCTATGGAAAAAGTTATGTGAAGCTGCGGTGCCTGGAGAGCTGATTGAACTGCTGAAATATTGGTACAGTAACCAGAGTAATAGGATACGATGGGCAGGCTCGCTGTCGAACCCCTATAAGCTGCAGTGCGGAGTGAGACAAGGAGGGCTGACCTCGCCAAGGCTATTTTGTCTTTACGTAAATCAGCTGATTGAGGAGCTCAGTGGCACCCGAGCCTTTAATAACATCAGCTATGCGGATGACATGGTGTTGCTGAGCCCCTCGGTTTGCGCACTTAAGACTTTGTTGAAGATTTGTGAGAGCTATGCGGTGGTCCACGGCCTCATGTATAATGCTGATAAAACTGAGCTACTAATTTTTAAAGCTGGCACAAAAACCTATAACATAGTACCACCTATCGAATTAGGAGGCGTGCAGTTCAAATTGGTAACTCAGTTTAAGTACCTGGGCCATTGGGTCACCGCCTCACAAAACGACGACCTGGACCTGGAGAGGAAGCGCAGGGCACTACTTATCAGTGAGAAGTAACATGTTGATCCGCAGGTTTGCAAAATGCACAAGTGTTAAACTAACCTTGTTCAGAGCTTACTGTCAATCGTTTTATACTTGCAGCCTGTGGGTCAACTACACAAAGAAAGCTTTTAGCGCCCTGCGTGTCCTCTATAATAACTCGTTCAGGATGCTGATGGGGCTGCCGCGCTACTGCAGTGCATCGGGGATGTTCGAGGGAGCACGCACGGACGACTTCCATTCAATAATGCGTAAGCGAGTCGCATCCCTAATGCGATGCGTGCGCGGCAGTGCCAACACTATGTAGAAAAGGAGGTAAAACCAGTACTTTCTAGTAGCATTTCGTTTCCGTAAGGTTCGTAGTTCTAGTCTAACCTAACCCACTTCTCTGATAGCAGTTCGGTTCTGTGAGGATCGCAGTTCGAACCTAATCAAACCCACTTTTCTAGTAGTTTAGGTATCATAGTGGTTTTCCGGGTCAAGGTCCGGGTCTCTGAGTCCGAGTCCGGGTCCGAGTCCCGGTCCGAGTCTGGGTCCGGGTCAAAGTCCGGGTCCGATTCCGAGTCCAGGTCCGGGTCCGAACCGGATCCGGGTACGAGTCCGGGTCCCAGTCCAAGTCAAAATCGAAATTCGCAATCACCAAACGTGTACTGTGCGTCGTTGAAGAGTTCTGTTCTGATCATCATCAGCAGTTCCACTTCATCAAATGCGACAGTTTTTAATGTAAATGCTAGATTTTATGATGAAAATACAGAAAATTCTATACGTATGCCTTTAAGTGTAACGTAGATATTTATAATAATAAAAGACTACATTGCGAATCAACGTGGTTTATTATTGAGCGGAGCGTATATGACAGACGACCACAGGTAAGATATGAATAGTCTAGTAGTCTATACTTTACATCTCCCTTTCTTTGTTAGTAACTAAAAGCTAAAAATAAGTAAAAACATTAGTTTAAGTGACTTTAACTTTGAACTTACAAACAGACATTTGCAACAATAAAATTATTTAAACTTACTAAAGTTATCCAATTAAAATGACATTTTTTTCTAATTAAAATGACTTTCTTAAAATCAACCAAGCAATTTCTGAAATAGGTAGTTAAAGATATAATTATGATAATTTAAGTAGGTATTTTTAAAGATCAAGCCTATTTATTGGTTTTATTATCCTGCCAGATCTTGATGTTTGTGGAGCCGGAACAATCACTAGTTGATTGGGTTGAGCCTGATTAGAAGAGCCTGGTGATGCTAGGGGTGAATTCAGGACCACTGGTAACTGAGCTTCTTCTGGTACCTGTAGTATGACTGGTTCATTTTTATAATTAGTTTCTGGTACTACCACCACAGAATAAGTAATAGTATTATCATACAGAACGGACACGCACCGCCCCCGACTCGGATTACCTCGCCCCGCGACTGAGTTCTGACGGACTCCTGACATACTCTCAGTTCGGCTAGCAACGCCGCGGCGCGATGACGCAACGTTCAAAATGCCGATGTATTTTGCGATGTATGGTTGTTTTTCAAATTCACGAAATAAAGAACATTTATTTTTATTATACATATATTAAAAAGTAGGTAGCGTTTTGTAATTATTTATATTTAGTCCACGCTAATTGTGTATCGACAATTCGACATGATATTTTTGGTAATTTATTGCCGCACCATACTTTACGTAATATTTTACGGCCTTTACGGGTTACGGGTGAGTTCGCATATACGTTCAAATAATATTAGCTGTGACCTGTGAATAGAACAGTTTATTATAGCAAGGATCTAGGAGAAAATACCATCTTGTAAATTATGTTTGTTTCTTTAATTTTAGGAATAAAAATGTTTGATATTTACGTTACGAGTACAACGATAACGCTCCGTGAACTCAAAAACATGTGAATAGTAGCCCTAAGCGACTTACTCACACAATGACGCGTGTACAGACGTGCCGTTCACACATATACACGCAAACGAGTTTTGATGTATGGCGTGTCCGCCCTGTGCTACCACTCTCTGGCTGGTTATGTCTGCTTGTGTCTTGTGCAGATGGCTGCAGTTTCTTCGAAATGTTTGGCCTTTCTTTGTTTCGATTATGACTGATCTCGGTAGATCTTTTGGCTTTTCTACCACTCTTGCTTCTTCCCAATGTCGATGACCAATTTTGTGTCGGACTTTATCATTGATGTCAAAATTGACCGGTCTTGTAGTATGTTTATTACTATACATTGCTTGTTTTTCTCTTAATCGTTGTAGTTCAATTGTGACTCCTTGTATTATTCTTGGTTTCAAATGATTATCAGTTGTAGGTATTTGACATCTAGTTACTCTGCTGAAAAGACGTTGGTTAGGTGAGCCTAAATTATCATTTCTCGGTGTATTTCTCCAATTTAATAAAGCCAGGTGAACATCAGACTTGTCAATGCTACATTTTCTTAGTAAGTTCTTTGCTGTTTGAACTGCTTTTTCAGCAAGCCCGTTGCCTTGATGGTGATGTGGACTGGATGTAACGTGGTTAAATCTCCACTCTTTTTGAAAGATCTTAAATTCTCTGGACATATATTGTGTTCCATTGTCGGTTTGTAGCTCTTCTGGTACTCCATGTACAGAAAACCATCTTTTAAGTTGTTTAATTACTTCACATGATGACTGACCTTTTAGTTGTTCAAAATCTAAATATCCAGAGTAACTGTCACAGATTACTAGGTAAGTTTTTCCTTTCAATTCAAATAAATCTGATGCAATTATTTGCCATGGGAGTGTAGGAATCTTATTTACTAGGACTGTATCTTTGGTGTTGTCTCTTTGTGTTTGTTCGCAGACGGAGCAGCCTCTGACTAGTTTTAAAATGTCATCATATTGTCCGTTCCAGTAAAGAAATTGTCGGGCTCTTCTTAGACAGCTTTGTATGCCTAGGTGTCCTTGATGAATAATCTTTAGCATTTTGGGAATTTGTAATTTTGGCACTACAATCTTGTCACCTTTGAAAATAATTCCTTTGAAATAGCTTAATTATTCTTTAAAGTTAAAATAATGATGTAATTCTTTAGGGAGTTCATTAATATTTGCTGAAAATCCTTCCATTATTGTCTTGAGGAGCAACTGTAGATGAGGATCTTCTTTTGTGGCAATAATCAATTGTTCTTTGGCGTCTAATGACATAGGTAGTATAACTGCAATTTTTAGATTTTCTTCTGGTTCATATTTCAGGTTAGGTGCATCACAGTCTCTACTAAGAAAGTCAGCTAAGGGTATTTCTGTGCCCTTCTTGAATATAACTTTTGGTGAGTATGGAGCGAGGTTAAACAATATGCGTTGCAACCTTGCTGGAGCGGATTGTATATTTTTCTTGAATATTGTCTCAAGTGGTTTATGGTCCGATTCCACTGTTAGTTCTTTACCATAAACATATTCATGGAACTTCTTACAAGCAAACTGTATGGCAAGTGCTTCCTTTTCTATCTGTGGGTAATTTTGTTCAGATTTTGTTAAGGCTCTTGCTGCATAGGCAATTGGTTGTCCTTCTTGAAGAAGTGCCGCTCCAAGATTTTTTGAACTCGCATCTACTGATAAGGTTACAGATTTATTCACATCATATAGTCTAAGTACTGGAGGGCTCTGAAGTACTTGTTTTATTTTCTTGAGAGCTTCATCATGATGAATTTCCCAGGTGAAACTTGTATCTTTAAGTAACAAATATCTTAGTGGATTTATTAAATCTGACATGTTAGGAATAAATTTGTTTAAGTATTTGATCATCCCTAGTAGTCTCTGTAGCTCTGTTTTGTTTGTTGGTGTTTTCATTGCTTGTATGGCTTCTACTTTATCTGGGTCTGCTTCTAGTCCATTGGCTGAAACAATATGACCAAGGAATTTAATTCGTTCTGCTTCCATAATGCACTTGTCTTTGTTAAGTTTAAAGCCTGATTTCTTTAGCACTTCAATGACTTCACTGACAGTTTTGCGTAGTTCTTCTCTAGATTTTGCATGTATAAAGATATCATCAATGGATACTCTCACATTTTTGAATTTACTGAGCAAATTTGTTAATATTTCTTGAAATATTTCAGGTGCAGACGAAACGCCAAAAGGGAGCCTCTTGAAGGAATATCTTCCCCATGGTGTAGCAAAAGTTAGAATTTTTTGAGTTCTTTCTGAAAGTTTAATTTGCCAGAATCCTTTTGTGCAATCTAATAATGCAAAGAAATTAGAACCTTTAATGTCGGCAGAGATCTCTTCTATAGTAGTTAGTGGAAAATGACGTCTCAGTATATTTTTGTTTACATCAGAAGGATCTATACAAATTCTTAGTTTGCCTTTCTGTTTAACAATTACCGTAGGACTTACCGCAGGAGTAGGCTCTGTTTCTGGTTTTATGACATCTAACTTCACCATTCTGTCAAGTTCTTGCTTTACCTCTTCTCTTATAGCATGTGGTATTCTTCGTGATGGTTTTATCTCCAGCTTTGGGTTCTGTATGAGGTCTATATCATACTCATAGTCTTTATAACACCCTAAACCTTCAAATATTCCTTCAGGGATCTGATTCTAGCGACAAGTCTTAGCTTTTGGCATGACTTACGTCCTAGAATTGGTGTGCGTCTTTCATCGATGACTTTGAAAATAATGTTTACACACTCATCTCTTAGTTTGCATGGCAAGTCTACCTCCCCTAGAACTGTCATTTCATTCTCTGAATATGATATAAGATATTAACTCACATTATAGACGGGTCTAACGCGAATTATATTCAATCAGCCATAATTATAAATTAAATAGAATTATAAAAAAATAATAAATAATTAATTGAATAGAGAATTATAGTCAGCCGCGACCACGACCAGTGAAACCTGTGTCGAAACGTCGGTAAATAAAGGTAATTGAATATAATTCGCGTTAGACCCGTCTATAATGTGAGTTAATATGTATTCAAAACGCGAAAGTTTAAAATATTATATGATATAAGATTTCTAGTCCGGCTTGGTTTCAAACTTACCTTTGTTTGGTCCAGCAAGTATTTAGGTATAACATTACATTCTGCACCTGTGTCGAGCTTGACTTTAAATTTCACACCGTTAGCTTCTATTTTTTCATACCAGCTTTTCTCTCCATCAGTGCTTACTACAGATATGTATAAATCTTCTTCAGAATCTGAGCTTTCTTCTAATGCATTCACTCTATTTTTCTTTTTAGTATTAGATTTCTTCTTAGTTCTGCACATGTTAGCAAAATGACCATTTCTGTTGCACTGTGTACATGGTTTGTTAAAAGCTGGGCATTCTCTGCGGCCATGGTTTGTACCACATCTCCGACAGTCGAATTTCTCATTTTGCTCTTCTTTTGCGTTTTTACTTTTCACTGTCAAGACTTTTTCTGTTTTATTTTTGCCTTCGAACTCATCTAGTTGTTTTGAAGCTTGTTCACTTGTTTTGCATATAGTTATCGCTTTTGTCAAGTCGAGATTATTTTCTGTTAATAGTTTCTCTCTTACTTGGTTGGACCTTATTCCAAATACTATTTTGTCTTTTAGCATTTCATCCAGCAAAAGAGCTAATTCGCATTTACTGGCTTGCGTTTTTATTCTTGTCAAAAACTCGTTAAACGACTCGTCCTCGCTTTGTTCAATCCGAAAAAAGATGTACCTTTCAAATGATATGTTTGTTTTTGGCGCAAAATACTCTTTAAACTTTTCCTTTATTATTTTCAGGTTATCTTTGTCCGTTTCGCTGAGATTGAAACTGTCGAATATTTCGATCGCATCTGGGCCAATCACAGCCATAAATGTTGCTGCCTGGACATTGGCTGGCTTTTTATCGAGTTGGATAGCAGTGGCATACCAATCAAATTGTTGCGACCATTTTTTCCAGCTCGCAGATATGTCGGAGTCAATTTGTAGGTTAGCTGGCGGCTTTATACCAGACACTCCGTCATTTGTGGCCATTTCCACAATCTTTATCACTATAGTTCTATTCGTTTACACTTTTTCAACGTTTATTTTGTATCTGACACCATGTAACGTAGATATTTATAATAATAAAAGACTACATTGCGAATCAACGTGGTTTATTATTGAGCGGAGCGTATATGACAGACGACCACAGTTAAGATATGAATAGTCTAGTAGTCTATACTTTACATTAAGATTTGAGGAGTTCCCTCGATTCCTTATTGATCCCATCATCAGAACTCGAGCTTGACAGAAATGTGGCTTAAAAACTAATAACAAACAACGAAGATGACAAATCGCCAAACGTGAACTATGCGTCGTTGAAGAGTTCCGTTCTGATCATCATCAGCAGTTCCACTTCATCAAATGTCACGTTCTTGAATGTATATGCTTGATTTGTTGATAAAAACACAAAAATCACTAAATGTATGCCTTTAAGATTTGAGGAGTTCCGTCGATTCCTCATGGAACCATCCCATCATCAGAACTGGATTTTGATAAAAACGGGACCAATCTGTATGCATATACATACAACCAAAAAAAGAATTTTCAAAATCGGTCCAGTATTGACGGAGATATGGAGTAATAAACATAAAAAATAAAAGAAACAACCGAATTGATAACCTCCTCCTTTGGGATTTGGAAGTCGGTTAAAAAGAAATCAGGCTGAGAAATTTTCCACTCTCAGTTTTTAATAGTTCTAAAATACATAAACTTGGGTATGCATTCATTATACTCGGTTCAATATATAAATAGATTTGTATTTTTTTTTGGATATTTATATGTCAGTTTCGGCTCATACAATACAATAACCTGGCAAAATTTCATCGACTGAGAAATTAATGCATGGGTCTCCATACAACAACTTGCTTCATTTACTACACTATACTGGATGTTAATATTTTATTAGATTTCAGTTGGAACTGTGCGCATTGTAGGCACCTTAGCTTTGCTTAAGGTCATGGACAATCTTATTTAATATATTGGTATTTAATTATTTAATAGTGAAACAGCAGAAATATCTCTTGAAATAAAAACGATTCAGAGTGTGGTACTATACAGAACGTCCACGGAAGAATTTATTATTTCTTTTGCGGTACATATTCATGAAAAGAAATGTACTTTTATGTACTTATGTTTTTAAAAAATGTACTCGCACGGTTTTGGCATAGCGACATACAGGTCGTGGTCGTGCTGTGTAGATACTGCCTGGCACGACCACACTATATTAAGGTTAATTTAATGGTCAAATGAATACAAAACAAATGTACTCAAATTGTACTATCTACAAGCACATCAAAATGTGACAGTGGTACTGCAAAAATCGCTGTCATGGTTAAAAAAGGTGAACCTAAGGGCTGATTTAGACGGCGCGCGAACTCGCAAGCGACTTCCATTACATTGCGGTTATTTGTATGTCGAGTGTGCGAGTACATTTTTTAAAAACATAGGTACATAAAAGTACATTTCTTTTCATGAATATGTACCGCAAAAGAAGTATTAAATTCATCCGTGGACGTGCTGTATAGTACCACACGATTCAGAATGTAAGCAAACCAGATGATGGCTGTCATCACAGACAAAACATCCTCCAGACTTAGCATAGTCGCGCTACCCCCTCTGCCACGCATACGTCGGTCGTAGTCGGCGCAAATTCGGATGCTTCCGTTAGCCTTAATTGCAATGACAAATTGGGGAGGCCCATTCAATTGGAGTCGACATAGTGTCAACTGGTTCTATAACTTCTTCTTGGACTAGTCGTTGTGGTTCGTTGTTCACTTGTTCACCTATGGCGAGTGGTACCGGGCTAGGTCGGAATGTTTCGGGCTTCACGTCGTTAGGTATGTGAATCTTAGCACTATGCCCTTTGATAGTTCCAAGTTTACCGTCAAAGAGTGACTTACATTCTTGAAGGCTGTTCTGTACTGCGTTGCTATGTTTTGTGTCCTGCTGGGTTGAGGTTACTGTTGCAGGTGATTTTATATAGCAAAGCCTGGCTCCAGGGGGCATAGGTAGTTTGAAACTTAGGCACCAATCCAGCTCAAAAAGTGGAATATCGTTTCGTTGCGTAACGTAAACGGTCAATACCTTCTGAATGTTAAAAGCATTAACTGTTATCTCGCATGTTCCTAATGTTTCGATTTCTACTTCCGTGTAAGCCACGAGGTTCTTGCATTTCTTTAGTGGTGGACGTCGAATAGGATTCCATAGGTATTTTCCAATTACGGAATGCACTGCTCCTGGATCATATAGCATTTCGACCCTTTTAGCGTTGAGTTGGTATCATAATTTTTGTAGTTGGGTTGTGTCTCTTCACAGCAAATGTGTGTATGCTCTGTTCATCAAAATCGTCATCGTCGCTGTCTGTTTGCCTTGTTATTTGTCTAGTGGTATTGTTCTAACTTGAGACTACCGCTGGTTTAGCAGACGCTTGAAAAGTGTTTTTTTTCGCCGCAGGCATTACATCGTTTTCCTTTTGCCGGACAGTCATTCATGTTCGTGTGAAAAATCACGTCCGCAAAACATACATGTTTTTACTGTAGGAGTTTGTCGTTGAGTCGGCCGATGTGTTTTGGGCCTTATTTTATTAACGGTTTGTTGTTCAGTACCCATCTGGGAGTTGTTTGTTAAACGGTGGCTCTGTAGTTCTGCTTGTTCAAGCTTGTTTGCTGTGGCTATAACATCGGAGAGTTTAGCACTGTTTGTTGGGTGTTCTTTAATGATTTCTTGCTGCCATGTGCTGTTATTGATGCCGATTACCAGTTGCCTCTTAAACGTTCGTCCGGGGTGGTTCCGAATTCGCAGTATCCCGCTAATGATCTTAGCTCAAGGATGAATTGTGTGATTGTTTCTTCTGCTTTTCTGTGTCTAGTTGCAAAAGCGACTCTTTCTGAGAGAACGTACGTTTTTTGCCATAATGTTCGTTAAGCACCTTCTTTAAGTCATCGTACGACTTCGTAGTAACGACAACTGGACGATAGTAGTCTACGAGAACCTTGAAGGCTGCAGGTCTAATCCGAGAAAGAAGAAGTTGTTTTCGTTTATCCTCAGAAGCTTGTTTGTCGAGGCCGTGAATTTGTATTCTATTTCGAAGCGCTGGATATAATAATCCCAGTCTTCTGTTTTGTTATCGAACGAATCGAATTGGAAACGATCAACGCGTTCGGTCATAGCTCCGTCGTCGTCGCCAAAAATGTTATATTAAAACATATTTATAATTCGTGTAGTTTTATTCAGAATGTTCAGATGACATTGACATTTTACATCATAGAGCAAAGTAAGTAAGTATATATACAGGGCGTCCCACGGCTATGCCACATGGAGGGAAAGTACCCTAAATATTGTAGATGGAA
Source organism: Cydia fagiglandana (assembly GCF_963556715.1). Taxonomy (NCBI): domain Eukaryota; kingdom Metazoa; phylum Arthropoda; class Insecta; order Lepidoptera; family Tortricidae; genus Cydia; species Cydia fagiglandana. Next base: position 4,292,022 of record NC_085959.1, read on the forward strand.
CATTTTACTGAAAGAAGACATTATTTTAATTTAAAAAACAATTTAAACTGCATTCATAGATTTTTAAATAATTACATGGTTGAACCGGGAATCGAACCCGCCGCACGAGAAATAAAATCACCCTGTAGCTTTATCATACCGATCGAAAGGCTTGATCATAAGGATTATTTTTTGCTAAATAACATAGTGTCGGAAATAAAAGGAAGCCCATGAATTTTAACATTTTTAATTCAAAATTAATCAATTTAATTTATCAAATGCTCAAAATGTAGTCTCATTCTGTTGAATACAAAGCCGCACTCTTTTGATTATATCGCTAAATTTCACATCAAATGTTAAAATTCATGGTCTTCCTTTTGTTTCTGACACTATGTTCTTTAGCAAAAAATAATCCTTATGATCAAGCCTTTCGATCGGTATGATAAAGCTACAGGGTGATTTTTTTCTCGTGCGGCGGGTTCGATTCCCGGTTCAACCATGTAATTAATTAAAAATCTATGAATGCAGTTTAAATTGTTTTTTAAATTAAAATAATGTCTTCTTTCAGTAAAATGTTCCATCTACAATATTTAGGGTACTTTCCCTCCATGTGGCATAGCCGTGGGACGCCCTGTATAGGTCGAGGTTGACAGTAAGTATATAGGTTGAGATTGGCATGATACTTAACCAGTGACGGGAGTTATGAGACTTATGACTTATGAGGTAACATACAGTATACAAAAAAAACGGGCGGTTAACAACAAAATAAAATAAATAGGTATTTAAATGGGGCTCCCATAGTGCGCGGGTACGACTCGAACTTGGCTGGTTTTTAGGGTTCCGTACCCAAAGGGTAAAACGGGACCCTATTACTAAGACTTCGCTGTCCGTCCGTCCGTCCGTCTGTCACCAGGCTGTATCTCACGAACCGTGATAGCTAGATGATGTATTTCTGTTGCCGCTATAACAACAAATACTAAAAACAGAATAAAATAAAGATTTAAGTGGGGCTCCCATACAACAAACGAGATTTTTGACCGAAGTTAAGCAACGTCGGGCGGGGTCAGTACTTGGATGAGTGATCGTTTTTATTTTTGCCGTTTTTGCATTATGGTACGGAACCCTTCGTGCGCGAGTCCGACTCACACTTGCCAGGTTTTTTAATTAAATTCAACCAATAGAGATTTGAAGAAACTGTCATTCCGCACGAGAAATATATAACCTAACTTCAAAACAGTAGTTAAATACGATACAATACAACACAGTACAATAAGACTCAGGCAGGTACAAAACGAGTTACATATTTGCAAACTATTGTGAATGTATAAAAGTACCTAGTTAGGTATAGATTATAAAGATTAATTTATTACTTTAAGTATATATAACAACTGTAATCTGACCCTATTCACGCCAATAAATAATTTATGATTTATGAAAGTCGTGATACTCAACTCGTAACCCAATAGTTATACAGTCGCCATCATATATATCGGAACGGCCAACGCGCTCACAAATATCTAAAGTTCTGCACACGCCTCTATTTCCAAGGCGCTAGAGTGCGTGTTCAGATATTTATGAGCACCTCGGGGGCTCCAATATATCTGACGGATATTCAGATATTTATAAGCATCTTGGCCGCTCCGATATATCCGATAGCGACTGTAACGGAAATAAACGTGAATAACTGATCAGAACAGTATGAAACATTTTACAATATATAAAATACAGTGATTAAAGTAAAGCTTAAAATATTTAAAATAAAAACATAAAATGCTGCTTTGACATAGTTTATATAAATGTGTGATGCATTTAATTGCATATTGTAAAACTCAGAGTAAAACAATAATTAACTAAAATATTAAAGATATGAACACTAAATTTCGCTAAAATAAAAACTAAACCTAATATAAATTCCCTTTGTCACCTAGCCAGGTCTCAAAAAAATCTGATACAAGTATAGGCCCAGCAATTTTTGACACAGATATACGGATGTTTTTATAACTAATAATGTCTGAAGTTGATCTAGTATGGTTTATCTAATATGAGTAGGTACAATACTAATTAATATATCTACAGTAAAACACGTTTTTCGTTTACAAATAATCATGAATATCATTACAATTTTGTCAATATCAAGAGTAGCGACACGACAACCATGTTAAAGCACAAACTCCCATCTCATAGTACCGTCGCGTCGTTAGTCCTCATCTTTCAATTCAAACAATAGGCATAAAACTAAGTTAACAGTAAGACCAAACTTCAGTTTTCATCAGTTCATCACATAACTGTAACACATTTTTCTTAGCTGTATCCTTACCACGAGTTTGACACTGACATACTGCTAGCGACGGCGTAAACTAACTCACAACTCACAATGATTTCCCTCGTACTGACATTGGCGCGAGCGAGATGCGTGGAAGAACACTCATGGTAAGAATACTGTTCTAACGATAGCTGTAAAACTTGCGTCCGTGCGTGTGACGTAGGCCGAAGGGACTCGACGACTGCCGAAGCAGACCCAAGAACTGCCGAGTTAGGCCTGCGGTGGTAGGTGACGTAATGTGTGGGGGGGGGGGGGGGGAGATAAAATGGCGTCGCTTTAGTCACCGACGCCGCTGCCCGCAGCACTGCGTCTCCTGAAACAGTAGTTTATACAAACGTGATATGATGGAAAGTTTTTCAGTCGAGTACCGTGTTAAGGCCACGAAGCTTGCTGAGTGGCCTATAGTAGTTTGTGTTACAAGGGATTTAAATGTTATACCCATCAAAAACATTACATGTAAAAAGGTGGAAGTCTCGCAACACTTCTACTACAAAAATGTTTTGAGATGTAATGTGAAACCAAGTCGGTTATTTTAATCAGTGCCAGGGGGTGTTAAAACAGTATCAACAAGATATCTTTAATTTGTAATACGTATAATGACTTGGCCATCGCACGGCTGCATAATGACATAAGGATCATCGTCACCTATTAAAAATAATTATAATAGAACATAACGCTAGCGCTAATTGCAGTTTGAGCATTACACATATTTACGAGTACGGTACGAGAAAAGCGATATGTGCGATTGCAAAGTCATTATCAGTCAGTCAGTGCTAAAATTTACAACTTTTAGACCTTCATATCTTTATAACCGTTTGAGCTAGCTTCATGAAATTTGGGCTTCTAGATGTCCTTATGGTTATAATTAAACACACGTAGTTTTATGTGTTTACGTTAAAGAAGTTTTGAGTTATAGAAGGGTCAAAAGTGGCACCAAGTGGTTCGTGTAATATTACACTCGGCGCTGGCTAGTATAATATCTTTATTATTTGTATATCCGTTTAAAATTCGGGTCTTTCGAGCCCGCCCGGTCATTTATAAGGCGTGCGTGAGGATATACAGGGTGTTACTGACCATCGGGCTTTAAATCCAGGGCTCAATTCTACTAGCTAAACTGAGCTACTTTTATTATGGCACCAACCCCGAAATCCCGATTTTTTTTACTTTTTCATACATTTTGGATGATCAGGTGTCGACGTTTTCTATGGAAAAGCCAAAAAAAAATCCCCGATTTTAGGGTTGGTCCCATAGTAAAAGTAGCTCAGTTTAGCGAGTAAAATCAAGCCCTGGAATTAAAGCCCCATAGTCAGACACATACTGTAGATCCAACACGTAGAGGCCGTTTGGAGAGATTTGATGACATGTAGAACGCCTGCTGGAACCCATTCACGGGTACATCAATATATACCCGTGAACCGGTTTCAGCAGGCATTGGTTGCTATTGTAGAGAATATGGACAGAGTACTGGTATATGGTTTAAGTTTGGATGGAAAAAACACTGGGCTATTGCAAAGAAGTCCGGACACCTACCATAACATTGTTTGCACAAGTTATCGAGGCAGGCGATGACTCGCCACTCGTTAGATGGGCACCTGATGCGCCACTGTAAAGACGGCCAGGCGCAACACCAGCGTGAGCGGCTCAGGGGTGTCGAGTGGTCGCTCGCGGCGTCTCGCTCGCGTCGCGGTGGCTCGCGGCGTTATGCCCTTTAACACTTCCACCCCTGGAGCATATAGCTCTAGCGACTCCTCACTGGACGGCCACTGAAGGCAAGCCAGGCCTGTGAGCCCTGCGGGTCCCCTTGGGGTCCACTCCGACCGACGAAGATACGCCGGGGACGGAGACCCTGACAGACTCTCGGGAGCACTCGGGTCCGTGGGGTCGTTACTCCCCAACAGCTCGCCACAAGCTGCCCTGCGGGCATTATTATTATAAGGAGCGTGCATGACCTGTAGGGAGCAGCACATGGGCCGCTTTTTTATTAGCGCGAGCTAGGGCTTGCAATATCGGATGGTTTCCAATTCCGGAACTGATTTTCGATATTGGATTCTAATACCGGAATTCCGAAACTGGTTCCGGAATTAGGGTTTATCATATTCTTATTAGATTTTTTAGTAAATAATTGGCCATGCCCGCAGTCACAACTGCGGTAAATATGCGTTCCGTACAGCAGTTGCTAAACGGGCGAGGTGTTCAAAATAATCTTAACGCGACTTTATTGTTAAGAGAATAAGAGCGCGTCAAGGTAATAATAACGCCTCGCCCGCTTTAGCAACTTCTGCTGCTGATTGTACCATCTTACGCATCATTATGACACTTATGACGGATGAAATTTTAGGCACATCTCCAACACAATGAAATGCAAGGCTGAAAGGTATTTCGAACAGGTTTAAGACGATGGTGGACGACCGCTTCGAAATCGAATACATTTAACGGAGGGGCAATAGTTATTTGTACAACAAGAGATCAAAGTTTGATATTTCTTCGAGTGCTTATTTTGAGTCCCGTGCAAGCGAAAGATTCTATAATAGATTCACGAGCGTAGCGAGTGGATCTAATTTAGAATCTTGAGCGTAGTAAGGGATTCAAAAGCGCACGAGATGTAAATAACTTTGATCTCGTGTAGTACACAAAATTTTACACCCTAAGCAGTGAGAACATACCTAGAGGGACAGAGATAATAGAACCCAAGTATATCGAACTTGTATTAGACCCCGCATGTTGAAATGACATTTGACTATAAAGGTCACTTGAATGTCATTTTGTCTCACTCAGTGAGCAAAATCGCATTTTGTTCACTGAGTGAGACACACTCGGTGAGCAAAATGCGATTTTGCTCACAGAGTGAGACAAAATGACTCAGTGAGCAAAATCGCATTTTGCTCACTGTTTTTAAGAAGCAAAGTACCCTTGTTCGAGCTGCTGAGGTGAAAAAATACTTTCTGTATAATGTACGTAGTATTTTTCAAACAGTTCGGGTGCGGTGCCAGATGTCATCTCCATAAAATGTATAACCTTAAAACATAAATCTCCCAAAATTGTATTTAGAACACCTTGCCCAAACTGTTTGATAAATACATTAATATCCAAAGAGGGAAATGAGGTCTACAATTATAAGGAGAAGCGATCACGTGACGTCATCCCCTACCCTCTTAAGAAAAATTAGCTACATAACGTGATACGGCAATTAATAATGCAAGGTTTATTGGGTGATTATGACTTTCCACTGCCGTTAGCTCCTATATTCCCCTAGGTAACTTGGAATGTTATCCCTTGTTGCTTTGGGCTTTATAGCCTGGTCACACCTCGGACACTGGTGATCAAATGTATGAAACAAACGCGTTCCTACGCACACAGTCTAAGCTCGTGTAGGTGAACGCGGTGAAAAGTTACTAAAGAAGGAATGTTATTTATAATCAGTTCTAAGGTTGATTTATTTTTAGTTGTTCGTAAATAACTCGTAAACGGTAGCTCATCGCAGAAAATGTTCTACAACATAAATAATTTACATACAATTTGCTACAAAAAATATATTGAATACTTTCCACTAGGCTCAATATTCAAAAAGTTACTAAGCGAGAAAGTTAATAATAATCAATTTTAAAGTCTCTTTTTAGTTTTTCATAAACAACTGGTAAACGGTAGCCCATATCAAAAAATGTTCTGGTACATAAATAATCTACATAAAATTTCCTATAAAAAATATACGAAATATTTTTCTCTGGGGCTAATATTATCAAAAATATTAAAGGGGGAATGTTAATTACAATCACTTCGCAGGTCCCTTTTTTTGCTTTTTCATAAATAACTCGTAAACGGTTACCCATTGCAAAATCGCTAGGATCAATATTTCATGAGATATTAAAGGGGAAAATTTAATTTTAATACATTTTTCCGGTTTTTTTTTCGTTTTTCGTAAATAACTTGTAAACGGCGGCCCATAGCAGAAATTGTTCGCTACGCAGAGCTCGGCCTTCGGCCTTCGTATTTAGTCACTTGTACTATTGTTCTGTGTTAAAGCACTAACATCATGTACGCTTCGGGCCTTCGGCCCTACGCGGCGCTCGGCCTTCGGCCTTCTCATTTAGACACTTGTACTATTGCTCTGTGCTAAAGCACTAAACATCCTGGACGCTTCGGGCCTTCGGCCCTACGCGGAGCTCGGCCTTCGGCCTTCGCATTTAGTCACTTGTACTATTGTTCTGTGTTAAAGCACTAACATCATGTACGCTTCGGGCCTTCACCCTACGCGGAGCTCGGCCTTCGGCCTTCGCAGTTAGACACTTGTACTATTGCTCTGTGCTAAAGCACTAACATCCTGGACGCTTCGGGCCTTCGGCCTTACGCGGAGCTCGGCCTTCGGCCTTCGCATTTAGACACTTGTACTATTGTTCTGTGCTAAAGCACTAACATCCTGGACGCTTCGGGCCTTCGGCCCTACGTGGAGCTCGGCCTTCGGCCTTCGCATTTAAACACTTGTACTATTGTTCTGTGCTAAAGCACTGACGTCCTGGACACTTCGGGCCTTCGGCCCTACGCGGAGCTCGGCCTTCGGCCTTCGCATTTAGTCACTTGTACTATTGTTCTGTTAAAAGCACTAACATCATGTACGCTTCGGGCCTTCGGCCCTACGCGGAGCTCGGCCTTCGGCCTTCGCATTTAGACACTTGTACTATTGCTCTGTGCTAAAGCACTAACATCCTGGACGCTTCGGGCCTTTGGCCTTACGCGAAGCTCGGCCTTCGGCCTTCGCATTTAGACACTTGTACTATAGTTCTGTGCTAAAGCACTGATGTGCTGGACGCTTCGGGGCTTCGGCCCTACGTGGAGCTCGGCCTTCAGCCTTCGCATTTAAACACCTGTACTATTGTTCTGTGCTAAAGCACTGATGTCCTGGACGCTTCGGGCCTTCGACCCTACGCGGAGCTCGGCCTTCGGCCTTCGCATTAGCGGTCCACACCACGTTTCACGTCAGCCATAGCGGCTGTGTCCCTGATACAGCCCATGGATGCCTGTGACGTCAGCAACAATAAGACCTGTCGAATTGTCGTACCTGTCACGTTGGTGAAATAGGGGCCTGGACGCTTCGGGCCTTCGGGCCTACGCGGACCTCGGCTTTCGGCCTTCGCATTTAGACACTTGTACTATTGTTCTGTGCTAAAGCACTGATGTCCTGGACGCTTCGGGCCTTCGGCCCTACGCGGAGCTCGGCCTTCGGCCTTCGCATTTAGTCACTTGTACTATTGCTCTGTGCTAAAGCACTAACATCCCGGACGCTTCGGGCCTTCGGCCTTACGCGGAGCTCGGCCTTCGGCCTTCGCATTTAGACACTTGTACTATTGTTCTGCGCTAAAGCACTGATGTGCTGGACGCTTCGGGCCTTCGGCCCTACGTGGAGCTCGGCCTTCGGCCTTCGCATTTAAACACTTGTACTATTGTTCTGTGCTAAAGCACTGATGTCCTGGACGCTTCGGGCCTTCGGCCCTACGCGGAGCTCGGCCTTCGGCCTTCGCATTTAGACACTTGTAATATTGTAATGTGTTTAAGCAGTGACATTTTGGACGCTTCGGGCCTTCGGCCCTACGCGGAGCTCGGCCTTCGGCCTTCGCATTTAGACGCTTGTACTATTTTTCTAGTGATGGGTAGGACATCAATTTAAAATAAGTTTGTATGTGTACCTCATTTTCTGAGGTGTTACAATGTCTTACTTCAAATGAGGTGAGGTACTAGCATATTTTCAGCGTCGACTATTCCATTAACTCCAACGGCGACAAAAATATTTAATGTATATACATATTTATGTATTCATCACTTCCTTTATAAATAAATAAGTAGTAATATTTAATTGGAGTGCAATTCTGGCGGTTAAGAATAGAACTTTTAGGAGAAAGATAATTTTAGAATCAAACTAAAAACATAAAGTACCTAACTTAATTTGCTGCTTTTATGAAACTTGTTCTAATGTAGCTCTTTTTTATTGTTAGATTGTTTAGACCTCCTCCTTGCTACTTGATATATTCGCGATGGATACCACATAATTTTACCAGTGCTCAAAAACAGGCTCGGGTGGATTGATGCAAAGATATGCTAAAAAATACAGCGGCGGGGCTTCAAAACATATGTATGATATTGTCACAGGTCACGAATCGTGGATCTACTCGTATGAACCGGAAAATTAACAGCAGTCGACGGTGTGTGTCTTTCAAGTTGAAGCAAATCCAACAAAAGTGGTTCGTGCACGAAGTACTGCAAAACAAATGGTTGCCTGTTTTTTTGGAAAAACAGGGCATATTGCAATCGTTCCTTTAGAAAAACGTAGAACAGTTAATTCTTAATGGTATACAACCATTTGTTTGCCAGGGGTGATTGAAAAGGCCAGGGAAGCCAATCACCGCAAACGGATTATACTGCTCCACGATAATGCGAGCCCCCACCAGTCAGCACAAACATCCGCCTTTTTAAAAGCTCAAAATATCGATTTAATGAGTTACCCGCCGTATAGTCCTGATTTGGCCCCCAATGATTTATTTTTGGTCCCGCACATCAAGGACAAACTGCGCGGTCAGCGTTTTTTGACACCTGAAGCAGCGGTCGATGCGTTCAAAACGCACGTTTTAGAGGTATCCTCTTCGGAGTGGTTGAACTGCTTTAAAAATTGGTTTAATCGAATGAAAAATTACGAAGACCTCAAAGGAGAATATTTTTAAAATCAATAAAGCCATTTTTGTTAGTATAAAGTTGTTAATAATATCAAATCCCGAAATATAAAAGGCAACCCTCGTAGCATTAGCAACTGGGGATTGCTTGACAATCCCCAGTTCAGCCGTCATACGTTTTATGTGTTCTATCAAAGTAACTCCGCCGTAGATACTAATGCATTATTTGAGGAGATGAGCATGTATTACTATGATGAATGTGGTATTAAAAGAACCGTTATTGCTTTATCTTACTATTTCAGGTATATTCATTTATCAAAACGTATGTATAAGGTTCATATTTGGCTTACGCAAATATGACCACGTCTCTGAATTTCGCACCCAGCTCAAGTGGCTCCCTATTCGCCATCGCCGCAACTCTCATATTCTTGTTCTTCTTTATAATATTCTCTTCAACCCCACTACCCCTCTATATCTTAAACAACGTTTCAACTATCTTTCTTCTGTCCGGTGTGCGGAGAAACGTCTCCTTGCTCCACCATCTTCTTCATCAAAATTTTATATCGACTCTTTTACTTTTCGTGCTGTTCGGTTGAGGAATGCTTTGCCTTTATACATTAGACGTGCTAAATCCCTTCCCATTTTCAAAAATCTTCTAAAATCTCATTACCTTTCGCTGCCTTAATTTTACCTTTATTTATGCCTATATAATAATATATTATGTATGTATTTATATATGTATTTATTATATTTGTATGTATGTATTATATTAAAGTATATATATAATTCGTCTTATTTTTATTTTATTTTATTTTTTTAAATGTATATCGGCACTACCCGTTCAATGTTGTAAGTCCTTAGTTTCCTGCTACCGAAAGGTTGTCTGGAAGAGATCGCTTCTTAGCGATAAGACGGCCTGTTGTTACCTAGCTTTTAATGTACATTTCATTTTCTATGTATTTTTACCTGTATGGTGCACAATAAAGAATATTTATTATTATTATTATTTGTATGTCTTTTCCATATCTCGGGACCATGGGGTCCCGGACCTTTGGGAGGCTTACTTGGGGCCGAAGCCAACAGCGCAGAGGCCCTTTAAGACACTTTAATCTAAAAGCAAGGGATACACATGGCGGATACCATCCCCGAACGCACAATGTGATACATCCGGAGATGGTCCCCGCCAGGTGCAAAGACTATTGCAGTGCAGCACTTTTGTGCTGCGATGGGAACTAAGGTCATGGGCTATAGATTTGAAAGTTGGATGGACTAGATAATGGGCTATGGGAGAGACTAGCGGACACCTGCCGTGACAATCAGTCTCAAAATTGTACAAGACAGGTGGTGACTCGCCAACTCATTGAGTGGGCCCCGCAATGGCCGCACGCACAATGCGACAACAGGGCAACACTTTGGAGCGGCTGTGAGGTTGTAGAGAGGTAATCCGTTCAGCAGGCCGCCGGCGTTATGACATTTTACACTTCCAACCTGGAGCATAGGTCCCGCTCTTGCGACTCCACTCTGGCCGGACAATCAAGGCAAGCACAGAGGCGAGGGCCAGATGACAGGGCCCTCTGGAATAGGGGTCCGCTGTGTCGCCACTCACCGTCAGCTCGCCACAAGCTGCCCCCGCGGGTTTATTATTATTTGTATGTCTTTCCATATCTCGGGACCATGGGGTACCGGACCTTTGGGAGGCATGCGTGGGGCCGAAGCCAACAGCACAGAGGCCCTTTAAGACAAGTTTGATGTTATGTAATACACCAGATAGAACCCATTCACGGGTACAAATAGATACCCGTAAATCGGTCCCAGCTGGCATAGGAGCTATTGTAAATGCAGTGGAGAAAAGTGCCGGTTATGGTGTTGAAGTTTGGCTGGTGAAAAGATTGGGCTATTGCCGAGAGGTCCGGACACCTGCCATAACAATGCTTCTACATGTTATCGAGGCAGGCGGTGACTTGCCACTAACTAGGTGGGCCCCTGAAACTGTCGTCGTAAAGACGACCAGGAGCAACACTGGTGTAAGCGGCTCAGAGGTGTCGAGAGGTGTGCGCCGCTTTCTACCCAGTGGCTGTTATAACAGCCACTGTGCCAACTCGCGTCTTATGCATCTTTCACTTCCACACCTGGAGCATATAGCTCTAACGACTCCTCTCTGGACGGCCAATGAAGGCAAGCCAGAGCTGAGAGTCCTGCGGGTCCCCTTGGGGTCCACACCGACCGACGAATACACGCCGGAGACGGAGACCTTACCGACTCTCGGGAGCACTCGGGTCCGTGGGTCGTTACTCCCCAACAGCTCGCCACAAGCTGCCCTGCGGGCTTATTATTATTTTGAGTCTCCTATTGGATTTCACGGGCCTATAAATCCCGGTCTTTTGATAGGCTTGCGTGGGGATATATTTTGGGGATTATTATTATATTTTGTCTGTTTTGCGCCCTTTTTTTCGCACACGGTGGCCTCAAACAAGAGCAGTGATAAAAATACTGTAAAACCTGTCACCTTTTTATTTTTTAACAGCTTATTGTAATTCCACGTACTTTATTTTACTCATATTTCATTGAAATAAAGTAAGATCTATCAAATGACACGTATTTTACCGAAATCGGTTAATGGGCTGATGAGTCATTACTAAATGAACACTGCAAATAAGGGTCATTTTTGCTCCGAATACGTCGTGTCTAGCGCAGAATCAGTGCCATCTATGTCAGCGGCACGTGCTGTTGCGAGTAATGGCTACTTTCTTCTAAACATCTATATCAAAAAACAAAACTATGTTTTTTGGTATTATAGTTTCGGAGATTTAAGCCGCCGCGCCATAACACTTTTTCGTTACATCGGTTTTTGATCCGAGCCCCTCTACGAGTTTTTAAAGACGTTTACCTACGTTTCACGTCAAAAATAAATTTCTACAAGTAGTACATTTGTTGACATGTTCTCTGTTTGGCCCAAGGGTTAACTGGTAGAGAATGCCTTCTGGCATTATGTTCGCCTTTTGTACAATTTTTTCTGTGCAATAAAGTTTAAATAAATAAATAAAAAAATAAATTTCTACAAGTAGTACATTTGTTGACATGTTCTAAATACATCATATTTTTTAAAATTATTCAATGAATATTTTATACCTTTAAAATTATATTTAATGTTACCTCATCGCTTTTCACGCCACGCGCCTTTCCCGAAAATGAGGCGCGGAGGGCTGTGTTCAGCGTTGAATAAAAAGTATAAATAATGGAGATACAGTTCTACAAATATGGAATGTTTTATTGGAAATATCCTCCTCTTTTATAATATTACAAAGAATACAGATTGATTCTTCTTATTCTTCTTGGTGCAGCACGCTGGCTGGTGTTCCACAAGGCGGTGTGCTGTCTCCCCTATTATTTTCTATATTTATCAATTCCATCACTCTTAATCTCTCTTCTTATTATCACCTCTATGCCGACGACCTCCATATTCGCAGGGTGCTCTTAGTGATCTCGATTCAGTCATAGGGCACGAATCTTGACTTGATGCGCTTCTCCAATTGGAGTCAGAATCATGGCCTTAGAGTAAATCCACTGAAACTCAGGTAATTGCACGGACGTAGAGATTAACTGGATGGCGGACATTGGCCAAAAAGTGTGTCCACATGAGATAGTCAAGGTGGGCCGTTGTATCTCTTTCTAATTAGGGTGACCATACGTCTTATGTATGTGGGATAGTAGGATAACATTTAAATATATAGTTTGACCAGGATCTTTCCTTAATCGTGCATAGTTATATTAGTAATAGAAATCATACTCTCTTTTCGCCCAAAAAGGGATGGATATAGTTTTTTCTCTTCTATAAAACGCTTCACACAACCTTAGGTACTTAATTTAGTTGTTCTAAATGGTATGTTCACATTACGGCACCTATGCAATTAAAACTGCACGAGGCCATGCGCTTGGCGAGGAAGAGAACCCTATGGAGGAACCTGGTCTTCAACAGAAGGATATGATGTCACGATCCTCAGTATTGAGGGACCAAGTGAAGAAGAAAAGCTGTTACTAGTAGGCGTAGGTACTGGATCACGAACATGGTCGATCGTCAGGAAGGTGGTCCGCCGTAACGTCTGTCAAGAACACAGGTATGAGTGAGAGAGATAGAGAGACAAATACGCTGACAGAACCAGAGGGTCTACTGTGAACCATGTTCGACGTGTTGCCTCTCTGTCACACTTACGTACGAATTTACAAGTGCGACAAAGACGCAACGGGATAGGCTCTCTGGACAGTGGAGGAATTACATACAGTCTTTGCCGCCTTAGGCCCCAAGCCCTACATAGCAAGCTCTAGCCACCCCCCCTTTCTCAGCACCATATAGCCTGCCGCCCAAAATATCTGGCCGCCCTAGGCCCGGGCCTACTCGGTCTTAGGGCAAATTCGTAATTGCCTGACGGTCGCGTGGGTCCGCTACGCCCGCTTGCTATCGTTTTTAACTAGGACGCTTGTCACTGGAACATAGACATCGAAGTTTGCAAATAGCGAGCATCTTTCTCTGTTACTGTAATTACTCCTTTATAGGAGTAAAAGAGAAAGATGCCCGTAATTTGCGAACTTCGGTGTTCACGGTGCTAGGCCACCTGTGCGAAAAGAGAAGAGTCGTGAAATGTAAAGAAATTAGTGATGTGCCGTTCTTAGTAAATTTTCCAAAGAGGGTAAATTCCCAGTAACGTTTCTGTTATCGTCCCAAAAGTCAGTAAATTACGATAAAGTTCTATTTTTCTTTTATTATCAATGTGTTTATTATTATTATAACAATGCATGAATGTGTCTGTAATGTTTAAGGACTTTGGATTTCAATTTTGGTAATTATTTATTCTGTATTGGCTCTCATTTCACCAATTTAAACATGCCGAAATAAATACATACCTATTTATATAAACTTACTTAAGTACCTAATAAAAATTGTGTAACACTGATTCTCATCGTGCCGACATCATAGTCACCCTAATGAGTTTGACAATGTTGTCTTGTATTTTTATCGCAAAATGTAATAATTGTGGCTTCCTGGTGAAACAATATTCCACAATTAGAAATTCTTTCACTCCCACAACCTTTAACGCAACATATTTTCACCATTTTTAGGAAATTTTGCATTCACGTGTTTTGATAACATGTCATGACGATAGGGATACCAATTAACATTCAAAGTTTCTACAATGTCTACCACACCAAAATTAATGTTTTTTTTGTTGTCCACATGCTTGGTTAAATCAGTTAATAATATTGACATCATACTTATTTACAAATTTCTTAAAAGATATCAAAACCTTACTCTGAATATAGCATTTAAATAATATAAGAAGTTATTTAATTTGAGTAGTATATTGATATAAATACTACCACAATGGTATATTTTTAACATTGGCAACACGTGCGAGTGAGACACCGCGACCCACCTTTGCTATCTCAAGTGGACCGTTTTTTCTAGTCTGGTACGAACGTCTTTCTAGCTCGGTGATAAAGTTCAATTTAGTATGGCAAAAAAAGTGACAGTGCAGTCCATCTTATAAGTCCATGGGTAATTGTAATTGGCAGCCCTAAACTGATTTCCAAAATCGACTTCGCTAAGCTTCGTCCGATAGTGTTTGATGGTACCTATCCAAATTCCTTATTCCAGCCAAGTGAGAAATCTTGGCGTTGTTATGGATTGCTCTCTATGTTGGGTACAGTCAGCAGCAGATATACCTGAGCGGGCAAGGTGTCCAAGAAAACATATACACTTCAATCGTCACAAAAATAAGGACATCTAAGTTGTCAATTTAGCGTAGGCTTTCAGTTCGTCACATATATCTTAACTTCTGAGTTTTTCTTTAACACATACACCCTTATTTAATCACAATGACAATAACGGTTAGAAAGTCAGTGGTAACTGAGCACTCAAATTCAAGCTGCTGTCATTAATACCTACACGCACTGCCAATCACGTACGTCAGCAGCCAGGGTGCCACTAGTTGCTAAGCAGTTGTTATTTCAATGGTAACTAAGCATCACCATTTTATCTGTTTAACTTTTAAAAAATACTGTAGCAGCTACGAATTGACAAGAAGTATTTTTTCGTCAAGTGTCAAACTTAGACAATAACTAAGTAGGTTCTACTAAAACGTAGTGGTTATATTCTCTTGGGGTTCTACGAGTATGATCGGTTTTTTATTTTAACTGTCATAGGCGGCCGTTCTTCCAAACCGTAGAGCTTATTATATGTTAATATATTTATTTAGCCCGCTTATTGTACTAAAATATACTATATACTAAAGTATAAAATATACGATACTCCGAATCGATCAAAAATAAAATAATAGAATTGAAACTTAACACGTTCACTGTCCCAATCTGACATGTAAACCTTAATATGGCTTTGTAATAGAGGCTAGCCGTGGCCCCACGTGAGGAGCACGGGCAGTAAAGGTGTTAAGCAACTATGACTCCTCTCTTTATTTTGTTGGTTGGACTCATGATCCGGAAGAACGGTGCCTCCTCTTCTACAGATGTACCTATGCGATAAAACCATCACTGCCATGCATATACCTACGTAATATGCTAACTGTTGACCATAGGAATGACGAATTTTGTTTTTACAACTTAGCAGAGAGGATAGAGTATACGGAGTTATATACAATATGTATCAGAACGAAAAGCCAAGAAAGAGACCCATTAATGTTTAGGTCATACTGAGCAACTTTTACTAACGGGTTGGCTTAAAGTAATGAGAATTTTCGTTTTCGGAAATATAAAAAAAAAGACAATAGCTGTGGGTTTTCGAAATTTTACAGTGACAAACAAGAGCATATTTTAAATTACAAGAAAACATTATATATACTATAACATCTCCCACATCCGATTTCTCATAACTGTGTTCAAACCCTCTGCGTCATGCTTTGGACAACGTTTTATTTACATTCCATAACTGTTTTATTGCCGTTAATTTTAATTATTTCGGCATATTAGCTTGTTATCTATATCATGCCATCATTCACAATTGCTAACTGATTAACATTTTCATGAAATCTGCAACTGATTGATATTTAGAGAAAATTGTTTATGTATCATATTTTGGTAAAATGTATGCAATGACGTTTTTAACTGGTTTTAGGCTCTCGCGGAAAAACGACTAAACGTTTCCAACCCTAGAATATCCCCAAGACTTAAATCAATCGAAGAATTTTGGCAAATATTATATACTCTGATATGTATATTGCGATAGTAGGCAAAAATATTATAGAATAAAATAAATTTTACCGTGTAATTACAAAACGATCAGTCAGAGAGTACTTGGTAGTTTGTCCAAAGTGAAAAGTAAACGGTCAGAAGCATGTTACGTAAACTAACACAAGGGAGGCCAATTACTTCATTCTTGAATTTGGTTCTAATGTTGGATATTGCATAGTTCTTCAATATAACATCCAGAAATCCATGGCCATTGTCTTTTTGTCTTTATGTCCGAAAACAAAAATTCTCATTACTTTAAGCCAACCCGTTATGGGACAAACCCCGAAACCCCGGAAAAAAATTTACTCTCCCATAGAAAATTTCAACATCAGACCAGCAAAATGTATGAAACTTCCAATTATTTTTCCTCGTTTGCGGGGTTGGTCCCATAGTAAAAGTTGCTCAGTATGACCTGAACATTAATGGGTCTCTTTCTTGGCCTTTCGTTCTGATACATACGGTATATCTTTGAACTTATTGTTAGTATAACCTAGTAGTACATATCAAATGGCATTCCACACAGGAGTAATCTAAGGAACGCCCACTGCGGGTTCAAACCTACAACGTCTTGTTAGAAAGTCGTACATACGCTACATGTGACTTATCTTCAAAAAACATATAATATAAAACCACAAAATTAATATAAAACCACAAATTAATAATAGAAATGAAACCCAAAAAAAAGCTGTAATCTCTAGGTGCATCCGACTGAGATTTGAACCCGCGGTCTCTGCTTTGAAAAGCAAGCGCCTTAGTAACAAGACCACAACGTGCCTTGACAATTGGTTCTAAATTCGGCTTCAGTTAGCTTTCGCTATGTGTCACTCATTCGTTTTGATGATTCTATTATTTATAAGAAATAGTTTGCAGTAAGTTGACTGACAGGCCCGTGTCAAAGGTTGAAGAGCAAAACCTGAGATAGATGTATGTGATGACAAGACTGTACTGGGTCATTCCATGTGATTTCAACAAATTTGAATTAAAAAGTGTGCCGCATGATTTATGATTTGCATAAAAAAAATTGAGGATATATTTCATGGTAGCAGAAGTGCTGAACCACCACCAGTTTATTTTTTTTATCTTTTAATTTCCAAGTTTTGCCCATTCGAAGTTAGCAGTGGGGTCAAATTCTTGCTTGTACAAAATCAGACCTAACTTTTTTTCTATAAAAGGTAACGAAATAATTATTACTTTTTTTGATTAGGTAAGAAATGTGGATATTATACTGTATGACAAAATTTATCTGAATTAACTACAAAAAAAATGGTGACCACCCGAAGTGTACACCTAATTGGTCAATTATTGCAATTTTAAAATGGTTCTTGTGCCAACCCTGGTGCATATCAAATATTACTTTTTTCTGAAATATAATGTACTTGCCGTGTTCATCTTGTAAAATAAATATAATTGTGTTAGATCAATTACTTCTAATAGAAAAATGTAAGTGAAAATTGAGAAATTCGAAAAATGCTCGTGTTTGACTCTAAAAAACTCCATGTGGAAGAGAAAATAAAAATTTGATTGTAGTCATAAAATATACCTGATAATTTCGTTAATTAGATTTAGAAAAAGAAGTTTTGTTATTTTGCCTATTTTTTGAAATATGATTTTTTTAACATGCTACTTTTTACAACTATCGATACAAAATGTTTTATGTTATAAATTAATAAAAATGGGACGGTAATTGGTCATACGGATATTATTTACGTTTTTTATGTTCAGATATTTTTTTTGACATGGCAATAATTTCATTTGTAAATTTAATGAGGGTAGAAATTCGACAATGCACTGTTACCTGACAAGGATTGTGAATCACTTGCGAATGTTTCTTAATTTAGCCGTGTAGTGAATAACCGACGCCTCCTGACTTGTTAACAAGCTTTATTTGCATGTTAAATGGCTAAATTACGAACATAAGTAAACGGCCCAATAATCCTTATCGAAGTTCTATAGGAAATCGTATTTATCTAGGAGATAATGAAGTGGTGCAAACTCTTTGTAGTAAGTGCTTGTGTTATTAACAGTTGACTGTTCAAATTCATGGGATCAAGTTCTTTTTCGTCTCAAAATCAGATGTCGAAGAAGCTGAGGTACATCTATCAGAGTGATTTAAAAATATAAGGACCATAAAAAATACACGTTCTTATCATAGCTTCGTTCCCATTTCTCAAAATGAATTAAAAGTGCGACGTTATTCAACTTCAGAAATTTTGAAGTAGCAAAGGTTTGCAAATGATTTTTTTTTTTATAAATATATAAAGTAAATTTCAATCGTCTGGATTTTATTTATATTTTGCCATCGAATTCATTCATATTTATAAGTTTAAGGTCATATGTATTTTAATCTGCATAAATACAACAAGAACGAAAATGTATGAGACGAGCAGTTTAAAAAATCATATTTCAAAAAATAGGCAAAATAACAAAACTTTTTTTTCTAAATCTAATTAACGAAGATATCAGCTATATTTGCTGACTAAAATCAAATTTTTATTTTCTCTTCCACATGGATTTTTTTAGAGTCAAACACGAGCATTTTTCGTATTTCTCAATTTTCACTTATATTTTTCTATTATAAGTAATTGATCTAACACAATTATATTAATTTTACAAGATGAACACGGCAAGTACTTTATATTTCAGAAAAAAGTAATATTTGATATGCACCAGGATTGGCACAAGAACCGATTTAAAATTGCAATAATTGACCAATTAGGTATACACTTTGGGTGGTCACCATTTTTTTTGTAGTTAATTCAGATAAATTTTGTCATACAGTATAATACCCACATTTCTTACCTAATCAAAAAAAGTAATAATTATTTCGTTACCTTTTATAGAAAAAAAGTTAGGTCTGATTTTGTACAAGCAGGAATTTAACCCCACTGTTAACTTCGAATGGGCAAAACTTGGAAATTAAAAGATAAAAAAAAAAACTGGTGGTGGTTCAGCACTTCTGCCACCATGAAGTATATCCTCAATTTTTTTTATTCAAATCAAAAATCACACGGCACTGGAATGACCCTACTGCTTTCGATGATTGTCAAAACGCTTTACCTGAAATTAGCATCGCTATTATTCATTCAATATACGACCATACATGTATGCTTTTCACGTCTATTTTTCCATATTGTTCAGATATATTTGACACGTTGACCGCTTAGATACCAGTGATTTTTTGACAGCTAAGGTATCAATGATTTGTTGTAAGTGTAGAAATTAATGAATAGCGACTGTTAAGATATTTGTGACATGTTGAGCGCTCACAAGTAAATGCTACCATGACAGTCAACAACTTTTTGACAGTTTAAACGTTGACCTCTCTTTGAGCACCTGGAGTGTATAGCGACTTCTGCTGCTGACTGTACCTCAAGTGAGTGAAGTGAGCAGGAAGATGTTTGCCGCTATAGGGTCTCTCAGGCGACTTAGTAATTTTCTGCCTATACCTACTAAAATTGCGCTTGCTCAAACGTTACTTCTCCCCATTCTTGATTATGCTGATATCTCCTATCTCGACCTTACTGAGGAGCAACTCAATAAACTTGAGCGCATTTTAAATGTCTGCATACGGTTCATATTCGGGTTACGCAAATATGACCATATTTCCAGTTTCCGATCCCAACTCAAGTGGCTCCCTATCCGTCATCGTCGTAACTCTCACATACTTTCTTTTCTTTATTCTATACTTTTTAATCCTGCAACTCCCCGCTATCTCAAGGAACGTTTCCCTTATGTTAATTCTCTTAGATCCTCTCAAAATTTGCTCCTATCTGTGCCATCTTCCTCTTCCAAATTTTATAATTGCTCATTTACTTTTCGGGCCATTCGACTATGGAACTCCCTCCCTGTCGAGTTAAGACGTTCTCAATCTATTACCTCCTTCAAATCAAACCTTAAGGAATACTATCTTTCCCTACCTTAGTTTTCATTTTTATGATATTGACACTGTTGTTTCTTTCTTTAATATATACTTTTTATGTATGTCTGTATGTCTATGTATGTTTATGGTTATACGTATTTAAGTATGTTTATCTATAGTAATGTTTTGTGTTGTTCAGTTATATTCAATTCGACTTTTCATATTTTTTCTTTGCGCCACCTACAGTATATTCTAATTCTTATGTCTCCGATACCCAAAGGTTGTCTGGAAGAGATCGCCCTTAAGCGATAAGACCGCCTGTTGTTACCTCTATTGTCTTTGTTTATTTTATTGTCCATTTATTGTAAACTACGTGTATGTGAGGTGTGCAATAAAGAGTATTGTATTGTATTAATTTTGGTTTCTTAAATATGAATACTTTTTGAGATAATTGGGGAATAAAAAATATCTACTTTTTTGCCCCTTTTTAGGGTTCCGTACCTCAAAAGGAAAAAACGGAACCCTTATAGGATCACTCGTGCGTCTGTCTGTCCGTCCGTCTGTCACAGCCAATTTGCTCCGAAACTACTGGACCAATTTAGTTGAAATGTGGTACACATATGTAAGTCCGTGACCCAAAGACGGATATGTAACGTCAACAAATGAATTTTAAACATAGGGGCTACTTTTGGGGGGTAAACCATAAAATTAAAAATCAAAGTTTTGCAAACTATGTCGTGTTACATATCAAACGAAAGAGCTCATTGTGAGAATCTCAAATATATTTTTTTTATAAATTTACGATAAAAATTCTAGAAGTTATTCAAGAAAATAGACAAAAAATTACCATTCTCCCCCCTCTATCTCCGAAACTACTAAGTCTAAAACTCTGAAAAAAAAATGAGAGAGGCTGTATCAGGGACACAGCCGCTATGGCTGACGTGAAACGTGGTGTGGACCGGAAGGCCCGAAGCGTCCAGGATTTAAGTGCTTTAACATAGAACAATAGTAAAAGTGTCTAAATGCGAAGGCCGAAGGCCGAGCTCCGCGTAGGGCCGAAGGCCCGAAGCGTCCAGGATTTAAGTGCTATAACACATAACAATAGTAAAAGTGTCTAAATGCGAAGGCCGAAGGCCGAGCTCCGCGTAGGGCCGAAGGCCCGAAGCGTCCAAGATGTCAGTGCTTTAGCACAGAAAAATAGTAAAAGTGTCTAAATGCGAAGGCCGAAGGCCGAGCTCCGCGTAGGGCCGAATGCCCGAAGCGCCCAGAATGTTAGTGCTTTAACACAGAACAATAGTACAAGTGTCTAAATGCGAAGGCCGAGCTCCGCGTAGGGCCGAAGGCCCGGAGCGTCCAGGATTTAAATGCTATAACACAGAACAATAGTAACAGTGTCTAAATGCGAAGGCCGAAGGCCGAGCTCCGCGTAGGGCCGAAGGCCCGAAGCGTCCAGGATTTAAGCACTATAACACAAAACAATAGTACAAGTGTCTAAATGCGAAGGCCGAAGGCCGAGCTCCGCGTAGGGCCGAAGGCCCGAAGCGTCCAGGACATCAGTGTTTTAGCACAGAACAATAATACAAGTGTCTAAATGCGAAGGCCGAAGGCCGAGCTCCGCGTAGGGCCGAAGGCCCGAAGCGTCCAGGACATCAGTGTTTTAGCACAGAACAATAATACAAGTGTCTAAATGCGAAGGCCGAAGGCCGAGCTCCGCGTAGGGCCGAAGGCCCGAAGCGTCCAGGACATCAGTGTTTTAGCACAGAACAATAATACAAGTGTCTAAATGCGAAGGCCGAAGGCCGAGCTCCGCGTAGGGCCGAAGGCCCGAAGCGTCCAGGATGTTAGTGCTTTAACACAGAACAATAGTACAAGTGTCTAAATGCGAAGGCCGAAGGCCGAGCTCCGCGTAGGGCCGAAGGCCCGAAGCGTCCAGGACATCAGTGTTTTAGCACAGAACAATAATACAAGTGTCTAAATGCGAAGGCCGAAGGCCGAGCTCCGCGTAGGGCCGAAGGCCCGAAGCGTCCAGGATTTAAGTGCTATAACACAGAACAATAGTACAAGTGTCTAAATGCCAGTGGCGTGCAGTGGAGATAAGACTTAAATCGGGCTCTAGAAGAGTCATTACACTTGTACTATTTTTCTGTGCTAAAGCACTGATGTCCTGCACGCTTCGGGCCTTCGGTCCTACGCGGAGCTCGGCCTTCGCATTTAGACACTTGTACTACTGTTCTATGTTAAAGCACTTAAATCCTGGACGCTTCGGGCCTTCGGCCCTACGCGGAGCTCGGCCTTCGGCCTTCGCATTTAGACACTTGTACTATTGTTCTGTGTTAAAGCACTAACATCCTGGACGCTTCGGGCCTTCGGCCCTACGCGGAGCTCGGCCTTCGGCCTTCGCATTTAGACACTTGTATTATTGTTCTGTGCTAAAACACTGATGTATTGGACGCTTCGGGCCTTCGGCCCTACGAGGAGCTCGGCCTTCGGCCTTCGCATTTAGACACTTGTGCTATTGTTTTGTGTTATAGTGCTTAAATCCTGGACGCTTCGGGCCTTCGGTCCTACGCGGAGCTCGGCCTTCGGCCTTCGAATTTAGACACTTTTACTATTGTTCTGTGTTATAGCACTTAAATACTGGACGCTTCGGGCCTTCGGCCCTACGCGGAGCTCGGCCTTCGGTCTTCGCATTTAGACCCTTGTACTATTATTCTGTGTTAAAGCACTAACATTCTGGACGCTTCGGGCCTTCGGCCTTACGCGGAGCTCGGCCTTCGGCCTTCGCATTTAGACACTTTTACTATTTTTCTGTGCTAAAGCACTGACATCTTGGACGCTTCGGGCCTTCGGCCCTACGCGGAGCTCGGCCTTCGGCCTTCGCATTTAGCAGTGGCGTGCAGTGCATACAAAAAAAGGTAGGCACTAGGGTAGGCAGTCTATACAAAATGACCAAAAAAAAAGTTGCCGATTTTTATAGTTTGCGTTACATTCCTTCAAGAATGACTCTTCTAGAGCCCGATTTAAGTCTTATCTCCACTGCACGCCACTGGCATTTAGACACTTGTACTATTGTTCTGTGTTATAGCACTTAAATCCTGGACGCTTCGGGCCTTCTGACGTCTTTTAATTGAAAAACGCTTTTTAAAATTCAAAAACTATTACTTATGAAAGCAGAAGAATATAAATGATCGTATTATTAGATTCATAATTGTTACATATTTGCCGTAACTTATTTTTAAAATGTGTTTTTCAATTAAAAGACACTTCAAGATTGGTTACCTAATTTCTAATGCTAAAAAAAACGAACTATAGTTGCAAAAACGTTCATTAGATTAATTTCCGCCTTAAGAATTAATATGAACGACCACCGCCCATAAATCGCCTTTTCATACAAACGTAGTCCCCATTTCCCTTTCTGGATATTAACATTATACTTACCTACTACGGCTACGGTGACGCAACGACGCAAAGTGAGTCCTGGCCTCCGACACCGGATCACGGCATGTTTCTCGGTCTTGCGATAGGTCTCGCTAGTCGGAATGGCGGAGGTTGAACAGGTATTGAGCATTGTAAGTGGATTGCAGTGCCCTCTCAGGGTTGTGTTGAGACATCATTTATTAATAAGACCTACTGTACACACAAAGCAAGGAAATAAATGAAATGAAATGAAATGAAGCAACAACGTCGTTTCAGCGGTACCTAATAGGACGTCCATCGGCTGTCTCTCATTTCGTTGTCCCAAGTACGCTCTCGGCACGATCCTCTCCCATTCTCTCAGTG
This sequence comes from Cydia fagiglandana, assembly GCF_963556715.1. Taxonomy (NCBI): domain Eukaryota; kingdom Metazoa; phylum Arthropoda; class Insecta; order Lepidoptera; family Tortricidae; genus Cydia; species Cydia fagiglandana. The sequence continues at coordinate 4,315,858 of NC_085959.1, forward strand.
TCCGAGCCGCTGTGGTCTCTCAATATTTCGCCACTATATCAGTACACATCCTTATTTCTATGGCAACAAAGTTATATTACGATATTTGGCTGACTGCTGACTGTACATTTGCTTATTTTCATCTGGTCGCTCAAAAATATCTGAACATGCACTTTATCTACCTACGTTATAACTTGCTATCAACGTGCAACGTGTAACTTTGTGTTTTTAGCCCATCTCGGCAGCCCGTTCTCCGGACGAATGACAATGTTTGCCGAAGCTATAAAAGTCATTTTGAATAGGTAATATAACTCAAAAAGAAATTTAATACAACAAAATACAAATTATTAATAATATGATAATATTAATTTGATTGATAAGTCATAAATGGCATATCACACAATATGTCACTCATATGGGCATAACTAAGGTTGAGGTTGACATCACTTTTTATTTTACTTCGTATAAAAACACGTAGAAATAACTGTATACCAACATGACAAACATAATTTAGATTACTTTACACCGAAAGTACCGAAACGAAACGAACCAAGAGTTGTCGAGAAATGGTCGAACGTCGTAAAATCAAGATTGTTATGAAAATTTCTTTTACTTATTGTAAATTAAATACGCATCGAAAGCGATAGTTTTTATGCTCTAGTTTTATTCTCATATGTAGATAATAGATTTAAACAGTTTTTCTTATCATACGTGCGTTGTATTCGAGATACGTGTCAAAAACTTTTTTAGAAATTTGTAAGGCGCCATCTCTCTTCTTCGCTCGTTTTTTATCCCGTTCTGGTTTTTCAATTTTATATTAAGTATAAGTTATAATTATTTCTAAATAATGTGGCAAACGGTTTTGGCGTCAGCATGATGCTGAAAATGCCCGCCCACATGGGTGACACTTCAGCGCTGTTTTTCAGCCAGAACCAGATTCCCTTCGCACCTCTACAGATCAATTTGTTTAAACCGCGTTTTAACATCTACATAATACCATCATAATACATAATATATTAAATTAAATTAAAGTGAACGAAATGTGGAAAATATAGTACTTTAACAGGTGATTTAGTCAGGTACTTATTTTATTTATCTTAGGTTCGCCGCTTCAGCCTGTTTGTTAAATAATAATATTTTGCAATGTTTTTTAAAGGTGAGGAGCAAGCAGCTTTTTAGCCTAACTGGGGGTGGTAAATTATTCCATATTTTTCAAGCGGCGTACCTGAAACTTCCCTTAAATCCTGCAGATTTATATCTCGGGATTATTACCTTCATCTTCATTGTATTTCTTTTAGGTCGACAAGTTTCAGTATAAAAGGATAATTTTTGAAATAGGTAAATAGGTGTTTTGGTGTATGCTACTTTATCTTTTCACGAAGATGCTGTTTCAAAGCCCGAAAAAGATGATAGTCGGAAGGTGCTAGATCAGGGCTATAAGGTGGGTGAGGTATTGTTGTCCAACCGAGCTCGTCTAGAAATTTACAGGTCATTTTCGCCGTATGTGGTCTTGCATTATGATGAAGTAATGATACTTCGAGTCGTTTTGGCCTTTTTTCTTTAACAGCGTTCGCCAACTTCTGTAGTTGATTCGCGTAGGCTTCGGCATTGATAGTCTGATGGTCGTCCAGTAACTCCCAAAACAACATTCCTTGCGAATCCCAGAAAACTGACAGGAGAAGTTTCTGGCCATGTGGACTGCTTTTAGGCTGTGTTGGAGGCCGTTTATCGGAAGGCATCCAAAACGCTTTTCGTGTAACGTTCTCATACAAGACCCAGGACTCGTCTCCAGTGGTGATTGACTCCAGGAAGCTCTTTCTTTGGGGGCGCAGCAGCAGACTTTCACAAATGTTGACACGTAATGCACGTTGAGCATCGGTCAAAGCATGAGGCGTCCATCTTGACAAAACTTTACGGTAACCCATCGACTGCAGATGGCGATCTATGGTACTGTAGTGATATTTTAGAGTTTTCTCTAAATACCTGGTGGTGGAAGCCGGATGCAACTCAAGCTCGCGCTGCAATGCTTCTTCGTCAAAAGTGACGGGGCGACCAGTATGAGGAATGTCTTTTAGACTTGTGGCTCCTTCATTAAAGCGCCGGAACCAATTTCGTACTCTTCGATCGGTAGTAGTGTTTGGGCCAAAAGCAGTGTTAATCTTATTTGTTTCCCTCGAACTGGTTCCCAATTTGTGTTCGTATAAGTAAATCGCTCGAAGATGTTGTTGGTTCATTTTTTCGATTTTAACTAAATCCCTGTAATAAACCCGCGCTTATATACCCTACGTGAAAGATTCGAGAACATACTACTATATAAGTACTAGATTTATTCTAGAATATTCCCGAGTCTACTGAAAATATCAAGAAAATGTAGAAGTGGGAAAAATATTATGCAACAACCCAAAAATATCGGAAATTTTGTCCGAGATTCCAGAATTTCGAAATGCAAACCCTAGCGCGAGCTGTAAATGTCAAGTTAAAGTTTCCAATGTAGACCACAAGATGGCCGAGCCTACAATGCACATAAAATGTACGCGAACTGTAGAGGGCAGCTCCTACTTTGGCGTGGAGTGTAAATGTATAGTATAGTTAATTATTCCGAGATATACCTATACTTAATGATTCCACAAGATGGCAGACCCTCCAACGCGCACTCCCCGTATAGCATTATTAACAGCTGTGTGACCCTGGTCACAACAAGTACCTACCTATACTTATCAACTCAATTTACAAGTTACAACATAGCCAGCCCTTATTTCTAGGGTTCGAACTTTTAGTGCAGATGACGTAAAAATGACTTCATTTTACACAAAGGATGCACTAGGATAGTACCATCGCCCACACTGTTAACTGTACTTCGGTGGACCTTATGCATTTTGTAATAATGTTGCTGTTTGTACATTTCATAGCAAGTGTGCAAAGTGTGTCATTTCATTATGTAGGTATGTGACATTACGGTACAGTGTAGCCCTGTACCTGTCAGCGGCCATCAGCGCCTGGTGCGCCTCACGCTGCGCCGACACCTGCACCAGCTCAGCCACCGTCGCCGCCTGTTGCTCCGCTGGAATAACACAATATTCTTTTCACCACACCAGCTCGGAAAGGCTTACCTTACACTTCAAAAACAGATTACACTTTGTTATCAGTAATTCACATGTGAGACAAAGTAATGAAATGCAAATTTTGAGTCGTTTTCTTATGTTTTCTGGTAGAATTGACTTTTAAATGATGATTTTGGATGATAAATATTTAATAACATTCATTTGGATTTGATTTGGTTTGATTTTATTTGATATTTTACATTTAATATTTGCTTCAGGTTGGTGTGATGAAAAATTTTGTGTTTCACTGGGCCAAATTTTGTTTAACCCTCGTGCTTTGAAACCCTCGCAACGCTCCAGATTCCATTTTTCGCATTTTGGAATTGAAACCCTCGCAACGCTCCAGATTCCATTTTTCGCATTTTGGAATTGAATCTTTCGCTTGCTCGGGTATCGATATTAGCACGAGCGGTTAAACAACAACTTTGCCCCCTTGTAAAACAAATAACTATTTCATCACACTTGCTCGTTAAGAATAGCTCTTTATGGAAGTAAAACGTGGACAATAACCCTAAGAGACAGGAAGAGAATTGAAGCATTGGAAATGTGGAGCTGGAGACGAATGGAGAGCATTACGTTGTTGGAGAGACAGGATAACGAATGAGGAGGTGTTACGAAGAATGAGTGAAAGGAAAGCTATTATGAACACTATTGAGAATAGAAACGGAAAATTATTGGACATTTAATACTAAAGACCGTATCGTTAAGTATAGGGACAACCTGGTCTAACTCTTGGCATGTGTATTATTTTGTCTTTTTTATATTCCTAGTATTTCTCAATTACCTGCTTGATTGTATGAATATGGTCTATAGTTGAGAACCCTTGCCTAAAGCCCGCTTGTTCGACCGGTTGCTGTTCATCTAGCCAACTGCTAATTCTGTCCAATACTACCTTCGCAAAGACTTTGTAAACATTCGACGTAAGGCTTATGGGTCTGTAATTTTTAATATTTTCCTCATCGCCTTTTTTACAAGCTTTTATTTAGTTTCACCTGACCGTTGTATGTCTGTAATCAAATCTTGCATGTCAAATTTGATCCACTTCCCGGTTTCCGATTGAGCTGAAATTTTGCATACATACGTAGGTAAGTCAGGTGACAATGCAATATTATGGTGTCATCGAGCTGATCTGATGATGGAGACCGGAGGTGGCCATAGGAACTCAGTGATGAAACAACGAAACCTCATTGTGTTTGGGGTTTTTAGAATTGTCTCGATGAGTATTAGTTGCCTGTGGGAAGAAAAGTACAGTCAGCGATAAAAGCTTGTACCAAAAATGAAATTTTTGCCAAAAACTTATTATGTAGAAAGATAATATGAGATTTAGCCCATTGCTTGGGGATCTGGCCACATATTAAAATTTTGTTGAAAATGTTGGTGAGTATTGGACCTAATTCTTCTATTGATCCTCTAATTAGTTCATTTGTCATTCGGTCTGGTCCTGGGGACTTTTCCATCTTTTGACTTTTAATTGCTTTTTCAACTTCACAGGGTAGGATAACTGGTATGGTTTCATTTTCTTTTGCTTGTTGTGTGCAGGTATTTAATTTAAATACTGTAGGGGTTTGTTGATTTCAAACTAGAGTCAGCATACAGTTGACAATAAAACCTTGTGGCCGTGTCACTGATGTTCTGTCTTATTGAGATGGTTTTTGCCTTTTCCTTGAGCTTTGGTATCCATTCTTTGCCTGATTCCCGGAGTTCTTTCAAAGCTTTCTTTACTCCTCCTCTTTTTTGTATGTGATGTTCGAAAGTTTGTAGCCTCTTGACCTTCCGATCTTTACGTATGCTTTTTCTGATTTTTTTTACTCAGGTCTGCTATTTGTTGTACTTTTTCTTTCTTGTATTGGTGAGATATAAGCGCTGTCTTTCATCTATTAATTTTAAAGTATAATCGCTTAATTGGTATTTGCTGGGATTATAGGTGATACTGTGGAATGAAAAGTTGGCTTGGAGTTCTTTTTCTAGTATATCATATTTTTGCGTTGTTTCCATCTTATCATCCATTATTAGATTTTTCAGTTGTTCGAGCCCCATGCTTTTACCGTGACTGAGATTTGTGTGACCAATTTTTTTAAAGTGGCTGCGAGGTTTTTTAATTTCTATTTTCCTCATGGAGCAGCGTACCATTCATTTGTATTAAAGTTTAAGTTGCTTATAACAGTAGTGTCAGTAAAAGCCTTTCGACAGTTGCTCATTATGTAGTCAATTTCATTTTTATAGGAACCATCAGGAGAAATCCATGTCCATTTATTATTTCTGTTCTTTTTGAAAAATGAATTCAGGACTGATAGGTTATGCTCCATTGAAAATTCAACTAATTTCTGCCCATTGTGACTTCTTTTTCTATGTCCAAATTTCCCGATTGTATATTCACAATTGGTTTGAATAGCTCCAATTTGGGCATTGAAGTCTCCCATTAAGATAATATGATTTTCAGCATTATTTTTTATTGCTAGTAAAATCTCATGGCAAAATGTTTCAAGTACCGATTTTTCAGATTTTTCTGTCGGTGCATACACCTGAATAACGGACCATGGCTTCTTATACCCAGGAAACTTCATATTTAGTATGGCTAATCTGTCTGATACTACTGTGAATTCCTGTATACATCCCCTAAGAGAGTCTTTAATTAAAAATCCAATGACCTGCAGTTTCTCCTTTGCGGTACAGTATATAGCTGCCGTGGTGTTCAATCTTTTCGCCCAGTCTTCTCATTTCTGATATGCCTATTATGCCATATTTCATGCTGAAAGCATGAAATATGGCAAATATAGTGCTAACTAATTATAGTAAGCTTTCATGTGTTCTAAGTGTTCTTGCATTTAGCGTTACGATTTGGAGTGTGCCACATCTTTTGGCTGGAGAGAAATGGTCTAGTTCTCCCTCGGGGACCAGCCGTGGTGGAAGATGATTTAACTGTTGTGGTTTGAAATGTTGTGGTTGTGTTCCGGATTCCTGTGTTGTTGTACAATACAATACAATACAATGCTTTCTCTCGCATGAATTGAAATGCGTCTTTTCTTTGCACTTTTGAGGTGCCTTGGTTTTGAAAAGGGCTTTGAAATTGGCTATTAGGGCTTCGACTTTCTGACCTTTTTCGTTTTTCACTATCCTTTTTCAGGTTTGTCCCTTTTTCTTTTTTCGACTGTAGGGCCTCTCTTGTCAAGTCGTGGGTGATGTATGTGTTTTCTTTCATCTTCTTTTTATTTTTGAGAAACATGAATCTTTTTCTGAAGGGTTGTTGTTGCTAGGAGAGTTTTTCCTGCTACTTTTCTCTTGCCCAGTCTCTGTAATCTGTCAATCTCCTTCTTCTCAAGTTTTACATCTATGTTACTTATTGTTGACGTCACCAATGTCGTTAGTTCCTCAAAGCTCTCTTCTTTAATTTTTAAGTTATAAGTATATGATTTAAGGTTTGTCATTTTTTTATTTTAGGGACTTTATGATGCTTTTAACCTTTTAACCGCCAACAATTTTTGATCGAGCGTGCTCATGTCGCCACCGACAGTAATTGTACCACGCGGAGTAAGGTTGGCATAGTTCCGGGAGTTATAAATGTGCTGTAAAAACAAAATCAGATCTTTGTCTTATTTATCAGACTGTGGCGAAATGAGCTGGATATGTAATGTCTTATATATCAGACTCTGGCGGTTAAAGGGTTAATACCGTATAGCAAAACACTAAATAGAGACGAGTGGAGGAAGAGGGGGGAGGCCTTTGCCCAGCAGTGGGACACAGTGGGCTCTGAATAAATAATAATAAATAATAGCCAAAACATGATAATATTATCTAAGTGTCCTCTTCATGATTGTTCAATTGAGCAAAAATGAACAGTGCGGAATAAATGTGGTGAATTTTTATATTTACATAAATACGATTTTTCACCCCACGTTTTGGAATCCCTTCAATTTCTGTTGCAAGCGAAATGACGGAGACAGCTAGAAGAATAAGCTAAAAACCATGGCCTAACGGACATTCATGGCGTTGATCCATCGCTAGAGCGGGTCGAAAGAAATGCTCCATGATAGTTATATTAGATGTCAAAGTCAGAGTTGTCGTAAGTAACATGCCATATTCTCTAAAAGGCCACCATGCCAGATCGTAAACTTTTTTTTTTATCGAAAAGAAATGCTTAGACTATGTCCAGATTTTTCGGTATACGAATCATGACATGTGTAATTGCTGTTTACATAGTACGATTTTTTTTTGTGTCATATTGTCTTGTTCGCAAACCGCAAATTTTCTTGTAGTATGTCAGCAGTCGTTATTGTTACTCGAGAGGATTGGGTAAATGGTAAATTTCATCCAAACCATATGCTTTACGTCGAGCTCCCAGGACGAAATGTGTAGGTACCATATTAAAACACTAATTAAACACATGTGTAATTTTAAAATAAAAATATAATACCAAAAAAACGGCTAAGTTGTCCCTATAATTAACGATACGGTCTATAAAACTATCCTACACATATGGTTGTACGCGCGCTCACCACGCATCGAACACAGCTGCTAGCATCCGTGTCCCTCTTACTGTACGAGTACAAGTAGGACCAACGAGGGCTATTCACCTGACTGCGGCCGGGGCATTCACCGCCCCAGCCGGGCCAGTCGGCCGTCGCGGCGCGGGTCGGGGGCCCGGTGCGGGTCACGGGCCCGCCGCTGCGCCACCAGCCGCGTCCACCGCGAATCGAACACAGCTGTTAGCGGCCGTACCCCTCTTATTGTACAAGTAGGACCAACGAGGGGTAGTCACCTGACTGCGGCCGAGGCATTCACCGCTCCCGCGGAGCCAGTCGGCCGTCGCGGCGCGGGTCACGGGCCCGGCGCTGCGCCACCAGCCGCGTCCACCGCGAATCGAGCACAACTGTTAGCGTCCGTGCCCCTCTTATTATACAAGTACGACCAACGAGGGGTAGTCACCTGACAGCGGCCGGGATAGTCGCCGCTCCAGCCGGGCCAGTCGGCCGTCGCGGCGCGGGTCACGGGCCCGGCGCTGCGCCACCAGCCGCGCCCACCGCGCCTCGAACCACAGCTGCATTGCGTCGCGCTCGTCCACGTCCGACGGCCCTGCTGTTAGTTTGGTTAAGGGCGGTGAGTCTGATGAGAAAAGCGAACGTTATAGCTATGAATGAACATAAAATCAATGATATTGTGTATTTACAGACTCTCTCTCACTCATACATACTTAAGGAGCATGCATACTTCCATATATTTTATTGCCTACGAGATAATCTGTTTATTATATTAAATATATCCGTTACACGAGTGTAACGATACTTTATAGTTTTATTGCGGCGGACTGTTAATCAGTGGGCCCCTTAACGAGCTCCCGCAAACCGAAAGAAAAACAGACAGCTTATGCTCAACTGCAGTTCGCTGTCTGTCATAAGCTGAGCATAAGCTGTCTGTTTTTCTTTCGGTTTGCGGGAGCTCGTTAAGGGGCCCACTGATTAACAGTCCGCTGGACAGTATCGGCCTGTCAGTTAGAACAAAATTTTGACAGTTCCGAACAACTAACAGGCCGATACCGTCCGGCGGACTGTTAATCAGTGGACCCCTTAGTGATTAGTAGTACCGTTCGAATGTCGGTTTAAAGTTTTTTATTAAATAAATATTCTCTATACAATAAAACTATAAAGCTGTTGTTTGTCTGGCTAAAACTCGAAAACGGCTGGACCGATTTAGTTAATTTTCGTATTGAATTATTTGTAGTCCACGGAAGGTTTAAACGGTGAGAAAATATTGAAAAATTCAGAGAAAGATAGTAAAAACAAAGAATTTAGATTTCCCATACAAACTGTTCCTACCAACCTACCTGTCAAACATGATATCGGTCCTGTCGGTACGGTACACTCGAGTTCCTCAAAATAAAAGATTACTTATATTAAATCAAGGGTTTTGAATCAATAACTTAAATCCTTAGCATTCGAATTATCGATCGCCTATTTTAGATGTTAAAATTGCAAACAATAATAACAAATAGTGTCACTGTCACAAAATATTGTCATTGTCTAACTTTATGGGTGCGTTCTGTATTTAAACAAATATACAGGGCGTCCCACGGCTATGCCACATGGAGGGAAAGTACCCTAAATATTGTAGATGGAACATTTTACTGAAAGAAGACATTATTTTAATTTAAAAAACGATTTATACTGCATTCATAGATTTTTAAATAATTACATGGTTGAACCGGGAATCGAACCCGCCGCACGAGAAAAAAAATCACCCTGTAGCTTTATCATACCGATCGAAAGGCTTGATAGTCATACGTATTATGAAAACAAAGCTGCACTTTAAGGTGGAAGCAAGCCGCTTTGCATGGTGATAGTAGACACCAAAGTAAGCGATTTTTTCCAAAGCACCCAAAAATTCACCCCTTAGGAGCCGAGATTTAGCGAGGTCTATTAGGAAAAAGAAAAAAAATCCACAAGTTTCAGGGAACAACAAATATTGAAAAAAATTATATCATTTGAAAGAAAATCACTTTTTTTAACATAAAAAAAATAAATACAAAATCTTTTCAAACAATATTAGTGTGAAATTATTAAAAAACATTTTTTTCTCTTTTGCGCTTTATTCTTGCAAATAATGTCTTCGACTTTGAAGAATGTCTGAAAATAAGTATTTTTGGTTAAAGTCAAATATATTTCTTACTAAATAACGAAAACCGCATCAAAATCGGTTCAGCAGTTTTTGAGATACAAGTTTCAGAAGGCTTACTTTTATTTATATGGGATTTTTCGTCTTACATAGTCCAAAAGGCGAGTAAGTCGTAGTAAATTATACGTAAATTAGAAGGTACTTAATTTATCTACATTAGGGATATGTATATAATATATATTTATATGTGGAAAACGGCCATAGTCACCATCTTACATAAAAAAGGAGATATATCGAAGCCGAATTTTCGCCCCACAAGCCTCCTTTCCCATACGTACAAACTCTTTGTAAAAGTTTTATGCAACCGCCTAACTTGTATCCTCGATGAATGCCAACCTCCCGAGCAGGCTGATGTCCGGAGCGGATTCTCTACAGTCGACCATATACATGCGGTAAAGCAGTTAATGGAGAAAAGTCACGAGTACAACCGGACCCTGTGCATGGCCTTCGTAGATTACGAAAAATCCTTCGACAGTGTCGAGCATTGGGCGGTGTTTGACTCTCTCCATCGCTGCTCAATCGACAATCGCTACGTGGATCTGCTCTAGGAGCTATACATATATACCTCGGCAACAATACAAGTTTGGCTTTACAAACTTAGTAACCCAATATCTATCGAAAGGGGATATCAGTTCAACTAAGTTTTTGACGGCAGTGCTAGACGACGTCATAAAAACGCTTGCATGGGACAGAACTATCATCAGTATCAATATCCAAGGGTCTTCTTGTCACACCTGCCGCCTTTTTTGTTTGCCGAGTCCCTGGAAGATCTTCAAGGCATGGTTGAAAGCCATGCTTCTTTGAATAGATCTTAAGCTGACTACGTCCAAGACTAAAGTTATGACGAACATCTCTAGTAAATCGATTCCAACCATTACGGTTAGGAACGAAAGACAGGAGGTGGTCGAGAAATACGTGTATCTTGGATATATTCTATCATTTGACAAAACACATCAGCAGAAGGAGATCTCCAGGAAAATCCAGCTGGGTTGGGCGGCATTCAATAAACAAGCGGACATCCTCAAACCCGTTAACATTCCACAATGCCTGAAAACTCGCCTCTTTAACCAATGTGTCCTACCTACCATGACCTACAGTGTCGAGACATGAACGCTCACTAAAGAGGCTGTGTATAAAATCCGAGTGGCACAGAGAGCCAAGGAGCGCGCCATGCTCGGCATCAAATTTCAAGACCGAGTGAGGCAGGTCGAAATCCGACGCCGCACCAAGATGCAAGACGTTGGATGCGTCATCACCAAACCTAAATGGAGCTGGGCGGGACATGTTGCCAGGCAGAGTGATGCCAGGTGGGCCAAAATGTTAACGGAATTGTGGCCGCTTACAGACGAAAGAAGTGCCTGGCGTCCGTTGGCTCGTTGGGTGGACGACATTCCGAAGATTGCGGGTCACTTCTGGATGAGATTGGCTCAGGACCGGGATAAGTGGCGTACTCGAAGAGAGGCCTATGCTCAGCAGTGGGCGATTAAAGGCTGATATGATGATATTATATATTTACATGAAAAAGATTATTCATCTTCAGCTTCATTCACACTGGCTAAACTGGTTAAACTAGAGGATGAAATAAAAAAGAGAATAAAATGTAGATCTTTTTACAGATAAATATAATACTGAAAAAGCTATATTTTTATAAAATTATATGTTATTATACGTACTTTAATGTACCTACTAACTTTAAAACTTTGATTTGCCCAATATTCGGTAGGGATTAAAGTACTAACCCTGCTTTTAAACACAATGCCTCATAATAAAATTTGTATAATGAATTTGAAGACATATGTATAAATGTTTAAATAATACATAGATAAAGGTGTGTTTTATATTAATAAGAAAAGCACAACATAGTTAGAACTTAATATAGTACTTAAAATTAGTCACTAATTATAAATCGTCATGTCAATAAAACTAGGCCAATTTCTGGATCATGAATCTTATAAACTACTTAACCGATTTTGATGCGGTTTTCAGTTTCTGATAAGAAATATGTTTGACTTTATTATTAAGTACTTATTTGCAGACATTTTTCAATGTGGAAGACACTATTTGAAAATTAAAACGTAAAAGGTATTTTTTTAATAATTTTACACTAACACTATATTTCTTTAATATATTTTTTTTTTTATTTTTTTTACATCAAGAAAAGATATAGTCTTTCGATTGACACCAAATTTATCTTAATCGGACGATCCGTGAAACTTGTAGATTTTTTTTCTGTTTTTAATAGACCTCGCTTTTTCTCGGCTCCTAAGGGACGAAATTACGGGTGCTTCGAAAAAAATAGTTTTATTTGGTCTCCATTATTATCGTGCAAAGTGGCTTGCTTCCACCTCAAAATGCAGCGTTACGGCAAAAAAGCTCCATAATTAGTATGACTACGCTCATAAGGATTATTTTTTGCTAAATAACATAGTGTCGTAAATAAAAGGAAGCCCATGAATTTTAACATTTTTAATTCAAAATTAATCAATTTAATTTATCAAATGCTCAAAATGTAGTCTCATTCTGTTGAATACAAAGCCGCACTCTTTTGATTATTTCGCTAAATTTCACATCAAATGTTAAAATTCATGGTCTTCCTTTTGTTTCTGACACTATGTTTTTTAGCAAAGAATAATCCTTATGATCAAGCCTTTCGATCGGTATGATAAAGCTACAGGATGATTTTTTTCTCGTGCGGCGGGTTCGATTCCCGGTTCAACCATGTAATTATTTAAAAATCTATGAATTCAGTTTAAATTGTTTTTTAAATTAAAATAATGTCTTCTTTCAGTAAAATGTTCCATCTACAATATTTAGGGTACTTTCCCTCCATGTGGCATAGCCGTGGGACGCCCTGTATATGACAAAAAAAATTGCCCGTGGTACTACCAGTAGGACTACGCAGTAGGACCACGGACAACAAATCAGTGGGTATACACAAAGTCGGTTAAAATAATACTAATTGATAAAAAACCAGGAGTTATAATCGCCCCAAACAAGTTATTTGAGGCAAAACGTAGTACCTTACATTACATACCTAAACTTAACAAAAGTAAATATGTCATTCCATTAAAATAAATTAAGATTGTTCATAGTACTGGAAGCAGTTATGCATCGCTGCCATACATGACCCATTTTTTTTTTATTAAGCTATGAGCTTCATTACATATGATCTTTGAGTAATTCCAAGCATTTCTAGCCTGGGAAGCAATAAGAAGCGTGAGTCTAGTCGGGGAGGGCGGAGTACAAAGATGGCCGCCACCCGTCATCTTTAAAAAAAATCTATTCTGATCCTGGTGGCTACTAGGGCAAGTTTGGCTACTAGGTATCATTTTCGTATAAACCGAAGACGTAGAATTCATTGCTGATATTTGTTTTTTTTTCAGTTTATTAGTAATTATTTTACAAGAATAACGTAAAAAGGTGAAAAGTTTGGTTGGAGATTTTTGCTTTGAGAGCAAATAACTTTTGTATAGTGGCCAAAAATATCATACAAAAAAATACTATAATAAAGCGCAATTCATGCAGATTCTAAAAATATACACGTTAATAATATCCTACTGCAAAGAGATGGTAAAATAGTAGTTTTCGATATAAGTGCGAAAAGTATGTCATTTTGCACGAGTACCGAGGCTTTCGATTTTTCCGGTAATATACTGTCACTTGCAACGGATACCTTTGCTTTGTTATCTGGTCGCGTTAAATTCACTCCAAAATCGTCTGAATCACTCATTTTTATTTAATAACTGATACGTGATATGATACGTTCGTGGCAATTACAAACATAAATCACTTAAATGTTGAATAAAAAAGGCGGGAAGAGAATAAAAAAGTTTTACTTTTAATGGCCATTTTTTTTCAATGGGAATTCTGTTGTCGCTGTTGTCAGCATTATGCCAATTGAAGAGAAATCGTATTATTATTTCAGAACACATAATTATGTAAAAAAACATGAATCTTTTTTTATTTCTTAATATTGATATACTATCTAATTAATTACATTTATATTCTTAAGTGCAGTGTACGAACGATAGCTTCATTCAATCGCGCGTTGTTCAAGTAATACTATTGGGTCTCGATTAATACTCCTTAATGCCCAATCGCACGTTGTTCAGGTGGGTCATTTATAAGCGGGTCTCGAATAATACTCATTTATTTAAAAAGAATCAATCAGATTACTTTTTAGCACTAGTGTAAAAAATTCAAACTTTACGCACGATTTGCAGCTACAAAACCTAAATTTTTTGAGCAATTGTATTAAAAAAATGGTTACTTGACCACAGCGCGGGTAGGTGTACTTTCGCTATAGGCGGCGTTTATCTTACAAAATGGTCGAGTACGAGGTACGAGTATCTGCTTGTGCTTACATTGTAAAATTTTATGATATTTAATTACACAAACGGGTCTACCGCGACATAATTTCATTGTTTTTACCTTAAATTCCGACGTTTCAGTCGTTTTTAGGGTTCCGTACCTCAAAAGGAAAAAAACGGAACCCTTATAGGATCACTCGTGCGTCTGTCTGTCTGTCCGTCTGTCACAGCCTATTTTCTCCGAAAGGCCTTGTGGCCTATTTGCTGAATAAATGTTGATATTTGATATTTCATTTAAGTATATACCTAGTAAATGTACATGATCTCACCTTAATTTTATGATTCATAAATTAAACGTTAAGTATTAAATATTATAATTTCTAATGAATGTTCTGCTTGGCAGTCATTGAAATGTAATTATAGTACTATAAGTTTAGTATAATATTAACCGGTTGAACGTCCACCATACAACAAATTGATGGAAACCAATTTGACCCATATTGATCAGTGGTAATACACGATACTGAGTCGCTACGACCCAAATTGAGTTCACGTACGATACTAGGGCGCTCCACGGGTTAAGACACATGTATCCAATTTAAATATTGTTACCTCGCCCAGAAATAAAGAAATAAGAAAATAAGTAAGATGACAAATGTTAAAAACCAAATGTATTGGGATGAGGGGATGACAGATGCGAACGATAAGTTAGGTAGGTCCGTGATCTACATGCATTATTTAATTGCGTTAGGCAGTTTCTATTCTACAAACAATTGTCATTCGACTAGGTATACACGGTGTAACATGAGGAAACCGAATAATTTTATCCACGCATTTCTGAGGTCAAAAGAAGGAAAAAATGTAATATGAGTTTAGGTCATCTCGCAAAAAAAATGCTTTTTGTTTTTTTAATTTTTTTAATGTATTTGTACATAAAAAATAAATGTTATCGGTTAACTTGTCACTTAAAATTGATTTTTACATTTTTTTTTTCGTAAAACCTACTTTTTGCAAAGTGTTACGTGTCACTTTTTGACATCTATCAATAAGGATATTTAGACTACGTCCTATAGCAGCAACGTCACCATCAAATAGGGCTTTTGTGTAACTATGTAACAATAAAAACTTGTTATTTTTTAAATTAATATTATATCTGAAACTAGGCGAATTTCAAAAAAGTTTATAGGACATTTTTGTCTCTAAATATGATCAGGAATACGCTGTTAAATTAATTATTCGGTTTCCTCATGTTACACCGTGTATACTTAGGCTCCTTGACAGCAATTCTTACTGTAGGACAGAGCGGGGTCAGTTGTAACACTAGTCTCGCTATTTCTCACTTGGTAGCAAGTTCTGTATCAACTCTGGTAAGTATGATCATGGATAGAGTAGGTTCAGTTTAACACTTGCCTTGAAAGTGACCAAGGCCTCCAGTATGTACCCAGGTGAGAACCAGAATCTGCATTTTGCGGTGTACTTACGCCACAACCACTAGGCCACCAAATACCAAAGTTATGGGTCGAAATTTCTCCGATATATGCAACCGTTGGCCAACTCTAGTATGTGTTATTAATAGTACTAGCGGTTGGCCTAAATCAGCTGCAAATAGTGTTAAAGTTATGAAAATCGGCACGATTAATCTTTAGGTCATTAGAATAAAAAAAGGAAAGGATTTATAAAGCCATCTTTTTTTGTATGGAAAAAAATATTAATTGTTCCGAAACCTATCTTGTGTAGTATTAAATGAAAGGGCATTCGGAGCTGGAGCACACACGATTGGTTTCTGAACTCAAAATATTTTTTTTTCATACAAGAAAAAGATGAAAGCGCTGGTGGCCTAGCGGTGAGAGCGTGCGACTTGCAATCTGGAGGTCGCGGGTTCAAACCCCGGCTCGTACCAATGAGTTTTTCGGAACGTATGTACGAAATATTATTTGATATTTACCAGTCGCTTTTCGGTGAAGGAAAACATCGTGAGGAAACCGGACTAATCCCAATAAGGCCTAATTTAACCTCTGGGTTGGAAGGTCAGATGGCAGTCGCTTGCGTAAAAACTAGTGCCTACGTCAAATCATGGGATTAGTTGTCAAGCGGACCTCAGGCTCTCATGAGCCGTGGCGAAATGCCGGGATAACGCGAGGAAAAAGACAAGAAAAAGATGACGTCATAACTCCTTTCCGTTTTTTTTTATTCTTTGGGTCAAATTGATCCAAATGGCCTAAAGATTAATCGTACCGATTTTCATACCTTTAACACCATTTGCAGCTAATTCCCGAATTTTAGGCTGTACCGCTTTTACTATAACTCCTATTCGAATCAACTCACATATATGATTCCGGGATAACGAGAGTGATGGCACTGTCTGGAGAGGATCCTGAGTGGAACGGGGTCAGTTGTGACACTAGTCTCACCTAGCAATTATCTTGTGAGCGGAGGCGGCTGTAGCACGAGTCTAGCAGGCTGTAACGGACTCACCTGGTAGCGGACAGGGGGGACGGTAGCGCGCCGGGGGTGGTGGCACAGGGGGCGGCTCCTGCAGCGCCCCCGTCGACTTGTGGGCACTGTAGCAACTCTGTGGCGGATCCTGGGGAGAACGGGGTCAGTTGTTACTTACACTATGTCATATTTCAGGTTGCCTCGAATTATGAAACAGCTTATTTTTGAAGTGAAAACTTCTTTAGCGGCGCTGAGCACTTTTTGAGGTGGGGAAAAAATGATAAACTCGATTCGACAATGTTATTCACCAAAGAACTTTAGTCATAACGTATCATAATCAGGTCAATTATTTAAAACTGGACTTTTATATTAAGCAATAAAGCTCAATGTTCTAATCTTGTACGAGCTGAAATACGAGGATCTCACAGTTACATTCTAACTTTATATCACTCTTGTGCTACCACTATAGAGTACCGTGGTAAACTAACCGACGGCGCTGAATTTGATACGTTGTGACATGAATAAGCCACTGAGGAAGGATTTTGTGAAATTAACTCTAAGTTTAGAAGAGGGGTTACGGATATCAACAAATTTAATTGAATAATTGTGTTGATTTAACAACAAAATTGAACAACAATAAATTAATTGCCCCACATTGCATCTTTTGGGGAACTGAGTAAACATTAAGTAGGTAATCAAGAAAACTAAAAATGAGTTTACATAGTTACGTCGTGGTAAAATAATCACACATAATTATCAACACGAGTATAATTGCATAATTATTTAAAATTATTAATTTTCTTCGTCATGAATTATACCTAATCGTAATTATATCGCATCCATATCAAATCCATATTCATACGTATTAAGCACTTAATAATGGCCACGAAAATGGGTACTTTGAAAAAAACATTGACCTCTGTCATTTGCAGTGCCGGATTAACCCTTTTAAGCAAAATAAGCACTTGCTTAGGGCACCACGTCTAGGGGGCACCAAAACCATACATGTGAAGATCACTTAGGTACTTTATTTCTAATGCTAAAAAAACGAACGATAATAATGATCATATCATAAATGTGACAGTTACTCCGCCTGTAAAGTAGGCGCAATCATAAGCCTTTGGCCATGTTAAGTATTCAGAGTAAAAAGTTAAAATTTCTCAACGAGAATTCAAAATTTTGTATCAGATTTCTGAACGCATAGTCGCGCCCCCGCGCGCGCGCCGTTTCTGTAGCCCAGTTTGAAGCCCCTTCCAGACTATGCGCGTGAATCGCGGGCGAAGCCGCGAACGCGAGTGTGGAGTCGATTTCGCTGTCTGCGAAAATCGACTCCACACTCGCGTTCGCGGCTTCGCCCGCGATTCACGCGCATAGTCTAGAGGGGGCTTGAGGCCCGGGAAAGGACATCAAGGCCCCAACGCTGTCTGTTCTCTTTGACGGCGCAGCAACTAGTATCATTTCTCTCTGCGTGCTCTTTTAAAAATGCCGTTTGTCAAAAAAGGACAACCATACTGTTGACAAGATAGACTTCAAATCCAGGTGTCCCCTTTTTAGGTAGACCCAGGTTGTAAAAACGTATATGTGTGCTCTTTTAGGGATGTAAAAAGTCGATTAAAATCATTTTATATATCGATAAACGCTACACAGCGGAACGCAATAGCGGTTAATTGAAGCTTCAATATCTCCGTTAAACATAAACATAGTTGAAATGCCAATGGATAATGAATATATTACTGGTTAATTCTTAACTTACCCTAATGTAATATCTGACTTGTACCACATGTTATTAAAGTCCATTTCAATAGAACTTGCAAACTATGTAAGCAAACCGCCATATTGAAATTGTCTCTGAATGATGAATTTCACAAAACAAAGAAGTAATAGAAGTGAAACGTATGTCTATAGCGTGTGGCAAGATTATGGTTAGCTGCATACGCTTTCAGCACAGACTATTGTCAGTCGTGTGACAGTTCAGCATGGCGCTTTTGACATGTCAGATGTGAAAACGATTCCAGTAAAAATTAGAAATAATTACGTATTCGTAATTATTATGCCGTGCTGCTCCATTTTGGAGTGTAAAAACACTAGCGGGACCAAAAATACTAAATATGGAGGCATTTCATATCATCGGTATTCTTTTATGTAAAATTTCAATATTTTTTACATTTTCAGTTTCCGCAAGGATTTTTGGATTGTTTAGTACAAAAATCAGATTTATGTAAATGAGATAAGGTTGATATCTACTTAGCGTAAAAGTCATGTACGGGTGCGCTATTCGCCCACAGTGCGAGGACCATATCAAAAAAGTTATCGATGTCGATGTTCGTATAAATATACACAGTTCGGTTTGTTTATGTTCATACATGTTCTTAATCATTTATTTTTGTTTTGCCTCTGGATGATCATATCCTAAAAGTCGTCGCTTATGCATATTTTATATTATGTAGGTACAAAATATGTTCTTACTTATTTATTCCAATTCAATGGATTATTTGATTTTAAGTTTTTAGTGTTACGTACAAAACTTTGTTTACGGAACACTTATGGGATCACTTCGGTCTTGCAAATCAGTTAAATACGTTTTTCTCAGAGACCGTTTGACATAGATACCTAAAATTTGGAACAGTTATAGCAATTACCACCACTCATATTGTAAATAAGTCAAAACTGCTTATTTCTTATTAAAGGGGGAAATTTAGGGGGTTGAGAGGGGTAGACTGAAACTTTTTTCATTTGTAAGAATCGTGTGGGGTACCATTAGAAAGCTTGCAAAAAATTGAGTCGATGGACTGATTTTGACTTCATTTTAGACTGCAATAGTTTCGTCAAAAAATGCATTTAAAGTTGTAAGTTTTCATACAAAAATTTTCACCTCTGTCCTGGCGATTTTCGCGAAAACTATAGCTAACAGGCAGCTGACCAGTCAATACCCAACTTAAAGAAGCATGGAGACGGCGGGAAAATTATCAGCTTAACTTTATCTTTATTAGTTTTTCAACTGCAGCTTGACCTTTGGTTGCTTAGGGCTAGCTAACTGATGCTTACACTGGTCAATTCATATTAGGCGAGAAACATCCTTAGTTAAAACTTTGGCATTGAAATTTATGACTTATGTCTTTGACAGAAAGTTTAATTCTGCTTGCTTATTTTTGTGGGATATTTAATTTTATCTCAATAGCCTACTATAAGTATGAGTGAGATCTACAAAATACGACCTTATTATATTGCAAATAAGTTTCAATTTCGAACGGGCTTTCCAACCAATGGACTAGGCATCTCAAAAATTTGAAAAATTCAAATTAAGAATTCCGTTCTTGACTGTCGTTGTGTTTTTTTTTTCCACAATAGGACACATAGAGTTAGTAAGGCGTATAGAGATAATAAAGTTATTTAATATTTATGAACAGCTTTGGCCTCATGTATAGATTTTATTGAGAGTATCTGATTCGTCGAAACAATATACACAATATTCCTTTTCATTAAGTACCATTACATTTCTGTATTAATTGTATAATTATAATATCTATTAATTATATTCAGTACTTATGTATATTTTTGAACGGATCGGTGAGCAACAAGATTCAGGGCTATAACCGCGAAAATAGAAGTTCACAAATTGCGAGCATTTTTCTCTGTCATTCTAATTACGCCTTCATTGGAGTAAAAGAGAAAGATCCCCGCAAATTGCGAATTTCGGTTTTCGCGGTAGCCCCTCAGTCCTGTTACGAGAAAATAATTTTGGAAGACATTAATAGTATATGACAGTTAAATATCACAGTTTTTAGAAACAAAGGTAAAATTGACGAAATATTTAAAGTAATCCGATCTTGTTTTTTAGCAGTTCTAAATAATATTAAAGTCTATATATATGGCATAGAACTAGAAACAAAATCAAATAAAAAATAATAATGAGTTCTAAATTCAAATTGAAGGAGTATACATTTAAGGTATTATAGGCCAAGCGCGCACCACGATATTAATTTTTGCGACACGATTTTAGAATCGCGCTGTAATATATCGCAGAAAATTCACTGCGCGCACTGCGATGAAAAAGTCGACGATTTGTTCATTCTCAACAGGGATTTCGTACCAGTCGCTTGTCATGAAACGTGTCTTTAATATGCGATTGCTGTATGACTTTAAGCATTTATAACACAAAGGTGATCCCCGTCTATTTCCATAATTAAATGGTCAACATCTAGCGTCTCATTTTGAGACTCCATTGGAGATGCAGGTGCCGAGATGTTGGGGTTTGGAGAGCGAAATGCCGACTGAGGTCCGGTCGGGGTGCGATTTTATTATCATAGTGCGCGCGGGGCCATACAACTCCGCATGCTGCAATTCACTTTGCGACAATCGCGGAAAAATGTGACAAATCACAATTTTAAAATCGCTGCGATTTTTTTGTCGCATATGCGTGCACTAACATATAAACACATACGTTGCATTTCTGCGACAAAATTATCGCAGGACAAAAAATCGTGGTGCGCGCTTGGCCTTACTCTAAATTATTATAATACATCAAGCATTCGCGAGATGCTCGACTTCGGTATTCAAACACAAAGCAATAGTACAAGAATCTAACTAAATGCAAAGGCCGAAGGAGCGATTCGAAGATCCGAAGCGTCCGACAGACGCGCGCCTCCCGTAACTTTTCCAAGTATTTTTAAGTACAAGTGTCTAAGTCGCAAGATCCAAAGGCTGAAGTCGCATTGGGCCGAAAGCCCGAAGCATCCAGGAGGTCAGTTCTAAACACAGGTAATTAATACAAGTGTCTAAATGCGAAGGCTGGAGGCCGAGCTCCGCGTAGGGCCGAAGGCCCGAAGCCTGCAAGATGTCAGTGGTTAAACACAGAACTGACAGCCTAGACGCTTCGGGCCTTCGGCCCTACGCGAAGCTCGGCCTTCGGCCTTCGCATTTAGATACTTATACTATTGTTCTGTGTTTAAGTACTAACATCCTGGACGCTACGGGCCTTCGGCCCTACGCGGAGCTCGGCCTTCGGCTTTCGCATTTAGACACTTGTACTATTGTTCTGTGTTAAAGCACTGACATCCTGGACGCTTCGGGCCAATCAATCCAATCAATCAATCAATTCGTCAATTTTACCTTTGTTTCTAAAAACTGTGATATTTAACTGTCATATACTATTAATGTCTTCCAAAATTATTTTCTCGTAACAGGACTGAGGGGCTACCGCGAAAACCGAAATTCGCAATTTGCGGGGATCTTTCTCTTTTACTCCAATGAAGGCGTAATTAGAGTGACAGAGAAAAATGCTCGCAATTTGCGAACTTCTATTTTCGCGGTTATAGCCCTGAATCTTGTTGCTCACCGATCCGTTCAAAAATATACATAAGTACTGAATATAATTAATAGATATTATAATTATACAATTAATACAGAAATGTAATGGTACTTAATGAAAAGAAATATTGTGTATATTGTTTCGACGAATCAGATACTCTCAATAAAATCTATACATGAGGCCAAAGCTGTTCATAAATATTAAATGACTTTATTATCTCTATACGCCTTACTAACTCTATGTGTCCTATTGTGGAAAAAAAAAACACAACGACAGTCAAGAACGGAATTCTTAATTTGAATTTTTCAGGTTTTTGAGATGCCTAGTCCATTGGTTGGAAAGCCCGTTCGAAATTGAAACTTATTTGCAATATAATAAGGTCGTATTTTGTAGATCTCTCTCATACTGATTGAGATAAAATTAAATATCCCACAAAAATAAGCAAGCAGAATTAAACTTTGTGTCAAAGACATAAGTCATAAATTTCAATGCCAAAGTTTTAACTAAGGATGTTTCTCGCCTAATATGAATTGACCAGTGTAAGCATCAGTTAGCTAGCCCTAAGCAACCAAAGGTCAAGCTGCAGTTGAAAAACTAATAAAGATAAAGTTAAGCTGATAATTTTCCCGCCGTCTCCATGCTTCTTTAAGTTGGGTATTGACTGGTCAGCTGCCTGTTAGCTATAGTTTTCGCGAAAATCGCCAGGACAGAGGTGAAAATTTTTGTATGAAAACTTGCAACTTTAAATGCATTTTTTGACGAAACTATTGCAGTCTAAAATGAAGTCAAAATCAGTCCATCGACTCAATTTTTTGCAAGCTTTCTAATGGTACCCCATACGATTCTTACAAATGAAAAAAGTTTCCGCCTACCCCTCTCAACCCCCTAAATTTCCCCCTTTTAATAAGAAATAAGCAGTTTTGACTTATTTACAATATGAGTGGTGGTAATTGCTATAACTGTTCCAAATTTTAGGTATCTATGTCAAACGGTCTCTGAGAAAAACGTATTTAACTGATTTGCAAGACCGAAGTGATCCCATAAGTGTTCCGTAAACAAAGTTTTGTACGGAACACTAAAAAGGAATTGCCGACCGATGTAACATTTATTAACGTAAATTGGCAATTCCTGTACCGACAAGTTTTATTGATGATGATGACGACATGATGCTGTGTAGTTTATTAATATAATCATGAAGATAATAATAATAAGCCCGCAGGGCAGCTTGTGGCGAGCTGTTGGGGAGTAACGACCCCCCGGACCCGAGTGCTCCCGAGAGGCGGTCAGGGTCTCCGTCTCCGGTGTGTCTTCGTCGGTCGGAGTGGACCCCAAGGGGACCCGCAGGATTCTCAGCTCTCGCTTGCCTTAATTGGCCGTCCAGAGAGAAAGTCGTTAGAGCTATATGCTCCAGGAATGGAAGTGAAAGATGCATAAGACGCGAGTTGGCACTGTGACTGTTAACAGCCACTGGGTAGAAAGCGGCGCACACCTCTGGACACCCCTGAGCCGCTCACACCAATGTTGCTCCTGGTCGTCTTCGCGACGGCAGTTTCAGGGGCCAATCTAGTGCGCGGCAAGTCACCACCTGCCTCGATAACTTTTGTAAACATTGTTATGGCAAGTGTCCGTACGTCTTTGTAATAACCCAGTCTCATAGTCCACCCAAACTTCAATCCATAGACCGGTATACTGTTCACTTTTTTTACAATAGTCCCAATGCCTGCTGAGATCTGTGAACGGGTTCCAGCAGGCGTTCTACATGACATAAAAGCTCTCCAAGGGGCCTCTACGTGATGGATCTGTGTCCCCACGCAAGCCTATCCAAAAACCGGGATTATAGGCCCGTGATATCCAAGGAGATATGTACATATAATAATAACAACGCGTGAAATCTTTTTTGTGGAAAAGTTACCTTCACATTAATGCGACACTTCGCAAAAGGATACGTGACCGCAAAAATTTAACTACTCGTATATACAAAACTAGCCGACAAACAATGGTCGAATGACACAGAAAGGAAAATGATTACACGGAGTAAAGCGCGTTTACAAGCGTCTATCACAACCAACGCACGCCCACCACCCTCGCCCGTCTCGTCCGTCTCCTCACAATCGTGTATTGTGCATGTGTTTGTACCTTTAAATAGATCAGACATTTAGAAAGGGATGAAGATACTTCAATACCGAAAGCGCATGCTATCACGTCCATTGCACAACAGATTATAAAAATAAGCTAATAAAAATTAATAGTTTAAAAAACACTAGAAAAACACGCTTTTATGGATTACACTATTTACACTAAATATTTACAAGTCAATATAATATAACCTGGAAACCTGATCGTGTTCAAAGTCCATTACGTGACCTTTCTCACAAGTGCAAACACGACTAGATACGATATTCCATCATGGAATGCCAGTGTCTATCTTCCGGCTTCATCATCAGACCTTGAAACCTAATCGTGGACAATAGTTATTTGTTTTACAAGGGGGCAAAGTTGTTGTTTAACCGCTCGTGCTAATATTGATACCCGAGCAAGCGAAAGATTCTCTCTGGAATCTTGAGCGTTGCGAGGGTTTCAAAGCACTAAGGTTAAACAAAACTTGCCCCCGAGTGAAACACAAAATTTTTCACCACACCAACCCGAAGCAAGTATTAAATGTAAAATATCAAACAAAATCAAATCCAAATGAATATTATTAAATATTTATCATCCAAATTCAACATTTATAAGTTAATTTTACCAGCAAACATAGAAAACAACTCAAAATTTGCATTTGATTACTTTGAATAAAATGTGAATAAAATGCAACTTTGCTATCAGTTTTTGAAGTGCAAAGTAAGCCTTTCCGAGCTGGTGTGGTGAAAAGTTCATTACAAGACTTTTCTAACAAATCCAAACACAGCTATGATACGATGTTCCATCATGAAGTTCCAGTTCATATCTTACGGCTCCATCATCAGATCAGTTCGACAGTACCATATTATTGTATTGTCATCAGAACTACATACAGCTGCCAACTTTCATGTACGCTATGATCCTTGGAAGATGGTTAAACTCGATACCTTAGATGCCATTACATAGTTACATACAGGTCGACCTAATAAAAGCGTGTTAAAAAATTTAAAGCACAGTAATGCAAGTACGAAAGAGACATTTTTGTCAGAAATTCACAAAAGCCGTGCGTTGTGTGCTCATGCCACATGTTTTAACACTGAACTGGCCGAGGGCGAACTTTATGTATAACGAGGCATTTTGATGCGCATACGAAGACGACGTCACTACACATTTGCATATAAAATCCTTCGCGAGCAGACACCATACTAGAATACATATGGAAGTCTGACTACAGCTCAAAATGAGCCCAGAAATGCAACGCGCAGTTTTACAGCGACAAATATTAATCCAGTAAATTTGTCGAATTTTGTAACCTGGCTGTTTTGCGTCAAATCCGGTAGTTCTGATTTTTTGCAGACTTGTTTATGATGTTGGCCCAATGAATAATCCAAGTTTGTGACCTCGAGCGCCGAACGCAACTTTGTCAAAAATCGAATAAACCGCAATTTTTTTTTAAATTTGGGCGATTATAACCCTAAAGTACTAGTTTTTGGTAGTAACTTCCTAGGGCGTTTTTAAAGTAGACTAAATTTGCTACAATAAGATACTAGAATTGTCTCTGTACATCTAATATTTTCCGAGATAAAGCCTTTCAAAATTTTATAATTTTACATCAGTTCTTAGGTATAATATAAGGGTTAGGTAGGTAATTTTTATATGTATATTTTTTATATGTAATTCATCACCGCCACGATCTACAAAATATTCATTTTCCATAAAAAATGTTTTTTTTCGAAATTGGCACTCATACATTTTTTTATGGATAATAAATATTTTGTAGAACGTGCGGTGATGAATTCCATATAAATTTCCTACCTAACCCTTATATTATAGCTAAGAACCGATGTAAAATTGTAAAATTTTGAAAGGATTTATCTCGGAAAATATTAGATGTACAGAGACAATTCTAGTGTCTTACTGTAGCAAATTTAGTCTACTTTAAAAACGCACTGGGAAGTTACTACCAAAAACTAATACTTTAGGGTTATAATCGCCCAAATCTAAAAAAAATTGCGGTTTATTCGATTTTTGACAAAGTTGCGTTCGGCGCTCGAGGTCACAAACTTGGATTATTCATTGGGCCAACATCATAAACAAGCCTCCAAAAAATCAGAACTACCGGATTTGACGCAAACGCAAAATGTATAATTTTACTGTATTATATGTAATGTCAGACGTGAGGCGTGACAAATAGGTATAATTTTATTTTAGTTTCTAAACTGTTATTGACCAATTACATTTTATTTTCAATGTAGGAAAATTGTGTATTGGGTAATATTCAAATTTAGGAGTGTGGTATATATACTAATTAATAAATTATGTAAAAATGAAATTTTCTGAGTGATTGTTGGGCTTAAACCACAGAATAAATAATTTAAAAGTCGTCAAGGATGTCGCAGATTTCGAAAATGATGACCATTTTGGATTCCAAAATCTGCACACCTGTTTCAAATAAGGTACCTATAGGTAGATGCATTCTAGTAAGTCAACAACATCTATATCTACTATCGAAATGTAAGTAATTTTGATAGTAGTATGTAGTACGAAATGTAATCTGAAAGGAATCGAGTAATATATTCCTGTAATGAGGAATCGACATTGATTCCAATTACTATTACTATTACTAGTAATGTAATATTCGAAAAATTGATTCCTGATTCCTCAAATGGAATAAATTCTACTTAGTAATTCGGTATTCGGTGTTAGATTACAAAGTAATCTGGGAATCGGTAATCAGATTACAAAGTAATTTCAAGTAATCGTGGAATCACCCTCAGAAGTTGTGAACTCTACAAGTGTGAATCAATTTAAAAATAGACTCGATAAACTATCTAAACAGTGAAATCGTGCTAAGTGAACTATGATTTAGACGCACCAGCATCAGCTGCCTGTCTAAAACGAAATAATAATAATCAGGAATCAATTACGAAATGCCCATCTCGAACTAAGTAGCACTGCATTCACTTGATCTTTTTGGCGAACCGCGAGTTTATTAGCCACCATGTATATTCTAGTTGTTTTTTAACTGTACCACCTCATGGTTATACTATAACTGAAATAAGCGGTCGTGCTTACGAGTATAGTAAATTACTTAAACTAGTAGATATACACGCATTTGTGTGGTGACCGTCGTGTTATATCGTCGGGTCACAATGTGGACCTTAAACCGTTACAACAAGGTTCACTAACGGTCAGCCAAGCGATGTTTCCTTACTTGTAGTGTAAGATCCGGCTCCGAGTACCACTGTAAATGTAACTACGGTTAGTCTACTGGTGCCCGCTATGTGGCGTAAGTAACTGGTGTTATATTTTTTGTGAACAGTGAGTTAAGGCTTATTTAGACGGTGCGAACTCGCATGCGAATTTAGTTACATTGCGGACTATTGGGGTGTATCACACTAGCGATTTGCGGACGAGTTGAAAGCGAATCCAACGCGCAGTGAGTTCAACGTGCGCGTGCAACGTGTTCGCCGCGAGCGCATAGTGATCTCGCCGCGCGCATGCAACGATTTCGCTGGGGACTATACTAAGATACTGGAATTCATTGGAAATACGTTGCGCGCTCGCGTTTAACTCTCGCTGTGCGATCGCCTCGCTCGCAATTCTCAACTCGCCCGTGTGATAACGCCCTTAAGGTTGTATCGGAAGCAGCCGACGGATCCAACACCGCATGTAATGTTCGAGTTCTAAATGAGCCTTTAGGCTGTTAACGAACAAGTAATAAGACGTGCAAAGTGGAATTCATTAATAGGTCAATATTCTTTTCTTTGTTTTGTTTCTGATAAATCAAAATGATGTGTAAGATATAATGTCAGTGATATTTGTGAAGAGTCAAACGAACCTAGCTGAAGCCATAAAATGGATACGCTCTCATTTTAAAACGACGTGACATATACCTACAGTCAGCTGTAGACAAAAGGTACACCCGCCGCATAGTAATTTGTATGCAAAGTTGCTAAGCTAGTAGTATTGCTTGTACATTCAAGTAACATATATCCATGTCTACTAATTATCGTTACTAGAAGTTGTAATACAAAACTTGTCGCTCTATTTTCTTTTGAGTTTTACAATTTTTAGCAACAAAATGTAGTGTAAAACCATAATTGGCAACATCATAGGCTTATCTTTGAATTCTGTATGTTATACATATTGCACCTTACCTACGTAATAGTAGGTACATTATGATACAAGTGCGAATTACCTTTTCGCACGTGTATTGTACAACGTTTTACAGTACATATGGCCCTTGATAATTTTGACATAGATACGTATTGTTCTTAATCGCACCCTCGGGCGGTAAAGTAGCACCACATGTACTGTAAATGTTCATGTCATTTGAACAAGTTGTTTTAAAATGCGAGCGTAGCTTGGACTGTATGGCGGTGGCCAGTTTCGTGCGACTTCACAGTAGGACTTCATTGTAAAGGGGCCCACAGATTACCAGTTCGCCGGAGACGATATCAACCTGTCAGTTAAACGCACAAGGTGACAGTTCCGAACAACTGACAGGCTGATAACGTCCGGCGAGCTGGTAATCTGAGGAAGGGCCCCTTAAGATTCTACATATAAATGAATAAATATAGTCTGATAACTTTATACGTCTTATTATTCCTTTGTCTATACTATACTGTTCAATTAGAGCGGCAATATTATTAGAGATGCACAGGATATTCGGTTACTATCCGGTACCGGATAGTAACATTGCTTAATTTCGGAGTAAACAAATTAGATTTAAGAAACAGTCACGGTCCTAATCGTACTAGTATATTATTTTAAAACAATTTAATCATTCCACTGACTGGCACGCGCACTCATTTTTAACCTAGAAATGAGTCCGCGCGAACGTTCACTAGGAAACTTATCTAACTTGCACAATGCGCACCTGATAAACCGAAATGAAGGTATAATTTCGCCAGCCCAATATTCGGCGGCCGAATATCCGGTATCCGGCCAAACAACTATCCGTTGCATCTCTAAATATTATATCATATATAGGTACAAGTCGTGTTCGCAAATTGTCAGTACATATATAGTGGAACTTCTACTGTGTTTTAATCTATTTTTTCATCACACTCGCTTGTAAAAGTTGTTATTGCACGTAAGCAATGCGGCCCGTATATCCTAAATTTCGACCTAAGGCTGTAATCGACGTCCTCAATTCGGCAGAAGTTTTATTTTTTTTCCCGTTTTCCTCACAAGTGTGATGAAAAACTTTGTGTGTGCCACGGGAGGTGTAGAAATTACGAACTCGTGTTAATTTACCCCTCGCTTTCGGGCTTCAATTCACACTCGTTCGTAAATTCTTGTTCACCGCAGTATTTACCTATTTGTCTTAGTGCCCCGGCTAGCGAACGCAGTCTTCTAGAAATCGATTTTCACTCAGGTCGTTTCGGATATGGGTGAATATGGTATCGAAGCATTCATTGTAATGCCCTGAACACAAATATAAATATGAGATGACAACCGCGACAGTAATGGGGGTAGTTAGTTGCTGTGACGTCATAAAGTCGGCAGTACAAACTTTTTATCTAGACACGCGGCAGCGTGTCAAGCCAAGTTCAAGCAAAGGAACTGGCTAGCCAGCGCCGAGTGTAATATTACACGAACCACTTGGTGCCACTTTTGACCCTTCTATAACTCAAAACATCTTTGACGTAAACACATAAAACTACGTGTGTTTAATTATATCCATAAGGATATCTAGAAGCCCAAATTTCATGAAGCTAGCTCAAACGGTTATAAAGGTATGAAGGTCAAAAAGTCGTAAATTTTAAGACTGACTTATGACTTATAGTACCTAAACCTAACCTACTTCCAGATGACCTAGAAGGATGAAATTTGGAATTCAGCTTGGTTATTGTGTGTAACCGTAGGAAAAAATCTAAAATTAAAATAAAGTTAAAAAATAGGGGGGGTCCCCATACAAAAAAACCACTTTTTATTGGGACTGACATATAAGTACCTAAACCTAACCTACTTCCAGATGACCTAGAAGGATGAAATTTGGAATCCAGCTCGGTTATTGTGTGTAACCGTAGGAAAAAATCTAAAAATAAAATAAAGTTTAAAAATAGGGGGGGTCCCCATACAAAAAAACCATTTTTTATTGGGACTGATATAAGTACCTAAACCTAACCTACTTCCAGATGACCTAGAAGGATGAAATTTGGAATCCAGCTCGGTTATTGTGTGTAACCGTAGGAAAAAATCTAAAAATAAAATAAAGTTTAAAAATAGGGGGGGTCCCCATACAAAAAAACCATTTTTTATTGGGACTGATATAAGTACCTAAACCTAACCTACTTCCAGATGACCTAGAAGGATGAAATTTGGAATCCAGCTCGGTTATTGTGTGTAAGCGTAGGAAAAAATCTAAAAATAAAAAAAAGTTAAAAAATAGGGGGGGTCCCCATACAAAAAAATATTTTTTTATTGTAGCGTTGGAACCGTTACAAACAGATATTTGAAACTACCCCAATATATGTATTATTATATTTGCTATATTAAAATAAAGTTTAGTCAAAAAATAAGTGGTGCCCCATACAAAAAACTTTTAATACGCTCTAAACAACCGGCCAACGGTGTGTCGTCGGCGGCGCGCACATAATTATACAAAGAACAGAAGTAAAAACCATACAGCGGAAACACAAGAAAAAACATTAAATCTCAATACCTGCCTAGTTTTCTTTACAAAAAGTATTGATATCCCACCAAAAACATAAATGTAAAAAAGGAGAGCCAAGTTCAATACAAAAATTATGCTTGGCTGTGGGGCTCGCCGCAAAAAGAATGGAGATCTAAATGAGTGCCACTGCCAAGTTCTATGCAAAATCCAAATATGTATTTATAGGAACAAAATAACATTATAAACAAGTATTAAACTCTATTTCTTTGCTTTATTGGATACCTATAACAATTGCTGTTATTTAAAAAAATGTGAGATCTTAAAGTAGGTTAGATTTGGCTTGGCCAGGTTTTATCAGAATTACAATATATATAAAATGATTGATATAATGAAAACTGGCCAAGTCAAATCTAACCTACTTTAAGGTCTCACATTTTTTTAAATAACAGCAATTGTTATAGGTATCCAATAAAGCAAAGAAATAGAGTTTAATACTTGTTTATAATGTTATTTTGTTCCTATAAATACATATTTGGATTTTGCATAGAACTTGGCAGTGGCACTCATTTAGATCTCCATTCTTTTTGCGGCGAGCCCCACAGCCAAGCATAATTTTTGTATTGAACTTGGCTCTCCTTTTTTACATTTATGTTTTTGGTGGGATAATTTTCTTTTAAACATACTATGTGCAAATGAAAGGGCTTTGCGAGTAGATCACAAATATATAACATACTGTAACATTTTCAATACTAGGTCTAACAAATTATAAGAAAACGTTCAAAAATTTCACAATCCAGTGGGTTTTATTCCCACTAATCACCAAGTTGTTACCAGTGGTAACTACTAGTGGTAAAAGGTGGGAATGTTTTAGTAAATATGGTATCGATGCAGTGCCATGCCCTGAACACAAATATATGAGATGACAACCGCGAAAGTGGTGGGGGTAGTTGCTGTGACGTCTTAAAGTCAGCAGTACATTTATAGAGCACCGTACAAAACATTGTTCACGGTGCTCTTATGGGATCACTTCGGTCTTGCAAATCGGTTAAATGCGTTTTTCTTGATGTAGGTACCTAAAATTTGGAATAGTTATGGCAAGTACCATCACTAACACTGTGAATAAGTCAAAATTGCTTATTTCTGATTTTAGGGGGAAATTTAGGGGGTTAGAGGGGTAGGCTGAATTTTATTTTTAATTGTAAGAATCGAGTGTGGTACCATTAGAAGCTTGCAAAATTTTTGTGCGAGTTCAATACTAATAAGAACAGTATAAATACAGTTTTTTTTTTTACTTAAGACACCTGCAATTATTTACGGGGTAAATATGTAGGACATACTGAACAACTTTTATTATGGAACCAATATCAAAATGGCGAAATAAAAAATTGACTTTCCCATACAAATATCAACAACAGGCCAGCTCAAACGTAAGACTCAGCCAATTTTTGTAAATAAATTTTGCTGTAAGAAATTATTATAAAAATTGAATTGAACATGTCGTGTCACATATTAAATGAAAAGGTTTATTTTGAGGATCTCAAATATATTTTATATAAATTTAGAATAAACTGTTTAGACGTCATAAGAAAATAGGCAAAAAATGACCATCCCCCCTCCCCCTTATCTCCGAAACTACTGGACCTAAAAATTTTGAAAAAAATGCACGTAATAGTTATTCACCTATAGATGACAGGAAAACCTATTAGAAATGTGCAGTCAGGAGTGAGTCAAACTTAAGCAAAAAAATGCGGTTGGCCTGTTTTAGGGACACAGCCGTAATGGTTTACGTGAAACGGGGCGTGGACAGCTATTGCGAAGGCCGAAGGCCGAGCTACGCGTATGGCCGAAGGCCACGCAGAGGCTTTTTGAAACGCGCGTCCGTAGGCCGAGTTGCGGGAGGTTAGAGACTCGGCCCGACCTACTTTTTCTTCTACTTGTTCTAAAAAGGTGCGTCTGGGTTTTCCTCTACCCCGCTTGCATCATATCCGCTCCTCCGGGATAATTTTAAAGAGGTCGTGTCGTAATAAGTGTGCAATCATCTAAAACTACTGGGCGCAAATTTTGAAAAAAAAAAACAAAAAATATAGTTTTTTGCCTATACCTAAATAGATTACTGGAAAACCTATAAGAAGTCTGCAGCCAAGTCGGACTTAAGAATAAAATTTGTGGCTAGGCTATATCAGAGTCACAATCGCAATTGTTTACGTGAAACGTGGTGTGGACAGCTAGTGCGACAGTCAAAGGCCAAGCTCTGCGTGGGGCCGAAGGCCTGAAGCATCCGAGAGAGGTGTGCCTCCACGCAAGGTCGAAGGTTGAGCTGTAGGAGGTTAGTGCTCAAACATAGAACAAATAATTGGTTTAAGTAGCTAAATGAGAAGGCTAAACTACCGTGTCAGACGTATATCTGCTATCTGGAAATAACAGAGATACGCTTAAGCAACGCATAAAGAATATACGCGGCTGTACGCTTAACATAATACTTTAACAAAGCTTTGGTTCAATTAGAACAAATTTACCTAAGTTATTGCGTAACTAACTGTCCTCTGATAGCTCAGTTAAAAACATGCAAATGCCTGGCCGTGCAACTAGCCAGCCGTGTGTTCCAAGTTGAATGTAAGAACTTCGCGCTTTGTTCGCTTGTTCTAAAATTAGTGCAGTATGACAGTCCTTGAGACGCGAGTTCGACTCACACTTGACCAGTTTTTTTCTTAGTTATTGAACTTTGACTATATTTTGGTGGTGACGACTGGGAAAAAAAAATCCCACCTTTTACCAGTGGTAACTATATGTAGAGTAATATATTTGACAGAGGGAATGTCACTTAAGACAAACTGAGACACTGCAATGGCGGACGGTTTGAAAGTGTGCGTGTAGACGAGTGATACCATGTAACACTAATTCTCCCCTAATGGTGAAACAATTAATTTCAATATCGTCCTTATTGTGAAATATTAAAATAGGACAGTTTCACGTTAGACAATAAAAACAGTGTGTACCTAACTGATTTTATAGGTCTTGAAAATACGCATTGTTGCACAATTACTTTGTGCAAATATTATTTCATTGTTAGACCTAGTATTGAAAATGTACAGTATGTTACTCGTATATATTTGTGATTTACTCGCAAAGTCATTTCAGTTGCACATGGTATGTTTGAAAGAAAATAAAAAAAGTTTGTACTGCCGACTTTATGACGTCACAGCAAATACCCATTACTTTCGCGCTTGTCACCTCATATATTTGTGTTCAGGGCATTACACTGAAACACTGAATGCATCGACACCATATTCAGCCTAGATCCCATAGACATATAAGTTTTTGGCAAAAATTTCATTTTTGGTACAAGCTTTTATGGCAGACTGTACTTTTCTTACGACAGACAACAACTAATACTTATCGAGACAATTCTAAAAACCCATAACACAATTAGGTTGCGTTGTTTCATCACAGAGTTCCTATGGCCACCTCCTGTCTCCTTCGTACATGTATTGTTTATGAAACCATTTAATTTGTAATTGACAGTCAGTCTGCCTGTCACCCGTCTGATAACATATTTGTGCTGTGTTTAATTAATAAAATAATTTAATATAATATGTAACGTCTTTCCATCATCCCATTTACAGTCCACTTCATTAGCTATCAGTACCATAATATTGCATTGTCATTCGATTTATACTGCATGCAAAATTTCAATTCAATCGGAAACCGGGAAGTGGATCAAATTTAACTTGCAAGATTTGATTACAGACCGGCAGACAGACAGACAGACAACGAACAGGTGAAAGTAAATAAAAGCTTGTAATAAAGAGGTGCAAACTAGAGCCCTCTGACTGGAAGCGAAAGGCAGTGCCTCATTCATGATCGACTTAGCGTTTTTGAGACTGAACGCCGCAGTGAGCTTGACAGAAAACGAGGTGAGCTTAAGGCTCGGCAGCCAACCTCAATATCCTACAACTATATTGGTGGTGTACTGACGTGCCCAAAATGCGCTCGAGTGTTTAGCAAGAAGATAGGGTACGTGAGCCACCTAAGGACGCACCAGAGAGTGGGTCAGCTACACCCAGTGAACGCATATACATGGAAGTATTCTGTCCGCTCAATTATAACCCAACGTAAACTCCCTCAAGGTAGGCAGTACTTACTAACAAACTATTCGATTGGCAACCTCAGTTCGACCGAGATGAGAGATGACAGTGACGGATGACTAAATTGATTTATAAAAACAACGTTTTTTTGTAATTAACAATGTCTTCATGTGTCGTGAAGTGGTGCAGAAGTTATTTTAGTTCATACCAAGGACAGTGGAATCACTTTTCACTTGTAGTAAACAGATAACTTCAGTAAAATTTGGAATAAACATGACTATTTGTTTTCAATACTACCGTGCTAAGCTAAAACGTAACAACTGCATACGACTTTCATAACAACATACGACTTTTTAAATTGCGAGGATAATAGGGATGGTGTTATGCCAAATGAAATAGACTATTTTATTAACTTGTGATTGGTTTAGGTATTTTCTATATAATTATAAATGTAGTAATAAATGCCTTCTTACAGATTTGTATTTTCCTTTTTTATTTCATGAGATGGAGCTATAAAAAAACTACCTTAGTTATTTCAAATTAATAATCAAGTTTGGTATGGTCATTTTACATTAGTCTCTATTCAGATTGCCACAAGATGCTATTCGCAGAGAACTATGGAAAAAAGCTGTCGAGACATGAAATTGAGTGGATGCCTGGCAAGATATCTAGAATATGTTCTATTCATGAGATATAACTCGTGAGATAATCATACCCGGCCTCCTATATGTAGATACATTTTTTCTATCACGCTTTCACTGAATTAATTTAACAAATACATACATTATCTGAAAATCACATTTGAATCCACCCTCTACTGTCACATATATGTAAGTTCTCTCTCAAGCCATTTCCGTCAGTAGAAAAGAGCGGCAAATTTAGAAAATTTAACCGCGCGAACGGTTGTGGTCCCTTACAAAATTTTAATTTTGCACCTTTTTCTACTGACAAACTTGTTTGACCAGCTATATACATATAACTAAAATATTTCCATTGGAACTGAAAGTGGGGATTTATTGTGACTCCGCCTGTTCAAATATTTTTGACCCGATTTGTGTACCCATGTAAATTTTGCAGACTGTATAGCCAGTCCGATTTACATTTACTATGGCGTACTTGATCTTAGAAAAACGGACAGACTATATCTGAACGTGACTTCGCACTGCCATACAGATTGATAATAAAATATGTAACAAAATACTTATTATAGCGGAATACATTTATACAACAATGATATATTGACTTATGTTGGGTTAGTCTGTCATTTCATAACAACATTTTAACTACATAGTTATCTTTTAATCTGCATTAAATTATTATACGTGAATTATTTGACTGGTTCTTCAATGTATGGCATAAACCTATCCCTGTCCAAGTCATATTCTAATCAAATATGAACCGCGAACTCTCAGCGACCAGTACGTACAGCAAGAAGGTTATTAGCGGATTAATGTCGCTGATTGGTAGTTATTGACATTATATGCATTTCATCTACACTTAGCTATGTACCATTAGTGTAATAAAGATGACTATTATTTACCAGCTTTGATTACAGGCTCTGTAAACGCGTCGTCTTATTTAAATGTAGGCGTAATTGTGTATGTGTGCTAATTTGGCCCGAGAATTTGAACTAAGGTAATGTTCCTAAAGGCGGTTTCCATACAAAATATATGCGTTCACTGGCTACACCCTAATAACACGAGTTAAAAATTGCCTATTCCAGAGCACACAGTCGCTGTGGCCGAAATCGGTCAGGAGAGCGTCACCATCATCATCACCATATTCACCCATATCTGAGACGACATGAACGAAAACTAAGATAAGGCCTGTGCGCCGGGGTACTAAAGTTGGTCAAGCAAATTTTGTCAGTAGAAAAAGGCGGCAAATTAAAAATTGTAGGTGCGAAGGGTTATCGTCCCATAGACTTTCTACTGACAAGATTTGGTTGGCTATATTTGCCCAACTTGACAATATTATTAATTAAAATGTCAAGTCGGTGAATGACGGAGCCAAGCCTTCAACCAGTCTGTCGCTGGCCATGATAACTTCTAACCAATTGCAGAAACGACGATGGCAGTTCTATGCGCACAACGTTTAGTTGAGTGAGTGAGCGTGGCTCCTTTTAACGGTGCTACTTACACTAATACAGTGTATGTACAGTCGACGTCAAAGAGATCTTTGCGACTAACGTTACAAAAAATTATTTACACGACTTTATTGTCATAGCATTTAGGTCGTGTAAACATTTTTTTGTTACTTTGGCTGTAAATTTCTCTTTGACGTCGACTGTACGTACATCTACATATGTGGTTGTGTAAAAATTACTAAGGTGACAATTATCGAACATGACATGACGATGTATGCCTGTATGGTTAATTCGAGTATTTTTGAAGTGATAACGTCTTATAAATTGATGAACACCGGTAGCATGCACGAAAAAGTGTCACGTTGTGGACAGATCTCCATGGTAACGTTGTAGACAGATCTCCAGGGTAACGTTACGGCCACGTTTTCTTATGACGTTATCACGCAAAATTATCGTCCATAAACCGACTTTACATACAAACATTTTTTTTTTATTCTTATGCTATTTGAGTCATTAAATTTGAATAAAAAATCGTTACGAATAAATCATGGTCAGGGGTTTACAACCTTTATTAATTTACAAACAAAAAATTACAATATTTTGTGGGAGAAAAGTGATGTTCTGGTGTGTACAGTCAGCAACAAATAGACTGTGACAGCCAGTGACCAAATGTATCGTACCACACCTTTGTTACTATAGAAATGTGATATATTTGGCCATATTGGTCACTGACTATTTGATAATGACTGTGCATTAAATACATTTTTGGTTTAAAACTCCCGATAAAGATGAAGGAAATAAATGCGTATGAATGAAACATCCATAGTAATTCAAAAACAGATAAGTAACAGTCAAAGAAAGTTTTAGTTTCGTGAGTGTCACGGATTGATTAGTAACAATTAATAGATAACAGAGCAGTGTTGCAGCTATCGAGGCGGATCGCACAGTCCACGTCAAAGATATGTTTACATTTTCCGCCGTATTAAATACAAAGGAGTAAGGTGCAAAATTGTAGACATATTTTTGATGTCGATTGTACATTTGTACAAGTTTTTTCACTTAGTGCCTAAATACTGCATAATTTCGGAATACGTGGAAAAGGTTGAAGTATATACTCGTAGTGCGTAGTTGCTTAAAAACTTTAATCAAAAAAAAGAAAATCTGCGTATTTTTTTTTCTATAAAAAAATCCGTTGTAAGTCAACTTTTCACAAAAATACATCAGAAATCTGCTGCTAAACCTCTGCTGTAAAACCAGAGCGCAGTCACGGGAATGGCTGGTTAGTGGTTACAATTGAAATATAAATAGATCCGCATTTATTTCCTCACCTTGATTTATTCCACTACCTTCATTGCCAATAAGTGAACACCCCTACGCTGCCACCAACTATATTATTTACATATAAGTAAAATAATATGTACAGTTTGAAACACATACCTTTTGCCGCGGGCCGAGCCTCCTATTCAGATAGTTGGAAATACTTTTCATAATACTCTTCCGCCGTCTCTCTCTCGCCAGCTCTGGGTCTGAGAAAGAGGGGGTGACTTGCATTAATGGGAGCGCGGGGCGGGGAGGCGGGGGTGGGATCTCAGGGGGCGGTGGTAAAGGTGGCGGGGTCGGTAAGGCAGGGGGCGGAGGGACAGGTGGAGGCACGTTCGAACAGGGCGATACTTTAGTTCTCCTCGTCGATTTCCTATTCAATCTAGGCCCGTTCCCTAACCGCTCTAAGACTAATCTTCTAACCACTTCTGTCTGTTCTTCTCTTTCTCTCTTTATCTCTTGGACTTTGTCTGTAGTGTTTAAAGGGGTGGGACTCACTGGCGACATGGAACCAGAGCTAAGCATCAAAGACACCGATAGTTCTATGCTTCTAGACGGCGAATCCGTACTTCTTGAGTAGGATAAGTTGATGTTATCGCTCGCAGACCTGCAGATAGCCGGTGAATACACTCTTAAACATGGAGCGAAGTTGCTGGATTTGTAGATGGCTGCGTTTGGAGATTTAGGAGTTTCGGGCGCCAGCGGCGGAGACTCGAATTCTTCGTTTTTTGTCTCTAAAGGTGGCGATACGTCAGAGAGAGATAAGGAGTCTATCTTTACATCAGGAGATAGAGAGTCTTTGGTGCTATCTAATTCACTTTTTTCAGGTTTAGGCTCTTCGGCAGTAATTTCGACCTTAGGCTCTTCTAAAGGCTCCATTACAACAACTTCAGTCACAGGCAAAGTCGGTTTGAAGACTATTTCAAAACTTCTCTCAATGAAGTTCATTGATCTATCATTGCTGGGTGAAAATTCAAAGTCATCTACCAATTCCATATACCCTTCGTTGCGGGGTGTCGCCGGGGTCTCAATAGAAGGATCCTGTTCTCCTTCATCGGCAAATTCAAAATGGTCTAAAGCGTTAGAATATACCACAGGTTCTGGGCTAGTTTTCCCGCAAACGTGTGAAGAGATCGTTGATATATTTTTAGCGTCGTGAACCGTTTTTAAACCGCTTAGTTTCCTTGGTTTATTCCTCTTATTGTCTTCTAGACATTCGTCTAAAACGGCGCTTTCTGCGGCCCAATCTGATAGCTCGGTTTCTGTTAAAGCTAATGTAGTTGCGTCTCTACAAGATTCTGAGGATTCCGACTCAGCCGCGACGACTGTAGGGCCGGTTTCAGTCGCTGTGCCGGACGCTTTCTCCGTTTCGTCACTATTAACTATAGTTAAACTGTCTAG
Organism: Cydia fagiglandana; assembly: GCF_963556715.1. Taxonomy (NCBI): domain Eukaryota; kingdom Metazoa; phylum Arthropoda; class Insecta; order Lepidoptera; family Tortricidae; genus Cydia; species Cydia fagiglandana. Next base: position 4,355,293 of record NC_085959.1, read on the forward strand.
TTGAATCAATTCCCCGCCCTCATCATGAACTTCAACTCTTGGTACGGATTTAGGGGCTGTTTCCGTGTGCGATGAATCTGACAACGAATCTGAATCCAATTCTTTTTCTTTCTCTTTTATTGTCTCTTCTCTCCACTCTTTTTTGACCTCTCTAGACAAGAGATCAACGGGAGCATCATCGCAGAGATTTTTAATGATATCTGGCATGGGTTGAGTCCTCTTGTCTTCTGTCTGGTAAGCAACTACTGGGCTTTGAGTGGTCGTGGCGGGGTGTAATAATTTTTGGAATTCCGTTATAGTGGACCTAAAGGCTTCAAATTTGGTGTCGAGTTGCGAAGTTGAATCTGATTTTCTGACAGCGGGAGGGGACGGTTCTCCTAGTAAGTATCTCCTCTTGAGTTCTAGAGCTCTTTTAGTGGCGAGTCCGCTAGCGGATTTAGTTTTGCTTAGAGGGTATTCCACAGGGGGCGGGGGTTCGGTGACGAGGATAGCGGGCGGGGTGGGTTGGGGCGCGGATTCCTCGGCGGCGAACTCGCTGTCGGTGGAGACCTCGGTGGCGGACGAGACGTCCTCGTCGCTGGAGGAGCTGTCCTCGGACTCCACCTGTGAGGGGAGCTTTATAATAAACTACGGCCCGGGAGCGTGCTTTAGAAAGTTTCTATGAAACATTCCTTTTTTGTTACCAAATGTGTGAGGATCTCTGGTAACAAAAAAGGAATGTTTCATAGAAACTTTTTAGGACATTTAGAGAAATATGGTGGAAGTAGTTCAGCTTCATATACTTTACCAGCATACCAATTTTAGAAATCTAAGATGTGATCAAAATGTACAAACTTTTAGAGAAATGCTCAGGTATATATCCTCCTAAGGCCCAAGGTCCTACCTATAGTACTTATTCAGTTCGATGAAATTTTAATCATATTCAATTGGAACAGAGTCGCATTTGTTTTGTTTCGTTCAATTTTCAAACAAAACCAAAATCAACTCTATTCCCTGCACTAAAGGTTCAAATTTCAGTGGCAAATTCTGGATTTTAAATTTGTATGGCTGGGCCTTAGGAGGATATACCAAATTTATTGAATACGATCTAGCTCTTATTCCAAATACCTTTTATTCGGTACCATGAATACTAGATGCCTTCAGCAAATTCAATGAAAATAAATAAATGAATTTACTTAAGTATGATTTTAGCTGAAAACATCAAGTCATTCTAATTATTTAACATTCTTAAATAGCAAACAAGGCAATAAAGATCAATTTCCTTTACGCTGCGCTTTAGTTAAGTATGAATTTATTATAACAGCGTCAAAAGAAAATGAGATTTATTCGATAGAAAAGTGCGCCGTAGGCATCCACACTAACTTACCGCCCTTCGTGATGGCTAACCGTGTATACTAAAATCAAACTCTCGCTGCACGCTAATACGACATATTTATTGCATAATTGTTTTCCTTCGTATTTCCTCGGGGACGTTCGTATTTGTCATGCTACTTCAGTCAACCTCAGTACTTTTCGTACCGTGACTGACTGAAACAGCAAGACGTATTCGTACGTTTCCGTGAAAATACGACGAAATATAATTATGTGCATAATTAATTGCACTACATCTGTACTCGAACGTAGTGTGCTACTCTCTGTAGTCTCTGTTATACTTACCTAAGGCGCCTGGGTGTGACACTAGAGCACACTACGAATTCACGTGCAGTGAGTGTTATATTTTACTTTAGATCCAATATCGCTTGAACACATTCCCAATATTACCTCAATCTTCTATAAGCTTTCAGCGAAATGTCAAGCGATAACGAACCCAACCGACCCGTAAAATACATAAATACAGTAAGTGTTATAAAAACTCAAAACAGCGTTATTTACACATATATAAACATATATACATCGGTGCTTGTACATACATATTTATATTCGGAAGCAGTTATTCGACAAAAATATAAATAACAAAATAAACAACACATAAAGCGCCATCAGTTACTTTAAAAACTTGAGGTTTTTACACCAAAAAAAATATACTATAGGAAATCTTAGCGAGCTCCGAATGTCTTTTTTAATGTTGCTTTTACAATGTTTGAAATTCATGAATGTTATATATATTTCAGAATAGATCATGAATTCATGAACAATAGCGGGATAGCCTTTGAAACATTGCCCCTAGCGTTTTTAGGTCGAAACTATAATCAAACGATGCCTTTTGAAGGGGTAATACCCTGCACAGAGTTTCATCCCTCTATATCGTAAGATTTAGGGTGTAAACCCTGGGGTGAAAAACATCCGATTAACCCCAAAACTGTATTATTTATTTTTTCTTAAACTAATACATAGTTTATATTATTATTCAGAGCCCACTGTGTCCCACTGCTGGGCAAAGGCCTCCCCCCCTCTTCCTCCACTGGTCTCTATTTAATGGAATAACTGGCCAGCCTCTCAAGAAGGAGTCCAAGTTATCCCGCCATCGCCGACGAGGCCTGCCGGCTCCCCGGTTAGACTCGTGGGGCTCCCACTTTGTGGTTAACTTGGCCCACAAGTCGTCCGGCATTCGGCAGACATGACCAGCCCAGTCCCATTTTAACCTAAACTATAAAAGTGACTTATGTCAGAGCTCTGACATAAGAACCAGAACAAAAGTGACAGACATCCTCACCCACATAGACATGCAAAATTGGAGGTGGGCAGGCCACACTATAAGATGCAAGACAGAGAAGTGGAGCCAAATAATTCTCATGTGGCACCCTACAGATGGATCAAGATCGCAAGGCCCTCAATTAACACGATGGGGAGACGAAATTATACTCACAGTGGGACCACTCTGGACAATTCAAAACTAAAAACCAACAATCATGTTCAGAATAAAGGGCTATATAAATAAATAAATAAAAGTGACTAATTTAATAATTTTGTAAAAATATTAATGAGACTAAAAGCTATATATTTAAAAAATATCTAATGCGAGATATAAATAAATATTTATTAAGAAAAAATAACTGACTTCTCTGGTGCCTGGTGAAAGATTATTGTAGATGGTGCGCTATGTAGAAAAGGAGATGAAACCACCCACTTTTCTAGTAGCATTTCGTTTCTGTAAGGCTCGCAGTTCTAACCTAACCTAACCCACTTTTGTTCGGTTCTGTGAGGATCGCAGTTCAAACCTAACCTAACTCACTTAACGGCGCACGCGGTGCGGTGTACGGGGGTTTTAGCGGAAGGGGTTTGGCATCATCATACTTTATACCTACATTTTATGGTAGGTAATCATAGTGGTTTATTTAGTTTAGGTACGTACTATCATAGTGGTTTTCCGGATCAAGGTCCGGGTCTGAGTCCGAGTCCGGGTCCGAACCGGATCCGGGTACGAGTCCGGATCTAAATCCGAGTCCGGGTCCCAGTCCAAGTCAAAATCGAAATTCGAAATCACCAAACGTGTACAGTCAACGGTAAAAATATGGGTGTAGACAATTTACTCAAAAATATGTCCCATAGTTCTTATTTCTCTGATATAAGAGTACACCCATATTTTTACCGTTGACTGTACTATGCGTAGTTGAAGAGTTCTGTTCTGATCATTATCAGCAGTTCCACTTCATCAAATGCGACAGTTTTTAATGTTAATGCTTTATTTTATGATGAAAATACAGAAAATTCTATACGTATGCCTTTAAGATTTGAGGAGTTCCCTCGATTCCTCATGGATCCCATGTTCAGATCATGAGCTTGACGTAAATATGGCTTAAAAACCTAACTTACTTAACAAACATAACGAAGAGGAAAAATCGCCAACCGCGAGCTATGCGTCGTTTAAGAGTTTCGTTCTGGTCATCATAAGCAGTTACACTTCCTCAAATGTCACTTTTGTGAGTGTATATGCTTGATTTGCTGATCATCATCAGCAGTTCCACTTCATCAAATGCGACAGTTTTTAATGAAAATGCGACAGTTTTTAATGAAAACGCGACAGTTTTTAATGAAAATGCTTGATTTTCTGATGAAAATACAAAAATCTCTATACGCATGCCTTTAAGATTTGAGGAGTTCCCTCGATTCCTCATGGATCCTAACAAACATAACTTGCTAACAAACATAACGAAGAGAACAAATCGCCAAGCGTGAACTATGCGTCGTTGAAGAGTTCCATTCTGATCATCATCAGCAGTTCCACTTCATCAAATGTCACGTTTATGTATATGCTTGATTTGTTGATAAAAACACAAAAATCACTATATGTATGCCTTTAAGATTTGAGGAGTTCGGAGTTCCCTCGATTCCTCATGGATCCCATCATCAGAACTATGTTTTGACAAAAACGGGACCAATCTGTATGCATATTATACATACAATCAATAAAAGAATTTCCAAAATCGGTCCAGTAATGGCGGAGGTATGGAGTAACAAACGTAAAAAATTAAAAAAATTAAAAACTTACAACCGAATTGATAACCTTCTTTGAGATTTGAAAAGCGGTTAAAAATTATAAAACCAGCCGAATTCTCACTAACATATTTGATGATTACGAGACTTAGACAATTTGACAATTATTAACGAAGACAGTGATGACGATTGATTGAATAATTGTTTTTTACTTACTTATTGTATGAATACACAGTAAAAGTTATGTTATACTGGAAAAGAAACAATTGTTTTTCCACCACACCAACTCGCAAGGCTTACTTTGCACTTCAAAAACTGATAGCAAAGTTGCATTTTATTCACACGTGAGGCAAAGTAATCAAATGCAAATTTTGAGTCGATTTCTTATGTTTGCTTGTAGAATTGAGTTTTAAATGACGATTTTGGATGATAAATATTTAATAACATTCATGTGGATTTGATTTGGTGTGATTTTATTTGATATTTTACATTTAATATTTGCTTTGGATTGGTGTGGTGAAAAATTTTGTGTTTCACTCGGGGGCAAATTTTGTTAAACCCTCGTGCTTTGAAACCCTCGCAACGCTTAAGATTCCATTTTTCGAACTATTTCAATTTTGGAATCTTTCACTTACTCGGGTATCAATATTAGCAAGAGCGGTTAAACAACAACTTTGCCCCCTTGTAAAACAAATAACTATTATTAGTACAAATAAGTTTGATTTATACTTATTTATCCCCACCTTTTTGAAATCGAACACAAGCAGCGGCAGCGGTCCGATCGCAGGCAATTGTTTCTCTTAGTAGGAGTTAAATGAATAGTAGGCACCAAAGAGCCATTTCATATTAATTTTGCAATGTTCCTTCGGGGCTACGTCGATGAAAAATTTGTATGATGTAAAATATAAATTAATTCATATTTGAAAAATAAAAATGGTGTGTGTACCACGAGCCGAACTTGTTATACAAGGTGATTAATTTTTTTTACAAGACTTTAAATGGTTATGAAAGGCTTATTTTTTTAATATAGAGCTTTTAGTCTAATTAATATTTGTACAAAATTTGAAAATCGTCACTTTCATAGTTTAGGAAAAAAAAAATTAAACGGTTTTGGGGTTAATCGGGTGTTTTTCACCCCCAGGGGGTAACAGAGGGATGAAAGTTGTGCAGGGTATTACGTCTTTAAAAGGCATCGTTTGATTATAGTTTCGACCCAAAAAAAGGCTGGGGGCATAGTCTAATAAAACATGGTCTTATCTTCCCAGAGTGACACAAGCCTACGTCACAATAACATGGCCGCTATATATAGCTATCGCATATTATCATATTACGCTGTCGCATGCTGACGTAGGCTTGTGTCAGTCAGGTGACCTAGAAAACATGGGAAGAGAGTACCAGGCGGAGTATATTATTATACCATGCGCTGGGGGCAATTTTGAAAGGCTATCCTGCTATACCCTTTGTATATCAAATCAACGGCGACATAAAGGTTAAAATGAGTTCATAAAGAGTGTAAAGAGTTCAACAAAAAGAGAATAAAATAATTATTTTTGACGTATAAAACAACATTAAAAACAAAAATAAGACGCACACTATCATAACAGGGTCGCAAGGTTCAAAACATCAAGTCTCCAGGACGGTAGTTAGTGTGGGCACACTACACCCACCGCGGCCGCCGCCCGTGTTAGCCCAGCGCGTACGGATGATACGGCTCAAAATGCACCTTGACGTGGTCGGATTAGAGTCGCATTTCGAACGCTTGTAAGCGAATAGGGTGGCTAAAAGTTCGTAATTTTTTTGGAATGCTACTGAGTAGTAATAATGATCATGATCTATTTTTTGGAATGCGTCTGGTGTGTCGTAATCATTTCGTTTTTTGTTCATTTAATCAAAATGTAGAGTGCCACTATACAGGGCGATCAATCCAAATGGGTCAGTATGGAGACGTCAGAAACTATGAGAGATAGCGAAATCTGTTCTTAGGAACCATGGCGTCGATTTTAGATTTAATAATAATAAACTTTAAACGTTTTATTAACTCTCATACATAACCGGGAATCGAACCTGGTTAATATTCTTTATGTAATTACGTATTAATTGTTTTTATAATTGATCCTGAAAGTATAAGGACCCAATTTTGCTGTGAAATGCCCACAATTTAAATAATATTCACTAATGTTGTCACTAATATGAATCGGTCATCATTAGGAATCACTAGCTGTTGCCCGCGACTTCGTCCGCGTGGACTCTTATCTTGAACATTTTACATCTTGAGTGCCTATAATGTTCATTGATGCAAACTTTATAATACAAACTTTTAATGTAATGTTAATGCCCTTTTACCAAGTTTGAAGTTCCTAGCTAGAAAGCTTGAAAAAAAAATGTTTGATATCCATACAAACTTTCAACTCCTTTTTCACCACGTTAGGGGATGAATTTACAAAAACGCGGAAATCAGTTTTCTTGTATTTTAATTTAATACCTATTTGCAAAGTTTCAAGTTCCTAGCTAAAAATAAAATTTGCACCCCAAGACGAACTTTCATCCCCTTTTTAACCCCCTTAGGGGTTGAATTTCCAAAAACGCAACGTTTTATATCATATCTTATCTGCATCGATATCATGCATTACAAATTGCGTTTATTTAAAATTAGAACGCATTCGTTCAGCGGGCACGCCAATTTGTTTAAAATTTGAATATGGAACACTTAATAACTTTTTACTTGGTACTATACGTAATTACCAGAGAGCGCAACTTTGGTGCCGATGACGTCATTATGACGTTAAGTCGCATATAGGATGTTTTTTTAAAACAACATTGTAACACCTCAATGATTCTTAATAATGATAATATATATATATCATTGTTTATTTATAAAAATGCTTGGTAATTTACACAAAAAATAATGTAAACATTAAAAAACGATACGAAACGATCTCCTTCTCGTTCAATATGCTTTGTTGTTTTGAAATGTTTCTCTATATTGCTTGCTTTTGCTGTTAAATTTTGGTCACATTTTTTCATTTTTTACAATCAGAAAAGGAAATTTCTGCAAATACGGCTGCAGAGACTCAATAGCGACTTCAAACAATAATATTTCGGTTATATTTTACTAATAAAAAAATAAGTAATCAGTAATTGGTTGTAATTTCCAACAATCTTGTTTTTAATATGACAAAGACAGTTAGTTATGTTTTTATACGTGGCCAGTACGTATAAAAACTCTCAACTCAAGTTTCAATATCAGTAAACTAAAGAGGCCAATAAGTTGTTATTTGTTTAAGTATCTATAATCTAGATAACCTAATCTAATCTAGTATTTTAGTAGTAATATAATCTAGTATTTTATTATTATTATTTATATCTCCTTTTTTTGGAATCACGGGCCTGTAAATCCCGGTCTTTTGATAGGCTTGCGTGGGGATATAGATCCAACACGTAGAGGCCCTTTGGAGAGCTTTAATGTCATGTAGAACGCCTGCTGGAACCCGTTCCCAGGTGCAACAATAGACACCCATGAACCGGTGTCAGCAGGCATTGGGACTATTGTAGAAAAAGAGAACAGTATACCGGTCTATGGATTGAAGTTTAGGTGGACTATGAGACTGGGCTATTGTAAAGAGGTCCGGACACCTGCCATAACAATGTTAACACCGTCATCGAGGCAGGCGGTGACTTGCCGCTGACTAGATGGGCCCCTGAAACTGCCGTCGTAAAGACGACCAGGAGCAACATCGGTGTGAGCGGCTCAGGGGTGTCGAGAGGTGTGCGCCGCTTTCTACCCAGTGGCTGTTACCAGCCACTGTGCCAACTCGCGTCTTATGCATCTTTCACTTCCACCCCTGGAGCATATAGCTCTAACGACTCCTCTCTGGACAGCCAATGAAGGCAAGCCAGAGCTGAGAGTCCTGCGGGTCCCCTTGGGGTTCCACTCCGACCGACGAAGACACGCCGGAGACGGAGACCCTGACCGACTCTCGGGAGCACTCGGGTCCGTGGGGTCGTTACTCCCCAACAGCTCGCCACAAGCTGCCCTGCGGGCTTATTATTATTATTATAACAACACTCTGTATTTAGCTTCACGTCATACGTCTGTCATCGGCACCAAAGTTGCGCTCTCTGGTAATTACAGTTTACATAAAGAATATTGACCAGGTTCAATTCCCGGTTATGTATGAGAGATAAAAAAAAATGAATGCCATTATTATTAAATCTAAAATCAAAGCCATGGTTCCTAAGAACAGATTTCGCTATCTCCAGTAGTTTCTGACTTCTAAATACTGACCCATTTGGATTGATCGCCCTGTATATAGTAATCCCATCAAAAACATAAATGTAAAAAAGGAGAGCCAAGGAGATACAAAAATTATGCTTGGCTGTGGGGTCCGCCGCAAAAAGAATGGAGATCTAAATGAGTGCCAAGTTCTATGCAAAATCCAAATAGGGTACATCGCCAATTATTAGCCAGTTTTCAATTACTGGCCACCTATACTAAAATGAATTCTGTGTATAGGTGAATAGAACTCATTTTTGTAAGAGGCGGCCAGTTATAACGAGTGGGTTGTGGATAAATTTCAGTTACTGGCCATTTTCCTTATACTGAAAATGAGTTTTATTTATCTGTAAATAGAATTCATTTTTGGAATAGGTGGCCAGTAATTGAAAACTGGCTAATAATTGGATTTTCGTACCTTATATACTAAAATGAACTTTGTTCACCTATAAATAGAAATCAAATTAAGTGGCCAGTAATTGGGGGGTGGCTAGTAATTGGCGATGTACCCTATGTATTTATAGGAACAAAATAACATTACAATTTTATAAACAAGTATTAAGTGATGACAATCTGGTCACGTTCAATGCCTCCAAAACGCAGACGTGTCTATTTTCCGCAAAACGGAGTCCATTCGACCTGACTCCTTCTTTCCGGGGTGCATCTGTACCTATTACCGACAGCCTGGAACTCCTCGGCATGGAGCTGAGTTCAGTCCTCAGCTTCGGCAGCTTCATTGAGTCTAAAGCACAAACTGCGGCCAGAAAGCTGGGCGTCCTAAATAAGGTGAAGCGATACTTCACACCTGGACAGCTTCTAACACTTTACAAAGCTCAAGTCCGGTCGTGTATGGAGTATTGCAGCCACCTGTGGGATGGCTCAGCTAAATACCAACTCGCCGCTTTGGACTCAGTGGAGCGCAGAGCCAGGAGGATGATTGGCGACAAGAAGCTAACGGCTAAGCTTCAGTCTTTGGCCCATCGGCGGAAAGTCGCCAGCCTGTCGGTATTCTACAGGTTGCACTTCGGGGAGTGTGCCCAAGAGCTACACGAGCTTATTCCACCGTCCCCATTCTACCATCGGACTTTTAGACGCACGGCCGGTTTCCATCCTTACTTGGTAGATATTCCACCAATTCGCACGAAGCGCTTTGCTTCTACTTTCCTTATGCGCACTGCCAAGGAATGGAATTCCTTGCCGGCGTCTATATTTCCGTGTTCTTATAACCCGGCAACCTTCAAATTAAGAGTGAACAGGCACCTTCTGGGCGAGCTCGCTCCATCGTAGGCCACGTCTACGCCTCGGCTAGTCTATGGCCATGAGTAAGCCCATTCATAATAAAAAAAAAAATTAAACTCTATTTCTTTGCTTTATTGGATACCTATAACAATTGCTGTTATTTAAAAAAAATGCGAGATCTTAAAGCAGGTTAGATTTGACTTGGCCAGTTTTCATTACATCAGTCATTTTATAAAGTTATTCAAAATATATATTTTGTAATTCTGATAAAAACTGGCCAAGCCAAATCTAACCTACTTTAAGATCTCACATTTTTTTTAAATAACAGCAATCTTATAGGTATCCAATAAAGCAAAGAAATAGAGTTTAATACTTGTTTATAATGTTATTTTGTTCCTATAAATACATATTTGGATTTTGCATAGAACTTGGCACTCATTTAGATCTCCATTCTTTTTGCGGCGAACCCCACAGCCAAGCATAATTTTTGTATTGAACTTGGCTCTCCTTTTTTACATTTATGTTTTTGATGGGATATCAATACTTTTTGTAAAGAAAACTAAGCAGGTATTGAGATTTAATGTTTTTTCTTGTGTTTCCGCTGCATGTTTTTTACTTCTGTTCTTTGTATTAATTATGTGGTGCCGCGCGCCGCCAACGACACACCGTTGGCCGGTTGTTTAGCGCGTATTACAGGTTTTTTGTATGGGGACCCCCCCTATTTTTTTACTTTTTTTATTTTTAGATTTTTTCCTACGCTTACACACAATTACCGAGCTGGATTCCAAATTTCATCCTTCTAGGTCATCTGGAAGTAGGTTAGGTTTAGGTACTATATGTCAGTCACAATAAAAAATGTTTTTTTTTGTATGGGGACCCCCCCTATTTTATAACTTTTTTTTATTTTTAGATTTTTTCCTACGCTTTCACACAATAACTGAGCTGGATTCCAAATTTCATCCTTCTAGGTCATCTGGAAGTAGGTTAGGTTTAGGTACTATAAGTCTGTCAGTCAGTCTTAAAATTTACGACTTTTTGACCTTCAAATCATTGTAACCGTTTGAGCTAGCTTCATGAAATTTGGGCTTCTAGATGTCCTTATGGATATAATTAAATACACGTAGTTTTATGTGTTTACGTTAAAGATGTTTTGAGTTATAGAAGGGTCAAAAGTGGCACCAAGTGGTTCGTGTAATATTACACTTGGCGCTGGCTAGCCAGTTCCTTTGCTTGAACTTGGCTTGACACGCTGCCGCGTGTCTAGATATTTTGATTGTCAAAGATGGAAGAATTAATGACCGGTATGAAACTAAACATGAGAGATGCGCATCACAGTCATATGCTCTTGAGATAGCAGCTGCTTGTAGAGATACCATCTCAAGGCAAAGTAAAACCTTGTTAGTCTATACAGGATGGCTAAAATATAACCGCATTCCCGTTGCCAGGGGGATTTGAGATTATACTGAGCAACTTTTACTATGGAACCGACCCCGAAATCGCGAAAAAGAAAACCGCCCATAGAAAATGGACCAGCCAAAATGTATGAAGCAGCCAAATTTGTTTTTCGCGATTTCGGGGTTGGCCCCATAGTAAAAGTTGCTCAGTATAATCACAAAACCTCCCTGGCAACGGGAATGCGGTTATTTTTTAGCCACCCGGTATAGACTTATGGGTTCTTAAAAAACCGGATAACTGCGAGTCGGACTCAGTTCATATTTTTTTTATCTATCCTATTTATTATATAGAAATTGTGTCAAAAAATACCTGCTCTCTACGTTTTATAGGTAATATTAATATGGGGTGCTTTATTTCGTCCATGGTATGAAATAAATGATTAATCTTAAACTCGGGAAACATCCCTTTTGGCCACGTATCGCATACCGTCCACAGGCATATTTATAGTGAGCGTATGTATGTAATGAATAGATGGATGAATGCCTAATATAGGGCGGCGGCACGCGGACGGCTGTCGACGCACCTCTCCACCGCCTCCGTAGGCACGCCGGGCAGGGGCCAACTACCCACTTTTAGAAAAAATTGTTTTACACCTATTGTCGGCCGATCTTATAATAACTTCTACCCACTTATAGAAAAAAAATAGTTTTAGACCTATTCAGCGATAACACAAATACTGTTTAACAGCGATAAGACCGCCTGATGCTACTTTTTATATACCTACATCGTAATTTTGTTTTATTTGGGTGAAATCAAGAATATTTACGAATGATTAGCAAAGTACCTACTTTTAGAAACAAAAACGTATTAGTACCAGGTACTACATACCGGGTGTGGCCTGTAACACGAGCAAATAATTAAAACATAGATTGTACTCCTCAATCGGTGACACCTCGGAGTAATTAACAATGGAGCCGCCATTAACAGGCGTTCCCCTCTGTCGAAAATAGGCGGCCAATGGTCAACCATATGTATGGACTGACGTTTATCTGACATGACGTACCTATACATTTGATGTGCCCCTCCCCCGCAAAAAACGGCAGACTATTTTGTACCGAAAATTTTAGACATGGCGTCTCCATTGGTTATATCCTCCAAGGGTGATACTTTTGTTCAACAACTTTTATAAATTATGAAGTATTTAAACTCCCTATTTTTCATACAAAATAAATATTATTTTCAATGGACGCCATCGCCACACCATATCATTGTGATTGAAGTTGCTTGTCACGCCATAATCATAACAAAATTCGCAATACAATGCGTCTTAGAATAAACTTTAAAGTGTATTAGACATCAAACCACAAGTTATTTTTAAAAGTTGCCGAACAAATGTTGGTCAGTATGAGGAGTACAGCCTAGTTAAATTTTTTGCTCATATTACAGGCCACACCCGGTATATAAATTGGATTGTTTCAAAATTACGCAAATGATTATTTTTCGCTTAAAAACATTTATTATCGGAACAGGAAAGCTTATAACTCCTTAACAACATTAAAGATTTTTTCTATATTTTACTTTGGTATATTTTTTATTCCTCTACTTATTTTGAGATTCGTAAATTCAAAATACAGTCATATACAGGGTGTTTGGTACATCGTTTGCCAAATTAAAACGGCAGATAGCTTGAGTCATTTGCTATCTTCTCATGCCTAAAAATCCAAAATTGGCCATGGTTTTTTTGCATCAAATTAAAAATTTCTAGGCCCGAGAAGATAGCAAATGACTCAACCTATCTGCCGTTTTAATTTGGCAAACGATGTACCAAACATCCTGTATAATTCCGATATAATTAAATAAATATTTGGGGACAATCTTACACAAATCGACCTAGCCCCAAACTAAGCAAAGCTTGTACTATGGGTGCTAAGCGACGATATACATACGTATATAGATAAATACATACTTATATACATAGAAAACAGCCATGACTCAGGAACAAATATCTATGTTCATCAGTCATCACACAAATAAATGCCCTTACCGGGATTCGAACCCGGGACCATCAAGCCATAGGCAGGGCCACTACCCACTAGGCCAGACTGGTCGTCAAATTATGCTCAATAAAGCTATTATGCACATATTATTTATAGCTGGTAAGTATATTGTATTGTATAAATTCGAAACAAAGATTTGTTATTTATTAATTAATGAGATACTTTGTGTGTGACAAGCACTTATTTCCTATACAGGGTGATTCATGAGACGTGAGCAGGACTAATCCTGCACACTCAGTAACTGATGATTGATCGATCACCGTGGAAGAAAGAATGAGCGCACCGCGCTCTGACGGGAAACGGCATGTGCCTGGATTAGTATGGAAACCTATGTCGCCAAAACGCTGTCACAAAAATAGGCCACATTTTCTTATTTCGAATGGGATTATGAGCCCTCGACCATCACAATAATTTGAACTTTACAGTAAAGAAAATTATGTCGAAATTGCACTACGATTTTTATTTTTGTAAATTGACATTTATGCTCTATTGCTTTTACACTTGCAAGGCTTTTCCAAGAGTGAATGCGATAGGATAAAATATTCGTCTATGAGGTTGACACATGCGATAGGGAGGTGCATGATTCGGTGCGATCTCAATAAACGCTTATTAATGATTAGTGTACGCGTAAATTACTCAGTTTTTTTATACATACCGTAGAGTTTCGTGTCTTCGCCTGGGTTTTGACACTTTTCCCAAAAAATCTCTCAAAGGGCCTAGCCGCAATCCTATAGTGAAACTACCCCTGGCTGAAATGTATACCTTTCTTAGGCGCGTTTATTTGTCTTATTATAAGATATTGCTTTACCAAAAATCAAGCCTAGAATCCCCTTGGTTTGGCAAAAAAAAATGTTATAATCGTTTTTATTATTTTGTAGCTAAACTAGTGGTTAGGGAATGTATTGAGGTTCATATCAAAAGCAAGGTTTCGTGCTGGCCGCTTTACTTACGTACTATGGTTACAATAACATTGACGTGTTCTATATTTTACTTACTAATTTTCATTCACTGACATGTATACTGCTTTTCTTTGATAGTAATAAAAATTATATTTACTAACGTGATAATCTGTTATTTACGTGCAATCTAAACGCTAAACCCATTTGCGCTGCTCTGCCGTAACCCGAACAATGGTTATCGGCCCAGGGGTAGGTTGCAAAAAGTGATTAAGTGACGACGATTTTAAATTTTATTACGACTACTAGAAGTGTAATAAAATGAGCACACATGTACGTATTGATGCTTTATCCAAGGAGAACTACGACAGTTGGAAGCTGCAAGCAGAAGCCGTTCTCATAAAAAATGACTTGTGGAAGTACACTAACGGTAAGGTACCTAAACCAGCCGCACCTACAGCGGACGCGAACGCTTCGGAAGCCGCAACTAAAGCGGACGCTCTAGAAAAGTGGTTAACAGAAGACGCCAAAGCAAAATCTGACTTAATATTATGCATTAGTTCATCAGAACTACGCCACGTCAGAGACTGCAAAACATCGAGGGAGGTATGGTTACGACTAGAATCTATTTATGCCTCTCGTGGGCCCGCTAGGAAAGCAATGTTGTTAAAACGTCTATTGTTACATAAAATTAATGAATCCGGAGATTTTCGCGAAGAATTTGGCACATTTTTTGACGCTGTGGACAAATTGGAGGCAATGGAGGTGAAGATTCACGACGATCTTCTATCCATCATGTTATTATATACCTTGCCATCTAGTTTTACAAATTTTCGCTGTGCCATTGAAAGCAGAGATGAATTACCGAAACCAGAGGTTCTCAAGGTAAAGATTTTAGAGGAATACGAGTCTAGGAAAGTAAATACAGCCGAAAGTGATGTAATGTATGTACGTGAAAAAAGGAGAACTTGGAATAATCGGAAAGTTAATACTAAAGGAGAGCAAGGGACGTCACGATCACAGGACCACTCGGGGAATGACAAGAACGATGGATATGAAAGGAGAGTAATGAATTGCTATCGTTGTAATCGAGTCGGCCATAAAGCCGTGGATTGTCGGGAAACAAACCCAAAACCTAGACAATATAGTAATATTGTGGATGAGGGACTAATGTCTTTAAACGTTTCAGGTATACAGGAATGCAACATTGTTGATGACTTTAAACAACAGTGGGTGCTTGATTCCGGGTGCACGTCACATCTTTGCAATGACGTTCACTTATTTGGAGCTACACTTAAACAATACAATGGTAAACTAAAGTTGGCTACTAACACGAGCGCGGAGGTTAAAGGTAAGGGCTTAGTTAGACTATCGGCATTGACAGAGAGTTCAGCACAACCTATTGAATTTAAAGACACCTTGTATGTGCCAGATTTGAGAACTAACTTGATGTCGGTGGCAAAAGTTACGGATAATGGCTATGATGTATATTTCACACGTGATATAGCCAAGGTATTGGACAAAAGTGGCAACGTTAGGTTGATTGCTAACCGTAGAGGTAACTTATATTGTCTACAAGAATGTGAATCTGCAAACGCAGTCGCGGATTGCAAGATAGATCTTCGACTTTGGCATGAACGCTTAGGACATCTAAATGCCAGAGATGTTACTAAATTGTTGCAGAAAACTGGTCATGAGGTGAGTCAAAGTTTGATTCATATGAATGTACTACGTGATTGTGATATTTGTGCAAGAGGTAAGTTGTCTGCATTACCGTTTTCTGAATCAAGCGGTCCATGTGATGAGAGACTGCACATTGTTTATTCTGACATAGTAGGGCCCATGAGATGTGAAGCGAAATCTGGTGCTAAATATTTTATCACTTTCATCGACGACTGCACACGTTGGTGCGAGGTATATTTTCTAAAGAATAAAAGCAAAGCTTTGGAAGCCTTTAAACTATACAAAAGTTATGCTGAAAACTATACGGGATTGAAGATCAAATACTTTCAATCAGATAACGGCCTTGAGTATTGTAATTTGGAATTCAATGATTATTTAAAGCAAGAAGGGATACAGAGGAGGCTAACTGTGCCACGTACGCCACAACAAAATGGAATAGCGGAAAAAATGAATCGTACTCTGATTGAGATGGCCAGGTGTATGCTCCTAAATAGCGAGTTGTCCACAGGTTTTTGGGCCGAAGCTATCGATACAGCATGTTATATTAGGAATCGCTGCCCGACATCTAGTCTAGGAGGTGACATACCATATGAGAAATGGACCCAGAAACCGGTAAAGATCCACTATCTACGGAAGTTTGGGGAGAAGGTTCATTTTCTGAATAAAAACCCTAATAAAGACAAATTTGATGCCCGCGGGATACCTGGAGTATTCACTGGCTATCCAAAGACCAATAAAGGCTTCAGAGTATGGGTGCCACAAGAAAGAAAATTTGTTGTTTCAAGGGACATCAAATTCAATGAAAATGTGCTCACTGGGAGCATGTTGTTAAGAGATGAGAAAGACATTCTTGAAATTGAAGCTTTTCTGCCTACAGATGCTGTAAAGGCTCAAGATGCAAACAATATAGATGAAAAACAAGGAAAAGTTGAAATTGCCCTCTCTAAAGACACAGAAGATGTGAATATGCCGATTACGACAAATAATGTGGAAAGAGAACAAGAACTTGAAACTGATGCACAAGATACTATAGGTTCAGATGAGGATTCGCCACCTGTGGCAGAAACTGTTGAGCGAGAACAGGAAGAGGAACGGGAGAGATCGGATGAAGTGCGCAAAGTTACATTGAAAAGAGGACCTGGTAGACCAAAATACTTGCACACTGGACAACCAGGACGACCAAGAAAAATCTACAATTATATTGAAGTAGAAGAAAGTAATAGGGAATTTGAGGAAGAGAACACTACTGAAGAATACAGGGATTGCATGGTAGATGAAAAAGATGTAGCAGAAGAATACAGTGACTGCATGGTCGACGAAGAGGATGTAACTGAAGAATACAGAGATTGTATTGAGTTTGCAGGTGTAGCAATGGGAATATCTTTAGATAATGCCCTGCGTAGTGAAGAACGATTCGAATGGGAGCACGCAATACTCTCTGAAATAAGAAGTCTTGTACATAAAGGGACCTGGACTATCGTCAAAAGGCCACCAAATACAAATGTCGTTGGCTGCAAATATGTATTGACCACTAAAGTTAACGTAGATAAGACTAGCAAGAAGAAAGCCAGACTAGTGGCGCAAGGATTTAGTCAACGTTTCGGAGTAGATTACGATAAAACTTTTGCACCCGTTGCCAGACTAGAAACAGTACGACTTATGATGGCCCTTGCTGCAGAAATGGACCTAGAGATTCACCAACTGGATATAAACACTGCTTATTTGAACGGTTACCTTGAAGAGGAAATATATATGCGTATTCCTCGATTGTTAAAAGAGTGTTTGCTAAAACTGGTGTATGATAATAATGAAGATCCTATGGTGGTGAAGAACGCGAAAGAAATGCTTCAAGATTTGGAAGCAGGAGGCGACGCATGTCTATTACAGAAATCTTTATATGGATTAAAGCAGGCAGGCCGACAATGGAATAAACGATTTGACAAGAAGTTAAAAGACATGGGATTATTTCAAAGCCTCAACGAACCGTGTCTTTATATGAGGAAGCACGAAGGCGAACATTTATTTGTCCTAGTTTTTGTTGACGACGTACTGATCGCATCAGAAAATGAAAACCGCATTATACAATTTAAGAATGAGTTGAGAAATGAGTTCGACCTTAAAGACTATGGACAGGTTAAATACTTTTTGGGAATTGACATTAGGAGACATAACAATGGCATTGTGTTGTCACAAGAAGACTATGTCAAGACTTTGTTGGAAAAATTCAATTTATCTAATTGTAATGCTTGCAAAACTCCAAGCGAGTTATCTATAAGTATGCCTAACAAGGTAATTGAGGGCGAAGTTAAAGAAAAATGGCCGTACCGCGAGCTTATAGGGTCACTCATGTATTTATCGGTAGCGACTAGGCCCGATATTACGAATACTGTGATTAAGCTTGCTCAGTTCGTAAATAATCCCGATTCGAGCCACTGGAAGGCTGCTAAAAGAGTTTTACGATACCTTAAGGGAACGGCAAACTATGGTCTTATTTACCACAAGACCGGTAAGTCAATTCAGGCATACTGCGATGCAGATTGGGGAAGTTGCCCAATAGATAGGAAATCTTATTCAGGGTACTCTTTCATTCTAGGAGGGGCTAGCATTTCTTGGTCTTCTAAAAAGCAGAGGACAGTAGCGACTTCAAGCTGTGAAGCTGAATATGTTAGCCTCGCGGAGGCTCTAAAAGAAGGTCTATATCTCCAAAGTTTACTGACTGAGCTCGGTTTACCAAGGTATGCTGATATCTCTATAAATACCGATAGTCGATCTGCTATGTTTCTTGCCCAAGATCCTGTGTTTCATGGTAGAAGCAAACATATTGATATAAAGTACCATTTCATACGGGGGACTTTAAAAGATAACAAAAGTATAGTTCTGGGACATGTACCTACGGAATCAATGCTCGCAGATGTGTTGACAAAAGCACTACCCAGCATAAAGCATAACAAATGTATTATTGGTCTGGGTCTCAAACCCTTTTAACAAATATTGTACATTTGGTTAGAATTCTTATTTAATTTTGTTTGATCTTAACGTATTACGTTTTATATTATCTTACTAATATATCTTATTAATATTGGCCATATGTTAAACAACTCACTTTGCTTTTGAGGAGGTGTATTGAGGTTCATATCAAAAGCAAGGTTTCGTGCTGGCCGCTTTACTTACGTACTATGGTTACAATAACATTGACGTGTTCTATATTTTACTTACTAATTTTCATTCACTGACATGTATACTGCTTTTCTTTGATAGTAATAAAAATTATATTTACTAACGTGATAATCTGTTATTTACGTGCAATCTAAACGCTAAACCCATTTGCGCTGCTCTGCCGTAACCCGAACAGAATGCAATACCGGGATACCAGGATCCCGAAATACCGGGATCCCGCATGAAATTTGCGGGATTAATCCCGCTCGTAAATTAAGCGGGATCCCGCGGGATTTGCGGGATCGAAGAGCGACGTGGTTCTTACGTGTTACTACAAGGAACACAGGCTCGGGCACGTGCCTACTGGCGAAAATTCTTCACGGAACCTAAATGCATCTATGGAGGAAAGGGGTAATGACACGGAAGAGCATTTTGCCCGAATTTGTCTATTTATTTCATCACACCTGCTCGTAAAAGGTGTTATTTTACGTAGGCGACGCGGTCCGTAAATCTTAAATTTGTACCCAGGGAATATTGTTATGTAGGTACGTCCGAAATTAAGCAGATTTTTTATTGTTTTCCCTCTTTTTTCCTCACAGGTGTGATGAAAAACATTGTGTGTGCCACGAGTGGTACAGGACTTACGAAATCGCGTTAATTAAGCCTTTACACACGTTCTTAAATTCTTGATTACTGTCATTATACCGTATTCTTTTAATACAAAATGTACTATTTCTAATTTTAGTTTACTTTTTGTTTTCAACCTTCAAATTTAGTACTAATTCGTAAAATTGTATACTAACTTGCGGGATCCCGCAAATACCGGGATCCCGCGGGACTTTAAATGGCAATCCCGCGGAATACCGGGATTGAGTTCCTCATGCGGGATTGCATTCCCTACTAGTGGTTCGATTGTTTTGAAATTTGGATGTTAAATGCATCTAATAGTAGTTCATTTTCAAAAAAAATTTCAAGATTGTAACTTGTTTATAAAAGCTTAAAAATATATTTTTAATATTGTAAACTTTTTTTTTAATACTTGTGAGATAGCGACAACCTTAAGTTTTAGTTATTTAATATACTATTGCATAAAATATATTTTTTGTAAAAAAAAACCATTTGTGGCAACAAGGTTAAAATGTCTTACTAATGCATACAGGCCGTCCTTCTTACGTACTTTAGGGTGGTTCACGTTTGTATGGGAAAAATTCAAACTCTAGCTAGAAGAAGCGGCACCCCCTTATTTGGTTAGAGTTATTATGCTGATAATGTACACCAAGTTATGTAACTTTGTCTCAAATACAAGGGGGTGCTCAACCACATTGAAATTTTTCAACGTTGTATGAAATCCAAAAATAAACAAATTATATATTTTTTAGATTTTTATATAAGTAGTTGTTTTCACATTATTTGCAGATGTGATTTATAAGTTAATAAGCCTGGGTTCGAAATGGTCAGAAGCATCCGAGAGAGGTGCGCCTCCACGCAAGGTCGAAGGATGAGCTTTAGGAGATTAGTGCTCAAACAGAACAAATAATTGGTTTAAGTACGAGTAGCTGAGTGAGAAGGCTGAACTGCCGTATATCAGAGGGTCTCCCGCGAACATCGAATTTCGCAAATTGCGGGGATTTCTCTTTTACTGCAATGAAACCGTAATTAATAACTTTTTATTCAACACTACTAGAAAATTAACGTTAACCTCACTAATACTGATACGAAGCAGTTGCTTATAATTTACGAAATGCGCAGTGTTAGTTCTGCTCACATCTCCTGATCACCCTGTATATTCATTACTTTACAGAAAGATTCTTTTTTGTTCTTTAGTCGTTTGAAGAACTTTATTTATTTTAATTTGTATGATTCTTGATAATTCCAACATACATATTTGTATAATTTTTATAGTTAGGTACCTACCTTTTTTTTTATCCGGAGGTCTATTTTATTGTCTATAAATTGGATTATTATTTATTACACTTAATATTATTTTGAAATCTTATTTAACATATTTAAACATGTTAGATAGACTACGATAACACTTTTATGTTTTTTTATTTGTATTTTAGATGTTGAATTTTCAATCTATTTCCACTGTAAAGCCCTATCAACCCCCCCCCCCTGCCCGGTCACGCGACGGCGCAGCGCGGTACCTCGCTGCTGTCGGTGGGGGGGCGCGCGTCGGCGGGCACCTCGCGGCGGCGCGCCTCGCGCGCCAGGCGCATGCGCGAACACGACTCGCCGCCGGATGACTCGGCGCCTGGAACGGAGGTTCGGAATCAATACACCGTTCACATCTATTCCAGTCCAGTGATTGAAACCCTTGCTGGACTGATACATATCGTTTACATTAATTCCAGTCACTTTCATCATCCCGAATTTCATCATGTATTTATTCTGAGCGAAGTCGAAACAGCAATAACTAAACTCAAACTGAAAGCTTGTGGTGGAGATGGTCTTAGCGCACAAATGCTCAAGCGCCTAGGTTCAGACGGTATCAAAATACTGTGCAACATCTGCCACAAGAAGGTATGGAGAACCGGTTGCTGGCCTGAAGATTGGATTGAATCTACTATTGCCCCCTGCACAAGTAAGGATCCTCTCTCAAATGCGAAAACTACAGGACTATTTCTCTCATATCGCACGCTGGCAAAGTTCTCCTTCACATAATTAACAGGAGGCTCGAGCACTGTATTAAAAATCACATCGCAAAGGAACAAGCTGGGTTTGTACTGGCTCCTCTAAACGATGGGCCAGCGCCGACCACTCCAAGGGACGCAGCCATGCGGTAGAATGAGATAGCAATATCACTTGCTCCCTCTACCGCATAAATACGTCCCTTGGAGTGGCCGGCACTGGCCCATCGTGTAGAGGAGCCATAAAGTGCAAAGGGACACGCGAGCAAATAATGAAAATAAGGCAGCTCATAGAGAAATGAAGAAAACTTGCCTACCGGTAACGCTCGTTTTATCGATTACGCAAAGGCCTTCGACTGCATTACCTGGTCTAAAATGTTCAAAGTTACCTCTACTTGGATGGTAGCTCCAAAGTTCGGATAGATGACGCAGTGTCGATGCTTGAAAGCCGGAGAGAGGAGTCAGGCAAGGATACTGTGTCCGCAGCTGTTCAACCTTGTTGGAGAGCATATTATGCGCCGTGTACTCGATGGCTGGAGCGGAGGGATAAAGATTGGTGGCCGTGTAATCAACAACTTGCGCTTTGCCGATGACACGCCCATTATTGCTTCCAGTGAGTCAGAACTCTCCGAATTATTGCACAGGGTAGAGAAAATTAGCGCAGAGTACGGGCTTCTCATAAACCGGAGTAAGACCAGCTAAAGCTGTTGTGGAAAGAGCAGGTAAAATGCAAAGGACCCACGAATTTCGAGACCTGAATATAGAACAGGAATTCGTCTACTTGGGTTCACTGATCTGCAGCGACGGGAACTGTGATAGAGAAGTTGTGAGGCGTGGATAAATAGCCAAATCTGCAGTTAAGCGACTAGAGAAAATATGGAAAAACCGTAACATCAAACGCGGCACAAAAGTAAGACTCATGCGCACACTGGTTTTTTCCATATTTTTCTATGCTTCAGAAACTTGGACAATAGATGCGTTTGAAATGTGGTATTGGCGCAAAATGTTAGGCATATCTTGGACAGCGCGTCGCACTGATGTGTCTATTATGCAGGAGCTCAAGATCCAGACTCGCCTTTCTGCTATTTGCCGTGGGAGAATGCTTGGCTTTTTTGGGCACTTGGCCCGGCATGAACCTGATAACCTGGAAAAGGCTCTGCTAGTTGGGCCTGTTGAAGGACATGGAAAACAGGGAGAGATAGAATAGAAACATATTTATTGTATATCTTTTTGTTACAAATTATGTCCGCTTAGCGGGTGTGGGTAAAATTACATATGTCTTAAAGATCTAGTAATTTAATCTATGTGTATATTTTACATATTAGGTTATGGAGGAATTCAGAATTCATTCATAACAAAAGAGCCCTAGGAGGAATATTACGCTTGCTGACGCGGTTACCCCTCCCTAGCTTATCTATATATGGCACTTCCCCGATTCTTGTGCTGAGCAACATTGGGTTGAATTGACCGTATCTTGTGTACGTTGGACCTGGAGTATCTAACCCTTGAATGCACAGTTTATCCAGTCTCCGAACATATCATGGTGTAGGTCATGTACTCTTATGTGCCATGGGTCTTCATCAAGCATTTCCCATAGGGTAGATGTTGGAAGTGATCTAGGGAAGTTGCCAGCCGACTTTAATGCCATTCTGTACTGACGCTCAATTGATTGAAGGTTCGTCTTGCTAATTCTAGGAAGTAGTTGTACTATACCGTAATCGATAATAGGTAGTAGGCGTGCTTGAATCACGGTTAATTTTGTTTCTATATTTACTTTAGAATACCATCCAATTATTGGAGAAAGCATTCCTCTCACACTACAGGGAGAGATACCCACGCTGGTCCAACGCCATTCAAGAGGTGACACGCGAGGGGTTCCAGGGTTCCTTAAGGAAGGCAATGAATCGGCCAGGATGGAGAGCACTACACCACAGAGCGACTTATAGTGGTCACGACCATCAGACACGAGGATTCGACTAGGAAGAAATATGTATGTATATGCAATTTTACCCCACAGTAATAGGCCGCAACTAAAAATTAGGTAAACGGAGTCAAAGTAGATTAACTTAGAATCAGGTCCTGTAGAGCTCAATACGAGTAAGTGCATAGGGAAGGGCTCCATATCTCTCATCTGATTCTAACCTAAGGCTAAATTGTAACTCACCCTCGGGTCCTGTCGACAGGTCGTCGTACCCGGACGAGTCGTCCGAGTATAACGCCGGACGGATGTGCGGTAACGCGTCCGGGGAGCGCCCGGCGGACTGGTCCGAAGCCGCATCCGTATACTCGTCCGAGCTCGACTCGTCTTCGTCGCTGTTGGATTCAATATTTTATATTAGTAAGAACAATAATCATAAGACTATTTTTGTAGTGTCCTAAGATTTTGCAAGGTAAAGGCAGTTTTTGCCTTCAGCTTTGCCCCAAATTACTACCCCATAACGCATTACACCATGACCTTAACTAAAGTAAAGTAATGCAATAAAATGGCTTTTGGTTGGGCATATATAAATATATATCTATCTCTCTCTAACCTCAGGCCGGGGGCGGCGCTCGTCTCGCTCTGCAGACAGTTGCGGTCGGTCCACTCGTCCTCGTCTATCTCCCTCGCCCCATCTGACAGCTCGATGCTGATGCGCTCGGGGGTGGGGGTGGGGGGCTCGGGGGCGGCGCCCGCGTGCCGTAGGCACACTAGGCGGTTGCCGTAGCGCTCCATTGCGTAACTCCTGTAGAAAAATAATCGATGAATGAATATCATAGGACAATCTTACACAAATAGCAATAACTCCTTTCAAACAAAAAAATAAATACTACAATCGGACGGTGTCGCATTAATCGATGAACAAACATTTGTACGCACGCCGGTAGATGGGTCGATCAACTATTTCTTGTTGTTATTCTGTCCCATCAGCGAGGAGACAATAGTAGCATAGTTTCTTAAAAGAGCTGCCATGCAGTTACCATGTTCTACAAACGTGCTTAGTAGATGTCCCAGTATGGAAAGGCCTTATAACTACCAAAAAAATTCAAGTTTGGTTCATTTAAATACGAAATAACTAGTATTTTAAGAATGACCCAGGAGACCGTAACCATGGCAACTAGTGACAAGAAAAAGTTGATTCACTCACATGGCACTGTTATTAATAATTGGCCTGATGACAGTAACAAAGAATCATGGAAATAATGGTTTCAAAGAAACATATATGTAAATACGATTCTAAAAAATGGCCCAATCTCAGTATAAACATTAGGATTATTAATATATTCAATAAAATAAAACTCCAAATTCTCCAATCGGCCATTTTGACTGAAACGCGAATCAGAAGCGAGCTAAGGATTGACGTCATCAATGCATGACATATTTCTTAGAGCAACATAGACAACCTCATTGACTGTAATCCATTACGTCCTCACCAAAGAGTTTGGAGATTCAATCAATATATTATTTCACCGCTAAACATTTATTACGTCCAAAAAATGTTATTACACGATATAAAGTAAATATTTATTTGTTATTATATAAATAAAATGCTTATTAATACGATATTTCACCAAAAAAAATTTATAAATTATTTGGCTGAATGGAACTGTCATTGCCATGTTGGCTGTCTTAACTAGAAAAAAAATAAAACCGGCGCTCGGTGAAGTTCACTCAAAATTTACATGTATCTAAATAATTCATCTTAAATTGCAACCGTGTGAGAGTCTTTGTATAAAATGACTTATTGTGAACAATTTTTGTAATGAATTTAGCAATTTTTTTGTAATTTATCATCATCCCTAATCGTAATATATGGTGCTGAATTAACAATATCATTCGGATTCAAGGGAAATTCGTAACAGTAAGTATGTAAACAATGTCTACCATACCACCTAATTTATGACGTCACAAATGGCATGCGAGGCGTTTTCGCGCGAGGTTTAAACTAGCTATAATAAAATGCAATTATTTATGTTAAATCTTATGAGTATAGCTGAAATATTGTGTTTTTCGGAACCAATACAAGTGTACCGACAATATTAAAAGGGATTTCAAAATTTGTCATCAGGCCAATTCTCTATGTGTAGTTACGGTGGTCGACGTCAGCTGTCACAACGTGGAGCAGTCAGCTGAGACTTGTTTACGTTCGAATTGCACAAACGGAAAATCATGTTACTTTGCGTATTTAAGCACTTATAACTTACTGTTCAAGTCCTCGTTACTTAAACTTAATCCTATGATTGTCAGTTTGTCACATGCACAAAAACAAAAACATTACACAAATAAATTTAAGGCACACTCTTCGCATTAAAATGTCACTGGTTGCCGTGTCTGATTTAAATGTTTATAGTTTTTGTGTTCGTAATTGTTCACAGTAGATAACAGTTCACGTTCCTAATAACAGTTCACCTTGAATTACCTTACTATTAGGCTTTTACACTGAAATATCGCTTCTAGCAATTTTTAAATAAATGAACACACGGAGGCAAACTTAACCGTGGCAGTGGCGCCATCTCTCTCGTGGCAGTGGCGCAATCATTTTTAAGTGTCCCTGTTTATTGTTTTTTTAACTGTGTACCTACGTAATTTTAATTATTTTAATTTAATATCGATCATTTGTTATCTGCAATAAAGAATTGAATATGAATGTGAAAAAATGATTTCGTAATGCACATGTGTACTTAAGTAACTTTAAATGTGTAATTTTTAGTGTGTGAGTGATTCCTTCAGTTGTTATAAAGTCTTCTTCGGGTAAATTTTTTCGGTGGTTTTGTAATAGGATTGAATTGAACTATAAACCAAACCCTCTCGCGCCTGAGAGGAGGCCTGTGCACAGCAGTGGGACGTATTATACAGGGTGTAATCGTTGAGTGTGGCCAGGCCATAATTCCGTAAATATAACAGATATCAGAAAACTTCCAACTGATATCGAAAGTGCGTTACCCAATGAGTAAAATTACATTAATAACTTTTTTTTTATAAAAGCAGAAATATCCCAAACATTAACTTCAAACCCTCCCATACATTTAGTACGACGACTCACCCCTCAAAGAACGTCGGTGTCGTAAGAGATAAAACTGCTTGAGATTCACTGTGGCCCTAGTGAATAAGGGTACAAGTATCGGACAGCGCAGTTGTAAAAGGACGTAAGTGCCAAGTAACACTTATACCCTTTTACACCTATGCTGCGCGAGACTTGTACCCTTTTTCACTAGGGCCACAGCATTATTTGTGATAATAAACTGTAATAAAATATTAAAACCACCGTTTATAAAATAATAAATCTAATATTTATTTTTTAAGTAATTAATTTAATTGATTACAGTAGTTGTTCGAAGTGACGCCCTTCTTGTGCAATACATTGACGGGCCCTCTTAAATGTCTCTAAATGAACTATTCTTAAAATTTGCGATGTAATAAAAAAATAAATGTCAGATTTATTATTTCATAAACAGTAGTTTTATTATTTTATTACATTTTATTATCGTAAATAATTAATCTCAAGCAGTTTAATCTGTTACGCCATCGACGTTATTTGAGGGGTGAGTCGTCGTACTAAATGTGTGGGAGGGTTTGAAGTTAATGTTTGGAATATTTATGCTTTTATTTTTAAAAAGTTATTAATGTAATTTTACTCATTGGGTAACGCACTTTCGATATCAGTTGGAAGTTTTCTGATATCTCTTATATTTACGGAATTATGGCCTGGCCACACTTAACGATTACACCCTGAATAGGCTCCATTTTTTGGATCTCCTTTGATTTCACGGGTCTACGTGGGGATATAAATCCAACACGTAGAGGAGAGCTTTAATGTCATGTAGAACGCCTGCTGGAACCCGTTCACAGGCGCAACAATTAGACACCCATGTACCGGTCTCAGCAGGCATTGGGACTACTGCAGAAAAAGTGAACAGTAGGTCTACCGGCCTATGGATTCTTCATAACTTTCATAAGTGTGTCTTTAATGTATTATTATATTATTATATAGCCTTTTATTTCCACAATTTTTTTTTTGCATTTTACATTACAAATTTCTTAAGATTAATTTTAATTATTTGTGGTCCCTGTTGGGGTAAAAGCCTCCTCCAAGCAATTTCTTCTTTATCAGGAATCCCACTCCATGAAGTCCCGCCGTCTCTCCTTTTCTATAGCTACATTCAGCTCCAATAATCTTGTTGTTGTTGCTAGTGACCTCACGTTGTAAGTGCATATTTTTAAACTGCGGCTTCTCTTAGATTTACTTTTGCTCGGAGGGTATTGGTCTAATTCCTCACGGTGACCAGCCGGGTCCCCCGGCTTTAATGTGTTAGTAATTGCAAAAGTGTAACTATAAATGACTTGTTCGGTGAGTAAGTTATTTCTAAACTGTAACTTTTGTTTATGAGCGACTAATTGAGTGCGTAACTTTTTGTGTTTAAGTGCAGATATCTTCGATGTCCAAGTTATTTTGACATAGTGTAACTCACCCCGGTCGCAGCACGGCCTTGCACACGGCGCAGCGGAAGCACGCGCGATGCAGTTGTAACCCGTCGGCCGTCACGCGCTCGGCGGCGAACACGCGCGTGCCGCACGCCGCGCACTGCACGCCCGCTGATGACGGGCCGCGCCAACTCTTCTTCTGCATAACAAAAAATTGAAGTAGGCTGTATCAGGGACACAGCCGCTATGGCTGACGTGAAACGTGGTGTGGACCGCTAATGCGAAGGCCGAAGGCCGAGCTCCGCGTAGGGCCGAAGGCCCGAAACGTCCAGGATTTTAGTGCTTTGACACAGAACAATAGTACAAGTGTCTAAATGTGAAGCCCGAAGGCCGAGCTCCGCGTAGGGCCGAAGAGGCCCGTAGCGTCCAGGATGTCAGTGCTTTAGCACAGAGCAATAGTACAAGTATCTAAATGCGAAGGCCGCAGGCCGAGCTCCGCGTAGGGCCGAAGGCCCGAAGCTTCCAGGACGTCAGTGCTTTAGCACAGAGCAATAGTACAAGTATCTATGTGACTGATTTCCATTCTCAGCTGTAATGTGGCAATGAACTTCACCCAATTTACCAAAAAAATCAATGTAATCTTGATGACCCTAGGGAGAGGAGGCACCATGGTCTAGAAATGCTTAGGGCATCAAAATATCCTAATCCGGCACTGGCTTTAACAGACGACCGCACCGGACCGCGAACTTGGTGTGTTCCGGCGCACTTTCAATCGTATGTCAGAGGGCCTACCGCGAACAACGTAGTTCACAAATTTTACTCCTATTCGCGGTAGACCCGCCGTACGTCCGTTAATACCATACCGCCGGGCGCAGTGCGGTGCGGTAGTCTGTTACGGCTTTATGACGTAGGGCAGTTTTATTCCGTTTCTGAACGCACCCATACAACTCGACAACCAACAATGACAATATTTTGTGACAGTGACATTATTTGTTATTAATTCAGAGATCGGACAGATTGGCGTCATTGCTCGCAATAATGTGGACATGACTCCAAATTTGATTAAATAATTAATCATTTAATTATTTTAGTTATTCTTTTACCTGAGATTTAAGTTATGCGGCTAGACGGCTTAGACTCCGTGTGAAGGATTTTGAATGTTGCCATACACATTTTGCTGTCACTACGGTATTAGATAAAATCCCGTATAAGGTATAGGTACGTATAATTTTATTTTACGTATATTCAACCAATAAGACCACTGTCAGGATGACTGATAATAATGCACTATCTAGTCTTAACCCCTTGACCGCCTCAAATGATGCGCGCGGCTACAGCCCAACTTCTTACTGTCTTCGTGCACTCCGATAAGGTTCACGATAGGCGCGGCGGTCAAAGGGTTAAATATGGATTTTTGATTATAAAATATATAACTCTTACCTCTTCTTTAGGTTGAATTTTAGCGTCCGGTTCCTCCTTTTTAACAAATTTGGTAGCCAGGTTCGCGACCTAGAAAAAAAAACTAAATGAGAAATATATAATTTTAAACAATTTCATTCGGAGCGGGTGGAAAATTTGGTAGCCAGGTTCGCGACCTAGAAAAAAAAACTAAATGAGAAATATATAATTTTAAACAATTTCATTCGGAGCGGGTGGAAAATTTGGTAGCCAGGTTCGCGACCTAGAAAAAAAAACTAAATGAGAAATATATAATTTTAAACAATTTCATTCGGAGCGGGTGGAAGGTGTATGAGATATTGCTAATTCTGTATGAGATATTGCTAATTCTCTGACGGAAGCAACAGTCTCCTAGCCTAGTCGGTAGTGACTAGTGAGTGACCCTGCCTACCAAGTCGGATGTCCCGGGTTCGTGTCCCGTTAAGGGCATCATCTATTTGTGTGTTTATCACGATTATTTCCGTACACGGCGGGAAGAAGTTGATAACTCGAGATATTAAAAAACAAAAATATTACTTTGCTAATCCGCGTAAAAAGATAGCGTGCTAGTCAATCAGTGCTAACCCGTACTTACTTGCGTATTTTTTGCATGCAATTAATGTTCCCACCCTCCCACCCCAAAAATAAATACGCAAATAAATATAACAAACCACCACCAAATAAATAATAAGTACTCGACACGTGTTTCGCCTCTCTACGAGGCATCCTCAGGAGCTGTTGACGGTCTGACGTCCAGCAACGGAAAACGCCGATTTTTACGCGGATTAGCAAAGTAATATTTTGGTTTTAATTAATATGGATTTCCGCAAAGTAACGCCTGATTCTATTCACTAACTCGAGATATTCTACCGAAGAAATTTGAACTCTACATAAAATCACATATGGTTCAAATTTATTCCATTTTTTCCGACCAGATATCAACTTATTCCCGCCGTGTACGGATTTGTTCCTGAGTTATTGATATTATCAACGCATAATAAGTATGTATATATACTGGGTCAAGCAAATCTTGTCAGTAGCAAACGGCGGCAAATTTGAAAAATCATGGGTTAGCAACACTGTGTTCGAATAATTCGAAAATTGCGTGTCATCTGTGTTTTATCTGTGGAATGTGGATCGCGAATGACAGCCATCATCATTGTTTACGTTCGGAATCGATTCTAATTCAAGAGATATTTCTGCTGAGTTACCATTAAATACCAATATATTAAATAAGATTGTGCTTAATCAAAGCTAAGGTGCCTACAATGCCTACAGTGCCAACTGAGGAATCTAATAAAATATAAAAATCCAGTAGGACATCTACCTGCTGAAGCAATGATTTTAATCATACATTCTTGTTTAACGGCATAGTCCACTTCTAATTTTATTTTGAGATCTTTAAATTATTAATCATTTTTATCAACAACACACACCGCTTTTAAATTGTCCGTCCATACCTATTAATAACAATTTCAAACATTTTCAATAGAGAATCCGCAACTGACAATTTGAATTGACGTACGTAATAGGGCGCGCTCGGCGGAAAAAAAGTTTTGGTTCGATGTACATTGTACATTGCTGCTTTTCTTAGCGCAATACTACTCTTTGAGTGTTGCCCTACTTTAGTTTGCTTTACATTGCTACTGACAAGATTTGCTTGACGCACATTAACTAAATAACTATATAAATACCTAATAGCCAAGACTATTGATTGTAATACGGCCCCGACACTATCATGAATACTGACATTACTTTGAAGGAATGACGTTTTTAGTGATAGTGTAGGGATTGTCATGAAGGAATGACGGCAAGTAATGTAGTTTATTTTAATTATTTCCATCAGTATTGGAGTTATGTCAAAGTAATGATACTAGAAATGACATCACTACTGACAGTAAAATGATTAGAATGATGGAATCAGAAATGACAGAAAGAATGATGGACGATAATGAAGTTATTAAACATTTTTAATATTTTTGAAGTAATGTCAAAATAATAGCATTATACTGATAGTACATTAATTTTCTGAACACTAAAAAATCTACAAGTACAGCTTTTACAATGTAAGTGAAGTTGATCATTCTATGAAATGGTAATATGAGAAACATTTTCTATAAAGCGCAATTCTACGAAAATGTAGTATATGAAACAACGTACAACCAAATACTGCCAGGTTAAGGTGAGGCCGACCAAGACATACGTCAACAGGTTTATTTTACCTATTATAATCCGTTTGTTTCATTCTATTTTTCGATGAGGTAAATTGTAGCTGTCACGTGATCCAATAAATCTGGTTGGACTGCAAAAACTGCCAGGCTAAGGTGAGACCGACCACTTTTTTTTTACTGTCCTCAAAGTCAGGTATTCTACCATACAACTTTCATTCTATTTTTCGATGAGGTTTTTTTTGATGAATTTTTGTCCAACGTTTTTGCCATTTGTTCAAAATCTGCCAGGTTAAGCCCAGGCCGACCAAGTGCGTTGGAAGCTTCGAGCAACACCGGCTTCCGACACGTCGGAAGGGAGGGGCCCAAGCGATATCTCACCGTACAAATCATTCTGCCATTTTTCGCGGGGGGAAGGTGCACACAGTCGCACTTCTCACACACTTACATACAAAATCCAATCAAAGGCCCTACCGCAAACCACGTTCGACGTGTTGCCTCTCTATGGCACTTGTAAATTCATACGTAACTGTGACAGGGAGGCAACACGTCGAACGTGGTTTGCGGTAGGCCCTCTGTAATGACGACACAAATACATAGAAAATGACACACGTCAAAGACAAATCTTGCAAACCTCGATCTCTTTTTGTGTACGGACGAGTGACTAGTGTCACAACACGCACACTAACACATTTTCTTTGAAGTATGTCATTGTATTCTGAGAGATGAGAAGTCGGATTTGTCGCTCGACCGATCCGCAATTTGTACTGAGCGAGCAAAATCAATAAATCCAACAATAACTTGAGACTAAAATATAATAATTGTATTTAAATGTAATTAAACGTATGATATGTAAAAAAAAAAATCCCATGTGAAATGTAACACTTTCTTTTTGTAAATTTGATGTCCCCGACATCTTTTTATAACAAAAAACCGAGCAAACAGGCATTTTTGTGCAGCAGTGTTCACGCGCGCGTCTGGACTCAGTCTAGTGAAAAATCCAAGTGCAACTAGTTTTATTACCCGCGCTAGATTTTATTGACGCGCTAATCTTGTACCTCGGCAGAGGGGAAATAGTGCGAATGCCGCCTCCCTTCCGTGTTGCTCGAAGGTTGGAAGCTACTAAATGTCAGGTACCTCTACAGGGTAGGTATATTCTATTTTTTGATCAGGTTTGTTTCATGCAGCTGGCCACCGGACTAGTCGATTTCGCGATTGTTGACGCCTTCGCGCCTTGTTCCCCGTTTTTAGGGTTCCGTACCACACAAGGAAAAAAATACGGAACCCTTAGAGGATCACTCGTGTGTCTGGCTGTCCGTCTATCACAGCCTATTTTCTCCGAAACTATTGGACCAATTAAGTTGAGATTTGGCACACATATGTAAGTTTGTGACCCAAGAAAATTAAAAAATAAAGTTTTTCAAACTATATCGCGTTACATATCAAATCAAAGAGCTCATTGTAAGAATCTCAATTTTTTTATAATTTTAGGATAGTTTAGCAGTTATTCAAGAAAATCGGCAAAAAAATATATCATTACCCCCCCCCCCCTTATCTCCGAAAATTATTATTATTATTATTTGTATCTCCTTGGATATCACGGGCCTATAATCCCGGTTTTTTGATAGGCTTGCGTGGGGACACAGATCCAACACGTAGAGGCCCCTTGGAGAGCTTTTATGTCATGTAGAACGCCTGCTGGAACCCGTTCACAGGTGCAACAATAGACACCCGTGAACCGGTCTCAGCAGGCATTGGGACTATTGTAGAAAAAGAGAACAGTATACCGGTCTATGGATTGAAGTTTGGGTGGACTATGAGACTGGGCTATTGTAAAAGAGGTCCGGACACCTGCCATAACAATGTTAACACCGTCATCGAGGCAGGCGGTGACTCGCCGCTGACTAGATGGGCCCCTGAAACTGCCGTCGTAAAGACGACCAGGAGCAACATCGGTGTGAGCGGCTCAGGGGTGTCGAGAGGTGTGCGCCGCTTTCTACCCAGTGGCTGTTAATAGCCACTGTGCCAACTCGCGTCTTATGCATCTTTCACTTCCACCCCTGGAGCATATAGCTCTAACGACTCCTCTCTGGACGGCCAATGAAGGCAAGCCAGAGCTGAGAGTCCTGCGGGTCCCCTTGGGGTCCACTCCGACCGACGAAGACACGCCGGAGACGGAGACCCTGACCGACTCTCGGGAGCACTCGGGTCCGTGGGGTCGTTACTCCCCAACAGCTCGCCACAAGCTGCCCTGCGGGCTTATTATTATTATTATTATAAGCCTATATTGTCCCACTGTTGGGCAAAGGCCTCCGTAAATACTGGGTCTAAAATTTTGAAAAAAATACACAAGATAGTTCTTTGCCTATAGATGACAGGAAAACCTATTAGAAATGTGCAGTCACCTTAGACTGGCACTTTTTGCAGTCCGACCAGATTGATGGTACCACGTGACAGCTACAATTTACCTCATCGAAAAATATAATGAAACAAACGGATTATAATAGCTAAAATAAACCTGTTGACGTGTCTTGGTCGGCCTCACCTTAACCTGGCAGTTTTTGGTTGTACGTTGTTTCATATATACTACATTTTCGACTTTTCTGGCAACAGTTTGTTTCTGCGGGGGTCGCAGTTCTAACCTAACCTAACCTACTTTTCTAGCAACCGTTTGTTTCTGTGGGGGTCGCAGTTCTAACCTAACCTAACCTACTTTTCTAGCAACCGTTTGTTTCTGCGGGGGTCGCAGTTCTAACTTAACCTAACCTACTTTTCTGGCAATAGTTTGTGTCTGTGGGGGTCGCAGTTTGTGAAATAGGGTGACACCGGAGACGCGCACAGTTGAGGACTGTCAGCCATTTAAGCAAATGGTAAAGATGGCAAAGTTGTCGCGTAAAGCGATGGCGGACAAGAGCGGCAGTGGTTTACCGAACTAAAGTTACCTTCTTAGTGCCGTGGTCTGGGCGACCAGAGTCCTTGAGTTTCTGGTCCAGCTTCTGCAGAGTCTCGTCTATTTCACCCCACTTCTCCTCGTTGTCGCCCTCCTTTAGACGTTTCTGGCGGCCTAAGAACTGCAAAACACAAAATGTATGTATACGTTATAAGTTTTTATTAAATCTTGTCTCAAAATTTGGGGGGTCCATTCGCAACATAACAGTGCCCCGAAGTTTGATCTACATCGGTCGGAATTGGCTCCTTGTTACGGATTGAAACATGTCAAGCAATCTTCGACTCAAAATACGTGAGTGACCCGTTTCATATTTAAGTTTTGTTATTAACCTTACCTGTTCCCTATCCCACTTCGGCACGCGCTCGGCTGCCCTCGGCTCCGGTCGGCCAAGCTTGTTTTCAAGTATCTTGCGTTCAATCTCCCTCACGTTCCAGTCGTCTCGCTCAATCTTGCCAACGGATCTGAAAAGAAAATGATTGTTAACTTTTTGAACGCCATCAGCCGTGGCTCACTCCGCGAATGAGTACATGCGCCCACACCAGTTTTGGTGTCTAGCAGTAGTATTTGCCGCGCCCCGCAATGGAACGGATGCCTGCTCGCGCTTGCGCCACCTTGCGGTCATACCTATAATAATAGACGCGTTTTGTTAGAGAGCCAAACTTCTGTATTATTCTAGTATTATTTATTCAGTAACGCATATCGTATTTCTTATTCGATAAAAACATCAATTTGCATTTTATCCACAAGAGTGGCAGTTATATGAGGCAAACTTTGTGTCGTTCCTTGTTCCCTCATATTTGTTAGTTAAAGTAACTTTGATTATCAAGTAATTGATGATTACCAATGCAATGATAAATATTTAATAACAGTCAGCAGCTGTAGTAAATTTTACAGTTCGTTCGGATATTTCCCGACATGTAAAATTTTGTGCTTAAATCGGGAGTACCTGTATCTGAAACTACGGTATCTTATCTTTTATCTAATTAAAGCGGTGAAAAATACACCCTGACAATACCTCATCAAATCCTTGGGTTTGGACGCCTTCGGCGCGCTGACTGGCGCCGTTCCAGAAAGTTCGGCCGCGAGCCTCGCGACGCGCGCGCCGCTGCCCGCCGTGCGCCCGCCCCCGCCCACTATGCGACCCTCCTCCTATAGCAAAACAGGTGAAATTAGCTTGGCTTAGGACAAACTTGGCAGTAGATTATAACTTTGTTTTGTATCGCTGACTGAACAGATACCATTACATACATGTAAACATAGCGAAGATGACAATCGAAAAGAAATTAAATAAAAGTAACGTCATAATTTTCAAACATTATTTAAGTCTCAATTGGCATTTTCTAAAGCCTAAAAAAGTTATATATGACCCCGAGATAGTGTCTAACTGCTTACATATGGTAATAATCATACGTCGGACTCCAGCGGGCATTTTCGTGGCATGTCAGAATGATAGGTAAGGTTGGCAAATCAATCAATTCACTTTCGAGTATTTGTACTTAGTATTTGGTACCTAGTATTTATAATGTGAAATTCCAAATATCATAGCAACTAACTGCGTTATTTATAAACGTACTGTCAAAATGGCGAAAAAGTTCGTTTGGCTTTATCCGTCACTCAGACAATTGCAGCTGTGAGAAAGGAACAAAACAAATGAGTTAACTGGGCATGTCAAGTTCTATGAACACGGCTATGTTACAAATACTAGGTACATTATGATACTCGTAAGTTAAGATTTTTTTGTAAACCTTACCTTGCCCTCAAACTGCCCCCTATAGTCCGACGTATGGTAATAATGTACATATTTGACTTATACATGACATATTATGTCATGTATAAGTCAAATAAAATGTCAGTAAGGTAACAGCACCAGTCATGGGACATTTAAGAAGAAATTTGGAGTATTTGTGATATTTCCCTGATACATGTAAATGGTCTACCGCTCAGCGTGTTAAAAGAAGAAGGTCCTATCCGTCTTTCATGTTTCAGGCGTGTTGTATCAAAGATACTGCAATGAGTTTCCATATACTTAACAAATTAAAACTATGTTTTTCTTCTCCAGTCATGGACACCAAAGCTCCAGTAATGGAACCCCGGTAATGGACGTGGATCCAGTAATGGGCCCCCTATAATGGACATTGCTCTATCAGTACAAAATATTGAAATAGGGAATAAATTATGGCAAAAAAATCAATTTTTGGTATAAGCTTTTATCACTGAATGTATTTTTCTTTCCACAGCCATTATTATTGTATTAGACCCATCGAGACAATTCTAATATACCCAAACACAATTAGTTAGCGTTTATCGCAGAGTTCCTACAATTCTTCTAAA
Organism: Cydia fagiglandana; assembly: GCF_963556715.1. Classification (NCBI taxonomy): domain Eukaryota; kingdom Metazoa; phylum Arthropoda; class Insecta; order Lepidoptera; family Tortricidae; genus Cydia; species Cydia fagiglandana. The sequence continues at coordinate 4,392,282 of NC_085959.1, forward strand.
TCTTGACAATTGTCATAAACTTAGCAAGAGAAATGTCTGTTTTTTCCGATATAATAAAGTTTCATTTAATATTACAATGATTGTGGCAAACAGGAATACGGCCCGCCCGATGGTAAGCGGTAGCCGTAGCCCATGGACGCCTGTGACGTCAGCAACAGTGATGTTTTTCAATTGTCGCACCTGTCACCGATACGATGTGAAATTGGGGCCTAGTTGATATATTACGTAACCACATTTTATTTCTGTATTATTTAAACATGAAATTATGCCATGCCAAGCATCACTATGTAAATTGTCCCATCATAAAAGGTATGCAGTTTTACAGAGCTCCTATAATGAGATTGGGCCAAATACCACTATTTTTTTTACATCTGTGGAGTCACAACATAGAGTGTGTTGTATACCTTACTCGTATCTCATGGTCAGAGAGCGCAACTTTGGTGCCGATGACGTCATTATGACGTTAAGTCGCATATAGGATGTTTTTTTAAAACAACATTGTAACACCTCAATGATTCTTAATAATGATAATATATATATATCATTGTTTATTTATAAAAATGCTTGGTAATTTACACAAAAAATAATGTAAACATTAAAAAACGATACGAAACGATCTCCTTCTCGTTCAATATGCTTTGTTGTTTTGAAATGTTTCTCTATATTGCTTGCTTTTGCTGTTAAATTTTGGTCACATTTTTTCATTTTTTACAATCAGAAAAGGAAATTTCTGCAAATACGGCTGCAGAGACTCAATAGCGACTTCAAACAATAATATTTCGGTTATATTCGACTAATAAAAAAATAAGTAATCAGTAATTGGTTGTAATTTCCAACAATCTTGTTTTTAATATGACAAAGACAGTTAGTTATGTTTTTATACGTGGCCAGTACGTATAAAAACTCTCAACTCAAGTTTCAATATCAGTAAACTAAAGAGGCCAATAAGTTGTTATTTGTTTAAGTATCTATAATCTAGATAACCTAATCTAATCTAGTATTTTAGTAGTAATATAATCTAGTATTTTATTATTATTATTTATATCTCCTTTTTTTGGAATCACGGGCCTGTAAATCCCGGTCTTTTGATAGGCTTGCGTGGGGATATAGATCCAACACGTAGAGGCCCTTTGGAGAGCTTTAATGTCATGTAGAACGCCTGCTGGAACCCGTTCCCAGGTGCAACAATAGACACCCATGAACCGGTGTCAGCAGGCATTGGGACTATTGTAGAAAAAGAGAACAGTATACCGGGTCTATGGATTGAAGTTTAGGTGGACTATGAGACTGGGCTATTGTAAAGAGGTCCGGACACCTGCCATAACAATGTTAACACCGTCATCGAGGCAGGCGGTGACTTGCCGCTGACTAGATGGGCCCCTGAAACTGCCGTCGTAAAGACGACCAGGAGCAACATCGGTGTGAGCGGCTCAGGGGTGTCGAGAGGTGTGCGCCGCTTTCTACCCAGTGGCTGTTACCAGCCACTGTGCCAACTCGCGTCTTATGCATCTTTCACTTCCACCCCTGGAGCATATAGCTCTAACGACTCCTCTCTGGACAGCCAATGAAGGCAAGCCAGAGCTGAGAGTCCTGCGGGTCCCCTTGGGGTTCCACTCCGACCGACGAAGACACGCCGGAGACGGAGACCCTGACCGACTCTCGGGAGCACTCGGGTCCGTGGGGTCGTTACTCCCCAACAGCTCGCCACAAGCTGCCCTGCGGGCTTATTATTATTATTATAACAACACTCTGTATTTAGCTTCACGTCATACGTCTGTCATCGGCACCAAAGTTGCGCTCTCTGCTCATGGTAAATGCAATTAACAAAACACATTCTAGTTTTTAACAAGTATTCATTAATTTAAATTTAATAAATTAACTCACCTCTTTTAGCGAAGTTGTTAAGAATTCTTAGTGGTATTTTTTCCAGTGACACAACAACTTTTGGGTTGACGCCAATTTCTTAAAAAATAACCGAATTTAATTTAAAAAAATCAAACTGAGACAGCTCCAGGACTCTTATTTATGATAAAATATAGCCAGTGTTTATAAACTACTTTTATTAGAGGATTTGTGGTTTTATGTCCCATTACTGGTTCCACGTCCATTATAGGGTATACTACATTTTTTATCAGAATGATACGCAGCCATCGTCCCTTAGGTAATTAATGTTATTTTTTATTGTTAAAAATATTTTTTTCTTGTTTAAATCGGTGACTTTCGATGACTTATATTATAACATCTGTTGTCAAAAAGTCCTTGCCAGAAAAATAAATTAATACCTCTATAAATCAGACAAGCTTTCGGCGTCGGCGAAAGCTGGCGGGATACCGCTCTGGACCGATCAAAGTGGCGTGCTCTTGTGTTGGAGGCCAAGACTCATTTTGGGTCACCGCGCCAACAAAGTAAGTAAGTAGTAAGTAGTAGTAGTATAAATCAGACATATGACGAAGGCCAAATAGAATTAGACCAAGTCTGCAACGATATCACTGATAGCATACGCAGTGAAAGTGTTTATAACGGAATATTATATCTACTGCCAACATTAATATTTGTGTTAGTAACACAACAGTGTCAATACAAAACAAAACATAAATTTCACAACAGTGACTGTTAGAAGATAAGTAGGAAGTAATAAATAAGACACAACACTTCATGGTTTTCCAATATCCACAATTAGGGTCGGTTGCACCAAACTGTTCGTATCGTTAAAGAGTTTGCTAATTTTTTATGTATGGAAAGTTTCATAGTAAAGCGCGGGGGCGCGCCGGCTAACTTTGATCAGTCTGTCAAATGTGGTTGGTGCAACTGGCCCTTAGTACACTCGGCATCAAATAGATCGGACCAACTTTACTTGTGTACATACAAACAGCACACTGTTAACTGAACATCGGTGCAGTGCACCTTATTACAAAAGCCATAAGGTGCACCGGTGGACAGTTAACAATGTGGCCGATGGTACAGGGTGTTTTTATTTTTCGTTGTAAGTCGATAAAATCATTGTCCCGCCACTTTCATAGCCGAACTCCAATTATACTAAGATTTATATTATATTGTAAGCATTTTATAAATGTAGGTATAGCTTATTAACTTCATATTCACACGAACATAATGCAATTAGGTACGAGTAGGTATGTTAAATTTTAAACAAGACTCAAATAAGTAAAAAAGGAAGTCATGTTTGAATGTGTCCCATTACCCCCTGTAATGTTATTATAGTAGAAGTTTGGTATGAAAAAAAATACTAAATTTGATTACTTATTTAAAAGTTGTGGGCCTATCGGTGTTGAGTTATAAACTGAGCTGTAATTTTATACCTTAAAATAAGGATATTTTAAAAGAAATTTATAGGATAAATAAAGATTTTATCCTATCCCGCGAAACAGCGTTAGTACATATATTTTAGTTTAGTAATTACGGATATTTTTTTTAAAGTGGAACTCTGCTATCGTCACCTACAACTCGTAATGGCTTTCAAGCCTAGTAACGGATCTCTTCTATGGATTTGGACTATTTCTTTATCTTATGTTATATAATATATCGTCGTCTAGTGCTATATCAGAGATATATATAACTCCGTATAAGATAAATAAAGTCTAAGAAAAAAACGTGCCTCAATAAGTCATTCTCGAATAGATGGCGCCATTATAATTTATACCTTTGGCCTATTCTCGGCTAGATGGCGTTGAAGACACCGTTTGATATTTAACAATTTTAACACATATCACTCATATCAGTGAAAGAACATGGGTCAGTATGGAACAATAAAAATTAAGAATCATTTATCCGTAAACATATTTTGATTATTTTATACATTTTCAATTTTATTTTAAGTTTTAATCGTGTGTCGATAGATGGCAGTAAATGTTCCGTGACTACAAAACTGATAATGACAGGACCCCTCTATACTATCTATTCTTTTTGGCTATATTAATTCGCATAACGTATAACTCCTAATTCAAATTTGCATCATATATTACGCATAACTTTTAAATGGCATAATAATATTCCTTCGCATATCATAAATTGTCATAACAATGACTTGTGATAAATCAATGTTACTTTGCATAATTATGAAATGGTATAAATATAAAAGTGCGAGTCGGACTCGCGCACGATGGGTTCCGTACCATACTGCAAAAAAGGCAAAAACACTAACAACGGGTTGCACTCCGGGAGTGCCGACAGAAGTGAAAACTCAATGACCAAAATCCAAAATCCAAATCCAATCCAGTCAAAATCCAATGTCCAAAATGTCTGCAGCACTATGTATAATTGACCCATCCCCCTTTCTATTCAAAAACTTTAGTTCCGAAATTGTTGGCCAGTGAGCTTAAATTTGTAGCGTTAATTGTTTAAAATTCGAATAGAAATTGTAAAAAAATTACCTTGCAGACCTCGCGTCTAAATGATATTTTGAGTTTTATTCACCAGTACTAGAGTTCACTTTTATTTGCGATTTCATCAAGATGTAGCTTTATTGAATTATATTTGAATGATATAAAGTTAGAATATAACTGTGAGATCCTCGTATGTCAGCCCGTACAAGATTAGAACATTGAGCTTTATTGCTTAATATAAAAGTCCAGCTGTTTTAAATAATTGAACTGATTATGACACATTATGACTGAAGTTCTTTGGTGAATAACATTGTCCGTAACAGATGACGTCAGCGTTACGTTACGCGTTACGCTGAATCGGGTTTATATTTTTACTTCACCTTAAAAAGTGCTCAGCGCCGCTAAAGAAGTTTTCACTTAAAAAAAAACGGTCACCCATCCAAGTACTGACCCCGCCCTACGTTGCTTAACTTCGGTCAAAAATCACGTTTGTTGTATGGGAGCCCCACTTAAATCTTCATTTTATTCTGTTTTTAGTATTTTTTGTTTTAGCGGCAACAGAAAAACATCATCTGTGAAAATTTCAACTGTCTAGCTATCACGGTTCGTGAGATACAGCCTGGTGACAGACGGACGGACGGACGGACGGACGGACGGACGGACAGCAGAGTCTTAGTAATAGGGTCCCGTTTTACCCTTTGAGTACGGAACCCTAAAAATATCGATAGAGGAGCAAAAACCGATATCGTCATTTTTTTAAATTTATTTTTAGATTCCATATTCGGGGAGATAAATACATATTAATTTTGAAATTGATCAAAGTAACCCCATTTCACGGTAAACCATCTAATAACTGTTGCTCGGGATAGCACGGAGTCCCCTAATGCTGATAGTAATAGTTGTAAACTTAGTTGTTCGGTTAAACCAAATTTAATATCATAAAATATAATTAGCACGCAAATGTTCCAAACTGAAGTTCCATCGTTTCAAAAAAAACCGCGGGAATGGTTATAATAAAATAACTGCAACACGATTTTCTTTTTAATTTAGCTAATTTGCTACTACTTTTGATCAAATTTTTATAACCAAGAATACAGGTGCGGTCCATTTTTAATTTTCGAGCATCTCAAAACTTATCGAGTGACATACGTATAAGTAATAAAAGCTTATTTTTCTCGAAGCAGGCCCTGGTTCTTAATATACACGAAAGCTTGTTAAATTTTCAATTATGAAATCCCGCCTTTAGAGAGAATATCCAACAGAACTAAACTAAGCGAAACAGCAAAGCGAGGCAAAATCGACCAATAGAATCGAATATTGGAACCTGGGATTCAGTGGTGCATTATCGCTAGCTCGTTTATTTCTGTTAGACGTTATATAGCAAAATCGATCATATTTAGTCAAAAACGTTCGGGAATACCGGCATCTTTTCTGTGGACATTAAAAAACAAAAACACGAAGGACAAACAGGACCGACTGTCACACATACAGGCTGTTTCATGTAAGTGTGAAACAGACCATATGAACAGAAGCACTCTTAAACCATCGGTGTATAAGGCTTGCGAATAATCAGTTAACAAAGTTAGTATACTTCGGCTATTCGTTATTCGGTATTCGTTGCATATTTTGTGTTACGGACTCTTCTGGCAGTTTCTATCTAGGTTCCGTCTAAGCTAACCCAGCACGAGTAGCAAGGCCAACAAAATCGCCAATTACCAGTCAAAATTAAATAGTCACGGCCAAAGACGACAAATATATGGGAACACTTTATTTTTATAGTAACCAAGTTGCGCTACGATAATTTTGTCCACTTTTGGCATCATTGTCTTTTGATGATGACAGTCCAATGAGAATATGACGTTGACGATCGACAAACGCCGATACGAAACGAAAATAAAAAATTTGGATGACAGCTGATGCTACAAAAAGCCACGTGACTATTTCCGTACATTTAAGTTTCACGTTTTCTATGAATGATTATGTTGGCTAGGTACATACCAGAGTTAAGTTAGACGGTTTAGCACTCCGTTAGTTAGCATGCCACACAACTCTCACATAATGGTGCAGCTGTTTCTCCAACGTCTTGACTCGATCGTCGAAGTGCGGCGCAGACGCCCTGTACTGCTGCAGCCCATAGTCATTCTCTAGATCAGCACCAGCGAACTCCAACTTCGGTTCCGCTGCTAGCATTTGCAAACTCTTCTCGAATCGCTGCTTCATTATAACTCTGGCCGCTTTCCTTCTACCACAATTTTTCTTCTTCTCAGCTCTCTTCTGCATCAAGTCCGACACGCGCTGCATACGAAAAGCTTGCATGTCCGACGACTTCTTAATATAATCTTCGCTTTCGCTCTCTTTCGGCTTCTGCCCCTGTATTAAATCGTGCACTCTCTGCCTTCTAGCGGCCATTTCGTAATCACCAATAGATTCTAATTTCAAACGCTCTGGATTATAAGTTTGTTTTCCTTCTATAATATTAGCCATGCGTTGGCATCGGAGAAGCATCTCTGGGGTAGTTATAGAGCTGGAACGTTTAGTTCTCGACTCTGGACTGGGAGTGTTCCTTCTAGA